>NC_133328.1:284465871-285682423 GCF_042186555.1 Aquarana catesbeiana
CGATCTTTTCCTGATTTAATGACATGCCCATCGATATGGGCTTTTTTACATGAGTGCATCCTGTCCCTCAAAAAAAAGCAATGGCAAGCAATACCTTCTAACCTGACCCAGAAACAGTCCTAGGGCAGTTATAAAGCTCCAAAAAACCTAACCTTATTATAAAGCAGTCAGACAAAGGTGGTAACCTAGTGCTGATGACAAATCATCACTACCAAACCATGTGTCTCAAGATTCTTTCCAACTCCAACTGGTATTACCCTATTGACAGCACTTTCATACAAAAGACCATTGATGAGTTCAGGAGACTCATCGGAGGAGCCTTCCTAGAGGGCCTCATCAACGAGGATACTCTTAAATTCATCAATACCCAGTTGCCGCGAACACCAACGTTCTATGCGCTACCAAAAACCCATAAGAACCTCTCTGCACCACCTGGCCGACTCATCGTTTCGGGTAAAGGCTCTTTAACAGAGAATGCGAGTAAACTGGTAGACACTTTTTCATTACCGCAAGTATTGAGATTACCATCTTACATTTGGGATACCACCGATCTCCTAAAACATATTGAGGGAGTCCAAGTCCCTCCGGACGCCCTCCTTGTGGCTGTTGATGTTGAGCCCTTGTACTCAAGCATCCCCCACGAGCAGGGCGTCCGGATGGCTGGCTCCTTCCTCATGGAACAGGACCACCACACCTGGCCGACCAACAATTTCATTTTAAAACTTCTAGAATTCATCCTTACCAAAAATCATTTCGTAGTCATGGATCAACTGTACCTCCAAACCCAAGGCGTGGCAATGGGCACATCTTGTGCCCCTTCTTATGCCAATTTATTTTTGGGTGGTTGGGAGCGGTCTGTTTTCGGTGATGAACTAATGGAACCCTTCTTGAACCACATCCTGGGCTGGCACAGGTTTATCGATGACCTATTAGTCATCTGGACAGGTACGGAGGAACATCTAAAAGCGTTCATTGAAAGGTTAAATACTAACCACTTCAGCCTCCACTTCACTTATACCTATGATACCCAGAGCATTTCATTTTTAGATGTACAGATCTTCAAAAATCCCACTGGACAATTAATCACAGATTTATATCGCAAACCTACAGCGGGCAACACGCTGTTGCATGCGTCTAGTTCCCATCCCCGCCCCCTGCTTCGCAGTATCCCTTATGCTCAGTATCTGAGACTAAGAAGGAACTGCACAGAGGACGGGGACTTTCATAGACAGGCCAATGCTCTACGCACACGTCTCCTGACCAGAGGCTATAGTCGCACCACCCTGAGGAAAGCCTTCAACAGGGCCGCAGCCCAGGATCGACAAACACTACTCTTTGGTTCCTCATGCCCCAAAAAACCCACATGACCAAAATCATCACTAAATTCTCCACTCATCACCATCAGTTATGGAATATATTATCCCGACATTGGCATATATTGACTGATCATCACACGCTTAGAAAATATATCTAAACAACCCCTGATCTGGTATTTAGGAGGGCCACTTCTTTGAGGGACAGGCTCACTCATAGCCATTATAAAACCCCCACATCTGGCCCAAGAGAACCCAGAGGCACTTTTAAGTGTGGCAATTGTCCACACTGCCCCTGGATCCAAGAGGGACAGCAAATTGTGCTTCCAAATGGCGAGATATTCTCCCCGAAACACTCAGCCAATTGTGGCACAAGAGGTGTCATCTATCTAGTGTAGCGCTTTTTATGTAGGCAAAACTATTAGAGAGCTACGGCAGAGACTGGGGGACCATTTATATGCCTCTACCAATGGCAAGCTCACTACAGTGGGCCGCCATATTGGAATTCACCATAGATTTGATCCTGATTACATTAGATTTTCAGTATTGGAAGTCGTCCCTGAAGACCCCAGAGGGGGCAACTGGGATCGCCAAATCCTTAAACGAGAATCACTCTGGATAGAGCGATTGAATGCCTTAATTGCACCAGGTATTAATGAGGCACATACCTACAAACATTTTCTTGAATGACCTCATGACACTCCCACCAGTCTCTGCCTTGGTTTTTCCCGCTTGTAGTTCTGCACCCTATTGAGCCTAACAGACAACACTCTTGTATTGTTTATCCTTTCTGGCCATCTCTGCACCTCTTCCTCTGTTTTTCCTCCCCATCTCCCTTATCTGTGTGACAGCAGAGAGGACGGACCCTCAATTGATTTGTTATGAGATTCTTTATGTACTTTACAATGTATAATGTTTATACAATATTTCTATATTTGTTTTGTTGGCGTGCCAAAAGCACTGTACATTATACATGCTTTGCGATTAGGGTTATTGTTATTAAATGTATGTTTTTCTTGCTATGCAGGTGAGAAAGTTTTACTCCCTGGCAGGTTGTAGTACCTCCTTGACAATTTCATGCCCAGTGTAAATATTGTCACTTGCCCTGCTACGTTTTTTGCCCTTGCCTCCTCCACTGAATGACGTGAGGAGTTAATTCTCCCCCGTATGGCGGGCTTGCGACTCTCCGACAGTGGGCGGGGCTCCCCTCGGGTGAGCCCGGCAACTGCTTCTCTATGATGACGCCGCAAGTGTCATCAACTCTGGAGCTATGCGCCTGCGCTGGATCACTCCTCGCGCATGCGCGGTAGAGGGGAGCCGGACCCGGAAACGGCGGCGGCCGCTGGTCTTCCGGGTTGGGGCATTTAAGGCAGCAGACATATCTGCCGGCCATGAAAGGTACACACACACCCAGATGACCACCATCTATCTACAGAGCCAAATAAGTAACCATCATATGGGAGAGAGGCATTTTACGATCTCCCTTATACCCTTTTTAGCTATACTTAACTTTTATACTTGGATGCACCCCTTTATGGTGCCCCTATATATTTTTTAGCAACCATGATTTAAATGCAATGCCATATGTCTTTCTTTAAGGGCTCCCCGGATGGCATGTACTTCTGTCTAAAGCGGTCGCTGGTTTTTTACCATTACCTCTGGGTGTGGATAGCCATTGATTTTTAAGGCTTTAACAACACAACGGTAGGTTTATACTCCCTGTGTTTATTCATGAATATTATTTGTATCAATGTGGAGGGCTTTTCTAATTTCCCAGCCACCTCGCTTGTGTTCCTTTTTCCCCCTTTCAATTTTTTTCCCCCTCTCCCCCCTTTCCTTTTCCCCCCACCCCCTCCCTCCTGCCTTTCCCTTTGCCATCCTCTCCCCCCCCTTTTTTTCCTCTTCCCTTTCCCCCCCCTCTTTTTTCTCCTCCCTTTCCCCTCTCCCTTCCCCCTCCTTCCCCCCCTCTCTCTCTTTCCCCTCCCCCTTTCCCCCCCATTTATTTTTCCCTCCCCCTCCCCCTATTGCCCTTCCTCTTATTTCCCCCCCTCCCCCCTCTCCCCCCCACCCTTTTCCCCTTCCTTGTTCTCTCCTTTCCCTTCCCCCTCCCCTCCCCTCTTTCCCCTTTCCCCCTTTCCCCCCCTCTTTTTTCCTTTGGTCTTCCTCTCCCCCTTCATCTCCTCCCACCTCCCTCTTCCCCCCCTCCTTCCCCTTTCCCCCCCTCTTTTTCCTTTCCCTTCACTCCTATTCCATGCACCGAGGTGGTTCTCATCTTTTCATGTCTAAAGAACCCCAGGTTTACAACCACATATTCTCTTATTTTATATTAGCATTGCCTAACTGCCCCCCTTCCCCACCCCCGGGGGAACGCCCGTCGTGGGCGTCTCACAGTGTCGTTCCAGCCCCTTGTGGGCAGAGGTTGGTGTGTGCAATACAAACAAATGACTACTTTCTCCAATGTCAATGTTCCATATCTTTATATATATATCACCTAAATGTGTAGCTGTATTTGTAATGTTGATTATTTCATCCTGTAGAAAATGTACTAGGACGCCTCCTGAAGAAGCGGCTTGACCGCGAAACTGTAGAGGTCACGTTCGCAAGTACCTAATAATCTGCCTTCATTTACCTTTGTGGGCAT
The DNA here is from genome assembly GCF_042186555.1 of Aquarana catesbeiana. Lineage (NCBI taxonomy): Eukaryota > Metazoa > Chordata > Amphibia > Anura > Ranidae > Aquarana > Aquarana catesbeiana. The sequence continues at coordinate 284,469,826 of NC_133328.1, forward strand.
TGTTAACAAGTTTTTCTTGTCAACATTACTGTAAACATGTTTGTACTCTGTTATTGTTTACTCACAATTGTGTCCACATATGGACCTTTTAAATGTCTTATTTTTGAATAAACTGAAAGATTTTATATATATTTTTGTTCATGTCCTTATGGTACCGTAATAGTCCTCATACTTCTGTTCTGGAAGAGGCAGGACTGAATTGGAGAGGTCCTCTTTGCTCTCTCTTCCAAATAACATTGCTCAGGTACAATATAATGACAATATATCAATAGAAAATGCAAAAACATAAGTAAAGTGCTAAGTGCTTGAAGTGACACTAAAACTTGATAAAGTCCAAAGATATCTCAAATGAAAAATTACAAAACCATAGATAAAGTACTATGTGCTAAAAGTGACAATATAGAAGTGATAAGGGGGGCGTGGCCTGACATCGTACCAAGATGGACGTGTAGTTCTGGAGCTCCCGTTCACGAGGCCCAGCAACTTCAGCATCTGGCTAACACACGAACCCACCGCCACTACAAAATGGAGAGCACACCCAGGAGTGCACCGGCGACAAGACCCAGCTCCGCTCCGGAGCCAGACACGCAGCTAAGCCGCCAAATACCCGAGATTTTCCGGACAAGGCCTAGAGGCGGGACGCAGCCCTCTCAAGACGCCATCCCTCGTGAGTCCCGCTCACACAGCAGAAGCCCGCGGCGCGGTAGTGAGAGCTCAGAGAACCGTGCATCTCCAGCACTGTGCCTCGATGATCTCCGCAGTGTCGCCTTAGACATAAAGAACACCCGCTCTGCCGCTATCTCGGATTTAAGAGCTGACATCCAAGCTATAGCTCTAAGGGTGGAAGAGGTGGAAACAACACAAGCCCGCCATGATGCCTCCCTCTGCCAAGTACAGCAGCTAACCGAATCACACGCCATACACCTGAGGGAAATCAACCGACACATGGAAGACCTCGACAACAGAGGGAGACGCCGCAACCTTAGGGTAAGAGGGATCCCCGAATCCATAGAGCCCAGCCATCTCTCACAAGTGGTCGCCAATATCTTCAATGACCTATTAGAAAGACCCCCTGACACACCGATCGCCTTTGAGCGAATACATAGAGCACTCCGCCCGAGGGGGAAAGACACGGACCCTCCCAGGGATGCAATATGCTGCTTGACAGATTTCCCACTAAAGGAGGAAATTCTATATAAAGCAAGAGGCAGAAACCAATTGTCCTTCAGGGGTTCTAACATCAAAATCTTCCAGGATTTGTCCAACATAACCCTTCAGCGCAGAAGGGAACTGAGGCCCCTTCTTGACACGCTACGGGCGAGATCAATTGTATACCGCTGGAAGTTTCCATTCTGCCTGTCAGTAACACACCAGGGACGTACAGCAAACCTCAGAGTCCCTGAAGACCTAGAACATTTTTGCTCTACCCTAGATCTTCCACTTGTAGACCTACCTGATTGGTACAGCGACTTCAGACTCCCTTCAATCAACAGAGCAACATCCATGGACGGAGTGGACGAAGCAGGAGGCTTCAGCATAAGACGCCGCCGCCGCCACACGCAGCAATCGGCTCCACCACATTCACCTATGGCAACCGCAGAAGGCCCTAGGAACGGAAGCCCGACAGCCTCTCCGGCTCACCGCAGAGCACGAATGCTCTGATAAGGTACAGTTTTCTTACCTCAGCACCTCCATGACACCTGACATTCAATAGTTCAGTTCGCTCTTTTATACCTGACTGTGATAAGAAACACTACAATGATACTCGTATATGCCCACACGCTTTGACACCATTATGCTTAAGCAGCAAAGCTCCCATCGCTTGCCCCACATGAAGTAAACTTACCCCCAGCTCAACAACTACAGAATCAAGACACACAGTGCCTGCCCCACTCCCACTCGGAGAGAGAATACTGAATCGGACAGTAATAAATTTATCAGAATCACATTCAAATACAATTATAGTGAAATCTAAAGCCCAACTTCAACAATTTAGATATGAAGACTTTCCCCGGAAGCACACCAAAGACTTTTGTTATAACTCCCACATGTTCTGCTATCCACCTGTACCCACAAATTAGGAAACTCGCCAGCTAACTTACGCCGCGGAGCTGAAACATACTGCAGCCTGCAAAGCTTCTCCCATCCGCCACCTGAGACGCTAACGGAGCACCTAATGGAGACCGAAGCACACTTTATCTTACCACATGAGCACCCTTATCCCCACACGATACACTATGTGCCATGTCCCAGGAGATCCAAGCAGAAAATGGCAACGGCAGGACCGCTCCACCCTAGAGACTTCCCCAGCTTCTCACCGCCAGGACCTTCACCTGATCAGCCGGAGCACGAACATCTCCCTCACCAAACCCCCATACACCTATGGAGACTTGAAGCTCAAAACTCATCAACAATTGTGGACATACGGACCAACCTTTGGGGACGGGCAACACCCCCCTAACCATTCTTTTTGTTTGCCGAATTATGCATTCCCCTATCATACAACAGCTTACTGGAACAACCCTCACCACCCGAGGACGTGAAGTCAAGTATGCTCTTACTCTTACCCACCTCTTAACTATACCATCCACCCTACACACTTAACTCAACTCACTTCTCTTACTACTCTCTTAATGTCTCTCCTCTGCCACCCTAACTAACCGACCTTCTTTACCCTTCACCTTCTCTTTTATCCCTTACTCTGTTTGATTGTGAATGGGGCTACACTGTATTGTATCATAAGCAGATCTAACAACAGACTTTCATGTTTTTCTAGTGGAGTACGGACCGAGAGGTCCCACTAAAGAACCCCATGCCTCCCCTTACCTTATCTCGGATAATCCGAGATGGAGGTGTCCAGGTGAAATTCTCACACTCCTCACAAAACATATGACAAGAAGAGCTAAGGGTCATACATATTATACCCAAAATGACATCTTGCCTATCAGATCCCACCCTCTTCCTCATCGTGATTAACCCATAAAACTTAACTTATCAGTTTAATAGCTGGACACCTCCATCTCGGACCCCAAAACCACACTTTTACTCACAGCAGGTATTACAGTTATAGTTTCCATGATTGTTGTTTTTATATGGTTTTCTTCTTATTAAGGGTCAAAGGTTAAAACTACAAGTTGCTCAACACTACGTTTCTAAAAAGTTATTAAACAAACCTATCACACCAAGGGTACTCTCTACATCATCCACCTGCTTAAACCCTTCACTAGGAATTGTTCTCACTCCAATTTCAAATGAGATTCCCTCTAAACATACTTCAGCCATAGTATTCTATCCTCATTATGTCCAAGACGTGTCTTCTATTCAGACAGCAGCACCCCTAGAATATACCTCACACCACCCCCCCATTCGATACTGACAACCCACACGCACACCATTACTAACACTAATTACTAATGTAGTGGATCGGTCTCAGAAGAGGATGAGGACTCATCCCTCACCCCATAAACCATAGACACCACTTACAACATGCCGAACAAATAGCCCTCTGGCCTCATAGGAACACAGAGCACACACCTCTTGTGCTACCTTATCTACCACCCCCACGCAACCCCCACGCAACAGACTCTGGCAGTTATCGTTGACCATACCGGACTCCCACCCCCCTATATAGAGGGCTGACAGGTTCAACTCTCTAACCGGTATTATCCCCTGATACACACCCCCCTTACCCACTCCTCTTATCCTATCCAAACTTCCCTTAACCCCCACTCCCCTCCTTCCCCCCCTCCCCCTTTCTTTTTTTTTTTTTTTCTTCCCCTACTCCCTCTACTCCAGCCCCCCCGACCTTTCCATTCCCTCTCTGACTCCTGACTCCTCTTTCCCAAAAGTATCATTATCATATCCCATCCCGTATCTACCATTACCATGGACACACCAAAAACGAGAATCCTTAACTCTAAACTGAAACTCATATCTCTGAACGTAAAAGGTTTGAACACCCCTGAAAAACGCTCACAAACACTAAACAGCATGCGATCCATGAAAGCAGATGTAGTTTTCTTGCAGGAAACTCACTTTTGTACAAAATCAGTTCCCAAACTGACAAATCATTTCTTCCCCCACAGCTTCCACGCAACCTCCCCACCACTAAATCCAAAGGGGTTTCCATACTTCTTTCCAAGGACACACCTATCCAAATTGCGGACTCTCTTGTAGATGACCAAGGCAGGTTCCTCTTTCTGAAAGGAACTTTCAAAAATAAACAAATATCACAGCTGACACAATGGGAGGCTCACAAGTGTGTAGTACGAGGCAGACTAATATCTCTAGCTGCGGCAATCAAAAAAGAGAAATCAGCCAAGCTCTCAGACCTATTCACAAAACTCAAAACACTAGAAGCGAAACATAAGCGCACATTAGCTCAAAACACACATGCAGAACTTACCGAACTCCGTTCACACATACAAGAAGAACTGGGCCGTAACTTAAAAAGAAAATTTATCCTCTCTCAGAAGCTCTTCTATGAGTACGGCAACAAATCAGGTCATCTACTAGCACAGGCTCTCTATTCAAAAAGAGCCAAAAATACCATACATCAGATACACTCTCCAACAGGCAATATACACACGAAGAACATAGATATTGCACAGGAATTTGAACAATATTATGCATCTCTATACAACCTCAATAAGTCCAACAACAACACCCCTCCCTCCCAAAGCAGACAAAAAGAAATACAAAACTTCTTAAGCGATTTTGGTGCAGGGAAAATCCCAACAGACATAGCCAAAACACTCGAATCACCAATCACCCCAGCTGAATGGTCACAAGCTATAAAACAATTAAAACCCGGCAAGAGCCCAGGCCCAGACGGACTATCCGCGGCATACTATAAACTATTTGCAGAGACACTTCAGACCCCCTATCTAAAAGCATTTAACTCAATCTCCCCCTCAAAAACAATTTCCCGCGGGCTTTTAGAAGCACACATAACAGTCATCCCTAAAGAAGGCAAGGACCCCACTAATACAGGCAGTTACAGGCCAATCTCTTTATTGAACGTCGATATCAAGATTTTTTCAAAGATCTTAGCAAACAGACTTCTCCCTCTCCTCCCCTCCCTTATTACAGCAGACCAGGTGGGTTTTGTCCCTGGACGCGAAGCCAGAGACAACACCATAAAGGCCATCAACCTACATTATCTGATGACCCACACCAGAAAAAAAGGCTTCTTCCTATCCCTAGACGCGGAGAAGGCGTTTGACAGAGTGGCATGGGATTACATGGAAGCAGTACTTAAGGCCATAGGTTTAGGACCCCGCATGCTAAGCTTTATCTTATCCCTGTACTCCAACCCAACGGCCAAAGTCAGGGTTAACGGCACTCTGTCAGACGCCTTCTCCATCCGCAATGGTACCAGACAAGGATGCCCCCTTTCCCCCATCCTTTTCATTCTCACCTTGGAACCCTTCTTACGGAAAATAAGGTTAAATCAGGACATTAAAGGAATCCAAACTCCCCACAAGGAATACAAATACGCCGCCTTCGCGGACGATATATTATTGTTCCTTACAGAACCCCTAACTACCATACCTAACCTTCTGTCTGAATTCCAACATTTCCAATCCTTATCCAATCTTAAAATTAACTTTTCCAAATCATATGCCCTTAACATATCACTCCCACCAGAAATTAAAAAACAATGCATGGTCAACTTCCCATTTCATTGGAAAAATGACTCAATTACATATTTAGGCATCCAAATCCCTTCCAATTTATCCGATCTTTACGCAACAAATCATTTACCTCTGCTAAATACGCTTAATAAAGACCTTAAAAACTGGAACAAACCTATATTCTCATGGTTTGGCAGAGCAGCAATCCTAAAAATGAATGCTCTACCAAGAATACTGTATATATTACAAACAATACCGATCCATGTCCCACAAACCTTTTTTAAGGCACACAAAAGCATGTGTTCCAGATTCCTCTGGGGGGATCTGAAAACCCAGAATCAGCTTCCAGCAACTCACCCGACCAAAAAGATTAAGGGGAATTGGCCTCCCAGACATTCACAACTACTTCTCAGCCACACACCTGTCCAGAATAGTAGACTGGAACATTCATTTACCACACAAAGAGTGGGTCCCCCTTGAGGAATCCCTCATCTCCTTCCCCCTAGCTTCTCTTCCCTGGATGACTCCTAAACACATCCCGTCGACAATCCGGCAACACCCACTCATAGGACCAACACTATCGTGCTTCCAAAAACTATGCACCTGCACGAATATATCCTCCATACCAGGACCACTAACTTCAGTCAAATTAAATCCTGACTTCCCTCCTGGAATGTCTCACCATTTCCTCGCAGACAACTGGTCACAGGACCAAACCCGGACACATCAATTCTTTAACGCGGGGAAACTCCGGTCGCCCTCAAACCTAGCTGTCCAAATGAACAGGCCTCCCATCCCACCCTGGACATACCTATTGATCGCCCATTTCCTCAAATCACTAGACAAAGACCTACAGTGCTCGAGACAACTAACATCTTTTGAAAAACTTTGCTCCCAAAAACCACCCCAACGACACCTAATAGCTCACACACACAACCTTCTCTTTGAAAACAGACACCCCAATACAAGCAAAGCTTGTACACGTTGGGAAGAAGACCTATCCCTCTCACTTACTGACGAACAATGGGAATATATCTTTCTAAATAACCATAAGGGATCCTTGAACGTCAGCACACAAGAAAACGGTTACAAGATTCAATCCCGATGGTACCGCACACCCGCACTGCTAAATAGACTTTACCCCTCCACACCAGATAAATGCTGGAGATGCCACAAAGATAAAGGAACACTCTTGCACATATGGTGGTCATGCCCTCTAATACAAACCTTTTGGAAAGAAGTATGTAGAATCACCTCCCAAGTAACCACATATGAACTAACTCTAACTCCAGCCCAGTTTCTCCTTCACCACTCCCCACAACCACACAGGACATACCATAAGTCCCTGACAATGCACATGATCCCCATACACTGGGGCTCCTCCCAAATACCCACAGTCAAAGAGTGGTTCCACACAATTCGTAAAACCTCTGAGATGGAAGAGCTAATTCACATATCACGAGACTCACCCTCGAAATTCAGTACAAAATGGGCATGTTGGATACATTTCCAAACCACACCCGCATACCACAGAACACTCGAACCCCCACCATAAAGCAATAGAGAACACCCAAACCAACCTAAGTTAACATCATGCAAAGACGTAACAATCACAATACTCACTCAGGATTACTCCCAAACACTCCAAAACAAACTCTCATGGTAAACAGAAACGGGAAACCCCTACTTTTTCAAATAAATCGGGAAGAGGAGTCAGAGACAGAAACCTCCCCCCCCTCTCCTTTTTTTTTTTTCTCTCTCCCTCTCTTTCCTCCCCCCCATCCCCCCCTTAGATACCTCCTTCCCTTCTACCCCCCCCCCTACCCCCACAATGAAAATACCAACCAGATCACTTACAGATTATCTCCTTAAATACATTTCACCATACCTATTCTTCTGTCAAATGTTCCACGACCAAGTCGGAGACACAACATACCGGCCCTTACTAACACCCACAAACCCCACTAACCAAGCTCAAAAGTAACTCTCCCAACCACTTAGAATAACCAATTCCTCCGGACATTAAATCTGTGAACCAGAAGATAGGTGAACACTACACAGGTATTATTGTTAGGCCAGGTCTAGTAGAGCAAGATGTATTTCTACACAGATACTACAAGGCCAGGCGACAGTGAGGAAAGGCCACTACTGGAATGTTGATATTTACGCATGCACTGTAGTATTGCAATGCCAACACCTGTATGTGTTTCCATGATGTTTAATGTTTGAGTTTTCTGTACTTGTTTGTACTTGTTTTCTTTCAAAATAAAAACATTTTATCGGAAAAAAAAAAAAAAAGAAGTGATAAAATCCAAAAACAGACAAGTGTCCTAAATGATAAATGATAAATGTATGATGGAGGGAGAGTGAAGACAAGTACTGGATTTCCTCTAACACTCTGTGCAGGTAAGGGCAGTATATACGGTGACTTTTCCTCTTCTGTGCAATAACACCTCAGTGTGGGGTGGCCCCTTACCTCACAGCTGTAAGGTAACAGCGTATGCAGATAGCCGTGAAGGTCCTGGATGGTAAGGTAAATCACACTATGAGCTTCCTATAGGTGGCATGTATTGGAAATCATCTAGGGGCCTCTTGATCCTGATGAGTGGTTCTCACTACAGTACTGTATGTAAACTTCCTTTGTGCCGGTAGATGGCGATGGTATCCCTCCCAGGTTGGTCCATAAATGATATGGAGGAAAGAAGGGGTTCCAAAATAGTGCAGTATATTAAACTAGATACTTTATTATAAAAACAGCTATTGTACACACATCACAAACAAAAGTAAGACATATTCACCACGAGCAGTGACGTCACTTCCAGTGCCTGTCTGTCCCAATACATAGCGTCACACCCACTTAACTTCCCTGATGAAGTCACATGGGTGTGACGTTACATGTTGGGACAGACAGGCACCAGAAGTGTCATCAGTGTGCAAGCTTGCCACTTGTGGTGAATAGCTCTTACCTTTGTTTGTGATGTGAGTACCACAGCTGTTTTTATAATAAAGTATCTAATTTTATATACTACACTATTTTGTCACCCCTTTATTTTCTCCATATCATATATGGACCAACCTGGGAGGGATACCATCACCATCTACCGGCACAAAGGAAGTTTTTATACTGTACTGTAGTGAGAACCACCCATCAGGATCAATTGGCCCCCTAGATGATTTCCAAAACACGCCATCTATAAGAAGCTCATAGTGTGATTTATCTTACCATCATGGCTATCTGCATATGCTGTTACCTTACAGCTGTGAGGTAAGGGGCCACCCCGCACATAGGTGTTATTGCACAGAAGAAGAAAAGTCACTGTATATACTGCCCTTACCTGCACAAAGTGTTAGAGGGAATCCAGCACTTTTTTTTTAATTCTTTATTTATTTATTTTAAACATGGTTCCTTGGCATACCACAAAATACGTCAATTCCTTAGACATACGCATCTTAGTCAAAATGTTCCATATGTTAAAAGACATTTCATGACTTGAAACAATTTCATTAACATAATAACAACTACTTCATCTCTATCATACCTATAAAGGATATAAGAAACCAAAGGGCCTCATGGAGCCCCCTGCACATTTGCCAAGTTAACCATAGTATATATATCTGGTCTTTCAAATACTTGAACATATATCATCATTTCAACAGACTAAATTGCAAACTTAATGTATCTTATGTTCTCTATACTTATAACAGCCGACATTGCGGCTGTATTTCACTACATAATAAAGAAAACAAAAAACAAAAGAGAGAAAGATAAAGAGGAAAAAAGAAGAGGGGGAGAAAAGAAAAAAGAAAAAAAAAAAAAAGGGACGGGAAGGGGGGGAAGGAAAATAAGGTAAGTTGAACGGGGTCTCAATATCATGATCATTATCGTAGTTACTTAATTCCCTGATATCACAGACTCTGCTACCTCCTGTAGGTATGCATTTGTTCCCATGAAATATCTCCATGGCCTCCATTGGTTCCGTATTAATTCCTCTGTATTATGGAGGGTGGTGGTCAACTCCTCCATACAGAGTATACACTGAACTTTAGAATACCACAGGATCCTCGTTGGCGGCTGAGATTGCCACCACAGTGTGGGAATGCATGCCCTTGCTGCATTAAGAAGCTGTATTGTCAAGGTCTTTTTATATTTCTGAATGGGTCTCTCTGTCACATGTAAAAGGCACGCAGCCGGATTGGCTTTCAGATTCACAGTTGTCAAGGTTCTAATTGTAGCTGTTACCTCCTCCCAGAATGGCCTCAGACAGGTCCAGAAAATGTGCATAATCGTGCCAATATCTGCTTTGCACCTCCAGCACCTATCCGAAGTGGCTCCATCCATCTTGTGAAGTATATAAGGGACTCTATACCATCGGGACACAATTTTGTATCCAATTTCTTGATATTGATTTTCAATAGAGGACTTATGTGCCAAAGTCAACATTTTATCTACTTGCTGTGGTGAAAAATGAATCCCTAAATCCCTTTCCCATTGAGAAACAAATGACGGGGCTGGCTCTTCAGTCTGATTAGTCAGGTAACTATATATCATAGAGAGAGTATGTTGTACGGGTTCCCCCATTTTACAAAGCAATTCAAAGGGGGTAGGGTCTCTAGGGACATATGATGCCTTCTGAAGGGACTGTAAGAAGTGTCGCAGTTGATAAGAGCTGAAACTATCTAACGGTGGATCTATGAGACTAGAAATGGTCGCTAGTGAGGGGAGCTCTCCATTAGGCCAGACATCTATTAGGCGGTATCTCCCTGATAGTGTTAGTTGTCTAATCTTCTTACTTATGAGACCCGGTATGAAATCCGGATTACCTATCACCGGTGTCATGGGAGAGGGTAGCGGCGCAAGGCCCGTACTACGAAACGGTAATCTAGCCACCCTAAGGGTGGCACTTACCAAGGGATGGTTCCCTATGTCTTCTGGAAGAGAGCAGGTGAGCCATGGGGAGGTCAACAGCGGAATAGAAACATCCTCAATCTCCAACCTCACCCATTGTTTGAATTCTTTATTACAGTGCCAGTTTACTATATTTGAAAGGTGTACTGCTCTGTAATATTGGAGGAGATCTGGTAGGCCAATGCCCCCCTTCTGTTTGGGTCTAGACAACGTTTGCATTTTGGTCCTCGGTGACTTATGTGACCAAATAAACTCTCTAATTATCGTTCGGAGCTGTTTAAAGTATGTTGAAGGTACTCTAATCGGTATGGTTTGGAGTATATATAATATCCTCGGTAAAACCGTCATCTTCAGGGCATTACAATGCCCAAACCAGGTCAAGGTCAAAGTGTGCCATTTACGAATGTCAGCTTTCAGTCTCTGGAGCAAAGGTTCATAATTAGCAGCGTACAAATGCGCCAAGTCTGATGTAATATCAATACCCAGATATCTTATTGATTTATCCGCTCAATGGAACGAAAAGGACGTACGCATACTACGAGCCTCCAAATCTGGGATCGTAATATTAAGCACAGCGGACTTGGCGCAGTTGACCTTAAAGTTTGACAATTCTCCATATCTCCCAACCGCTGCCAAAATATTGGGGAGAGAGACTCGTGGGTTAGAGACAAAGAAGATCAAGTCATCGGCATAGGCCGCTATTTTGTGGTGTCCTGAGGGTTTCCGCACCCCTGTAATATTTGGATCTTCTCTTATATTGCACAAAAATGGCTCTAAAGTCAATATGAAAATAAGGGGGGACAGGGGGCAACCCTGTCTCGTCCCATTCGCTATCATAAAAAACTCTGAGCACCATTCATTCACCCGAACCGCCGCCATCGGTTTAGAATAAAGGGATGAAATCCAGTTAAACATATTAGGGCCAAGACTGATGTATTCCAGGGTGGCCCACATAAAATGCCAGGACACCCTGTCAAAGGCCTTTTCCGTATCTGTCGAAAGCAAGAGAAATGATTTCCCCGTCTGACGCGCCTTGTGGATAAGATTCAGAACCCTGATGGTATTATCTCTTGATTCTCGCCTCGGTACAAAACCTACTTGGTCTAAATGTATTAATTTTGGAATATGCAATATGAGTCGATTAGAGAGTATTTTGGTAAAGAGTTTTAAGTCTATGTTGAGAAGTGCGATCGGCGATAGTTCCCACATTGGGATAGATCTTTCCCTTCTTTAGGTATCAGGGAAATATAAGCCCTCAACGAGTCTATTGGCATGGAACTATCTCCTTTCAGCTCATTGTATGCTGCCAAGAAATGTGGAGTCAGGGAAGTCACAAAAGATTGGTAGGAAGTCAGTGTGAAGCCATCAGGCCCCGGGGCCTTCCGTGGTTTCATTTGGGTCAAGGCCTCATGAAATTCTTCAGCTGTAATCTCAGATTCCAAAGAGTCTCTTACTTCATCCGATAATATGGGCATGCCTGAGGCCCTTATGTATTCAATATCTGACTTTGTCTTGTCCGTCATGGCTTCAGTAGAGTCCTTAGGGTGTAGATTATACAATTGTCGGTAGTACTTATAAAATTCATCTGCTATACTCTTGGAGGTGTGTACTTTAGTTCCCTGGCTAGTTGTAATGTACGGGATAAAGGTGCGCTTTCTCGGGCCATGTAAGGCTCTAGCTAACATCGAGCCTGGTTTATTTGAGAATTCAAATAACGAGCGTCTTGCCCATGCCAGCTTTTGAGCCGTCTTTTGAAAAAGCAAGTCTTTCAACTCTCCTCTGACCTTCACAAGGGCCTTAAGGTGATCTTCTGCTAAGGAACGTTTGTGTAATAATTCAAGAGAACGCACCTTAGAAATCAGCAGATCAATCTGCTTAGTTCTTTCCCTTTTCTTTAAGGCCCCGATCCTAATCAACTCTCCCCTTATCACACATTTATGCGCTTCCCACACAATCATTGGGCTCATCAATGGATCAACATTTTCTAAGAAGTAATTTGTGAGGGTCCTTCCCACCTCACTGCGTACTTCAGGAATTTGCAACAGAGATTCGTTCAATTTCCACGTCGGAGGAGAGCGATGTTCCATGTCTAAGCTTAAAGTCATATGAATCGGTGCATGGTCAGAGAGGGATATATAGTCAATCTGGGAAGGAGGATACAAGAGGTAGATCTTTATGCTGAATCATAAAGCAGTCAATCCTGGAGTATGTCTGTTGTACATGTGAGAAGTAGGTGTAATCCCTATCATCAGGATGCATAATTCTCCATGGGTCGACCAAACACATGTTCAACAGCTCTATTTTAAGTTTTTTAAGGTAGGAAAAAGAGAGATGTGATGCCCCTCTCGAAACATCGAATAAGGGCTCTTGTGCTAAATTGAAATCCCCCCTAGCAAAAAAACACCCTCCTGGAATTCTAATATGGTAGGTACTAAAGACCTTAAAAAGGCCAGATGATCTGAATTCGGGAAATACACGTTCACCAGGGTCACAATAATATTTCCAATTTTCCCTTTCAAAAGCAGATATCGACCTAGCGGATCTACCCGTTCCTCCACAAAGGTCCATGGGACCGACTTGGCAATTAAAATACTTACTCCTTTAGATTTTGACAAGGGAGAGGGTGGGAAAGTCGCGATTATACAGCCTTGGAATCACTTGCTGCTTAAAGTGTGTCTCCTGCAAGAACACTACCTGGCTATGCGACTTTCTAAGATCATAAAGAAGTCTGGAACGTTTCTCTGGTGTAGCTAGGCCACAAACATTGAAAGAAGTAAATTTGACCCCATGTAAAATGGAGCGAGATTCAGTCCCCCCCACATGGGTCATAATGCCTAACGGAAAAAAAAAAAAAAAAACAAGGGGAAGGAGGAAATAAATAAATAAATAAATAAATAGATAAAATAGACTCAGAAAAAAGAGAGAGATTAAGAAAGGAAGAATAAAAAAGTAGAAACAACCACCAAAAAAAAAAAAAGGGAAAAAAAAAGAAAAAAAAAATTATTTAAAGAAGAAAAGAATATCCAAAAAGTGTTAAGTAGTTAATAAAAGAACCCACTTTATTGGGAAAGAATTCTAAAAAGAATAACAGCAAAAATTGCTAATACACTCTCCAGTCCTACACTGGAAAAATGAGCGCTAACCTACAAGGGGGTATAGTCAGAGAAAACCGGGAGGGTGCTCCCCTCCTCCCCCCGACCCCCACCACTCTAATTATTTTACACATTGAGTGCAATTCTACTTATTTTAAACAATACATAATATTATCAAGAAACATACAGTTGTACAAAACCATACACATATAGCACGAGTTTTATCACCTACTCCTACCTAAATTCGGGAAGGAAGAAAAATGACCTTTGATTCATCTTCTTCATAACCCCCTTTTAAACTATCTTCTCCCCATCTATACTAGGGGTATTCTATCAAATTCCACTTCCCCCCCCCAAGACACCCCAACCACCCCCCTCCCATACTCTCACAGGTGCTGAGATCAACCCTATGGACAAAACAGCAGCACTGCTGTCATACAATAAATATTAGTAAAAAAAAAAAACCCACAACAAAAGAAAAGCCCCCCAACACCCCCAAACCTCTCTTAATAGTGACAAAATAGATGATAATCATGAAAAAAAGGACCCCCCCCCAGTGGATATATATACTCCGATTAATACACCCAAACTTGAATTTCCCGGTATAGTGGGCTGACACTGTTCCCAAAAATAAAATACACAAAATTAGTGTTATATTCCAATATAAAGTGTCTCTATTTAGTGTCAGACAATACTAATTACACCTACCCTTCCCCTATTCAACAATAGTGATCACAGGTGTCTTGTGTTAAAGCAAAAGAAAAAAAAAGAAAAAAAAAAACACACAACCCCCCCCCAAATTCGTATTAAGTCATAACACCCTAATTCCAGCGGGTGTTATGGTTCTATTCTATGCACCCTATCCAGTTCCAGGGAGGGCAGTGGGGTCTTCAGTACCTTATGAAAGAGAGCTATCACCGTGCTTCCAATCCCTCTGGTCCTATAGTCTCCGGGATACCCCGCAGCTACAAATTATTGCGACAACTACGGTCTTCCAATTCCTCCAAATGGAGTTGCATATTGCTAGCTGTAGCCTCCTGTGATGACTGAGAGAGTTCTAAGGCTAACACTCTGGTCTCTAGGGAAGAAACAGAGGCCTCCCCAGCTTCCACCCGCCTGGTAAGGGATTGTATCTCTGCTCTTACCTCCTGGATGTCCCTGCTGTGAGCTTCCTCTATGCGGGTAATCAGGGCTTCTATGTCCGCTCTCGTAGGGAGGGCTTGCAGCAGAGACCTATTTTCTTTGTCCAGTCTGCTCTGTTGTCGTGCGGGACTCACTACATCCACCTGGGAGGCTGCCGCCATCCCCGGGAGCGGAGCAGAAGCCTGAGAGGGGGCGCATAGCCCTGGTGCTGCTGAAACTGCTCCATCGCCTATAACAGTTACTCGTGGAGCCGCCATTGTGTCTTCCGGCGTTGGATGCTGTGGTTCACGGAGGAACCTTCGGATTCCACTCTGTGGCATCGCAGGTCTTCTCTCCCTGGTGGCTGATCTGGTTCTATACCTTCTGTGTATTGTCATACCGTCTTCCCATGTCAGACAGTTGGCTTACAAGTGGTAGTAGTCTGGGGGAAGGCTGGAGCTTCACAAATGCATGTCCTCACCTGATCATCTCCAAGCCACACCCCGCTCTATCCAGCACTTGTCTTCACCCCCCCCTCCATCATACATTTATCGTTTAGGACATTTGTCTATTTTTGGATTTTATCACTTATATATTGTCACTTTTAGCACATAGCACTTTATCTACGGTTTTGTAATTTTTCATTTGATACATCTTTGGACTTTATCACGTTTTAATGTCACTTTAAGCACTTAGCACTTTACTTTTGTTTTTTCATTTTCTATTGATATATTGTCATTATATTGTACCTGATTATTACTTACAGCGCAGCACCATCATTTTATATACTTTTTTCTTGTGGCTACGGATTGACCATTTCGGTGTTTGCAGCAGCTAGTGACTTAATTTCTTTCTCTAGTAGATCGGGAATATCTATATCTTGTTTATGACTTAACAATAAACACTTAAATTCTAACCTTTAATTGCCCATCTAAAATGAACTCCCTTAACCTATACATTATGACCAGCTGAATGAAAGAAAAGGACTTGATCCCCTATTCACACGCTCAATATGGATGGGGGGAATTTCTTCTGCTGAGTTATTGCATTCTGACAGAATACACCGATCAGCATCGCCTGCTGGTGGCACTGATTGAGAAAATTTTCCAACAGGCTGGTTGTACACAAGTAAATTGATACCAGCTGAATTTCGATCCATGTATGGAGCATTTTCTTTATAAAAGATAAGTAGTCTTTTTATCACTTTTTATACAGTATATCTATCACAGCAAGGTCTTTACCATAGATTTTAGGCATTATCGAATAGAGTTATAATTTACAGTAAACTAAAATAGAGGAATAAACAAAAAGGTTAATCCATATAAGTACACAGTTCAGGTAAAAGGTGAGAGAATGCAGTTTTATTAAAACCATGTTCACTAAAATGTAGGTAATCATTCAGTCTGTCACTTTTTCTAATTTGTTGTGTAAATAATATTTTTCCTAGAAAGATGTGTAAAACTAAAGTAGAAAAAAAGCGTAGCAGAATAAGTAATTTTTTTTGCAGTAGTCGATGACACAAGAAAAAAGTTTTATAGCCTTCTAACAAAATCAGTCCAATAAATGAATAGCCCTTCACAAAGTCATATGTGTACAAATAAGTGGCTTTTAGCTCCCAATGGATTAAGTTTTACATAATCATTGCTGCATGGGAGACCTTACACATTAATGTTACTAGAACTGGGTGCCCCATTTGTTGTCTCACTCAATAAGCACTTAAAATAGTCACTGCACAACGAACACAGATAATGGAAATAAAGTATATGACATTCTCTGTGCAAGCTAATAAAAAGAAGCATTGTGCAATTTACACATTTTCAAGTGGTGTTATTGATTCTTCGTTGACTTTTTGTTTAGAGGATCCAAAAAGCAATGACCTGACCAAAGGAATTTGTTCATACTTTCAAACAAGTGCAGCAAACTGAGAGGAGAATACACAACACTTATACTTGATAATGTTTTTTTAAGGTTCTGAACCATTAATCATCTGTGAAAATAAAGGGTGTGAAAATCTGCAAAACATGCATGAAAATTGCAAGGTGTACCAAAATGTCTTTGGATAACCTTGAGGTAAAGGTTGGAGATCTGGATGAAAATCTGAGATTTTGTTACTTAAGGACACAGAGCTAGAAAGAATCCTCCAGTGAACACATAGAAGAAATTATTTGTGGAATTATGTTCCCCAAAGTCAATTAATTTGCACCTGACCAGTCCTCTAAAATCTATACCTCAGATGAGCCATCCAGCAGGCATAATATGCTAGATTAATTATATATACAGCAAACATGATAAGGTTCACTTTCATAAAAGCAATCTGTTACTAATTTAGAAATGCGCTGCCTTCAAGAATGAGCAGAAACCATAAGTGGGTATATGTATAAGACCCCTGCATTGCAAAATGCCACTTACATTCACTTTATGATTTCTTTTATCCAACTGTCTCTAACAGTCCAGTGTAACATAACATCACAGATGGGGATGGAACAATCTATTCTGGTCTATATTCCAATTATTAGGGATGAGCTTTGGGTTCAATTTGAACATGAATTTGGTATGTTCAAAGCCTGTTCAAAGTTAGGTGAACCACCTGCAAAACTGGCACAAACTGGCTAGTTCATACAACGTCACACAAAGTCACCCAGCTTCTCCAGCTGCTTTGTTTCCAAACACTGTCAATAGCGTTCAGCATAGCAGCAAAGCAACATTGTTAGGAACTGGGTCATCATGACTGATGAGAAGTTACATTGCTGGATGACATTATTAACCACTTGAGCTCTAGAAGGTTTTGCCCCCTTCATGACCAGGCCATTTTTTGCTATTCAGCACTATGCTACTTTAACCAGCAATTGCTATGTCATGCAATACATAGTTACATAGTTAGTCAGGTTAAAAAAAATGCAAGTCCATCCAGTTCAACCCAAAAAAAAACATACAATCCAACATACTGTTTACAATCCTTTACCCACAGTTGATCTAAAGGAACCCAAAAAACCCCAGCAAAGCAGGTACACAAATTAATTTTTTATAATCTTTTTTACACAAATAGAGCTTTCCTTTGATGTATTTAATCATAACCGGGTTTTTTATTTTTTGCTATATAAATGAAAAAAGGATCGACAATTTTGAAAAAAAAGATCAATATTGTCTACGTACTATTATAAAACACATACAACAAAATCTAATTTCTTCATATATTTAGGCCAAAATGTATTTTGCTACACGTTTTTGGTAAAAAAAAAAAAAAAAAACCCAATAAGTGTGTATTAATGGTTTGTGTGAAAGTTATAGCATCTATAATCTATGATATATATATATTGATAAATCCTGTTGTACTGATGACCTATTTAATTTTTTGAGGTCCTTAAAATGCCAGGACAGTACAAATCCCTCCCCCCCAATTATATCTTTTTGGAAAGTAGACAGTCTGGGATATTTAGTAAGAGGCATTTCAAGTTATTTGAAGTTGCCATTTTTCGTCAGTTTTTTGGGGAAAATTAAGAAATTAAATAAAATTATTTTTTCATTTTTTTTTTTAACATATTTTTACCAGTGCAGTACAGTGTCATAATTTGACTGGCATGACAGTGATCAGGGATACTGACTGGTGACAGTATAAAAAAAAACAAAAATTTATTCAAGTTTTTTAAACATTTTTTAACTTTTTGTTTTCTTTTTTCTAAACATTTTTTCATTTTTTAACATTTTTTACATTCTTTCATCAGAGTAATTCAGTGTTACCATAGTGACAATGTACTACTATAAGGGGGGGGGGGTAATCAGGGATTTTTTATTTTTATACTTTGCTGTTACAGTGATCATCATGTTTTAACTGTCATGAATGAGTTACATTCAAAACAACTGTGATTACTATTGTGTGCTGTGATTGGCACACAGCTATTACATGGTACAGGGTGCTCTGCTTGGCCCGGGTACCATGTAATAGCCATGGGCTGTGGGTCAAGGGGAAAGGATTTGGAAATAAGGACCTTATTCCTTCAACATGGGTACAAGTAGGCTTTGCTGCCCTCCATGTCACATCACTCTACCAATGTTGAAAGCATATTCCCTGGTATAATACAGGAAGGGAGCCATACACTTGCTTCCCTCCCTTTCCTAGGCACCAAGGCTGCTTGCCTGAATAAAGGTCTGGTATGAGAACCCTACAACTTTGTGCTTTGGTAAATATCCTCCATGAGAGTGCCCCGCTTCCCATACATTTTTTTTAAAATAACTTGCAAATCATACTCCAAAGAGACAGAAAAACTAATTAGATTCAGCCACCACAGACTTCAAAAGGATTCAGCTCTAAGTTCAGGGTTTGCAGACTTTCTGCTGTGTTCGCTGATCCTCCTGGGAACCAAACTTTGCTCAGTTTGCCCGTCCCTACCAATTAATGTTGCATGCTGGCACTACAAGTTCTTTCAGTAATACAGCCACCACCTCCCTTTTACATGGATATGGTTTCTGGATGTAAGCCTCAGGGCTATCTCTGCTAGGGATGTGGTATGAACTATAAAAAGATAATAGAAACTCTTGTTCTGGGCTGTTTATACCTTCAGAAGGTCTTCACATTTTAGTAAATCCAGAGTAAAATTAAATATGTTTTTCACTTTCACCATTGAGTCTACTTCTAGACGACACACGCACCAATACTGGAGTACGTTTTCAATGCTTTATTAAACAAACGACTTAGGATGTAGCAGGAAAGAGGTAGAAAGGAAACTCGCAGAAGAAACTCAAATATTCTCTGAAAGGGTTCTCTTGGCGAAATGGTCTCGGTATAATTCAAACACTATTTGAAATGCACTCCCCTTGTGGGACACACTCCTTGCTCATCTGGATAGGCCTCTCTCACCGGTCTAGCAGCCAGTACGCAGCAGGAATCAAAGTCTCCGCCACAGACTTGTTTGGGAATAAAATCTGTACAATCCTCTGCCACAGGATGTATAGATTTGCGGTAGTGAAAAGTCAGTCACAGTGCTTGAACCTTTAAGCCGAGCCGGCAACACTATGCTGTATAGTTACTTTTGGATACGTCCTCCAACCGAGTCACCAGGCCCCTCTATAGACCAGCATGCGGCGTGATCTCTCCAAGACGGGTCCTCCCCTGGGATCTCCTCGGTTGTCCAGCTTCATCACACAGGACTGACGGCTCAGGACCATTCCTCGGCCACGGTGGTAGGCTCCAGACAAGCCTCTGGACCCACCCCTGCGCCGTAGTATCGTGGGCCTCCCGGACGGAGGACCACGAGGTAGCTCCTTAACGCATACCTGTCGGCCAGGAGGGCCAGCAGGTGGCTGTAAAACAAACCCCAAAACATGGCGTCTGTCCCATAAATACCCTCGCCCAGAATGCAACTCAGAGGACCACCTCCACCGAGCGTGCCTCCGGGACAGAGGAGCATCCATACGATTCAACACGTTGTCTTTCCAACCCTGACCAGTGGTAACAGCGACACCCACCGGTCAGCACGGAAACACCCGCAACATCAGCCAAGCTGGAACAGAGGCGAACTTTTAACCTTCCTAACACACAATTTACTAAATTTACCTAACATGCGGTAGATTGCAAATCTACCAGCGCTACACATACTTAGCACTGGCAGGTGGTTATGACTAAGGCCTTATAGGCTGAATGCGTCAACCGTTTTTATTTGCGTTTGGTCACTGTGGCTTGTCAATAAATATTATACTTCTTATGCCTCGTACACACGGTCGGATTTTCCGATGGAAAATGTCCAATCGGACCGTGTTGTCGGAAATTCCGACCGTGTGTGGGCTCCATCGGACATTTTCCATCGGATTTTCCGACACACAAAGTTGGAGAGCAGGAGATAAAATTTTCCGACAACAAAATCCGATCGCATCAATTCCGACGCACAAAGTGCCATGCATGCTCAGAAGAAATTCCGACACGGAACAGCTCGGTCGGGTAAACTTAGCATTCACAATGGATACAGCACTTTCGTCACGCTGCAATGTTAAAAATGTTTTAATACAGCGCACTCTCTTCTTCTTTATAATGTGACAAGAATGAAGTAGTTTTGCTGCTCATATTCACACACACTTCTCACAAACATTTTTTTTTGTTTTTTTATTGTGATTCCCTGAATATATTGTTATTTGTCACATCTGACAGAATGTTTTTTTTTTTTTTTTTTTTTTTTTTTTTAAGCCATTTTTGGTTTAGATTTTATGTTTGTATTTTTTCCAAGGCTGATCTTTGTTTAACGTTGTTTTTAGTTTGACTCCAGAATATTTTTGTGTGTGTTTTGTGTGTCAAGTTACCACAATACCATTGATATCTTTTATTATTTAATCTCAAGGAGATTGTTTGTTGTTGGTGTCCTTTGTTAATTTCACATTGTATTTTGGAAATGTACCTGAATCCTCAACAACAAACTGTCCTTTTTGAAGTAAAACACACATAGGCAAGTATAATTCCAACAAAAATTCCATTATTAAGGGCTCAGAACCAAACAAAGAGGGAGGCAACACTGGATCAACATGAGAAATTAGCGAAGCCTGGGACCCCCACGGCAGACATCAATTCTTGAACATCAAAATTGGTGGCCTGAGGAGTCCATATGTAAGGGAGGGCAGTCTGGTCCAGAAGTCCCAGAGATCCGGAAAGCAGCAGATGACATCTGTGTCCCCAGGCTGTGGTACCACAAGAGGCTGCATCTTTTGGCCGACCAGACTGGATCCAGGGTCATCACTTTCTGGTCTTCCTTCCACGCTTCATTCTGGGCTGTGGCTGTGCTGTTGGAGATGTGGCAGGAGGAGGAGTAGGACCTGGAGGAGGAGGAGGACCTGCAGGAGGAGGAGGAGGACCATCTGTGAGTTCGCAAAAGTGTGTCTGAGATGTAATTTGGCCCCTCATACCTTTATTAAGAGCCTCCAATATGAGCGACTCACACATGAGTTGTTGTCCCTCCTCCATCCTCTGCATTTTAGAGGCAATGAGGGCAGCAATGTCCTCCTCCACGGTGTGTGGTGCTCCCAGGGCCTCTGTAGCCCTCCAAAAGAGACCTATGGCAGCCTCCTCTAGGGCACTCCTCCTCCTGCCACTTTCTCTTTCCAGGTGTTGGGGAGGGACTGGCATATCAGGCAGGTGGCTCGGCCCAGCCACCTTCTGGCTGAGACTTCCCTGTGTATGAAAAAGGGACATGGTTTTAGTTTTTGCATCATCAATCACAATCCTAAATTAGTACTCCAAACTAACATCTAGTTAACATCATTGATTGGACAACCAGCAATATTTAGAGGAATGCTATACCTGGCTCAAGCTGGGCTCCTCCACATGTTGTTGCTTGGAAGGCCCAGGTTGGGCGTCAGAAGCCTCAGCCGGGGGGGAAGGAAGAGTGGAAGGAAGACTGGAGAGTGATGACCAGGGTTCAGTCTGGCCTGCCAGAAAATGCAGCCTGTCATAGTACCACATCCTGGGGACATAGATGTTATCTGCTGCTCCGGATCTCTGCGAATCCTGGACTTTCTGGCGCTACCTTACATATGTACTCCTCAGGCCACCAATTAAGATCTTCAAAAATGTGATGTCTGCCGTGGGAATCACCTGCTTCACAATTTCCAACAATTTATCCAGTGCTGCCTTCCTCTTTGTTTGGTTCTTGTAATGTGGGTTGTTGATCTCCCACAGACATGGCAGCTCCCTTAACATATCAATGAATAGTGACATGAAGTCATTATCTTTTAATAAGATATCCATGTTCACTGCAAGACACAACACAAGACAAAGCCTAATGTCAGACAAAACTCTCCTAATCTTGTTACAATATAGGCCTCAATCTAGAAGCAGTATAGGCACAAGTTTGTCTCTTACCTTCGTTCTTACAATCGGCGCGTCCAATGCTCCTTCGTCCGCTCACAGATCGTACGTACTAAGCACGCGTGTTACGCTTTATACACACTGCGCATGCGTGTAACTCCGCTCGCCCCTGACGTTCTTTCTAGTCTATTCCCTGCCCCTTTTCGTTCGGTGCAGTGGGTGAAGAGCACATGGCGGAGTCAGAGCAGGTGCGTGCTAATTATAGCAACAAGGAGGAGGAGGAGGAAAGCCCAGATCCGGACACGTCCCGATCCAGAAGGAGACGATTTAAGGCCACAAATATGTCCTTTGGGGAGATGTTGGAGATGGTGGACATCATGAAGAAGGCCGACTATGACGGGAAGTATGGGCCTTACCCTAACCCCAATATCAGAAAGGCCAAGATCATGGCGAAAGTGATCAAAAGTCTGCACAGGAATTTCGGGGTACGACGATGGAAAGATCAGCTCAGGAAGCGGTGGTCGGACTTAAAATTAAGAGAGCCCGAGCAGTACCGAAAGATCCGGAGAGTGCTGCAAAAAAGTAAGTAGTTGTGCTGTGTTCCTATTCTTTTTGTCTTTATTACGTTCGTGCTGCTCCATATGCTTTTCTTAATTGTACAGTTTCAAATGTCATTTTTAATGTTCATGGGCCCATTATTCGTTCGTATCAAACATTTTCTTTTTTCGCCCTCTAAAACACCATTGTTTAGGCCATATGCATTTTCCTACATTTTTTAGGGCCTACTTGGATGCAAAATATTTGGTTGTGTAGATGGGTTTGTTACTAGAATGAAATGCAAACTAGATTCTGTGTAAGGAGAGGACACTCAGCAGCTGTTTTCACATCTGGACACTGGAGCACTAGTGTGGGACACAAGAACACCATTTTTATTAGCGGGGGCACACAGGTGCTCCAGTGTATACTATAGGGGGGTCTCCATCTGTGAAGCTTGTACTAAACAGGTAAAGTATTGCAGGTTGACAAAGGACAATAAAAAAGTGACATCTTTGAACTCTGCTAAAATTGACAATTGTACCCCACTTCCAAGCAATGTTTCCTATTTATAGTTCTGCCATCAAATCACTGTGTGCTAATTATACCCTTTTTGTTTTACATAGGGGAGAAAAGACTCGGAGGACACCCCTCATCCGAGGAGACCAGAGACCCCCCACCTGTGCAAGAAGGTGAAATACCCCCAACCCAAGTGGAGCAGGAGGAGGAAGAAGATGTGGTTGAAATAGGCACCACAACAGGTGAGTGTCTGCGACCACAGACTCAGGTAAGAGATGGATGCTGGCAGATTTTTGATACCCGTTTTTGTTTGTTTTCTCTCTTTTTAGGTGATCGTGTTGTTAGGGATCGAGATCTGTTCACATCAGAAAGTGCCCAGATGCTGATTGGGGAGATCATGGGGTGTAATTTAGAATTGGAGAACCTCAAGTCAAAAATCAATGATGTGATTAAAAAAAATAATAACATCACTGATGTTTTGGGGCGAATTTAATACCCCACAAAATCACTTTGGTTTGGTAAAATGTTTAATATATTTTTGAAATGTTTCGAAAAGCCAAATTTGTAAGATGCACACAGTGTGCCAACATGTGCTATCTGCCATCACTGGAGATCAATAGACGCGTATTGGGGGTGCAACCCCTTCCTCAATAATAAAGTAGCGGTGAGGAAGGGCTTGCTCCCCCAAAACACGTCCCTTGATCCCCCGTGATGGCAGGTCGCACATGTTGACATTCGTAAATTGGTGTGCATCTTCCAAATTTGGCTTTTCAAAGGGTGATTTGACCCCATCTGAACGCAATATCAAACACAGTTCCTAAATACTCATGTCTGATATTGCCTTCAGGTTTTACCATATGTGAACTTTGTAAGTTCAAGTTTTTTGTCTTTCTTGTTGGCTTTACACAGGCCTGTTTTATCGTAAATGGACATTTCTATTTTTGATAATGCCACCCCAAAAATTGTTATACAACAAACATGTTGGTTTGTTTTAAAAACCGTTTCTAAATGCACATGTGATTGTGCAGGTATTAAAAAGTTTGTTAATCAGGAATGTGTGGATTATTGTCTCAACGCGACAACATTTTGTTGTGATGTAATTGCTGTTTTCGTAAAAAATGGTGGTTATTTCCTAAGGGCAAATCCTCTTTGCACTACAAGAGCATTTTCATTGCAGTTTCAAGAGCACTTGTAGTATAAAAAGTGTATACG
This sequence comes from Aquarana catesbeiana, assembly GCF_042186555.1. NCBI lineage: Eukaryota > Metazoa > Chordata > Amphibia > Anura > Ranidae > Aquarana > Aquarana catesbeiana. The sequence goes on from NC_133328.1 coordinate 284,494,633, forward strand.
CATTTAGTAAATAACAGCCAACAGTGCTTTGTATAAGGTTACACAATCACACCATTTTCAGGACTACACACATTGCTGTCAGGGTCAGCTAAAACAAACACAAGCAGTAAATGTCCACAAAGAATTTCTTTTTTTTTTTTAATTGGAAAAAGGCTTCACAAATTTGAAGGCATATTGATGGCCCCCCTACCCGCAAAGAACTCCAGGTATCGTAACCGGACATCACGGGCACTCAGGGAGGGCAAGCCAGGATGGCCGCTTTCAAGCGCCGTCAGTGTTTCAGGTATCACTCCGGCCTCAGACCCAACTGAGCCAGCATAGTTGGCCGAATGTTTCCTTAAAAAGTTATGGAGAATACAGCACGCCAGTATAATATGGTTCAGTTTATACTCCGCCATATGGATAGGTGTCAGAAATAGGCGGAATCGGCTGGCCAGGATTCCAAATGTGTTCTCCACCACTCTTCGGGCTCTGGCCAGCCGGTAATTAAAAACCCTCTGTTCCGGGGTGAGGGTCCTCATCGGGAATGGCCGCATCAGGTGGTCCCCCAGTGCAAACGCTTCATCAGCAAAGAACACGAATGGGAGTCCTTCCACATTGTCCTCTGGAGCTGGCAAGTCCAAGCTGCCATTCTGGAGATGCCTGTAGAACTCCGTCTGGGCGATGACTCCACCATCGGACATCCGGCCATTCTTCCCCACGTCCACATACAAGAAGTCGTAATTAGCCGACACCACCGCCAACATCACAATACTATTGAACCCCTTATAGTTGAAATAGTACGACCCCGAGTTGGGTGGTGGGATGATGTGGACATGTTTCCCATCAATTGCCCCTCCGCAGTTAGGAAAGTCCCACCGCTGGGCAAAGTGGGAGGCCACAGTCTGCCATTCCTGTGGCGTGGAAGGAAACTGTTGAGGAAAACAAAAATAAATTAATATTTTTGCACAGAAACATGGCAAGCAGATTAGGCACAAGCATTCTGGGGCAACCTCCAGATAGCATTGATTAAGGGGAATTTAACAACACCAAAGTATAAGGTACATCTATCATATTCCCCCCCCCTCTCATGGGCCATTTCGAACATTATGGGGGGTGTGGATATCTTGGACAGGTAACCCTCATCACTTCATTGAGAGATGAATGCCTAAATACAGGGTATTACTTGGAACAGCCCCTCAGTTACACTATTGGCAGACCACTGGACAGGTAAGAAGTGTCCGAATACAAAGATATAAATACACATTGTACACATTTGAGCACATTTGAACATTCTGCTATTACCTGACTCAAGATAATAATAGTATCTTAAAAATTCAAACAGTACCATTGGAAAGTATACAGGCAGGCCCTTGCACTACATGCTTTGGGGAATTCATCCATAAATCAGAGCACAAAAGAGATGGGTATAGTGTGTATGGGTTTGGCAAAGTCAGCAGATAGATGATTGAGGATAGAGAATTGAGATCAGCTGACTTAGCAGTTGGGGGGGGGGGGGGTTACTAAAAATGATTCGGGGACACCACACAAAAAAAGCCTCTGCCACTCTGCCTGAATTTAAAGCTCAAATAACATTTACAAACATTTTAGGGGGTGTTTGGGGTAAAGCACTACTATGGAGCTGATAAAATACATTGTTAAGTGACTACATGAGGTGAATATAGGGCCAGGAGAGAACATGCTGGAGAGGTTAGTGAAGGACAATCTGTATGAAGGACCTAAAAAATTAATTACATAAAAATCCAGCATGCATGAGGACAAAGGGGACATTCACAACATATTACAATCATGGTAATTAGGGAATGAGGAAAGAAATACAATATATTAGCAAACATTAAATACAATAAAATGTGAGATTAAAGGATACAAATCTTACCTTCATATACTCCTTTTGCAGGACCTGTATGATGGCAGAACAGGTCTCTGGGATGATGATACCCAGAGCCTGGGGGGAGATGCCTGTCGAGAACTTCAAGTCCTGCAGACTTCTCCCTGTCGCCAAATACTGCAGGGTAGCGACCAACCTCTGCTCCGGAGTGATGGCTTGCCTCATGCAGGTATCCTGCCTGCTAATATAAGGGGTCACCGAAGCCAACAAACGGTGAAATACGGGGTCCGTCATCCTGAGAAAGTTCCTGAAATCGTCAGGATTATTCTCACGGATCTCACGGAGCAAAGGCATATGTGAGAACTGGTCACGCTGAAGCAACCAATTCTTGGTCCATGAACTCCTCCCCACCCTGTTCATGGACTGGACTTGTGTCAAGGTCAGGACCCCAACACCAAGCCCCCACACAGCACGAACTCTACGAAGAGTACGTATACGCAACATGGCTAGAAAACGGTCGGCTGCTCAGAACGAAGTAACAGAACGCACTGAAGAACAGCAAGGCCTGTGAAGAGCGACCTGAAAAACAGTAACGAACGAACAAGAACACAATGACTAATTAAAGTCACGCGGAACTTGCTTGCACGCACTGAAGAGCAGATACAAACCCACAAGCACAAACTGAACCGCAGAAAACGATCTGAAAGCCACGAGTCTGAAAAAGCGCGAATCGTCTCTCACCAAACTTTTACTAACACGAGATTAGCAAAAGGAGCCCAAAGGGTGCCGCGCTTGGTTCTGAACTGGCCTTTTCTAGTCTCGTCGTATGTGCTTGACGTCACCACATTGTTGGCGATCGGAAATTCCGACAACTTTGTGCGACCGTGTGTACACAAAACAAGTTTGAGCCAACATCCGTCGGAAAAAATCCTAGGATTTTTTTGTCGGAATGTCCGAACAAAGTGCGACCGTGTGTACGGGGCAGTAGCCTCCCTGGCGGTTTTCCCGAGTGTGGCTCGGGGTTAAAATTCAGTACCATTAGCGGTAACCCCGAGCCACACTCGGGATCGCATTGCAGGATCTTGGGGCGGCGTTACTTACCTTGTCCCCGGGATCCTGCGATGTCACCCGCAGTGTCCGAGGGCTCCGTCCTCCTCCGAAGCCTCTCCGTGCCAGGCTCCGTTCCCTGCGAGCGGCGCGACGCACGGGGGCGGAGCCTGGTGGCAAATTCAAAAAAAAGTAAAAATCATAACACATACAGTACTGTAATCTTACAGATTACAGTACTGTATGAAATGATTTCACATCCCTTTTGTCCCCAGTGCTTTGTCCCATGCCCTGCATGCAGTTTTACATGATATACACTGTTCTTTCTGCCTGGAAACTGGAGATTGTCCATAGCAACCAAAAAGTGTCCCTTTACGTCAAAAGTGGCTTTAGACCAGCTAGAAAACAGCGATAGTAAATTAGAACACTTGCAGAATTGAGCGATAGTGAATTGTGGGGAAATGTATTTTATTACTATTTTTTTTTTTTTTTAATTATTTATTTTTATTTATTATATTACAATTTATGTTTTTGTGTTTCAAACTTTATCATACCCGGGATATCTACTAGACTCTGGTTTGGACAGATTTAAGTGTGTTATTGTTAAGATTTACAGACCTACAATATAAAACGCCAAATTTCCATGCAAAATAATGGTACCGCTTTCAGCACCTAAAATACGAAATAATCATACCGCCAGGGAGGTTAAGAGCAATCACTAGAGTGCGGATCATCTTTTCATCATTTACCTACTCAGCCAGCGACTGTGGATCGAGCACCTGGGATCTCTGCTTTCTATGGGATGTATGGGTAGTAGCACTGACTTTTTTGTTTATATTATGTGCTAAGTATGTACACAGGGAAAAAAGTAATAGGAAAAAGGGGAAGGAGTTTTTTTCTTGCAGGGGAAAAAAGGTGTATTTTATCAGAAAATTCCACCTCCTAGAAATTTAATTTAAACTTTAGTACTGCTTTAATAATGATATAAAAAATCATATAGAAAACATATGACTTTCTTTAAAGTGGTTTCTTACATGTAGAAAAAGTGGTAAAAAATTATATATAAAAAACTCACGTCACTAAATTACTTTTAAAATACACACAGCTACCGATGAACAATAATTAAACGAATCAGAATGTCAAATACAGCTCTCTGCCCTTGCAGATCAATATACAAAGCTAAAATTTAGCTTTCTTAATAAAATGATCAGAGTTATCGTGTATATTTCCATAAGTTACTGCTGGTTTTTAGTTGAGTTCATTGAGTATGAGAAACAAACTGGGTAATTTTAATTAACTAAGTTCTAAAATAAATGGGTTTTAGGTTATCAATATTATATAATTGTATGCATTTGATCTATTCGGCAAATGCTGATAAAACAAAATTATCTTTTACAAATGTTGAGCAAAGTTTGAGGTTATACATTTCACAATGTGTCTTACTATATATTTTGTTAGTGATTATCATGTCTCTTAGCAGCTATTATTTCTTGTTGTTTGTAATATGGCTTGTCCACTTGTAAGAAAGCCAAGAACAGATGATCAAAAATCTGGACCTCCACACGGGATTCTTCAGACAATGATAATCTTACTTGTTAATTTTACTTTAGACTCATTTAAAAGATAGATGTTGTTATTGAGCCTAATAAATTGAACTGGCTAGAACCCAAAATGCTGAAGGTAGTTTAATTGGTGCTAACAGCTTTAGTATGTTTCCCTTTCTTCTGGTTTTTAAACTACTTATTAAATAATTCTGTGTGTGCAATATGGACAACAAGAAGGATTTACAGAAAAACCTCCAAAGACAAATTTTGCATATAATTTAAAATTGAGCTGCTCCTACATTATAATGTAATAATATGAGCCATTAGTCCATTATTTTTTTCTTTATAAAAAGATACAATGATATACAATTCTAAAAGTTTTGTTTGAACTCATTAAAATTATTGAAGGTTATATTTACTGTTTACTTTATTTTAAATTGTTGTTTATTTATGTTTTCCTGAATTAATAGAAATGTGCCACGTTGTACTCAAATGATTTTGTGGATCACATGAACACAGCTGAAAAGTTGATATTGCCTAACTTATTTGCAAAGGAGTTTTGCAGTGTGCATGCACACTCACAGATCTTTCCCATAATACTTGTTTGTATTGCAGCAATATTGTCAGGAAATGAATACAGCTAATGCTACTTCCCCTGCAGCTAATGCTTGTGCACATGTACTAGCACACAGGGGAGCTGAGGCTAGTATGCAGCGTGCATTGACATGAAGGCACACATTCACTCACATCGGCACTAAGCTGCCTGTTTAAAGGAGATCCTTTAAATAATTGCTAGATGTTCTTCAGCTTCCCCATGATCCTTGTTCCTGTGTTCTTGATTTCTGATCCAGCTTGTTTTGTGATCTTGCTCCATTGCTCCATGGATTCTGGAAACTGACCTAAGCTTGCCTCTGAATATACTCTGCCTGTTTCACTGGTACTGGCCTTGGCCTGCTACAGGACCTTGCTCTACCTGCTTTCCAGTTTCCTGGTACTGACATCAGCCTGCTTTCTGACCATGCTGCTGCCTTACTGTGTATGACTCTAGCTCACCTTGACTATGTCTCTAACCATGGCAATCACCTTCTACCAAGCTATGGACACCCGTGCTTCTTTGTGCCTTGTACCTCTGTCACCACATTCAAGGGTGCTTGGACCAGAGTCACAAGGGAAGCCCTCTCATCAACTCAGCCTCCAACCAAGATAAGTGACAAATATGTTAAGTGAGAGCAGGGATTGTGGTGGGTCCTGATTGACTTGTGGGTCAGCTAAGAAACAAAGAAGTGCACTGTGAAAGGGAGAGCAGTCAATGGATGATTCAACTGGGAGGCTCCTGTCAGTTGAAGTGAAGTTAGAAAGGAAGATAAATTGTTGTAGGACAGATAATATGAAAGAGGATGAAATAAAGCCAGAGAAGAGAAAGGAGCGGAAAATCAGTAAATAGTGGGTGTAAGATAATGCCAAACTAGTGTTCTCAGCTATACAAGCGTCTCACTACCTCTCTGGAAGTTATCTTCTATTTTTACTTTTCCTATCTTGTTCTTCCTCCTTTCCTCCTCTAGGGATGTCAGTACACAACCCCCCTTTTAACATCCCGCTCCCCCTAGTACTTCTGCATGTCTTCATCTTTCTCCCCCTTTCAAACTTTTTCTTTTATACTTGTTACCATTCTCCATATTTATACAGCTTTTGGTTTGCTCCATATGCAATAACCTGCATCAGCTTATCCAGTTTATGTCTGGACTGCAAGACTTTTAATTTCTAGTAAGCTGACTTGTACTCCTCAGCTTCCTCCCTTATTTTGCCTTCTGATTCATATTCTCTCAGGATCCAACTGATTATCTATTAGACACCTAGCATAGTTTGCTGATGTATCAATAATTCCTACTGGCATTTTTTCTAAATCTTTGTAACTGTGCTTTCCAAACCTTCTTTGTACCAATATCTCTGCTGGTTGTTGCCTGTTTATATATTATATGTTCAAAAATAATAAACAAATTTGACAAGAAGATATCCAAAAGAAAAAAAAACAAACCTACCTTGAAAAGTGCCAAGGCAAAGAATGTGCCTATGCTAATGCTGACTTGAACATAAATGCTATATTGTTTAAAGTCAGGGAATAAGAGCAGGACTTATATCATTTTCAGGGACAGCAACACCTGGAAGAAGCAATTAATAAAACCATGGCTATTTTTTAGAACAGTGGTCTCCAAATTGCGGCCCGGGGGCCAGATGGACCTTTGCTTGCCTTTATCTGGCCCTTGGGGTACAATTTCTCCCACTGACACCAACATTGAGACTCGTTTCTTCTTTCTTCCACTGGCACCAATGACAGGGCACTATTCCTCCTCCTATTGATACCAACAATGGGGCACTACTTCTCCCACTGACACCAAGGATAGGGCACTATTTCTTCCCCTGATACCAACAATGGGACACTATTCATCCCACTAATACCAATAATGGAGCACTATTCCTCCCACTGATACCAGCAATGGGGCACTTTTCCTCCCACTGATACCAATGATGGGACACTATTCCTTACACTGATACCAATGATGGAGCATTGTTTACTAACATTGATTTCTACTCCCACTGGCCACAGTCTGGCCCCCTTAAAGTCTGAAGGACAGTAAACTGGCCCTTTGTTTAGGAAGTTTGGAGACTCTTGTTTTAGAGGAAAGAAACATTTATAGGAAACAAAATGAATACTGCCTCTTACAGGCTATCCAACACTAGCAGGAAACAAATGACTATATACTGCTGGAAATGCAGATACATCCAATCATCTTCAATAGCAAGTAATCATGCAGGAAGGGGGAACTTTGGCAGAGACTCTTTACCTGTCCTGGTCTAAGTCTTCCTGAAAGAATCATTTGACATCAGTTATTATGATTTATCCACCAGGAGAAATCAGGAGGCAAATTTTAATTGGCTTTTAAGCACCAAAGTAAAGCCCTTTGTGAAATAGTTTAGCATAGCATAAAGGCTATGGTTCTATCCCCCAGAGCTGCAATGAACAAAGTTTAAAAGACTTAGTAATAAAAGTGCAGTGATGCTTCAAGTGAGACTGCCGAGATTGACATTATAACATGAAGAAAAGAGTCAAAGATGTCATCTTTGACATAAGAAAAAATGTTTTGTTTTTTACAATAAAAGAAAGTGTATGTAGTGCAAGAATGCATGAAGCATAGAACACACATTAGTCTTTCTTTTGTATCCTGCCCCCAGCATACACACCTCCCTTATCATTATACCTGACCAGAGCACTTTTTACAATTTTTTTTCACATAGCGATTTTTCAAATGCAAATTTTTGGGAAGAAAAACCATTTTTTTTTTATTCTAATGCACTAAAACACACTATATTGCCTAAGTGTTTGGTAAAATATAAAAGATGATCTTATGCTGAGTACATAGATACCAAACACGACATGCTTTAAAATTGCGCACAACTGTGCAGTGGCTACAGACTACATACATTTTTAAAAGCCCTTAAAAGCCTTTACAGGTTACCACTTTGGATTTACAGAGGAGGTCTACTGCTAGAATTACTGCCCTTGATCTGACATTCGTGGTGATATCTCACATGGTGCAATTGCTGTTTACATATGACACGAGACCGACGCTTGCGTTCGCCTTTGCGCTCCAGCACGGGGGGACGGGGTGCTTTTTTTTATTATTGTTTATTTTGCCTTTTTATTTTATTTTTACACTGTTCCTTTCATTTTTATTTTTTTAATCATTTTTATTGTTATCACAGGGAATGGAAATATCCCCTATGATAGCAATAGGTAGTGACAGGTATTCTTTTTTTAAAAAAATTAGGTATATTAGACTCTAGATCTCTCCTCTGCCCTGAAAGCATCTGACCACACCAAGATCAATGTGATAAAATGCTTTCCCAATGGCTCTGTTTATATCCGGCAAAACAGAAGTCATGAAATGCTCGTAGCTTACGGTTTCTTAGGCCATAGAGATGATTGGAGCCATTCTGGTCTTCGATCAGCTCTATGGTCAGCTGGAGGAACCACCGGCTGCTTTCTCAGGTTCCCCAGTGGGACAGGAGAGCCCGAGAAAACCATGGAAGATGGCGGGGGGCCATTCACTCCCACTGCTTATAAAACCGGTCTAGCGGCTAATTAGCCACTAGGATTGCTTTTACATGAAAGATGACCGCCGGCTGAAAAGAATGATACCAAGATGATACCTAAACCTGCAGGCATCACTCTGGTGTAATCACTCAAAGTCCAGCAACACACCAGTACGTTGCTGGTCCTTGTTGGGCATATATTGTAATGTTCTTTTTTTTCATGCAGCCTGTGGGCTGCATGAAAAAAGAGATTCATCAGTGAGTATGCCCACCATTAGAATACCTCCCTGCATCCACCCACTTCTAATGATGGGCATACATGCACAGTTTTTTAAAAACTGTGGTGGTTAAATCACCTCTAAAGTGCTGGAGTCGCTGATTTACGTATCATGAGCGCAAACAATGTTGCTTTTATGATAAATAAATCAGCGCTGCAGCTGAATGGCGTACCTGAAAAGCAAACAATGGTTAACAATAAAACACAGTAAAAAGTAAAGTATAAAATAATTACATACCTGAAAAGAAAACATGATAAAACATAACAATAAAAACATTGCAGTTATAAAATACAGTAAAACAGAGCAGAACAATAGAGAGAGAACAATAGAGAGAGAATAGAGAAAGAAGAACAATAAAACGACAACTATTTTTGGCTTTTTTATTTTTTTTTTTGTATTTTTTTAACTTTTTTTTTACACTTTTATTTGTAACTGTAACTGTAATGGTTCCAGGCCTGGGCCCTCGAAAAGTGATGGCATCTTTGGAGACCCTGTGAAATTGTGTCCTATGACTGTGCAGTGCTGTACCCTACGCTAATACTCCACTAGTATGTGGTAGCGTTCGAAACATTTACTGATGCAAAGACCAGGTTGGGCAGGACAGGAGGGACAATAATAGTGGGTGTCATGCCTATATCCATGTTTTCTACAGACACAACATCTTCTTTGGGTGATCGTTGGGTAGGAGTACCAGAGAGGACATATGGAAAATGCCTCTCATGCAGCCAGCTCACTGCATTTGCATTGGCAAGTTGGTCCACAGCACCGTCTGTCAAGAGAAGGGCTGTGATGATCTCTTCCTGGAATTTAAGGAAGGATCCAGCTCGTAAGCGTTCAGCAGAGCCAATTGGATTAAGTATACAGACACTTTTTTGTACCAGCATTTAGCCTTACGGGCAATTAAGTACGGCGCCATAAACTGGTCATTGAAGTCCACTCCCCCCATATTAAGGTTGTATTCGTGGACACAGAGGGGTTTCTCCCCAACACCAGTCACCATTGGAATTTGGACTGTCCTATCTGCATTATGGGAGGACAGAAAGAAAACATTCTGATTATTCCTCCACTTCACTGCAAGCAAATTATTACTTCTCAAGTAGGCTCTCTCCCCCAGTCTAAGTCGGGACTCTACAAGCCACTGGGGTAAGCCTCAGTGATTAGATCGCACGGTGCCACATGCGCCAATTCCACGATCAAACAAGTGACTAAAAAGTGGCACACTTGTGTAATAATTGTCCAGGTATACTCCTTTCAGAATAAGTCCCAAACAATCTTGTCAGTGCTCCCTATGTAGTCTGGGCAGTTCTCGGGCTCCACCTGACTATCTTTTCCCTCATAAACCATAAAACTATATGTATAGCCTGTTGCCCTGTCACAGAGCTTATACATCTTGACCCCATTTCTGGCATGCTTGCTGAGAAGATACTGTTTAAAAGACAAGCGGCCAGAAAACTTAATCAGGGACTCATCAACACAGACAACTTGATCAGGAGTAAACAAGGCTGCAAACTGTTAATTGAAGTGGCTTACGAGGGGCCAAATTTTGTGGAGCTGATCATATTCAGGGTCACCCTGAGGATGACAGAGTTCATTGTCATTAAAATGCATGAACCGCAAGATCTGCTCATATCGTGTCCTGGTCATGCAAGCAGAGAACACAGGGATATGGCGAATTGGGTCAGTGGACCAATATGACCACAACTCACTTTTTTTATTTATGCTCATAAGAAGGGATAGGCCCAGAAAGGTCTTAAAATCAGAAACTGTAATAGGTTTCCATTCTCTGAAAAGCATCAATTGGAGATTAGTGGCGATGAATTGACCAGCATACAAAAAGCTTTGGTCCACAATAGATCTATAATATTCTGTGAAAAAACAGCAAATAAAAATCAAGTGACAAAAAAACAACTGTTTCCACCTGAATTCCAGGTTGGCCAGTGAATGGGGGAAGTATGGGTGCTGCAGAAATGGTGGGCTCCCAATTAGGATTGGCAAATGCAGCAAGAAGGGCACTATGGGCTCGACAGGCCTGTCTTTGTCTTCTTGGTGGCACTAGTACTGGCTCTTTGCTCCATACGAGAGCCCTGCTGTTCTTGCACCTCAACAACAGAAGAAGAATGGAGTCAGGTACGCCTAACCTTAGCAAGGACCACTGCTCTGTCATCAAAGCTATCTGTCAGGGTGCCGCTGCTGTCTACTGGTTCATATTCTGAGCCTGAATCTGACAGATAGGTGACTTCCTCTTCACTCTCATGCTCAGAAACGTGTAGGCCTCCTCATTAGTGTACCTCCGATCGGACATTTTTATAAATTTACTGGTACAACTAGTGTGACTCACAGGCAAAAAGAGCACCTGATTGTCAGAGCCCACTTCAATCGCTACCAAAAAACTGTTAGCATTCGCAGGGATCAGGCCTGACTCTGCGAATGCTGCAGTTATGTGTGTTGTGTTTTGTAAGTGACAGTGATCGATTGATACTGAACTTGGGTGGGCTGGGCGGAGGGGCTAAAAACCGGTGCTAGCAAGTATCTGGGCAGATCCTGCTAACACTGCATTTTTGGGAACCCTAAACTACTGGGGATGCTAATATAGATCTGATCAGATCAAAGATATTGTTTTGTTCAGACACTATACTACTAAGGGAGGTGTATGGTGCGTGCATGGGTGTTAGCGCTACTGGCACTAATCTGATGCTGCCTGGGGCTGACGCTGATCCTAACTGACGCTAAAACCTAACTTATGTCACCCACCTGGTGATCGGGGGGGTTAAACCTTTATTAGGTAATATTCAAGGGGTTCCTTGACGCTATAAAATATGAACTAACTAACCAAAGTCACTCGTGACACTAATATGGTGATCACTGGTGACAGGGGGTGATCAAGGGGTTAAACCATTATTGGGGGTTAGGGGGCTACCCTAAAGCTACCTGGGCTTACTGCTAACTGCCCTAACACTCATTAGTGTCACAAATGACACCAGTACTGTGATCAGTGAAAAATCTAAAAACTGCACTTGGTGACACTGTGACAGGGAGTGAAGGGGTTAACTGGGTGGTGATCGGGGGGGTGAAAAGTGTGCCTTTGTGTACTGGTGTTAGTGTAGTGTTGGTGCAACTCACAGTCAGATGTCCTCTCTCCTCTCTCTGGAACCGAAAAGAGTTTCGCGAGGGGAGATGACATCACTTCCCCTGCCTGTGTTTACACTTACAGGCAGAGGAAGCATTTCATTCATCAGAACTGATCAGGCAGACTGAAGACTGATCAGTTCTGTAACGAATCCGATTGTCGCGGGCGCGAGGGGGGCACTGTATATCAGCGTGAGCCGGTCAGGAACTGGTTAAAGATCAACAAGAATAATACCCACAAACATGTGAATAGAAAACACTCATCAAGCTACTCACCTATAGCCCAGTGGTCCTAGACTTGGCACCCTCCAGAGTGCAGGGGGACCTCACCAGAATCCTTTATGGTTAACACGCAGGTTTCGAAGGTAACCCCTTCTTCACTTCTTCATCAGAGCCAAAACAATGTTTTAAAGAATGTGAAAATTAAATCCTTTTATAATTGTAGCTCTGATAGAGTGATAAATGTTGCCAGCTGCTCGTATCCTCTATTATATGTAGGCAAAATCACTCACCAGTTTATACAATGGGAACATGTGAATGGTGTGACCTTGAAAAAAGAAAGACCTAGATCAAGGCACATCTGTTTAAGACATAAAGGGGGACCTGAATGTCTTAAATTATGGGTAGAGCAGGATATGAAGTTGGGTCCAAAAAAGGGTGACCTAGATAAGAAATTGTGGAGGCAAGGTGGATTTTTTAGTTAGGCTTGATAGCACCCTATGGCTTGAATACAGGGTTTACATTTTTACCATTTGTGCATCATTAAGATCATTTTTAGATCTGTGAGTCCATTCATCATATTATTGTTACTGGACAAGGTTTCCTCATATTTATATATATATTTTTTGCTATTCAAAATAATATATAAATGTAGTATAATTTGAGATTCACATGTAAAGACCCCTCAAAGATTTGTGCAGAAGAAATTACTACTGTAGGATGATTGTTAAGTCTTACACATTATGTGTCTATTGAGAAACAAATAGCATAATAGACAAAAGAGGCGCTATTGGAGAGTCAGCTCAAGTCGTGTAGGTGTGCAGTGGCGTCGTGATGCAAACAGCATTTCTCGGACAAAGCCACTTCTTAAGGACTTTGGGAGCTATTTTATTAGACTTGATCATCACTGATAAACTCACTTGAAAACAGAAACAAAATAAATCTTCAAATATACAGTGCATAATATGCACAAAAAGAAAGAAAAAAGAAAATTATAACCAGACACAAAAAAGAAGAAAATGGTAGACTTAAATTAACCAATGCAATGTAAATATGAGTATAAATGTGAAAACGGAGTTAAATGTAACCATTACATATCAGGATATAAATGATTTAAACTAATAAAGAGAGTAAAACTTGCCATGGGAGGAAGAAGCGTGAATACAACTTAGCCACCTCAATATCAGACACTTTCACCCCTTCCTGCCCAGACCATTTTTAAGTTTTCAGCTTAGTCACACTTTGAATGACAATTGCTCAGCCATGCAACACTGTACCCAAATGAACTTTTTATGATTAATTTTGAGAGGGCTAGAACTTTCTTTTGATGGTATTTAATCAGCACTGGGTTTTTTTGCTGTATAAATGAAAACATTTTGAACTCAATTTTCTCTGAAATAAAACACGATTTTCTTAGTGTCTGTTATACAATTTTGCAAATATATAATCTTTCTTCATAAATTTAGGCCACAATGTATTTTGCTACATTTCTTTGGTAAAAATAACCCAAATTAGTGTATGTTATTTAGGCTGTGTGAAGGTTATAGTGTCTACAAACTATTGTATATACTGCATAATACAGTATATTGGAAGATTGATCAATAGTGATGTACTGACTGCCTCTGCATCTCATTTCTTTAGGCTCCAAAATTTCAGTACAGCATAAATAACACCACAAATGACACCTTTTTGGAAAGTAGACAGTTCAAGGTATTTAGTAAGAGGCATTATGAGTTATTTGAAGTTGTATTTTTTGTCATAATTTTTGGGGAAAGGAAGAAATCTTATATTTGTTTTCACAAAGTTGTCATTTTAACAAGTTATGTCTTACCCACAGCTTATACATACTTAGAATTACACCCCAAAACACATTCTTCAATGCCTTCTGAATATGGGGATACCACAAGTGTGAGACTTTTTTACAGCCCAAATACAGAGGGGGCAAAAAATCAAGGAGCACCTTCTGGCTTACAAGGAGCATAAATTATGCATCTAATTTACTGACTACCTTTTCATTTTTGGATCTCATGGAGCACCAGGACAGTGGGAACACCCACAAAATTACCCCATTTTGGAAAGCAAACACTCCAGGGTATTTTCTAAAGGGCCTAATGAATGTTCTGAAAATATAATTTCTATTTACCACAACTTTTGTAAAATGCAGGAAAGAAAATTAATTTTTTTTGCACAAAGTTGGAAATTGGCCCAAAATTCAAGGAGCACCTTTAAGCTTTCTATAGGCATAAAATATGCATCTAATTTTCTGACTACCTATCACATTTTTGGAGGCCCTGGAGCACCAGGGAAGTGAAAATACCCATACAACTACCACATTTTGAAATGCAAACACCCCAAGGTATTTTTACAAGGCATGGTGAGTCTTTTGAAGACTTTATTTTTTTGCTACAAGTTTTTAGAAAATGTGGAATGAAAATGAAAATGAATTTGTTGACACAAAGTTGTCAGTGTAATTAGATATTTCTTACATACAGCATGGGCATACTTATGCCCCGTACACACGATCGGACATTGATCAGACATTCCGACAACAAAATCCTAGGATTTTTGACAACGCATGTTGGCCCAAACTTGTTTTGCGTACACACGGTCGCACAAAGTTGTCAGAATTTCCGATCGCCAACCACGCGGTCACGTACACCACGTACGACGAGACTAGAAAAGGCCAGTTCAGAACCAAGCGCGGCACCCTTTGGGATCCTTTTGCTAATCTCGTGTTAGTAAAAGTTTGGTGAGAGACGATTCGCGCTTTTTCAGACTCGTGGCTTTCAGATCGTTTTCTGCGGTTCAGTTTGTGCTTGTGGGTTTGTATCTGCTCTTCAGTGCATACAAGCAAGTTCCGCGTGACTTGTCATTGTGTTCTTGTTCATTCGTTAATGTTTTTCAGGTTGCTCTTCACAGGCCTTGCTGTTCTTCAGTGCGTTCTGTTTCTTCGTTCTGAGCAGCCGACCGTTTTCCAGCCATGTTGCGTATACGTACTCCTCGTAGAGTTTGTGCTGTACGAGGGCTTGGTGTTGGGGTCCTGACCTTGACACAAGTCCAGTCCATGAACAGGGTGGGGAGGAGTTCATGGACCAAGAATTGGTTGCTTCAGTGTGACCAGTTCTCTCATATGCCTTTGCTCTGTGAGATCCGTGAGAATAATCCTGATGATTTCAGGAACTTTCTCAGGATGACCCCGTATTTCACCATTTTTTGGCTTCGCTGACCCCCTATATCAGCAGGCAGGATACCTGCATGAGGCAAGCCATCACTCCGGAGCAGAGGCTCATCGCTACCCTGCGGTACTTGGCGACAGGGAGAAGCCTGCAGGACTTGAAGTTCTCGACAGGCATCTCCCCCCAGGCTCTGGGGATCATTATCCCAGAGACCTGTTCTGCCATCATGCAGGTCCTTCAGAAGGAGTATATGAAGGTAAGATTTTTATCCTTTAATATCACATTTTATTGTATTGAATGTTTGCTAATATATTGTATTTCTTTCCTCATTCCCTAATTACCATGATTGTAATATGCTGTGAATGTCCCCTTTGTCCTCATGCATGCTGGATTTTTATGTCCTTCATACATATTTGCATTCACTTACCTCCCCAGCATGGTCTCCTGCCCTATATTCACCTCATGTAGTCACTTAACAATGTATTTTATCAGCTCCATAGTAGTGCTTTACCCCAAACACCCCCTAAAATGTTTAGAAATGTGATTTGTGCTTTAAATTCAGACAGCGTGGCAGAGGCTTTTTTTTGTAGTGTCCCCAAATCATTTTTATTAACCCTCCCTCCCCCCAACTGCTAAGTCAGCTGATACCAATTCTCTATCTATTCTCAATCATCTATCTGCTGACTTTGCCAAACCCATACACACTATACCCATCTCTTTACTGGTCAGATTTATGGATGAATTCCCCAAAGCATGTAGTGCAAGGGCCTGCCTGTATACTTTCAAATGATACTGTTTAAAGTTTTTGTATCCTATTATTATCTTGATAGGTAATAGCAGAATGTCCAAATGTGCTCAAATGTGTACAATGTGTATTTATATCTTTGTATTATGACACTTCTTACCTGTCCAGTGGGCTGCCAATAGTGAAACTAAGGAGGGGCAGTTCCAAGTAATACCCTGTATTTAGGCATTCATCTCTCAATGAAGTGAAGAGGGTTACCTGTCCAAGATTCCCCCCCTATACTGTTAGAAATGGCCCATGAGAGGGGGGAGGGGGAATATGATAGGTGTACCTTATACTTTGGTGTTGTAAAATTCCCCTTAATAAATGTTATCTGGATGTTGGCCAAGAATGTTTGTGTGTAATCTGCTTTCCATGTTTCTGTGCAAAAATACAAATTTTTTTTTGTTTTCCTCAACAGTTTCCTTCCACGCCACAGGAATGGCAGACTGTGGCCTCCCACTTTGCCCAGCGGTGGGACTTTCCTAACTGCAGAGGGGCAATTGATGGGAAACACATCCACATCATCCCACCACCCAACTCAGGGTCATACTATTATAATTACAAGGGGTTCAATATTATTGTGATGTTGGCGGTGGTGTCAGCTAATTGCGACTTCTTGTATGTGGACGTGGGGAAGAATGGCCAGATGTCCGATGGTGGAGTCATCGCCCAGATGGAGTTTTACAGGCGTCTCCAGAATGGCAGCTTGGACCTGCCACCTCCAGAAGACAATGTGGAAGGACTCCCATTCGTCTTTGTTGCGGATGAAGCATTTGCACTGGGGGACCATCTTATGCGGCCATTCCCAATGAGGACCCTCACCCCAGAACAGAGGGTTTTTAATTACCGGCTGGCCAGAGCCAGAAGAGTGGTGGAGAACACATTTGGAATCCTGGCCAGCCGGTTCCGCCTATTTCTGACACCCATCCATATGGCGGAGTATAAACTTAATCATATAATCCTGGCGTGCTGTGTTCTACATAACTTTTTATGCCAACATTCGGCCAGCTATGCTGGCCCAGTTGGGCCTGAGGCTGGAATGATACATGAAACAATACTGACGGCGCTTGAAAGTGGCCGTCCTGGCTTACCCTCCCTGAGTGCCCGTGGTGTCCGGGTAAGATACCTTGAGTTCTTTGCGGGTAGGGGGGCCATCAATATGCCAGCAAATTTGTGAAGCCTTTATCAAATAAAAACCCAAAAAAAGCAAATCTTTGTTGACATTTACTGCTTGTGTTTATTTTAGATGACCTTGACAGAAATGTGGTGAGTCCAGAAAATGGCGTGATTGTGTAACCTTATACAAAGCACTGTTGGGTGTTATTTACTAAAGGCAAAGACACTTTGCACTACAAGTGCACTTAAAACTGCACTGAAACTGCACTTGTAGTGCAAAGAGGATTTGCCCTTTGGAAATAACCCCCATTTTCACAGAAAGCAGCCATTACATCACCACAAAAGTGTTGTAGCGTTGAGAGAATAATCCACACATTCTTGATTAACAATCTTTTTAATACCTGCACAATCACATGTGCATTTAGAAAAGGTTTTTAAAACAAACCAACATGTTTGTTGTATAACAATTTTTGGGGTCGCATTATAAAAAATAGAAATGTCCATTTAAGATAAAACAGGCATGTGTAAAACCAACAAGAAAGACACAAATCTTGAACTTACAAAGTTCACATTTGTTAGAACTTGAAGCCAATATCAGACATGAACTGTGTTTGATAGTGCATTCAGATGGGGTGAATTCACCCCAGGAAAAGCCAAATTTGGAAGATGCACACAAATTTACCAATGTCAACATGTGCGACCTGCCATCACGGGGGATCAAGGGACGTGTTTTGGGGGAGCAACCCCTTCCTCTCAGCTACTTTATTATTGAGGAAGGGGTTGCACCCCCACAACGTGTCCATTGATCTCCCGTGATGGCAGATAGCAAATGTTGGCACACTGTGTGCATCCTCCAAATTTTTGCTTTTCGAAAAATCGCTAAAAGATTTTTAACATTGTAGCACACAAAAAACAAAGGGATTTGGAGGGATTTTAAACTCGCCCCAAAACATCAATGATGTTTTTATTTTTTTAATAACATCATTGATTTTTTTCTTGAGGTTTTCCAATTGTAAATTACAGCCCATGATCTCCCTGATCAGGATCTGGGCACTTTCTGATGTGAAAGGATCTTGATCCACAACATCACGATCACCTAAAAAGAGAGAAACCAAAAAAAAAACAGGTATGAAAAATATGCCGGCATCCATCTCTTACCTGAGCCTGTGGTCGCAGACACTCACCTGTTGTGGTGTCAATTTCCACCACGTCTTCTTCCTCCTGCCCTTCTTGTGTTGGGTGGATTTCCCCTTCTTCCAGAGGTGGGGGGTCTGTGGTCTCCTCGGATGAGGGGTGTCCTCCGAGTCTTTTCTCCCCCATGTAAAACAAAAATGCTATACTTAGCACACAGATATTTGATGGCAGAACTATAAATAGGAAACATTGCTTGGAAGTGGGGTACAATTGTCTATTTTGGCATAGTTCCAAAATGGAGCATTTTCAGTGTCCTTTGTCAAGCTTCAATACTTTACCTGTCTTGTACAAGCTTCACAGATGGAGACCTCCCTATAGTGTACACTGGAGCACCTGTGTGGCCCCCTAATAAAAATGGTGTTCTGGGGTCCCACACTAGTGCTCCAGTGTCCAGATGTGAAAACAGCTGCTCAGTGTCCTCTCCTTACACAGAATCTAGTTTGCATTTCATTCTAGTAACAAAGCCATCTACACAACCAAATTAGTTTCATACAAGTAGGGCGTAAAAATTGTGGCCAAACGCATATGGCCAAAACCATGGTGTTTTATAGGCCGAAAGAAAAATGTTTAATATGAACGAATAATGTGCCCATGAACATGAAAGTTGCCATTTAAAAATGTACACTTGTAAGAAAAGCACATGGAGCAGCATAAACATAAAGAATAGGAACACAGGACAACTACTTACTTTTTTGCAGCACTCTCCGGATCTTTCTGTACTGCTCATGTTCTCTTAATTTGAGGTCCGACCACTGCTTCCTGAGCTGATCTTTCGATTGACGTACCCCGAAATGCTTGTGCAGACTCCTGACCACTTTCGCCATGATCTTGGCCTTTCTGACATTGGGGTTGGGGTAAGGCCCATACTTCCCGTCATAGTCGGCCTTCTTCAGGATGTCCACCATCTCCAACATCTCCCCAAAGGACATATTTGAGGCCTTAAATCGTCACCTTCTGGATCGGGACGTTTCCGGCTCCGGGCTTTCCTCCTCCTCGTTGCTATAATTAGCACACACCTGCTGTGTATCCGCCATGTGCTCTTCCCCCACTGCGCCGAACAAAAAGGGGCGGGGAATAGACTAGAAAGAACGTCAGGGGCGTGTGTATACAGCGATCTGTGAGCGGAGGAAGGAGCATCGGAGGCGCCAATCATGATAACGAAGGTAAGATCTAAACTTGGGCCTATACTGCTTCGAAATGGAAGCCTATATTGTAACAAGATTCAGAGAGTTTGGCCTGACATTTGGGTTTGTCTTGTGTTGTGTCTTGCAGAGAAAATGGATGGCTTCAATGACCACAACTTCCTCCCCCTGTTCATAGACAAATACAGGGAGCTGCCCTGTCTGTGGCAGGTGAGACACCCCCATTACAACAATAAACAAAAGAGGCGGGCAGCGCTGGAGAAACTGCTGGAGTTGGTGAAGCCGGTGGTCCCCACAGCAACCATCCCTTATTTAAAAGCCAAAATTGGTGGCCTGAGGAGCACTTATCTTAGGGAGCGCAAGAAGGTCACGGATTCCCAGAGGTCCGGAGCAGCAGCAGATGACGTTTATGTCCCCAGGCTGTGGTACTATGATAGACTGCGATTTCTGTCAGACCACACTGAAGTCAGGGAATCCCTCTCTACTCTTCCTTCCACTCTTCCTTCCACCCCAGCTGAGGCTTCTGATGTCCAACCTGGGCCTTCCAGCCAGGAAAAAGTGGAGGAGCCCAGCTGGAGTCAGGTATAGCATTCTTCTATAGATTTCTGGTCAATAAATAAATGATGTTTATTAGATGTTATTATTGATCACTAATTGCTGATTGAAAAAATTGTTTTACATATCAATAGACAGTAGTGGGCACCCAAAATTGGGACAAGAATGAAAAATGCTGAGCTCAGAATGATAGTCTGTTATATTTATTAACATTCAATTTGCAACAGTCAGGAGGTGAAAATTGTGTGTGATTGATGAATAAAAAACTAAAACAATGTCCCTTTTCATACACAGGAAGACCTCAGCCAGGAGGAGGCTGTGGAATGTGCCACACAGGAGGAGGTTGTGGAATGTGGCAGTCAGGAGGAGGCGGGGATTAGTGGTAGCCAGGAGGAGGCGGGGCTAAGTGTCAGCCAAGAGAAGCCTGGGACCAGTGGCAGCCTGACTGAATCGCAGGTTCCTCCCCTCCGCCTTCCATACAAAAGGGCGAGGAAGGCGACTCACATGCAGGATTCAGTGCTCAGGCTAATTCAGGAGGCTTCTGCGTCCCTCAGAGCCTTACCCACTCCTGAAGAGGCCTTTGCCTGCATGGCTGCCACAAAACTGCAGGGCACGCAGGAGGGTCAACGCAAGCTATGTGAGGACCTGCTTTATAAAGTCCTAAGTAAGGGGGTGAGTGGGGAACTAACACCCAGACCGACGTGATTGAGTTGGACCATCCTCCTCCTCCTCCTGCTGCCACAACTCCACCACCAGAGCCACAGCGTGGAAGGAGGCGTGGAAGGAAGACAAGAGAGTGATGACCCTGGGTTTAGTCTGGTCTGACAAAAGATGCAGTCTCTTGTATGACCACAGCCTGTGGACACAGATGTCATCTGCTGCTTTCCAGGTCTCTGGGACTTCTGGACCAGACTGCACTCCCTTAGATAAGGACTCCTCAGGCCACCAATTTTGCTTGAAAATAGTTGATGTGTGCCCTGGGGGTCCAAGGCTTCACCCATTTCTGCTGTTTCTCCAGCGTTGCCTCCCTCTTTGTTTAGTTGTGAGCCCTTAATAAATGTTTTTTTTGGAAAATTATACTCTCCTATGTGTGTTTTCATTCAAAAAGGACAGTTTGTTGGTGAGGATTCAGGTACATTTCTAAAATACAATGTGAAATTAACAAGGGACAACAACACCAAACAATCTCCTACAGATTAAATATAACAACATATCAATAGTGTTGTGGTAACTTGACACAAAAAACACACACAAAAATATTCTGGAGTAAAAATAAAAATACAATAAAACAAAAATCAGCCTTGAAAAAAATACAAACCAAAAATAACTAATCTGCCTTAAAACCAAAAAAAAATAAAAAAATAACACCAAAATAATGTTGTCAGATGTGACAAATCAAAATATATTGAGGGAATCCCGATAAATAATAAAGAAAGAAGTTTGTGAGAAGTCTGTGTAAATATGAGCAGCAAAATTACTTCATTCTTCTCACATTATAAAGAAGAAGAGAGTGAGCTGTAATAAACCATTTTTTACATTGCACCGTGACGAAAGTGCTGTATCCATTGCGAACGCTAAGTTTACCAGACCGAGCTGTTCCGTGTCGGAATTTCTTCTGAGCATGCGTGGCACTTTGTGCGTCAGAACAGGCCACACACGGTCGGAATTGACACGATCAGATTTTATTGTTGGAAAATTTTAAAGCCTGCTCTCAAACTTTGTGTGTCGGAAAATCCGATGGAAAATGTCCGATGGAGCTCACACACGGTCAGAATTTCCGGCAACACGCTACGATCGGACATTTTCCATCGGAAAATCCGACCGTGTGTACGGGGCATTAGAATTACAACCCAAAACACATTCTGCTATTCCTTCTGAGTGTGGCAATACCGCATGTGTGAGACTTTTTCAGTGCTTGGACTGATTATGTACCAAACATTGTATCTTGTGTATCACACAAATCAACCAATTGTATCAAAACCAATGTACTGTAATGGTCAAGAAAGGAAAAACAAGAAAGTTTCTGTGGTTCCAGGAATGCAGTTGTCCACAGGGGAAGGTGGGGACTGGGGTCATGCAGGAAATAGTCTGTTGGATGTGCAGATGGGTAAGCCCAGGTGCAGGCAGAGAAATGGTCAGCATACAGGCAAACAATTGGTCCAGGCAATAGGCAGAAACATGGTCAATAAACAGGCAAATCAGGAACACTGATTCTAGCTACAATGGTCTGGCAAATAATGTGACATACAAAGCGCACAAAGTTACTGGGAAAGATTGTCCAATAATTCTAAATATGGATATGCTACACTAGATAATCCCACGTGGGCTATTTGGGTTAGCTCCAACAGAATTACCGTAAAATGAATGTCATTGGAAATGATAATGTCACATCAGATATTTTGCCATATCAGTAAATTATTTATTTTATTTATTTCAGGTACTTATATAGCATCATCAATTAACGCAGCACTTTACATGTACATTGTACATTCACATCAGTGATTATTTTTCACAACCAATTTGTGTTTTTGGACATTTTTTTCTTACAGATACATGGCACAGCCATGGGGGAAAACTATGCCCTTCTTATGCCAATCTAATAATAGGGTAATGGGAGGAATTTTCCATATGGATGAACAACCCGTTCATGAGATATATCGTGCACTGTGCAGTTTTGTCTCCTTTGTAATACATTTAACTGCGTAGGATTATGTTTCACCTATGTAGTTGACTCCTTTGAATTAATGTTCTTGGACCTTGAACTTACCCATTAAGTTGACACCATTGTTACTAAGAATGATTGTAAACCCACCATTCTTCATGGTGCAATAATATACCAATGGGTTAATTTAATAGGCTCAAGAGGACTTGTACCAAAGGGGAGGATTATAAAGAACAAAGTGTAATCCTGAATGACAAATTTAGGAAAAAGGGATATTCTGAGAACATAGTCAGACATGCATATGATAGATATTTGTGTGACCAAACTAACATTGGTGAAAAACAGGCATGCAATAGCAATAACAATAATGTGAGATTGATCACGAGTTAAAATGGTAAGTAACTACCATATTATCACCAAAATTAACAGGAGATATTGGCATATTTTACTTTTTGACCCAAAATTAGGCACTATCCTCCTTCGGGCCCCGGAGATCATCTTTAGAAGGCTTAAAGACATAATTGCAGCTAGTGGATTATAAACGATCAATGAGATAGGTCAATGGACATTCAAACTTATTTTGATAATAGGACAGGAATCGTCCAATGTAAGAAATGAGGATGACTAACATATCAGTTTATAACCCATGGGCAATCCTCATTTAATCACACTCCAGGGAATGAGTACAACATAAGACAATTTATTACATGCTCCACTGAATGTGTTGTGTATGCCCTGAGGTGTTTTTGCAACCTCTTATATATGGAGCATACCAAACAGATCCTACGGAAGAGAATTGGGGAGCACTGTAGACTTTTAGAGGATGGCTCGGAGAAACACAGTGTTCCACGCCACTTTCTACAATCCCATAAGAAAAATACAGAGGCTTTAAAAGTCTTTGTTATAGAACATACATTTTGGTCATCCATATCCTTGCAAGATCTGAACAAATTAATGGGGTGGGCAACTAAATTGCAAGGGATATATGGGGTAAATCCGCGCAATGGCTAAAATGCTCCTGGAATGTAGAGCTGTTGCCTCTATGAATACAATTCCACCTAGGTGGAGTATATTAAAAAGTGTGTGGAAAGCAAGAGTAGATATGACGCTGCTCTTATGGGGTAAGATTTTCCGTGGTGAACAATTACCCTGTATGGTGTTTAATGTGATTACTTCATTCCTGTGAATCTTAAATATTGTGTGTAAGTGATAAAAGTTGGCAAAATACATCAATAAAATACCTGTGTATACCGGAAATAAATAATAATAGTTTCTTATCGGAATGTGTTTCCAAAATTAAATACGTGAATGATTTAGATCAAAATCTATGATTATCTGTTAATACAAGGTTGTTAGTTCTATTCTCACTCTAATATATATTTCTACCTCATTATAATATGGGTGGAATTCCAAAATAAAGTGCCACAGTCTTATATTTCATTATCTATATGAAAAATAACAATGTGCAAGTAGTGCATGAATAGTGCTGGTATTGCAATCAAAGTGACTTGTGCTGGGTTATACAGAAAAGTGACTTGTGTTGGGTTATACAAAAAAGTGACTTGAGTGCTTAAAAACCAGTGTTTTTGGATAAGAAAAGTTCCATTAATTCAAAAAGTCTTTAGAGTGGTTCTGAGGGAAACCCCTCTTTGGGAACGAATTGATATGGGAAATTTCTTGTCCAGGTGCTGGCTAGATAATGGTGCTTCAACAGCATGCTCTTATTCTGCTTGCACTCACTGGACTCACTTCCCCCTGCAGGGGTACAGGCAGTCACAGTATTTGCCACTGTGTAGCACTCCTGGATGTCCCCGGTCTGTGCTTTTAATTGTTGATTTACCTGGAGTACATGATCCCTCACAGCTGCCAAAACTAAAGCACAGACCGGGGACATTATCTAGCCAGCACCTGGACAAGAAGTTTCAATGATCAATGATATTAAGTGTGCCAAAAAAATATCCCCCACATCATTACACCACCACCAGCAGCTGGAACCGTTGCTACAAGGCAGGAGGGAACCATACTTTCATGTTGTTCATGCTAAATTCTGACCCTACCATCTGAATGTTGCAGCTGAAATAGAGACTTATCAGACCAGACAATGTTTTTCCAATCTTCTATTGTCCAATTTTGGTGAGACTGTGTGAATTATAGCCTCCGTTTTCTGTTCTTAGCTGACAGGAGTGGCACCTGTTGTGGTGTTACGCTGCTGTAACCCATCTGCTTCAAGGTTTGAAGTGTTGTGCATTCAGAGATGGTATTCTGCATACTTGGTTGTAACAAATAGTTATTTGTGTTACTGTTGCCTTTCTATCATCTCTGCCCATTCTCCTCTGACCTCTGGCATCAATAAGACATTTTCCTCCACACTTATATGACATCCTTCAGAAGTCCATATATGTAAAAAGGAATCTCCATCTATTTAATCCTTCTTAAACCATCCACTGTGTGTTCAATAGTGTATCTCCACCTCCAAATATGCTCTCTTTTATGTAGACAATTGTGCCGTGGACTTGTGTGTTCTGTGTTGTTCCCCACACATAGACATGCACTAGCACACACCAGATTTTAGGACCCAATATTTTGTGGGCAAGCTTGCATTTAACAGTACAATCACTTGCTCTGGACCTCCTATTCTTCCCTCTCTCTATGTCTATGTGTGGTGAAGATCACAGGACACAAAAGTCCACTGCACAATTGTCTGCATGAAAGAGAGCACATTTGGAGGTGGAGATACACTATTGAACACACAGTGGATGGTTTAAGAAGGATTAAATAGATGGACATTCCTTTTTACATACAGTATATGGACTTCTGCAGGATGTCATATAAATGCACATTTATGTGTTTATAATAGGAATGAGCTTTCTGGTCGAACATGAGTTTGACTAGAAACATTGGCTGTTTGCCCGTTTGTCGGAAACCGAACATTATGGGCTGTTTGCGCCAAATTCGAGTGGCGCGTAATGTCCCATAATGCACAATGTATAAAGTTAAAAACAGCTTGTCATGACAGACCGTCAGCTCACCACTGGCTGGAGGTTCCAAAGCATTCCGCCCACCAAGATGAGTCCTGGGATGATGTTTGCCTGACAGAAGCTAGAGCTGTGAGTCGTGTGGTCACCACTGACGCGTTTCGTCATTCCGTCTTCAGAGGGCTGTTTTTAACATTATACATTGTAAGCCTATCTTGTATCAAGGGTGAATTGGTATTTAAATAAACAGGTTAATACTATGAAGAGTTTCCTCCCTCTTTATTCTCACATGCTTTCCCAATGATGCCTATATACCATGACCCTGGAACATTAAGAACCGTGATGGGCAAAGCAGTCAAAGTGATTACGGGCTCTTCTGAATTTTACCTCTGGTAAGCTTATAACCACAAGGGGTTTGCCACGCAGTGAATTGGTGAATGTTTATTATCATCATTGTGGATAAGCACCAAGTTTCATATGAATGAGAAGCTATGTTTTTTTACTACACTCATCTGCATGCATGAGACTAGAAACTGTATTCAAATACCAATCCGTTTAAGCCATATGCACGGGACTCGTTCAGAGAGGATTATTCTCTGATACATTGCTGGGGCACATTTCTTGGAACCTTTTACAAACAGATCTTATGTTTATTACATTCACTGATTAATGTCAAGGATTATTTTTTATTTCATTTTATGTTTATAATTTATGTTTAATGTTCATCAGGCTAAGATCAGCATAATTTTATTATCTTATATACCATCACTAGAATGCTAGTGTTGGGGCTATTGTGACTTTAAGTTAATTATGCATTATCATCAACACCTAGGCTAGTCGTAGTAGCACATAGTACCAAGCGCTGTTAATATTTGCCTTTCAAGCAAATATACCACTGTTTTTAATAGTGTTGTGTTTACTGTTATAACAGCAGCTAGTAGAATATTGAGTTTTTTTCCATTCTGAGCACTAGGGTCAGAGTCGATATAGGCTCTGACATCTTTTTACAATTATGAGAGACAAAATGTGGAAACAAATCCAGACAATCACATTGTCTGATTTTTGAAAGAATTTATTTGCAAATTATGGTGGAAAATAAGTATTTGGTCAATATCAAAAGTTCATCTCAGTACTTTGTTATATATCCTTTGTTGGCAATGACAGAGGTCAAACGTTTTCTGTAAGTCTTCTCAAGGTTGTCACACACTGTTGCTGGTATGTTGGCCCATTCCTCCATGCAGATCTCCTCTAGAGCAGTAATGTTTTGGGGCTGTCACTGGGCAACATGGACTTTCAACTCCCTCCAAAGGTTTTTTATGGGGTTGAGATCTGGAGACTGGCTAGGCCACTCCAGGACCTTGAAATGCTTCTTACGAAGCCACTCCTTTGTTGCCCAGGCTGTGTGTTTGGGATCATTGTCATGCTGAAAGACCCAGCCACGTTTCATCTTCAATGCCCTTGCTGATGGGAGGAGGTTTGCACTCAAAATCTCACAATACATGGCCCCATTCATTCTTTCATGCACACTGATCAGTCGTCCTGTTCCCTTTGCTGAGAAACAGCCCCAAAGCATGATGTTGCCACCCCCATGCTTCACAGTAGGTATGGTGTTCTTTGGTTGCAACTCAGCATTCTCTCTCCTCCAAACACGATGAGTTGTGTTTCTACCAAACAGTTCTACTTTGGTTTCATCTGACCATATGACATTCTCCCAATCCTCTTCTGGATCATCCAAATGCTCTCTATCAAGCCTCAGACAGGCCCGGACATGTACTGGCTTAAGCAGGGGGACACGTCTGGCACTGCAGGATCTGAGTCCCTGGCGGCGTATTGTATTACTGATGGTAGCCTTTGTTATGTTGGTCCCAGCTCTCTGCAGGTCATTCACTAGGTCCCCCCCGTGTGGTTCTGGGATTTTTGCTCACCGTTCTTGTGATCATTTTGACCCCACGGGGTGAGATCTTGCCTGGAGCCCCAGATTGAGGGAGATTATCAGTGGTCTTCTATGTCTTCCATTTTCTAATTATTACTCCCACAGTTGATTTCTTCACACCAAGCTGCTTGCCTATTGCAGATTCAGTCTTCCCAGCCTGGTGCAGGTCTATAGTTTTGTTTCTGGTGTCCTTCGATGGCTCTTTGGTCTTCCCCATAGTGGAGTTTAGAGTGTGACTGTTTGAGGTTGTGGACAGGTGTCTTTTATACTGATAACAAGTTCAAACGGGTGCCACTAATACAGGTAATTAATGAGTGGAGGACAGAGGAGCCTCTTAAGGAAGAAGATACAGGTCTGTGAGAGCCAGAAACCTTGCTTGTTTGTAGGTGACCAAATACTTATTTTCCACCATAATTTGCAAATAAATTATTTCAAAAATCAGACAATGTGATTGTCTGGATTTGTTTCCACATCTTGTCTCTCATAGTTGAGGTATACCTATGATGACAATTACAGGCCTCTTTCATCTTTTTAAGTGGGAGAACTTGCACAATTGGTGGCTGACTAAATACTTTTTTGCCCCACTGTGTATATATCCAGTTTAGCTATATCTGACTGTAAGCCGTTCATGGTGTACTGTTTCTAATATACTTCAGGCGGTGTACACAGTATATAGTGCTGTGCACCCATAGTGCAGTTGCTCATACTTTTCTGGTGGTCAATACAGTACACCCATAGTTGTTATTAAACTTCTGTTGGTGTACACAGTACTGTGCACCCCTAGTACAGTTGCTACTACTTTCCTGGTGGTGGACACAATACATACACTGCACCCATAGTTGTTATTACACTTCTGTTGGTGTACACAGTACCATGCACCCCTAGTGCAGTTGCTACTACTTTGCTGGTGGTGTACACAATACATACAGTGCACCCATAGTTGTTATTACACTTATGTTGGTGTACACAGTATCATGCACCCCTAGTGCAGTTGCTACTACTTTCCTGATGGAGTACACAATACATACAGTGTACCCATAGTTGTTATTAAACTTCTGTTGGTGTACAAAGTAGCATGCACCCCTAGTGCAGTTGCTGCTACTTTCCTGGTGGTGTACACAGTACACAATACAGTGTAATTTTTTTTTGCTAAACAAAATTTGCAGCATGTCCGGAAGGCCACAAACAGAGGCAGACGCTCACAGGCCACTAAAAGAGGGTAAGCAGGCTCCGTGTCTACAATTGACAGTGCTGATCGTGGACACGGTGCATCCTCAGAACATGGCCATGGGGCACGCTTGTCCTTTTTTTCCTGCAGCTGGCTGTGTGTCAGGGCTGGGCTCAGCCCTTCCTTCTCTGAGCTGGCCGCTCAGCTGTCGGCTAATTGCCAGCTCCTTTCTCTCCACAGTGACTCAGTTGTTGATGATCTGCTCGTCAGTCCTGGCTACTTAAAGCTGTCCAGCTCACTTTATCTCTGCCCTCGCCTTTGGTCGCATCTCGGAGACTTTCTCCTGTGTTCCTGTGGAAGACTTGCTTGGCTGACGTCCCTTCTGGCTCCTGATCCTGCTTGCTGTACTACTACATTGATCTCTGGCTCTCTGACATTGGCTGACTACCCGATCTGGTTACTGAACTCTGGCTATGTATTGACTACGCTTACTCTGTTTACCTTTTTATTATTATTAAACAAGTGTGATTAACTGTACTTCTGTCTCGGTCTGATTCATGGTTTCTGACACCATGTTATTGAGCCACAACATGCAGAAGAGTTGGTGGAATGGATAACAAAGCCTTCCTCATCCTCCTAATCCTCTGTCACCCAGGCTAAGAGTAGTTTGCCTGCCAATGCAGCTGCCAAAGTGGCCTATTCCATTGGCTCCATGTCAACAGTCACTCGTTCCATAGCCCCACCATCATGCACAGAGGAGTCCCCCGAACTATTCGACCACAGTGTCGGGTACATGCTGCAGGAGGATGTGCAGCGATTTGAAGGCTCTGATGATGGTACCCAGGTTGAGGAAAGGAGTAACGTCAGCCTAGAGAGAGGGGTTACCCAAGAAGGTCAAGAAACTGGCAGTCATGTTCCCACAGCTGCAGCATACTGCCAAGTTTGCTCCAGTGATGAGGAGGGAGGGGATGATGAGGTCACTGACTCAACTTGGATGCCTGATAGAAGAGAGGAGGTGGAGGAGGCACATTTCCAATGAGGTAGGATGCCCTCCAGGGGCCAGTATAAGGGCAGCCACCCTATTGCATCACACCGCAGAGCTAAGCTGGTAGAGGGGATTGCTGACTCCCCACATATTTTGAAAAGATCTTTGGTGTGGGCCTTTTTTGACACGTGTGCAGCAGATCGCACCGTTGCTGTTTGCAACATATGTCTGAAGCATATCAAGCGTGGCCAAAACAGCATCCGCTTGGGCACCACATGCTTGACCAGACATATGACAACCTCCCATGCAATCCGTTGGCAACAGCACTTAAAAGACCCACATCAAAGAACAAGGTGGACCTCTCCTTGCTCCTTATCAGCTGAGATCTCCAACCCCACTATACCTCCAGTCTTCTCAGAAACCTGCACTGAGAGGAATGAAGTTATAGAAATAGGTGTCCCAAGTACTTGCAGCCAATCTGCTAGCAGTACACCAACATCGGATTTTAGCAGGCAAATTTCCCTACCCCAGTTGCTAAACTGTCAAAAGAAATTCGGTCCCAGCCATCCACATGCTCAGCGTCTGAATGCTAGCTTGGCCAAATTGCTAGCACTGCAACTGCTGCCTTTTCAGTTGGTAGACTCTGCCCCCTTTCGTGAATTTGTGGAATGTGCGGTACCTCAGTGGCAGGTTCCAAAATGCCATTTCTTTTCATGGAAGGCCATTCCGGCTCTCTACCAGCATGTGGAAGGCAATGTCTTGGCCTTGTTGGACAGAGCGGTCAGCAGTAAGGTGCATATTACTGCTGACTTATTGTCCAGCAGGCATGGACAGGGACGTTACCTTTCTTTCATGGCGCAGTGGGTAACTCTGCTGGCAGCTGGGAAGGATGAAGGACAGGGTTCAGTATTGTTGGAGCTTGTTCCGCCACCATGCCATATAATGCCAGTACTCGGCTGGCTGACATTCAAAGAGAATGCAACCTGTCCAAGAACCGCATCATTTGTGACATACCCACCAGGTGGAACTCAATCTTGGCAATGCTGCAGCAGCTGCACATGCAGCAGAGGGCCATAAATGAGTACCTGTGTGAGTATGGCACCAGGACAGGGTCAGGGAGCTTGGCTTTTTTTCGCCACGCCAGTGGCTACTGATCAAGGATGCATGCACTGTCCAAGTCACCATTTGAGGAGGCCACAAGGATGGTGAGCAGTGACAGTGCATGCATCAGTGATACTGTCCCTCTTGTCTTCCTGTTGGAGCACACGCTTCGTGGAATAATGGACAGGGCACTTGAGAAAGAACAGCGGGAGGAAGAGGAGAACTTCCTTCCTCTCAAGGCCCCCTTTATCCAGATACTAGTATTCCTGCAGGCCCGCCGATCACACAGGAAGAAGAAGAGGAGGAGGAGGAGGATTGTGTCAGCATGGAGGTGGAGGATAACACTCAGCATCAGCAGCAGTCTTCAAGGGATCGTTTGCAGTCCCCAGAAACCCATGGAGTTGTACGTGGCTGGTAGGAGGTGGTTGAGAATCATGTGATCCTTAGTGACCCAGAGGCCTCAGTATCGTATGCCTCTGCAAACCTATGCTGCGTTGCCTCCCTGATCCTGCAAAGCCTACAAAAGGACCCTAGGATTCGTAGTATCAAGGAACGGGATCATTACTGGCTGGCAACCCTTCTTGATCCACGTTACAAGGGTAAAGTTGCAGAACTTATCCAGCCTTCACAGAGGGAGCAGAGAATGAAACATCTTTGGGAGGCCTTGCAGAAAGTTTTGTGCGATGCGTTTCCAGAGCCTGGAAGGTTACAATTTCCTGGTACTGGACAACGTGTTGCTGAGGCTTCGTTCAGTCACAGAAAGAGTGGTGGAGAAGGTGACTGGCTAACGGATGCCTTCAGGCAATTCTTCAGTCCTCAGCGCCCAGGTCTGATTGGTTCCAGCAACCATTGCCAGCATCTGAATTACATGGTGCAGGAATATCTAGGGTCAGACTTGGAGAGCTTTCCACCAGAACATCAACTGGGTTACTGGGTCTTGAGGATGGACCACTGGCCAGAGCTTGCTCAATATGCAATTGAGCTACTGGCCTGTCCTGCATCCAGCATTCCTTCTGAACTCACATTCAGTGCTGCTGGAGGCTTTGTAACTGATCACAGAGTGCGCCTGTCCACAGACTCTGTTAATCGGCTCTCATAAAAATGAATCAGTCTTGGATCACCAGCTACCAAGCACCTGATGCTGATGTAACCAAATGATTTTTCTATGGATGTGGGATCCCTTGAAGACTGCATATGCTGTGTGACTATCCTATTATGCTGAGTGACGATTCTATTACTCCTCAGTTTTCATGATGATAGCTTCTAAGAATATTTTTGGTTCAGGGCACCACCTCCACTACCTAAGGCCCAGTTTTTCTGCCCCTGTTTAACAGGGGCATGTAGTTACAATTTTTGATCAAATATTTAACAGCAGGGCTCGTTCCTGTTCTCAACAAGAGTATCTGTGAGGGGGTGCAGTGTTATGGCACCACCACCACTGCCTAAGGCCCAATTTTTTTGCCCCTGTTTGACAGGGGCGTGTAATTACAATTTGTGATCAAATATTTAACAGCAGGGCTTGTTCCTGCGCTCATCAAGAGTATCTGTGAGGGGTTGCAGTGTTGTGGCACCACCGCCTAAGGCCCAATTTTTCTGCCCCTGTTTAACAGGGGCGCGTAATTACAATTTTTAATCTAATATTTCACAGCAGGGCCTGTTCCTGTGCTCAACAAAAGTATCTGTGAGGCTTTACAGTGTTGTGCCACCACCACCACCACCACCAAAGGCCTAATTTTTCTGCCCCTGTTTAACGGGGGCACGTAATTACAATTTTTGATCTAATATTTCACAGCAGGGCCTGTTCCTGTGCTCAACAAAAGTATCTGTGAGGCTTTACAGTGTTGTGCCACCACCACCGCAGCCTAAGGCCCAATTTTTCTGCCCCTGTTTAACAGGGGCATGTAATTACAATTTTTGATCCAATATTTCACAGCAGGGCCTGTTCCTGCGCTCAACAAAAGAATCTGTGAGGCTCTACAGTGTTGTGCCACCACTACCACCACCACCGCTTAAAGCCCAATTTTTCTGCCCCTGTTTAACAGGGGAGCGTAATTACAATTTTTGATCTAATATTTCACAGCAGGGCCTGTTCTTGTGCTCAACAAAACTATCTGTGAGGCTTTACAGTGTTGTGCCACCAAGACCACCACCGCCTAAATCCCAAATTTTCTTCCCCTGTTTAACAGGGGCATGTAAATACAATTCTTGATATAATATTTCACAGCAGGGCCCGTTCCAGCGCCAAAAAAGAGTAACTGTGAGGGCTTATAGAAAGTGGGAGGAAATCTACCCCTAGGAAGAGAAATTCTCTCCTGTAAGAGTTAATGTGGGAAAAGGGTATCTCCCCACTGATGCTTTATCACCAATCCTTGTTTCCCTAATAACCCAAAATTTTCATAATTTAATTGTCATAGGGACATAAAGTGAGGTGAAATCTTCTAAACAGGGGCACAAACAGCAAAACAAATGTTACAGGGGTGATGATAACCCTTCCCTATGTTATCCAGAAAGCTTAAAAATAGATTTTTTTGGCTGGAGCTACACTTACAAAATGTACCTGTTCCAAATTACAAACAGATTCTACTTAAGAACAAGCCTACAGTCCCTATCTTGTTTGTAATCAGGGGACCGCCTGTCTACTGCTACTGAGTATATAGGGCCTGGGGGCCCCATGCCTTTTTTTTAAATTTGGGTGCGGGGTTCACTTTAATATCCATACCAGACCCAAAGGGCCTGGTAATGGGCTGGGGGAGGGGGCAACATCACACAACAGCCACAAGCAGTTTTAAATGACTTTAGAAATGTCATTTTGTGCAGGGACTGTTCTAAACACAGGAAACATGCGCCCCTTTACAGGCATACTATAGACACCCCCCAGGTACGAAATTTAAAGGGATATTACACTTTTATTGTTTCACTTTAAGTATTATTAAAATCGCTGCTCCCGAAAAAACTGACATTTTTAAAACTTTTTTTGCATTGATACATGTCTCCTGGGGCAGGACCTGGGTCCCCAAACACTTTTTATGACAATAACTTACATATTAGCCTTTAAAATTAGCACTTTTAATTTTTCACATTCGAGTCCCATAGACTTTAACGGGGTTCACGTGTTTGCACAAATTTTTGGTCTGTTCGCATGTTCTGCCGCGAACTGAACCGGGGTGTTCAGCTCATCCCTGGTTTATAAGTGAATTATGTTTTATTGGATTATCACAATTATTAAGAAAATACCTAGCATCTATACATGTTAACATTTCTACATGCAATTGGTACACACACACAATTTTTTTTGGACAACAGCAGGGTTATCACAGATTTATCTAATTAGGTGTAAGGATACTGTGGCGCAGTGTTGTTTTTGGTTTAAGATTTTCCTCCACATAACTGCTGCTCACTGAATATTTTCTCTTTTTTGGACCATTCTCTGTAAACCCCAGAGATGGTTTTGCAGGAAAATCCCAGTAGATCAGCAGTTTTTTCAATACTCAGACCAGCCCAACAACAATGCCATGTTCAAAGTCACTTAAATCCCCTTTCTTCCCCATTCTGATGCTCGGTTTGAACTTCAGCAAGTCGTCTTCACTACCTGTAAAAGCCTAAATGAATTGAGTTGCTGTCATGTGATTGGCTGATTAGCAATATGTGTTACAAAGCAATTGAACAGGTGTACCAAATAAAGTGGCAAGTAAGTGTATATAAAAACATCCCCTGACAGAAAAATACAGATTTTTAAATCTATGCAAACATGGGATGTTTTGGATATATAAATTGGGTACCATGACTCTAAATGGACTGAAAGAAAGCACTGGAGATACACAATGTGGTTTTATCAATCTTGAGCCTTTTCATTGTCCAGCTCCTATTCCGCCCTTTGGCAATGTGGCCAGTTTGCTTACCTTTATCATCTGTTCTGAAATCAGTTACAGGGCATACTTTGTGTTGGTTGTGTATTAATTATGGATCAATTTATTCCTCACAAATTAATTAGTTTATTTACACTTCAGTATCCATTATTGTCCCATTACTGGAATATACCTTTCAAACTAGAGATCAACTTATAATGAGGAACATTTTTGGTGATTATATTGGTACTATTCACATTTGAGCATATTGGACATGATGGGCTCAATAAGTTCATTTCAATTATCTTATCTTAATGGTATTATTAAGACTCCCATCATAGATTTTAAATTAGCAATTTTGATTATTACCTTTCAATATGTATTATTATTTAATAATTATAATTATTTTCATTATTATTAGTCATTTGTCAATTACCATTTTTTATTTCTATTTCTTCCTTCCTTTTCTGTATATGTACTGTCATATAATTTTTAGCCGATGGGTGGCACTATGGTGTGTGGACTGGCCATAAAGTATGTTTTTATATTCCTGCCCCCATCACAATTGGCCTACCAATTTGGCTATTTAAACTCTTTTTGGTCTTCGCCTCCAGGAACATGAAAAAGAGGCCATGCCTCGAAACGCATCACCATGCAGACCAACAGACACTTCATCTTACCATCTGCACATGGCTGGCTCTTCAGAGAGCGTAGCATATGTGAAGAAGTCCTTATGGCGACACAATTACTGCTGTGGCAGTAATCAGAGACATTGTGATTGCTGTGGCTGTGATCAGTTACACTGTAAATGGTGTGGTGGTGATTAAGGACACTGTAACTAGTGTGGCAGTAATTAAGGACTATATGGTGTGGAAGTGATCACGGACACGGTTCCTGGTGTGGTGTTAATCAGTAACACTGTAACTGCTGTGGTGGTGATCAGGTACTCTGTAACTGGTGTGGCAGTGATTAGAGACAATATGAATGGTGTAGTGATGATCAGGGACACCGTAACTGGTGTGGAGATGATCAGGGACACTGTAACTGATGCAGCATTGATTAGGGACAATATGATTGGTATGGTGGTGATTTTAGAGTGTTTACATCAGTGATGAAATCTAAAAAAATAGCATCCAAGGTCCTGAAGAAGTGGTTTTGTCTGTGAAACGCATAGACCAAAGTTTCCTCACATCCAGGACAGAACTGATTTTATCTGTTTCAAGCCTGTTACATTGTTGTTTTAACTGAATATATTGTGATTATTATATGTCACAATTTTATAGGTCACGTGACTACTGTTTGACTAAGATTCTGCTTGCTAATTTTTTATCTCGCTGCCAGCATGTTGCATACCCCTGCCTATCTCTGACCTTGATTTTAAATGTGATTCTATACCTATCTGCCTGACTAGTGATCTGACTATTCGTGTCTGCCCATTCCACCTCAGCATCTCCAAGTCCAAGTTCACTGGACAGAATTCTTGGCACTTGTACTCTTCAGCTCACTTAGCAATCCCTGTCACCACCACCAAGGGGGATTTGACAGGGATTGTGCAAGAGATCACCCTGGTCATCTTGAGCTCTACTAACAGTAAGTCAGAAATCAGCTGCAGGAAAAACACGAACAATAGTGGTGATTAGTCTTTTGAATCTACATGCCTTTCTTGGGTACAGCTTTCACAATTTAGACCTGCTTTCAAAGACCGTATGAGTGTCAAAATTTTCCTTCCAGAAAATTGGTATCACTTCCTACATTTTGTTAAGTAAGAAAATCCTCTAACTATATGGAACACATACTACAAGCACTGTCTTTTCATATGTAGCAACTAGTACACATGAATGTACAGCCTTATAGGGGCATCATCAGAAAAAAAACGTTTTGAATCACAAAGGATGTGGTGCAGGAAATAAGGAGTATACATGGCCAAATCAGTCCTTGACTTCTCTTGAATCTATCACTTCTAATAAATCCTCTGTATGGATATCTGCAGTGTTTCAGCTTATTAAATATTAAGGTTCTAGTTATAGCTTCATTTTGGTATTACAAGGGGGGGTGGGTGGGAAGGTTAGTGTTATGCCGCGTACACACGACTGGACTTTACGGCAGACTTTGTCCGGCGTACTTTTCGACGGGCTTTACGACGGACTTTCTGAATGAACGGACTTGCCTACACACAATCAACCAAAGTCCGACGGATTCGTACGTGATGACATACGACCGGACTAAAACATGCAAGTTCATAGCCAGTAGCCAATAGCTGCCCTAGCGTCGGTTTTTGTCTGTCGGACTAGCATACAGACGAGCAGACTTTTCGACCGGACTTGAGTCCGTCAGACAGATTTGAAACATGTTTCAAATCTAAGTCCGTCAAACTTTTGAGAAAACAAAGTCTGCTGGAACCCACACACGATTGAATTGTCCGACAAAATCCGGTACACCGGACCAAGTATGCCGTAAAGTCCGATCGTGTGTACGCGGCAATAGACTTCTCATTCAGCCAGTTACTCACCACCTTACTAATGGGGGACAGCAGCTGTTGCTTCACTTACTCCAGGCACTCTAAAGCCTCCAGCAGAGAGAGTCTTTAGGAATATCTCCCATGAGTGGAGATCCCTGCCTACTTCCAGTCTCTAAGCTCAAAACAAATAAAGTGAAATGAGCAAACTCACAGACTATATCATGCAAAATCTCTATATTGGTTCAGAGTACAGTGACATCATTATGCTGATCGAACGCATGCATGCACACTGAAGGTTGTGACAGGGGGAATGGCTGCCATAGACAGAAAGCTTTGAATTCTGCTATTTCCAAAGTAATGTCTGCACTTTTAAGGACTCTCTCTTACCTTACAGTAAATATCAATTATTTATTGGAGTACATCAGAGGAGTTTGAGGATGAACATATGTGAGACCAGTGGCAAAATATATCCTACAATAACACTTGTTGACATTCTTATTAATGTAAGGAGTCACTTTTGAGCAGTAAGTTTGGTCCCATTGGGGAGTGTTCTTCCAGGTGGAGGAATTGATACACAATTTGTTTCTGACTTTGAGCACTAAGTGCAAGTACTTCACAGTTTTTCTCGATTGTTTTGGCTCATTTCTTGAAACAGAAATGACATTCTCAAAACAACATGGACAAATCTCCAAACCACTTGGCAATTGTTCACAACTGAATTAAATTTCTCATTCATTTCATCAAATTGCAAATGTCTCAGTACATGTCTCAATGTCTCAGTATATCTTTCAAACGATTAAGTACAAGTAGCCTACATTTAGCACAATTTCCAAGTGAATAGATCTTGTTGATCTAAACTGATTGTCAGTTCTCAGTCTAATGGTTGTTCTCTCCAAAACGTGTCAGTGTTTAAGTCATCACATGCACAATAGTCTGTTCAATTGTCAAAATTATTCACAAACATAATACCATGAATACCATATATGAATCTCTTGGAACATTTGATAAAATGATTACAGCAATTGACAGTCAGGTGCAACTAGAACTTGACTAACGAAGGAGGAGTTGGAGTTGGTCTCAGATGACCAATCAAACGGTATGTTTAGTTACCTGACAGGTGCTGTCCTTGATTGTGAATGCTGACAAACATGTATATATAGAGCTTGATCATGCAGGACCAGTACAGTTTCTGAACATGGAGGCACCTGGCCAAGTAAATGAACAAGGGCAACTACCTGCTCGAGGAAGAGGAAGAAGAAGAGGAGGAGGAGTAAGGGTGTGTGGTGGTGGAATAGGGGGAAGAGGCCAAGGAGCACGAAGACACCATGCTGTCCCTGATAAAATTCGGGCCACAATTATAGACCATGTCATCAACCATGGCCTCACAATGGCGGAGGCAGGTCACCGAGTGCAGCCTAATGTGCCTCGCTCTACAGTCTCCTCTATCATCCAAACCTTTCGCAGGGAAAACAGGTATGTAGTCAGTCAATGATGGAATTATATAATGTATAGGACAGGACACTGTGCATAGAGCAACAAATATGTTTATTTACTCATTTAAGTATTCATTTAGTGTGTGTGTGTGTGTATGTGTGTGATAGGCCTACAGTATTACAGTATCTTACCTCAGTGGGATGTTACGTATGATACTAACAATGACAAGAAAAATATTGTAGAAAATAAACTATGGAATAGTATGGAATAGTTTATTTTCTACAATATTGATGATACAGTTTACAGTAGTATTCCAGTCACTGTGCAGTGATGC
Organism: Aquarana catesbeiana; assembly: GCF_042186555.1. Lineage (NCBI taxonomy): Eukaryota > Metazoa > Chordata > Amphibia > Anura > Ranidae > Aquarana > Aquarana catesbeiana. The sequence goes on from NC_133328.1 coordinate 284,533,632, forward strand.
ATTAGAAGTGTGGTGAAGTTACTGTAAGTAAAACAACAATACGATTACATTGGTAACTCATTCTGTACAGAATACATAAGGTATAAATTACGAATGGAGTGTTGTCCTTTGAATTCTATGTCTAGGATTAGACGACAACCTGGCACGGGTGACCGTGGAAAACTTCTCAATGAACAACAAAAAAAGAGATCTGTAACATGGTGTTTGCAAATAATGCCATCACATGTAGACAGATCCGCACTGCAATACTACAAGACAATGCCATATTCCAAAATGTCAACTCTATAAGCATCTCCACAATAGCCCACATATTGAAGAAGCATCAGATGACAATGAAGCAAATTTACAGGGTACCATTTGAGAGGAACTCTGACAGAGTGAAAGAGCTGTGGTACCAGTATGTACATGTAAGTCAGTCACTGGTTGTCCATCAAGATAACCTTTTTACAATTACCGTAAGCATTGGTTCCCAAAATGTATTGGTTTCAGTACCCACTTTACCTGATTTCTGAATCCAGGTAATCCAGGTATGAAAGTATTTCATTTTCGTATCTGATTTATAAACATTTTGCCTAAAAACTGCAGCTTACTGTATGATGCAATTATCATTATAATCCTTATTTTGAAAAATATAACATACAATACAGTAAGAAAAAGGGTCAAAGAGCTGCAATTACAGTAGTGCCTCCCACGTAAATCTATCTAATACTGTGGGTTTTACTGTAACATTTCAGTAAGTCTATTCGTTGATCATTTTTCCCCTCCCCTTTCTGTCAAATACCCCCTGTAGTACCTTTGCATAGGGTACATGTACAGCAGGTTTGGAACCACTGGAATACTGGCCAGTAGTATATTGAACTTGTGTAGAACATATAACATTCCTATGTAACTGTCTGTAACTGTAGTGTATGACACTTCTGTATGACTGATTTTATATATTTTTTTTTTACTCTATTGTAGAGAATAATGGCATTGGAAGGAAACGAGACCTTTCACATACTCATGTATGTGGATGAGGCTGGCTTCAACCTGGCCAAGGGCCGTAGATGTGGCCCTAATTTTATTGGCCACTGGGCCACGGTGGATGTCCCAGGCCAGCGAGGGGGCAATATAACTATGTGTGCTGCCATTTCTGAGAATGGCCACTCACATCCCCAGTTTTGGCCCATACAATACACAGAAGCTCCTCATCTTCTTGGACCGCCTTCATTTGGATTTGATCCCTGAAAATGAGAGAGGTCTCATAGGGCCTCACCTACCACAATATATAATTGTATGGGACAATGTGAATTTCCACCATGGCCCACTTATCAGGGCCTGGTTCACTGCTCATCCAAGGATGGATATGGTGTTCCTACCACCTTATTCAACTTTCCTCAAACCTATTGAGGAGTTTTTCTCTGCTTAGAGGTGGAGAATGTATGAGCATCGGGCTCAAGATCAGAGGTTCCTGCTCCATGCAAAGGACGCTGCCTGTGAGGATAATACAAGAGATCAGTGTAGGGGATGGTTGTGACATGCACGCCGTTTCTTCCCTAGTTGCATGGAGGATATACGCTGCGATGTTGACGAGAATCTGTGGCCAGACAGACAGCAGTATGTGGATGGGCAGGAGGGTGAGGACGGTGGCCAGTGAAGCAATGTTACAATAATTGTGAAACTCCAGCTTTATTTTTGGCATTGTAGGCTAAATGTAATTTTCCTTGTTTTTTGTTTGTGTGTTTATATTTCCGTATATTATGCTGTATACATTTTCTTTTTACTCTGATGACACGTCCCGATCCAGAAGGAGATTTAAGGCCTCAAATATGTCCTTTGGGGAGATGTTGGAGATGGTGGACATCCTGAAGAAGGCCGACTATGATGGGAAGTATGGACCTTACCCCAACCCCAATGTCAGAAAGGCCAAGATCATGGCGAAAGTGGTCAGGAGTCTGCACCGGCATTTCGGGGTACGACGATCGAAAGATCAGCTCAGAAAACGGTGGTCGGACCTCAAATTAAGAGAACATGAGCAGTACAGAAAGATCCAGAGAGTGCTGCAAAAAGTAAGTAGTTGTCCTGTGTTCCTATTCTTTATGTTTATTATGTTCGTGCTGCTCCATGTGCTTTTATTAAAATTGTACATTTTAAAATGGCAAATTTCATGTTCATGGGCACATTATTCGTTCGTATCAAACATTTTTCTTTCGGCCTATAAAACACTATTGTTTTGGCCATATGCATTTGGCCACATTTTTTATGCCCTACTTGTATGAAACTAATTTGGTTGTGTAGATGGCTTTGTTACTAGAATGAAATGCAAACTACATTCTATGTAAGGAGAGGACACTGAGCAGCTGTTTTCACATCTGGACACTGGAGCACTAGTGTGGGACCCCAGAACACCCTTTTTATTAGGGGGGCCACACAGGTGCTCCAGTGTATACTATAGGGGGGTCTCCATCTGTGAAGCTTGTACCAAACAGGTAAAGTATTGCAGCTTGACAAAGGACACTGAAAATGCTACATTTTGGAACTCTGCCAAAATAGACAACTGTACCCCACTTCCAAGCAATGTTTCCTATTTATAGTTCCCTCAAGGCTGATACACAGACCAGATATCCATGGGGACTGAGCGTTCATGCACCTTCTAGAGGACCCCCTGAGAGGTGACCCTTTGAGATTCGTTCTCAGCAGAGACCCTGTGGCTGGGGGACACAGCCACATGCTCACACGATCTCCCTAACAAGAGATCACTCGATCTGGTAAGGGGCAGTTGGTTTTGAGGAGGAGGAACTTTCCTGTCATCACGCTCCTCAGGGTGACAATATTGCATGTCTCCCATCGTTTGGATGACTGGTGTATTCCTCTTTTGAAAGACTTTTCCATCAAGGAACTTTTTTTATGGACTTTGCTTACTCCATCCAGTTTTGAATCTGACCTCTCATGCTCAGTTTTTTATGTTTATTTTATGGGATTCATGTTGGAATTTTTTTCAATATCTTAATTTTAATTTCAATTTTTTCTTCACTGTTTATTCATTACATATGGGTGCACTAGCTGCAGTTATCTAAGTGATTTACTTTTGCACTCACTCACCAGTGGCAGCGCAGTCTTTTTTGTATACAGTATTTATAGTTCTGCCATCAAATATTTGTGTGCTAAGTATACCATTTTTGTTTTACATAGGAGAGAAAAGACTCAGAGGACACCCCTCATCCGAGGAGACCACAGACCCCCCACCTCTGGAAGAAGGGGAAATCCCCCCAACCCAAGAAGAGCAGGAGGAGGAAGATGTGGTGGAAATTGTCACCACAACAGGTGAGTGTCTGTGACCACATGCTCAGGTAAGAGATGGATGCCGGCATATTTTTGATACCTGTTTTTTTTTGGTTTCTCTCTTTTTAGGTGATCGTGATGTTGTGGATCCAGATCCTTTCACATCACAAAGTGCCCAGATCCTGATTGTGGAGATCATGGGCTGTAATTTACAATTGAAAAACCTCAAGAAAAACATCAATGATGTTATTAAAAAAAATAAAAACATCATTGATGTTTTGGGGCGAGTTGAAAAACCCCTCCAAATCCCTTTGTTTTTTTGTGTGCTACAATGTTAAAAATGTTTTAGCGATTTTTCGAAAAGCCAAATTTGGAGGATGCACACAGTGTGCCAACATGTGCTATCTGCCATCACGGGAGATCAAGGGACGCGTTTTGGGGGGTGCAACCCCTTTCTCAATAATAAAGTAGCTGAGAGGAAGGGTTTCTCCCCCAAAACACGTCCCTTGATCCCCCGTGATGGCAGATAGCACATGTTGACATTGGTAAATTGGTGTGCATCTTCCAAATTTGGCTTTTCCTGGGGTGACTTCACCCCATCTGAACGCAATATCAAACACAGTTCCTAAATACTCATGTCTGATATTGCCTTCAAGTTCTACCAAATGTGAACTTTGTAAGTTCAAGATTTGTGTCTTTCTTGTTGGTTTTACACATGCCTGTTTTATCTTAAATGGACATTTCTCTTTTTTATAATGCTACCCCAAAAATTGTTATACAACAAACATGTTGTTTTGTTTTAAAAACCTTTTCTAAATGCACATGTGATTGTGCAGGTATTAAAAAGATTGTTAATCAAGAATGTGTGGATTATTCTCTCAACGCTACAACATTTTTGTGGTGATGTAATTGCTGCTTTCTGTGAAAATGGGGGTTATTTCCTAAGGGAAAATCCTCTTTGCACTACAAGTGCAGTTTCAGTGCAGTTTCAGGTGCACTTGTAGTGCAAAGTGTCTTTGCCTTTAGTAAATAACACCCAACAGTGCTTTGTATAAGGTTACACAATCACACCATTTTCAGGACTCCCCACATTTCTGTCAGGGTCAGCTAAAACAAACACAAGCAGTAAATGTCAACAAAGATTTGCTTTTTTTTTTGGTTTTTATTTGATAAAGGCTTCACAAATTTGCTGGCATATTGATGGCCTCCCTACCCACAAAGAACTCAAGGTATCTTAACCGGACATCACGGGCATTCAGGGAGGGCAAGCCAGGATGGCCACTTTCAAGCACCGTCAGGGTTGTTTCATGTATCATTCCGGGCCTCAGGCCCAACTGAGCCAGCATAGTTGGAAGAATGTTGTCGAAAAAAGTTATGTAGAACACAGCACGCCAGGATTATATGATTACGTTTATACTCCGCCATATGGATGGGTGTCAGAAATAGGCGGAACCGGCTGGCCAGGATTCCAAATGTGTTCTCCACCACTCTTCTGGCTCTGGCCAGCCGGTAATTAAAAACCCTCTGTTCCGGGGTGAGGGTCCTCATCGGGAATGGCCGCATAAGATGGTTCCCCAGCGCAAATGCTTCATCCGCAACGAAGATGAATGGGAGTCCTTCCACATTCTCTTCTGGAGGTAGCAAGTCCAAGCTGCCATTCTGGAGATGCCTGTAAAACTCTGTCTGGGCGATGACTCCACCATCGGACATCCAGCCATTCTTCCCCACGTCCACATACAGGAAGTTGTAATTAGCCAACACCACCGCCAACATCACAATACTATTGAACCCCTTGTAATTATAATAGTACGACCCCGAGTTGGGTGGTGGGACGATGTGGACGTGTTTCCCATCAATTGCCCCTCCGCAGTTAGGAAAGTCCCACCGCTAGGCAAAGTGGGAGGCCACAGTCTGCCATTCCTGTAGCATGGAAGGAAACTGTTGAGGAAAACAAAAAAAACTTTTTTTATTTTTGCACATAAACATGGAACGCAGATTAGACACAAACCTTTTTCGGCCAACATCCAGATCACATTTATTAAGGGGAATTTTACAACACCAAAGTATAAGGTACACCTATCATATTCCCCCTCCCCCCTCTCATGGGCCATTTCTAATATTATAGGGGGGGGAATCTTGGACAGGTACACTTTATTGAGAGATGAATGCCTAAACACAGGGTATTACTTGGAACTGCCCCTCCTTAGTTACACTATTGGCAGCCCACTGGACAGGTAAGAAGTGTCATAATACAAAGATATAAATACACATTGTACACATTTGAGCACATTTGGACATTCTGATATTATCTATCAAGATAATAATAGGATACAAAAACTTTAAACAGTACCATTTGAAAGTATACCAGCAGGCCCTTGCACTACATGCTTTGGGGAATTCATCCATACATCTGACCACAAAAGAGATGGGTATGGTGTGTATGGGTTTGGCAAAGTCAGCAGATAGATGATTGAGGATAGATAGAGAATTGGGATCAGCTGACTTAGCAGTTGGGGGGAGGGAGGGTTAATAAAAATGATTTGGGGACACTACAAAAAAAAGCCTATGACACTCTGCCTGAATTTAAAGCACAAATCACATTTCTAAACATTTTAGGGGGTGTTTGGGGTAAAGCACTACTATGGAGCTGATAAAATACATTGTTAAGTGACTACATGAGGTGAATATAGGGCAGGAGAGCATGCTGGGGAGGTAAGTGAAGGCAAATATGTATGAAGGACTAAAAAAATAATTACATAAAAAGAGAACAAAAGGGACATTCACAGCATATTACAATCATGGTAATTAGGGAATGAGGAAAGAAATACAATATATTAGCAAACATTCAATACAATAAAATGTGATATTAAAGGATAAAAATCTTACCTTCATATACGCCTTCTGCAGGACCTGGATGATGGCAGAACAGGTCTCTGGGATAATGATTCCCAGAGCCTGGGGGGAGATGCCTGTCAAGAACTTCAAGTCCTGCAGACTTCTCCCTGTCGCCAAGTACCGCAGGGTAGCGACTAACCTCTGCTCCGGAGTGATGGCTTGCCTTATGCAGGTATCCTGCCTGCTGATATAGGGGGTCAGCAAAGCCAACAAACGGTGAAATACGGGGTCCGTCATCCTGAGAAAGTTCCTGAAATCATCAGGATTATTCTCACGGATCTCACGGAGCAAAGGCATATGAGAGAACTGGTCACGCTGAAGCAACCAATTCTTGGTCCATGAACTCCTCCCCACCCTGTTCATGGACTGGACTTGTGTCAAGGTTAGGACCCCAACACCAAGCCCCCGCACAGCACGAACTCTACGAGGAGTACGTATACGCAACATGGCTAGAAAACGGTCGGCTGCTCAGAACGAAGTAACAGAACGCACTGAAGAACAGCAAGGCCTGTGAAGAGCGACCTGAAAAACAGCAACAAGTGGGCAAGATAGCACAGAAAACTCTGATACGAACTGACTGCATGCACTGAAGAGCAGATACAAACCCACAAGCACAAACTGAACCGCAGAAAACGATCTGAAAGCCACGAGTCTGAAAAAGCGTGAATCGTCTCTCACCAAACTTTTACTAACACGAGATTAGCAAAAGGAGCCCAAAGGGTGCCGCGCTTGGTTCTGAACTGGCCTTTTCTAGTCTCATCGTACGTGGTGTATGTGACCGTGTGGTTGGCGATCGGAAATTCCGACAACTTTGTGCCACCGTGTGTACGCAAAACAAGTTTGAGCCAACATCCGTCGGAAAAAATCCTAGGATTTTGTTGTCGGAATGTCCGATCAATGTCCGACCGTGTGTACGGGGCATAAGACTGTTTTGCCAAATGATCTTAGAATTTTGAGAATGTCATTTCTGATTCAAGAAATGAGCCAAAACAATGGAGAAAAACTGTAAAAAAAGTTGGTCAGCAATTTAGCGCCTTTGTGGCTGATATGTATAAACGGGGCTGTATTTTGTACATTTTCCCTTAATATGGCATTATTTATATGAATTTTATTGTGATTTATTTACCATTTACTGTATGTACATCATATTTTAGCACTACATTGCACATACAGTATATTATTTTTTTATGATTTTAAACTGTTATTAAGTTTTTAGCGCTATATTTATACATTCATTCATTATCTTGTACCTTGGTTGGTAGACATAGAGCAGCTATAGAGTATAGGATAAAAATGAGTAGCAATTACATTTTCTTTCTTATATCTAATGTGGCAGGTTGAGGCCATGCCACTGTGTAAAATGGCAGTCTAGACCAGATCTGTGGAAAACAGGCACACTGATGGCACAGGCGTCTGCTGGGTTTATAGTAGTGTCAGAATCAGAGTTCAGGACTCCACCCTCCGGAAGAGTCCATGCTGCAAGGGAGCAGAGAGAGGTTCATGTCTGCACCATGCTGTCCAGGGCAGATAGAGACCCAAGCCTGAGTGAAAGACTGAGCTTCAGGAAAATGAAAGAAACAAGATGACAGAGGTAAAGCATTTGTATACGAGCACTGGGAAGTGTGTTTGATAGTCTGGTGGACCAAGGCACGAGGCCTGAGGATCAGGATTGTCAAAAAAATGGAGCAAAGAGGCTGAACTATTTTTGTTGTGCAAGTTACAACGATGGTGAAAACCCCCTGTGTGGGCAACTCCTGTCTTTTATTGAACTTTTCCTTGCCATTTTAAATAAAAGTAGGCAGAAAAAGCCCTGAAAAGTCGTTGCTGGATTGGACTGCACTACCATTGAGTTAAACATCCCCCAACTTGTCACACTAATTTATTTAACATTTTTATATAATATTTATATGCAATATGCTATAACATTTATAGCACATAAGTCTGAATTTGTACGTGATTTTTTATAGTTTTATAATTTAAATATAATCACATATCGATAGTGATTTAGAAAAACCGTGGTATTCTGCAGATACAATGACATAGCACCTTGGGTTGTAAAACTGAATCCAAAAACCATAATGCCCCGTACACGTGATAGGATTTTCCAATGGATAATTGTTCTATGGGAGCTTGTTGTCAGAAATTCCGACCGTGTATAGGCTCTATCGCATATTTTCCATTGGAATTTATGTCACACAAAATTTGAGAGCTGGTTCTCAAATTATTCAACAACAAAATCCGTTGTCGGAAATTCCGATCGTGTGTACACAATTCCGAGGCACAAAGTTCCACGCATGCTTGGAATCAAGCAGAAGAGCCGCACTGGCTATTGAACTTCATTTTTCTCAGCTCATCGTACGTGTTGTACATCACCACGTTCTTGACGTTCAGAACTTCGGGCAAGATATGTGTGACCGTGTGTATGCAAGACAAATTTGAGCCAGCATCCGTCGGAAAAAAAAAAACATGGATTTTGTTGACGGAATATGTGATCGTGTGTACGCGGCATTAGAGTTTGGAAACACCAGTGACTCTGGGAAATCCAACTGCAGCTGCCAAGTGTATCTTTGAACTATTATGCACTTATGGACTATGTATACCAGCTATTGGAGGGATGTGAGGACCATTGCACATATTAGTGTTTTTTGCCAGGTGTTGTCTTTTTGCCATAAAAGTTAGCTTTAGCCACTTCATATGTGTTTATAAACAAAGGTTAGGCATTCCCTTAACCTGTATCCTAGTTTAAGGTATGGTATAGATGTTAATAGAGAATCACACAAAAACAAAGAAATAATTTGTGATTCCCCTTAAAAAATGCATACACTACCCTTAGCCTTGATGATAGTCATGTCTATATTTTGTATCACCTGGTAAATACATCCCCTTTGTTCATAACCAGTTGTCATCCCATGAATATGTCTTTCAAAGGTGAACAGATGTCGGACAGGATCATGTCTGCAGCTGGCAAGTTTTTCTCTTTCCGTGTGCTGGTAAGCATAGCTCATTATCAACTACAAGGATTTTAATTGCTGGATGGTGTGATTGCATGAGGTTTTTGTGAAAGACTGGAGGTTCTATTTACCACTTACTCATTCACATAGGTGGGGGGGCAGTTTCTGGGAGACCCTCATTTTTAAAAGTTGCTTCCAGATTCCAGTAAGCCCCCACCCACAGACTCCTACAACCAAAGGGACAAAGCTATGGAGAAAAGGTCCTTGTCCTCATCAACATGTGGACATGTGCTTTGCCAGGTTGACGGCAAGTGGTCTGCTATAGTTCTGGGGGGCATCTTGCTCACTCCTCCTTCCTGTCCTGCTATGATGCATTCTCAGATAAGGGTCTGATGTGAATTTTGAGATGAGGAGCGCACATTTTTTATTTTTTATTTTGTAGGGTCTGGTATAGAATTTGTGGGGAACCCATGCCTTTTTTAAATTATTTTTTAAACTATCCCTGACCCCTTTGTTTACATAGCCAGGGGTTTCCAGTCATCACATTGATAGGACCAGGTGATGTCATTGGTTGTCCATGATGCATAGGTGCTGCCATTCTCTGCTTCATTAACAATCATTGACAAAGGAAGAAGGAACCTGTCATATAAAGTGGCGGTAGGAAAAAACACTACAATATGTGAAGTTTGACTCCTGCCAAATGGTCTAAAAATCTGGAATTTGAATAAAGTGCCTGGACAAGCCCAGATGGAGAGATCATTCCTAATCTTTAACAGCATGAGGCAATCAAGCAATGGAACGTCTGGGTTGGTTGATCCCATCTAGTCTAAGCGGAAGACTTTACTGCTTAGTTCACATGGGCACTGAGGCCCATTGCAGGCCACTCATCCACGCCCACATAACTGCCACATTAGGTTAAGTGGCTATGTCCATCATCATAGACATGAATGGGCTGCATGCAGCACCGGACAACTTGGGACACACAAAAAATGTCCCTTTTCACAGTGTGCGGTCCTCAGTACCTGTCTGAATAAGGCTATAGAGATTGAAAGAATTTGATTGTTTTTTTGAGGATACAGGACTGAGCATGCAACTATACTTTATTTAAATTTCACAATTATTTGTTTATTTTTTATGCTTTAAAATATTAAAACAAATTAACCACAAATAGAAAAGTTGTTCCTGATACTGGGGGATACTAGAATTAGCAGAATAAATGGGTAGTGTTGAGTTTAAAATATGAGTCAAACTTAAATTCCACCAGAATTTACAGAGGTCACTTTCAAATTTTTGAAACTACAATAAAATCAATAAAGAACTGCTTTAATGGTTACATTTGACCCTTTGGAAAGCTTCTAGACAAGATATTCTAAACCCAATGGCATTGGAAGCCTCCACAGCCAATTACTGAGTGTCTTTTTGTATTTGTGTTTCATGTGGGGCTATTAGACAACAGGTATCAAAAAGGTTTATTAATGTAAAGATAAGGTATAATAATATAAAGATGTGGAAAATTGTAGGATTTTTTTGTGTATTTTTTTTTTAAAGTAAATGTCGCGGACACTGGCTGCAGGGACCTTTTCTGTTCATTTTCACCCTGTGATTTGGTATTGCTATATTAATCTTTTTTTTGTTACATTTTTGAGAGACTGTTTTCTTGGATTTGCCCAAAGACTATTCTTGGTTGTTAATTCTGAACAAGACATGATCACTGAAAGAGCTGATCACATTGACCTCCGGAGACGGACTGTCTGGTCACCTAGGCTGCCTTAAGTGCTGTGTTAATTAACATGTTAATTATATAGTTGTCTGCTAAGTTGTTGCTAGAGGGGAGGGGGAAGTATCCGTGAGCCAGCCCTACCTCGTTATTTAACCCATTGTGCCAAAAAGTGTATAAAAAGGCTGTATTCTGCCCAATAAACCATTCAAGATTCTACAAGCTATTTTCAGCTAGACTTGTATTCAATGCAGCTATAATAATGGTCAGACTGGAGGAAGCGGTATTACTAACGGAAGCACTCATCAGAGTATGGGATAGGATCTGTCACAGTAAATACACCACAAAATAGAAAAAAAAAGGTAAAATAAAAATGTGTACTATATTTTAAATTACATAGTTACAAGTAGGCGAGGTTGAAAAAAAAACACAAGTCCATCAAGTCCAACTTACTGTATGTGTGTGATTATATGTCAGTATTACATTATATATCACTGTATGTTGCGGTCCTTCAGATGCTTATCTAATAGTTTTTTGAAACTATTGATGCTCCCCGCTAAGACTACTGCCTGTGGAAAGATATTCCACATTCTTGCCACTATTACAGTAAAGAACCCTCTACACAGCTTAAGGTTAAACCTCTTTTCTTCTAATTTTAATTAGAAGTGGCCACATGTCTTGTTAAACTCCCTTCTGCAAAAAAGTTTTATCCCTATTGTGGGGTCACCAGTACGGTATTTATAAATTGAAATCATATCCCCTTTCAAGCATCTCTTCTCCAGAGAGAATAAGTTCAGTGCTCGCAACCTTTCCTCATAACTAATATCCTCCAGACCCTATATTAGCTTAGTTGCCCTTCTTTGTACTCACTCCATTTGCAGTACATCCTTCCTGAGGACTGGTGCCCAGAACTGGACAGCATACTCTAGGTGCGGCCAGATCAGAGTCTTGTAGAGCGGGAGAATTATTGTTTTATCTCTGGAGTTGATCCCCTTTTTTTTTGTAACCAAGGTTTTATTGAGTTTTTCACATAAACAACATAATGCCCTGAAAGGGGCATGAGAACAATAAAGTGTAACATAAGTAGTCCACAAGTCACAATCATGACAACATATAATGTCAAGCTAGGGGATAGTTGAAGCAGACTAGCACAGAAAGGTACAGAGAGTAGAGTTAGTAGAATTAGTGATGCCGGTAGGTGAAAAGTAGTGCCCTAAGGGTAGGCCATCGTGACATCATCATTCAGAGAAGAGTGAAGGGACACTGTGTGACCCACTATGGTTGGTAATTGATATGCGAGCAATGTGGGTTAGGAGAGTAGCGGAAACATCTATGCAACATCAGGAGGTCATACCCAGGGGAGCACTTTAGTAGAAAGAGGCATGTACAATAATATAACAGAAATCAAATATTTAGACTCAGTGTAAGACTGCATAGCTTCTGGTTCAGTTCCAGATTGGGAGGGCCATGACTACAAGTATGATGAGGTTAGTTCATGGTAGAGGGTTACTCCTTCAATCTTGAAGCCAAGGTTCCCATTGGGTGAAGAATTTGGTGGTCAATAGATGTGCTTTGACGAACATATATTCCATGTGGCATTGGTCGTTGAGCAGAGAAATTACTAATTGGATGAGGGTGGGTGAGGATTTTTCCAATTGCGGGCAATTGAGAGCCTTGCCGCTATCAAGATATGGGTAAGTATTGACCTTAGTGTGGTTGGCCATTCGGTTAACCCTATCCCTAGCATGGCCAATTGTGGAGTTAGATGATCCTTAACACCTGTGACTGAGTATATGAGACTGGTCACGTCTTTCCAGAATCGTTGAAGAGCAGAACAAGTCCACCATATGTGGACCAGGAATCCATCTGTTTTGCAGTGCCTCCAACATGTAGGGGATGTTGAGGGGAAAATGCCCGCCAGTTTGGTTGGAGTATAGTACCAGCGGTGATAGAGCTTCATAACTGTTTCCCAGTTGGAGACATTCCTGGAATGGGCACGGGTGCTGTTGAGAGAACTGTACCACACCTCTTCTTGTGTGGAAAAATGTAGTACTTGTTCCCAGTGTTGCATAGCTGTGGATTTACCCTCAGAGCGAGGAGTGGTAAGCAGTGAGTACATAAAGGACAGACCTTTGGTACGGGGTTGTCGTGTGGCATAATATTGCAATAGTTCGTTGGTAGCTCAGTTGGGGGACCACTGATGCAATGACAGGGTGTGCCGAATGCGCATGAATCAGAAGAAGTCATGGCGTGGTATGTTGAAGATAGTAGAGAGACGTTGGAAGGTAGTAAATCCCTGAGATGTGTATAGGTCACTCAAATTGCAGATGCCGGCTCTAATCCAATGGCTTAGGGTTAAGTCGGGTGTTAAGAGTTCCAGAGTAGCGAGTGGCAGGAGTTTTAGAGTGTGAGAGAAGATTCCTTTGAACCTTTGTGAAATTGATTGCCAGACTCTCATTGTGGCATTGACAGTTTCCAAAATGGACCTAGGTGGGTGGTAGTTGAGCCATGATGCACATAAAAGTAGCTGAAGGTCTCTTTAGATATCACAGTATGTTCAATTTGTTTCCACATAGGTGATGAGGATGGGTTCCACCAATGTTTTGTTTGGTCGAGTATTGCCGCTTTATAATATATTTGGATCTCTGGGGCTCCCATTCCTCCATACTTAGTCACTAGGTATAATGTTGAGTGGTGTAGCCTGGGGCGTTTGCACTCCCATATGAATGAGTTGAGGATACGTTGTAGTTTGTTGAGATAGCAAGGCAATATTGGGATTGGGAGAGTTCTAAAGAGGTATAAAATATGAGGAAGGAGAACCATCTTCACTAGAGCTATGCGTCCTGCCCAGGTGGTTTTCACTGTCCAGAGTTCAGAGCTTATTTGTTGGAGTCTGTTAGTTAATAGCTTGATATTGTTGTGAAGGAGCGCCCTTGATGGAGTAACTAACTGAATCCCTAGGTAGTTCAACATTGAGTTCGGGGCCCATGAGAAATGCGTTATCTGGGACAGTTCCTTCTTTTCAATAAAAGTAAGATGAATACCCATCATAGAAGATTTGGAATGGTTAATTTTATATAGGGATGCCTGTCCAAAATCATTAAGTACTCGCTGAAGAGCTTGCAGGGATTGTTTGGGATTGGGATTTGAGAGGGAGACTATGATGTCATCTGCGTAGAGCCCTATTTTGTGGGAGGACTCACCCACTGTGATACCCTCAACTTGTGGATTGATATGAATGGCAGCCGCTAAGGGCTCAATAATCATGGCAAAGATGAATGGGGATAATGGGCATCCTTGCCTGGTGCCATTAGTGATGGAGAGCTGGTCCAACAAGTACCCTCCTGACCAAACTCTAGCTGTAGGCTTGGTATAAAGGCCTAGAATGGCTCGTAAGAAGGTGCCGGTCAAGCCAAATTTAATGAGCATGCTTTCCAAGTACCTCCAATGCACTCTATCGAACGCCTTCTTTGCATCCAATGAGATGAACAGAGAAGGCGTCCGATGATGTTTTGTCCATTGAATGAGGTCGATAAATCTGCGTGTGCCATCTGAGGTCTGGCGGTGTGGGATGAACCCTACTTGATCGGGATGTATTAGGGAAGGGATGAGAGTGGCTAGGTGAGTGGCTAACAGTTTGGCATAGAGCTTCAGGTCAGTGTTAAGGAGGGATATGAGTCGGTAGTTGGCTGGATCATCAAAGGGTTTACCTTGTTTGGGATTGGTGACAATTAAGGCTTCAAGAGACTCTGTGGGGATGTCTCCCGTCGCTGCAAATCTGTTTAGCGAGGCGCATAAGTGGGGGGTAAGTAAGTCAGAATACGTCTTATAGTATTCATTACAGAATCCATTGGGTCCCGGACTCTTGTGGAGGGGAAGGGAGTTAATGGCTGTCTTGAGTTCCATTTCCGTGAATGGTTGTGAAAGGGTATTTAATTGGGAGGGAGTGATCAAAGGGAGCTGGACTGATGATAGGAAAGACTGGATGTCAACGTTCGTGGGGGATGGCTCTGAGGAGAGTGAGGCGATGTTGTGCAGTTTGGAGTAAAAGGTTTTAAAACAGTTGGCTATGTCTAGTGGATTTGTGCATCTATGACCTCGATGGTCAGTTAGGTATATTTTGGATTGGGTTACTCTACGTTTATATTGGTTTGCTAAAACTTTGCCCGGCCTGTTTCCTTGGGAGTAGGGATGAGCTTCGAGTTCGCGTCGAACTCATGTTCGACTCGAACATCGGCTGTTCGTCAGTTCGCCGAACAGCGAACAATTTGGGGTGTTCGCAGCAAATTCGAATGCCGCAGAACACCCTTTAAAAGTCTATGGGAGAAATCAAAAGTGCTAATTTTAAAGGCTTATATGCATGGTATTGTCATAAAAAGTGTTTTGGGACCTGGGTCCTGCCCCAGGGGACATGGATCAATGCAAAAAAAAGTTTTAAAAACTGACGTTTTTTCGGGAGCAGTGATTTTAATAATGCTTAAAGTGAAACAATAAAAGTGTAATATCCCTTTAAATTTCGTACCTGGGGGGTGTCTATAGTATGCCTGTAAAGGGGCGCATGTTTCCCATGTTTAGAACAGTCTGACAGCAAAATGACATTTCAAAAGAAGAAAGTCTTTTAAAACTACTCGCCGCTATTAATGGATTGCCGGTCCGACAATACACATACAAGTTTATTGATAAAAACAGCATGGGAATTCCCCACAGGGGAACCCTGAACCAAAATTTAAAAAAAAATGACGTGGGGGTCCCCCTAAAGTCCATACCAGGCCCTTCAGGTCTGGTTTGGATATTAAGGGGAACCCCGGCCAAAATAAAAAAAATGGCATGGGGTCCCCCTCAAAATTTATACCAGACCCTTCAGGTCTGGTATGGATTTTAAGGGGAACCCCGCGCCAAAATTAAATAAAAAACGGCGTGGGGTCCCCCAATCCGTACCAGACCCTTATCCAAGCACGCAACCTGGCAGGCCGCAGAAAAAGAGGGGGGGCGAGAGAGCGCCCCCCCTCCTGAACCGTACCAGGCCACATGCCCTCAACATTGGGAGGGTGCTTTGGGGTAGCCCCCCAAAACACCTTGTCCCCATGTTGATGGGGACAAGGGCCTCATCCCCACAACCCTTGCCCGGTGGTTGTGGGGGTCTGCGGGTGGGAGGGCTTATCTGAATCTGGAAGCCCCCTTTAACAAGGGGACCACCAGATCCCGGCCCTCCCCCCTGTGTGAAATGGTAAGGGGTTACAAAAGTACCCCTACCATTTCACAAAAAAACTGTCAAAAATGTTAAAAATGACAAGAGACAGTTTTTAACAATTCCTTTACAGTATTTAAATGCTTCTTCTTTCTTCTATCTTCTATCTTCTTTCTTCTATCTTCCTTCGGTTTCTTCCTCCAACTTCTTCTTCTTCTGGTTCTTCTGGTTCTTCCTCCGGTGTTCTCATTCTGCATCTTCCTCCGCGGCGTCTTCTTATCTTCTTCTCCTCGGGCCGCTCCGCATCCATGATGGCATGGAGGGAGGCTCCCGCTGTGTGACACTTCTCTCTTCATCTTTTTCTCTTCATCTTTTTCTCTTTATCTTCTTTTCGGGCCGCTCCGCATCCATGAAGGCATGGAGGGAGGTTCCCGCTGTGTGACGCTTCTCCTCTTCTGACGGTTCTTAAATAACGGGGGGCGAGCCCAGTGAGAAAGAAGAAAGAAGAAGCATTTAAATAAAGGTATTGTCAAAAACTGTCTCTTGTAATTTTTAACATTTTTGACAGTTTTTTTGTGAAATGGTAGGGGTACAAAAGTACCCCCTTACCATTTCACACAGGGGGGGAGGGCCAGGATCTGGGGGTCCCCTTGTTAAAGGGGGCTTCCAGATTCCGATAAGCCTCCCGCCCGCAGACTCCCACAACCACCGGGCAAGGGTTGTGGGGATGAGGCTACCCCAAAGCACCCTCCCAATATTGAGGGCATGTGGCCTGGTACAGTTCAGGAGGGGGGGCGCTCTCTCGTCCCCCCTCTTTTCCTGTGGCCTGCCAGGTTGTGTGCTCAGATAAGGGTCTGGTATGGATTTTTGGGGGGACCCCACGCCGTTTTTTTTTATTTTGGCGCGGGGTTCCCCTTAAAATCCATACCAGACCTGAAGGGTCTGGTATAGATTTTGAGGGGGACCCCACGCCATTTTTTTTTAAATTGTGGCCGGGGTTCCCCTTAATATCCATACCAGACCTGAAGGGCCTGGTATGGAATTTGGGGGACCCCCCACATCATTTTTTTGTTTTAAATTTTGGTTCGGGGTTCCCCTGTGGGGAATTCCCATGCTGTTTTTATCAATTAACTTTTATGTGTATTGTCGGACCGGCAATTCATTAATAGCTGCGAGTAGTTTTAAATGACTTTTTTTCCTTTGAAATGTCATTTTGCTGTCAGACTGTTCTAAACACGGCAAACATGCGCTCCTTTACAGGCATACTATAGACACCCCCCAGGTATGAAATTTAAAGCGATATTACACTTTTATTGTTTCACTTTAAGCATTATTAAAATCACTGCTCCCGAAAAAAAAGTTTTTAAAACTTTTTTTTGCATTGATCCATGTCCCCTGGGGCAGGACCCAGGTCCCCAAACACGTTTTATGACAATAACTTGCATATAAGCCTTTAAAATTAGCACTTTTGATTATTCATGTTCGTGTCCCATAGACTTTAATGGTGTTCGCGTGTTCGAATGAATTTTTTGCCTGTTCGCAAATTACCTCAGCACATGCGAACCAAACAGGGGGGTGTTCGGCTCATCCCTACTTGGGAGTACCAAGATAGTCGGAGACGTTTAATGTAGAAATCAAAATTTTTGTGGAGGTGGGAGCTTAAGTCTAGTCGAAGTTGGTGTAGCTTTTTAGACTGTTGTGCATTGGGAGAGGTTTTGTTACTACATTCAAGATCCGTAATACGGTTTAAGTACTGGACAGTGATTTCTGACTGTTTTTTTTTCTCATGGGCACCGAATTTGACAAACAACCCTCTAATTACTGATTTATGTGCATTCCATACCGTCGTGGAATTGGTTACTGAACCAGCATTAACAGAAAAGTATGACTCTATTCCAGCCTCGATTTGTGGTTTGTAGAACGAGTGAGTAAGTAGATAGGCATTCATTCTCCATATCTTGTTTGATTTGGAGGTATGCGCTGTGTTTAAAGAGATGGTTACCAGGGCATGGTCAGACCATGTGATAAGCCCAATATGTGCTGAGGTAATTTGTTGTAATAGGAGTTTAGATGTGAGGAATAAATCAAGTCTGGAATATGATCCCTGAGTCGGTGAGAAGTAGGTATAATCCTGTTCCGTACCATGAGCACACCTCCATATATCATAGAGGTCCTCCTTTATGAGAAGGGAGGACAATGCTGAAGAGCTTTTCCTGTGAGAATTGGAGGAGTCTAGAGAGCGGTCCACAATCTCGTTAAAGTCTCCGCAGAGAATGATACGTTCTTTAGGGTAGGTAGCAAGCTTGTTTAGTATACTCTGGTAGAAGGATTTTTGTCCTACGTTAGGCGAGTATAAGTTGACTATGACCAGTGAGCAGTTATTAAAGGACGCAGAAAGGATGAGAAATCTGCCTAGAGGGTCTCGTTCAACTTGGTGTAGTTGAATGCTACAGAGAAGCGTATTGCTATCAATACACCTCTTGCTTTTTATCTGAGTTGGCAAAGAAGCAGTGTGGGTATTGTTTATGGGTACAGGCTGGAGCTTTATTTTTGGTAAAACGTGTCTCTTGGACACACAGAATATCGGTCTTTTGGGATATGGCTTCCTTCCATAGAAGTGATCGCTTAAAGGGGTGGTTAAGACCCTTGGCATTAATGGTAGTAATTGACAACATTCTGCAGGCGAGATGTATAAAGTGCGCATTTTGGTACGGAAGGGGATCGACACCGTTTGTTTTATCACACCAGGGATTGGTCCTTGGTTAAAAGATTGATAGTAGCAAGAGAGGATGTTAACAATGCAATATTAAGGACATCAGATAAACCAGAAAATGCAATCAAATTAGTGACTTGAGAAGATATGACACATACAGCTAGGTCTGCTTCTAGGAAATATGAGACAACAAATCACAATAAACAAGTAATAAGAGAGAAAAGAGAAATAAAAGTCAATGTGTAGATACGTATGTGCTTAGCACACTAGAAGTATCGGGGAGTAATCAGATCAGCTCTAGAGAGCCCCTGTGCCCCTCAAAAGGCACCAAGTAATTCTGATGGTATTAGCCAGAAAAATAGTTCCTGGGGTGGAAGGCCCTTGTACATCTCATCAGGTTCTGTCTTGCTGCGACCAGGGATCCGAGACCTTGGTAGATTGTTTGGATCGAGGAATGCTAGTAGGGACATGGGGAATGAGACCCCAATTATGCAGTTGTTTCAGGCCATCTTTGGGTGTCAGAATTGGGACCAGTTGTTTTGGAAGGTAACCAGAAGCTTTGTAGGGAAGCCCCAGCGATATGGAACCTGTTTGTCTTGCAGGACTGAGGTGACAGGAGCAAACCGTTTACGTGCCTGGACTGTGGCAGCTAAAATGTCACCGAATATGGAAATTGCAGCATATGGGGTTGGTAATGTGCGCATGGATCTTGTAGCTCATAACAGTCTTTCTTTAGTTTGAAAGAAATGAATCCGATCCAAGGTGTCCCTAGGCACAGTATCCGGAAGATGTTTTGGTTTCTGTATTTTATGCGCTTGGTCGATGATCATGTCGTGAGTGGACAGGTTGGGTACTAGCGTGCGGAAGAGTTGTTGGATATAGGATACTAGTTCCCCTGGTTTATTCGACTCTGGTATCCCCCTGAACTTTAAGTTGTTTTGCCTGGAGCGGTCTTCGAGGTCTGCAATTTTAAGCTGCATTTGGTGAATCGCTGCTGCCTGAGCATCCTGTGTGTCTATATCTGCATTATGTGCCTGAGCCACTGTGTGCAGTTGTTGTTCAATGGCGTCAGTGCGGTCCTCTAGCTTTTCTACTCTGCTCTGGATGTGATTAAGAGATATTTTTAAATTTCTTTGCAGGTCAGCTTGTAATGAGAGAAGCATAGACTTCAGGGTGCTCTCTGAGGCTGGAGTAGTATCTGAGGCTGGGAAGGCAGGTAGGGAGTTAGTCTCCTGTGTATGCAGCGTCAGCCCAATGCTGCTTCTTTAGAGCAGGTGATTTAGCTGGTGAGCCTGCCGGGGATTCAGCGGCTCTCTTACCTCTGACCTGGGGTTGAGGAGAGGCAGTGGGGTCCAGCTGTTCGTTTTCCTCCATGTCCCACAGATTGTCCGGAGCTGTGTGAGACTGTGCGGGTGAGGGTGAAGCCGAACGGCTTACCCGCTCGGCGCCATCTTGTGGAGAGGAGAGAGCCAGCTTCATGAAGTAATCGTGGAAATGGCTCGATCTCTGGTTATTTGTATTCTTTTTCTTGGACATATCCCAGAGTGTCCCAGAAGCAGTGGCCTCCGAACCGGAGGTAAAGGCAGCTAATAATGGCTCTGTAATCGCTGTTGTGCCCCGTTCCAAACCACGCCCCTCTTGATCCCCTTTTTAATGCATGCCAATATTCTGTTTACTTTGTTAGCAGCAGCTTGGCATTGCATGCCATTGCTGAGTCTATCATCTACTAGGACCCCCAGGTCTTTTTCCATCCTAGATTCCCCAGGAGGTTCTCCCCCCCAAAGTATAGATTTCATTCATATTTTTGCCACCCAAATGCATTATTTTACATTTTTCTACATTAAACCTCATTTGCTATGTAGTTGCCCACCCCATTAATTTGTTCAGATCTTTTTTGCAAGATTTCCACATCCTGCAGAGAAGTTATTGCCCTGCTTAGCTTAGTATCATCCGCAAATGCAGAGATTGAACTGTTTACCCCATCCTCCAGGTCGTTTATGAACAAAATAAATAGGATTGGTCCCAGCACAGAACCCTGGGGAACCCTACTACCCACCTCTGACCATTGCGAGTACTCCCCATTTATCACCACCCTCTGAACTTGCTCTTGTAGCCAGTTTTCAATTCATGTACTCCATGCCAACGGACCTTATTTTGTACAGTAAACGTTTATGGGGAACTGTGTCAAATGCTTTTGCAAAATCCAGATATACCACGTCTACAGGCCTTCCTTTATCTAAATGGCAACTCACCTCCTCATAGAAGGTTAATAGATTGGTTTAGCAAGAATGAATCTTCATGAATCTAGGCTGATTACTGCTAATGATACCGTTCTCGTTACTAAAATCTTGTATATAGTCCCTTATCATCCCCTCCAAGAGCTTGCATACTAATGATGTTAGGCTAACTGGTCTGTAATTCCCAGGGATGTATTTTGGGCCCTTTTTAAATATTGGTGCTACATTGGCTTTTCTCCAAACACCTGGTATCATTCCAGTCAGTAGATGTTCAGTAAAAATTAGGAACAATGGTCTGGCAATTACTTGACTGAGTTCCCTAAGTAGCCTCAGATTCAAGCCATCTGGTCCCGGTGATTTATTAATGTAAAGTTTCCCAAGTATAATTTTAATTATGTCCTCTGTTAACCATGGAGGAGCTTTCTGTGATGTGTCATAAGGATAAACACTGCAGTTTTGGTAACTGAAGCCCCCCCCGATTCCCTTGTGAAGACTGAGGAGAAGAATAAATTCAATACCTTCGACATCCTTTGTAACCAGATGTCCTTCCTTATTCTTTATGGGGCCAATATGGTCTGCCCTCCCTTTTTACTGTTTACATACTTAAAGAATTTCTTGGGATTTTTTTTGCTCTCTTCCACTATGTGTCTTTCGTGTTCTATCTTAGCCACCCTAATTGCACCCTTACATTTCTTGTTGCATTCTTTATAAAGTCTGAATGCTGATGATGATCCCTCAACCTTGTATTTTTTTGAATGCCTTCTTCCTTGCGTTTATATGTTTTTTTACATTGGAGTTAAGTCATCCAGGACTTTTGTTCGCTCTTTTAAATTTATTACCCAATGGGATGCATTGGCTATTGCCCTTATTTAATATGCTCTTAAAGCAACCCATCTCTCCTCTGTGTTCTTTGTTCCTAATATTTTATCCCAATTCATGCCTTTTAACAAGGTAGTTTAGGGAAGTTGTCTCTTTCGAAAATCAGTGTCTTTGTATTACCCTTTTGTTCTCTATTTGTGTGATTTATACTGAAGCCAATTAACCTGTGATTGCTGTTTCCTAAATTGCCCCGTATTTCCACATCCGTGATCAGGTCTGTATTGTTGGTAATCAGTAGATCCAGAAACGCTTTATTTCTAGTTGGTGTGTCTACCATCTGAACCATGAAATTGTCCTGCAAGACATTTAGGAACTGGCGAGCCTTAGACAAATGCGTGGTTCCCTCCGCCCAGTCTATGTCTGGATAATTAAAATCCCCCATTATGGGCGCATGCGCGGCGCTCTGTGAAATGGACGCTTGATCACAGAGCTCCGTCCCGCTCCGAGCGATCGGCACCCCCCGCAGCGGATGCACTCTCCCCACACACTCCAAATCGGGAGCGGAACACGGCGGCACCCCACAGGAACGGGTTTGGGCAATTTAATACACCCGAACGGACCCCAGAGGACAGTTTCCTTTCCCAGCCGGCCACCACACAGACACCTAAGATGGCGGCGGAGCGGCACACAGGCGATGCTGCTCATTCAGTCACAACGGATCCCTCTCCATGGCGCACTGCTCTCCTTAAAGAGGTATGTGGAGAGACTCATATGCCCCTTCATATCATGGATCCAGCATCTCCTGCCTCCACAGTGTCTCTGCTAGATCAGGCCCTGGATGGACTGCACACACCACACACTGCCTCATCCTCACAGAGGCCTAGCTCTCAGCCACAGGATGTGAATCAGCTCTCCTCCTGCCCCACTGATATTTCTATGCTCTTCACCAAATTTGCAGAAATGCTTGATAAAGGTCTCGCACACACTGCTGCCAAAATAACTTCAGATATCACCTCTGATATCAAATCAGACCTTCACCTCTTGGGATCCCGCATTGAGCATATTGAAACTAAAATGGATGCTACGATCGATCGGGTCAATCAAAACACGGATCGCTTTCAGGAACTCCATGATCAGCTGGAGGGAGCAATCGCCAAAATCGATGACCTTGAAAACAGGTCCAGACGATTGAACTTCAGGATAAGGGGTCTTCCCGAAACATTCACGGACATTCCGGAAGCAGTTCATTCTCTCATCAAACACCTGATACCTGACATCAGAGCCCACAGACTGGAGCTCGATAGGGCCCACAGAGCCCTAGGCCCCCCGCGTTCAGATGGTCTTCCCAGGGACATTGTGGTGAAACCTCTCTACTACAACGTTAAGGAGGAGGTCATGAGGAGGGCTCGCACCATGCCCCAAATTCAACTTCTGGGTCACACAGTTCAGGTGTACGCTGATATCTCTCCTTATACTATTCAACGACGACGAGCACCTAAACCACTCCTACATGTCCTGACACAGAAAAATGTAAAATACTGGTGGCTTTTCCCGCTGAGCCTAAAATTTGAATTCAACGGTAAACCTTTCAGATTCTCTACACTGGCAGAGGGAGAACTTTTGCTGAAAAAACTGGGACTCTTGACCACTGATCCAACATCACCGATGCAGTCTTCTCCTTCACTCCTTCCCAAAAGGCCACCTCCACCCAGTCCGCTGACATCTACGTGGCAAAAACCCAAGTACAAGAAAGCCAAGGAGGGCCCTGCTACCTGAACCACCAGACTTTTTTTTTTGTGTTTTTTTTTCCTTTTCCTCCCTTTTTGGGAAATAGACATACCTCACCTCTTCACCATACAGGTCTCCCTCCTTTTTTTGAAGAGGCACCTGTCTGGTCTTGGGGGGCGTAGATCGTTTGTGCTCCTTGGTTAATGGGGCTATACCCTTTGCATAGTATTTTTATTTCAAACATAAGTTTGGGGTTTTTTTTTTTTTTTTTTTTTTTTTTTGTCATATGGGACAATTTTACGTTGAGATCCTCTCTGTTCCCACTTCTTACAGGCTTAATTCTCAGTTATCACTGGGAAAGGGAGTGTGTCCTAATAGGTTACACATTACTTTTTGGAAAAAATTTTTTGGGGGTGCCGTGCACGGGGCGGTATCTATGCGCCTCGTCCTCCCCGCGGAGTCGGATTGTTTTCATTCCTACTTCGAGTTGGGATTTCCTCCACTAGTTTGGAGGCTACACATTTTTTTTTTTATCTCGGGATATGGTGAAAGCATTTTTCTCATATCCCTGGATCCTCTTCTCTTTTCCTTCTTTTCTTCTGCTTTCTCTCTCTCTTAATATCTTTACTAAATTTGTATTCTTTTCAGTGGCGTGTGCGGTGTCGCTTACCCACAGGACCCGGGATCGTGATCTGGGGATATTACGGTTTGCACGTGACCACATACCACCTGTCCATCGGAAGGTAAGTGGTTGGGGTTTGCTGGCATCTCAACCTATCCTGCTCCATGGCTGACCACACCACCTCCACACAGGCCCTACGTTTTGCTTCGCACAACGTACAGGGGCTAAACTCCCCACTTAAGCGTCGGAAAGTCTTTCAATACTACCATGACCAAAAAATAGACATACTATTCCTTCAGGAAACACACTTTCCGAGATCTTACATTCCGTCTTTCATACATGCCAAATTCCCCACATTCTTTCTTGCCAATTCTGATAAAAAAACTAAAGGGGTGGGAATTTTTTTTTCCCGCAAAACACAATTTTTACCAACCTCTGAATTTCGGGACCCTGATGGCAGGTTCATTATGGTGAAGGGACTCATTGATGACCAGCTTTACTCCCTAATCTCTTATTATGCACCTAACCAAGGACAAGCAAAATTTTTCCAATCCCTCTTTCACACCCTAGCTCCAATGCTGGAAGGCATGGTCCTATACGGCGGAGACTCAAACGTAGCATTTGACGCAGGAAGAGATAAGTCTAGACCCCCGGGAAGGGATGTTGTGCGCCCCACCAGACAGAGTCTCAATGTAGCGAGACAGATCTTTCACCAGGGCCTAGTGGATGCCTGGAGGGAACTAAATCCTGGAACTCGGGATTACACGCATTATTCTAGCCCCCATAATACTTTTGCCAGAATTGATCATTTCTTCATTATGCAAAAACATCTTCCGTTGATACGTAAGGTAATCATTAAGGACTCTGTCTGGTCGGACCACTCCTCCCTTCTCTTAGTCATACACAAACCTGTAACTCATTGCCAAGGGTTCCATTGGAAATTGAATGCCTCTTTGCTTAGTAACCCCTCACATGTCAATGAAATTAGCAAAGATATCCAGGAATACTTTTTGCTTAATGATATTGAAAATATCTCTCCCATCACATTGTGGGCAGCTCACAAAGCCTTTGTTAGGGGCAAGCTAATCCAAATGTCCGCTAAACTAAACAAAGCCCGCAAACTGGAAATAGCTAGACTTGAGAGTGAATTTTCTCACTTCAGTAAACAACATAAACGTAATCCCACTTCTACATCGGCAGCTAGCCTAGAATCGGCGCGCTTGGCTCTTAATTTGTCACTCACGGCTGTTGCGGAGAAAAGTTTGCGATGGGATGGAGGGAGGTTCTATTATCAAAAGGACAAATTGGGTGCCATGTTAGCACGCAGGCTTACTCCAAGGTTGAGGGTACGCACTTTACCTAAGATACGTTTAAGTAATGGTTCTCTGTCCCAGAATCCTCTGAAAATCATGGAATCCTTTCATGATTTTTACCGATCTTTATACAGTTCTCATGGTACTGAACCCTTATCTACCTCAATTGATTCTTTTCTGGACTCTCTGAAGATCCCTAAGCTCCGAGAGCATCATAAGGACAGCCTCGAAAATCCTATCTCTGCAGAGGAAGTATCTCAGGTCATTCATGACCTTAAAAATGACTCTGCCCCTGGTCCAGATGGCTTTTCAGTCCCGTATTACAAACACTTCTCCCAACAGCTTTCCCCATTTCTAGCTCGCTTTTATAATCAGCTACGAGCAGGGGGACAACTAGATAAGACGCTTAATTCAGCTTTCATTACAGTGATACCAAAGCCAGATAAGGACACTAGCTGCACAGCTAATTACAGGCCCATCTCATTGATCAACAATGATCTTAAAATCTTAACTAAAATCTTAGCTAATAGAATATCTGCCTTTATAAGCCTGTATATTCATAGGGATCAGGTGGGATTCATTCCTGGGAGACAGGGTCCAGACCAGATCAGGAGAGCGATAGACATAGTTTCGTTACTGAACTCTGGCTGGGACAAAGGACCCCCTCAACAGGGATTATTTCTGTCTCTAGATCTAATGAAAGCTTTTGACTCTGTCTCCTGGGCTTTCATGTTCCCGATTCTACAGAAGTGGGGTTTTGGTTCATCCTTTCTGAATATTATAGGAGCCTTATACGATACTCCGGTTGCACAAGTTAAACTGCAGGGTTATTATTCAGACCCTTTTCCGATTCTAAATGGTACTAGACAGGGCTGCCCTTTGTCCCCATTGATCTTTGCCGTGGTCATCGAGACACTAGCTATCGCCATCCGGGATAACCCAGACATACATGGAGTACGTTGTGGTCCACAAACCCACAAATGCGCTCTTTTTTGCAGATGACGTTTTACTTTTCATCTCCTCACCACTTACTTCTTTACCTACCTTATACAAGGTGCTCGATGACTTCGGCAAAGTATCGGGCCTTAGGGTTAACTACTCTAAATCTAGGGCTCTAAACATTAATCTACCACCCTCCATGATGACCTTACTCAAAAAAGACTTCCGCTTCAGTTGGGGGGAAAAAATGATCCCCTATCTAGGTATCAACCTTACTGCATCTATTGACGACCTTTACAAAGCTAATTTCCCCCCACTTTTTCGTAAACTCGGAGAGGATCTCTCAAGATGGGACAAAATGGGGTTATCTTGGTTGGGTAGAATTAATTCGGTGAAACTGACTTTGCTGCCACGTGTCCTTTATCTCTTTAGGTCCTTACCTATACCAATCCCCAAAGATCACCTCAGGAAATTTCAATCCAAAATTATTAAATTTACATGGGGCGGGAAGGGACATAGGATCTCCAAGGAGACTCTGTTCAGGAGCAGGGATCAAGGAGGAGTGGGTTTACCTAATCTTATCTGGTATCATCAGGCAGCACAACTTTCCCAACTGTCCACTGTATACTCTAAGATTGCCCACCCAGATTGGGTACATATTGAACGACAGGCGATCCCTCAATTCACTTTAGATTACATTCTCTGGTCTCATCCAAGATCTAGACCTGCCATCATGGTTCCTACACTTTCCCATTCCCTGACAATGTGGGACTCTCTCAAACATAACCCCCGATTAGTTTCTACTTGGCAACCATTGTCCCACATCTTTCGAAATCCCCTTTTTCCTCCAGGTATGGACATTCAAGCATTCCACTGGTGGCTAGATAAGGGGATGTACAGAATAGGACACTTTGCTAACCCTACAGGACCCCTCACTTTGACCCACTGCATCAACAAACTTGATATGCCCAACACAGAAAGATTTCGTTTCAGACAGATATTTCACTTCCTGCAGTCTCTTAGGTCCCCCAGTCATAATCCTCTTTCGATCACGGAGTATGAACGGTGGTGTGGTCGGGCTGTGGAGCAGAGGGGCGGGATCTCAGTGATTTACCGATCACTATCTAGGGCTGAGACTAAGACACTCTTCATGCGCGAATGGGAGAATGATCTCCATCACACCTGGAGTATTGAGGAATGGCATAGAGCTTCTATGGCTGCATCCAAGGGCATTTTGAATATAGCATTAGTGGAAGCAAATCTGAAAGTCCTTATGCGGTGGTATATGGTCCCTCTCAAAATCTCTAAAATCTACCCTAGTGCTTCCCCTGTATGCTTTCGAAATTGTGGGCATATCGGGTCCATGTTACACATCTGGTGGGACTGCCCTAGGATACGGGGCTTATGGAATAGGATCTTTCATACCATTAGGAAAATAACGGGTTTTCCAATCCAAAAATCTCCTCAACTAGCTCTGCTGAATTTTCCCTATCCTAACATTCCTAAAGTAGTTCAACGACTTATTATGTTCATTTTCCTAGGGACCAAACTCACGATTGCAAGGGCCTGGAAGAGATCCACTGTTTCCTATCTATTAGTTAAGCGAAAGATTTCATGGATCATGTCCCAGGAGAAGACGGTTAGTATTCTCCTGGACACTTCCTCTAAACACGACGCCATCTGGGATCCTTGGGTGAAATACATTTCCCCGCCTCCCCTGTCTGTAGCTTGACCTGGACCACTGTGGTTGAGCGACTACCGCACCGTCATAGGATGTATTATTACATATTCTCTATCCTTTCTTTTCTTTTCTCTCTCCTTTCCTATCTTCTTCTCCTTTTTGCACTATAGATTGCTAGCAGACAGGTTAGACTACCTTGCTAACATATACAGCATCTAATATAACCTATGCCTTTCTTATGGATGTTAGGCTTCTTCTATTGCTTAACTGAGCTTATTTCATGCAGACTGAACCATAGTTTTATTTTCCTCTCTTGTTGGACAGCCTCATGCAAATCTTACCATAAGCTCTTCTAGTTATTTTGTCCTGCTGAGCATAACACTCCTGTTAGACACCTTATTCTTGAATTCTCTCACGCCTTTAAACACTTTACTTCATTATTTTTTCATTTTATATCATTATAATAAAAGTTTTGATTCTCCTGGGTGGTGGACCTCCCCTCCTGGCACAGCTAGTTCCCATGTGGGGTGCAGGTGTAGGGGAGTGTCCATCTCTTCGGAGCCGATCTTTTGGAATTCAACCCAACGCTGACAACATATATTGCTTAGTCCTACATACGGTTTATGTTCTGTCTGCTACTTTATAGGTATGTGTTATACCAGTGATTGTACCTGTAATTTTGAGCATTATTTTTTGTATTGTTAAACTCTCAATAAAAAACTATTGAAAGCAAAATCCCCCATTATGATAACACTTCCCACCCTTGCTGCTAATCCAACTTGTGATAGGAGATCTGTCTCCCCCTCCTCCCTTAGGTTAGGGGGCCTATAGCTTACTCCCAGTAATATTTTTCCCTTAGCTTCATCCCTTTCGAGCTCTACCTATAAGGATTCCACCTCCTCCCTAGATCCCTTAGTAATATCATCTCTCGCATTCACTTATACATTATTCTTGATATAAAGGAATACCCCTCCCCCTTTTTTACTCTCTCTATCCCTTGAATGGTTGCCAGACAATCATGAGAGCTGTTGAACCAGGTCTCTAAAATTCCCACGATATTCAAATCCTCCTTGTACAACAGTATCTCTAGTTCACCCATCTTGTCTGCCATGCTCCAGGCATTGGTGAACATGCCACATGGTTTAGACCGGTCGCATACTATCCTCTTATTGGGTGTTCCGAGATTGCAACTAGGACTCATTACTATACTTATCTTGGGCTTATGTGCTTTAGTCAACCTACCACTAATGCTCCTAATACCACCCTCTGGAATATGCTCCATGCTGACTATCTCTACCTCTTGCCCCCCCCCATCGCCTAGTTTAAAAACCCCTCTAACTTTTTGGCCATTTTTACTCCCAGCTGAGAAAACAATCAAAAAGGACAATAAATTAATTTTTCATCCATTTTTGGTGTTAATTATTGTAATGTTACTTTTTTAAGAATTCATGCATGATTATGATCTTAACCATGACAATGCATGATATGTAAAAAAAAAGAAAACACAATATAAATAACTCCTAAAATAAACTAATCAGAGATGAATAGATACATGTTTCCACTTTATTTGATACATGTTATTATTTTAGTTTTTTTAGAAAATAGGAAAAAAGGAGGAGGGGTCTCTAAATCACTTCTTTTTTGTTGTATTTTATTGCTATGTGTTAAGAAACATCAAATGAAAGTAAATACATACAAAAAAAGGTCAGAAGTTTGTACAAATCTATATTAGATTTTCAGCATTAGTAGATTTTTCTTTCTAAAACACTGTGACGTCATTAAACCATATTTAGGCAATTAGCATTTTATAAAAACTCAAGGTAAAAGACAAATCTGTTTAAATTGAAGATAATCTTGGGATAATAAATAATTTTATTATCTTAACTCTTTTAACCACTTGCACCTCTATTTAAATAGTGATGAAAAGAAAACCGTAATTTCCATAATATAATTAAAGGATTAATTTTATTCTTTCAAGTAAATAGTTTGATTTGAGATGTAAAAGAGGTTTTCTTTTTCTTCTGAATTACAGGCTTGTTAATGTGCTAGAGGATTAATCAGATTTTAAATGAAAATGAATTATTGCGTTTGTCATAGATTCCCTAAAGGTATTTTTCTTTCTGTTACCATAGGTATTCTTTGACTTGAAACATGAAGGATTACATGAAGGTGACAGGGTAGGTAGCCTACATCTGTTTTTCCTGATCAGGAGCCAAAAAAACTTTGTGAAGAACTTGATAGCATATAATCTTTGAAACAAAACCCAGTAAGTATTATGCAGCTGGTAGCTAGCTAGCTAGATAGATAGATAGATAGATAGATAGATAGATAGATAGATAGATAGATAGATAGATAGATAGATAGATAGATAGATAGATAGATAGATAGATAGATAGATAGATAGATAGATAGATAGATAGATAGATAGATAGATAGATAGATAGATTGCTTGTTTGCAAACAATGATAATAATAATTTCATTTAGAAAAGCTAATAGAAGTATTAAACCTTGTGTAAAATAATGAAAAATGCACTTTTTCAAAATGTCTATTTGTCAACCTACAGAAAAAAAAAAAACGATATACAGTATGGTCTTTAAAATACTGCAAAATATATGTTTAGGTATAGATATATAATCAATAGGGATGGAGTTTGGATCAATGCAGAATTCATCCTGAAATATGCATCCCTCTACAGTATTCACTGCGAATAGACCCACCATTCCATTTTAGAACTATTTTTTTTTGTATGTCTATTAAAAATTCTGGTGCTGTTTTGCTGTATATATATATATATATATATATATATATATATATATATATATACATATATATATATATATATATATATATATATATATATATATATATGTAATTTTTTTTGAGGGGGAGATTTTTGCTTTTGCTTTTTTTTAAGTTTCTCAAATTAAAATGACAAAAATGTGTTTTTTTTGTAATAGGATTGGCATTTGAGATTTAGTGTTTATTTTTTTTTCCCTGGGGGTATATTTTATGTCAATATAATTTTATTATTTTGTCAGGGTCTTTTACCTTTGTTTGTTCAGCAACAGCATGAACTTGTGCTGTGGAAAAAAAAATGTACCTTTATTAGCAGCGCAGCAATGTATTCTGTATCCAAAGGCCAAAGTGCTGGTCAGATCAGAACCCTGAAAAACAGTGTGCTATACAGCCGGAGAAAGTGGTGGAGTGGATAACCAAGTCTTCATCATCCTCCTCTATCTCTCAGAGTAGAATGTCATCATCAGCTGAAAATATCCCCTGTTCTTTCTCATTATCCACAACGAATCCCGTTGTTGCACCTGCAAAAGGCAAAAAGGTGTCAGCTGCATTATTTCAGCACTGTTTCAGTTATTTACTGCAGAAGGATGTGCAGTAACTTAATTTGGAGTTGAGGAGAGCAACAGGAGTAGTGTAGAAGGGGACAACAGACAGAAAGAATCAATTGCCAGTGATGTCCCTATAGTTTAGGAGCTCTGCCAAGTTGCCTTCAGCAATGAAGGAGTCTCAGAACAAACCTGAGTGCCATAGATAGTGGAGGAGGAAAGTGAGGAATAGGAATAACATCATCAAAGCAGGATTTTATTTACAGGCAACCTACATAGGACAGGAGGAAGCAGCAATCCTATTCTACTGAATGGCACTGATCCATGGGGGCATGTCACCGGTATCCCTAGGTCTACTTTGCACCAGCAATTTGGACCTCACTTCATACATGTGCTTCAGCTAGCACCATAGTGATTCTCAGTCTCTTTCTGCATAATATCAAGTCTGGTAAATATACTATTCATTTTGGGCACCACATGAAGAGACACATGACCGTTCACCATAAAGCTCAGTGTGAGCAGCACACCACTACTGGTCGGCAGCAAAAGGCCCTTCTGTTTATTCAAGTGATAGGGATGGACATCAAATAAGGGGTTTGGGAGGCTTACCTTATGGCACCTCTAGTGGGGAAGGAGATCAGCATGAGGACACATAGAGAAAAGAAAAGTATTGTTCAATCTTGTTCTAAGTCTTCAAATCTCACTCGGCTCTCTCTGTCTGGCTCAGTAGGTGTCTCTTCCCCAGCTGAAGGAATGTAAGAAAACTATGTACTAAGCCACCCCATGCCCAACATCTAAGTGCCAGCTTGGCAAAATATCTGTTTACAGTTACTTCTGTTCCAGCTTGTGGAGTCTCTGCATTTTCATGTGTTTGGGACCTGTGCTGTACCACAGTTAATGCATGATGGGACACACCCCTTGAGTTGGTGGTACTGCCCTGCAACCTAAAAATCAATGACAATGACAGTCCATTTAGGCACTTCTGCCCCCTTCTCCTCATTGACCTCATCCGGTGAGTCATTGTCAAAACCACCAGTTCACTCCATGCAACCAAAGGCTACAGTTGTGCTCAAACGTTTACATACCCTGGCAGAATTTATGATTTCCTGGCCATTTTTCAGAGAATATGAATGATAACACAAAAACATTTAATTCACTCTAGGTTAGTGTTTGGCTGAAGCCATTTATTATCAATCAACTGTGTTTAATCTTTTTAACCACTGCAATACCAGGCACTTATACACCTTCCTGCCCAGATGAATTTTCAGCTTTCAGCGCTGTCACAATTTGAATGACAATTGCGCGGTCATGCTACACTGTACCCAAACTATATTTTTATCATTTCGTTCCCACAAATAGAGCTTTCTTTTGGTAGTATTTTATCACCTCTGGGATTATTATTTTCTGCTAAACAAATAAAAAAAAAGACCAAAAATTTTGAAAAAAAAAAAGTTTTTTTTATTCAGTTACAAAACTTTGTAAATAAGTATGTTTTCTCCTTCACTGATGGGCACTGATGGGGCTGCACTAACGGGCACTGATAAGGTGGCACTGATGGGCACCGATGAGGTGGCACCAATGAGGTGGCATTGATGAGGTGGCATTGATGGGCACTGATGATGGGCACTAATATGCGGCACTGATGGGGCACTGATAGGTGGCACTGATGGGCACTGATAGGTGGCACTGATGTGCGGCACAGATGGGCACTGATAGGTGGCACGGATGGGCATGGATAGGTGGCACGGCTGGGCACTGATAAGCAGCATGGATGGGCACTGATAGGTGGCACGGATGGGCATGGATAGGCACTGATAGGTGGCACTGATGTACTTTAACATATGGTACTGATGGATGCCAATCAGTGCCAGACAATAATGCCTGCCAATCAGTTATGCCCATTGTGGGCACTGATTGGCATCCATTGTGGGCACTGATTGGCATTCCTGGTGGTCTAGAGTGGCATACTTGGTGGTGGTCATCCCTGGTGGTATCCCTGGTGGTCCAGTGTGGGCATCCTCAGGGGGCTGTGCTGATAATCGATCGGCAGCCGATCGGCTCTCCTCTACTCACGTCTGACAGACGCGAGTGAGGAAAAGCCGATCACGGCTCTTCCTGTTTATATCGTGATCAGCCGTGATTGGACATGGCTGATCATGTGGTCTCTGTCAGAGATGCTTTACCTAGATCGGGAGGCGTGCAGTGGCTTAATATCCTGAAGACGTCATATGACATCTGGTCAGGGTATTTAAACCACTTTGCCACCGTCATTTTGCTATATGGTGGGCAGCAAGTGGTTAAATCATAATCACAACAGAAACTACCCATATGACCCTGATCAAACGTTTACATACCCTGGTGATTTTGGCTTGATAACATGCACACAAGTTGACACAAACGGGTTTGAATGGCTATTAAAGGTAGCAATCCTCACCTGTGATCTGTTTGCTTGTAGTTAGTGTGTGTATAAAAGGTCAATGATTTTTTGGACTCCCGACAGACCCTTGCATCTTTCATCCAGTGCTGCACGTTTCTGGATTCTGAGTCATGGGGAAAGCAAAAGAATTGTCAAAGGATCTGTGGGAGAAGGTAGTTGAACTGTAAAAAAAAGAAAAGGGATATAAAGAGATGTCCAAGGAACTGAGAATGTCAATCAGCAGTGTTCAAACTCTAATCTAGAAGTGGAAAATGAGGGGTTCTGTTGAAACCAAACCACGGTCAGGAAAATTGTTTGGGATGCAAGGAAAAACCCACAAATAACTTTAGGTGGAATACAGGATTCTTTAAAAACATGTGGTCTGGCTGTTTCAAGATGCACAATAAGGAGGCACTGCATGGTCGAGAAAGTCATTACTACGCAAATACCACAAAGTATCCCGCTTACAATACGCCAAACTGCACAGAGACAAGCCTCAAACCTTCTGGCACAAAGTCATTTGGAGTGATGAGACCAAAATTTAGCTTTTTGGCCACCACCATAAACGCTTCATTTGGAGAGGAGTCAACAAGGCCTATGATGAAAGGTACACCATTCCCATTGTGAAACAGGGAGGTGGATCGCTGATGTTTTGGGGATGTGTGAGCTACAAATGTACAGGAAATTTGGTCAAAATTGATGGCAAGATGAATGCAGTATGTCATCAAAAAATACTGGAGGAACATTTGCATTCATCAGCCAGGAAGTTGCGCATGGGACGTACTTGGACATTCCAACATGACAATGATCCAAAACACAAGGCCAAGTCGACCTGTCATTGACTACAGCAGAATAAAGTGAAGGTTCTGGAGTGGCCATCTCAGTCTCCTGACCTCAATGTCATTGAGCCACTCTGGGGAGATCTCAAATGTGCAGTTCATGCAAGACAGCCTAGGAATTTACAGGAAGTGGAGGCTTTTTGCCAAGAGGAATGAGCAGCTTTACCATCTGAGAAGATAAAGAGCCTCATCCACAAATACCACAAAAGACTTCAAGCTGTCATTGTTGTTAAAGGGGGCAATATACTATATTAAGAACTGGGGTATGTAAACTTTTGATCAGGGTCATTTGGGTAGTTTCTGTTGCGATTATGATTTAAAAAGAGTAAACACAGTTGATTGATAATAAATGGCTTCAGCCAAACACCAACCATGAGTGAAAGAAAAGTTTTTGTGTTATCATTCATATTCTATGAAAAATGGCCAAGAAATCATAAATTCTGCCAGGGTATGTAAACTGAGCACAACTGTATGCAACAACTCAGGTAAAATGCCGTCAAGCTGTTTTTCAGCTGGAATGTCTGGAGGATCGTAGATACACTGAGGCAGGAATTCCTCCAGCTCTACAGGGGCATTCCTAGAGATGGTTAACCCCATACCAATTACTTTAAGCAAAGGTTAGGTATGGCATCAACCTGTTGTCTGCACCGGGAATAGTTCACACATGTGCCTTGCTTGACACTAGGGATGAGCCGAATACCCCCCAGTTCGGTTCACACCAGAACATACAAACAGGCAAAAAATTTGTGCAAACACCATTAAAGTCCATGGGACACGAATGTGAAAAAACAAAAGTGCTCATTTTTAAAGGCTTATATGCAAGTTATTGCCATAAAGAGTGTATGGGGACCTGGGTCCTGCCCCAGGGGACATGTATCAATGCAAAAAAGTTTTAAAAACGTCTGTTTTTTCAGGAGCAGTGATTTTAATAATGCTTAAAGTGAAACAATAAAAATGAAATATTCCTTTAAATATCGTTCCTGGGGTCTCCTTAGTCTGCCTGTAAAGTAGCGCATCTTTCCCATGTTGATAACAGTACCACAGCAAAATGACATTTCTAAAGGAAAAAATGTCATTTAAAAATGCTTGCGGCTGTAATGTATTGTTGGATCCCAGCAATATAGATAAAAATCATTGAAAAAAAATGGTGTGGGTTCCCCCCAGTCCATTACCAGGCCCTTCAGGTCTGGTATGGATATTAAGGGGAACTCCGCACCAAAATTTAAAAAAAATGGCTTGGGGGTCCCCCCAAAATCTATATCGGGCCCTTCAGGTCTGGTATGGATTTTAAGGGGGACCCTGCGCCAACATTTAAAAAAAAATGGCGTGGGGGTCCCCCCAAGATCCATATCAGACCCTTATCTGAGCACACAAATTGGCAGGATGCAGGCCCCTCCTGAAACGGCCCAGGCCACATGCCCTCAACATGGGGAGGGTGCTTTCGGGTCCCCCCAAAACATCTTGTCCCCATATTGATGAAGACAAGGGCCTCTTCCCCACAACCCTTGCCCAGTGGTTGTGGGGGTCTTATGGGAATCTGGAAGCCCCCTTTAACAAGGGGGCCCCCAAATCCAAGGGTCCTCCCTATGTGAATGGGTATCAGGTACATTGTACCCATACTCGTTCACTAAAAAAAGTGTCAAAAAATAAAAATGACAGGAGACAGTTTTTTTCCTTTATTAAAAAGATGTAAAACCATTGTCAATCACAGCGCCAATAGACCAAAAAAAGGTAGAAACTCCACTTCCATGGGCTGCAGTTGGCCAGACTCCTCCCATGGAGGTGGAATTTTTCTTTTTTTTTTCGGAACAGTCGGACGCTGTGGAATAACATCCTTACAGGATGTCTCCAATTTGCAAGCCGACCTCAATGCACTGTCTAATTGGGCGACTATGTGGCAGATGAGGTTTAATGTTGAGAAATGTAAAGTTATGCACTTGGTAGCTAAGAATATGCATGCATCATACATGCTAATGGGAGTACAACTGGGGGAATCCGTGGTGGAGAAGGATCTTGGGGTTTTTGTAGATCATAAGCTCAATAATAGCATGCAATGCCAAGCTGCAGTTTCCAAAGCGAGCAAAGTCCTTTCTTGTATTAACCACAAGGCGTCCGCACTATAGCCGAAAGACGGCTACAGCGCGGACTCCAATTGCCGGGAGGGCGTCCCTAGACGTCCTCCTGTTTACTTCCGCGTTGCGCGCTCCCGCGGGCGCGCATCGGGGAAGTTTTGTGCTGGTCTTGTCCCTTGGACACAGCCAGTCACAGATCGCTGAAAATGGCCAATCATAGCGGCCGTTTTCAGTGCAATCGGCGGTGCCAATGAGAGATGATCTCATATGTAAACATATGAGATCATCTCTCATCACCAGCTCTCCTCCTCACACAGAGACAGCGTGTGAGGACGGAGAGAGAACCGCTGCAGCGGTAAGTGAACAGAAAAAAAAGCGAAAAAAAAGTGTCCCCGCTGCCATCTGTCCTGTCATCTGTCCCTGCCATCTGTCCCTGCCATCTGTCCTGTCATCTGTCCCTGCCCTCTGTCCCTGCCATCTGTCCTGTCATCTGTCCCTGCCATCTGTCCTGTCATCTGTCCCTGCCATCTGTCCTGTCATCTGTCCCTGCCATCTGTCCCTGCTGTCACGTCCCTGCCATCTGTCCCCAGTGCCATCTGTCCCCACTGCCATCTGTCCCCAGTGCCACGTATAAGTGCCATCTGTCATCAGTGCCACATAGTGCCATCTGTCATCGGTGCCAGCTGTCAGTGTCACGTGCCATGTCATCAGTGTCATGTGTCATCAGTGCCACGTATCAGTGCCACGTATCAGTGCCATCTGTCATCAGTGTCATCAGTGCCATGTATCAGTGCCATCTGTCATCAGTGTCATCAGTGCCACGTATTAGTGCCATCTGTCATCAGTGCCACGTATTAGTGCCATCTGTCATCAGTGCCACGTATTAGTGCCATCTTTCATCAGTGCCACGTGTCATCAGTGCCACGTATTAGTGCCATCTGTCATCAGTGCCATCTGTCATCAGCGCCACATATTAGTGCCATCTGTCATCAGTGTCATGTGTCATCAGTGGCACATATTAGTGCCATCTGTCAGTGCCACGTATTAGTGCCATCTGTCATCAGTGCCATGTATTAGTGCCATCTGTCATCAGTGCCACATCAGTGTCAGTGCCACGTATCAGTGCCATCTATCATCAGTGCCATATCAGTGCCACGTATCAGTGCCATTTGTCATCAGTGCCACATCAGTGTCACATGTAATTGTCCTGGTGCTCCAGGGCCTTCAATACTGTAATAGGTAGTCAACAAATTAGATGTGTAATTTATGCTCCTAGAACACGTGATGGCGCTCCCTGCATGTTGGGCCTCTCTATGTGGCCAGGCTGTGAAAAAGTCCCATACATGTGATATCCCCATACTCAGGATGAGTAGCAGAATGTATTTTGGGGTTTGTTATTTGTGGTATACACATGCCATGTGAGAGAAATAACCTATTACAATAAAAATTTTGTGGGGAAAAAAAAAAAATCTTCATTTTGCAAAGAATTGTGGGAAAAAATGACAACTTCAAAAACCTCACCATGCCTCTTACTAAATACCTTGGAATGTCTACTTTCAAAAAAGGGGTTATTTGGGGGTATTTGTACTTTTCTGACTTGTTTGGGTCGCAAGAAATGAGATAGGCCGTCAGTACATCAGGTGTGATCATGGATAGGCACTGATAGGTGGCACTGATGTACTTTAACATATGGTACTGATGGATGCCAATCAGTGCCAGACAATAATGCCTGCCAATCAGTTATGCCCATTGTGGGCACTGATTGGCATCCATTGTGGGCACTGATTGGCATTCCTGGTGGTCTAGAGTGGCATACTTGGTGGTGGTCATCCCTGGTGGTATCCCTGGTGGTCCAGTGTGGGCATCCTCAGGGGGCTGTGCTGATAATCGATCGGCAGCCGATCGGCTCTCCTCTACTCACGTCTGACAGACGCGAGTGAGGAAAAGCCGATCACGGCTCTTCCTGTTTATATCGTGATCAGCCGTGATTGGACATGGCTGATCATGTGGTCTCTGTCAGAGATGCTTTACCTAGATCGGGAGGCGTGCAGTGGCTTAATATCCTGAAGACGTCATATGACATCTGGTCAGGGTATTTAAACCACTTTGCCACCGTCATTTTGCTATATGGTGGGCAGCAAGTGGTTAAATCATAATCACAACAGAAACTACCCATATGACCCTGATCAAACGTTTACATACCCTGGTGATTTTGGCTTGATAACATGCACACAAGTTGACACAAACGGGTTTGAATGGCTATTAAAGGTAGCAATCCTCACCTGTGATCTGTTTGCTTGTAGTTAGTGTGTGTGTATAAAAGGTCAATGATTTTTTGGACTCCCGACAGACCCTTGCATCTTTCATCCAGTGCTGCACGTTTCTGGATTCTGAGTCATGGGGAAAGCAAAAGAATTGTCAAAGGATCTGTGGGAGAAGGTAGTTGAACTGTAAAAAAAAGAAAAGGGATATAAAGAGATGTCCAAGGAACTGAGAATGTCAATCAGCAGTGTTCAAACTCTAATCTAGAAGTGGAAAATGAGGGGTTCTGTTGAAACCAAACCACGGTCAGGAAAATTGTTTGGGATGCAAGGAAAAACCCACAAATAACTTTAGGTGGAATACAGGATTCTTTAAAAACATGTGGTCTGGCTGTTTCAAGATGCACAATAAGGAGGCACTGCATGGTCGAGAAAGTCATTACTACGCAAATACCACAAAGTATCCCGCTTACAATACGCCAAACTGCACAGAGACAAGCCTCAAACCTTCTGGCACAAAGTCATTTGGAGTGATGAGACCAAAATTTAGCTTTTTGGCCACCACCATAAACGCTTCATTTGGAGAGGAGTCAACAAGGCCTATGATGAAAGGTACACCATTCCCATTGTGAAACAGGGAGGTGGATCGCTGATGTTTTGGGGATGTGTGAGCTACAAATGTACAGGAAATTTGGTCAAAATTGATGGCAAGATGAATGCAGTATGTCATCAAAAAATACTGGAGGAACATTTGCATTCATCAGCCAGGAAGTTGCGCATGGGACGTACTTGGACATTCCAACATGACAATGATCCAAAACACAAGGCCAAGTCGACCTGTCATTGACTACAGCAGAATAAAGTGAAGGTTCTGGAGTGGCCATCTCAGTCTCCTGACCTCAATGTCATTGAGCCACTCTGGGGAGATCTCAAATGTGCAGTTCATGCAAGACAGCCTAGGAATTTACAGGAAGTGGAGGCTTTTTGCCAAGAGGAATGAGCAGCTTTACCAT
Source organism: Aquarana catesbeiana (assembly GCF_042186555.1). Taxonomy (NCBI): domain Eukaryota; kingdom Metazoa; phylum Chordata; class Amphibia; order Anura; family Ranidae; genus Aquarana; species Aquarana catesbeiana. The sequence goes on from NC_133328.1 coordinate 284,573,640, forward strand.
CTGAGAAGATAAAGAGCCTCATCCACAAATACCACAAAAGACTTCAAGCTGTCATTGATGTTAAAGGGGGCAATACACTATATTAAGAACTGGGGTATGTAAACTTTTGATCAGGGTCATTTGGGTAGTTTCTGTTGCGATTATGATTTAAAAAGAGTAAACACAGTTGATTGATAATAAATGGCTTCAGCCAAACACCAACCATGAGTGAAAGAAAAGTTTTTGTGTTATCATTCATATTCTATGAAAAATGGCCAAGAAATCATAAATTCTGCCAGGGTATGTAAACTGAGCACAACTGTATGCAACAACTCAGGTAAAATGCCGTCAAGCTGTTTTTCAGCTGGAATGTCTGGAGGATCGTAGATACACTGAGGCAGGAATTCCTCCAGCTCTACAGGGGCATTCCTAGAGATGGTTAACCCCATACCAATTACTTTAAGCAAAGGTTAGGTATGGCATCAACCTGTTGTCTGCACCGGGAATAGTTCACACATGTGCCTTGCTTGACACTAGGGATGAGCCGAATACCCCCCAGTTCGGTTCACACCAGAACATACAAACAGGCAAAAAATTTGTGCAAACACCATTAAAGTCCATGGGACACGAATGTGAAAAAACAAAAGTGCTCATTTTTAAAGGCTTATATGCAAGTTATTGCCATAAAGAGTGTATGGGGACCTGGGTCCTGCCCCAGGGGACATGTATCAATGCAAAAAAGTTTTAAAAACGTCTGTTTTTTCAGGAGCAGTGATTTTAATAATGCTTAAAGTGAAACAATAAAAATGAAATATTCCTTTAAATATCGTTCCTGGGGTCTCCTTAGTCTGCCTGTAAAGTAGCGCATCTTTCCCATGTTGATAACAGTACCACAGCAAAATGACATTTCTAAAGGAAAAAATGTCATTTAAAAATGCTTGCGGCTGTAATGTATTGTTGGATCCCAGCAATATAGATAAAAATCATTGAAAAAAAATGGTGTGGGTTCCCCCCCAGTCCATTACCAGGCCCTTCAGGTCTGGTATGGATATTAAGGGGAACTCCGCACCAAAATTTAAAAAAAATGGCTTGGGGGTCCCCCCAAAATCTATATCGGGCCCTTCAGGTCTGGTATGGATTTTAAGGGGAACCCTGCGCCAAAATTTAAAAAAAAATGGCATGGGGGTCCCCCCAAGATCCATATCAGACCCTTATCTGAGCACACAAATTGGCAGGATGCAGGCCCCTCCTGAAACGGCCCAGGCCACATGCCCTCAACATGGGGAGGGTGCTTTCGGGTCCCCCCAAAACATCTTGTCCCCATATTGATGAAGACAAGGGCCTCTTCCCCACAACCCTTGCCCAGTGGTTGTGGGGGTCTTATGGGAATCTGGAAGCCCCCTTTAACAAGGGGGCCCCCAAATCCAAGGGTCCTCCCTATGTGAATGGGTATCAGGTACATTGTACCCATACTCGTTCACTAAAAAAAGTGTCAAAAAATAAAAATGACAGGAGACAGTTTTTTTCCTTTATTAAAAAGATGTAAAACCATTGTCAATCACAGCGCCAATGGACCAAAAAAAGGTAGAAACTCCACTTCCATGGGCTGCAGTTGGCCAGACTCCTCCCATGGAGGTGGAATTTTTCTTTTTTTTTTCGGAACAGTCGGACGCTGTGGAATAACATCCTTACAGGATGTCTCCAATTTGCAAGCCGACCTCAATGCACTGTCTAATTGGGCGACTATGTGGCAGATGAGGTTTAATGTTGAGAAATGTAAAGTTATGCACTTGGTAGCTAAGAATATGCATGCATCATACATGCTAATGGGAGTACAACTGGGGGAATCCGTGGTGGAGAAGGATCTTGGGGTTTTTGTAGATCATAAGCTCAATAATAGCATGCAATGCCAAGCTGCAGTTTCCAAAGCGAGCAAAGTCCTTTCTTGTATTAACCACAAGGCGTCCGCACTATAGCCGAAAGACGGCTACAGCGCGGACTCCAATTGCCGGGAGGGCGTCCCTAGACGTCCTCCTGTTTACTTCCGCGTTGCGCGCTCCCGCGGGCGCGCATCGGGGAAGTTTTGTGCTGGTCATGTCCCTTGGACACAGCCAGTCACAGATCGCTGAAAATGGCCAATCATAGCGGCCGTTTTCAGTGCAATCGGCGGTGCCAATGAGAGATGATCTCATATGTAAACATATGAGATCATCTCTCATCACCAGCTCTCCTCCTCACACAGAGACAGCGTGTGAGGACGGAGAGAGAACCGCTGCAGCGGTAAGTGAACAGAAAAAAAAGCGAAAAAAAAGTGTCCCCGCTGCCATCTGTCCTGTCATCTGTCCCTGCCATCTGTCCCTGCCATCTGTCCTGTCATCTGTCCCTGCCCTCTGTCCCTGCCATCTGTCCTGTCATCTGTCCCTGCCCTCTGTCCCTGCCATCTGTCCTGTCATCTGTCCCTGCCATCTGTCCTGTCATCTGTCCCTGCCATCTGTCCTGTCATCTGTCCCTGCCATCTGTCCCTGCTGTCATGTCCCTGCCATCTGTCCCCAGTGCCATCTGTCCCCACTGCCATCTGTCCCCAGTGCCACGTATAAGTGCCATCTGTCATCAGTGCCACATAGTGCCATCTGTCATCGGTGCCAGCTGTCAGTGTCACGTGCCATGTCATCAGTGTCATGTGTCATCAGTGCCACGTATCAGTGCCACGTATCAGTGCCATCTGTCATCAGTGTCATCAGTGCCATGTATCAGTGCCATCTGTCATCAGTGTCATCAGTGCCACGTATTAGTGCCATCTGTCATCAGTGCCACGTATTAGTGCCATCTGTCATCAGTGCCACGTATTAGTGCCATCTTTCATCAGTGCCACGTGTCATCAGTGCCACGTATTAGTGCCATCTGTCATCAGTGCCATCTGTCATCAGCGCCACATATTAGTGCCATCTGTCATCAGTGTCATGTGTCATCAGTGGCACATATTAGTGCCATCTGTCAGTGCCACGTATTAGTGCCATCTGTCATCAGTGCCATGTATTAGTGCCATCTGTCATCAGTGCCACATCAGTGTCAGTGCCACGTATCAGTGCCATCTATCATCAGTGCCATATCAGTGCCACGTATCAGTGCCATTTGTCATCAGTGCCACATCAGTGTCACATGTAATTGTCCTGGTGCTCCAGGGCCTTCAATACTGTAATAGGTAGTCAACAAATTAGATGTGTAATTTATGCTCCTAGAACACGTGATGGCGCTCCCTGCATGTTGGGCCTCTCTATGTGGCCAGGCTGTGAAAAAGTCCCATACATGTGATATCCCCATACTCAGGATGAGTAGCAGAATGTATTTTGGGGTGTTATTTGTGGTATACACATGCCATGTGAGAGAAATAACCTATTACAATAAAAATTTTGTGGGGAAAAAAAAAAAATCTTCATTTTGCAAAGAATTGTGGGAAAAAATGACAACTTCAAAAACCTCACCATGCCTCTTACTAAATACCTTGGAATGTCTACTTTCAAAAAAGGGGTTATTTGGGGGTATTTGTACTTTTCTGACTTGTTTGGGTCGCAAGAAATGAGATAGGCCGTCAGTACATCAGGTGTGATCAATTTTTTATGATTTAGACCATAACTTGTAGACTCTCTAACTTTCACACGGACCAAATAATATCCACTAATTTGGGTTATTTTTACCAAAGATATGTAGCATTATAAATTGTGGCCAAAATTTATGAAGAAAATATACTAATTTGCAAAATTTTATCACAGAAACAAAGAAAAATGCGTTTTTTTCCAAATTTTTGGTCTTTTTTCATTTATAGCGCAAAAAATAAAAAACCCAGAGGTGATCAAATACCACCAAAAGAAAGCTCTATTTGTATGAAAAAAAGGACAAAAAATTCATTTGGGTACAGTATTACATGACTGAGTAATTGTCATTCAAAGTGTGAGAGCGCTGAAAGCTGAAAATTGGTCTGGTCACAAGGGGGGTTTAAGTGCCCAGTTGTCAAGTGGTTAAGAGAGGTATGGACTCCAGAGAGAGAGAGATAATTTTGCCCCTGTTCAAATCATTAGTAAGACCTCATCTGGAATATGCAGTTCAGTTTTGGGCACCAGTTCTCAAGAAGGATATCGGGGAACTGGAGAAAGTGCAGAGAAGGGCAACCAAACTGATAAGAGGCATGGAGGAGTTCAGCTATGAGGAAAGATTAGAGGAACTGAATTTATTCACTCTTGAGAAGAGGAGAATAAGGGGGATATGATCAACATGTTCAAATATATAAGGGGTCCATATAGTGAACTTGGTGTTGAGTTATCCTCTTTACGGTCAACCCAGAGGACACAGGAGCACTCTTTACGTCTAGAGGAAAAGAGATTTCATCTCCAAATACGCAAAGGTTTCTCCACAGTAAGAGCTGTGAAAATGTGGAATAGACTCCCTCCAGAGGTGGTTCTGGCCAGCTCAGTAGATTGCTTTAAGAAAGGCCTGGATACTTTCCTAAATGTACATAACATAACTGGGTACTGACATTTATAGGTAAAGTTGATCCAGGGAAAATCTGATTGCCTCTTGGGGGATCAGGAAGGAATTTTTTCCCCTGCTGTAGAAAGTTGGAGCATGCTCTGCTGGGGTTTTTTGCCTTCCTCTGGATCAGCTGAGGGTATAAAATTGAGTATATTGGATTGTATGATATTTTTTATTTTATTTATTTATTATTTTTAAGGTTGAACTGGAGGGACTTGTGTATTTTTTCACCCTGACTAACTATGTAACTATGTAACTATGTAGCTGTGATTGAAGATGAATGGACATTGAGGGACACTTTTTTTTTAATAAAGGAATTGTCCAAAACTCTCTCTTGTCATTTTTACTTTTTTGACACTTTTTCCTGTGAATGAGTAGGGGTACAATGCACCTGATACCCATTCACATGGGGGGGCTGGGATCTGGGGGGCCCCCCATTAAAGGGTGCTTCCAGATTCCGATAAGCCCTCCACAGACTCCCACAACCACTGGGCAAGGGTTGTGGGGAAGAAGCCCTTGTCCTCATCAACATGGGGACAAGGTGTTTTGGGGGGGTGCCCCAAAGCACCCTCCCCATGTTGAGGACATGTGGCCTGCTATGGTTCAGGAGGTGGGGGTGCTCTCTTGTCCCCTCCACTTTTCCTGTGGCCTGCCAGGTTGCATGTTTGGATAAAGGTCTGGTATGGATTTTGGGTGGACCCCCACGCCATTTTTTTTTCATTTTGGTGCGGGGCTTCCCTTAATTTCCATACCAGACCTGAAGGGCCTGGTATGGATTTTGGGGGGGCCCCATGCCATTTTTTTTAATTTTGGCATTGGGTTCTATACCAAACCTGAAGGCCTGGTATGGAATTTAGGGGGGGACTGCTACGCCATTTTCATTACATTTTAGCACAGGGTTTCCCTTAATATCCATACCAGACCTGAAGGGCCTTGTAATGGACTGGGGGGTAACTCATGCCATTTTTTTCAATGATTTGTATATATTGCTGGGATCTGACAATACATTACAGCCGTGAGCAGTTTTAAATGACATTTTTTCCTTTAGAAATGTAATTTTGCTACTCTTATTCATTACACTATGTACGGCCGCAATGTAAGCAGCCTTACATAGTGTGGGGCATGGACTTAGCCCCCTGAGCCATGATTGGCCAAAGACACCCTGGCTTTGGCCAATCATGGCTCTCACAGCAGAGCGTGCTGTGATTGGCCAAAGCATGCGGGTCAGGTGCATGCTTTGGCCAATCAGCAACTGTCAATGCACTGCGATCTCACAGTGAATTATGGGTCGTTCCACGGGCACTCGAATTTCCCGCGAATGCCCCATAATGTTCTAAATATGGCAAACGGGTAAACACCCGATGTTTGAGTTGAACTTACGTTCGACTAGAAAACATTGGGCTTGTAGTAATATAGACCATAGGCCATAAAGTCATATAAATTCATATATCTTAACTCTTATCAGACTCAAGTTAAGTCAATTAGTTCTGTTTTTCAGCTTGGTAACAGGATTTCTATATATATAAGAAAATATAGCTTGAGTAAGCAGTTTTATTCTGTACCGTCTGAATAAAGAATTGTGGCTCAGTATGTCTGGGCCACCTTTCCTGTGTAATGAGACATGAAACAGGGAAGCAGGACTCATGACTAGGGATGAGCCGAACACCCCCGGTTCGGTTCGCGGCAGAACATGTGAACAGGCCAAAAATTTGTGCGAACATGCAAATCCCATTAAAATCTTTGGGACTTGAACGTGAAAATTCAAAAGTGCTAATTTTAAAGGCTGATATGCAAGATATTGTCAAAAAAAGTGTTTGGGGACCCGGGTCCTGCCCCAGGGGACATGTATCAATGCAAAAAAAAAGTTTTAAAAACAGAGCAGTGATTTTAATAATGCTTAGTGAAACAATAACATTGTAATATTCCCTTAAATATCATGCCTGGTGTCTATAATATGCCTGTAAAGTGGCACATTCCCTGCACAAAATGACATTTCTAAAGGAAAAAAAGACATTTAAAACTGCTTGCGGCTGTAATGTAATGTCCCCCCCCCCAGCCCATTACCAGGCCCTTTGGGTCTGGTAAGGATATTAAGGTGAACCCCGCACCCAAATTAAAAAAAAAAAGGCGTGGGGCCCCCAGGCCCTATATACTCTGAACAGCAGCAGTATACAGGCGGTCCCCGGGTTACAAACAAGATAGGGACTGTAGGTTTGTTATTAAGTTGAATCTGTTTGTAATTTGGAACAGGAACATTTTGTAAGTGTAGCTCCAGCCAAAAAATCTATTTTTAAGCTTTTTTGGATAACATAGGGAAGGGTTATCATCACGCCTGTAAGATTTTTTTTGCTGTCTGTGCACCTGTTCAGAAGATTTCACCTCACTTTCTGTCCCAATGACAATTGGATTTTGAACATTTTGGGTTATTAGGGAAACAAGGATTGGTGATAAAGCATCAGTGGGGAGACACTTTTTTCCATATTAACTTTTACAGGAGAGAATTTCCCTTCCTAGGGGTAGATTTCCTCTCACTTCCTGTTGTATGTCTCCGTTTCTAAGTAGGAGTAATTTGTAAGTCAGATGTTTGAAAATAGGGGACCGCCTGTATATACTATACGGCCTGCCCTATACACTCTGTGGAAAATTGGGCCTTAGGTGTTGGTGGTACCAGAACACTATAAGCCCTCACAGTTACTCTTGGTGGAACGGGCCCTGCTGTGAAATATTAGATCAAAAATTGTAATTACGGGCCCCTGTTAAACAGGGGCAGAAAAATTGGGCCTTAAGCAGTGGTGGTGGTGCCACAACACTGCAACCCCTCACAGATACTCTTGTTGAGTGCAGGAATGAGCCCTGCTGTGAAATATTAGATCAGAAATTGTAATCACATGCCCCTGTTAAACAGGGGCAGAAAAATTGGGCCTTAGGTAGTGGTGGTGGTACCCTGAACCAAAAATATTCTTAGAAGCTATCATCATGAAAATTGAGGAGGAATAGGATAGTCACTCAGCATAATAGGATCGTCACTCAGCATATGCAGTCTTCAAGGGATCCCACATCCATAATAAAATCCTTTGGTTACATCAGGTGCTTGGTAGCTGGTGATCCAAGACTGATTCATTTTTATGAATGTGAGCCGATCAACAGTCTGTGGACAGGCGCACTCTGTGATCAGTTACAAAGCCTCCAGCAGCACTGAATGTGTGTTCAGAAAGGACGCTGGATGCAGGACAGACCAGTAGCTCAATTGCATATTGAGCAAGCTCTGGCCAGTGGTCCATCCTCAAGACCCAGTAACTCAGTGGATGTCCTGGTGGAAAGGTCTCCAAGTCTGATCTTGCCCCTAGATATTCCTGCAGCATGTAATTTAGACACTGGCGATGGTTGCTGGAATCAATCAGACCTGGGCGCTGAGGACTAAAGAAATGCCTGAAGGCATCTGTCAGCCAGCCACCTTCTCCACCGCTCTTTCTGTGACTGAATGAAGCCTCAGCAACATGTTGTCCAGCACCAGGAAATTGTATCCTCCCAGGCTCCGGAAACACATTGCACAAACCTTTCTGCAAGGCCTCCTGAAGATGCTTCATCCTCTGCTCCCTCTGCGAAGGCTGGATAAGTTCTGCAACCCTTGTAACGTGGATCAAGAAGGGTTGCCAGCCACTAATGATCCCTCTCCTTGATACCATGAATCCTAGGGTCCTTTTATAGGCTTTGCAGGATCAGGGAGGCCATGCAGCGTAGGTTTGCAGAGGCATTCGATCCTGAGTCCTCTGGGTCACTAAGGATCACATGATCCTCAACCACCTCCTCCCAGCCATGTACAACTCCATGGGTTTCTGGGGACTGCAAACGATCCCTTGAAGACTGCTGCTGATGCTGAGTGTTATCCTCCACCTCCATGCTGACACAATCCTCCTCCTCCTTCTCTTCTTCTTCCTGATTGATCGGTGGGCCTGCAGTAATACTAGTATCTGTATAAAGGGGGCCTTGAGAGGAAGGAAGTCCTCCTCTTCCTTCCGCTGTTCTGCCTCTAGTGCCCTGTCCATTATTCCACGAAGCGTGTGCTCCAACAGGAAGACAAGAGGGACAGTATCACTGATGCATGCACTGTCACTGCTCACCATTCTTGTGGCCTCCTCAAATGGTGACTTGGACAGTGCATGCATCCTTGATCAGTAGCCACTGGCGTGGTGAAAAAAAGCCAAGCTCCCCTGACCCTGTCCTGGTGCCATACTCACACAGGTACTCATTGTTGGCCCTCTGCTGCATGTGCAGCTGCTGAAGCATTGCCAACATTGAGTTCCACCTGGTGGGCATGGCACAAATGAGGCGGTTCTTACGCAGGTTGCATTCTCTTTGAATGTCAGCCAGCCAAACACTGGCATTATATGACCAGCAGAAATGACCACAGACTTTCCTGGCCTGCCTCAGGAGATCTTGTAAACCCGGGTACCTGCTCAAGAACCGCTGCACCACCAAATTCAAGACATGACCCAAACAGGGAACATGGGTCAAGTGTCCCTGTTGGAGGGCGGAGAGGAGGTTGGTGCCATTGTCGCATACAACCATTCCTGGCTGAAGCTGGCATGGCATCAACCACCTCTGAGCCTGCACCTGCAGAGCTGCCAGAATCTCTGCCCCAGTGTGGCTCCTGTCCCCTAAGCAGACCAACTCAAGCACTGCATGGCATCTTTTTGCCTGAGTGCTTGCGTAGCCCCTTGAACACCTACGTAGCACCGCTTGCTCAGAGTAGTAATACTGACATATAATCACACATATAGGTTGGACTTGATGGACTTGTGTCTTTTTTCAACCTCACCTACTATGTAACTATGTAACTCATGCACCGCATGGCATCTTTTTGCATGAGTGCTTGAGTAGCCCCTTGAACGCTTACGGAGCACCGCTGGTTCGGAGAACAAATCTGCAGAAGAGGCCATAGAGGAAGAAGAAGAGGAGGGGGTGGAGGAGAGACCTGTGGCAGAATCCCCACTAGCATTTTGGAGGCGTGATGGCGGAACAAGCTCCAACATTACTGAACCCTGTCCTGCATCGTTCCCAGCTGCCAGCAGAGTTACCCAGTGTGCCATGAAGGAAAGGTAACATCTCTGCCCATGCCTGCTAGACCATGAGCCTGCGGTAATATATACCTTACTGCTGACCGCCCTGTCCAACAAGACAAAAACATTGCCTTCCACATGCCGGTAGAGAGCTGAAATGGCCTTCCATGAAAAGAAATGGCATTTTGGAACCTGCAACTGAGGTACAGCACATTCCACAAATTCATGAAAGGGGGAAGAGTCTACCAGCAGAAGAGGCAGTAGTTGCATTGCTAGCAATTTGGCCAAGCTTTTCAAGCTAACATTCAGACTGTGAGCATGTGGATGGCTGGGACCGAATTTCTTTTTATGGTTTAGCAACTGGGGTAGGGAAATTTGTCTGCTAAAATTAGATGGTGGTATACTGCTAGCAGATTGGCTGCAAGTACTTGGGACACCTATTGCTATACCTTCAATCCTCTCAGTGCAGGTTTTCGAGAGGACTGGAGTAGGGTTGGAGATCCCAGATGAGGAGCAAGGAGAAGTCTGCCTTTTTTTTGATGTGAGTCTTTCAACTGCTGTTGCCAACGGATATTGTAATTATGAATATATTTAATTTATATTTAATTTGTTTATATTTAATAAATATATTTATTTTAGCTTTTATCTATGTAGGGCAGAACATATTATCTTCACAGAAATCTTTGGTAGACCAGACAAGTTGGTGCCTAGGCTTGTGTATACAAACAATGGGATCCAAACCTCATTGTTTTACACATACTCACTTCAAAGGATTCCATGCTGGGATATGCAATGAAGGGAGGATAACCCTTAATCAATACTTAATTTCCCGGGAAAATTCAAGTTAAGCTCCTACTCAGAATAGTCACAAGGATTTGCATTAAAGGGGGCTGACTTATGCAAAGTATAGGGACTGGAGATGTAACCCGGTTCTTAACCAGAGCCACTCTATGCTAACCAGTGAGGCATAGCATGTAATGATATACACAGACTAGATGGGAGGAAAACACACACTTTTATGGGAGAGCAACCATCAGAATGGAACCTTGGTGCAAAGGGTAATTATGGGAAAGGTCTGCATTTTACTTGTAACTAAATATGTTTGCAGATTAATGTTTTCAGGAATATACTCTGTATTCCTTCATGTAATTCTATTATTATTATTATTTTAACCTAATATTTTCTTCCTTGGTGTAGACTATAGAAAGATGGTTGTGTATTAGATAGACTTTCAACTACTCACCAATAAATGTTGTTATTGTGTTAAAGCTTTCACTCATGTTCAAAGAATTCTCATTTAACCCAAATCATGTCTGAGAGATATTAAATCTCAAATATAGTATACGGGAAAAAGGCTGCATGGGAGGTCGTCATATGTCTGGTCAAGCATGTGGTGCTCAAGCGGCTGCTGTTGTGGCCATGCTTGATCCGCTTCAGACATAGGTTGCAAACAGCAATGGTGCGATCTGCTGCACATGTGTCCAAAAAGGCCCACACCAAGGAACTTTTCAAAATCAGCGGGGATTCAGCAGTGCCCTGCACCTGCTTAGCTCTGCAGTGTGATGCAGTAGGGTGGCTGCCCTTAAGCTGCCCCCTAGAGGACATCCTGCCTCCTTGGAGTTGTGCCTCCTCCTCTATTCTATCAGGCACCCAAGTATAGTCAGTGACCTCATTATCCCCTCCCTCCTCATCACTGGAGCAAACGTGGCACTATACTGCAGCTGGGGGAAGATGACTGCCAGTTTCTTGTCCTTCTTGGGCACCACCTCTCTCTAGGCTTATGTTACTCTCTTCCTCAACCTGGGAACCAACATCAGAGCCTTCAAATCACTGAGCATCCTCCAGCAGCATGTACCCAACACTGGTTGAATAGTTTGGGGGACTCCTCCATGCATGATGGTTGGGCTACGGAAGGAGTGACTGTGGACAAGGAGCCGGTGGAATAGGCCGCTTTGGCAGCTGCATAGGAAGGAAAGCTACTCTGAGCCTGGGTGACAGAGGATGAGGAGGATGAGGACGGCTTTGTTATCCATTCCACCAACTCTTCTGCATGTTCTGCCTCAATAACATGGCCAGCAGAAGAAAAAAGGACAAGTGTGCCCCACAAACACCGGCAGAGGGTGCACCATGTCCATGACCAGCACTGTTGACTGTAGACACAGAGCCTGCTTGCCCTCTTTTAGTGACCTGTGAGCATCTGCCTCTCCTTGGTGGCCTTCTGGACATGATGTATATTTTATTTTGCAACACGGCACTACACTGTATTGTGTACTGTGTACACCACCAGAAAAATAGGAGCAACTGCACTACGGCTGCACTGTATTGTAATTAAAATTTTTGATCTAAAATTCTACAGCAGGGCCCATTCCTGCACTCAACAAGAGTATCTGTGAGGCTTTACAGTGTTGTGCCACCATCACCACCGCTTAAGGCCCAATTTTTCTGCCCCTGTTTAACAGGGGCATGTAATCACAATTCTTGATATAATATTTCACAGCAAGGCCCGTTCCAGTGCCCACCAAGAGTAACTGTGAGGACCTACAGTGTTCTGGTACCACCAACACCTAAGGCCCAATTTTCCACAGAGTGTATAGGGCAGGCCGTATAGTATATACAAGTGGTCCCCTATTTTCAAACATCTGACTAACAAACGACTCCTACTTACAAACGGAGGGAGACAACAGGAAGTGAGAGGAAATCTACCCCTAGGAAGGGAAATTCTCTCCTGTAAGAGTTAATATGGGAAAAAGGAGTAAAGGCAACATTACATTACAGCAGCAAGCAGTTTTAAATTATTTTTTTTTCCTTTAGAAATGTAATTTTGTGCAGGGACTGTTCTAAACACGAGAAAAATGCTCCACTTTACAGGTATATTATAGACACCCCCCAGGCGCGATATTTAAAGGAATATTACACTTTTACTGTTTCACTTTAAGCATTATTAAAATCACTGATTCCATTTTTAAAAGTTTTTTTTCATTGATACATGTCCCCTGGGGAAGGACCCGGGTCCCCAAACACTTTTATGACAATAACGTGCATATTAGCCTTTAAAATTAGCACTTTTGATTTTTCAGGTTCGAGTCCCATAGACTTTAATGGGGTTTGCGTGTTCGCACAAATTTTTGGTCTGTTCGCATGTTCCGCAACCCAAACAGGGGGGTGTTCGGCTCATCCCTACTAGACATGCAGAATGGAAACTTTGTTTTGTTTAGTTTGGGATAGATCTGTTATCTTACTAATTTTGTACGTTGATTCATTTTGGAATTCGTTTAGTATTGTTTAATTTTGTTAATTTCGTTTTGTTTATTAATTTTCTAACAATCTCCAAATTTTTGGAACGATTCGAAATTGGATCGTCTGAAAAAAATTTCTATTGATTAGAATACTGTGTGAAGAATAGCTGGTTGTTAAGGAGCAGGCCGGGAAGGTGGCCACTGTGTCCTTAACAAACAATAACTCATCAGCTGTCAAAGGGCTTCTCCACTGACAGCTGAAATGTAAACAAAAAAATGCCGGCAACAGAAAATAAAAAAATGGCATGGGGCCCCCCCAAAATCCATACCACATCCTTATTGGAGCATGCAGCCTGATACGTCAGGAAAGGGGGGGATGAGCAAGCGCCCCCCTCCTGAACCAAAGAAGGCCACATGCCCTCAACATGGGTGGGGGTGCTTTGTGGCAGGGGGCTCTTTGCATACCTTGTGGGCAGGCGGCTTATTGGAATCTGGAAGCCCCCTTTAACAGGGGGGCCCCAAGATCCCACCCCCCCATGTGAATGAGTATGGCCTACCCATATACCAAAAAAGTTTAAAAAGTGAAAAAAGACAATACACAAGTTTTTGACAATTCCTCTATTAAAAAAAAAAAAACAATATCCCCCAATGTAGATCCATCCTCAATCATGCCACCCGCTGCACCCCTGAACCCGAAAAAAGAAGAGAGAAAAAAAACCTTTGACATTGTCGAAGGCTCCCCATCGACTCTGCTCCTCTGTCTGACATTTCTTAAATAGGTAAGGGGTGGAGTCACCCAATGATGTAAGTGGGCCACCTCACCCCCTTGTGACGTCACCGACCCACTGAGGAGCGAGCGCACCCCCCCTTTACTGACCTGCCAAGCTGCATGCTCTGATAAGGGTTTGGTATGGTTTTTTGGGGGGGGCCCACACCAATTTTATTTTGAATGCTGGTGAGGAGTTCCCCTTACAATCCATACCAGACCCAAAAAGGCCTGGTATGGATTTTAAGGGGGACCCAACGCTGTTTTTTTTTCTAACTTTTCTATTACGGGCATTCTTTTGTTTACATTTCAGCTCTCAGTGGTGAAGCCCACAGACAGCTGATGACTCATCGGTTGTAAAGGATGCAGTGGCCAGCTTCCCGGCCCGTTCCTTAACAACCAGCTATTCTTCACACAGAATTCGAATCATTCCAAAAATTTGGAATTCATTAGAAATTGAATAAACAAAACGAATTTCAATGAATTTCAACAAAATTTGTTACTATTTCATTCAGAGATTCGGATACATCCGATTCTTTGAATAACGAAAAATTAGTCTTAATTTACATTCAGACCGAAACTAATTGCACATGTCTAATGGAGACCAGTAGTAGTGGAACCCTCTCCATAGGGGTGTCTCAGTATTTGTTGTTACTGTGCTTGCAAAAAACTAACGTGTTAATATAAATAACCAACCAATATAAAAAAAACTGTTTAGCAATAGTGATGTGACCCCATTACAAAAAATAAATTACATATGTGTTATAACAACATACATATAACAGCACTGTTGTATACAACAGTCTCTAAATAAACAGTCCAGAAATTAACTACACTGTGCTTATCCTCGGTAGCTCTCTTGCTACTTTTATATACTGTATGCATACAATCCAATTCCATAAAGAGCAGTTCTCCTGTAAATGTGCTTTCAACTCTGTAGTGACCTAAATACTGTTATATTAAAACACCACATGAATCCTCCACCGGTATTCTTAGCAGCTCACCTTCATATGTGGACCTATATGACATTAGGTCAAAAGAGTTTTTGCCCTTTAAATTGGGACCAACATGAGCAATGGCTGCAGATTCTTGTGAAAAGCGCTTTTGGATGATGACAAAAGTGATCAGCCCTCTTCAAAAATCCACTCCTCACAATGTGGGCTCAAAGGAACAAAGATGGAACCATTATCGTGAAAAATGTATAAATAAAAACTCAAAATGTATTAAAAAAACACTAAGGACACTAAGGAGCATAAAATGTTGGCTTCACCTCTCCGATAATGATTGAGGTCACTTCCGGTGACGTGATACTGTCAGTACCACGTGACTTTATCAAGGGTCCTGACAAGAAATCACCTTTTTCCCCACTGGTATCAGTTTTATCCATCACAGTGGGTCTTTTAGGTTCAAAAACCTTTTTTCTGTTTATCCACGGCAACCAGACAACTGTTATCAGTACAAATCTTTAACAGATCACACATTTCAATGTCACAATTTCCAACACCAACAGTACTCTCTTTCAGAATGTCTCCGGGTACCTCAACTAACCACTGCCCAGCTGCACCTTGGATTGCACGAGCAGAAGTGTTCTTAACCACCAAGTTGAACAGAAAGTCTGTGACACCATCAGATGGCAGCATGGGCTGTATGAATTCAGCAACTTTGACTACAGCTTAATTGCCATAGACAACAGCACCCTTTGTGCTATTTGACTGCTCATCTTGCAGTCACGCTCATACTAAGCTTTTTGCACAGTTCATCAAAAGAACTCCTTCACTTATAGGTACAATGCCTCTCCGTAATGTTGTTTGCCTGGTTGCTCTTCCACACACAGCCACAAACATTTCTCAAACACAAACTCACTGTGGCGCAGAGACCCTGGTTCCACTCCTGCTTGCCCACATCTAAACACTACTTGTGATAAGTAGACATGTGCATTCATTATCGTCCAAATGCAATTTTACCTGAATTTCAGGGATATTTGTGATCATTTTAACAAAATGATAATGAACGCGCAGAATCTGAAATCCAAAAGATCTGAAATAAAAAATGCTTTATTTTCGTATTGCTGCAACAACAGTTTGATATAGATAGATAGAAGATTCGACATGAGGGTAACAATAACAATCTGTTATCTGTTATTTGTTATCGAACCTGCGGTAATACCGCTCAACATGAAGATTCAGCGAAGCAGCTAAAAACATATGATTGCTGCGAGCAGACATTTACGGTCAAATGCTCCGCCCATAGGCTATAGAGGAATTCTACTGTTGTTTGACTAGTAATAATAATTAATAATTATAATTATTACTAGTCAAACAACATAAGAATTCTACTATAGCTTGTGGGCGGAGCATTCGCCTGAAAATGTACAATTGCAGCATTGTACAGTTTAGCTGCTTCGTCAAATCTTCTTAGAACCTCTGACAGACATCATAAGCCTTCAATTGACAGATTCAACCTTAATTAATTCGGATTTTTGTACAAATGCATTTTTTAAGGAAACAAAATAGATAAAAACAAATTTTGGGAGTAACTAAACATTTTTTCGGTCGAAAACTGAAATTCCGAAACAAAATCGTTCAGTGTGCATATGTCTAGTGATAAGGTTTCCTTCACAAACAACAACAGATAACAAAAAATGCAAGTCCACCTGGCCTACATTCAGCAGCTATGCCACTATTAGCAACGGTCTCCCTGACCACAGGCTCCTAATGCCGCGTACACACGAGCGGACTTTATGGCAGACTTTGCCCGGCGGACTTTTCGACAGACTTTACGATGGACTTTCTGAATGAACGGACTTGCCTACACACAATCAACCAAAGTCCGACAAATTCGTACGTGATGACGTACGACCAGACTTAAATAATGAAGTTAATAGCCAGTAGCCAATAGCTGCCCTAGCGTGGCTTTTTGTCCGTCGAACTAGCATACAGACGAGTGGACTTTTCGATGGTATAGGTGCAATGAAAAATCTGGACTGCCGCACTCCGGATTGGAATAATAAAGGTAAAATCTTCTTTATTGAAAAAATGACATAATTTAAAATGCGTACATTGCTCTGTTGAAATGATACAGCATAACCGCTGACGCGTTTCACGCTCCCATAGAGCACTTACTCATAGCTGGTTTGTACAACAATGAAGGCCACTTATATACACATTATACGTCTCACACATGACCCCATACTGATTGTATAACTCTAAACAGCTGATCGTTAGGTTGTGTGGCATCTTAACATGGAGTTAATTGGGTGTGTGTTTTATGGTGGAGTGTTTATTGAAGACGTGAATGTGCAGACAAGATGTTCCTATAGACAATACAAAAATATCCATAAATAAAAAGTTTATATAATTTAAAAGTCTTTTGAAGAAGGAAAGTTAGGAAGATATAAAGTTTCCTTTCTTTCCACGGGACTGAGATAGGTGCTAAAACTGACGCTTAGACATATGAACATGTAAACCATTATATAAATGAATACAGGTATGTGTGAGCCGTGTGGCCCAGCAGCCACGGCATAGTGTGAAAGGTATCATATATCTACTCGGTTTACAAATATTATGAGAGTATTATATAAATGAGGATGTTATAAAGCTTGTTATAAATAATACTGTGAAAAACCACTGTGTTTTATAAACGACAAGATCTTACATGTGAAGATCTGTGACAATGTTTGCATAACTTTCAGATTTCATGACCTTATGTGAAATCTACCAAATTTGAAATGCAAACAAGGTGTATGTATATGGTGTATGGGTGCTTTTTTAATGATTTGAAATCTACAAGGAGAAAAAGTGTTTTATAAATGCATGTATATGTGCATTTATGTATATCGTAAATCTAAAAAGTGGAAATGAAAAATAAAGTGGAAATCAACATAAAACGTGAAAAGTGCATGTGTTATGTATATATATCTATCATCGTGAAAGTATATATAGAATATATATAAAATGAAATAAAGTAGAAACTGAACCATGTGTTGGTGTCTTAACTGAAAAGCACGATCAATAAATGATCTATGTGTGAATATATATTTCCCATACAATCTCCTACATATATACCTGTCGAGCTTATAATACATGAACAGGAAGTAAACGATAATAAAACATATCATGCACTAATAATTCCGTGGCTCAAACTCTCAAAAATATATCTTTAAAAGCATATGTTTATCAACCTGATAACATTCACTGTGGTTAAACAATAAGATAAACGTTTACTAAGCGTATTGTTTTGAAGCAATCTCATCTCTTGATGTACCGTCTTCATATGTATGGGCAGAACTATATGAGGTAAAGAAGAAAAATGTCACGTCTAAATGTGTTATCGTCCCCCTCATCCATCTGAAGTGTGGCATTAAAATACACATGTTTCTAAGTAAATGCCAATTCAAGTGGATGAGTGACTAGATAGACATGTGGACGGTATACTTCTTTGCTCGCTACAACCCCCGGTATAGGATGGTGTGTATGTGGGCCCTATGAAAGTGAAAAATGGACGTATGCGTTCAGAATTATGAGGGCTATTCCTATGAAGCCGGTGTTGTAGCTTGCACCTATACCATTGAAATAGCAATTGCCAGCACCTGGAGCTCTCACAACCATTCACCCAGCGGAGGACGGGAAATTTAAACCCAGTTACCTGGAGCGGTGGTCACCAACCTGTCTATTTCAAGCGAGTGGACTTTGCGACCGGACTCGAGTCCGTCGGATAAATTTGAAGCATGTTTCAAATCTAAGTCCATCCAACTTTTGAGAAAACAAAGTCCACTGGAGCCCACACACGATCGAATTGTTCGACGAAATCCGGTACGCCGGACCAAGTCTGCCGTAAAGTCTGCTCGTGTGTACGTATCATTAGGCTCCCTTAGCATTAGTTGTAATATCAATGCAGGGCCTCACTTCTTACCTCCAAAAAATGGTTCTCCAGCCCCCCCCCTAGGTTTGCTTACCCTTAAAGAGACTTCCAGACTTCTTACAGCCCCCCTGGACTCACTAGCCACCTCAGCTTTCTCAGCTGCCCAGACACTTTCTTGGTCCCCCAGGCCCGTGTATCTGTCCTGACTTTCCTAGCCCTTTGAGAAAGAAGTCCCCCTCACAAAGGGATGCAGTCTCCGTTAGGAAAACCCAGCTTTGCTGACAGGGCTCTGTCTCCAAACAGCAGCAACTGCCCTGAACTATGTTCAGATCTGGCTTATAATAATCCTGCCCACCTGTGCACTCACAGGCTGCAGGCAATTAGCAAAGCCTGGACACAGGATTAAAAGGTTCCCACCAAAGGCACTTTGGAACCTTCAAGCTCCAGGCCCTGATCCTGAACTACCAAATCTGGAGAAAACATATAGCACAGCTTTCTCTGTTCACAATAAACATGATAGAGGTTCTCAAACTGCACATTTGAGAATTCTGTGTCCTTTTTATACCAATTTGCTAAACTCATACTGTGGTAGGGCCTTGCACTGTCAATAAATACAGTATACAAGGGGTTTCAAAAAGTTTCCACACTTTTTTTAACTCTATTAAACATTAGCCACGGATGGATTTACCTCCTTAATGACCAGGCCATTTTTTGTGATACGGCACTGCGTAATTTTAACTAACAACTGCAACATTGTACCCAAACAAAATGTATGTTCTTTTTTTCCCACAAATAGAGCTTTCCTTTTATGGTACTTGATAACCTAAATATCTTTTACTTTTTGCTATAATAAATATCCAGAAAAAAGTAAAAAAAAAACATATTTTTGGTTAAAAAAATGCAATAAGCGTATATTGATTGGTATGTGCAAAAGTTATAACGTCTACAAAATAGGGGATAGGGTTATGGCATTTTTATTTATTTATTTATTTATTTTTTTTTTAGTAATGGTGGTGATCAACAATTTTTAGCGGGTCTGTGACATTGCGGCGGGCAGATTGGACACTTTGGACACTTTTTTGGGATCAGTGACATTTATACAGCAATCAGTGCTATAAAAAAATGCACTGATTACTGTATAAATGACACTAGCAGGGAAGGGTTTAAATGTGCTCCCTGGGAGGTGTTTCTAACTGTGGGGGGGAGTGGACTGACAGATCCCTGTTCCTAATCACTAGGAACAGACAATCACTCTGTACAAAAAGAGAGAAGGTTTGGTCAGTGGGATTTTAAATGAGGCCAATCACTATATAAAGTAAGCATGTGGGATATAAAACACAGTATTGTTTATATGGTTTCCGACAAAAAAGGGGGGAGTTTTTGGGGACTGTGAATGAGAGATGTATACCAAAAAGCAGTCTTAGCAAAGAACATTTTATTACACCTTGTGAGATCGTATACAGCATACTGACCACCTGACCATCATTCTCTCTCGACAATCACTCTGTACTTCCCTGACAGAACAGGGCTCTGTTTGTTTACTTTGACAGATCCCCATTCTGGCTCTCTGTGGAGCGATCACGGGTGGCTGGCAGACATCATGGCCACCGGCCACGCGCATTGGTTCTGGGGGCGCCATGCCATGCCCACTGTATATATTGCACAAAGAGATGTACACCTATAGTGATTCACGCAATGGATCCAACCTGCCACAGTATAATTACGGCGGCTGGTCGGCAAGTGGTTAAAAAGTGTGGAACTTTTTGAAAAACCTTACGTATTTATTGACAGTGCAAGGCCCTACCACGATATGTATATATACAGTGGGGACAGAAAGTATTCAGACCCCCTTAAATTTTTCACTCTTTGTTATATTGCAGCCATTTGCTAAAATTATTTAAGTTCATTTTTTTTTTTCTCATTAATGTGCACACAGCACCCCATATTGACAGAAAAACACAGAATTGTTGACATTTTTGCAGATTTATTAAAAAAGAAAAACTGAAATATCACATGGTCCTAAGTATTCAGACCCTTTGCTGTGACACTCATATATTTACCTCAGGCACTGTCCATTTCTTCTGATCATCCTTGAGATGGTTCTACGCAGTTATTTGAGTCCAGCTATGTTTGATTATACTGATTGGACTTGATTAGGAAAGCCACACACCTGTCTATATAAGACCTTACAGCTCACAGTGCATGTCAGAGCAAATGAGAATCATGAGGTCAAAGGAACTGCCTGAAGAGCTCAGAGACAGAATTGTGGCAAGGCACAGATCTAGCCAAGGTTACAAAAAATGTCTGCTGCACTTAAGGTTCCTAAGAGCACAGTGGTCTTCATAATCCTTAAATGGAAGACGTTTGGGACGACCAGAACCCTTCCTAGAGCTGGCCGTCTGGCCAAACTGAGATATCGGGGGAGAAGAGCCTTGGTGAGAGAGGTAAAGAAGAACCCAAAGATCACTGTGGCTGAGCTCCAGAGATGCAGTCGGGAGATGGGAAAAAGTTGTAGAAAGTCAGCCATCACTGCAGCCCTCCACCAGTCGGGGTTTTATGGCAGAGTGGCCCGACGGAAGCCTCTCCTCAGTGCAAGACACATGAAAGCCTGCATGGAGTTTCCTAAAAAAACACCTGAAGGACTCCAAAATGGTGACAAATAAGATTCTCTGGTCTGATGAGACCAAGATAGAACTTTTTGGCCTTAATTCTAAGTGGTATGTGTGGAGAAAACCAGGCACCGCTCACCTGTCCAATACAGTCCCAACAGTGAAGCATGGTGGTGGCAGCATCATGTTGTGGGGGTGTTTTTCAGCTGCAGGGACAGGATGACTGGTTGCAATCGAGGGAAAGATGAATGCGGCCAAGTACAGGGATATCCTGGATGAAAACCTTCTCCAGAGTGCTCAGGACCTCAGACTGGGCCGAAGGTTTACCTTCCAACAAGACAATGACCCTAAGCACACAGAGAAAATAAGGAAGGAGTGGCTGTTCTTGAATGGCCCAGCCAGAGCCCTGGCTTAAACCCAATTGAGCATCTCTGGAGAGACCTAAAAATGGCTGTCCACCAATGTTTACCATCCAACCTGACAGAACTGGAGAGGATCTGCAAGGAGGATCCCCAAATCCAGGTGTGAAAAACTTGTTGCATCTTTCCCAAAAAGACTCATGGCTGTATTAGATCAAAAGGGTGCTTCTACTAAATACTGAGCAAAGGGTCTAAATACTTAGGACCATGTGATATTTCAGTTTTTCTTTTTTAATAAATCTGCAAAAATGTCAACAATTCTTTGTTTTTCTGTCAATATGGGGTGCTGTGTGTACATTAATGAGGAAAAAAAATGGCTGCAATAGAACAAAGAGTGAAAAATGTAAGGGGGTCTGAATACTTTCCGTCCCCACTGTAGTTCAACAGCTCTCACGATTGGCTGGCAACCATTCAATGGTATTCACTATACCACAGAAATAGAGAGGGTAATAAAGGGGGAGGGGTATGCCTGTATATCAAAATAAATCTACAAGTGAATGTAAGAGACAACATCATTAGTGGAGCAAGGGAGGAGGTGGAATCCTTATGGGTAGAGCTACAAAAGGAGGAAACTAAGGGGAAAGTAAAAATGGGAGTATGCTTTAAGCCCCCTAACCAAAGGGAGGAGGCAGAGGCAGACCATCTATCACAATTTTGATTAGTGGCAAGAATGGGAAGTGTCATTATAATGTCGTTTTTAATTATCCAGACATAGACTGGGTGGAAGGAACTGCCCATTCATCTAAGTCTTGCCAGTTCCTAAATGTCTTTCAGCACAATTTCATGGGTCAGATGGCAAATGCACCAACTAGAAATAAAGCGTTACTAGATCTACTGATCACCAATAATACAGGCCTGATCTGGTAATACAGGGCAATTTAGGAAACGGTGATCACAGGTCAATTTGTTTCAGTATAAATCACATAAGTAGGAAACATAAGGAGCATACAAAGACACTGAATTTCAAAAAAGCCAACTTCCCTAAACTACGAGCCTTGCTAGAAGATACTAAATGGGATAAAATCTTAGGAACAAAGAACACTGAGTAAAAATGGGTATGCTTTAAGAGCATATTAAATAAGGGTATTAGCCAGTGCATCCCAATGGGAAATAAATTTAAAAGAGCAAATAAAAGTCCTGGGTGGCTTAACTCCAACGTAAGAATGCATTTAAAAGCAAAGGAGAAGGCATTCAAAAAATACAAGGCTGGGGGATCATCATCAGCATTCCAGCTTTACAAAGAATGCAACAAGAAATGTAAGGGCACAATCAGGGAAGCTAAGATAGAAAATGAAAGGCACATAGCGGAGGAGAGTAAAAAAAAAAAAGAAATTCTTTTTTTTTTTTGTCTCAATATTTTTTATTGAAATTTTCATTTAAAACAGTTTACAAATCAGGTAAGGTAAGGTAATTCAATATACACAATAAACATCCAGTTATACATCTTTGGTTAACAGTTACACATAAAGTTTCCATACGCGGAATTATTTAAAATAGGCTGTATCAAAATATCAGTTTAGTCGTAAGAACTGCTTTGGAGCATACATAAAGTAACTATCTTATGAGACAGTCGTGAGGCACTATTGCTGTTTAGGCCATAGAGACCAACGTTTATCAAACAGGCTGCATTGCATAGAGTTGATTGCTATGAGACGTTCGAATGTGTAGTTCCTGTGGACTGCTTTTGTAACATCAGAGAGGTTTATGGCAGTTTTAGACTTCCAATTACGTAGTATTAGTAGTCTTGTTTCCAGTAGAATGTGGCTCACGACTGGTCTATAAACTGGTGGGAACCTGTCTATACTTAAGTGTAGAATTGCCAAGGCCGGGGTTGGGGGAGTCAATATACCTGTTAGGAAAGAGATTAGTTGGAATGTTTGGTTCCAGAGACTCCTGATATTCGGGCATTGCCACAACATGTGTAGTAAATTTCCTGTGTGCCCACAGTCTCTCCAGCATTGTGGTGATGATCCTAGTGAGAAGGAAGCTAATCTATACGGTGTATAGTGCCACCTGTTTGTTATTTTTATGGTCAGTTCCCAGTGTTTAACACAATGGGAGGCTTTGTGTATTTCCTTAAACGCACATTGCCATTGCCCGTTTGAGAATGAGGTGCCCATGTCGTGTTCCCATTTGCTCATTGCTATGGTTTTTTAAAATGTTTGCTTGTCGTGGAGAAGATTATAGAATTGTGAAATTCCTTTTGCAGCCTGCCTGTCATTTGTGTAAAATTGCCAAATTTTTGGAGAGATTTTTAGTTGTGGTCTAGGGAGAGATTTGAGAAAGTGTGATATGCGTAGACATGAGAACAGTTTGTCGCTAAGCAATTGATATTGTGCCATTATTTGTTCTGAGGGCTTGGGCTATGTACCATCATATAAGTCCGACACGTGTGTGATGCCGCATCTCACTAATTCTTTAACTGAGAGCATTGGTATTTTTTCTTCTAATTTATGCAATGGTATTCTATAATTTATTTCTCGTGCATCAGTTGCTGTTATCCAGAGGATGAATCTCCCTGCCTTTAAAGAAGTATGCATGGGAGGGGAGATACTCGACATGTCCCATGGTGACCATATATCACCTAGAAGTAGTAATGTGAGGTCCTTCGTCGGTGCAATTGTCTTTTCTATGTCTACCCATAGTGGAGTTTTGTGTGTACAAAGCCAGTATTTGATGTGGTACAGTCTAACTGCCCATAAGTAGTCATCTATATCTTCTAGGCCAGCTCCTCCTACTTTCCTGTGAGAAATAAGATTATTACGGGAACATCTAGCTTTTTTGCCTCCCCAGATGTATTTGCAGTTAAGTCTAGACAGGTGTTTGAGATAGAATTGTGGTATATGTAGTGGTGGGGTACGGAATATATATAGGATTTGTGGCAATATTAGCATTTTGTAGGCTGCTACTCCACCTAGCCATGTCTCTCAATTGCGTTTCCAGTTTGGCAATTAGTGTATTAGTTTTAACAAGTGTGGAGATTTGGTTAATGTGACACCTAGGTAGGTAATGCCTTTTTCGCTCCACACATATGGCAATTTGTTTTGCAGTATCTTCCGTATTGGGGATGATATTGCCAAAGCTAGAATTAGGGATTTGGTGAAATTCACTTTATAATATGAGATATCTCCAAAATCTGTTAGTATTTTATGGGCTTGGGGAGGGGGGGACGTAAGCGGATTGGTCAAAAGCAGTATGACATTGTCCGCAAATAAATTGATGGTATGCATGCTCGAGCCAAACTGGAACCCGGTGATCATAGGATGTGTTCTAATTGCTTCAGCTAATGGTTCAATCATGTGATTAAAGATGATCGGTGATAAGGGGCATCCTTGTCTAGTCCCATTGGATATGTTGAACGGTTTGGATAGAAAGCCAGCTGAGTATACTGGTGCGAACGGGCACGAATAAAGTGCCAGTATAGCTGTGAATATGGGACCCTTGAAACCAAATTTTGATAGTACCATTTCCATATGAGTCCAGTGGACCCTATCGAATGCCTTCTCTGCATCAATAGATAATAGCAGAGAGGGCATTCGATTTGTTTCAGCATAATGTATTGCATTAACAATCCTTCTAGTTGCATCCGAAGTCACAAAACCCATCTGGTCATGTTGGATGATTGAGGGAATGATGTTCATTAATTGTTTGGCCAGTAATTTTGCATAAACTTTAATGTCTGAGTTGAGAAGGGATATTGGTCTAAAATGTGGTGTGAGAGAATGTGTTTAAATGTCTTGAAATATTTGTTAGCGAACCCGTCTGGCCCTGGTGATTTACTGTTTGGTAGTGAATCTAT
This sequence comes from Aquarana catesbeiana, assembly GCF_042186555.1. NCBI lineage: Eukaryota > Metazoa > Chordata > Amphibia > Anura > Ranidae > Aquarana > Aquarana catesbeiana. The sequence continues at coordinate 284,598,895 of NC_133328.1, forward strand.
AACAGTTTCTATTTCTTGATGTGAAAAAGTAGTATTTAGACTATTTAGTTGGTGTTCAGAGAGGTATGGAAGGTTCAGTCCCTGTAAAAAAGATTGGATTTTGTCTGTGGTCGGTTGAGGTGTGTCGGGATCTGTGTGTAAGTGAGCTGTAGTAATCAGCAAATTGGTTTGCTATAGCTTGAGGATCCATGAGTTTGTGGTGTAAGGTAGGATGTTTAAGATATGCTATTCTGGATTTGGTACGCCTTGCTTTTAATCTGTTTGCTAAGTATTTGCCCACTCTGTTGGCATTGGCGTAGTAGTTTAGCTGTAAGCATCTAAGATGTTTGTCATATTGTTGGGATAGGTGTTCCCTCAATGTTTCCCTGAGTGTAGCTAGTTTGTATGTTAGGGTAGAGGTGGGTATTCGTTTGTTTGGGGTTTAAGTGTCGTGGATTTCCAATAATAAAGTAGTCAATTTTTGTGTATGACGTCTTTTTTCTTGAGCAGCTAATTGGATAAGTATGCCTCTCATATAGGCCTTGTGTGAGTTCCATATAATGTACGGGTCGTGTACTGACTCTGCATTATCAAGGAAGAAGTTTTGAAGATGTTGAGAGATTTTGGTGTGGGTGTGGGGTTCCTGCAATAGTCGTATATTGCAGCGCCAGATGGGGGGTGAAGAGGAGACACCCTTATCCTTAATAGACATAGATATCGCAGCGTGGTCTGACCACGTGATGTCATGTATTTTAGTAGATTCTGCTTGTTGTAGGAGCCACTTATCCATAAGGAACATGTCTATACATGAGTATGAGCGATGTCTATGTGAAAAAAAGGTATAGTCCTTTTCACTGGCATGGTGGCATCTCCATACGTCTAACAGTTCTTCATTGTGGAGAAGGGTTTGAAGAGATACTGTACCTCTAGGTTTCATTGTGGTTGAGTCCAGAGAAGGATCTGCTACTAGGTTAAAGTCCCCGCACAACAGAATATTACCATATTTCATAGAGTTAGCTTTTTTGAGTACCTTTTTTACAAATCGAAGTTGGTGTGAGTTTGGAGAATATAGCGTGACTAAAGTATATGGTTTGGAGTTAATGTCTCCAGTGACGATTACGTATCTCCCTCCCTCATCTATAAATGATTCCTTGTGTTGGAAGGAATTGTTTATGGCCATCAAGACTCCACCCTTCTTTCGGTTGGGTGTGCAGGCCAGGAATATATGCGGATAGTCTTTGTGTGAGCAGTGTGGAGTTTTGTGTATTTGGAAGTGAGTTTCCTGGACACAGAGTATGTCGGCTCTGTGTTTGCATGCTTCCTTCCACAAGGAAAATCTTTTAGCGGGGTGATTCAGACCCCAGGCATTAATTGAGAGGCATGTAATCGACACTGCTTGGGTATCGCAGGTTGCTGTTTAGTTGTGCGGTGTAGGTACTCACTGTGACCGTACGGTTCTCTGTGGTATGGTTTCTTCTGTAGTGGGTAAGAAGTCTGATGCCAGGTGTCTTCCGTAGTTGTAATCCTATGGCTAAGGAGATGTCTGTGTATATCGAATGTAGAACAAAAAGAACAAAGGGTAAAAACAACGAAAATAAAGTCAACATGGGCAATATAAGAAAAGGATCTTGAAACGGATTCATGTGCAGTGATGTCTGCTTCTTGTTACTCGGAGGGGTAGAGGAGAAATCAAACTTAGATCCCCTGTCTCCGGAGAATTTCGTATAATTTCAGGTGGTTGGTTTACAAGTTTCCACCGGCTGCTTTCTTATGTGAGTGCTTGTGAGACACTACTTGCCAATCATTGTGCATGGATTGTGGGTTATCTGTAGTGGAATGATGTGCGTCTTGTTCTGGTAGGATGTTCCATCTTCTTAGATTGGCGATTCCTTCCTCCAACATGGAAACCAGTGTAGTGGTTCCGTTATGGGTGATCGAGAGTGTTGCTTGATATTTACACTTGTGGAGGATGTTGTGATTTCTCAGCGCCTTAGTAATAGTCGCCAGATTGCGGCGCCTTTGTAGGGTATGTCTGGGGAGATCGGGGAGCAGCCGTGTGTTATCGTATGGTGGGGAGATTTTATCCGGTTTACGGGACTCCAGTAGTACTCGTTCTTTTATATGGTAGTAATGAACTCTCATTAGGACGTCTTGTGGGATTTCATCAGGGAGGAATGATGATTTGGGGACTCTGTGAATTCTGTCCACAGTGAGTTCTTGGGCTGTCAGTTCTGGCACAAGTGTGGAGAACATGGTTTGGACATATTGCAGGAGTTGATTGGGGGGGAGGTTATTCCTCCTGGACCTGTCCTCAAGGTCTGAAATTTTGTCCTTCATCCATGTTATATCTTCCCCCTGTGCTGTGTGGGGGACCACCACCATCACATTGTATGAGGAGGTATATTCCTCCATCTTGTGTTCTACTTGATCCACTCTGGTACCTAGGGCTTGTACTTCCCTGTGGCATTTGTTAATCCCCTTGATCATATCAGCTTGCAGAGACAACCATAAGGATAACAACATTTCCTTTAAGGTAGTGTCAGAGATGGGTCTGTCTGCTGTTGGGAAATCTGCTACGGGGTCTCCTTCAGGTGCCCTCCGTGCTGTGGAGGAGTGTTGAGGACCGCTTACCTTTATGTTGAGATCGATGTGCGGCCTAGCAGGGGAGTCCCTCCTGGGTTTAGATTTCGCTGGGCTTCTGGTAGTGGGGCTAGACGGCCCAGAGGAGGACTCACTTGGTGACTTAGCAGCGCAGGATGAAGCTGGTGGTACCCCACGGTGGTTATTGTGTGCTTCGGCCCTGTGAGCAGGCCGTTGATCTTGCGCGCCGCCGCCATCCTGTTGTAGCCCTCTCGTCCCTGTGGTAAAGTAGTTGGAGAGCTTGCACGTCTGCTGGGGGTCTTTTTGTCTCCTAGGCATCTCTATTTTATTCCACAGGTCATTGTGTGGAGGATTCTGGTGTTCGTTCCGGCAGATGGAGCCGGTGGACTCGGATGGTGGTGGATTTTCTCTGGCGGACGGACTGAGCTCCTAGGCTAAGCGTCCATCTTGGAGCCCAGTCGCCACGACCCCCCCCCCCAAAAAAAAATAAGAAATTCTTTAGGTACATAAATAGTAAAAAAGGGAAGTCAGATCATATTGGTCCCATAAAGAATGATGAAGGGAATCTGGTTACTAAAGATGGAGAAATGGCGAAGGTATTGAATTTATTCTTCTCCTCAGTCTTCACAAGGGAATTGGGGGAGCTTCAGTAACCAAAACCGCAATGTTTAACCTCATGACACATCACAGGAAGCAATCTCATGGCTAACAGAGGACAGAATTAGACATAGACTTGAAAAACGTAACATTAATAAGTCACAGGGACCAGATGGCTTGCACCCGAGGGTCCTTAAGGAACTCAGTCAAGTAATTTCCAGACCATTGTTCCTAATTTTTACGAACAGTCTACTGACTGGAATGGTACCAGGTGATTGGAGAAAAGCCAAAGTAGCACCAATATTTAAAAAAGGGCCAAGATATATCCCTGGGAATTACAGACCAGTTAGGCTAACATCAATTGTATGAAAGCTCTTGGAGGGGATGATAAGGGACTATATACAAGAGTTTAGTAATGACAATGGTATCATTAGCAGTAATCAGCATGGATTCACAAAGAATTATTTTTGCCAATCCAATCTATTACCCTTCTATGAGGAGGTGAGCTGCCATTTAGATAAAGGAAGGACCGTAGACAAGGTGTATATGGATTTTACAAAAGCATTTGATACAGTTTCCCATAAATGTTTACTTTACAAAGTAAGGTCCATTGGCATGGACCATAGGGTGAGTACAGGGATTGAAAACTGGCTACATGGGCAAGTTCAGAGAGTAGTGATAAATGGGGAGTACTCAGAATGGTCCGGGGTGGAAAGCGGGGTCCCCCAGGGTTCTGTCCTGGGACCAATCCTATTTAATTTATTCATAAATGACCTGGAGGATGGGATAAACAGCTCAATCTCTGTATTTGCGGATGATACTAGCTAAGCAGGGTAATAACTTTTCCACAGGATGTGGAGACCTTGTAAGAAGATATGAACAAATTAATTGGGTGGGTAACTACATGGCAAAAGGTTTCATGTAGAAAAAATTAAAATAATGCATTTGGGTGGCAAAAATATGAATGCAATCTACTCACTGGGGGGGAGAACCTCTGGGGGAATATAGGAGGGAAAAGGACCTGGGGGTCCTAGTAGATGATAGACTCAGCAATGGCATGCAATGCAAAGCTGCTGCAAGCAAAGCAAACAGCAAAGCAAACAGAATATGGGCATGCATTTATCCAGAGATAAAACAATAATTCTCCCACTCTACATGACTCTGGTCTGGCCGCACCTAGAGTATTCTGTCCAGTTCTGGGCACCAGTCCAGGAAGGATGTTCTGGAACTGGATAGAGTCCAGAGAAGGGCAACAAAACTAATAAAGGGACTAGAGGACATTAGTTATTAGGAAAGGTTACGAGCACTGAACTTATTCTCTCTGGAGAAGAGACGCTTGAGAGGGGATATCATTTCAATGTACAAATACCATACTGGTGACCCCAAAATAGGGATAAAACTTTTCAGCAAAAGGGAATATATTAAGACACGCAGCCATTCACTAAAATGTGTAGAGGGTTCTTTACTGTAAGAGCGGCAAGGATGTGGAGTTTACTTCCACAGGCAGTGGTTTCAGCAGGGAGCATCGATAATTTAAAAAAACTGTTAGATAAGCACCTGAATGACCACAACATACAGGTATATACAATGTAACACTGACGTAAAATCACACACATAGGTTGGACTTGATGGACTTGCGTCTGTTTTCTACCTTGCCTGCTATGTAACTATGTAACTACGTATCTTTACATTAGTGTTACTGTAGCGATAGTTCAGTGATTGTGAGTGTAGTGCGACCACCATTCATCTTTACATTAGTGTCAATGTAGGGATAGTTCAGTGAGTATAGTGCGAGTGTAGTGAGACCATTTATCTTTACATTAGTGTCAATGTAGGGATAGTACAGTCATTGTGAGTGTAGTGACCGTTTAACACATTTTTTTCTGTGCGTTACTACAAGTTGAACGCCATATAGTTCTGTGCGTTACTGCAAGTTTAATGCCATATATTTCTTTGCGTTACTGCAAGTCTAATGCCATATATTTCATTGTGTTACTACAAGTTTAACACCATATAGTTCTGTGCGTTACTGGAAGTTTAACGCCGTATATTTCATTACGTTACTGCAAGTTTAATGCCATAAGTTTCATTGCATTGCTACACATTTACCGCCATATATTTCATTGCATTACTACAAGTTTAATGGCATGTAGTTCTGTGTGTTATTGCAAGTTTAACGCTATATAGTTCTGTGCGTTATTGCAAGTTTAATGCTGTATTTTTAATTGCGCTACTGCACGTTTAACGCCATATATTTCATTGCATTACTGCAAGTTTAACGCCATATTGTTCTGTCCGTTACTACAAGTTTAACGACATATAACTCTGTGCATTACTGCAAGTATAACGCTGTATATTTCATTGCGTTACTGAAAGTTTAACGCTGTATATTTCATTGTGTTACTGCACGTTTGACGCCATATAGTAGTGCTTTACTGCAAGTTTAACGCCATATAGTTCTGTGCATTACTGCAAGCTTAACGCTGTATAGTTCTGTGCGTTATTGCAATATTATAATGTAATCGTGGAGTGTGTCTGTTTTGCGAATACTCAAATTAAAGTGCACCAAACACCACTTTCCATTGATTAAAGTGCATCCACGTACACATTGAGGCTGGGTTCCCACTGAGACTACACGACAGTCATACGACTGTCAGTCCTACATCGGTCCAACATTGGTCCAACATTGGTCCTACATCCATCCAACTAGAATGAACAGGATACAACTTTGATACAAATTTGTGATAGTATGACTAGTCCTTTGATCAATCAAAACAATCCCAGTGTAACATAAATTCTTTTTACTGCTGCTGTAATCACTATGTCGCATGGTTAGGACAAGGATCCTACTTTGATCCGACTTCACTGATTTTCAATGGGCTGAAGTAGGATCAAAGTCGGACCAAATTAGTGCAGGGAGCATTTTCAAAGTCGGACCGACTTGTGTTGGACCAGTTAAGATGGCTCCCATAGGGAAACATTTATTTTCACACGTCATGCGAAATGAGCTCCCAATGTTGGAGCATTTGTCATACAAGTGTGAACCCAGCCTAACTCATCTTTATTACATTTTGTTAATAAGCACCTTCCACTCCCCCATCATGTCTGGGAGGACTGCAGGGAGAGGCAGACGTTCCCATGGCACTGTAAGGGGACCAGCAGCATATGTGTCCACAGGCAAAGGGGATGTGGTCAGTCCTCAGGCAGGGCATCATTCCCTCTGTTTAGTAATGTTGCCCATGCTATCCAGCCACAGCATGCAGAGGATGTGGTGGACTGGCTTACTAAACCGTCCTTATCCTCCTCATCCTCTGTCACCAAAGCAGAGACTAGAGCACAGTCCCCTGCAGATGCCATAGTGGCAAAACCTGGCTCCTTGGCCACAGCTATTCCTGCCATAGCCCCAGAATCAGGCATGGAGGAGTCAGTGGAGTTATTTTTACACAGCGTCAGCCACTTGCTCCTTGATGATGCACAGCCATTACTCGATTCAGATGTTGGTTCTGAGTCTGAGGTTGAGGAAGGCAGGAACATGAGCCTACAGAGGGGAGAACACTGGTACACAAATTTGCAGTCATGTTCCCCCAGCCGCAGCATATTGCCAAGTTGTCTCCAGTGGTAATGAGGATGGAGGAGATGATGATGATGATGAGGTCACTGACTTGACTTTGGTGCTGGATAGAGCAGAAAATGAAAGTGAGGGTAAGGCACAACCCCAACAAAGCAGCCATCGTGGCAGAGTAGAAAGCAGCCACCCTATTCAATCACAATAGGAAAGGGAAAGATGGCGCAAGAACCAAAACATGCACAGAAGGAATAATTACAATTTAAATACACAATATAATGATTATTAGAATATCAAAAGATAATTAATGAACAACAAGACCCAGCAAATGAAGATAAAAGTTGATATTAAGCACCAGCGGCAGCTCCCCTGGGAGTTGAAACAAACTCTGGAAGACAGGGTAAAAAAAGATGAACAAGGTGCGCCAGACTAAGTGCAGTATGTAGTAAACGATTTATGCAAAACAAAAAGCCAAATGGTTACTCACACAATATCAGTGAGAAATAGGCATATCGTAATGGGGTCCGTGGTCCGTAGGGTCACTGCGGGGTCCGGAGCTGTATCCAGAGTGGTGCCCCAGCAGGCTGCAGCAGATGGATCTGCGGAGCAATGTGTAGGACCAGCCTGATGTCTGATTTGCGGCGTGGAACACACTCGGATGAGTCCGTGAACCGGAAATGACGTTTGGGCGTGTCAGATAACGCGTTTCAAAGCTTCCACTTTTTCCTCAGATCTAATTGGTGGTTAGAAGTGTCTATCTTTTATGGACTGACGCTGACAGCATGTGACAGTATCTGTGTTTACAATGAAATTTAAGGGACCAGAGACATAACATATCACAGAAGAACAACATACCACTATAATACACCATAAAATAGATACAAATAGATAAAAATAGATAAACTCATACACAGAATGACAAAAAAAAAAAAAAAAAGGCGGAGGCAAAGATTAATATTATCCATATATGTTATCTATATATATATATGTATATGTAAAAAGCCCAAAACAACATCTAAAGAACTGCAGGCCTCACTTGTCTCTGGTAAGATCAGTGTTCATGATTCAACAATAAGAAAGAGACTGGGCAAAAATGGCATCCATGAGAGAGATCCAAGGCCAAAGCCATTGCTGACCAAAAAGAACACAAAGGCTCATCTCACATTTACCAAAAAAATTTTGATTATCCCCAAGATTTTTAGGCAAATATTCTGTGGACTGATGAGACAAAAATTTAACTTTTTGGAAGTTGTGCGTCCTGTTATATCTGGCATAAAATGAATGCGGCATTTCATAACAAGAACATCATACCAACAGTCAGACATGGTGGTGGTAGCATAATGGTCTGGGGCTGCTTCGCTGCTTCAGGACTTGTACGACTTACCATAATAGATGGAACCGTGAATTCTGAGCTCTACCAGAAAATTCTAAAGGAGAATGTCCGGCCATCAATTCGTGACCTCAAGCTCAAGTGCACTTGGGGTATGAAGCAGGAAAATGATCTGAAACACAACAGCAAGTCCACCTCCAAATGGTTCAAACAAAGCAAAATTTAGGTTTTGGAGTGGACTAGTCAAAGCCCGGACTTAAATCCAATTGAGATGCTGTATCCTGATCTTACACAAGCCTTTCATGCTGGAAAACCCTCCAATGTGGCTGAATTAAAACAATTCTGCAAAGAAGAATGGGACAAAATTGCTCCACAGCAATGTGAAAGACTCATTGTCAGTTATTGCAAATGCTTGTTTGCAGTTGTTGCCGCCAAGGGTGGCGAACCAACTATTAGGTTTAGGGGGCAATTACTTTTTCACATAAAGCCGGCAGGTTTGGACAGCTTTTTTGCCTTAATAAATGAAACCATCTTTTAAAAACTGCATTTTGTATTTACTTGGGTTATCTTTGTGTAATAATAAAATTTGTTTGATGATCTGAGTTATATAAGTGTGACAAATATGCAAAAAAATAAAAAATCAGAACGGGGCAAATACTTTTTAACAGCATTGTAGATGGTTATTACAGTAGTCAGGTATGGTAAATTGGGTCAGTTAGGGGTAGCAGATCAAATAACATATGAGAACATTGGTTGAGACACAAAGCATAGGGATAGGAAAAATTGTAGACATACACCCACACTCGCTCAGTTTGAACTGACACTGGACTGGTGTCTTCATTCAACCTTACTAACTATGTAACTATGTAACTAATTGATTATGTATGAAAGATAATATAAGCTGTGACCATCCTGGTCAATGCATGTAATATTTTAAGAATTGTTGAATCACCTAAATAGTCAGGTAAGTATGGCAAATTGTGTCATTTAGAATAATTAATATTGTTGGGATGATTTACCTAAAGTGATTGTAAACCTCAGACATGAAATATGAACAAAGAATATCCCTCTATAGTGTATAATTTGTCCCTCTGCTTTCAGCATGAATCCACAAATTTTCCTGACACCAAATGAAAAATAGTAACGGGGGACCTCCAGCTGATTGACAACCTCAGCTCTGTTCCTGTGTGTTGTGTGGGGGTGTCCCTTCTCTCCAATCAGCTATCAGAGCTCTCCTCACCAAGGTCTGCAGAGTATAACTTCAGCTCTCCACCCCCTTTTTCTGAACTCTAAGGAAAGCTTTAAAAAATTCAGCACTTTGAATGGCTGCAGAGAAGGGCTTTCAGCTAGACAGGCATAACATACAATGTAGGAGGATTTGTTTCATCTTGGTGTATCATCTGAGGCCAGTCACTTCACTGGGTATATGTGAGAGTTTACAACTACTTTAAACTGAAGAGTGCAAAATCTGGTGCAGCTGTGCATGGTAGCAAATCAGCTTCTAACTTCAGCTTATTCGAATACATTTTGACAAAAAAGTTAAAAAAAAAAAAAAACTGGAAACAAATTGCCAAATTAGTGACCCAAAATTTCAAAATATTTCAAAATTTCAAAATTAGTTTACCAAAATTTGGTGTGTCAAATTTCGCAACTCTTCTGTTTTAGTAAATTAACCCCTACAGTATATATAATGTATGTACATACATTGAGAAAAGATAAATTAGGGGATTTTGGGTAGTTATACTACCCTTGTTTGCTTATGGTCAATAAAAATGATATAATCACCTATAATCACTGTAAGGATGTACTGAAAAAGGGAAGAAACCATACATAGAAGCAATCCAGGAAAACACTCATTTATCCAGGGAATATCGTACTGCCTCTTGGGGATCAGGAAGGATTTTTTTCCCCTGCTGGAGCAAATAACAGTAGATCATGATTTGCTGGTTTCTTTTGCATTCCTCTGGATCAACTGTGGGTATAGGATTGTGTATATAGGATTGTATAATTTTTGTTTCCCTTTTATTGGTTGAATTAGATGGACTTTTTTCAGCCAGGCTAACTATGTAACTATGATTATCTACAAATCCCATTAATATATTACTTTACATACAAATGCCGATTCATCATAATTCTGTACCATTACTTATCAGCTTTAGTCTCTAACAGATTATACTTTCAAGATTGGCCTCAATGAGAAATACTAATCGGTGATTCAAATTAAACCTCCTGTGTAAAAAATTACTGAAAATATGACTTATTGGCCATGCCTAAAAAGTGAAGTTGTAAAAGCAAGATTGCAAGAAGCTGCCATTTAAAAGATTAATATTTTCAACCTTGATGTTCTAGAAATTATATTAGGATATCTAGTTTGCATTACAATATTCTAAGCTGCATGGACAATTTTAGTTTCATCTGATTTTTTTTCTTTTTATCATTGTAAACTGATTACAATAAATAAACAAATTTGAGTCTATTGTATGTAGAATACATTATAAAACATAGAATGGTTTACATATTTTAGAACTTGTTAATTGGTTTATGAGTAGGGATGAGCTTCGAGTTTGAGTCGAACTCATGTTCAACTCAAACATCGGCTGTTCGCCAGTTCGCCGAACAGTGAACAATTTGAAAGCCGTGGAACACCCTTTAAAAGTCTATGGGAGAAATCAAAAGTGCTAATTTTAAAGGCTTATATGCATGGTCTTGTCATAAAAAGTGTTGGGGACCTGAGTCCTGCCCCAAGGGACATGGATCAATGCAAAAAAAAGTTTTAAAAAACGTTTTTTTGGAGCAGTGATTTTAATAATGCTTAAAGTGAAAGTAAAAGTGTAATATTCCTTTAAATTTTGTACCTGGGGGGTGTCTATAGTATGCCTGTAAAGGGGAGCATGTTTCCCGTGTTTAGAACGGTCTGACAGCAAAATGACATTTCAAAAGGAAAAAAAGTCATTTAAAACTACTCACGGCTATTAATGAATTGTCGGTCCGACAATACACATAAAAGTTCATTGATAAAAATGGCATGGGATTTCCAAAAAAAACAAAATGTAAAAAAAAATGGCATGGGGTCCCCCTAAATTCCATACCAGGCCCTTCAGGTCTGGTATGGATATTCAGGGGAACCCCGCGCCAAAATAAAAAAAAAAAAAGGCATGGGGTCCACCTCAAAATCCATACCAGACCCTTCAGGGACGAGAGAGTGCCCCCTCCTCCTGAACCATACCAGGCCACATGCCCTCAACATTGGGAGGGTGCTTTGGGGTCCCCCCAAAGCACCTTGTCCCCATGTTGATGGGGACAAGGGCCTCATTCCCACAACCTTTGCCCAGTGGTTGTGGGGGTCTGCGGGTGGAGGGCTTATCGGAATCTGGAAGCCCCCTTTAACAAGGGGACCCCCAGATACCGCCTCCCCGTGTGGAATGGTAAGGGGGTACAAAAGTACCCCTACCATTTCACAAAAAAAGTGTCAAAAATGTTAAAAATGACAAGAGACATTTTTTGGTCTCCATGACTGTGCTCTTCAGTGGCTCTCATCCTACCTATCCCAATGCACCTTCAGTGTCACTTACAATTCTACTTCCTCCACTCCACTTCCCTTCTCTGTCAGGGTCCCCCAAGGTTCTGTTCTTAGACCTCTTATTTTCCTTGTCAAAAGAAGTTTATTGAGTACACAATGTTATAAAGATACATAAAGTAAGTTTACAAGGATCTATAAAGTAAGCTCATTGTTTTACAGTAGGGTTTATATAGGTAAATATCATGAAATTTCAAATATTAAACATTGGGTTCACATAAACCTAAATTAAAGATATATATCATTTCCTTAGTTACTTTTGTAGGTATTTAAATGATTTATACCTACTATACATATTGTTTACAAGCAGAGTGTATATAGGTCAAATAAATTCTGATAATGAGCTTTAATGGTAAGGTGGAGAAAAGGAAAGAGAAAGAAGAAAAAAGGTTGAAAGGTAGAGGTATGGTCCACAAGGTTGTCCCGCTCGTCAGTTTATTATTCTTTTTAGTTCTCTTTGAAGCCTTAGAATGGGTGTCTCTGTAAGTCATTTAATCTGTTACCATGGCAACAGGACAGAGTCATTGAAGTTTGACAGGAACTGTTGTTTTATCCAAGGATGCCAAAGTTTTTCAAATTTTGGAATTTGATTTTGATCGATGGCTACCATCTTAGCATGGGACATTGTATTATTCATTCTGTGAATTGTTTCTGCTAGTACCAATGTAGGAGATTTCCATGCCTTGGCCACTGTTTGTTTTGCAGCCGTTATTAGTTGGATCATAAGTTTGAATTGAGAGAGTGTTAACCATTCCGGTTTTAGATTAAGTAAAGTTAAATATGGATCTGGTTGTATTATTTTTTTAAATATTTTAGATGCAATCACGAAGACTTCCTTCCAGAAGGTTTGGATTACTGGGCACGTCCACCATATGTGTAAATATGTGCCTATTTCTGGGCATCCTCGAAAACAAAGAGCTGAGGTATTAGGTGAATATTTTGCCACTTTAGCGGGTACAAGGTACCAGCGAGTTAGGACTTTATAATTTGTCTCCAGTGCTAAGATGTTGGGTGAAGATGACTTAGATGTGAGCCATATGTTAGACCAGTCCGTGTCTTCTAAAGTTCGTCCCAGGTCCTCCTCCCACCTCTGAACGTAAGAGGGTCTATTAAGATTTGCTACTCCATATAATTGATTATAAAGTGATGAAATTGTACCTTTAGCAAATGGATCTTTTGTACAGATTGATTCAAAAATGGATAATTGGGATAATGGTGTATCCCCTTTAGGAATGGTGTATAGAAATTTTTGATTTGGAGATATCTAAATATCTCAGAGTTTGGTAGATCATATTTTTCTCTAAGCGATGGGAATGAAAGGAATGATTTAGATGCTATGAAGTCATTTAGTGTCTGAATGCCTGATGTTGTCCAAGCTTTAAAAGAATTTGGGTAGATCCATGCCAGATAAAAGGCCGGATTTCTGATAAAAGAAAGGAGAGGATTGTGTGGAGATTGTAACTGATATTTGGTTTTTAGTTTATCCCAGAGAGATAAGAAGTGTTTAGTTATGGGATTATGAATTTTAAAGCGGTCTTTAGGATCAAGCCATAATAAATTTGATATTAATAGAGGGTCATTTTCTGAAGCCTCTATAAATACCCATAATGGGATTTCCTGTTTTGCATGGTATTTGGACAGACTGGCCAAATGTGCTGCTCTGTAGTAGTTAGTAAAATTAGGGTATCCCAGGCCTCCTTTATTTTTGGGAAGATGTAGTGTGTGTATAGGTATACGTGGTTTAGAAGAGCCCCATATAAATGAAGTTGCTCTTTTTTGTACTATTCTCAAAAAATAGGAAGGAATTGGAATAAGGAGGACTCTGAATAGATAAAGCAATTTGGGTAGAATAGTCATTTTGATTGCATTAATCTTCCCTATCCAGGATAAAGGAAGTTGCGACCATTGTTTTATTAGATTTGTGATCTGTCTTAATACAGGAGGATAATTGGTTGAGAATAAATCAGAATGAAATGCTGTTAAATGAATTCCAAGATATGGGATTGATTTTTCTGCCCATGTGAATGGGAGTGCAGCCCTAGCCGGGATCAATTCCATGTTTGTGAGTGAAATATTAAGCACTAGGCATTTCTTAGGATTAATCATAAGGCCGGATAGGGCTGCAAATCCATCAAGAGCTGGTATTAAGTTAGGACCAGAGACCTGTGGTGATGATAGAAAAAGTAATATATCGTCTGCAAATATACATAATTTGTGTGTAATACTTCCTACTTCAATGCCAGTTATAGTTTGGTTTGTTCTGATGTATTGGGCCATGGGTTCGAGTATAAGGGCAAATAATAAGGGAGATAATGGGCAACCCTGTCGGGTACCTCTTTCGATATTAAAGGCTTCAGATTTGTATCCAGCATATTTTATATAGGCTTTGGGTTTATTATATAATGCTTTGATCCATGTTAAAAAGTGGGGTCCAAAACCCCATTTTTGTAATGAATATTGCATATATTGCCAGGATACTGTGTCAAATGCCCTCTTAATATCGAGAGATAGAAAACATAAAGGGATTTTCCGTTTTTTAGCAATATGTGCCAATAACACTGCCCTGCGTATATTATCGCCTGCCTGTCTATTTGGCATGAAGCCTACTTGATCTCTATGTATTAACTTTCCTATAATGCTATTGAGGCGTTTTGCTATTATTTTTGCTAATAATTTAATATCGAGGTTTAACAGAGAGATAGGCCGATAATTCACACAGGAAGTATCATCAGAAAGGGGTTTTGGGATCATACAAACAATTGCCATTAGTGTTTCTTGCCGAAAAGAATGTCCATCTAGAAGTTTGTTAAAAGTTTCAGTGAGAATGGGAGAGAGTATTTCTGAGAATGTTTTATAGTATAAAGCCGAGTAGTCGTCTGGGCCTGGTCTTTTGTTAAGTTTTAGGTCTTTTATGGCGTTAGCAACTTCATCTATAGTTATAGGCTCATCCAAACTGCTTTTTTGATTCTGAGATAACACAGGTAAGGTTATTTTTGAGAAGAAGGATTCAGCCTCTGTAGGATTAAATTCATTGTTTGTCTTGTATAAAGTTGCGAGATGTGAGTGAAATTTATGGACTATTTTAACTGGATTACAAGTGTAAACATTTTTTGATAATTTCAAACGTATTGGTTTGAAAGATTTGTTAGTTGAATTTAATGCCCGAGCCAAATATGTACCTGGTTTGTTTGTATTCATGTAGAAATTGTGTTTGGAGCGTTTGAGGGATTTATCAACTGACTCAGTGAGAAATAGATCGTATTCCAATCTAGATTTTTCCAGATGAGATTTTGTACTCTGGGATGGATTATCTTGAAATGATATGTAGGCTGCATTAAAATTGAGTTCTAGTTTTTTTGCTAGATTTTTGCGTTCCCGTTTAAATAGTGCCATTTGTCTTTGTATTGTACCACGCAAGACAGGCTTATGAGCTTCCCACAGTGTTATTGGGGAGATGTCTGTTGTATTATTAATTGATATGTATTCCTTTAAAGCTTGTTCAATGGCCATCTGATGTAGTGGGTGTTTGAGCATTATGTCCGGTAAGTACCACGTTGGGTCATGCGCTTTTGGTATGGCTGAGGCTATAGTGGTGTATACTGCATTATGGTCAGACCACGGAATAGAAATTATATCTGATGCAATAATTTCTGGTATCATTCCTATTGTTAGAAAAATATGATCTATTCTGGTGAAGGTTTGATGAGGGTGCGAGAAATAAGTGAATTTCTTTTTCATTGGGTTACTTTCTCTCCATGAATCTACCAGATTGTATTTGGAAAGAAGTTGAGAAAAAGGTAATCTAGAGGTTATTTTGGATGGTGTAAAAGGTGATTTATCTAGAAATGGGAGGAGGACCTGGTTCGAATCCCCACACATTATCACTGTTCCTATTTTGTGTGTATTAATCACTTGTAATATATGTGAGAGGAATGGTGTAGGTTGTTTGTTAGGAGCGTAGTAGGAAATCACCGTGATTGCTGTATCCATTATATAACCCATGAGTATCAGGTATCTACCTTCTGGGTCTTTAATTTCTGATGATAAGGTGAATGGTGTGGATCGGTGAAATGCAATTAGAGTTCCCCTTTGCTTGGTACAGGCAGAAGCCGTGTAAATTTGTTGATAAAAAGGAGAAATATATTTTGGAGTAGAATCTTTGGTGAAGTGTGTTTCTTGGAGGCATACTATGTGAGCCTTCTTGTTATGGAAAGTACGGAAGGCTTTGGTCCTTTTTTGAGGGACATTTATTCCCTGAACATTCAGGGAAAGTATATTCAGTGGTGCCATGGCAATAGATCAAATAGTTTTGACTTACTTTTTGTTATGCAGAGCTGACTGCACAGATCAACCTGTGTGGACTGAAGAGATGAATAGATAGAAAAGAAACCAGTGAATTCTGGAGTAAAGAGTAAACAAAAAACATATGAGATTAGATGATACATTGTATAAATTATTTTTTGCAAGTAATCACAATTTACCCGTGAAAGAGAATAAATATCTCTCTCAGGGGAATAAGTGCCTTCGTCACACTCCCACATAATATGGTTGGGAGAATGAGGAGGGCTAATGGGGGTACACGGATCTTCCGCTTACAGGAGAGAAGTGCTATGTCAAAAGACATCAAAATGATGTTTCATTAATTGGAGTGCAGAATATAGTTTTTGTTGAAATTATTTATTCCAGGGTGGTTGTATATGGTTAGTCTTGCCCTAGGCTAAATAATTCAGTTAGAAAGGTACTGTTAATAACTTTGGTATTGATGAAGATAGTTTGAATTATTTGGGGATTTTAACCCTTTTAGAGTAAACAATTACATATTTTATTCATATGTAACTGTTTAGATATGTTAACTCATAAAATTGAGGTTGTATTGCTTCAGATTAGAATAAACAAAAACATAATTCTAGGAACTAGTTAGGTAATAATATATTTGTTTTAAGAAAAGAAAGAAAAAGCTTCCATTACTTCTGGATTATTGAACATATTTGTCCTAAAAAGTAATAAATCTATTGTTATTACCTGATAATATATAACTGAACAAGAATTTCCTTATTTCACTTATATATTCTAAGGCTATATGAATCAGAAGTAATAAGAAATATAACTGGAATGTAACATGATCCCACACAGTGTGTGACTATCAGAATGCAGTTACATTCAGTTATAAATACAGGTTTTTTATAGAGAACCATCTCTTAGTATAATAAATGAAGAGATATCAGGAATTAGGATGTCAGTCCATTGAATCTTCTTGGTCCATGGATGATGTGGCATAACGGCCTCTTTTGTGAGAATGATGATTCCCATTTTGTTCTGAAATTTTCTGGGTGCTGCCTGAAGGTGAAGATGATGCCATTCTTCTGCGTGTGGGAGTGTTGCTGCTTGTGGGTTCTGTCAGATTTAATTTTAAAAGGGTTTGTTGTAGTTCATCTGCTGATCTGCTTCTGTAAATTGTACCTTGGTAGTTAAATCTGACTGAAAAGGGGAAGCCCCATTGATACATAATGTTGTGGCATTGCAGTTCCATTAGTTGGGGTTTCATGGATCGTCTTTTAGTAATAGTAAGTTGGGATAGGTCAGCAAAAATTTGATAATTGTGTCCTTGAAAAGTAAGTTCCTTTTTTTCTCTTGCAGCAATTAGTATTTGTTCTTTCGTTCTGTAATAATGAAATTTTGTGATTATATCACATGGGGGTCCATCTTTCTTTTTGGCTGTGAGGGCTCTGTGTCCAGTTCTAAACGTTCAATAGGGATATCTGGCTTTAGTTCTTGTAATAGAGCAGTAATAGTAGATTGCAGGTCTGTCACAGTTTCAGATATTCCCCTTATGCGCAAGTTTGAACGTCTGGCTCTATTTTCGTAATCTTCGAGCTTAGTTTGAAGTATTAAATTCTCTTTTTTTAATTGTTCCAATTCTGTTATATTTTCTTGGGTTGTAATTTCAATTTCATTCATTTTTATTTCTAAGGCTGCGGTGCGGTTTCCCAGCTCTCTTATTTCTTTGGTTAGGCTTTTTGTTATTTGGTCTGAGGTTTGTTTTAAAGCCTTATGAAGCATCTTTTCAAATTGTAATAATATTACTGGGAATACTGAGGAGGCTTGTGGAGAAGTTTGTGAGAGGATTTGTTTTGTATCTGACTCAAATGGAGAGTCTTGCTGTGACATTTTCTGTCTGCGAGAGCGCCCTGATGCTGTATCTTGTGAGGTGACTGGAGCTGCTTCAGCTGCAGTGAGTGCCTGTGAGCTCTTTGTGAGGTGATTTTTATTTCTGCCACGGTTTCCTCCCAGTACCATATTTCCTGCCCAAACTTTCACAGTTTGTTCCCTGGGGCAAAAAGGTTCAAATGGATACCCTTTGAGCCTGCAGGCTCCGCTTTGTCCTTCTCTTCTCTCCTCAGCGGTGTGGAGCTCTAACAATGCATGTCTGCTCCGCTAGGCTCCGCCTCCTGCCCAGACCTCTTATTTTCAATCAACACCTCTTCCCTGGGTCAGCTGATAGCCTCTCATGGCTTTCAATATCATTTTTACGCTGACGACACCCAAATCCATCTCTCCACCCCTCAACTCACTCCAGTCTCCTTCTGCATCACTAACTTACTAACAGACATATCTGTATGGATGTCACACCACTTCCTCAAACTCAACTTGTCCAAAACCAAGCTTATAATATTTCCTCATCCACGTGCCTCTTCCCCTGACTTATCTGTCAAGAGCAATGGCACAACCATCCACCCATCCCCACATGTCAGCGTGCTAGGTGTTATCCTGGACTCTGAATTCTCCTTTCGGCCCCACATCCAATCACTTTCCAAAGCTTGCCGCCTCAACCTCCGCAACATCTCTAAACTACGTCCCTTTCTAACCAATGAAACCAAAAAGCTCCTGATTCACTCCCTGGTTCTCTCTAGCCTTGCCTACTGCAACTCCCCCCTCATTGGCTTACCTTTAAATAAACTATCCCCCCTTCAGTCTATCATGAATGCTCATCCACTTTACAAACTGCACAGTGTCTGCTACCCCTCTCTGCCAATCCCTCCATTGGCTGCCACTTGCCCAATAAATTAAATTCAAAATACTAACAATAAATTACAAAGCCATCCACAGCTCTGCCTCCAGCTACATCACTAGCCTAGTCTCAAAATACCAACCTAATCGCCCTCTTCATTCCTTCCGAGACCTCCTGCTCTCTAGCTCCCTCATCACCTCCTCCCATATCCGCCTCCAGGACTTAGCCTGAGCCGCGCCCATCCTCTGGAATTCGCTACCCCAATCTGTCAGACTGTCTCCAAATTTATCCCCTTTTAGGCGATCCCTGAAAACTTTCCTCTTCAGAGAAGCCTATCCTGCCTCCATCTAACAACTCCACAGCTATTACCCTTTTGTATAACTTGACCCTCACTCCTAGATTGTAAGCTCGAATGCTCAAGGCTCTCTGATTCCCCACTGTATTGAATTGTATTGCAATTGTACTGCCTGCCCTAATGTTGTAAAGTGCTGCGTAAACTGTCGGCGCTACATAAATCCTGTATAATAATAGTAATAAAATAATTTGCCACTTACTTGCCCAATTAGACAGTGCATTGAGGTCGGCTTGTAAATTGGAGACATCCTGTAAGGACATTATTCCACTGCATAGCTTAGTGTCATCTGCAAAGACAGAACTACAGGGTGTTAGTGGTCCCTCTCAGGCCACACTCTGGATTGGGTTTTATATGGTGGGCTCCTACTTAAGTTCTTTCCATCCTGTGAGATGATTTGGAGCGACCATTATTTCATCTGGTTTACCCATGATATAAAAATGAATAAAAAGGAACCTCATATTCCTAATAGAAACAGCCCTCTAAAAAAGATACAGAATGTATCCAAAGTGTCTGCAGATGATTTTGGCAGACATTTTGTGAAAAATATAGATTATCTAAGTGTGACAGACCTAGCCGGGAGAGAGACTTTTGGAGGGGACTGAATGCTAGCCTCTTGCCGCTCGATCATGGGCCCTGGCATTTGGGGGAATGGTGCTCTTTGTGAGCTGCATGCCTGGGGACCCTTGAGGTGGTATTACTTTGGATTCGGGTCCTGGTCCCCCAGGACACACAGACTCTGGGGACCCTGTGTATGCCATATGGGAAATGGTGACTTGGAGGGTATGTCTTGGATTGCTTAAAATGGAACAGTAATATTTATCCCCAATATCTCCCAGGATATATATGTAAAGACTATTATTGGTTTGTTTGATTCTGAACTCAATATGTTAATTGAGTGAGCTGATCACATTAGCCTCCAGGACTGGCTAGGAGACGAACAGCCTACTCCTACTATAAGTGTTGATGACTAGGCTGAGGAGGGGGTGAGATCACTGTTTGTATTGTTAATTGTAATTAGCTCCTGCTATTGTGAAAATGTCCTGTGGTTGTACTTATGATAATGTATAATGTACTGTGTGAAGCTCGGTGATCACAAGTCTGGGCAAAAGGTCATGTTAGTAAACTAGCTCATGTTAATTAGGTTAATTAGGTTACAGGTGTATTGTTAGAGTAATATGAGCAGAAGGTATACACATCCTCTTTTACTGTATAAAAGAGCCTGTATTCCTGTCAATGAAAGAGATTCCTGTTTGAACTTACATACAGCCTGCCTGGTGTTTGTTCTGAGCTACACAACTGGATTAGAATGGCACATAGCTGTAGTTCAAGTCCCGGAGTATCGGGTGACCGAACCATCAGATGTTGCGATCTGCAATCTGATTCTATAGCTGCAGAGAAGTGTCGGGAGAGTGGAACCGAGCGAGCAAGGGGCTCGTTACATTGGTTGGCAGCCGTGGGATTTGCTCTCCAGTTACTGGGACACTCCAAATCAGCCTGCAGGAGAGCCGCTCTGAAAGACTTACTTGAGAGCCGTGGAGGGAATGCTGGGATCGTGCTTCCTTGCCGTGAACACATCCAAACCATCACCTGGATCCAAGGTCCAGATAGCAGGAGAGGAGAGGTACAGATACCAGCCACCATGGAAGAGGAATTCAGAAGAAGGTAGCGAGAGATGCAGATACAGCACAGAGGACCAGTATCAGAGCAGGTCCTGCTAGGATGGTTTGATTCTATCTGCTGCGAACTCTGGAAGGAAGTGCTAGCCCATGAGCAGCGAAACCAGGGAAAAGTTCTCCCCTCCATCCATGTAAGGTATTGGTTGCAGTATGAAGTGCAAATGCTGTTATTGGGGGAACAGTCGGACCAGGAGTGGACAGCTGAGTTAAGCAGGCTGATCCGGGCAGAAATGCAGTTGGATGAGAGCTACAGAGCCCTCCAGTGGTATGTAGCCCAAGTGTGCCCGTGGACAGCGGATGACAGCCCCACGGAAGGCTTTGAGTATGATGGCCTGGGATTGTTGTACTGGAGGCTGTCCAGGGACCCTGACTTTGGGAGTGATCAGGAGTGGCATTTGGAGGAAATAATGGAGCACAGAGAGCGAAGACTGAATGTCTCGGAAGTGCACTGGGCACAGGAAGATTTGGAGTTGCTGGCTGTTCAGAAATGGGAGCTTGAGATGGCCTACAGACAGCTGCTAGACTCCGCTCAGCAGCAAGGTGGGGCTCCCTTTGCCTGGGACTATCAGGAAATACCAGTTAACAACTCTGAAATCCTGGCTGAAGAGTTGACAATGTGGCAGAGTAACAGTGTGCTTTGCCAACCTGCCCCCACAGCTAGGGAGGCGGAGGTCTTATGGCGGATGCAGCAAGTGCTGATGACCTTGATGATCCTGTTTCTGCATGGGATGATCTTGGATGGAGGAATGTGCCTGTCCAGCAGCATGCCAGAGAATCGGCAGTGAAAAATCTGAAGATTGCCGTCCCCAAACCTGAAGTGCTGACAACAGGGCAGAGCTCTGCTAACCTCTGTCCAGCACTGATAGCATCTTCTGGGTTCCACGGAGAGGAGATGGTGAACCTTTATCCCCAGACACCAGTTGAAGAGACAGGGGATTTGATAAACTTTTCTGCTGAGGAAGAACAACCTGGTGAGCCTCCAGCAGAAGAAGAGCTGTTATTAGGGCCAAACTTCACTGTGCTTTGCCCAGCACTGATAGCATCTTCTGGGTTCCATAGAGAGGAGATGGTGAACCTTTATCCCCAGACACCAGTTGCAGAGACAGGGGATTTGATAGACTTTTCTGCTGAGGAAGAACAACCTGGTGAGCCTCCAGCAGAAGAAGAGCTGTTATTAGGGCCAAACTTCACTGTGCTCTGCCCAGCACCAACAGAAGTATCTGTGAAGTTACAAGGAACTTCCCCAGCTGAAACGCTGGCAACCGGACAGAGAGTCCAAGATCTCTGCCCTACACCTGCGGCGGTTCCGGAGGCTCAGGGTGAGAAGGAGGTGGTCATTTCCCAGCAGCAGATCAGGATACAGAGGGAGAAGGGAGAGGAGGTGTTCGTCGTCCCTTCCCAACAGTTGGCCAGGGTGGAGGAAGTGGTCGTTCCTCCCCAGCAAAGATCCGTGCACCTAGGAGACAGTACCACAGACATATCATCCCAACATCCAGATGAGGGAATGGAAAAGGAAGCAGCCAGCTCACCTCCCCAATGGCAGCTACACAGTTTGGGAGTGGAGGACGCCAGCCTCCTGCCCCAACAGTTAGCTGGAGCGGAGGATGCGGAGTCCCCAGCAGAAGTGCTGGCAACAGGGCAGAGTGCTACCAACCTCTGCCCAGCACTGGCAACAACTACTGAGTTCCAGGGAGGCAGGGCAGTCGGCCTCCCTCCCCAACAGTTAGCCGGAGCAGATGGTGTGGGGTTTCCAGCAGAAGGGCTGGCAACAGGGCCGAGTACTGCTGGACTCTGCCCTCAACTAACAGAGGATGGATTTCCTGTGAAGGTGGATGGGACTTCAGTCTCCACCTGTATACCCCAGGGATGCTGGGAAGTCAGCCCAGATCCCCAACAGCATGACGGAGTGAGCCCAGACACCCTGTCTTCTCTCCAGCGGCAGAAAGGACTCCAGGGAGAAGGGCCAGTCCAGGCAGAGGTTCGCTGGGTGAGTACTGCTTTGTTTGGAACAATTTGTTTGGGGTACTGTGTGGGTACAGGCATTAGAGTACTGGAACTACTGACTAACTTTGGAGTCAACCCGTCTGGGGTCTCCTCCTGTGTTAGTCTCCTGCCGAAAGGGGAGAAATGTGACAGACCTAGCCGGGAGAGAGACTTTTGGAGGGGACTGAATGCTAGCCTCTTGCAGATCGATCATGGGCCCTGGCATTTGGGGAACAGTGCTCTTTGTGAGCTGTATGCCTGGGGACCCTTGAGGTGGTATTACTGTGGATTCGGGTCCTGGTCCCCCAGGACACACAGACTCTGGGGACCCTGTGTATGCCATATGGGAAATGGTGACTTGGAGGGTATGTCTTGGATTGCTTAAAATGGGACAGTAATATTTATCCCCAATATCTCCCAGGATATATATGTAAAGACTATTATTGGTTTGTTTGATTCTGAACTTAACATGTTAATTGAGTGAGCTGATCACATTAGCCTGCAGGACTGGCTAGGAGACGAACAGTCTACTCCTACTATAAGTGTTGATGACTAGGCTGAGGAGGGGGTGAGATCACTGTTTGTATTGTTAATTGTAATTAGCAACTGCTATTTTGAAAATGTCCTGTGGTTGTACTTATGATAATGTATAATGTACTGTGTGAAGCTCGGTGACCAAAAGTCTGGGCAAAAGGTCATGTTAGTAAACTAGCTCATGTTAATTAGGTTAATTAGGTTACAGGTGTATTGTTAGAGTAATATGAGCAGGAGGTATGCACCTCCTCTTTTACTGAATAAAAGAGCCTGTATTCCTGTCAATAAAATAGATTCCTGTTTGAACTTACATACAGCCTGCCTGGTGTTTGTTCTGAGCTACACAACTGGATTAGAACGGCACATAGCTGTAGTTCTAGTCCCGGAGCATCGGATGACCGAACCATCAGATGTTGCGATCTGCAATCTGATTCTATAGCTGCAGAGGAGTGTCAGGAGAGTGGAACCGAGTGAGCAAGGGGCTAGTTACACTAAGCTTTTTTAGATCTGAGTTGGTTGCTGAAAAAATAGATTTTTTTCATGCTGCTATTATAAAAACCATTGATTTCCTAGCTCCTTAAAAAAAATCTCTATAATAAGGGAACCTGAGAAAAATCAGCTCTGGTTCTCTCAGGAGACAAGAGAATTAAAATGGCAATGTAGGGCTGCTGAAAGAGCATGGAGAAAATCCCCAAATGAATCATCAAAATTAAATTATATGGTTAATTTAAAAAAGTACAAGGAAGGCATCAGAAATGCCAAGAAAGAATTTTTCACAAGCAAAATAAAAAATGTGCTAACTCATCAGCGGAGCTCTTCAGTGTGGCCAGGCGATTGGCTAATTCCAAATGTGGTCAACCTGAAGAGAAAAATTCTGCTGAATTTTGCGAAATGTTATCCTATTACTTTAAAGAGAAAATAGAAATTATCAGAAAAAAACATTTAATCTGTGGAGGTGGAAGAAACATGACCACCATATGTAGGGACCCGATTCTCAGTATTTTATTCATTGACTCCAGAAGATATTAAAACCATGCTAAAATCTCCCATCACTCAAATCTCTCATCACTTGATCCCTGCATTGTGCAGTTGGTGAAGGACTCATCAGATGCTCTGGCGCCTTTTATTGCAGACATTGTCAGCATGTCTTTTGCTACCGGTGTGGTTCCATGTATTCTGAAGCAGGTGGTGGTTATATCCCTGCTAAAGAAAGCTAACGTGGAGCGCACCGTGTTGAGCAACAATCGCCCTATTTCCACCCTGCTGTTTTTGCCAAAAATCATGGAGCGAGCTGTAGTATGGCAAATTCAACCTCACCTGGAGTCTAATAAAATTTTTGATGACTTCCAGTCAGGATTTCATCCTGGGAGAGGTTCGGAAACAGCCCTGGTAAAAGGCCTGGATGATTTGCTCTGCGCCTTGGATGAGAATGAAGCTTCGGCCTTGGTACTTCTGGATCTGTCGGTAGCTTTCGATACCATTGACCACTCTATACTTGTGGATAGGTTGAAGATGGTGGTGGGAATGGATGGTATAGCTCTGGCATGGGTAGCCTCATTCCTGCAAGACAGGGTTTAGAGGGCAAAGTTGGGACCATTTTATTCCTCAGATAGTCCCCTGTCTTGTGGGGTCTCAGAAGGATCTGCTTTATCTCCGATCCTTTTTAACATCTATATGAGGCCACTGCTGTACATCATTCACCAACACAATCTCCCGTTTAATTTCTATGCTGACGACACCCAGATCTACTTCAAATTATCTAAGAAAGGGGAGGATCAGGTCATGTTGGCCTTCTGTTTGGAGGAAATCCAATCTTTAATGGGTGCCATTAATCTAAAGCTAAATGGCAACAAAACTGAATGTATCATCTTAAGTAACCAGGTATAGTCCAACTTGTTTCCGTCATGGCCGGAATCTTTCAAACCTTTTCCGATTCCGGCCAATCAGGTCAGGGATCTGGGTGTCATCTTTGACTCTAGGTTGAACCTGCGCCCTCAGGTAAATCAGGTGGTGAGTTCATGTCACTTCTACCTGAGACTCCTGAGGTCGACTTTTCACTAAATCGTAGACTCTGATAAGATTTCCATGGTCAATGCCATTATCAGCAGTCAATTGGACTACTGTAAATGCCCTGTATTTGGGTTTGCCTGCTTGTACCATCTACACGCTCCAGTTGATTCAGAATGCCGCAGCAAGGTTTAAGACAGGTGTTGGTCACCGTGACCACATCACTCCATCCCTTAGAGCCCTGCATTGGCTGCCCGTGAAAGAACGGGTTCTGTTTAAATCAGATGTCTTGTCCATAAGGCACTGCATGGATATGGCCCAGAGTATCTGAAGGAAAAATTTGTCAAGTATGTGCCTACTTGATCCTTGAGATCGGCGAACTTGGCTATACTGAAGATTTCAAAATTTAAAAAGAAAACATGTGGAGGGAGAATCAGTGAAGTACAAGGAGCTGAATTTTGGAATTTTGCCTCTGAAACTGAGACTTGAGAATTACTTTTTGAAATTTCGAAAGAAATTGAAAACCATACTTTTTGTACAAGATTTTGGAGTCACCTAATTTTTAATTGGGATGTGATGGACAGACTTCCTGGCTTTTATTCTGTATCTTGCTATGCTGGTTTGTTGGTTCTCTTAATGTTTTTTAATGTCAATGTCCTTTTGTTTTTGCGCATCGAGGCGTAGGTTAAGCATTTTAATAAATAAATGTAACTTTTAATCCCAGACCCTATATCATTTATAAAGATATTAAAAAGTAAGGGTCCCAGCACTAAACCTTGGGGTACACTACTGATAACCTTAGATCGTTCAGAGTAAGAGTCATTAACCACTACTCTCTGAATTCTGTCTTTTAGCCAGTTTTCTATCCATTTACAAATTGATCTTTACAAGCCTGTAGACTTTACCTTACACATGAGCCGTGTGGTGTGAGGAACTGTTTTAAATGCTTTTGCAAAATCCAGATATACCACGTCCACAGCCACCCTTCTGCCCAAGGTTTTACTTACCTCCTCATAAAAAGAAATCAGGTTTGTTTGACAACTTCTGTCTTTCATGAATCCATGCTGTCTGTTGCTTAATTTTTTTTTACCAGCAAGAACTCATCTATGTGGTCTTTTATTAAACTCTCCAGTATATTCCCAGCTATAGAAGTTAAACTAACAGGTCTATAGTTACTTGGTAAAGACTTTGATCCCTTTTTAAATATGGGCACCACATTGGCCCTGCGCCAATCCAGTGGTACCATTCCAGTCATTAACAAGTCCCTAAAAATTAGAAACAGGGGCCTCAAAATGACAGAGCTCAATTATTTTAGAAATCCATGGGTGGATGCCATCTGGTCCAGGTGCTTTATCCACCTTTATTCTGTCTAATTATTTCTGGACCATATCACTGAACAGAGAGTAAAATAATTCAGATATAGACTCAGATATGTTTGGGTTTTTAGGGCTATTGCCCGTAGTTTGAATATTTAATCTCATGAGGTTCATGACCTTAGCAGATAGAGAAAGGTAAAGAGATATGTTTTTTATAAAATTGTGCCCAAGTCCTAGCTTTTTTAGGAACAATCAGCTAACCCTATTGAAAGCCACTGTACAAACAAAAGGCATATAGGGATATTTGATGTCTGGGCATGTTGCCTTCACAACAGTATTCTACTTAGCTTCTCAGCACTTACAAAAAGCCCACTTGGTCCTGATTAGTGATGATCCAAGCTGCCATAGGTTTGTGTCAAGCAGGGTTTGTCAAACTTCAATAACTTTTTTTTTTCATAATAATTTTTTTTATTAATCTTTTTATTATTTTTTCAACCTCCTGTCATCAATTCTTTATTCATTTTTTTATCTGTACATTACCTTTATACACCCCAACTGGGTGACTTTGCCTCTTGCCTTCACTTGGCCAGTATTTTGTGAAGGGTTGTGTTTGGCCAATTGACCTTGTCAGAGCATTTATGTATTTTGTATGTCTTTTCTCCTGTTTTTTATCTTTTCATAAGCTTCTACAGTTTGTTAAGATGTTATATATTTATTGTTTTGTGTCTTTTTGTATACACTCAATAGACTGTCATGCTTCCAAAGAAGCGTATTTATACGCACAACATGTTGAGTGACTGAGTGAACCACTACTCTCGGACACACATCTTAACCCACAGCATTCTTCTCCTACCCAGATAGCATTTTTGGGAACCCCAACTGCTGTTCTTTTGAATGTACCATTGTACCTTGATACTATATTAAGTGGTGTCTGTGTTTGGGGCTTATAAACATCAATTTTATGTAATCTTTTTTTATTTATTTATGTACAAATGTAATATCTACACTTTTTTCAATGAACTGTTTACTAAATAAATTAAGCGATTACTTTTAGACATTGTATCCGTGTGCCTATGAAGTCCACTCTTTTTAGCTAGAATTCTTCAAAGAACTTAGTTTGTCAAACCCAAACTCCACTGAAATGAATGAGAGCAAAATCTGTCAAAATAAAAATGTTAATTTTCTAAGCCAACATGGAAGAGGGTGCCAAAAAAGCATGAGGGGATGGGCACTGCCATGAGGAACATCTTTGTGAGGTGCAGAAAGTTCTGCACTGACATTTACAGAGAACTGACAAAGGAGAAAAAAATAAAATGGACACCAAGTTACATGTAATTGAAAGCTCTTATGCTATAGTTTAATAGTATAATTATGCAATATTTTTTTTTTCTGTGAAAGGAAGAGTATAATTTTGTCATCTAAGGTAGGTTAGAGGGGTTATGGCATTGTTGTCTGCTTTAATTCCCCTATAGGTTTTTATGGGGCAGCTCTGAGTGGTAGTCTCTGAATTATTGGAAAATGGATGATGAGGACTGGACCTGTTAATTCATGGCATTTATAATCTGTGGAATATGGGTTTGGTTGGTTCTGCGGCTTAGAGCTCATGCTAGGGGTCTTCCACATTCATTGGTGGACTCATATCTCCATTGTGCTGACTTATGACTGAATCTCAGAGTGGTCATATCATAAAAATTAATCAGTTCACAATTTGTACCTAAAATGTCAGGCAATGTAGTGAGTGATTGAACATGTTTGTCTCAGGTTTCCAGCATTTGTAGTTTATGTAGGGCAGTTGTAAATATTTTGGATCCTTATTTTTTAGCCTACTAGTGCCTTGTTGAATGAAAATACCCCTTAAAACTGATTTTAGAGTTTACCATTGCCACAGTAGAGAAGGGGTCAGATGGATTATTGGCATGATCCAAGAGGAAATTCTGAAAGGTGTCTATTATGGTCTAGTGGCAGATGATCGCTCAAATCAGGGAGTTATTAAAACCCCAGATCCATACTAGGGACTGTTAGGGGAGGTTTAACGGATGAATAGTCATACCAAATCATGGTGTTAGTGGAACATGTTGGGTTACAAGTTAGGAGGTGATGCAAAAAAACAGTCTAAACAACTATAAAATCAGCAGGCATAAAACAAAAAAGTGTGATATTGTGTGTTTCGAATGGAGGATCCACTACACCAGTGTTTTTCAATCTTTTTTCTTTTTTTGCGGCACCCTTTAAAATTATGCAAAAGCTCAAGGCACCCCAATGTAAACAACTAAACTAATAGTTTTACATAACACACATGTAAGACACCCAGTGTTAGAGGTGATTGATCTTCCAAAGCAAACACACTTTTGAACACTGGTACTAACTAGTATTCCAATGTTTCTCTTCTCCCTCAGCTTCTCTCTCACTCAGCTAGTGTAACTGATGGAGAGGGGAAGGTGAGGGGCAAACAAAGATGCTGTGCAGGGGCCTAATACCCACCTTATTAACCAATGACATAGGTAAAGTTGGCCAAATGGTTCGGCCCAAGCATGAGTTTGGGCTGAACATTGGCTGTTTGCCTGTTCAATGAACACCTGAATTATTGGGGCGTTTGACCGTTTGTTCAGCCCGCCGAATAACCACTATGCACTGTGCTGCAACACAGTGCATTGGAAGCCCTGACTGGCTGAAGAAATGAAAGCTTTGCCCAATCAGAGCACAGAGCACTGTCAGAGCCATGATTGAAGAAAGTAATTTTGACTCTATCCAATCATGGCTCATTGCTCTTAGTCCCGCCCCACACTATAAAAATATTCTCCACATAGCGGGCATTTGCATTTGTGAAAAAGATAGAACAGGGCTCTGTTCAGTGCTGTTAGTGAGTTAGTTTTGCTATAGTGTGCTATTGTGCTTCTATTGTCAATGAAGAATATAAGTCTAGTGTGAATCTAGTAATAGTTCAGTGTGAGTGTAATATGACCATTGATCTTTACTTTAGTGTCTTTTTATGGGTATAATGTGACCATTCATTTTTATTTTAGTGTCAGTTTAGCTTTTCAGGGCAGGTTTTCTGCAGTATATATTAGTGCATTACTGCATGTTTAGAGCAGTAAATGGCTGCATGTTACTGCACATTTAATGCAGTATATATGAGTGCATTATTGTATGTTTAATGCAGTATACATCAGTGCGTTACTGCATATTTTGCACAGTATATATGAGTGCATTACTGTATGTTTAATGCAGTATAGATCAGTGCATTACTATACGTTCAATGCAAGGTTTGTAACAAGAGAATCTGGATGCCGCACACTGGATAAAGTTGATTGTCCTGTATTTTTGATGATCCAATTTTTACAATAAAGAAGAATTTTCAACTTTATCCAGTGTGCGGCATCCAGATTCTCTTGTTACAAACCTTGCTTCAATTTGCATTTAGCCAGCACCTGGGACTCCCCTCCTCTGAAGGATCCACTAAACATACACCTGGGAGCAAGTCTACCTGAGCGGTGAACCACCTTCCCTATACGTTCAACGCAGTATATATCAGTGCGTTACTGAACGTTTAACACAGTATATATCCATGCGTTACTGCATGTTTAATGCAGTAAATATCAGTATGCTACTATATGTTTATGCAGTATATATCAGTGTGTTACTGCATGTTTAACACAGTATATATCAGTGCGTTACTATATGTTTAACGCAGTATATATCAGTGCGCTACTGCACGTTTAACGCAATATATATCAGTGTGTTAATATATACGTTTAACGCAGTATATATCAGTGCATTACTGCACGTTTAATGCAGTATATATCATTGAATTACTGCATGTTTAACGCAGTATATTTCAATTCATTACTGTATGCTTAACGCAGTATATATCAGTGCACCACTGCAAGTTCAATGCAGTATATATTAGTGCGTTACTGCATGTTTAATGCAGTACATATTAGTGTGTTGCTGTACGTTTAACACAGTATATATCAGTGCATTAATGCACGTTTAATGCTGTATCTATCAGCGTGTTACTGCACATTTAATGCAGTATACATACTAGTATGTTACTGTACGTTTAACGCAGTATATATCAGTGCATTGCTGCACATTTAACACAGTACATTTGAGTGTGTTACTGCACATTTAATGTAGTATATTTCAATGTGTTACTGCACGTTTAATGCAGTATATATCAGTGCGTTACTGTACGTTTACTGCCAAATATATCATTGTGTTACGGCACATTTAATGCAATATATTTGAGTGCGTTACTGTGAATTTAACGCTGTGTATTTCAGTGAGTTACTGCATGTTTAACACAGTATATTTCAGTGCATTACTGCGCATTTAACGCAGTATATATCAGTGTGCTACTGTACATTTAAAGTAGTACATATTAGTGTGTTACTGCACGTTGAACACATTATATTTGAGTGCTTTACTGCACGTTTAAAGCAGTATATATCAGTGCATTAATGCACGTTTAGTGCAGTATATTTGAATGCGTTACTGCAAGTTTAACGCAATATATATCAGTGGTCAGCGAGGTCAAAAAAAGACACAAGTCTATCAAGTCCAACCTATATGTGTGATTTTATGTTAGTATTACATTGTATATCCCTGTATGTTGTGGTCGTTCAGGTGCTTATCTAATAGTTTTTTGAAATTATAGATGCTCTCCGCTGAAACTACTGTCTGTGGAAGAGAATTCCATATCCTTGCCACTCTTACAGTAAAGAAGGTTAAACTGCTTTTCTTCTAATTTTAGTGAATGGCCATGTGTCTTATGAAATTCTCTTTCACTGAAAAGTTTTATCCCTATTGTAGGACACTAGTATGGTATTTGTACATTGAAATCATATCCCCTCTTAAGCGTCTCTTCTCCAGAAAGAACAAGCTCAGTGCTTGTAACATTTCCTCATAACTAATGTCCTCCCGTCCCTTTATTAGTTTTGTTGTCCTTCTCTGGACTCTCTCCAGGTCCAGCACATCCTTCCTGTGGACTGGTGCCCAGAACTGGACAGCATACTCCAGGTGAGTCTTGTAGAGTGGGAAAATTATTGTTTTATCTCTGGAGTTGATCCCTTTTTAGTGCATGCCAATATTCTGTTTGCTTTGCTTGCAGCAGCTTGGCATTGTATGCCATTGCTGAGCCTGTAATCTACTAGGACCCCCAGGTCCTTTTTCTATCCTAGATTCCCCCTGAGGTTCTCCCCCCAATCTCCCCCCAATGAGTAGGTTGCATTCATATTTTTGCCACCCAAATGCATTATTTTACATTTTTCTACATTAAACCTCATTTATCATGTAGTTGCCCACCCCATTGATTTGTTCAAATCTTCTTGCAAGTTCTCCACATCCTGCGGAGAAGTTTTTGCCCTGCTTAGCTTAGTATTGTCTGCAAATACAGAGATTGAGCTGTTTATCCCATCCTCTAGGTTGTTTATGAATAAATTAAATAGGATTGGTCCCAGGGCAGAACCCTGGGTGACCCCACTTTCTACCCTGGACCATTCCGAGTACTCTCCATTTATCACCACCCTCTGAACTCGCCCCTGTAGCCAATTTTCAATCCATGTACTCACCTTATGGTCCATGCCAACAGACCTTACTTTGTACAGTAAACGTTTAGGGGGAACTGTATCACATGCTTTTGATACACCATGTCTATGGGCCTTCCTTTATCTAGATGGAAGCTCACCTCCTCATAGAAGGTTAATAGATTGGTTTGGCAAGAATGATTCTTCGTGAATCCATGCTGATTACTGCTTACTGATTACTGCTAATGATACCGTTGTCTAAATCTTGTATATAGTCCCTCCTCAAAAAGCTTAACGTACATTATATTTAAATGCGTTACTGCATGTTTAACGCAGTATACAGTATCTCACAAAAGTGAGTACATCCCTTACATTTTTGGAAATATTTTATTATATCTTTTCATGTGATAAAACTGAAGAAATTCCCCCCTCCCCCCTCCTCCCCCGTCCTTACCTTCCCCTCTGCCCCCCCTCCCCACTTCCCTCACGGTCTCTTCCAGTCCTTTCACTGTGGTGATAGTCACTCTATTCATACATAGCCCATACCAAAATTCATTATATATTATATATTTTTCTATACTAGCTTATCTTGCCAGAAATTCCCCCGTGCTCGCCCCAGGGGAACGCCCCAAGTGGGCATCTCACAAGTGCCATCTAAGCCCGAAGGGGCAGTGGTTGGTGAGTGTTTATAAAACTTGATGAATCACTCCAAAATTATGTTATATTTTCTGTATTACCTGTTATCAATATTTACATGTAATTCTGACTATTTTACCCTGTAGATACTTTATTTGGACGCCTCCTGAGGAAGCGGCCATGCCGCGAAACTGTTGAGGTCCGCGTCCTTAAGTATATCAGCTTGCCTCCATTTACCTATGCGGGCTTTATAATACTGCTTCTTAAGAATTATTATTGTTTTGTAACAGTTCATAGATTGTACTGTTATTAATCTGTATTATGTATATGGATTTTTTAGTGTTTGTAATTGAATAAATTGGAAATTTTATCTACACTGTATGTTATTATATGGTACCGCAATAGTCCACATATTTTTTTTTTTATGGTGAGGCATGTTTTGATTTGGAGTAGTCCTGGTCATTCCCTCCCCAATCCCCCTTATAAACCTTCCATTGGATGATGGTACCCGTGAATTGAATAACCTTGTGTCTTTAACTTGTGGCATTATTCTGTAAAACTGAAGAAATGTCACTTTGCTACAATGTAAAGTAGTGAGTGTACAGCTTGTATAACAGTGTAAATTTGCTGTCCCCTCAAAATAACTCAACACACAGCTATTAGGGATGGGCCAAACGACCCCCTGTTCGGTTCGCACCAGAACTTTCGAACATCAGGAAAGTTTGGAACCGAATAACAAACCCCATTGAAGTCTATGGGACCCTTTTTTTTTTTTTTTTTTTTTTTATTTACCACGTCAATGACCGTATTCAAGAGGGTATGTTTCAACTCTGCAGTCCAATATTGACCCGACTCGTTTTCACATCATTTTGGCATAGTTTTTTTTTTTTTTTTTCATTCCCTTGTTCTTTAAAAGAAATATGAATGTCCCCAACTCAAACAACCACTTCCTTTATTGGAGCCTCCCTTCACTAGGAACAATCAATAAAAAGGATCTATTACTTATAGAATCTAGACTCCCCTGAATCCATCCCTGCTGCTACCCCCCCCGCCCCCTTCTCCCCCCGATGTCATCCTTCCTGGTCCTACCATTCCATTGCGTACCTTAAAACCTACCATTTCTAGTCACCTCTTATCACCTCGCCTTTTATTTCGTACAGCACTCCATCTATTTAAGGAGCCAGCCCACGATCTTATTTTAGATTCCTATCACCTCCGCAGGCCTATTTGAGCACCTGAACTCTAACCAATCCCTCCATTTATCTTCATACTCTTCCATTCCCAATCCCTCACTGTATCTCAGGTATTCGAGACTTTGAATTTCATTTGCTTTATCGTACCAATCCTGTAGTGTTGGATACCATCTATCCTGCCAATATCTGGGTATAAGGCTTTTGGCAGCGTTCAAGAGTTGTGATAAGAGTGTTCTCAAGTATGCCTCAGTTGGCAGTCTAAAACCATGAAATAAACATGCCCATGGATCATCAAGAACCTCAATGCGGATTATCTCACTAGTAATTTGCCTGAGCTCACCCCAGAATTTTTTGATTACCGGGCATTGCCACCATATATGCGCCATTGTCCCAATCTCTTTACATCCCTGCCAACAGTATTGAGGGGTTTCGCTCTGATATTTAGAAGCTCTATCTGGGGTAATATACCATCTTGCCAAGCATTTGTAGTTTAGCTCAGACATCTTGTAGTTTACCGATGTTGTATGTACTCGCTTTAATAAAGTCCCAATATCCGAGTCTGTGAGTTTTGAAACCAATTCCAACTCCACTTCTTAATAAATGGCGGTGTTTCTATTCCCTTCAGTTCTTTTAACATCCTATAGATCCTAGAGATCCCCTTTTTCCCTACTTTGTCAGTGCACAATTTCTCTAAGGGGTGATAGTTATCTTCCGACCTTACGGGTTGAGGGAGTGTTTCGATCAAATGTTTTAATTGGCTATATCGCCATCTGTCAATAGCTATGAGTTCCCCTCTGTTTTTTAACTCCTGGTAAGTACATAATTTGCCCCGGTCCATCACATCCTTTAATTGTGCATCTTCTTGTAGGATCCATTTCCCAAACAATATCTCCATTCCAGGTGTGAAATACTCGGTGTCCTTCAGTGGAATTAAAGGAGAATTGTATTCCCATTTCTCCCATTTGTGCAAGTTATCCCATACTTTTAATGCATATCTAGTGATAGTAGGTGTCTCAGTGCTAAGTTTTCTAAAAAAAGGAGGAATCCAGGGCGCATGCGCGGCGGCACCTAACATGGACGCATAGTCCGGGAGCTCCGTCCCGCTCCAGCAGCTACGGCCTCAAAGAAAGCAGACCGAACGGCACCAGCCGACTGGATCCACTTCCCAAGTGTGGGAGACAACCCGGGGACCATCCACATGTATTCCGGAGCGGTAAGAAGAAACCTACAGCCCGCTTTTGAAGCCTCACCGGCCCGGCCTGATAAAGCCAAGATGGCGGCGGCCCCTCACTGTGTTACCTCAGATAACACACAGATCTCGCAGCCCACGTCCTCCCCCTCTTTACTGCAGCAAGACAACCTTGCACACAGCACTGCCCTGGGCCTCACCTCACCTGCTTCTACCGAATCCCTATTAGGACGCTGTATGGTAGGTGCAGACTTTTCACCTATGGAAGCAGGCCCTCCCCAGTCACAACAAATACTACAGCCCGGGGACTGGGGCCTACTCCAGCCTGTTGATGTGGCGGATCTCTTTAATAAATTTGCAGTACTCCTGGACAGGGGATTAATTAACACAGCAAATAGGATTACAAATGATATTAAAGCAGATCTACAGAATATTGGCTCCCGCATGGAAATAATAGAAACACACCTGGAAGCCACCTCATCTAGAACGAATCAGAATACTGCCTGCATACAGATTCTCCAGGAACAGCTTGAAACAGCGCATGCAAAGATTGACGACCTGGAGAACAGGAATCGAAGGTATAACTTCAGATTAAGGGGGCTCCCTGAGTCTTATAAAGACATACCAGACACAATACAAGCTTTCATTAAGGATTTACTTCCTGACACCCCACAGCACAGATTGGAGTTAGACCGGGCTCACAGGGCTCTCAAACCACCTAGAGCAGACGGTCTTCCACGTGACGTCGTGGTCAAACCACATTTTTACTCCATCAAGAAGGAAATAATGCAGAAATCAAGAACAATGCCAAAAATCATCTTCCAAGGCCACCAACTGCAAATTTTTGCGGATCTCTCCCCATCCACTATACAAAAGAGGAGATCTTTGAAACCACTCCTCCAAATCCTGATGGACAAGGTGATCAAATATTGGTGGCTCTTTCCGTTTCAGCTAAAATTCATCTGGAAGGGCAAATCATAAACTTTCGGTTCGCTTCAAGAAGGAGAAAAGGTTCTGCTTCAACTGGGCCTCATCAGCCAGGACTTTAACTCTACACCATCGGGATCAAATCCAAACTCAGCGAAAAGACAACTTCCAACCAGCCCTCTGACACCAGTATGGGAATCGGTGAAGTCCAAGAAACATAAGGAGACAGTCCCTCCATGACTCTTTTGACTATGAGGCCATCTGGGCCGTGTCCGGTCCTAGTGGACTTTTTTTCTTTCCTCTCAGGTGACCTGGGGGGTCTCGCACCCCGGGTTGGTCCCTCGTGGGATGGTTACCCCTTGGCCTGAATTTTTTACTGGGCCGAGGGGATCTCGTGGGGAGTCCCTGCTGGGGTTATGAGTCCTACCTAAAATTTACACTAGACACAATTTATAAATGGGGCCCCCCTTTCGGCCATGTCCCTATGGAGGTGTCTGAGAGGAGGAGGAGGAATGATAATAACCAAAATTAGTCTGGGCTCATCATAGAGACCTGCTCCTCCTATATCCCTATAACTGAAAGAATTACCTAGTATACCCGATCCATCCGGAATATTCTTCCTCCCTATCCCCTCCACCATGGGCATCTATGCCCACATGGATCCAGTTTATTATCTCCATCCTAAAAAGGCTCACAGTTTTACGTTACTTTTTTTTTTTTTTTCTCTTTTTTTGTTCCATTTTCAAGGCAATATGTGGTTTCACCTCCTGCTCAATTTTTCATTTTCATTAGTTGCAGCTGCCTAGGGTGATATGTCTTGCCAGTTATTAATGTTAGAGCCTAGCAACCTTTATAAGTCATCTCTTTTTTCGGTTCTACTTAGAGACATAGTTTTAGCGGCCGGTATGCTGGAGTGGTGCTCATGCACCCCCTCTTGTCTGTGAGAACAGATTTTAGTCTCTTCTCTAGACAAGTGTAGTCCCTGTCATTTAAAGGGACTCTAAAGTTCACCCTTAACATAGATGGGGGATCCTGTCACCTCCATCCATCGGAAGACTCCCTTGTCTTTCGTCTTTCCTGTCTCCTTTACTTTCATCTCTCTTTCACAAGACACTCATTATAATCTCTTTACAGAAGTCGACTGGGGGGAAACACCCCGAGGTTGTATACTGACGTCCGAGGACTCTGCAAGGCCTACGAGGTACCTTGGCCTCAATGAACTCGATTGGGTAAGTGCTGATTTGGCCCCAGATCGTTCCCCACCTCTGCTCAATGGCTAATACACCACAGATACAAACTACTATCAAGGTAGTTACGCATAATGTGCAGGGATTGAATTCTCCCATTAAAAGACGTAAAATTTTTAACTACATGCACTCGCAAAAAAATTACGTAATTCTCATACAGGAAACCCACTTCCCTAAAAATTTCTGCCCATCGTTCATTCACTCTAACTTCCCTTCCTTTTCTTTGACCAATGCCGAGACTAAGACTAAGGGAGTAGGCATTTTCATCTCAAAGAGATGCAAATTCACCTTAAAGTCAGAACACAAGGACCCGGACGGGAGATTTTTATTACTGGTGGGTGAATTAGATGGACAATTATACTCATTTATCTCATATTATGCTCCTAATACTGGCCAATTGGCCTTCTTCCAAAACATGCTGCAGACCCTAAATCCGCTAACTGAAGGCACAGTGATCTTTGGGGGAGACTCCAACACCGCGTTCGATCAGGGACTGGATAAATCTAGACCCCAGGGGCACGCTTAACTAGACCTTCCAAACAGAGCCTCCGTTTGGCCAAATTACTTTTTCAACATGGTCTAGTCGACATATGGAGGGAAGTCAACCCCACTACCCGAGACTTCACCCACTACTCAAACCCACACGGAACCTTCTCTAGGATCGACCATATTCTCCTTCCATCACCCTCTATCCCACTGACCAAAAAAGCTTTAATTAAAGATGTGGTCTGGTCGGATCACTCCATGGTAATTTTGACACTCCTCCACCAGGGAAGTCGGCTCCCTGATAGACGCTGGAGACTTAATGAATCCATCCTGAGTGACCCGTCCAGAGCAGCGGAAATCGAAAAACATATCAAATCCTATTTTCACACCAACGACACACCTCTTGCCTCTGGGCAGCCCACAAGGCAGTCCTTAGAGGCCACTTAATCCAAATAGCTTCACACATTAACAAGTCCAATAAAGCGGAAATCGCAAAACTAGATAAGAAATTCTCTGATTTGGCTAAAATGCACAAAACTAACCCTAGTTCGGTACCCATAGCCAAATTAGACGCAGCCCGTATGGCACTAAACCTGGCCCTCACTACCAAGGCCGAAAAATGGCTACGGTGGAATAGATCCAAATTTTACTGCCACGGAGACAAATTAAGCTCAATGCTAGCAAGTAGACTCTCCCCAAAATTCAGGTCCCAAGCTCTCCCAAAAATTAAAATCCAGGGGGGTACACTCTCTTAGAATCCCCAACGTATCATGGGTGAATTTCAGAGATACTACGAAGCCTTATACAGTGGGGATCATAACCCTCCTCAACGGGAGATGGACAGTTTTTTAAATAACATTCAAATTCCTAAATTACAAGATGCTCATCATCAAAAATTAGATGCCCCTATCTCAGCGGAAGAAGTATGCATGGTCATTAAAAACTCTAAAACTCTCTCAGCACCAGGCCCAGATGGGTTTTCTATATCCTATTATAAATCATTCGCCATCACACTTGCCCCATATATGGCCCGGTTCTTCAACGCCCTCAGGCAAGGGGGACAACTGAACTCCTCACTTAATATGGCTCACAACACAGTCCTCCCCAAACCCAACAAAGACCCCAGCTCTGTAGGTAACTACAGGCCTATATCTCTTATCAATAATGACTTGAAGTTCCTGACTAAGATCCTTGCAGACCGCCTGGCTTCCTTTATTAGCTTATACGTTCACAAAGACCAAGTAGGATTTATGCCTGGAAGACAGGGTCCAGATCAAACTAGACGTGCAATAGATATAATTTCTCTCCTCAACTCAAATTGGGATGGAGGCCCATCCAGACAAGGTTGTCTATTGTCCCTAGATCTCCAAAAAGCTTTTGACTCTGTAAATTGGAATGATATATTTAACATTTTACATAGATGGGGATTTGGGGACTCCTTTCTGAATGTTTTGCATGCTCTATACTCATTTCCCACAGCCCAGGTGCGTCTGCAGGGATTTTACTCTGAGTCTTTCCCCATTTCGAGAGGCACAAGACAGGGGTGCCCCCTATCCCCATTGATTTTTGCCATAGCAATCGAATCCCTAGCAATCGCTATCAGTTCCAATCCAAACATACAGGGGGTTCAGTGCGGCTCCTGTCACCACAAATGTGCGTTGTTTGCAGACGACATCCTAATGTTTATATCGTCTCCCTTGACCTCCCTCCCCAACATATGCCGCCTTCTTGACGAGTTCGGATCTATCTCAGGACTTAAAGTAAATTATGACAAGTCTCAAGCGCTCAACATCAACTTACCTACCCCTTTGCTGGCCAGGCTAAGAGAGAGTTTCAGATTCACGTGGAATGAAGCGCATATCACATACCTGGGGATTAAATTGACCCCCAAGATAGAGCTTCTTTATCAAGCTAATTATCCTCAGCTATACCAAAAACTGGAAGAGGACTTGACCAGGTGGTCTGGGCTCTCATTATCCTGGCTTGGCAAAATAAATTCAATTAAAATGACCCTTCTTCCCCGCATCCTATATTACTTTAGGGCCCTACCAATCCCTATTGACAAAACCCGATTAAAAAAATTCCAAGCCAAAATTATAAAATTTATTTGGGGCAAAAGAGGTCATAGATTCTCAAAATCGATCTTGTTTAGAGCCAAGACCGGAGGCGGACTGGGCTTACCTAACCTACTCTGGTATTTCCAAGCAGCCCACCTTGCTCAAATCTCAGCAGTTTACTCCCGCTGGGAAAGACCTGACTGGGTACATATTGAAAGGCTGGCAGTACCACTCCATACCATAGACTATCTCCTCTGGTGCCCTAATAAACTAAGACCTTCAATCCTATCCCCGACGCTTTCACACTCTTTCCATCTCTGGGATTGCCTACGGAAAAACAACCAGATCTCATCTCCTATAGAACCTCTTAAACACATATTTCATAATCCTGACTTCCCACCGGGGCTAGACATTAAAGCCTTTCGATGGTGGCTAGACAAAGGCCTTTACAGGATAGGCCACTTTCTTAGGCCTTTGGGCCCGATCTCCAAACCATATTGTATTAGTAACTTGGAAATGCCCTCCTCAGAATTTTTCAGATCCTCTCAAATATCAAACTTTTTACAGAAAAAGTGCAAGACATCTTCCCACAAACTATTAATAACTGAATATGAATCTTGGTGTGGCCAGGCCATTGAGCAGAGAGGGGGAATTTCAGTGATCTACAGGGCCCTATCATCGACACAATCCAAGGCACCTTACATGCTGCAATGGGAGGAGGACTTGGCACAACAATGGAAAACCGACACTTGGCACCGAAATTTTGCAAACTCCTTCAAGGGGATTCTTAATACCAGCTTCATGGAAGCTAGCGTAAAAGTAATAACTAGATGGTACCTAGTTCCATCTAAACTAGCTGCGATTTTCCCATCCTCCTCTCCTCTCTGCTTCAGAGGTTGTGAATTAAGAGGTGACATGATACATACTTGGTGGTCCTGTCCCAGAATACGTCAGTTTTGGCACAAGATCTTCACCTGGATTAACAAAATTACAGCCTTATCCATACAAGTGTCTCTTCTCATAGCACTCCTTAACTTCCCAGTCCAGGGAGCCTCCAGGAACACGCGACGCCTCATACACTTTATCCTTCTAGGAGCTAAGCTCAAGATAGCCAAAGCTTGGAAGCAACCATATGTTTCCACCCTCATGGCCAAACGAAAGATATCCTGGATTATGAACCAGGAAAAGATGGCGGGCGTAGTCTTGGATCATTCAGAAAAGTTCAAAATTGTATGGGAGCCTTGGGCAGATTTTGTGGGTGTATCCCTCTACTAGAGTCCTCAAGAGGCGACTATGGGACTCTGGGCTCCCCCCAGTCGGCTTCCAATATAAACTTACATTTCTTCTTCTTCTGTCTCTTTCCTTTCTTTTCCCCTCTTCCCCTTCCCATTCTCACTCTCCGTAAGGTCCCCACCCCCCACTTCTTACCCAAATGATTTTTAACTAGACCAAACAAGATTACTCTTTTGTAATAAGGTCTAGCATTATGTTGGCTATACCGCATACTCCTCAAAAAAAAGGAAAAAAACAGTTATATGTTGAGAACATTTTATTCTTCCATTTTTTTCTTTTTTTTTTTCTTTTTCATTACATTTAATCTAGTTGCTTGTCAGGGCGGTCAAATACATGCCATACTTACTAGTCTATGGTTATTCCTAGACCTTTGATCTGTCTCGTATGCCAAA
Source organism: Aquarana catesbeiana (assembly GCF_042186555.1). Lineage (NCBI taxonomy): Eukaryota > Metazoa > Chordata > Amphibia > Anura > Ranidae > Aquarana > Aquarana catesbeiana. The sequence continues at coordinate 284,640,369 of NC_133328.1, forward strand.
AATACATACTACCCTCTACAGAAAGTGATGGGTGGATTTTTTTATGTTTTTTCACAAATTTTACGTATTGCAAGGTAAATTTCGGGGTGGGGGGTCTCGGGGGGGGGGGGGGGCTCCACCACAGATTGTTCCCTATTGGGGCGGTGGAGCTCCCTCCGTCTGGGATCACCCACCTTTTCATAATGTGAGGTAACCCGAGCTAAAATAAAAAAAAGGACTAGATAATTCAGTCTTTGTTCTCCAGGATTTCCTCCTCACCTACATGAATCCTTTTATGTATTATTGTTTTTCAAGTTATACTTTTCACTTTCTGATCACTTTAGGAATTACCTGTACTATATGATGGTTATCTTTCTGTAACTGTTACATCATTCTTAGCTCCTGCGGGGCTGAGGACCTGCTTCATGTTTATTGCCTATGATGTATTCACTTTTATTGGAAAATAAAATATATTGAAACGAAAAAAGGAGGAATCCATATAATTTTGCCCATTTTTGTTTTACTAATCGTGTTATCCATTTCCACCCAACGCTTTTCCTTATTGTTTTTTGCCCATTCTACTATTCGTGATAATATAATTGCCTCGTGGTAGCATTTAATATCTGGTGCCCCCCAACCCCCCTTCTCCTTATCTTTAACTAATAGTGCAAAACTTATGCATGATTTTTTCCCTCTCCAAATAAATTTAAAAAAAGTTATGCAATGTTTTTAAATATGCTTGTGGAAGTGGGATTGGGAGCATTTGCATTTTATACAAGATTTTTGGTAAGATTGCCATCTTGAGGATGTTAATTCTCCCCCTCCCATGATAAATGTCCTCTTGAAATTCTGCTCAGCTCCTCTTTGATCTCATCAAGGAGTGGAACAAAATTGGACTGGTACAGTGACTCTCTTGATCTAGTTATCTTAATCCCGAGATATTTAATTTCTTTTTTCCCCCATACAAATGGGAACTCCTTATGAAAAGAGTGGTCCTCTTTTTTACTCTTGATTATTTCTATTACTTCTGATTTGGTTGGATTTATCTTAAAATTAGATATTTCTCTGTACTCTTTTAAAGGTAGTAAGCAAGTTAGGGAGAGATATCCTTGATTTAGTTATGTACAATAGAATATCATCCGCAAAGGCTGCCAACTTATGATCCTCTACACCATCATTTACTCCCACGAAATCTGGGTTCCTTATCTTTGTTAGGAGGGGTTCTAACGTGAGCACAAATAATAAAGGGGAAAGTGGGCATCCCTGTCTAGTGCCATTAGACATTTCGAACAGCTCCGAGAGTGTTCCGTTGATCTTGACCCTTGCAGAGGAACGTACGTATAATGCCTTATAATGCCTTTATCCACCTGGTCATGTTAGGCCCAAGTCCTATCTCCTCCAGTGTACTATGCATAAAGCCCCAGTTTTTCAGCATCAAGTGACAAGAGTAGCCCTGGGGCTTTCTTTTCTTTGATTCTCTGCATTACCAAAAATGTTCTTATGCCATTGTCTCGTCCTTCCCTGCCAGAGATGAACCCCACCTGATCTGGGTGAACAACATCGTTCATTATATTTTTCACTCTCCCTGCCAATACTTTTGCGAATAGTTTCGTGTCCACATTGAGGAGTGATATAGGTCTATAGCTAGAGCATAGTGTACTGTCTTTGCCCTCTTTCAAGATAATAGTAATAATGGCCTCTAACGACTCTTTCCTCGTGTCCCATTTTAGCCCTATCCCATTCATGTAGGAACAAAGTTTAGAGATTAAGAAGTCCTGACATTTTTTATAACATAGTACAGATAAACCATCGGGCCCAGGACTTTTCCCGGCAGGTGTTTCTTTTAATATTTTTTTCTATCTCATCTTTGGTTATAGGGGCCTCAAGTTTGCTACGTTTATCTTCTGCTATTTTGTTTAGTCCTATATCTTTCAGGAAAGCTTTAGTCCTCATCCTTTTCTTATCCGCCTCTTCTGTTGTTATCTTCTTATTAATAGAGTATAGCCCACCATAGTAATCTTGGAAGGTTTTGGCAATTTCACTAGTACTATATCTCATGTCCCCAGCTGTTGTCTTTATTTACTCAATATATTTGATACTTTTCTTTTTTTTTAGTATCTTTGCTAGATACTTCCCCCCAACTTACCTCTCCTTCTTTATTAAATTGTAAGCCACTCGTGTTTCTTGTTCTACTAAGTCTCTCAAGGCCTCTCTTTTATAGTAGAGTCCTGAAAGCACCTCCTTCTCTCCAGTTGACTTATGCTGCTGCTCTAGCTCAAATATCTCTTTTGTTAAAGTACGTCTATCTTCCTTGATCTTTTTTTTTTTTTTTCCGAACCAGCCTTGATCAGAATCCCCCGTTATGTAGGCTTTATGGGCCTCCCACACGGTAGCCTCCGATACCTTTGATATCTCCGCTGATACATTTGTCTTAAAATATTGTTCTAATTCCTTTTTTATAAGTTCTCCTACCACTTTATCATTTAATAAGTCTTTGTTTAGTCTCCAGCTGCTACTCTTATTTTGAGGCTGTCCTATATTCAATGTTAGACTTACAGGCGCGTGATCGGAAAAGGTCATTATACCGATATCTGAGCTAGTCACGGCCTCCAGCTATCTATGCTCAATCAGAAAGAAGTCAAGTCTGGAGTAAGTCCCATGCATGGGGGAGTGGTCTATGGGACCTGACCGTGAAAAATCAAAAGTGCCCATTTTGAAGGTTTATGCTGTATGCAAGTAATTGGGCATACAATGGTTATGGGGGTCCAGGTACTGCCCCTTGGGGGACATGTATCAATGAAAAAAAAGTTTGTAAAAAACATCATTTTTAAATGAGCAGTGATTTATTGAATCTTAAAGTCAAAGTATAAAAAAATGAAAAATTCCTTTCAATATAGTGCCTGGGGGGTTCCCTTAGTCCACCTGTAAAGTAGCACATCTGTACTGTGTATGGAAGATGCTACAGCAATAATTGCATTTATAAAGCCCAAAAAATGACATTTAACGGCAAGCTTTCTTTATTTTGTAACCAACGGGGAGTCAGGCTGTATGATGAGGCCACAATGTAGTGCACGGGAGAAAAGATTAGAGATTTTTTTGGTAAATTCTGGTGTCTCTACCACCAACTTTGGATTTCTACTTCTGTAATGGGTGCAGAAAAATTGTTCTTTAGGTGTCGGTGTGGTGCCTTCACCATAACCTTCGCCATAACCCTATAAAGGTACTCGTGATGAAAGCAAGAATTAGCTTTGCTGTCAAAAATTGTAATGATATTCATCTGTCAAATAGGTGCAGAAAAATTGTTCTTTGGGTATCGTGAAGTAGAGGAAGACATATGTCAAACAGCAAGAGATGGTTTTCCATCCCCAGAACCCTTGGGAGTAGTATGTGGCTGGGAGGAGGCAGTTCTAGATACTGTATTCCTCAGTGACCCTGAGGAGTCTGCTTCTCATACCTCTGCAGATTTGCGGTGCATGGGTTCCCTCATATTTCAAAGCCTGTGAGAGGACCCAAGAATACGTGGCGTGAAGGGAAAGGATCACTATTGGTTGGCAATCCTCCTTGACCACCATTATAAGGGGAAAGTCTCAGAACTCATCCCAATCCCACAGAGAGTGCAGAAGACTACATTTGAGGAGACCTTAAAGAGGAGTTTATCGAATGCCTTTCTCAACTCTGGTAGATTACAGTGTCGTGGAAAATGTAGTTTTGAGGCATCTGTTGGTCAAGAGAGGAGTGGTGGAGAAGGCGGCTGCCTAAGTGATGCATTTCTGAATTTATTTAGTCCTCATCGCCCAGGGCTGTCAGCGTCTGCATCACATGGTGGACGATTATCTAGGGGCAAAAACAGAGATGGAGAGCTTTCCAGTCAATGAACAACTGGCTTACTGGGTCATGAGAATAGACCACTGGCCAGAACTTGCCCAGTATGCTATTGAGCTGCTGGCCTGCCCTGCATCCAGCGTGCTTTCCAAACTGGCATTCAGTGCTGCTGGAGGTTTTGTTACTGATCATAGAAAGCGTCTGTCTACAGACTCCATGAACCGTCTGACTTTTATCAAAATGAATCAGTCCTGGATTACGAGCAGCTATGAAGCCCCCAATGCCATAGTCACCAATTAAAGTGGAGTTCCGCCCACATATATATTTTTTCTTTTTCAGCATCCCCTCTGCTTGTATGGAATAATATACATTAACGCATATATATATTTCAATCCAGTCCGCAGTACTTTTTTTATAATATACTTACCTTATTTTTATCTTCCTGAGTGATTCCATCTTGATTGTGGGCATGTGAAGCTCACTAGGACTGTCTTCTGGGATAAGGTGCATGCTGGATACCCAACATGCACCTCCTGATCTCGCACATGTGCACTGTAAGCTGGGCGTAGTGCTGACAGTGTGTAGATTCCTCTTTGATTGTGTCATTCCCTGTTTTGAAAGAACACAATGCTATCCTTCGGCACTGCCAACTGACTCCTGGGAAGCAATCACACACATCTCCCAGGAGCACAGGCACTGCGGAATATGACATAAATCACTGAGGTCTGGAAGTGGCAGATTAGAAGGGACCCCATGGCAACAATGCAGACAGAGTAAGTAGAAAAATCTTTTTGGCCCAAATATTGTTGTTCATGCAGAAAGCTGCTGATTGATGTAAACATTATATTATGGGTGGAACTCTGCTTTAAGTGTTTTTGGGATGTGGAATCTCTGCAGGACTTCTAGGCTGCCTAGTGTTGTGCGTGCTGATTTCATCTGGAAGAATGTTTTTGGTGTAGGTTTCATGGGCACAATTAACACCCAAAGAACAATTTTTCCACACTTGTTTGATAGGGACTGTATTTTTTTCTCCACTGAAGCAGATGCGGCAGAGAAATTTGCTGGCTATAGTCTACAGCTGCTGGCAAATGTGCTGCAAGTACCTTGGACACCCTGCGCTATAGCATCATCCCTGCCAGTGGAAGCTGTTGAGAGGTCATGAGGTATAGCAAGGACAGAGTGAGTGAGTAAGCAGGATGAACAGATCTGTGCCCCTTTTGTGTGGCTTTTAGTTACTCTTGCCAATGGGCTGAGTGGTGGGAGGTTAAATGCCTTGTCAAGCATGTGATATCCAAATGGTTGGTGTTTTTGCCACCCTTGATGCGCTTGAGACAAATTTTGCAAATAGTAACAGTGCGATCATCTGCACATGTACTAAAAAAGGCCCAGACAGCTGAGCTGTCTGAAGTGAGCCGGGAGATAACAGCTCCACAATGTGATGGAATAGAGTGGCTGCTCTCTACTCTTCCTTGATGGCTGCCTTGCTGGGGTTGTGCCTCACCCTCACTTTCCTCCTCTGCTCTATTCTGCACCCAAGTCGAGTCAGTGACCTCATCATCATCTCCTCCATCCTCATTACCATTGGAGGCAACTTGGCGATAAGCTGCGGCTGGGAAAACATGACTGCCAATTTGTGTACCATTGTTCTCCCCTCTCTGTAGAATCATGTTCCTACCTTCCTCAACCTCAGAGTCAGAACCAATATGTGACTTGAGTAATGGCTGTGTAATGTCAAAGAGCAAGTGGCTTACGCTGTGTTTAAATAACTCTGCTGACTCCTCCATGCCTGATGCTTATTAACAAAATGTAATGAAGATGTGTAAATGTGTACATTGATACACTTTAATCAATGGAAAGTGGTGTGTGGTGCACTTTAATTTGAGTATTAATGACACAGGCACACTCCACAGATACACAATAATATACTGCAATATACTGCGTCAAACATGCAGTAACACACAGAACTATATGGTGTGAAACTTGTAGTAACGCAATGAAATATACAGTGTTAAACTTGCAATAGCGCAATGGAATATACAGCATTAAACTTGCAGTAACGCACATAACTATATTGCGTTAGACTTGAAGTAACACAATGAAACATATGGCGTTAAACTTGCAGTAACGCACAGAACTAAATGCCATTAAACTTGCAGTAATGCACAGAACAATAAGGTGTTAAACTTGCAGTAATGCACAGAACTATATGATGTTAAACTTTCAGTAGCACAATTAAATATACAGCGTAAAACTTGCAGTAACACACAGATCTATATGGCGTTAAACTTACAGCAATGCACAAAACTATATGGCGTTAAACTTGCAGTAATGCAATGATATATATGGCATTAAACTTGCAGTAACGCAATGAAATATACAGTGTTAAACTTGCAGTAACGCATAGAACTATATGGCGTTAAACTTGCAGTAACAGAATGAAATATGTGATGTTAAACTTGCAGTAACGCAATGAAGAATACAGCTTTAAACTTGCAGGAACACACAGAACTATATGATGTTAAACTTGCAGTAACGCACGGAACTATATATAAAGATGCCGCAATAAACAAATATATCACAACATTAACAGCACTAAGAAGAAAAATAAAAAGGAGTATTTAGTGCGATTCAATGTATAGCACACATATGTGTGACAAAGTACCAAACAGAATCTGTAGGATAGAAGTAGTGCTCCGTGACCCCTCAATAGCGTAAAGAAATGTCAAAAGCAAAATTCCAACACCAGAAAGGAACCTCGTGCTCAAAAGGTGATCCCCATTGGTAATGCACTTACCACAAATGGGCTAATAGAAAGCCTTTATTATCTCCAAGCACAAATGGATGGAAACCTATTCTGATGATAGATTCTTCATGAGGTACCAGTTAAATTATAACTTGATCTCTCCTTATATTATGGAACACAATCTGCTGAGAATTTCACAGTAATATCTTATGGTCGCTCACACAATGTAACATGGAAAGATAGGGGAAATGTATATAGTGTAACACCGTTTTATTTTGGGAACATCCTGAAAACCAATAGAAATATGCTTACAATGTAGTCAAATTAAAACAGCAATTAAAGGCAGTACCATCTTGTATTGAATCCGCTCTGTACACTACATGTCAATCTCACCGCTTCCTGGTGTTGCTGAGAGCAGTGAGTCCTGGGATGACACGAGCAGTGACTGACAGACAGGGGAGCTGCGTGGCCACGCCCTAATGCATTTCTTAATCACTTCTTCCTCAGAGGGCGTGGCCACGCAGCACAGCCCACCCCTTATATACACCAGGCGGGCTGAGAATTAACTCTGAACCCGCCGCAGCGTCGAGCGCCATTATGGACGTCACCACAGCCAGCAAGCCCAAATGTCCACCTGAAGCCTTCGCAGCCAAAATCTCAACAGCCAGCCAAGGCCCAGGAGCGTGCATTTAAACAGCAGTGAAAATGATGCCACGCTCACACAGGCCTGCAGCATACAGCTGCTCAGAGCCAGTGACAGTGCGATCGGCAATGCCAATCAGAAGGATTATATCCCAGAAACCATTATAACACATTACCTAGTGGAAAGCACATAGCACACGCATTTACATGAATGTACCACGTTCACAAACATTTGAATGCATAAATGCACATAAACAAAGCTATATAAAAGCTTACACAGTTGGATGAATGATAGGGGCAAATAAATACATGAATAAATACACAATAAAATTTTTTTCATCAAAGTGCATTAAACATACATCAAAGTAAATTGAATCATGAAGTAACATTAAAACTGAAAAGTGTATAAAAATATATAAAAGTACACACATCACAAAGCATTATCAGAAAAATCTATGCAATATCAAAAAAACATTATACCTCATTAAAAATACAATATATATCAATATGATATGTACAACCTGCAAAAGAGCACAGAACTATATGGCGTTAAACTTGCAGTAATGCACAGAACTATATGGCTTAAACTTGCAGTAATGCACAGAACTATATGGCGTTAAACTTGCAGTAACACAATAAAATATATGGTGTTAAACTTGCAGTAACGCAATGAAATATACAGCGTTAAACTTGCAGTAATGCACAGAAATATATGGTGTTAAACTTGCAGTAACGAATAGAACTATATGGCGTTAAACTTGCAGTAATGCAATAAAATATATGGCGTTAAACTTGCAGTAACACAATAAAATATACGGCGTTAAACTTGCAGTAATGCTGTGAAAAATACAGTGCCTTGCAAAAGTATTTACCCCCTTGGCTTTTTCCTATTTTGTTACATTACAGCCTTTAGTTCAATGTTTTTTTAATCTGAATTACACTATATGTGATGGATCAGAACAGAATAGTCTAAGTTGGTGAAGTAAAATTAGAAAAATATATACATAAAACTATTTTTCAGAAATAAAAAACTGATAATTGGCATGTGCGTATGTATTCACCCCCTTTGTTATAAAGCCCATAAAAAGCTCTGGTGCAACCAATTACCTTGAGAAGTCACATAATTAGTGATATGATGTCCACCCATGTGCAATCTAAGTTCACATGATCTGTCATTACATATACACACCTTTTTGAAAGGCCCCAGAGGCTGCAACACCTAAGCAAGATGCACCACCAACCAAACACTGCCATGAGGACCAAGAAACTCTCCAAACAAGTAAGGGACAATGTTGTTGGGAAGTACAAGTCAGGGTTAGGTTTTAAAAAATATCCAAATCTTTGATGATCCCTAGGAGCACCATCAAATCTATCAGAACCAAATGGAAAGAACATGGCACAACAGCAAACTTGCCAAGAAACGGCCGCACACCAAAACTCACGCACTGGGCAAGGAGGGCAATAATCAGAGAGGCAGCACAGAGACCTAAGGTAATCCTGGAGGAGCTGCAGAGTTATACAGCAAAGACTGGAGTATCTGTACATTAACTGACTGCTTAAATGCATATTTGTTAAATCTAAGTTTATACTTCCATCTACTTTAACCTGAACATTGACTGACTGCTCAGATGCATATTTGGTAAATCTGCGTTTATACTTCCATCTACCTCAAACTGAACATTGACTGACTGCTCAAATGCATATTTGGTAAATCTGCGTTTTTACTTCCATCTACCTTAAACTGAACATTGACTGACTGCTCAAATGCATATTTGGTAAATATGCGTTTGTCACCGCTGTTTCAACTCCATCTGTAGCCATGCTCACTTTATTTCGATGTGTATTTAGCTATTAAGTCTTACCTAAATTATGGGTTCTCTTATCTTTACAATTTTGGCCTTTTGATCCTCTTGCAGTTTGATTGTGGTGTGAAAAGTTTTGTTCTGCTAGTTGTGTGCCTAATATTACCTCCTGATAACCTCCTTGATTAATTGCCAGATTCAATCCACACCCAACACAAGGCCTTCTTTACGGGGGAACACATGCAGGGTGCTGCACATGCAGGGGGTTCTACCAAAGAAGTGGGGTTCTTTAAATAAGTGGCACTTCCGCTCTTGCACTTCAGCAATTTGCACAAAGCAAACCACAGCAGACTGCAGGTGACCTCATTTCCAAATGATCACACCTTCCTCTCTGAAACATGCACTCTTTACCTCTCCTCCTTTTCTCAATTGCAGTCTTTCTCCTCAAACTCTCTCTTCTTCACCCCTCTTCTCCACCCCACAATCTGTACATATCACCCTCACTTCTCCCCTCCCCCTATTACTGCACTCATCACCTCTTTTTAACTCTAAGTCCACTTGCTAACAAACCCCCCAGGATACTGAAGCATGTCCCCTCATACAAATCGTATTCTGATATTACCTTCCTTACTCGTCTGCTTCTCCTAACCACTGGAGATATTTCCCCAAACCCTGGGCCTCCCTTATTTATCTGTACCAAACACTCCCATCACCATCACCCCACACTCTCAGGCAGTAGTTGCAAACATTTGGGCTCTGTTTGCAACAAACTCACAGCTGTTCACGACCTCTTTGTCACTAATTATTTTAATCTACTTGCTGTCACCGAAACCTGGCTCCACAAATCTGACACCCCTTCTCCTGCTTCCCTCTCCCAGGGTTGCCTTCTCTGGATTCACTCCCCTAGGCCTAATGGATGCAAGGGAGGTGGAGTGGCATTCCTCCTATCCCCCCAGAGCACCTTCCAGGTTATTCACTCTCCTTCCTCTCTTTCCCTCTCATCATTTGAAGCTCACTGTATACGTCTATTCTCTCCAACTTCCCTAAAAATTGCTGTGATCTGCCCCCTGGACCATTATCGACTTTCCTTGATGAGTTTTCTGCCTGGCTACCCTACTTTCTCTCTTTGGAAATTCCCACAATCCTTCTCATGATTTCAACATCCCTGCTAATACAAACGCTCCTACTACTTCTAAACTTCTTAGTCTAACCTCTTCATTCAAACTGAAGCAATGGGTACAGGCTTCTACTCACTCTGATGGCAACACCCTTGACCTTGTATTCTCCAACCTATGCACTCAACTTCTTCAACAATCCTTTTCCTCTCTCTGACCACCACCTTATTAGTTTCTCTCTTCCCTTGTCTTCCACCACCTTTCCCTCCAATCGCCTAACCATCAACCGTAGAAATTTTCGCAACTTCAACTCTTCTGTACTCTATTTTGCTACCGACCACCTCTATGACAAAATCTCTCACCTATTCTGCCCCAACCAAGCCTGTTACATCTACAATAAATCCCTGTCCTCCACCCTGGACAAGCTCGCTCACCTCACTACACACAGAATCAGGCCTCGACCCCTACAACCCTGGCAATCAGATTACACTAGAATTCTCAAAAAATGTAGTCGAGCTCTTGAGCGCCTATGGCACAAGACTAATGCCCTGTACACACGGTGGGACTTTCTGACGGAAAAAGTGCGATCGGAGCTTGTTGTCGGAAATTCCGACCGTTTGTGGGCTCCATCGGACTCTTTCCATCGGAATTTCTGACACACAAAGTTTGAGAGCTGGCTATAAAATTTTCTGACAACAAAATCTGTTTGTGTAAATTCCAACCGTGTGTAGACAATTCTGACCCACAAAGTGCCACGCATGCTCAGAATAAATTACGAGATGGAACTACTCAGATTGGTAAAATTAGCATTCTTAATGGATATAGCACTTTCGTCACGCTGCAATGTTTGAAATAGTTAAAGGCAGCGCACTCTCTTCTTCTTTATAATGCTCGAAGAATTAAGTTGTTTTGCTGCTTATATTCACACAGACTTCTCGCAAACATATTTTTTGATTATTTCTCGTGATTTCATGAATATAATATTTTTATTTGTCAGATCTACCTACATTTTTTTTTTTGGTTTTATGTTTTTATATTTTGTATTATTTGTTGTTTGTTTTTTTTAATCCAGATCTCCTGTTTTTTTATTTTTTTATTTTTTTTGGTGATCTCATATTTCATAATTGTTTTGGGTGTGTTTTGTGTGTCAAGTTACCACAACACCATTATTATCTTGTCTTTTTTAATCTCAAGGAGGTTGCTTGGTGTTGGTGTCCCTTGTTAATTTGACATTGTATTTTGGAAATGTACCTGCCTACTCACAAACAAACTATCCTTTTTGAAGGAAAACACACATAGGTGAGTATTAGTTCCAAAAAAACCTTTATTAAGGGGTCATAACCAAATAAAGAGCCAGGCAATGCTGAAGAAACAGCAGAAATTGGCGAAGCCTTTGGCCCCCAGGGCACACATCAACTATTTTCTGGCAAAATTGGTGTCCTGAGGAGTCCTTATATAAGGGAGTACAATCTGGTCCAGAAGACCAAGAGATCAGGAACAGCAGCAGATGACATACATGTCCCCAGGCTGTGGTCATACAAGAGCCTGCATCTTTTGTCAGACCAGACTGAACCCAGGCCATCACTTTCTTGTCTTCCTTCCAGGCTGTGGCTGTGGTGTTGAAGGTGTGGCAGGGGGAGGATGATGATGCAAGTCACACAGGTGGGTATTGGGTTTGATTTGGCCCCTCAACCCCTTATTTAATGTTTTTAAAATGATTTACTCACACATGAGGCATTGCCCCATCTGCATGTTCTGCCGTTTTGTGGCAGCCATGGAGGCAAAGGCCTCTTCATGAGTGGGGGTGGCTCTGAGGGCCACAGAAGCCTCCCCAATCAGCCTGAGCACTGACTCCTCCATGTTCCTCCCCTTCCTGGGTCTTTTGGTTGGAAGGCAGAGGGGAGGAACCTGTGATTCTGTGAGGCTCCTACTGGGCCCGGCCACCTCCTGGCTGCCACTAACCCATGCCTCCTCCTGGCTGCCACATTCCACAGCCTCCTCCTGTGTGCTACATTCCACAGCCTCCTCCTGGCTGAGGTCTTCCTGTGTATGAAAAAGGGACATAGTTTTAGTTTTTGGTTCATCAATCGCACACAATTTTCAGCTCATGACTGTTGAAAATTGAATGTTAATAAATAGAAAAGACTATCATTCTGACCCTGGCATTTTTCATTCTTGTCCCAATCATTTTTGGCCACTACTGTCTATTGATATGAAAATGCCTTTATTAAATCAGCAATTAGTGATCAATAATAACATCTAGTAAACATCATTTATTTTTTGACCAGAAATATGTTGAACAATGCTATACCTGACTCAAGCTGGGCTCCTCCACTTCTCCCTGGCTGGAAGTCCTAGGCTGGACATTGGAAGCCTCAGCTGGAGTGGAAGATAGGGTGGAAGGAAGAGTGGAAGGAAGGGTTGAGAGGGATTCCCTGACTTCAGTCTGGTCTGACAGAAAATGAAGTCTCTCATAGTACCACAGCCTGGGGACATAAATGTCATCTGCTGCAGCTCCTGATCTCTGGGAATCCTGGACCTTCTTGCGCTCCCTAAGATAAGTGCTCCTCAAGCCACCAATTTTGGCTTTTAAATAGGGGATGGTTGCCGTGGGGACTACTAGCTTCACCAACTCCAGCAGTTTCTCCAGCGCTGCCTGCCTCTTTTGTTTATGATTATAATGCGGGTGTTTGACCTGCCACAGACAGGGCAGCTCCCTGTATTTGTCTATGAACAGGGGGAGGAAGTTGTGATCATTGAAGCCATCCATTTTCTCTGCAAGACACAACAAAAGACAAACCCTAATGTCAGGCTAAACTCTCCTAATCTTGTCCCAATATAGGCCTCAATCTATAAGCAGTATAGGCCCAAGATAAAATTGCACCTTCATTATCACAATCGGCGCTTCTGATACTCCTTCCTCCGCTTATAGATCATACGTACGACCCACGCGTGTTACGCTTTATATACATTGCGCATACGTGAAACTCTACCCGCCCCTGATGTTCTTTCTAGTCTATTCCCCACTCCTTCTCTTTCGGCACAGCAGGTGCATGATAATTCCAGCAACGAGGAGGAGGAAAGCCCGGAGCCAGAAACTTCACGATCCCACATGTGATTTAAGGCCTCATATATGGCCTTTGTAGAGATGGTGGAGATGGTGGACATCTTGAAAAGGACCGACTATGACGGGAAGTATGGACCTTACCCCAACACAAACGTGAGAAAGATCATGGCTAAAGTTGTGAAGAGTCTGCACAGGAATTTTGGGGTACAACGATCCAAGGATCAACTGAGGAAACAGTGGTCGAACCTCAAATTAAGGGAGCATGATCAGTATAGAAGGGTCAGGAGAGTGCTGCAAAAAAGTAAGTAGTTGTCCTGTGTTCCTATTCTTTCTTTTTATTATGTTCGTGCTGCTCCATGTGCTTTTCTTTACTGTTGTACAATTTAAATTGGCAACTTTCATGTTCATGGGCACATTAATCAATCGTAGGAAACATTGCTCGTTCGGCCACTAAAATACGATGTTTTGGCCAGATGCAGTTCCATTCATTTTTTCTGGCCTACTTCTATTAAAATAAGTTTGTTGTCTAGATGGGTTTGTAACTAGAATGAAATGCAAACTAGATTCTGTGTAAGGAGAGGACACTTAGCAGCTGTTTACACATCAGGAGCACTAGTGTGGGACACCAGAACAAACTTTTTATTAGGGTGTCCCACACAGGTGCTCCAGTGGATACTATAGGGGTATCTCCATCTGTGAAGCTTGCACAAAACAGGTAAGTATTCCAGCTTTACAAAGGTAAAACAAAAAATTCTTCAGCTTGGAACTCTGCCAAAACAGACAATTGCACCCCACTTCCAAGCAATGTTTCATATTCCTGTTTCTGGCCACAGCTTCAGGTAATAGATGTATGCCTGCATATTTATAATACATGGTGTTTTTTTTTTTTTTAGGTGATGGGGATGTTGTGGAAGAAGGTCATTTCACCAGTGAAAGTGCCCAGATCCTCATCGGGGAGGTAATGGGGTGCAATAGGGATTTAGAAAACCTAAAGGAAAACATCAATGATGTTCAAAACAAAATGAAGAACATCATTGGTGTTTTAGGGAGTATCTAAAACACCCAGAAATCCCTAACTTTTTTCTTGTTTATTTTTGTTTTTATGACTAATTTTTTACATATTTGAAAAGCCAAATTTTGAAGATGCACACAGTGTGTCAACATGTGCTATCTGCCATCACGGAAGATCAATGTATGTTTTGTGGGTGCAACTCCTTCCTCGATAATAAAGTAGGTGAGAGGAAGGGGTTGCACCCACAAAACACATCCATTGATCCCCCATGATGGGAGATAGCACATGTTGACATTAGGCATGGGATCAGGAGGGAAATCTCCATTTTGAATCCCAATTTGTGTGCATCTTCAAAATATGGCTTTTACAGGGGTGACATCACCCCATCTGAAGAAGGCAATATCAAACACAGTTTGTACATACTCATCTCTGATATTGCCTTCACTTTATAAAAGTTGAACTTTGTAAGTTCCAGAGTTGTATATTTTTTTATGGTTTTAAACATGCCTGTTTAACCTATAAAAGGTGATTTCTACTTAATGTGACCTAAAAAAATGTTATACAACAAACATGTTGATTTGTTCAAAAATGCTTTTATAAACACACATGTGATTGTGCTTTGAGTAAAAAGTTTGATAATGAACAATGTGTAGCTTCTTCTTTCAATGCTCAAAAGCAATTTTTGGAGTAAAGTTGTTTTTTTCCCGTGACAATGGGTGTTATTTACCTTACCTTGGAGAGCTTGGAGTTGGGGTCCTTGCTCCCAAAATTTCTGTTCTAAATTAAATTTGGATTATGGTACATTTTTATACAATTTATCCCTATGTGTGAGGCCAGCAAATCCCTTCTATATGGGATAATATTAAAGTCCCAATAGTTGAATAAACACAATAAGACAGTGGAACGAAGAAATCTTCCAAGATAGATTGGTTCCTCAATATATACAAATGGAAAATCCTTCACCAAGAGTTAAAGTGCACCTTGCAGTGGTAGATAGATATCTGCTTACCAGATACCAATGACTCCTTTAATTAAAAAGAGAGTCATTAGCGCTTGTGCAGGATTGTGCCTGCTCACATGGGGCGGCTGGATGCTGGAAGATTTTATTGTCTTTCATATATACCATGTCTGAGCACCGAGGCAAGAAGGGTTTTTTGCCTATTACCATCCAGCATCCAGCCGCCCCATGTGAGTAGGCACAACCCGGGTACTGCCCTAGGGGACATGTGTCAATCCAAAAAAAAGGTTTTAAAACAACCGTTTTTTCAGGAGCAATGATTTTAATAATGCTTAAAGTGAAACAATAAAAATGAAATATTCCTTTAAATATCGTGCCTGGGGGGTCCCCTTAGTCAGCCTGTAAAGTGGTGCATCTGTCTGATCTGTCAGTGCCGCAGCAAAATTACATTTCTAAAGGAAAAAATGTAATTTAAAATTGCTTGCAGCTGTAATGTATTGCCGACTCCCAGCAATACAGATAAAAATCAAGGAAAGCTTCCCCCGTCCATGCCAGGCCCTTTGGATTTTAAGGGGAACTCCATGCCAAAATGTAAAAAAAAATGGCTTGGGGTCTTCAACAGGGGCCCCTGTTGAAGACCCATTGGTCGAAACGTGTGGGGCCCTTTCAACTCTCTCCACATTGCCCCTTTTTTATTTGTGATCACTTTGATTGTTAATCAGTTTTCAGAAATAAAATACTTCCTTTTACCTGCACTATGTGGAGGCCTCTATTTTTTTCCACATATTGAGTTGATGTGTCTCCCTGGGGAACCTATCATCAAAATCCTACCCTGACAGTCCTTGGATTGGAGTTCGATTCGGAGATAACCTTCGGTTCCCCTGGATCCCATCCTTGAGGTCTGAACCATCCTGTTATCCGTATATCTGCCCCATTTGGCATATTGCCTACATGACTCTATATCGCTGACATTAGAGTCCACCAGTTCCGGTAAGAGCATACATATGGCATTCAATTGTTTATGGTTTTTCCATTTGTGGTTGCCTCTACGTACGGAGCCATATTCCCTATTACACTACTCTTGGTTATTTCACACTTGGTGTTGGATCATTGTGTTGGACATTTATTTTCCAGTTCTTTCCACATCATTTATCACCAGAGGCTCATTATTGTTTGTAGATGGACATTTGTCTATATAAGGACTTGTGAGTGTATTATTTATTTGGCACATTTATCACGATTTTTGTGTTTATTTATTAGCGCTACATTTTTTTACTATTTTGTACTCCCTTTCACTGGTATTGTCTCCCAGGTGCACAAACCTTTGTTGGGGAGGGAAAATGGCTGCTTCTCCTCCCTGCATCTCTAAAATCCACTGGGAGAGAGGAACCATCACCTTCTCACCACAGGCCTCCGAAACTGCCACAGGTGTAGAGCAGGGGTCTGCAGTACTCTGTCCTGCTGCCAGTACTTGTGCAGGTGATGCATAATCTATAACATCCTCTGAACAGTCCATTAAGTCCATACATTCTGTAATCTGTGGCTGGAGAGATGAGCCAACTGCCCCAGCTCCCTGGAACTCCACAGTTGTTGCCATTGCTGGGCAGAGTTTGGTAGCACTCTGCCCTGTTGCCAGCACTTCTGCTGGGGACTCCACATCATTCGCTTCGGCTAACCATTGGGGCAGGAGGCTGAATTCCTCCCCTCCCAAACTGTGCAGCTGCCATTGGGGAAGTGAGCTGGCTGCTTCCTTTTCCATCTCCTCATCTGGCTGCTGGGAAGTGATTTCCACTTTCTCGCCATGAGCCTCCAGAACTGCCACAGGTGTGGGGCAGAGGTCTTGGACCCCCTGTCTGGTGACCAGCGCCTCAGCTGGGGTAGTTCCTTGCAACTCCACAGATACTGCTGTTGGTGCTGGGAAGAGCACACTGAAGTTTGGCCCTGATACCAGCTCTTGTGCTGGAGGCTCATCAGGTTGTTCTTCCTCAGCAGAAAAGTCTATCAAATCCCATGTCTCTGCAACTGGTGTCTGTGGATAGAGGTTCACCATCTCCTGTCCGTAGAACCCAGAAGATGCTATCAGTGCTGGGCAGAGGTTAGCAGAACTCTGCCCTGTTGTCAGCACTTCAGCTTTGGGGAGGGCAATCTCCAGATTTTCCACTGCCAATTCTTCAACCAGGATTTCAGAGTTGTCAACTGGTATTTCCTGATAGTCCCAGGCAAAGGGAGCCCCACCCTGCTGCTGAGCAGCTTCTAGCAGCTGTCTGTAGGCGATCTCCTGCTCCTATTCCTGAATGGCCAGCAACTCCAAATCTTCCTGTGCCCAGTGCCCTTCCGAGACATTCAGTCTTTGCTCTCTGTGCTCCATTATTTCCTCCAAACGCCACTCCCGATCACTCCCAAAGTCAGGGTCCCTGCACAGCCCCCAATACAACAATCTCAGGCCATCATAGTCAAAGCCTTCCGTGGGGCTGTCATCCACTGACCATGGACACTCTTGGGCTACATACCACCGGAGGGCTCTGTAGCTCTCGTCCAACCGCATCTCTGCCCAGATCAGCCTGCTTAACTCAGCTGTCCACTCCTGCTTCGGTTGTTCCCCCAATAACAGAAATTGTACTTCATACTGTAACCAGTACCTCACATGGATGGAGAGGAGAACTTTTCCCTGGTGTTGCTGCTCGAGAGCTAGCACTTTCTTCCAGAGTTCGCAGCGGATAGAATCAGACCATCCCAGCAGGACCTGCTCTGATACTGGTCCTCTATGCCGTATCTGCATCTCTCGTAACCTCCTTCTGAATTCCTCTCCCATGGTGGCTGGTATCTGTACCTCTCCTCTCCTTTCAGTTGGTGCTGCTGTGACTTCTGCTGCTGCTGCACCTCTTTGCTGTAGCCAATTTGCATCCACAGCCGCTATAACTAGGTCCATGATCTCCGCTGTAGGGTTAGAACTATAATGTGCCAGTCTTATTTTAACAGCCTGATCAAACCATGCCTCTTCAGGTGTCCTGTCTGTTATGCTGGGCCTTTTGGTTATTTTGGGTCTTTCGGCTCTATCCATTTCGACTAGTTCTGCGATAGTGTTCCTCTTCTTACTGTTGTTGGCCGGTAGGCCCCAATTCTCCAGTAAGTCCTTGAGGGTAGAGCACTTTAGCCATTCATACTGTGCTTCCATTGTCCTGTGTCCTCTTATAGCTGTCCTTCTGGGCTGTGGGAATGATCCCGCTGCTGGCCACCAGTTGTATTGACACCCCAAGTATGAAAGGGGTTAAAGTAATTTAAGACATTCAATTTCCAAACACAAAGGCAGCTACCAAACACTCCGATCAGCCGAGCAAGAAACCCATACGAATAATTCTCCCCCAAGTACGAGACGAGGCTCTGTCTTGAGGTTCAAGCAAGACTGAATCTTTATTCAAACACAAGTTATGCAGATCCCACTTCAAAACACTTCCCCCCCACCCTTGGAAAACAGGGCGGGTTAAACTGTCCAATGACAATGGACACACAGGTCAGGTGTGTTTAACTTCTCATCAGTAAACAGTCTTAACAGGAGGGCTGCTGGAGGAATCCCCCCTCACTCTTTCCTCACAGCAAGACACTTAGACATCCCATAATAGTTGAGGCAGACAGCCACAATAGACAGTAGAATACAGTCACACACCAACCATCACAGCAAACAGTACACAACACAATGAGAGAGCACACATTATATATACATATATATAGCACTGAGTCTGACTAGCACAGATCATAGTGGGGTTCTCATTCACCTTGTGCCCCTATTAGTGACTCCCGTCACAATGGCATATCCAGGGTCCCCAGAGTCTGTGTGTCTTGGGGGACATGGACCTGAATCTAAAGTAACACCACCTCCAGGGTCCCCAGGCATACAGCTCACAACGAGCACCGTTCCCCCAAATGCCAGGGCCCATAATCGGTCGGCAAGAGGCTAGCATTCAGTCCCCTCCAAAAGCCTCTGTCCTGTCTAGGTCTGTCACAGGTACCCTGCCTTTGGCCAATAATGTCTCTCACAGAAGAGCATGCTGTAATTGGCCAAAGCATGCAGGTCAGGTGTATGCTTTGGCCAATCTTCAGACATCAATGCATGTCAATCTCGCAGTGCATTATGGGGCATTCCATGGCATTTAAATTTGCCCTGAACACCCCATAATGTTCCCTATTCAGCAAACGGGTGAACACCCAATGTTCGGCTCAAACTTAAGTTCGATGCAAACATTGGGCCCATCCCTACTGCTTACATTGTATAGTGCCTTTTTCCGGCACTAGGAATACCTGAAAAGATTTTTGGGAGATGTCACTGCTCTGCACCTGCTCTAGAGCCGACGTGTGCTCCCCTGGCTGATTTGCAGAAACCTGGAAGCCTGGGACCTGGATGTGACGTGACCAGAATAATGCACCTTGACGTATGTTTCGTCCTCTGACGTCATCAGGAAGCGGGGCTTCCTGATGGTGTCAGAAGACAAAATGTACGTCGAGGCACATTATTCCAGTCACGTCACTTTAACATTTGAAGGTTAACTTGCAAGAGAGGTGTCAATGATGTCATTGGCCAAATGTGGTTCAATGTGACCATGTCACATGTCAATATTCAGTCATGGATGTACCAGTCAGTTTTTTTTACATTCAGTAGTTGGTTGGGGAGCTGTAATTTCCACAGGGAATTCAGA
Source organism: Aquarana catesbeiana (assembly GCF_042186555.1). NCBI lineage: Eukaryota > Metazoa > Chordata > Amphibia > Anura > Ranidae > Aquarana > Aquarana catesbeiana. Next base: position 284,660,200 of record NC_133328.1, read on the forward strand.
GGGAGGAGATCATAATGACATGGGACATTATGTCATGGGGCTTTAGTCATTATTATTGATGATGGATCTACATCACTGGGCACCGTGATTGATAATGCAGTTACATTAGGGAATTGGTTGGTGTGTGACTATTTTATTTACTATTCAAATTATTTTTTATGTATGTGTAACTAGAGGATTTATGTACCTCATAATTATTTATGTGGAAGGGAGGGCCAGATACCCTGGCAAGGTACCCTACCAATGTTAAGGGCATGTGGCCTGGTATGGTTAAGAAGTGGATGCTGCGTGCTTAATTCCTCTCCCCTTCCTGGCCAACCAGTCTGCTTACCTGGATAAGGGTTTATTATGGATTTTAAAGTATACTACACAGTTTGTTTGCCTGGGGTTCCTGTACATATCTTTACCAGACCTAATTTTAAAGGCTTATATGCAAGTTATTGTCATAAAAAGTGTTTGGGGACCTGGGTCCTGCCCCAGGGGACATGGATCAATGCAAAAAAAAGTTTTAAAAATGGCCGTTTTTTCGGGAGCAGTCATTTTAATAATGCTTAAAGTGAAACAATAAAAGTGTAATATTCCTTTAAATTTCGTACCTGGGGGGTGTCTATAGTATGCCTGTAAAGGGGCGCATGTTTCCCGTGTTTAGAACAGTCTGCCAGCAAAATGACATTTCAAAGGAGAAAAAGTCATTTTAAACTACTCGCGGCTATTAATGAATTGCCGGTCTGACAATACACATAAAAGTTCATTGATAAAAACGGCATGAGAATTCCCCACAGGAGAACCCCGAACCAGAATTAAAAAAAAAATGGCGGGGGGGGTCCCCCTAAATTCCATACCAGGCCCTTCAGGTCCGGTATGGATATTAAGGGGAACCCCGGCCAAAATGTTAGAAAAAAAAATGGCGTGGGGTCCCCTCAGAAATCCATATCAGACCCTTATCCGAGCACGCAACCTGGCAGGCCGCAGGAAAAGAGAGAGCGCCCCCCCTGAACCGTACCCCTACATTTCACAAAAAAAATGTCAAAAAAGTTAAAAATGACAAGAGACAGCTTATTTAAATGCTTCTTCTTTCTTCTATCTTCTATCTTCTTTCTTCTATCTTCTATCTTCCTTCGGTTTCTTCCTCCATCTTCTTCTTCTTCTGGTTCTTCTGGTTCTTCCTCTGGTGTTCTCGTCCGGCATCTTTCTCCATGGCGTCTTCTTCCCTTCTTTTTCTCGGGCCGCTCTGCATCCACCATGATGGGAGGCTCCCACTGTGTGACGCTTCTCGTCTTCTGACCGTTCCTAAATAACGGAGGGTGGGGCCACCCGGTGACCCCGCCCCCTCTTACGCACAGGGACTTGATGGGGACTTCCCTGTGGCATTCCCCATGATGTCAGAGGGGGCGGGGTCACCCGTTACGTAACGGAGCCTCCTATCATGGTGGATGCGGAGAGGCCCGAGAAGAAGAAGGGAAGAAGACGCCACGGAGGAAGATGCCGGACGAGAACACCGGAGGAAGAACCAGAAGAACCAGAAGAACCAGAAGAAGAAGAAGATGGAGGAAGAAACCGAAGGAAGATAGAATATAGAAGAAAGAAGATAGAAGATAGAAGAAAGAAGAAGCATTTAAATAAAGGAATTGTCAAAAGCTGTCTCTTGTCATTTTTAACATTTTTGACACTTTTTTTGTGAAATGGTAGGGGTACTTTTGTACCCCCTTATCATTTCACACAGGGGGAGGGCCGGGATCTGGGGGTCCCCGTGTTAAAGGGGGCTTCCATATTCCGATAAGCCCCCCACCCGCAGACCCCCACAACCACCGGGCAAGGGTTGTGGGGATGAGGCCCTTGTACAGTTCAGGAGGGGGGCGCTCTCTCGTCCACCCTCTTTTCCTGCGGCCTGCCAGGTTGCGTGCTCGGATAAGGGTCTGGTATGGATTTTTGGGGGGACCCACTTTTTTTTTTTTAATTTTGGTGCGGGGTTCCTCTTAAAATCCATACCAGACCTGAAGGGTCTGGTATAGATTTTGAGGGGGACCCCACTCCATTTTTTTTTTAAATTTTGGCCGGGATTCCCCTGAATATCCATGCCAGACCTGAAGGGCCTGGTATGGAATTTAGGGGGACCCCCACGTCATTTATTTTTTTTATTTTGGTTCCCATGCTGTTTTTATCAATGAACTTTTATGTGTATTGTCGGACCGGCAATTCATTAATAGCTGCGAGTAGTTTTAAATGACTTTTTTTTCCTTTGAAATGTCATTTTGCTGTCAGACTGTTCTAAACACGGGAAACATGCGCCCCTTTACAGGCATACTATAGACACCCCCCAGGTACAAAATTTAAAGGAATATTACACTTTTATTGTTTCACTTTAAGCATTATTAAAATGACTGCTCCCGAAAAAACGGCCATTTTTAAAACTTTTTTTTGCATTGATCCATGTCCCCTGGGGCAGGACCCAGGTCCCCAAACACTTTTTATGACAATAACTTGCATATAAGCCTTTAAAATTAGCACTTTTGATTACTCCCATAGACTTTTAAAGGGTGTTCCTCAGCTTTCGAATTTGCCGCGAACACCCCAAATTGTTCGCTGTTCGGTGAACTGGCGAACAGCCGATGTTCGAGTCGAACATGAGTTCGACTCAAACTCGAAGCTCATCCCTAATTGTAAACGATCACCTTACAAAACAACCCATTCAGTTTAAAATAGAAGTGAAAGGCAACACGTTTATGCATAGGTATAAAAATACATTGTAATGTAAATAACTTTTTCCCCCTTTTTTGTAAGCGATCGAATTTCCTCTGTTCTCTCTGTTCTCAGCTGCATAAGGGCTGGGGACAGGAGAAGCAACAGCACTTTGATATTCTCAGTGAAAGGCTGTGCAGGAGGGGCATGTCAGGACAGGTCTGAACTTTGAACAACAGGCACATATCAGGAATATGAATTGTTGGGGTAACAAACACTTTAAGCTTTGACAAAAAAAAACTGGAACCGTACTGGTTTATATGCAGAGCTGCAGCAGATTTTGCACTCTCATGTTTTAGTAAATCAACCCCTGTGGTCACAGTCAAGTGTTTATACCTGTTGAGTGTTATTGAAGGCTGTTGAAGGCTATTAAAGTAGAGGTATAGCTAAAGTTATCTATGGATCATAGGGGTGCAGTTTGTTCTGCACTCCTGTGATCCATTTTCAGCCGACAGCAGGCTTAAGCCCTCTGTTGGCTGATGTCACTCAGGACATCAGGCTCAGGAAAGATCTCAACTTTGCAGTAGGAATGCACACAGATGGCTGGAACAGCATCTGCCTCAGGCTTTCAGTGGCATGCTGAGAGCCTCTTCTGCCCACTCCACAGCCCAGCACACCAGTGAGTGCTGGGGGGCAGAGCATAGAGCCGGTGACTGACAGTCTTGGCTCTTTGCTCAGAGCGGAGGGGAGAACTGAACAGAATGGAGCAGCTGCTGCTCCACAATCAGGCCGCAACATGCCCAAAAAGGGCAATACTCCCACAGGAGCACATATTGGGGCCTCTTCTAATACCTCAAGCCCATCCACATAGAGTCCAGTTAAATTAAAACCCCACAGAGACTCTCCCAACAGGGGGCAATGGGATGCAGACATGGAGGTCAGTATACCCCAGTCCTCCACAGACAATACCCCATTGAAAGCTGTGGACCTGATATCTACCTTCCCAACCACGGGGCAGCCAATATCGGTCACTACATTAAAAGATATGATGCTATCACTCAGGGAATCCTTACAATCTGATCTGGTGTCCAGTGTTAAAAAATGTCAGTTGGAGGCACAGGCATTGGGGGAAAGAATTGACCACATGGAACAAACCATGGGTGATTACTCCACATCATTTTACACGCCAGTAGACACACACAATGCACATAATGAACAAATTATGTGGCTGAAAGATAAAATTGGTGACCTGCAGGACAGATCCAGGAGAAATAACATAAAAATCTGAGGCATTCCTGAATCTGTACATGCCCAACAGCTACAGCAATTTGACCAAACCTTGTTTTCCTCCTTAGCACCAACATTGTCCATGCAAGATCTCATAATTGACAGAGTTCTTAGAGTGCCAAAGCCCTCCTTCCTAGCAGCCAAAGTGCCCCAAGATGTCTAATCAAGGATACATTTCTACCATGTAAAAGAGCTCCTTTATTTAGGAGAGCTGGGCACCTGCCAGATCCATGCGCCATGATTAATCTGCTGCCTGACCTGACCAGACACACCCTTCAATGCTGACACAACCTGGCAACTGGAACTAAAGTGTTAAGGTAACACAATATTTCACACAAGTGGAAGTATCCTGCTTCATTTTCCATCGCCCACAATGGGATCACTACCATGGTGTCCACTCTGGAGGAAGAGTTAGCTGTCCTACACCAATGGAATATACTCACAGCGACCACCTTCAGCTGCAGAGCCAGAGTGGCAAATGGTGTCTCACAAGCACTCCTCCTGTCACGTACCTGGTGGAGGTTGAGCTGTAGAGAGGGCTTCTCTTGCACCTCCTGTCCAGCACCCCTGGTAGAGATGACAGGGAGTGAAAGACAGAGTGGCACGAGGGCCGATGAAGGTAGCTCTGGTTGGGTCTTGGCAGGAACCTGATGGCCATGGATCACCGGATAGACTCCGAGAACAGGAGTTCAGTGTTGCTGGATCAGCAGGTGGAAGTGTGGTTGGAACGTAAGCCAGGAGGTCATCAACAGCCGAGCAGAGCAGGTACCAGAATGTGAGGCAGAAGCAAGAACAGGATACAGGCCAGGTTCGGTACACAGTCGGGCAGCGAGGTACAGGAGCATGAAGCAGGAACAAGGTCAAACACAAGCCAGGGTCACAGGAAGGCAGGCAGAAATCCAAGGGAAGATTCAGATACAAGCCAGGTCAAGCACAAGAAGACTGGAACAGATCAAACACAGGTAAACAGGAACAAGCTGAAAGACCACTCAGCAATGTATGTGTGTCATTGCTCCATTTAAATAGACCGGCTGGCGCCAGTGCGTGCACGTGTGGGTGCGCGTGTGCCTGTTGGCAGCAGTGCACGTCCATGCATGCGCCAATACACACTATTCTTGGAGCGCACACTACTGTGACAGCGCATGTGCACCAGCGCACATCTATCAACCGGACTTCTTTTACACCTCCAAAAAGCAATCAAATGGAGGCTCCTGACTCACTGCATGTTATTCTAAAAATTACTTAAAGCCCCGGTTTAAGGAATGTAATGCATACCTTCCTCTTTCCCCCCATTTACATCCACAGCATACTCGGAACTCGGACCCCCAACAGAACCTCTTTTTCCCTTTCCTTTCTCCCGGTTTGGTACATGTCATTTTGGGAAAGATAAAATGGAAACTTCTGAGATTCCTAACTTCACAGAGCAACCTCTGTTCCTTGCTAGACCCATCAGTACCCCAGCGAGGCCTTGCCTAAGAAGTCATGATGAACTACAATCAGTGACCATACTGAGACCCATCGGATGGGAGCTCAATCAACACCACCAAGACACAACAGCGAGTATCATCCACATCGCTGTTAGACTCTCGGAAACAAAATCCATTACTTTTTCCTGTCACTAAGTTAATGCCATGGATCAAAACCACCCCTCTAAATGCTTCTCAATGTGGAAAGAGGCCAATAAGTATAAAGCTGACATACTTAGAATTCAGGAAATCCATTTCCAGGCCTCCAAAATCCCCAATTTTACATAAGGAGTATCCACATGTCTATCTACAATGTGCACAGAAAAATAAGAGAGGGGTCCTCAGAGCTATCTGTAACTCTCTTGCCTTTCATCTTAAAGACTCCTTCCTAAATTCAGAAGGCAGATACATCATTCTCACATGTAAGATCAATGACCAGGCATACGCACTGATGGCTCTTTATGCTCCGAACTCCCACCAACTCCGCTTCCTACAAACCCAGTTCAAATGCATAGCCTCTGTTAAATGTGGTCACCTCCTACTCTGCAGTGAGTTCAAACTAACAGTGGACCCTCCCAAGCGAAAGGTTGTGGAACTTTGCTACGCCAGCTATTTCACTCAGAAGAAGTGTACGATGTCTGGAGGTGTCAACATGCTTTCGAGAGAGACTAGACCCACTTCTCAGCCAGACATCATACATAATCCCATATTGACATGTTTGTACCAGACAAATGGTTATTACAGAAAGTATCTTCCTCTAGAATACATGATATCACATGGTCTCATCATGCTGCAATCTCTATTACAATTGAAGAAAAGTATGTCTCCTCCCTGTTTCCATCTGGCGCTGCAACATTAGACTGTTACAAGAACCAGACAGCTTTGAGGTAGTTACTCAGCACCTCAGGAATTATTTTCATATCAGTGCAACAGTTGAGGACCCTTACACCCTATATAGTTACATAGTTACATAGTAGGTGAGGTTGAAAAAAGACACAAGTCCAATCTATGTGTGTGATTATATGTCAGTATTACATTGTATATCCCTGTGTGTTGCGATGGTTCAGGTGCTTATCTAATAGTTTCTTGAAACTATCAATGCCCCCCACTGAGACCACTGCCTGTGGAAGGGAATTCCATATCCTTGCAGCTCCTACAGTAAAGGTTTAAGGTTAAACCTCTTTTCTTCTAATTTTACTGAGTGGCCATGAGTCTTGTTAAACTCCCTTCTGTGAAAAAGTTTTATCCCTATTGTGGGGTCACCAATATGGTATTTGTATATTGAAATCATATCCCTCTCAAGTGTCTCTTCTCCAGAGGGTATAGGTTCATTGCGTGCAACCTTTCCTCATAACTAAGATCCTCCAGACCCTTTATTAGCTTAGTTGCCCTTCTTTGTACTCGCTCCATTTCCAGTACATCTTTCCTGAGGACTGATGCCCAGAACTGGACAGCATACTCTAGGTGCGGCCAGACCAGAGTCTTGTAGAGCAGGAGAATTATCGTTTTATCTCTGGAGTTGATACTTTTTTTTTTTTACATCAAAAAGTTTTATTTTGTGTATAATAAAAAGAAAACATACGTTACAGATGGTTGACAGTGAAGTAGAATCCAAGCATATTACAATCCTTAGATATCACAGTATAGTTAAATTTCGTTGCATAACAGCATAACATAAAACTGAATCGCTTCATTCGGAGTCATATCATTATCACATAACAGTGTATAAGCAACCCTGGCTTGCAAATGCAAGGGGTAGCCTAGCTAACAGAACTCTGGTAGGAATCAAAAGGGTCAAGGGCAATCTATTTAAATTCCCAGCACCCCCAAGGGATTAGACAGTGCTGGGTGGAGTTCTCTACTTCAAGACCCCTCCTTCTTCCACCAGACAGAGCCGATGTGGCTCAAAGCTACCCTGGGTCTCCGACCAGCTTTCGAGACCCAGAGCTAGGGAGAAACGTGAGCTCCACTGTCTTCCCATATAGACAGAGGTAGAAGAGGAGATAGGAAAGAACAGCAATGAGAAGGGAGAGGATAGAAGTGAAGAAAGGAAAGAAGGGGGAGTCGCTAGTTATTGTCTACCAATAATATTTTATGCAAAGTGGTTAAGAAGTATCAAGTTGGCCCACTGACCGGGAGGAGCGGAATGCCCATGGCTTTAAATTTGGAGCGGGTATCTGACAGTATACTGGATAATTTTTCTTGAGACATATTCCAAGAGATTTTCCTCTTAGCAGCCGTGATGGAGATGTTTGGCTGTTTCCACGCCTTAGCTATAGTAATTTTAGCGCCCAGTAGTATAAAGTGGATTACTTTCCTAGAGTGAGAAGGGGTTCTTGGAATCTGGTCATTGAGAAGAGCTATCGGAGATCTGGGTATCTGGCAACTGACCACCCCATCAATTATATTAAATATTTTCCTCCAGAATGATCTTATCCTTGGGCATTCCCACCAAATGTGGGCCATTGTGCCTAAAAGTTGGCATCCTCTGAAGCACAGAGGGTCTGCTGAGGGAAACATGGATGCTAATCTGCAGGGTGTGTAATACCACCTCGAGATTACTTTTATACTGGCCTCCAAGAGTGACGTGTTAAGGATCCCCTTAAATGATTTAAAGAGCACAGAGGGTCTGCTGAGGGAAACATGGATGCTAATCTGCAGGGTGTGTAATACCACCTCGAGATTACTTTTATACTGGCCTCCGAGAGTGACGTGTTAAGGATCCCCTTAAATGACTTAAAGCAGGTCAATTGCCATACCTCCAGATCCCAATTGAACTGCAGCTCCTCCTCCCACTTCAACATGAATGGTGATTTAGAGGTTGGGGTGACCAGTGATGAGTAAATGATCAATATTCCCCCCCTCTGCTCCGGACCCTGACCGCACCATAATTCATATGCTGTAATTCTGGGTGGTAGTGGTTTTTCTGACCAAATGGAGTGTAAATAATGTAAGATTTGTTGAAATCTGAAATGTTCTGTCATGGGAAGCTCCAGCTTGTTGATGCAGTGCTTGAGGGAGAGAGGACCTGCAGGAGAAAAAAGTGCCCAATTCGGTACAGTCCTTTGTCCAGCCACCACTTAAATGCCACAACATTCAGGCCTGGAGAAAAGTCAGGATTGTTGAATAGATGAGCTAAAGGTTTGCTGACTGATGTTAGTGATCTGAGCTTGCTTAACTTGTCCCATAGTGCCAGGGAATGGGAAAGGGTTGGAGCCATTATTGGTGGGCGTGTTTTTGGGGAAGCCCACATCAAGAAATCTATAGTGTGACGTGAAACTGCTTGTCTTTCAATTTGAACCCAATCTGGTTTTTCATATCTCGAGTATATAATTGAGATTTGAGCTAATCTGGCTGCATTGTAATATTGAAGGAGATTGGGAAGCCCTAAGCCTCCTCTCTTTCTGTGAGTGAATATGGAGTTTTGTGGTAACCTATATCCCAATTTGCCCCATATGAATCGTAATATTTTGCTTTCAAAGGATTTGATGTGACTCCTATTAATTGGTATGGGGAGGGAACGGAATAAGTATAGGAGTTTGGGAAATAGAGTCATCTTTATCGAGTTTATCTTCCCTATCCATGATAAATTGTGACTAGCCCATAATTTAAGATCTGTTTCCAACTTCTTAAACATGGGAGGATAATTGGAATTGTAAAGAGATTCTATCTTGGGTGTTAAATTAATTCCAAGATATTTAATAGATTTAGACCAGGTAACCTGCATAAACTTGTGTAAAAAAACATTACAACTTGAACCTCCAACTTTGGGTAATTCGTACCATCAATAGCAACATCACTGGGTGTTTTTTGTCCTTCCGTGATACTATTATATCTAGAAAATATATCCTCTCTATTGTAGGAATAGATGCTAGTCCCCTGGTAGAAGGAGGGCTTTGGGTAATGGGCGGGGAAGGGGAGGGAAATGGGGAGGAGGTTGAAGGAAGGAAGTGGGAAAGTTAATCAAGGGAAACTGTGAAATATACGGGGTAAGTTTCCATATTGTTATGATACCCAGAGTTCACAATTTCCACTTGCCCCCCCAAAAAAAAAACACCAAGTATGAGCCGTAGGACTCATGCATGGAAAATCACCAGTGAGGTGTGAACAGATTGGAATCCTATACTTTTGGATGGGCCTTACGTAAAGAGTCAGAGAACATGGTAGTCTTTAAGACTTATGGGGAAGTCCAGGACCAATCTTGGAGACCTTCAAGTGGGGCCGTTGTCCCCTGACCTTCTCGACTTCTGCTTCGACCAGAGGGGTGTCGATGGACTGACAGGAGGGGGCCTTTTAGCTGAGCTGGAAGCGGCCGAGGACGTATCCATTCCTGTTTCTTGTGAGATGATTTTCAATCAAAGTAGGAGCTTTTCACCCGCAATGAATGAGGAGAAAACATGATTTTGACTTTTATAAGTACATTTCACAGCAAACGGGAATGCCCATCTGTATTTTATGTCCTTCTGGGACATGGCGGATAGAAGGGGTTTTAGGGAGCATCGTCGCTGGATGGTTGAAGGCGCAAGGTCTGCAAATATCTGTATGGCATGACCTTGACAAGTCACCTGGGCTGAAGAGCGCACCTGTTTCATCACGGCTTCTTTCACTGTATAGTGATGTGGTTTGACAATAATGTCTCTCGGCAAGCCGTCCTTCCTAGGGGGGCCCAGGGCTCTGTGGGCCCTGTCTAGTTCAAGGTGCAGTGTGCTGATGTTAGGAAGCACGGATTTAATCAAATCCTGGGTCGCTGAAGAAACATCCATCACAGTCTCTGGAAGACCCCGTATCCTAAAATTATAGCATCTGGACCTGTTCTCGATGTCATCTATGTGCGATAAAGCAGTTTCCAGTTGATCTTGTAAGGGTTGAATCATGTCAGTGTTTTCATTGGATACTGCGGAAGTTAATTCCAGTTTGTTTTCTATCGCCTCCATTCTGGTTCCTATGTTTTGTAGGTCAGATTTACTGTCCCCAGTTATTTTAGCAGCTGTTGTGGCCAAACCTCTTTCCAGGAGGATAGAAAGTTTGTCATAAAGGTCCACTGTGGAAAAGCAGTGATCTTGTGGTTGCAGACCTGGTGTGGGGGAGTCAGAGTATAAAGGCCTGTTAGGTCCCATGGGAGAGAAGGCCTGATCTGCCATAGTGCGTCCTATGAGAGATTCCGTGGAGCAAGGAGAGGGGGTGGATACTTGCTGGCAATTCCCAGATAGGAGCGGGGTGTAGGTCAGGGTAGCTGGGGTGAGGACTTGCCTGTGATCCGGGATCCCTTCTGAGCTGAAAGCATGAGGCTGCATGTGGGCCTCGGGAGTGGCGGCCATCTTGGTAGACCCAGTGCGGGATAAATTGTGGGCCCAGATCGCGGCGGGCAACCGCGTTAATCATTCGCGGGGGGTCACCGGAGGTTCTGGCAACAGGTACCCTCTTGTGTGGTCGTGATAGGGAGTTAATAGCCGCTTTAGATGCGCCGATGGTCTGGTGTGGTGTGGAGGATCAGACGCTCGTGGCGATCTTGGATCCCTCGCCTGGAGTTGATCCCCTTTTTAATGCATGCCAATATTTTGTATGCTTTATTATCAGCAGCTTGGCATTGCATGCCATTGCTGAGCCTATCATCTACTAGGACCTCAGGTCCTTTTCCATCCTAGATTCCCCCAGAGGTTCTCCCCCAGTGTATAGATTTCATTCATATTTTTGCCACCCAAATGTATTATTTTACATTTTTCTACATTGAACCTCATTTGCCATGTAGTTGCCCACCCCATTAATTTGTTCAGATCTTTTTGCAAGGTTTCCACATCCTGCAGAAAAGTTATTGCCCTGCTTAGCTTAGTATTGTCTGCAAATACAGAGGTTGAACTGTTTACCCCATCCTCCAGGTCATTTATGAACAAATTAAATAGGATTGGTTCCAGCACAGAACCCTGGGGGACCCCACTACCCACCCCCGACCATTCAGAGTACTCCCCATTTATCACCACCCTCTTGTCCTTGTAGCCAGTTTTCAATCCATGTACTCACCCTATGGTCCATACCAACGGATCATATTTTGGACAGTAAACGTTTATGGGGAACTGTGTCAAATGCTTTTGCAAAATCCAGATACACCACATCTACGGGCCTTCCTTTATCTAGATGGCAAATTACCTCATCGTAGAAGGTTAATAGATTGGTTTGGAAAGAAGGATTCTTCATAAAACCATGCTGATTACTGCTAATGATACTGTTCTCATTACTAAAATCTTGTATATAGTCCCTTACCATCCTCTCCAAGAGTTTGCATACTATTGATGTTAGGCTAACTGGTCTGTAATTCCCAGGGATGTATTTTGGGCCCTTTTTAAATATTGGTGCTACATTGGCTTTTCTCCAATCAGCTGGTACCATTCCAGTGAGTAGACTGTCAGTAAAAATTAGGAACAATGGTCTGGCAATTACTTGACTGAGTTCCCTAAGTACCCTCGGGTACGAGCCATTTGGTCCCGGTGATTTATTAATGTTAAGTTTCCCAAGTCTAATTTTAATTCTGTCTTCTGTTAACCATGGAGGTGCTTCCTGTGATGTGTCATGAGGATAAACACTGCAGTTTTGGTTACTGAAGCCCCCCGATTCACTCGTGAAGACTGAGGAGAAGAATAAATTCAATACCTTCGCCATCTCCCCATCCTTTGTAACCAGATGTCCTTCCTCATTCTTTATGGGGCCAATATGGTCTGTCCTCCCTTTTTTACTGTTTACATACTTAAAGAATTTCTTGGGATTCTTTTTGCTCTCCTCCGCTATGTATCTTTCATGTTCTATCTTAGCCATCCTTATTGCACCCTTACATTTCTTGTTGCATTCTTTATAAAGTCTAAATGCTGATGATGATCCCTCAACCTTGTATTTTTTGAAGGCCTTCTCCTTTGCTTATATATGCATTTTAACATTGGAGTTAAGACATCCAGGACTTTTGTTCACTCTTTTAAATCTATTTAAAATGTATTGGAAGGGGTACGGCCCAGAGGAACGCTCCTGGGTCTCATCCTAGGACGTATACGCCCCTGTTCTCCTCCATGATTTCCATAGACATTTTCCCCTCAAGCCTGGTGGTCCTCTGAGGGGGAGGGGTCATTGAGGAGGGGGTACTGTCAGGGCTGGGCTCAGCCCTTCCTTCTCTCAGCTGTCGGCTAATTGTCAGCTCCCATCTCTCTCCATAGTTAGTCAGCTGTTATTGATATCCTGCTCCTCAGTCCTGCCTACTTAAGCCGTACAGTCAAGAGGAGCTCTGCCTTTGCCTTGGTCAACATCACAAGAAATATCTCCTGCATTCCTGTTTAAATACTGGCTTTGCTGACATCCCTTCTGGCTTCAGATCCCTGACTTCTGGCTTGGCTGAAAATCCATATCAGTTAATGAACTTTGGCTATGTTTTGACTATGTTTGTTCTTTTTACTTGTATTATTAAACAAGTGTGATTTAACTGTACTTCTATCTCGGTCTGATTTCATGGTTTCTGACAATGTCATACTCATATGTGGTTCTGGTCAAATTAAACTATTGGCTCTTGTACTCATAAACCATCTCTTCTTGTTCTTGTTGTTCTGTTGACTACTACTCTACAAGTCATGTATTGCACCTTTCTTGTATATTCACTTGTATTCTGATGCTTTTGTATGGATTTATACACCTTTTTATACCTCTATGGCTCCATGCACACTGTACAGGCAGAACACAAAACTCCTACAGAACCAGCAATTTTTAAGCCAGTGTGATTGAAGCCTAAATCTTTTCACGTGTGTAACCTTAAAAATTCAATAAAAATGTATATGGAAAAAAAATGTACTGGGCCAGTGCAGGCGGAGATACAGTCACCAATTGGTCCAGGCAGCAGGCAAAACCATCAGGCTGAGGGACTCGGTCAGGAAAGAATGGGAACCGGGTAGAGTCTTCTCCCACCCAAATCACTTTGAAGCCTCAGGACTCCAGACCCTGTTCTGGGAATTACAAAACCCAGAGAAAACCAAAAATTGTTTTTCTCAACTCAGAACACTATAATAGAAGCCACTCACATATGTGAGACCCCTGTGTTATCTTGAATCCCACTACTACAATAACAGGGAAAAAGATCAGTCCAAGCGGCAGGCAAAAAACGTGGTTGCTTAACAGGACGAGGTCAGTGCAGGTAAAAGGCAGAAATAAACGGTAGGTAGAGGCATTGATAAAAAGTCCAGGGTCGGTTCACATGAAATGCAGTGATATGGTTGGATGAGGCAGCAGGGAAATAATCAGCACACAAATTAAAAACGGGAAAATTACAGTCTGTTAGAAATATGGGCTAATAGTTTAGGGAAGTGTGTTAACATCTGAAGCATTCTCTGATACATAGACCAGGTTGGGAGAGACATTGGGGACAATGGTGTCTTTCCTAACTCCTCTTTTGCTGCACACCCAACTTTTTTTTGGCGTCTTCTTCCAGTTTCTGATGGTGGAATATTCTCAGGGAAATAGCGCTAATGCAGTCTGCTGACAAATCTTAGCGAATGCTTACTGGGGGGGATCCTTGCTGGTAGATGAGGGCAGTGACAACATCTTTGATAAATTTGAGGAAGGTGTTGGGTATTTCTAGGTGAAGTATGCGTTGTAAATGGGCAAATGAAAAAAAATACATTGTGACTTTTTTATACCAGAAGAGGGACTTTCGTGTTGATAGATAGGGCTGCAGCATTTTATCGCTTAAATCCATCCCCCGCCAAGGAACTTATTGTAATCATGGATACATCCAATCTTTTGAACGGGACCACATCTTCTGTGAAGTTCCACTGAGGTGTCATTGTGGATGGTGGACATGACATACACATCTTTCCTATCCCTCCCTTTCATGGCCAACACTTCCTTTTTCCTCAGGCTTGCTGATTCCCCCCTTCGTAGCCTTGTGTTGACTAGATGCTGTGAGAAAAACCCTTCCTGTTTTTTCTTGCTGTACTGCAGGCCAGAGGTTTCTCAAGGTACAGGTGGCGGAAAAGGGGAAATCTTGTATAATAATTGTCCATGTAAATGTGATACCTCTTTTGGAACAGTGGGAATGGTAGGTCCCAGACAATGTTTCCGCTTATTCCCATGTACATTGAGGACCTAGTTGATGGAGTGTGATGAGTCTGAAGCATTATGAGTGGAAATGTACATGGGTGTGTTTACTACAAAGGTTATCATTGGAGTTTGTTATAGACCTCCCAGTGTTAATGAGGAGTATGAGACTCAGCTCCTTGCACAGATAGAAAGGGCTGCAAGGGCTGGGGCAGTGATAATAATTGGAAATTTTAACTACCCGAAAATTGACTGGAGTAATGGCACTGCTGGAACACTTAAAGGGCAGAAATTTATAAACCTATTACAAGACAATTTTTTGGTGCAGTTTATTGAAGCCCCTGACTAGGAATAATACTCTGCTGGACCTGGTGATCGCAAACCATGCAGAGCTTTTAACCAATATTTATATAAAAGAGCATCTGGGTAGGTGGGCCATAACATGATTTCATTTAATGTTAGCTGTAAGCAACAAACACATACTGCAAATATAAGAACACTTAACTTTAAGAGAGCAAAATTTCCAAGGATGAGGGCTGCTCTCCAAAACTTAGACTGGGAGGGAATATTGGCATCGATGAACACAGAACAGAAATGGGAATTCTTCAAAAAGACTTTATACAAATTCACTGCAAAGTATATTCCCTTGGGCAATAAGTTTAAAAGGCTAAAAATAAAACCTATGTGGCTCACGGTCAAAGTTAAAAAAGCTATAAATAATAAGAAAAGAGCTTTTAAAAAATATAAAAATGAAGGAACATCATCATTGTTTAAATGTTACAAAGAATATAACAGAATATGTAAAAAGGAAATCAAGGATGCAAAAATTCAAAACAAACGTCAGATTGCAAAAGATAGTAGAATGAACTCCAAACAATTCTTCAAATATATTAATAGTAAAAAGGTCAAGTCTGAGCATGTAGGTCCTTTACAAAATAATCTGGAGTGTGTGACTGGGGACAAAGAGAAGGCAAATGTATTAAATATTTTCTTAAGCCCAGTGCATACAAGGGAGCATGGGGAAGCTCTTGTCCATAATGGGGATGGTATTGACACAGCCCCAAATGATCCACAATGGCTCAAAAGTGATATGGTCCAGAAATATTTAGACAGAATCAATCTGGATAAAGCACCAGGACCAGATGGCAGCCACCCATGCATCCTAAAAAAATTGAGAGCTGTCATTTCAAAGCCATTGTTTCTAATTTTTAGGGACTCATTAATGACTAGAATAGTATCATTGGATTGGTGTAAGGCTAATGTGGTAAATACAAACAGAGTCGACCAGCGCAAACCGTGCAACCTAACTTTAAGCAGCTATAGTACTGGGGGAAAAATATATCAAATCCCAAAAAGACATAAATAAAAAAGGCAGTACAGCGCATACAAAATCCTAAATAAAACAATCAATAATTGTCCATATAAAGATTAGATCCAATTAAAATCCAGCAATTTCTCCAGTGATAATCGTGACATGCAATAGCTTGTTGGGTGACTGTAGTGAAATGGACCTCCACCTTTGGTAGCACAAGCCGCTCACCTCTACAGATGGACCCCTGAGTGTATCAGTCAGGTCAAATCAGCAGTTCCCTCACAGGGATAAAGGCAGGGGATGGTGTATGCAGATCCCGGTCAGGTTTCAGCAACAGAAACTCTTGCAGTCATAACATGTAAAAATATATAAAGGAGATCTAGTGCTCTCCGTAAATTGCTAAAAGTCATTTATTTTAAAGAAGTAAAATCACTTACAAACATCGCACTGTACCCCAGTGCAAAGGACAACAGCATGTATGAAAGCATGATCCACAACGGATGGACGAGCGGAGCGCGGGTGATGTCACGATCCAGACACGTGGGCGGTGCCGTATGCGTTACGTCCCTAAAGGGGGCGGGACTTCCTCAGCGGCGACGGCTGGCTGTGACTACACCCGCTTATATGCATACCAGGAAGAGGAAATAGCCAATCCACATCAAAGCGTACCTCTCTCCATGGTAACACAGGGAGAGATACTAGACAGCGCAATATAAGTAAACAGGAAACACTGCGGAAAATATCCACTACAGCTGCCCGTTTTAACATTGCTTGTTATGAGAATGGCCATTTTAGAGAGATATAGCATGAAAATAATAAAAGATAAAATATATAAAGAAAAATATATAAAAAAATGTATAAAAATATATTTAAAAATTAAAAATATATTTAAAGATTAATTAACATCCCGCGCTCAGGACGGCCATCCTAGGAATCATCCATAATTTCATAATACATAAAATGAGTAAATTACATGGGGAAGTGTAAACATTAAATCGATCCCTAGAAATCAGACCCTAAAATGAAATAAAAAATTCAAATACCATAAGCAAGGATGAGAGGAGGGGGGCCAGTAAGAGTGATAAATGATTATGACAGTTAACTGCTAACGATCCTAAATAAAGCAATTAACGTCAAATTCAACGTTCAAGCCCCCAGGGATGAGAACCTTGGTCTCATGAATCCAATGGGATTCCCTGCGACTTAGTTGACGTAAGAAATTGCCCCCTCTCCAATGTTTTTTTACTCTCTCAATACCCCAGAAACTCAATCCTCTGGGGTTTTGACCATGCATAATTTGAAATGTTTGGAGACATTGTGTGTCTTTAATCCCTTCTTGATGTTGTTAACATGTTCTCCTAAACGCACATGTAGGGGGCGGGAAGTCCTTCCTATGTATTGAAGACCACACTCACATTGGAGCATGTATATGACCCCTACCGTTGTGCAAGTAATCACTTGGTCAATTTTGTATTCTTTACCAGTGGATGTGGCCCTAAAATTCTTGCATTTTTTATTATTGCATTTAGAGTGCCTGCAGGCTGTGCATCGCCCACAGGCATAGAAACCTGAGAGGAAAGAGAACAATCGGTTTTCAGACTGTATGGGGGGATCAACCACTCCTGGGGCTAATCGATCGCGCAAAGATGGAGCTTTCTTATAAATGAACATCGGACGTGGTGGCAGTAGGGGACCCAGCACACGATCCTGTTTCAGGACTGGCCAATTTTTTTAAACTAATCTTTCAAACTGTTTATGTTGGACATTATAGTTAAGCACCATTTTAAAATTAGAAACATCAGAGCTGGTATCTTTAACTTTATCCACAATCAATGAGGACCTATCCATGGCCAAAACCTTCTCAACTTCACTATTCAAATTGTGTATATTATAACCTTTTTCTACGAATCTAGACGTAAGCAATGTGGATTGATCAACAAAATCGCTGACATGCGTGCAATTACGTCTAAGTCTGACAAATTGCCCCCTGGGAATATTACAAAGCCAAGATTTGTGATGGCAGCTTCCCAGGGGGATGTAGGAATTGCGATCCGTAGGTTTCAGGTAATTACACAATCTAAATCCTTCGCTCTCTTTCGAAATTTCAAGATCCAGAAAGACTATCTTTTCTTTGCTGAAACACCAAGATAACTGGATATTTTTAGTGTTACTATCCAGTTTCTGTACAAAGGTATCAAGACCAAGTTGATCACCCTCCCAGATCATGACAAGGTCGTCTATGTACCTTTTGTAACAGACTAATTCAGGGGGGCGATGCTTGAACACCACGTCTTCCTCCCAGTGGGCCATAAAAAGATTGGCCACACTGGGAGCAAAACGGGCGCCCATTGCAACACCCCTTTTTTGAAGAAAAAATTGAGGATTAAACCAAAAATAATTTTTGGCCAAACAGAACTTCAAACATTTCAAAAGGAACTTTTTATGTGTCTCAGGAAGATCAGAATATAAGGATAGGGCCCATTGGACAGAGGATATAGCATCCTCATGTCCAATGATAGTATATAAGGACCCTACATCGGCCGTGACCATAATACTAGAGGGAGAACATCTGGTTGATTCAATAGTTTGAATAATGTGCTTGGTGTCTTTAAGAAAAGCATCTGTTTTGCATACCAGGGGCTGAAGAAAGTAATCTATATATTGGCCTAACCTGAAGGAAATGGAATCGATACCATTTACTATAGGCCTCCCAGGAGGATTAATCATATCCTTATGAATTTTTGGGAGGCAGTAAATGATAGGGGTTCTGCAGAAAAAGGGGTCCAAATAGGAAGCCTCTTTCTTAGTGAGAATGTTCTCACTTTTCCCCTCCTCTATTAGCCAATGAAGCTCATCTTTATAGATCAACATAGGATCTTTGTTCAAAATTTGATAAGTATCTCGATCCTCCAATAATCTATGCAGTTCACCCAGGTATTTAGATTTGTCCAGAATCACCAAACTCCCCCTTTATCCGCAGGGCGAATAAGGATGTCATTTCTTTTTTCTAAACATTTCATGCCCTGCCGGATAGGTAGTGGGTCTGTTGCTTTTCTAACCTTCATTTTATCCAAGTCATTAAATAACATATTTTTAAACACCTCCAAAAATTTATTGTCAGAATTAAGAGGGTTGAAGGTGGATTTGTTGCGTAGATTGGAATGAGATCCCTTTACGGTAGTAACTGGTCTACTGGGATTAGATAAGAAATATTTTTTCATATTTAAGTTCCTGACAAATTTATGGATGTTAACATAAGTGTCAAATTTATTCATATTTTGAACAGGAGCAAACTTCAGCCCTCTATCAAGGACTTTGACCTCGCTCTCGCTCAAAGTGACACTGCTCAAATTATAAATCCCTGCTCCTAGTGGGGTTTTTTCTTTTTGTACTCTCCTACCCCCTCTGTTTCCTCTCTTTCTTTTCTTTTTAAAGGTGGGCCTCTCATTTGTGGGGATGGCTGTGGTTGTTGTTTCCACCATTCTCCTGGGTTCGGCTGATAATTCAGCGTCCCCCTCCCCGGCCCACTCTGGGCCCCTGAAAAATCCCCTCCTTCATTGATGCCACGTTGTTGTAGTGGGGCAAACCTATTATATAGGGGTACCTCTCCCTTTTGTGTGTATTGGGATGTGTCTCTTCTACTCTCGTTAGAAGGATAAGGGTAAGGATGAGAATCTTGCCTCTGGTTATCCCACCCTTGGGGTGATCTATATTCTTGTTGATAATATGAATGATAATAATTCTCTCTGATAGGGGTCTTTGGAGGGCCCCTTCCCCTACCTCTCCCTCTCTTAAAATTGCCTCTAGTACCCTGACCTCCTCTTAAGGGGGGCGGGGCAGGTGGAGGATGGCTATACGCAGTGGGAGGTGGGACTAGCACATCTATAGGATCGTTCTGTGATGGATGAGTATTTGTCCCTGATGGATCAGGAAGGGGAGTAGCCTGCCATTTAAATATATTCCCACTCCTAAAGTCATCCGAATCTCTGATATATTTTTTCTTTTTCTTATTTTGAACTTCAATATCCCATTTGGTGAGTCTATTACCGAGATCAGTTGAAAATTTCAAAAACTCCTCACTATTTTTGAAAGGTTCAATGGTGTTCCTAATGTCACGTATTCTGGACAAATCTAAATACCTGGGTGAACTGCATAGATTATTGGAGGATCGAGATACTTATCAAATTTTGAACAAAGATCCTATGTTGATCTATAAAGATGAGCTTCATTGGCTAATAGAGGAGGGGAAAAGTGAGAACATTCTCACTAAGAAAGAGGCTTCCTATTTGGACCCCTTTTTCTGCAGAACCCCTATCATTTACTGCCTCCCAAAAATTCATAAGGATATGATTAATCCTCCTGGGAGGCCTATAGTAAATGGTATCGATTCCATTTCCTTCAGGTTAGGCCAATATATAGATTACTTTCTTCAGCCCCTGGTATGCAAAACAGATGCTTTTCTTAAAGACACCAAGCACATTATTCAAACTATTGAATCAACCAGATGTTCTCCCTCTAGTATTATGGTCATGGCCGATGTAGGGTCCTTATATACTATCATTGGACATGAGGATGCTATATCCTCTGTCCAATGGGCCCTATCCTTATATTCTGATCTTCCTGAGACACATAAAAAGTTCCTTTTGAAATGTTTGAAGTTCTGTTTGGCCAAAAATTATTTTTGGTTTAATCCTCAATTTTTTCTTCAAAAAAGGGGTGTTGCAATGGGCGCCCATTTTGCTCCCAGTGTGGCCAACCTTTTTATGGCCCACTGGGAGGAAGACGTGGTGTTCAAGCATCGCCCCCCTGAATTAGTCTGTTACAAAAGGTACATAGACGACCTTGTCATGATCTGGGAGGGTGATCAACTTGGTCTTGATACCTTTGTACAGAAACTGGATAGCAACACAAAAAATATCCAGTTATCTTGGTGTTTCAGCAAAGAAAAGATAGTCTTTCTGGATCTTGAAATTTCGAAAGAGAGCGAAGGATTTAGATTGTGTAATTACCTGAAACCTATGGATCGCAATTCCTACATCCCCCTGGGAAGCTGCCATCACAAATCTTGGCTTTGTAATATTCCCAGGGGGCAATTTGTCAGACTTAGACATAATTGCACGCATGTCAGCGATTTTGTTGATCAATCCACATTGCTTACGTCTAGATTCGTAGAAAAAGGTTATAATATACACAATTTGAATAGTGAAGTTGAGAAGGTTTTGGCCATGGATAGGTCCTCATTGATTGTGGATAAAGTTAAAGATACCAGCTCTGATGTTTCTAATTTTAAAATGGTGCTTAACTATAATGTCCAACATAAACAGTTTGAAAGATTAGTTTAAAAAAATTGGCCAATCCTGAAACAGGATCATGTGCTGGGTCCCCTGCTGCCACCACTTCCGATGTTCATTTATAAGAAAGCTCCATCTTTGCGCGATCGATTAGCCCCAGGAGTGGTTGATCCCCCCATACAGTCTGAAAACCGATTGTTCTCTTTCCTCTCAGGTTTCTATGCCTGTGGGCGATGCACAGCCTGCAGGCACTCTAAATGCAATAATAAAAAATGCAAGAATTTTAGGGCCACATCCACTGGTAAAGAATACAAAATTGACCAAGTGATTACTTGCACAACGGTAGGGGTCATATACATGCTCCAATGTGAGTGTGGTCTTCAATACATAGGAAGGACTTCCCGCCCCCTACATGTGCGTTTAGGAGAACATGTTAACAACATCAAGAAGGGATTAAAGACACACAATGTCTCCAAACATTTCAAATTAGTGCATGGTCAAAACCCCAGAGGATTGAGTTTCTGGGGTATTGAGAGAGTAAAAAAACATTGGAGAGGGGGCAATTTCTTACGTCAACTAAGTCGCAGGGAATCCCATTGGATTCATGAGACCAAGGTTCTCATCCCTGGGGGCTTGAACGTTGAATTTGACGTTAATTGCTTTATTTAGGATCGTTAGCAGTTAACTGTCATAATCATTTATCACTCTTACTGGCCCCCCTCCTCTCATCCTTGCTTATGGTATTTGAATTTTTTATTTCATTTTAGGGTCTGATTTCTAGGGATCGATTTAATGTTTACACTTCCCCATGTAATTTACTCATTTTATGTATTATGAAATTATGGATGATTCCTAGGATGGCCGTCCTGAGCGCGGGATGTTAATTACTCTTTAAATATATTTTTAATTTTTAAATATATTTTTATACATTTTTTTATATATTTTTCTTTATATATTTTATCTTTTATTATTTTCGTGCTATATCTCTCTAAAATGGCCATTCTCATAACAAGCAATGTTAAAACAGGCAACTGTAGTGGATATTTTCCGCAGTGTTTCCTGTTTACTTATATTGCGCTGTCTAGTATCTCTCTCTGTGTTAACATGGAGAGAGTTACGCTTTGATGTGGATTGGCTATTTCCTCTTCCTGGTATGCATATAAGCGGGTGTAGTCACAGCCAGCCGTCGCCTCTGAGGAAGTTCCGCCCCCTTTAGGGACGTAACGCATACGGCACCGCCCATGTGTCTGGATCGTGACGTCACCCGCGCTCCGCTCGTCCATCCGTTGTGGATCATGCTTTCATACATGCTGTTGTCCTTTGCACTGGGGTACAGTGCGATGTTTGTAAGTGATTTTACTTCTTTAAAATAAACGACTTTTAGCAATTTACAGAGAGCACTAGATCTCCTTTATATATTTTTACATGTTATGACTGCAAGAGTTTCTGTTGCTGAAACCTGACCGGGATCTGCATACACCATCCCCTGCCTTTATCCCTGGATAACTGCTGATTTGACCTGACTGATACACTCAGGGGTCCATCTGTAGAGGTGAGCGGCTTGTGCTACCAAAGGTGGAGGTCCATTTCACTACAGTCACCCAACAAGCTATTGCATGTCACGATTATCACTGGAGAAATTGCTGGATTTTAATTGGATCTAATCTTTATATGGACAATTATTGATTGTTTTATTTAGGATTTTGTATGCGCTGTACTGCCTTTTTTATTTAAGGCTAATGTGGTGCCTATATTTAAAAAGGGATCAAAGTCTTTACCAAGTAACTAGAGACCTGTTAGTTTAACTTCTATAGTCGGGAAGATACTGGAGAGTTTAACCACTTGCCCACTGGGCACTTAAACCCCCTTCCTAACCAGACCAATTTTCAGGTATCAGTGTTCTCACATTTTGAATGACAATTACTCATTCATGCAATATTGTACCCATATGAAATTTCGTGCTTTTTTCACACAAATGAAGCTTTCTTTTGGTGGTATTTGATCACCACTGGGTTTTTTTTTTATTTGCGCTATAAATGAAAAAAGAAGATTTTGTAAAAAAAAATGCATTTTTCTTCGTTTCAGTTATAAAATGTTGCCCAAAATGTATACTGCTACATATCTTTGGGAAAAATAACCAAAATAAGTGTATATTATTTGGTCTTTGTGAAAGTTAGAGTCTACAAACTATGGTGCCAATCTCTGAAAATTGATCCCACCTGATCCTACCTGATGTACTGACAGCCTATCTCATTTCTTGAGACACTAACAAGCCAGGAAAGTACAAATACCCCCAAAATAACCCTTTTTGGAAAGTAGACATTCCAAGGTATTTAGTATGAGGCATAGTGATTTTTTTGAAGTAACTTTTTCCCACAACTCTTTTCAAAATGAAGATTTTTTTAATTCTTTTTTTTCCACAAAATTGTCATAATAACAAGTTAGTTCTCACACACAGCATATACGTACCACAAATGACACCCCAAAATACATTCTACTACTCCTCCTGAGTATGGCGATATCACATGTGTGTGACTTTTACACAGTCTGGACACATACAGAGGCCCAACATGCAGGGAGCACCATCAGGTGTTCTAGGTTCTAGAAGCATAAATTACACATCTAATTTGACTACCTAATTTGTGAGGCACTGATGGGCACTGTGGTGGCCCTGTTGGGCACTGTAGTGGCATGGATGTGGCATGGATGAGAACTGATGTGGCATGGATGAGCACTGATGTGGCATGGATGGGCACTGATGTGGCATGGATGAGCACTGATGTGGCATGGATGTTGCACGGATGATCACTAATGTTGCACGGATGATCACTGATCTGGCATGTATAAGTACTGATGTGGCATGCATGAGGCATGGATGAGCACAGATGTGGCATGGATGAGCACTGCTGTGGCATGGATGAGCATGAATGAGCCATTAAAGAGGCATGAATGAGCCATGGATGAGCCATGGATGAGCTATGGATGGGCACGGATGAGCCATGGATGGGCACGGGTGAGCCATGGATGAGCATGGATGAGCCCTGGATGGGCATGAATGGGCACTGATGAGTTATGGATGGGCATGGATGAGGGTAGATGAGCATGGCTGGGCATGTATGAGCATGGCTTGGCACGGGTGAGCATGGCTGGGCATGTATGAGCATGGATGAGCATGGATGGGCATGTCTGGGCATGGATGAGCATGGCTGGGCATAGATGAGCATGGATTGGCAGGGTTGGGCATGGGTGAGCATGGCTGGGCATGGATGAGAATGGATAAGCGTGGCTGGGCATAGCTGAGCATGGATGGGCATGGCTGAGCAAGGCTGAGCATGGATGAGCGTGGATGGGCATGGCTGGAAATGAATGAGCTTGGCTGGGCATGGATGAGCCATGGATGGAGCATGGATGGGCAGGAATGGGCTGGATCTGAATTGCCCACAGCGCTGCTGCACCTGGCTCCTTCCCCTTTTCGCACACTGTACCGATTCGTGTGAGGAGAGGGGAGGAGCTGAACCGGACATGCTCTGGTCTGTTGACAAATGATCGCTCCATCATTGGAAGGGGCGATCATGTGGTAAAGGTCCATTGTCATTGGCCTTTTACTCCGGCGGTCAAGTGCATTTTGGGTTGCGCCCCAGGTGGCATGCGGGAGCATGATTCTGAGAGGGCATCATACGACGGCCTCCTAGAGTCATATGATTGTGCTGTAGACGTCATTCAGCTCTGGACGGTCGACAACTGGTTAATAAAAGACTACATAGATGAGTTCTTGCTGGAAAAAAATATTTTAAGCAATAGTCAGCATGGATTCATGAAAGACAGAAGTTGTCAAACAAACCTGATTTCTTTTTATGAAGAGGTAAGTAAAACCTTGGACTTAGGGTTGGCTGTGAATGTAGTATACTTGGATTTTGCAAAAGAGTTCAACACAGTCCCTTACACATGGCTAATGTGTAATGTAAAGTCTACACAAAATATTTTAAGCAACAGTAAGCATGGATTCTTGAAAGACAGAAGTTGTCAAACAAACCTGATTTCTTTTTATGAAGAGGTAAGTAAAACCTTGGACAGAGGGTTGGCTGTGGACGTAGTATACTTGGATTTTGCAAAAGAGTTCAACACAGTTCCCCACACATGGCTAATGTGTAATGTAAAGTCTACAGGCTTGGAAAGATCACTTTGTAAATGGATAGAAAACTGCTAAAAGACAGAATTCAGAGAGTAGTGGTTAATGATTCTTACTCTGAATGGTCTAAGGTTATCAGTGGTGTTTAATATCTTTATAAATTATATAGGGTCCGGGATTAAAAGTTCCATTTCAGTCATTGCAGATGACACCAAGCTATGCAGTGGAATAACATCCTTACAGGATATCTCCAACTTACCTTAATGCACTGTTTCATTGGGTAACTAGATGGCAAATGAGGTTTAATGTTGATAAATGTAAAGTTATGCACTTGGGGGCTAAGATGTATCATACATACTAGTACCACTGGGGGAATCCATAGTGGAGAAGGATCTGGGGATCTTGGTAGATTATTGTCAGGGTTCTTCCCAAAGCATGAGTGTGCGCATGTGCACGGGAGTGCTCATGTCGGTGCGTGGGCACGTGCGTGCGCACAGCCGTGCACGCCAGAGAGACTGGTGCCAAAGACTTCCTATTTAAACACCTCAGCTGCACAGAGACTTTGCTGTCTGATCTGCAGCTTGTACCTGTGAAAACCTGCTCCTGAGATCCTGATCTGATTCCTGTTTTTAACCCGGCTTGTTCTGACTGCGTTTGCTCTCTGTTAGTCTGACCCCAGCTTGCCTTGCTGACTACGTTTACTTCTCCACTGCTTGATATCCTGTTGCCGAACCTTGCCTGCATCCTGACCATTCTCTGCCTGTCATTTTTGTCTGCATGATCGTCTGTTAGCAAACCCGGCTTGTTTGATCACGTATTCAGTGTCTCCTCAGCTCTGCACATAAAAGCTTCCTGCTCCTGTTTCCTGCCTGCATCAGCTGAACTATGTAACTATGTAAAGATGCCACGCTACCTCTTAAGTGATACTATGTAACTATGTAACTGACTACTGACATCTGCTGTTAACCTGCTGGTCCACCCTGGTGACACATGCGCTGCATGGAAGACGATCCAGGCCCCCATACACCGCCAGGCTCTTGCGGCCACTGTTACAACATCGGTGGCCCTCGAACTGGGGTTGTACGCCAGACCTTCCCACTGCACATCAGGCTCATCAGTCAGGTATGTTACAGTATCAGACAGCCATGTCTGAGCCTGAAGGTGGGAAGTCGGCCATAGATGAGATCTGTAAGCACCTTGCAGCCCTTAGTTTTCAAATCTCTGCAGGAGGGTTATAAGCAATTGAAACAACGTGTACACACTCTAGCTGGCCACTGCCACTGCTGCACCCTCTGCCATGGGGACTGCCACTACAACACCCTCAGTGATGATGCTGCCTCCTGAACCCAGGCACCTAGCATCAGAGAGATTTTCAGGGGAAATTTTGATCCTTCCGCAAAGCATGTCAGTTGTACTTCGCCCTGCAATCTTGAACATCCTCCCTGGAATCCACAGAGGTGGGATTAATTAGTTCACTGCTACAAGGTGAAACCCAATCTTGGGCCACAGAATGCTGGAAATAAAATGATGCATTACTGCAATCCATGTCCGCCTTTTTCAATGCGATGGCCCAACTGTATGATGATCCGCAGTGAACCACCACAGCAGAGGCTGCCCTTTATGCTCTCCAGCAAGGCTGTATAATGGCTGAGGACTATGTGATGGACTTTAGATGCTGTAGTGTAGACATGCAGTGGAACGATGCAGTCCTGCAACACCAGTTCTGCTCAGAGAATCTAAAGGATGAATTGGCACGTGTTGGAGTTTAAAACACCTTGGAGGGCCTTATCACACTGGCCATCCAGATCAACCTACGGCTCCATGAGTGACGGTCAGAAAGATCAGTTCAGCAGCTGCGTCTAGTCTGGATGATGCCCCAGATCCCAGCTCCCACTCATCTCACTCCAGTCAGTCCTGCTTCAGTCCAGCCTGCTCCAGTTACTTCTGCAACTGAAGCACCAGTGCCCTTGCAACTTGGACTAGTATGCCCCTCTCTATCCCCTGAAGAACACTTGTACCGACGACAGAATAACATCTGCCTATACTGCGGGAGAAAAGGCCATTATGTACGCACCTGCCCAGCTAAGACACCTAAGTGGCGAACAATCTCCTCAGTCAATCACTCTTCTTCACCTGTCAGTGCCACCCACCTAACTCTTCCCATTTCTATTCAGCTGTTAGAAGGGGAAGTGCCAGTCACCACGATCGTTGACTATGAGGCTTGCAGTTGTTTCATTGACCTGACTTTTGCCACACAACAACGCATCCCTTTGAGACCTAAGGCACAAGGACTCTCTGTCTAGCTGGCTGACAGGTCATGTATCAAGTCCAGACCTGTAACCCAAGAGACATACTCATGTTGACCACCTCCCAACACAACATAATGAGATTCTCAGACTTGACGCCATCTCATCCCCACTGTTTCCTGTTATTCTGGGCCTACCCTGGCTACAGGCACATAAACCACAAGTTGATTAGGCCACAGGGAGAATCCACTTCGACTCAGCCTACTGCCAGGAACATTGCCTACCCAGGCCCTCAGTTCCTTCCGATAAGCCATACCTTAACCCTACCATGAGCTCCTGGACATTTTTATTAAGCGAGGAGCTGACATCCTTCCCCCACATCGGCCATATGACTGCTTGAACCACTCCTGGGGCTGAAATCCCTTTCAGAAGATCTTTCCCCTCGATGAGCAAGAACAGGAGGCACTAAAAGAATATATTCAGGAGAACTTAAAAAAAGGGTTCATTTGACCTTCAACTTCCCCAGCAGGAGCAGGGATATTCTTTGTCAAAAAGAAAGACCACTCCCTACATCCTTGTGTGGATTACTGGGAACTCAATAAGATAACAGTTAAAAATCAATACCCTCTCCCTCTGGTACCTGAAATGTTCCAGGGACTAAGATCAGCAACCATCTTCACCAAATTGGATCTACAGGGGGCCTACAATTTGGCTTCACCAACATGGACTGTACACTTAAAGTAAGAAGTGTGAATTTGAACAGTGCAGAATCCAATTCCTGGGGATAGTAATCTCACCTGAGGGGATCGAAATAGACTCCCAAAAAGTCTCTGCCATCCTGGACTGGCCCGCACCTACTGACAAGAAGGGGATACAGTGCTTCATAGGTTTTGCCAACTTCTACAGGACGTTCATCCAAGGCTTTTCCCGCTATCATAACCCCCATCATGCAGCTGACTAATCAGAATCTCCACCTCCAGTGGACATCAGAAACACAAGCTGCTTTTGATACCTTAAAGAGACTGTTTACTTCAGCACCTGCCCTTAGTCATCCAGGCCCGTTTCTACCATATGTGCTAGAAGACTACCCATCCAAAGTCATCTCCCAGAGCCAAGGCCCTAAAGAGATGATGCATCCCGTAGTTTTTTTTCCCCCCATAGGCTTTCTCCAGCCAAGAGGAACTATGACATCGGGGACCAGGAATTGCTGGCCATAAAGATGGCTCTAGAAGAGTGGAAATACCTTTTAGAAGGAGCAGCGCACCCCATATTGGTCTATACGGACCACAAGAACCTAGAGTACTTGAGAACTGCAAAATGTTTAAAGCCGCGCCAAGCACGCCTTATTCTTCTCCGGATTCATCTTCCACATTACCTATTGGCCGGAGCTCGAAGAATGTGAAAACCAATGCACTCTCCTGCATGTTCAATGACCCCAAGGAACTACCTGAACCAGATACAATCTTGTCTGAATGTAACTTTTATCTTTTACAGAACGACCTTCTCACCCGAATAAAGCAGGCCTGATTAGATGTTCATAGCCCCCCAGGAGTTACGCTGACATTATGGAAAGGATTACTTTGGAATGAAAACAAAATATTTGCTCCTGAAAATGTATGCATAACCATTTTGGGTCTGTGTCATGATCATCCTCTAGCAGGTCATTTTGGAGTCCACAAGATGCACAATCTCCTGAAATGCACGTTCTGGTGCCAGACCTGGAAGAAACCTGTAAAAGGTATGTAAATTCCTGTACAACCTGCACCCAGAACAAGAGCATCAAAAATCGAACCTGGGGTCTATTCCGACCACTACCAGTCCCTAACAGGCCATGGGGATTGATCGCCATGGAGTTTATTGTGGAACTCCCACCACTGGAAGGGTGCACGGCCATCTTCGTGGTGGTAAACCGTCTGACTAAAATAGCTCACTACCTGCCTCTGAAGAATACACCCTTGGCCATGGAGATGGCCCAGGTGTTTATCAGGGATATTGTGAGGCTTCATGGAGTCCCTACAAACATAGTCTCCAATTGGGGTCCAGTTTACTTCCCAATTTTGGAAAGCTCTGTGTGAAGTCCTTAAAATCGAAAGGTCTTTATCCTCTGCCTACCACCCCCAAACCAATGAGCAAACGGAGAAGACCAACCAGATGCTGGAGCAGTACATCTGCTGCTTCACCACTTTCATCCAGGATGACCGGGTGTCACTGCTGCCACTGCCGGAATTCGCCTACAATAATGCCAGCCACTCTGCTACAGGTCAGTCACCCTTCTTTGCTAATTATGGTTTCCACCCCTCTTTCTTACATGACTTTGTTTCAGAGGTCACGGTTCATGCTGTCCAAGACATTGTGGATTTCCTTAACCGCAATAGTAAGTTGCTACAAGAAGCGATCACCAAGGCACAAACAGCTAACAAATAGGCCTTTGACAAGAAAAGAAGGGGAGAACTGATTCTCCACCCTGGAGACCAGGTATGACTGTCTGCAAATCTCAGGCTAGCATATCCCTCAAAAAAGCTGACACCTACATTTGTGGGACCATTCCCAATCAAGAACAAACTAAATTAAGTTGCTTATGAACTGTCTCTACCAGAGTCATTCAAAATACACCCTGCCTTCCATGTCTCTCTCTTGAAACCTCGCAGTGCCTGATTCCTTTCCAGACAGAGTATCCAGACCGCCAGAACCTGTGACCATAGATGGTAAAGAAGAATATGAGGTAGAAGCAATCGTGGACTGTAGGAAAAGAAGGAATCAGATATATGCCAGGTGTATTTGGCGTCAGTAAGACTGGCGCCAAATACTTCCAATTTAAATAACTTACCTGCACAGAGACGTTGCTGTCTGATCTGCAGTTTGTACCTGTGAAAATCTGTTCCTGAGATCCTGATCTGATTCCTGTGTTTAACCCTGCTTGTTCTGACTATGTTTGCTCTCTGTTATCCTGATCCCAGCTTGCCTTGCTGATGTTTACCTCTCCACTGTTTGATATCCTGTTGCTGAACCTTGCCTGCATCCTGGCCATTCTCTGCCTGTCATTTTTGTCTGCTTGATCGTCTGTTACCAAATCCGGCTTGTTTGACAACGCATTCAGTGTCTCTTCAGCTCTGCACATACCAGCTTCCTGCTCCTGTTTCCTGTCTGCATCAGCTGAACCGACTACACCTGCTGTTAACCTGCGGGTCCACCCTGGTGACACATCTGCTGCACAGAAGACGATCCAGGCCCCCATACACTGCCAAGCTCTTGCGGCCACTGTTACATCATCAGTGGCCCTCGTCAGGCTCATCCGTCAGGTACGTGACAATTATAGCTTAATAATAGCATGCAATGTCAAGCTGTGGTTTCCAAAGCGAGCAAATACCTTTCTTGTATGTAGAGAGATATCATTTTGCCCCTGTACAAATCATTAGTAAGACCTCATCTCGAATATGCAGTTCTGTTTTGAGCACCAGTTCTCAAGAAGGATATTGGGGAACTGGAGAAAGTGCAGAGAAGGGCAACCAAACTAATAAGAGGCATGGAGGAGCTCAGTTATGAGGAAAGATTAGAGGAACTGAATGTATTCTCTTTTGAGAAGAGGAGATTAAGGGGGGGGGGGTGTGATCAACATGTACAAATACATAAGGGGTCCATACAGTGAACTTGGTGTTGAGTTATTCACTTTAAGGTCATCACAGAGGAGAAGGGGGCACTTTTTACGTCTAGAGGAAAAGAGATTTCATCTCCAAATATGGAAAGGTTTCTTCACAGTAAGAGCTGTGAAAATGTGGATTAGACTCCCTCCAGAGGTGGTTCTGGCCAGCTCAGTAGATTGCTTTAAAAAAAGTCCTGGATTTTTTCCTAGGTGTACATAATATAACTGGCTACTAACATTTATAGCTAAAGTTGATCCAGGGAATATCCGATTGCTTCTCGGGGATGAGGAAGGAATTTTTTTTCCCCTGCTGTAGCAAATTGGATCATGCTTTGCTGGGGTTTTTCACCTTCCTCTGGATCAACTGCGGGTATAGGATTGTGTATATGGGATTGTAAGGTTGTTTTTTTTCTTTGTTTGAACTAGATGGACTTGTGTCTTTTTTCAACTTGACTATGTAACTCAGGGGACTGGAGCTGGGAGTCTCTGCCTTCGTACATGCAGAAGGCATGCACACATAAAGTGGTGCTTTCACAGAGCTTGTTGAGCTTCAATCCATACCTTGACTTCTTACTGGAAATGTAGTGCTTGAATCCCAGCCGGCCTGTGAAATGGACCAGGGATTCTTCCACAGAGATGTTCTGGTCAGGGACATAAATTTCAGCAAACCTCTTAGAAAATAATCAATTAGGGGCAAATTTTTTATAGTTTATCAAAGTTGGGATGACCTCGGGCAGGGCACTGTGAGTTATCGCTGAAATTCCTCCTGGGGTCTAGCACTGTTGGTGTTGGTGCCGTCGGGGTGTGTGGTGCTGTTGTTTATTGCCTGGTCTTCTGATCTTCCTATTCTTTTGGGAGGGACTGTTTCCTCCTCCGTTTCAGTCCCCGATCCACTATTTTCTTCTGGCTCGTATTCCGATTTAGAATCGGATGGTGAGAGCTCCCCGCTGCTCTCATCATTGGACATACTAAGGATTGTATATGCCTCCTTACAAGTAAAATATTTTTTGGACATGGTGGCTGATGTGCAGCTGTGATGGGTACGCTGCTGATGGGCGGCAGTGATGTTTTCTCTGTGAAGGGTTACACTGATTAGGCTGTACTAATGGGCTGTGCTGACAGATCCACTGATGGCGGCACTAATAGGCTGCACTGACAGATCCACTGATGGTGGCACTAAGGGGTTGTCCTGACACATCCACTGATGGGCTCTATGACAGAACCACTAATGAGCTGTATGACAGAACCACTGATGGGCTGTATGACAGAACAACTGACAGAGTGTATGACAGAACCACTGATGGGCTGTATGGCAGAACCACTGAAGGGCTATATGACAGAACCACTGATGCGCTGTATGACAGAACTACTGATGGGCTGTCTGACAGAACCACTAATGAGCTGTATGAAAGAAACAATGATGGGCTGTATGACAGGTCCACTGATGGACTGTATGGCAGATCCACTGATGGACTGTATGGCAGATCCACTGATGGGCTATAAGAGAGAACCACTGATGAGCTCTATTACAGAGCCACTGAAGGGCCGTATGACAGATTCACTGATGGGAGCTATGACAGATCCACTGATGGGCCCTATGACAGATCCACTGATGGACCGTGTGACAGATCCATTGATGAAGCTGTATAACAGATCCACTGATAGGGCTGCATGACCGGTTCTCTTTATTGGGGGGACATGTCGTGCACTGTACTGTGTGTGTCAAAGGGTTAACTCACTGTTCCTCCAAACTTCTCCTCACACATTGTTGTGTGAGGAGAAGAAGCCAGAAACAGCAAGCAGCCACTGTATGTTTACACTTGTGATCGACTGTGATCGGACACAACTGATAACGTTGTAAAAAGCAAATTTCATTGACCCTTTACCCTGATTGGGGATGGGCTGTTTCCTGGGAACACAGCTCACCACCAATCACTGTGTTGCGCTCCCCCGGAGGCACGCACTAGTGACAGCATCCTGAAGGACATTATATGACTTCCACTCAGGAAAACAAAACTACCGCCGGCCATTGATCTACTATTGGCTGGGCAGGAACTGGTTAAATTTCATCATTTCCTGATTGCATTAACACCTGTTGGTCACATGATGATAAGATATTGTCAAAAAAGTACAGAATCACCAGCTGATTTGGAGGACACTGCCCTGCGGGTATATAAAGTTCATATAATTTGTAATGTAATTACTTTATAGATTTGCTATGGTATACTACGCTATGGGAAACCTTTCCTGGGAAACATGGAAGGTACTATTGTTACATCTCATTCTGCAGATTCTAGTTTCCTAGCTGTTATGTTTACCTTCTTGCTTTAATACTTTTTGTCACTTACCTGGAACACACATGCAAAAAGAATGTCTGACTTTACAGATATGCATGTTTGTTCAAGATCAGTGACTTAAACCTTATTGAATCCAGTGCCTGAGGACAGACAACCAGCATCTTTAAAAAAGGATTGGCAATGGCAACCCCTATGTCACTCAGGCAATTTTTTTTTACTCAAATGTTTTAAAGATGAGCGCTAGATTTGCTTTAAACAAGCTCACTTCCTTTCTGCAGAAGCCCAGAGCTCACCGACTGGTTTAGAATGTCTTTGACACACTACTTGGGCTTAAAGGAGTGTCGACCATAGTTGCTGTGTACTTTGTGGTGCACACAATTTCCTCAGAGCCAGTTTTATCCAAACAAGAAATAGTTATTGTAGAATCCACCCCCCCACTCTGCATATTGACACCTAGGACTCAATAGTATACTGTAGCTTATGTTTCTCTCAACGTGCAAATGTAGTGTTGTTTCTTAGAAAGTAGAACTGACTTTTGGCTTGTGTTGACAGGTTTTTGTTGATGGCATCAGTTTGAGATGCTTCTGAGAAGATTCAGAATGCATTGACAGGTGCATTGGATTGCAGTTGACCTCCTACTGACCTGCATTTGACCTTCAAACAGGGTTTGCACCCCAATAGATTTGTTAACGTTTTTTATTTTTTTTATTGTTAAAGTGGAAAACTTCAGATTAATGTTAAATAAAGGGGGGAAGCTGTACAGAATATGAGGGAAAGGCAAGTATACAACTAGAGATTGCTATCAACTGGATTGTCACTTTTGAATAGAGATACTTGTGTCTAAAATAGTGTATGGTCAGAAAGTTTCTGAGATCTACCCTTTGCAGCTTACTCCAGCCATGGCGTTGAAATCAAATGCCTTCATGTATGTATTGTAATGCTATTAGCATTGATGTTCATTCTTTTGTTGAATCCAAATACAAAAATAAATGAATTGTGACACCTATTTACAGTTTTACTTATCTTCATTATTTTAAACCATGTGTTTGGTACACTGCCTTGAAAAAGTATTCATACCCCTTGAAATGTTACACAAATTGTCATGTTACAACGAAAAATGTATTTTATTGGGATTTTATATGATAGACCATCACAAAATGGCACATAATTGTGAAGTGGAAAGAAAATGATAAATGGTTTTCAAAATGTTTTACAAATAAATATGTGAAAAATGTGGCGTGCATTTGAATTCATCCCCTATTACTCTGATACTGCTAACTAAAAAAAAATCTAGTGAAACCAATTGCCTTCAGAAGTCACCTAATTAGTAAATCGAGTCCACCTGTATGTAATTTATTCTTAGTATAAATACAGCTGTTCTTTGAAGCCCTCAGAGATTTGTTAGAGAACCTTAGTGAACAAACAGCATCATGAAGGCCAAGGAACACACCAGACAGGTCAGGGATAAAGTTGTGGAGAAGTTTTTTTTGTTTACAAACAATTTTTATTTTTGTACTTAAGAAAAAGACATGTAACAAGATACAACACATAGCCATATAAATCATATCTGATACCATCTCATATTCTAACAGAACAATCTTTTCAATTAGATGCATAAGGTTGTGGAGAGTATAGCACAACTGCAAACATACCAAGACATGGACATCCACCTAAACTGACAGGCCAGACAAGGAGAGCATTAATCAGAGAAGCAGCCAAGAGTTCCATGGTAACTCTGGAGGAGCTGCAGAGATCCACAGCTCAGGTGAAAGAATCTGTCCAGAGGACAAATATTAGTTGTGCACTCCACAAATCTGGCCTTTATGGAAGAGTGACAAGAAGAAAGCCATTGTTGAAAGAAAGCCATAAGAAGTTCCATTTGAAGTTTGCGAGAAGCCACGTGGGAGACACAGCAAACATGTGGAAGAAGGTGCTCTGGCTAGGTGAGACCAAAATTGAACTCTTTGGCCTAAAAGCAAAATTCTATGTGTGGTGGAAAACTAACACTGCACATCACCCTGAACACACCATTCCCACTGTGAAACATGGTGGTGGCAGCATCATGTTGTGGCGATGTTTTTCTTCAGCAAGGACAGGAAAGCTGGTCAGAATTGATGGGAAGATGGATTGAGCCAAATACAGGGCAATCATAGAAGAAAACCTGTTAGAGTCTGCAAAAGACTTGAGACTGGGGCGGAGGTTCACCTTCCTGCAGGACAACGACCCTATACATACAGACAGAGCTACAATGGAATGGTTTAGATCAAAGCATATTCATGTGTTAGAATGGCCCAGAAAAAATCGAGTCCTAAATCCAATTGAGAATCTGTGGTACAAATTGCTGTTCACAGAGCCTCTCCATCCAATCT
Organism: Aquarana catesbeiana; assembly: GCF_042186555.1. Classification (NCBI taxonomy): domain Eukaryota; kingdom Metazoa; phylum Chordata; class Amphibia; order Anura; family Ranidae; genus Aquarana; species Aquarana catesbeiana. The sequence continues at coordinate 284,695,979 of NC_133328.1, forward strand.
GACAGAACATGAGCTATTTTGCAAAGAAGAATGGGCAAAAATGTTACTCTCTAGATGTGCAAAACTGGTAGAGACATCCCCAAAAAGACTTGCAGCTGTAATTGCAGTGAAAGGTGGTTCTACAAAGTATTGACTCACGGGGCTGAATACAAATGCCCCCCACACACACACACTTTTCACATATTTATTTGTAATAAAATGTTGAAAACCATGTAATATTTTCCTTCCACTTCACAATTATGTGCCAATTTGTGTTGGTCTATCACATAAAAACCCAATAAAAAACATTTACGTTACATGACAAAATGTGGAAAATGTCAAGGGGTATGAATACTTTTTCAAGGCACTGTATGTGTTTGCTGTTTGTTAACTTAACACAGCTTCATCTCTTATATTTAATTGAAATCTTGGCAATTATTTTGTGATCTTTACCTACTGAAAATTGGAATGCTGTATTTTTATTCTGTAGATGTTCTACTTTAGAAAGATATGTTTTGGAGGTTCCTTGGTAAATACTTCAAGCGCTGATGTGCATGAAAAATGGAAAAATGCTGTGGCAACAAAATCGTTAAAACTTAACATTCTACAACTTTTACCTTGCAGTTGATAAACCATGAAGTTTTCTACATCATTATATAAATATATGCTGTATAACATGCTATTGTTTTTTTATTGCACTTAGCAATTCTTTTTGGTTTTGTGATAAAAGGAAGCAAATGGTGCATTCAAAAGCCTAAAAGCTGGAATAAAGATTAGGTGCAAAGTGTTATTGATTGTTTTACATAAAGAAACTTAAAAAATGCATTCCCTTGTCAGGTCAGGTATTTATTCATTCATCCATAGACAAGATTAGAAAGTTGAAGATAAAAATTTTGAAGAAACCAGGAAAAGACTGGGCCTAATATATGTGAAAATAACAGTAAAACAATTTTATAAACATTTAAAATGATGAGTGGAGACAACTGAATTATCAAAAAGTAATTTTATTAGTAATCTGCATGATCTGTTACTGTAATCCAATAGTGCTTACATACTACATACTTCCAGCCTACTTTTTTTGTATAATAAAAAAGATGAGCCTATGTTACTAGGTTCTAGTGCTATCTAGGACACATGCTATTAATGTATTTTTATTCTGTACACTGTGCATTAAAAAATGTTTTATAATGCAATGACTATCTGAGCAGCGCCATCTATTTGTAATGCTAAATCTGTCATCATTTCTGATCAGTAATTTTTGAAGAGCATACAACAATATCTAAAGAATTTTATGGTTACTATGCTAAAAAAGACACATGTCCATGTTCAAACAAAAGACAAAAATATATTAAATTTTTTTATCCTCAGGACCTTAAACCCACAGCTGATCAAGAGGAAGGCAAAAACATTTGAAAACATGGTTTATTTGTTCCAATAAAGAAACATTTCTTCCAAATCTTATAAAAAAAAGTAGAATTTGTTTTTTAAAAAGTAAACATAGATAAATAATTAGCACATTGTATTCATTATTTCAGTGATTAAACACAATCTGGCTTGTGTGGATTTTTCCTTTTATAAACTGCACCTTTCACATACTCAAGAGATTTTCTTTAGACATAGGCTCCTTTAATCTGTTAAATAACCTCTTGCTCAGAAATTAAGAGGCTTTGATAACTTTCTGAGTAGCTCTATTGAGTCGGCTAACAGTTTTCGAAGCCTAAAGAAAGTTAAGGAAAGGGTTATGAAAACAGTGATTAAACCAGAGACCAATAGAAGGCTTTAGTATTTAGCTATTATGGCAGCTGTGAGGAATAAAATGTTCTGAAGGGTTTTCTATCTACTGTCATTAGGCAACTGTTAGTATGACTAGAAAAACATTTTATTTTCTATACCTAAAGTATTGGCATTAAATAGTATATACACCTTTAAAAATAGTAGGCACAATGTCCCACAATTCAAATGCTATTGCAGCATTAGTGACTGGTACAATATGTGGATATGTAACAAGAAGCTAGCTTTTGCAACATACCAGATCTAGCAGCTTAGAAAGTTGTGTTTACAGGCACTAGTTGTGGGCCCTATTATAAATACAGAGGCATACATACTCCTGTGTAACAAATGCTGCTTCACATTCAGTGTGCATGTGCAAATTTTTAGTTATATATGACATATATTGATTCAGAATATTGTACCCATTGTAGCCAGATGTAAATTCAGAACCACTGGTTTACTGAACATATACTTATTGTTATAAAGGAGTTATTTACATGGATTTGTCCACTATCCTTTTATTGGATTGTAAAACAAGCTATGACATACAAATGCATTCTGTATTATAAAGGCACTACTGTGTTTGCACTGGCTTATTGGAGATCCTTAGGTTCCCTTAAACTCACCTCACCAAAACTTGCCTGGATAAATATTTTCATTAGTCCCCAAGCTCTACTCCAAAAAATGATAATTTCTTTACACTGCCCTGTGATGAGCAACAAGCCTGAATAAGATTTTTTTTCCAGGTTGGAATAAAATGTATCTATGATATTTTGCTTTATCTGTGTTGAAAACAGCAGTTGTGTGGCTCTTTGTGGTTCCTTGAAGCTTACTTCTTCATATCCTTTCTGGGGTACATTTTTTGTTATGTCTACATAATGCAGACTCTAACTCAAAAAATAAGATTTTCTTTTTTATAAGGGACATTAAAAAGTAGTACTCTGAAAACTATACCTTTTGTATCCACACAGGAACATACAACTGCCGAAACATTTTACCTCTCTGGCTGCTGTTTCTTCCCAAATGCGATAGGAGGCAGTCTGGTTGTGCGATTCAATGCATCACACACAACTCTGGCCTGCATTGCAGTGTAAATAGGACACATAGGAAACAATTGTTTTCTGTCTTTCCTTGCAATGACATGTGTTTTGCAAAGCAGTAAAATGCCTGTCACCCCACTGTGAATGTGAATTAGCCCTTCAATTTCACCTAACTTCCTGCCCTGTGAGTTTGCCTGTGCCTACAGATAACTGTATATCTGCAGAGGGAGAACAAAGGCACAACTGCATCTGACTGCTAGTCTCACTGTGCTCCTTTGTTAAAGATGCTAGCTGCACCTGAGATAATTCAAAGTTTAATAACTCTTTGATTCACATTGCAAGGTGCAATTTGTTGTCAAATCATTAGAGTGGAAATGTGTTACATGTGAAAGTGAGTGTGACTTGGTTATTGTTTTCTACATGGAATCTATCCACACAGACTGGTATCTGCTTTATGACTCCCACCAGCCACAGAAACATAAACTGGGAGTTATTAGAACTCTGCAGCACTGGAGAATGTTCATCTTATGTAATATTTGTGTTTTATACAGTTCATTACATTAGATGTCAGTTCATTACAGTTAAATACCACATTTCCAGTAAACAGTGCAAATGCAGTAATTACCTACTGTAAATATCATAAGAAAATATGTGAGACTCAAATTTCAATAAAGTTGGGAAGCTGTGTAAAATCTACATAAAAACAGAATGCAATGATTTGCAATTCCCCAAAACCCATATTTTATTCACAATAGAAAATAGAAAACATATCAAATGTTTAAACTGAGAAAATTTACCATTTTAAGAAAAAAATATGGTCATTTTGAAATTTATGACAGTAACACATCTCAAAAAAGTTGGGGCAAAAACGACAGGGCAGAGCTGGAAGAACATTTTTCAACTAATTTGTTAATTGGCAACAGGTCAGTAACATGATTGGGTATTAAAAGAGTATCTTAGAAAGTCAGAGTGTATCAGAAGTAAAGATGGGCACAGGTTCACCAATGATAAAAAAAATCAGAAATAATGTTCCTCAAAGTAAAATTGCAAAGACTTTACATATATCATCATGTACAGTACATAATATTATCAAAAGTTTCCAAGAATCTGAAAAAATATCTGAATGGAAGAGATAAGATTGAAATGCAATATTGGATATTGGTGGTCTTTAGGCCCTCAGACAGCACTACATTAAAAACAGGCATGATTCTGTGAAGGTCATCACTGCATGCGCTCAGAAATACTTCTAAAAATTTGCCTGTGAACATAGTTTGCCGTGCCATCCAAAAATGCAAGGTAAAGCTCTATCATGCAATGAAGAACCCATATCTGAACATGGTCCAGAAACGCCATTGTCTGTCTGTTGCAAAGTGGAAAACTGTCAGATGAATTAAAATTTGTTGGGTTCCTATGGACTAAAGAGAAGAAGGACCTTTTGGCTTGTTATCAGGCTCAGTTTAAAAACCTGCATTTCTGATGGTATGGGGGTGAATTAGTGCATATGGAGTGGGCAGTTTGCATATTTGGAATAGGAAGCATCAATGCTCCAGGTTTTAGAGCTGCATATGCTCCTACCCAGACAATGTTTTTTTTTTCAGGGAGGGCCTAGAATATTTCAGCAGAACACTGCTAACCTGCATACTGCATCTATAAGAACAGCATGGCTTGATAGCAGAAGAGTCTGGGTGCTTAACTGGCCTGCCTGAAGTCCAGACTGTTCACCAACTGAAAATATTTGGTACATCTTGAAATTAAAAATACGACAAAGACAGGACTGTTGAGCAGTCAGAATCCTATATCAGGTAAGAATGGGACAACATTCCTCTCCCAAAACTCTAGCAACTTGTCTAATCTGTTCCCAGGCAGAGTGTTATTAAAAGAAGAGGGGATGCTGCACCATGGTAATCTGGCCCTGTTCCAACTTTTTTAAAACCTGTTGCTGTCATCAATTTCCAAATGATCCTTTTTTCTTCTTAAAATGGTAAATTTTCTTGTTTTAAATATTTGACGTTTCTTATTTTCTATTGTGAATAAAATATGGATTTATGAGATTTGCAAATCATTGCATTGTTTTTTTTTTTTTTTTCTCATTTTCTGTTTATTCAATCATAAGACAAGTTCCAGTACACATACAGAAGAACAGGATAACACAACATCATTTCTCACAATAAGAACGTATCCTTATATCTATCTTGCAATAAATTAAATCACTACCCAGACAATCCTCATCAACACTATATTTTTGACCAAAGATCCCGTGTCCTGCCAAGTTATATTCTCAAACTCGTCTTAATCTATTTTATTCTATACAAAAACAACAAAACAAAAAAAAAGGGGGGGGGGTCAAACCCTTCCATGGGAATATACCTCAATTGTATTCGTATATCAAAAGGAGGATTGAGATAAGAACCTTAAATTAAGTGTTCACTCTAACTACTCAAATTAATGTCAAGGAGGGTGCTTCCCTCATCTGAGGCCATAAAAATATTCCAAGGTGACCATGTTCTAGAGTAACGCTCCTGCTGATGTCGCGCAGAGAGGACCAAGTCTTCTAGTTTGTTAATCTCTTTTACTTTACGTAACCACATCCCTATTGTTGGGGGCAACGGTGATTTCCATGTCAAAGGGATACATGCCTTAGCGGCATCTAACAGATGATGAATAATGGATTCCTTATAGACCTTTTCTGGTATATGAGACGCATGGAGAAGAAAAAAAGCCGGGTCTTCTGGTATTTTATCATCCATAAAAACCGAAGAGAGTCTAATAGTAGTACCTATTAAAGGGTGTTTGATAAGCTCTCCAGAAAGATGAGCAGAACACCATAGGATTCCATCTAGTGGAACAGTCGACTAGGCATATTGCATCTGTACCCAAAGTTTAATGTCTTTGTGTCTATTCCAATCATATACTCTGCTCAAATGTGTAGCTTGATAGTATTTTCGTATATCTGGGACCGCGAGTCCTGCAAATCTTTTTGGAAGTGTTAGTTGGTTGCGTTGCAACCGAGATTGTTTAAATGCCCAAATAAAATCAAAAATTAACCTCTGAGTTTGTTTAAAGTATGAAGATGGTATACGTATCGGCAATGCCTGTAGAAGAAAAAGAAATTTGGGGAGGATACTCATCTTAATGATGTTGCAGCGCCCAAGCCATGAGTGAAAGCTTGTTTCCCAATTATCCAATAAACTCTTAACTTTTTTAAGCATTGGGGGAAACTTAGCTCAAAGATCTTACCTATATTGGGTGGGATCAGCGTTCCCAAATATGATAACGCTTTATCCGTCCATTTAGACTTAAAATTTTGCTTAAGTTGCTCAATTGATGTTTGAGGACAATTGACCCCCATTGCCTCCGACTTAGAAAAATTAATACGAAGATTGGAAATTAGACTATACTTCTCAAATTCTCTTATTAAATTTGGAATTGTGATCAAAGGGTTTGTAAGAGAGAATAGCATATCGTCTGCATACGCTGAAATTTTACATTAATCCTCCCCTATCTGTATTCCTGTAATATCCTGATTTAGACGTATTGTGCAGAGAAATGGTTCCAGTGATAGGGCGAACAGGAGTGGTAACAAGGGACATCCCTGTCGTGTCCCATTAGAGATTGAAAAAGTCTCTGATAGTACTCCGTTAGCCCGTACTCGGGCTGCCGGACGAGAGTAAATGGAGGTGATCCACTGCAACATTTTACTCCCAAAGCCTCCATATCGCAGAACTGCAAGCATGTAACTCCAGTTTACCCTATCAAAGGCTTTTTCCGCATCTGTGTTTATAAACACACATGTGTCTGTGTTTTATTCGCTATCTGTAAAAGGTTCAGGACTTTCGTAGTATTATCTCTTGCTTCACGTGTGGGAACGAATCCCACTTTAACCAGGTGTATCAGATTCGGGATATACTGTTGGATCCTATTTGGTAAAATTTCGGTAAAGAGTTTGAGGTCTAAATTAAGCAGAGAAATCGGTCCATAGCTTCCGCAAGAAGCTGGGTCTTTCCCCTCCTTCGGTATCACAGAAATATGGGCTAGCAAGGTGTCCTGTGTTAATGTTGCTGACGCACCAAGAGCATTAAATAATTTAACCATATATTTGGCTAGAGAAGGGAGCAAGACCTTATAGTATTGGGCCGTCAAGCCGTCGGGCCCTGGAGCTTTACCCATTTTAGTGGCCTTTACAGCTCCTTGAAGTTTTTCCATAGTTACGGGACTTTCAAGGTAATTTCTATCCTCATCTGACAGTCGAGACATTAATGACCGCGAAAGATACTGATCTATCTGGGCTTGGGTAGGAGGTTGCGTCTGCAAATTATATAGAGAATTGTAAAATTTTTTAAATTCTCACGCTATGTCATATGGTTTCGTGACCTTGAGCCTATTAGATGTAACCAAGTGTGGGATATAATTCCTTAATTTCTGCTCGCACAAAGACCTAGCTAAAAATCTCCCACACTTGTCCCCAGACTCATACGAGAACTTCCTACAAGTTTGTAATGCTGCCTTCGCTTTAAACTGAAGAAGATCCAAAATTTGTGCTCGTTTAGCCAGAAGATCTTTCTGTAATAAAGAGGACTGAGCCCGTTTATGACAAAGCTCTAAAGAAGCCAAATCCTCCAGTAATAATTTAAGCTGTTCTGCCCTTTTCCGTTTAATCCCTGCTCCATGTTTGATCAGCACCCCTCTAATAACCACCTTATGTGCTGCCCAGACAATTCCGGGATCACAATCTGGGGTATCATTGGTGCTAAAATAAAATTCTAATTCTTTGATTACGTCCTCCAGGACGTCTTTGTCCTGTAAAAGGCTCTTGTTCGTTCAGAATGTAAGGGCTGATGCCTTGTCACGACAATTTTCCTCCACTTCCAAGTTGGAGTCGGTTCCGGTTAATGTGATTACTCCTGATTGTATTCTGGCTATGGTTCGCACCAGTCTCACTTCTCCTTTGGGTGACAAAATTCTTGCTGCTCAGGTCAATGCTCCTCCCGAAAACCTTGTGACTGCTGCTTTGTCCCAGAGAGTCTCCATACTGCCGTGCTCCAGACTTACCATTCTCCCAAGGCAGCTGTCCACCCTGGGAAGAATCAACTCGTTTGGGCCATTTCCCAACAATTCTGGTGGCCTAGTCTATGTACTGATGTAACTGCCTTCATAGCTGCCTGTTCCCTGTGTGCTCAGAGTAAGAATCCACTACACCTTCCAGTGGGCCTCCTACAACCCATACCCAATGGAGAGAGGCCCTGGACCCACCTGTCTATGGATTTCACTGTGGAGTTACCCAACTCCCAAGGCAACACTGTTATCCTTATGGTGGTTGATTGGTTCTCAGAGATGTGTCATTGCATTCTACTTAAGAAGTTGCCCACTTCTAAGGAACTGGCTTCCATTTTTGCTCGGGAGATCTTTCACTTACATGGGCTACCCAAGGTGATTGTCTAGGACAGGGGTAGTCAGTTTGTGTCCCAGTTCTGGAAAGCCTTTTGTGCACAGTTGGGAATTGAGCTTGCTTTCTCCTCTGCGTATCACCTGCAGTCTAATGGGGCCACAGAACGAGCCAATCAGTCCTTAGAGCAATTCCTACGTTGCTATATTTCTGACCATCATAACAACTGGTCAGACCTATTGCCGTGGGCAGAGTTTGCTCAAAACGGTGCCTTGTATTCTGATTCCCGATTGTCCCCATTTATGGTGAATTATAGTTTCCAACCTGCCATGTTGCCTGACTCGTTTGTTCCGCAGAGTATTCCTGCTTTGGAGGAGCATCTCTGTGGTCTTTGTTCCACTTGGGCACAAGTCCAGGAGGCTTTGCGTCATGCTAATGATAGGTACAGACTCCATGCTGACCGCAGACACCTGAATGTGCCTTCCTACCAGGTTGGGGACAGGGTCTGGCTGTCAACTCGCAACCCTCGACTTTGTGCTCCCTCACTGAAGTTCACACCTTGGTTTATTGGGCCTTTCTGTAATCTTCGCAGGATTAACCCAGTGGCTTACGCATTAGACCTTCCTTCTACTATGAGTATTTTGAAAGCATTTCATGTCTTCTTATGCACACGAGCAAACTTTTTGATGGACTAGGTCCGGTGGAACGGACTCCGTCGGACAATTGGACCGTGTGTGGGCTCCAGCTGACTTTTTTTTCCCAAAAGTCCGACGGTCCTAGAAATAAAACATGTTTCAAATCTTTCCGATGGACTCGAGTCCGATCGAAAAGTACGCTCATCTGTATGCTAGTCCGACGGACAAAAAACGATGCTAGGGCAGCTATTGGCTACTGGCTATGAACTTCCTTATTTTAGTCCGTTCTACGTCAGCACGTACGAATCTGTTAAACTTTGGTTGATCATGTGTACGCAAGTCCGTTCATTCGAAAGTCCGTCGGAAAGTCCTTCGAAAAGTCAATCGAAAAGTCCGCCGGACCTAGTTCGTCATAAAGGCTGCCCGTGTGTACGTGGCATTATTAAAACCTTTGGTCTGCAACCGCCTTACCACCTCCGTGCCATGACCTCACCCTGTACAGGTTGAGAACCATGAGGCGTATGAAGTACAGTCCATTGTTGACTCCCGTAGGTTTCGTGGGCGCATATAGTACCTGGTGCATTGGAAAGGGTACGGTCCGGAGGAACGCTCTTGGATCTCATCCTAGGATGTACACGCCCCTGTCCTCCTCCGTGATTTCCATAGATGTTTTCCCCTCAAGCCTGGTGGTCCTCCGAGAGGGAGGGGTCGTTGAGGAGGGGGTACTGTCAGTGCTGGGCTCAGCCCTTCCTTCTGATCTGGCTGCTCAGCTGTCAGCTAATTGCCAGCTCCCATCTCTCTCCACAGTTACCCAGCTGTTATTGATCCTGCTTGTCAGTCCTGCCTACTTAAGCCATCCAGTCCAGAGGAGCTCTGCCTTCACCTTAGTAACATCACAAGAAACTATCTCCTGCATTCCTGTTTAAAAACTGGCTTTTCCGACATCCCTTCAGGCTACAGTTCCTGCTTGCTTTTCCACTACTTTGATCCCTGACTCCTGGCTTGGCTGATGATCCATTCCAGTTACTGAACTTTGGCGATGTTTTGACTACGTTTGTTCTTTTTACTTTTATTATTAAACAAGTGTGATTCTGTCTCGGTCTGATTTCATGGTTTCTGACAGATCAACAGCCTTTCACTTATTCCTTAAAAGAGAAGAACTATATGATCCCTGGCGATGCTTACACAATGTAGAGCGAGACTACACCTATTATTCACCCTCACAAAAATCCTACTCGCGGATTGACCTGTTCCTGACTGATAAGCAAACACTTCAGTTAATTGAGGAAGCTAAGATAGGAGTGACTACGTGGTAGGACCATGCACCAATCTCCATCAAAATGTTCATTAATAACCGAATGAACACAAAAACTGGAGGCTTAATACCTCCCTCATTGCGAGTCCCTAATATCAGGAAAAGGTCGCATCCGAAATTGATAATTTCTTTACTATCAATGCTGGCTCTGTTAGTAACCCACACATACTCTGGAATGCCCACAATGCTTCCCTGAGAGGACTACTGATAAAGCTGGGAGCACATGAGAAAAATAAACTTAAAGATACCACTGATAGCCTATTAAGACAAATTAAAGCACTCAAACAATCCCATAAAGCTAATCCCACAACTACCTTTGATCTTGCACTCAAGGCAAGGCAGGAGCTCAGTGAGCACCTACGGGGGAATTTTGACTTATATTTAAAAAAAACTTTGCCTTACCTGGTACTCCCAACACAATAAACCTGGCGCCCTTCTTGCTAAGCAATTTAAGCACCAGCTTACTGACTCCAAAATCAGCTATCTCACAAGTGCCACGAGACAGCGAATAATAAACCCTAAGGACATTGCAAACCAATTTGGCTCTTTCTATTCCACATTGTATAATTTAACCCAGTCTGACACTGTCACCCCTCCTACCAGTGAGAACTTACAATGCTTCCTGCATCCACTACATCTCCCGACAATCACCGCAGAACAACTCACCCAACTCTCAGCTCCATACACCACCCAGGAAATCCAAAAAGCCATCAATACCCTATCCTTCCATAAAGCTCCTGGTCCTGATGGCTTTGGAAACAAGTATGATAAAACCTTTTCTGCTCATTTATCTCCCCATCTATGTTTAGCCTTTAATAACACTGAGACACATACCCAAGGAATTGTTGGAAGCTCTCATAGTTACCATTCCAAAGCCAGGACAACCGACTGATGATCCTGCCAGCTATCGACAAATCTCTCTTCTAAACACGGAAACAAAACTGCCAAAATTATTAGCAATGCACCACTCACTTATTATACCAAAACTGGTACATACTGATCAAGTGGGATTTGTTGCTGGCAGGCAGGCGTGAGATGGCACCAGGCGATTTTTAGACCTAATGCGATGGGCTGAATGATACCAAATGCCTTCTCTGCTCCTATCTTTGGATGCAGAGAAGGCATTTGATTGAGTGAATTGGCAATATCTGAAATCTGTTCTTCATGAATTTGGCTTTACTGGCAAAATTCTGCATTCCATTCTAAGTCTATATTCTGCACCAAGTGCCAAAGTGTGGACTTCTGGTATTCTCTCAGACCCCTAGACCCCTTCGCCATAACAAATGGAACCCGGCAGGAATGTCCCCTACCACTACTAATCTTTGCCTTAGTAATGAAACCGTTGGCACAAACTATACAAACTGACCCTCACATCACTGGCATAAAGGTCAGGGACACTATCCATAAAATAGGCCTTTATGCTGATGACGTTATAATTTCTCTGACTGATCCAGTCAACTCCCTCCCCCACCTTCAACGAGTGCTTGCCTCCTTTAGTACCATCTCATACTACAAAATCAATTATAGCAAATCCTCTATGTTGGTTATTTGTCTGCATCCAACTATCACACGTAGCATTGCGTCCATCTCTCCTTTCTTGTGGGCACCTAACTCCACTCTCCAATATTTAGGGATTGGTCTCACCTTCTTCTCAACACCTCCCACTCAACCTAAATGCTCTACACTCTAAATTGCAACGCATCTCCCAAAGCCTACAAATAGCTCATGCTTCCTGGGCGGGCCGCATAGCCCTGACAAAGATGTACCTTCTACCCCACATCTTATACACATTCCGGACTCTTCCGCTACCTATCTTATCCACACAACTGGCCAAACTACAAGCGACTCTGGTATCCTTCATCTGGAATGACAAACGATCCAAGCTCAAGTGCCATATCTTGTGCACCCCTTCAAAATCTGCCAGAATGGGTGCCCCAGACATTGCAACATACTATAAAGCTACAATTCTCGATCAATCCAAGGCCTGATGGAGTCCTACTCAAGTGCCTACCTGGCTGCAAATTGAGAGAGCAGCCCTTTCAACTGATCCCAAGATATTCCTCGGTGCCTTACTTCTACAGCTACAACCCTCTTGCTCGTTCCTGGACACTATCAATGCAACAATAAGAACCTGGAAGTCCCTACTCCAACAAACTCAAGGCATACCACGGGAACTTCTTTCGCACATGCCCCTTTCCTCCCTGGAGCTCTTGATCCTGCAGGTCTCCCTCACTCCTTGGACCACAGCAGGTACCAACACCATTGGAAACTTGTTCACCACTAATCATCTGAGCTCCTTTCAACACCTTTGTCAGCAATATCAACTGAACCATAGAAGCTTTTACATGTATCTTCAGATATGCTCAGCTCTCTCCCATACACAATGGACCAATCAGCCTCTATTTTGGGATTTAGTGAAATTTTGTAACCAACCCATCTTCTAAAGGCATTGCATCCATCTACAAACTAATGATACACCCAATGACGCTGATCAAAAACACTTCAATGCAATATTTGGAGCGAATAACCCACCTTACTTTCACCACCTCACAATGGCATCAAGCTCTGGCCTCCACTCTAAAAGCTTCCCACTGTATTACCCATTGGGAATCGCTGCAAAAAATCTTCCATAATTGGTACTTTACTCCTGCTAAACTGGCATGAATATATCCCACTTCATCATCTGACTGTTGGAGAAATTGTAGAAACACTGGGACTCCATATTTGGTGGCAATGCCCCAACCTATCCAACTTCTGGACAGATGTCACCCTTTTGGTTACCTCCATAACTAATGTTCTGTTTAGCCCTACTCCCCTGATGGTTCTACTAGGCATGGAATCTTCCTTGTGGCCTCCTCGCTTTCAAACCATTGTAACCCACATTTTTATAGCAGCACGCTTAGGTGTTGCCAGGAAATAGAAATATCCCCACCCACCTACAATAGCAGAAGTTAATACCATCCTAACCACACACTGCCATCTTGCTAAAAGCACACTTTCAAATGGAAACATTTCTAACCAACTGGAACAACTGGCTTACTGACCCCAGGGGCCCTGGCCCTTTGCCTTAGTCCTACCACCCTTAAACGATCATATCTCCTCTCCTACAATCACAACCACCGGGGAACTCCAACCCAATCCATGCTCATAGGGCCATCTTGGGATAACTCTCTTTTCCTTTCACGCTTTACCATCAACATGTGTGAAAATCACAGTACCGACAACTTCCACTGTCTTTTCTTTTCTTAGTTGCGCATAGTTTATACTTACCACTCTATTTGTATTGATATGTTTTGTTTTAGAATTAATGTTTGCCTACAACTCCACTGGTTGCTTTCCTAATGGTGAACCTCCACTGTTCTTTTCTTTTTCCTCATGTGACTTGTACTTGCATAAATATCCTAATAAAACATTATAAAAAAAAAGAGGATAAAAATGCACTGATTAATGTATAAATGACACTGGCAGGGAAGGGGTCAACACTAGAGGGCGATCAAGGACTGTGTTCCCTCAGTGTGTTCTAACTGTAGGGGGATGGGCTACCTGGAACACCACAGAGATCGCTGTTTCCGATGACTGTGAACAGTAGATCTCCATCATGTCCCCTGTAAAAACAGGGATCCACCTTGTTCCCATAGGCAGATCCTCGTTCTGCCTCTGTATACCACGATCGTGGGTCGCCGGCGGACATCGAGTGCGCGCCCACTATATCACATGCACGGACCGACATACACCTACGGCAATTTATGCTATCCAGCCAAATATCCAGTATAACTGCGGCGGGTGGTCAGGAAGTGGTTAAAATTGATTCACAATTTTTTTTTTTATTTGTTGATTCTCTCATGGTCTAGCCCCTCACTTTTTAACAAATGTACAAAATAACAATTGAAACATTTAGTAGAAGTATTACTACCACTGCTAAATGTAACAAGTCTAGCTCAGGGATACTGGTTGTTATGGAGCAGGCACCCGCTGGGTCCTAACATCCAGTGACTCATTTCTGTCTACACATTCACACTTGTCCCTTTTATGGCCTTCTAGACTGCATGCTTAAATACCAGCTTGGTATAAAAATTGGGTCTACATTATGCTATATTTTAGCATTGTATCCTCCTTAAAACTAATGCTAGGCCCAAAAGCCCTGGTATGGATTGTGAGGAACCCCCACACCAATTTCTTAAACACTGTCCCTGTTGCTTTGTTTGCATTCACCTGTCATCCGGGAAGCCTTGTCTGATAGCTGAATGTGTGGGTAGAGATGGGTCACTGACAACCAGTAAAGCTGAGCAGGAGCTCTCATATTTAGCAGCTGTAGTAATACTAATTTGCTAATACCTGCCAGGGGTCTGGTTTGCAATAATATAAAGTATAAGAAAAAGCACTAAATACCCCAAAATAAAAATAAAAAAATGCATGCATTACTTAACATTTTTTTTCTGAATTGCCTGCTTTTGAGATAAATACTGCATGAGTTATTTTAATACAAAAATTAATTCAGTATTTATCTCTTAGAAAAAAAGACCCCACATAGTCTAAAAACAAAGAACACAGACATCTCAGGAGTTCTTTGAAAATATGTGGGTAAAAGCCAAAACAAGGGAGCATCAAACAAAGGGGAGAAGCAGTATACAACTAATATAGCATCCCATATGTAGCTGGAGTATGGGTGTCAGGTTTCTGTGGTAGTTTGCCCTTGTAGAATGCCAACCCAGGGTTCCCCAGGGTGTGGAGTCTAAGCCCCAGCCTGCTTCTTTATCAGGGCCCCTGATGATGGGGATGGAGTGGCAGCAAGTTGGTATGAGGTCCTGGCCCCCAGGTGCACCGGGTTGACCATACAGAGAACACTTGCATGAGCAGAGTACAGATGACAGGAGACCGAAGAGAATCCAGGAACAAGTGGAGGTCAGGGCAAGTGGCAGACAAGGGCAAATGGAAGACGAAGCTGCGGTCAGTGCACAGTAAGTCATATACAGAACACACAATAGTAAGGGAACAGTTACAGGAGCTCAGAAAACTGTAAAACTGCCCAGGCAAAGAGTGCTGCACTGAGCATGTGTATATATAGGGAAGCAAACAGCGAGGCATCCCAAGAAGTAATAGAAGGAAAAAGGATATAAATCCTAAATCTAGCAGAGAGGAGCTAAGAAATGCACAAACAGAAATCTGCAGGCTAGTCTGTGACAGTGGGAAAAACCCAACATACAAACACAAGTGAACTAACTTTCTATATGCAGTGCAGTATAATCAGGAATGCAAAGAACTTTACATTGGAGAGACATAACAACCTCTCAACAAACAAATAGCCAAGCAAAGGTGGAAAAATTGTACTAGTCAAAACAGTTTTCCCACATCCCAAGAAAGAGGGACATTCTTTCGAGAACAGAGAAATGGACATTTTGAGTGTGCTCCACATATAATGCTGTTCTAGTTCCATAATAATTTTATTGAAATTCGACATGACATACAGGAGAGCAAAGACACATGTTCACGAACACATATCACTCATAACCAATAATCAAAAGACTTATATAACTTAAAAGACTGAATATCTTATAAAAGGCAAACAGGATGAAATAAAGTAGCTGTTAACCTGTTAGTTTATGACATAATGACGCCGCCAGGAACCTCTCTTCGATCTGGGTTGACGTCATAGGATCGTCATAGGACTGGATCGCGCCCAGCGTGCGGTCTTGTGATCTGTCGGAAAACAGCCGATCACAGCTGGCCATATGACAGTTGCAAACAATGGATGGCTTTCTTTCAAGCCATCCATTGTATCCAATTGTGTTGCTAGCTACGATTGGTCAGTGTGATCACATGGTACAGGCTGGGCCAATCACAGCCCATCTGTACGATGTGATTAGATCTGACCAATCACAGCTAATCACAAAGCAATTTCATTCAGTAAAATGCTTTCATATAGCAATGCGTACATTGCTATATACAAACATGGTGTGTAAAAAAAAGTAGAATGTTACTATAGTAATGTTATATTGCTCTGGTCAAAGTGTGTTAAAAAAATCATTAAAAAAAATAAAAAACATATAATAAAAAATCAAAAAAAGTGAAAAACAAATCATTGTTATTTTATTTTTTTTTGTACTGTCCATGATCACTTCCACACCCGTTATATGATGACGCTGTACTGCACTGGTGACAGTATGTAAAAATAAAACTATAAAAATAAAAAAATGTATTTGTTCATTTTCCAAAACTTTATGACAAAGAATACAACTTTAAAAAACTTGCCATGCCTCTTACTAAATATCTTGGACTGTCTACTTTCCAAAAAGGGGCTATTTGGGGGATATCTGTAATGTCCTGACATTTTTGGGCCTCAAGAAATGAGGCTGTCAGTACATCAGGATTGATCCATTTTAGATACAGTATGTACCATAGTTTGGGGACTGTATAACTTTCCTACAGACTACATAATATACACTGATTTGGGTTATTTTCACCAAATAAATATAGCAGAATACATTTTGACCTAAATTCATGAAGAAAGATTATTTATTTGTAACATTTTATAACAGAAACATAGAATTTTTTGTTTTCAAAATTTTCGGTCTTTTTTCATTTATTTAGAAAAAATAAAAAACTGAGTGGTTATTAAATACCACCAAAAGAAAGCTCTATTTGTGTGAACAAAATGATAAAAATTTTGTTTGGGTACAGTTTGCATGATCGTGCAATTGTCATTAAAAATGTGACAGCGCTGAAAGCTGAAAAGTGGCCTGGGCAGGAAGAGGGTAAAAGTGCCATGTATTGAAGTGGTTAAGGAACATGTAAATGAGGTGCCGTATCATCACTGCTAGTATAACAAACATGCAACATAATTAGAGATATTGTTCAAAAAAACTCAACCGATCAGAAGACAAAAGAAAACAATGTTCATCAGTCTGGCGGCAAAAGTAAATGTATGAAATTACTGGCTGTACATCAAATGATCAGGGAATAAAGGCAGTAAATATATATGTATGGAAGACTGTAAAATATGGATTATGCAAAAAAAATAAAAAGGGGGGGGAATCACATAGTCCCATTTTCCATAGAGGGCTGAACTCCCTGAACTCAACTAGCACCATGAATGTTCATCCCTAATATGAGAAGAGCAGTAGTTAGAAAGGATGGAAAGAAAGAGATACCTAAAAAAAAGGACAAGGAGAGGGGAAGAAGAAAAAAAAAGAAGGGGGGATAAAGGGAGGGGGAAAAGACAGAGTGGGCCAACCTAATTACATCCTACAACAGAATGATATTTTAGTCAGTGTTTGGAATCATTTAAGAATTGCAGGTTCAAAGAGACCAATTAGTAAGAGTCAATAGGAGTCGGATCAGACATCACAGTCTTCATCAGAAGCTTGATAATGGAACCAACAAGCCCATTTTTTGTAAAAAGGGTAAGTTTATCCAATGAAGTATGAATAAACTCTTACATCAAGTGCAACTTTGTTTAATCTCATAAACCATTCCCTCAAGGACGACAGCCAATGAACAAGAATGCACATTCAGACTGCATTGATCATATGCATGGTAAGGGACTTATGGTAGGCGGCTTTCATAACTGCAGAGTGGTGAAGTGGTGAGAAGTTGAGAAGGGTAGCCAGTTACCCTTAAGATGATAGCATGCACATCTGTCCAGTAAAGTTGTACCGTATATCCAGGAATTGACACCAAATGTTGAACATAGAGCCTTTTGTTCTCTTGCATCTCCAGCAAATACTAGGGGTGTTAGAAAAAATCAGATGAAGCAAGACTGGGGTCTTATACCAGCGTGAGAACACCTTAAAGTTATGTTCTTGTACGGTTACATTCAGCGAGCCTTTTGCAAACAATTGGAAGTTGCACACCAGTCCTCTTCCCCAGATCCAGTTCTCGACTCTGGGAAAATAAGGGTAGCTTAGATTTAGCATCCATAAAGAATAAACTATATGTAGTAGAAATGAGATGATACTGCAACATTTGGGAGGTACAGCGTTTCTCAAAAGGTGTACGAGATCTGTTAAAAGAATTCTGCACTTTTGGATCATTTAAAAAAAGATGCGCTTGCAGGTAGGTCCAGAGGGGGAACAAGGCTGTAGAGAGCAAGTTGTAGAGCGCAAACTGATAAACATGGAGTCTTGGAGTGTCCATATCTCTACTGGAGGTGCAAAGATGCAAAGGCATCAACAGGCTCAAAGGGGAAGAGAAAGTGGACAGCTTACACACCTCCTGGAAACAATGAAGTGTCACCCCAATAAGAGGATAGGCATATATGTCCATGACGTTTCCGCCTTTAGCATGCCATTGAAGCGTCTCCAAGGGTCCATGAACCAAGGTCCGTTCCAAAGATATCCAGCCTTTCAAATGCGAGTTTACATATGAATCCACCAATCTTGTCAAATGACACACAGGATAAAAGAGTTTAATGTCTGCCAATCTGATTCTTCCTGTATTTTTATGTAGTATAAGCATTGCTAGACTAGTTTTTGATGCAAATCTTTCTAAATATATGTGCAAAAACACTGTCATATCGATGTGAAGAAAGTTAAAGGGAGTCTTATGGGAATAGTCTGCAATACATATAAAATTCTTGGTAGAACATTCATTTTTAGAATGGCCGCTCTTACAAACCAGGAGAAACATGGTCTCTCCCAGCGTTTCAAGTCATATTGAATAGACTAAAGCAAAGTCACAAAGTTTCGGGTATAAAGTAAATTGAAATCAGTAGGCAGCTGTATTCCGAGATGTTTAATGGAGTTCTTTTTCCATGAAAAAGTGAATAGGCGTTGACAAGTATTAGTTAAATCCACCGGAAGAGTAACATTTAAGGCATCTGACTTTGTATAGTTTATTTGCAGGTTGTAAATCTGACCAAATAACTCCAATCGGATAACAGGGCTAGGAGGGATGAGAGTGGATCAGAAAGAAAAAGCAACACATCATCCATGAATGCGTCAATTTTATATTCCTTAGGGCCTATTTGAATGCCATGTATTTACAAATTCACCAATAAACTGCACAGGAAGAGTTCCAAGGACAATAGAAAGATGATGGGTGATAGGGGGCACCCCTAGCACATGCCATTTGTGATAGAAAAGGAGTGAGATAGGCTACCGTTAACCTTCACCCTGGCTCATGGAGATGTATAGAGTGCTTGTATTCTGTTGCACGTGATCTTATCTATACCTGGGCCAGGTAGAACCAGCATCATATAGTACATGTATAGTTACATAGTAGGTGAGGTTGAAAAAAGACACAAGTCCATCAAGTCCAACCTATGATATAGTCCCATGCCACCCTATCAAATGCCTTTTAAAAGATCCAGGGGTGGTGTGTTTAGTTAGTCAATGATGGATATCAAGTGCTTTGATCATCTTCCCTCCCCAGAATGAAGCCCACTTAATCCAAGTGAATCCATGAACGAAGATGGTGAAGAAGTCAGGTCTCCAAAAGCTTCACATATAGTTTGACATCGACATTAAGGAGCGAGTCTATAATTCGTGACCATCTGGGGATCCTTATCCTTCTTATGAATAACTACTATATGGGTCTCAAGGAACTCCGGGGAAAGGGCCGGGCAATCTATCAATAAGTTAAATGCTCTCTCAAAATGAGGTGTCAGCAATTCAGAATAGGATTTGTAATATTGTTGTCAGGCCCAGGGCTTTTGCCAGATTTCATCTCTTGGATCGCCAAAGAGGAATTCCTTTTCATAAATAGGTCTGTCAAGTTAAGCGGCTGCCGATCGGTTAATTGGACTTGGAAAGGACATCTGGATGAAAGATAGCCCAGTAGAATGTGTTTTTGGGTTTCGGGTGTTAGCAAGGTTTCCGTTCCGCTATGCATCTCCTAGTAATCTTTTTATTGCTCAGCAATTTCTTTCCTCTTACAATATAAGGACCCGTGCTTGTCATACGGCATGTACCGCCTTCTTCTAAAACACTTTAGCCAAAAGCTCTTGTATGCTTGCTCGTAAAACACCTACTTTGAGAGTATGAATTGACGATGCATTTTCTTACTTAATTCCTCCAACAGTGAGAGTGGAGGCAGCTTCCATACTTTTATGAGGTGCTTCCAACAGTTGTATTTGGTGCAAAAGAGAATGAATGTGACACTGATGCATTTGTTTATAGTTTGCTGCCATTTAGAGGAGGACACCTCGGAGGACACACTTACAGTATGTGCATCCCATTGTGTTAATGCAGACATGACAGTAGAATTATTTAAGGCAAAGTATTCCTTCAGACGGGTCTATAGGATCTTCAAATCTACAGGATCTTTGAGAATGATTGGATCTAATCTCCAAATATTAGTTCTACTGTCTTTCTTCAGGAAAATAAGGTCATAGTAATGAGTTGGTGGTCAGAAAGGTACATAGGGTCCATGGACGCAGACTTTAAACATAATAGATCCCCTTGGGAAAAAAGAGGTAGTCGATTTTAGAATATTTTTGATAGGGGAGTAAATAGTATGAAAAGTCTTTGGCTCTGGGGTGTAACAGTTGCCAGGAATCATGTAAGGTGAGGGTGGTGAGCTGAAGCTTAGGCATAGTGCCCTGATTGGGACCATAGAAGTGCCAGTGAAAGTGTCTGGAAGTGGATTCAAGGACAAATTGAAATCCCTTCCAGATACTAAAATACCCACCTTAAAGGTAATCAGTTGGCCAAGAACAAAGGAAAGTGACCTGTTTTTCATTTGGACAGTATAAATTTGCTGATGTAATAGGTTGGATTCCCAATGGGTCCTTAAAGGAGTTGTAAAGTCTCCTTTAAGGGCAAGCTGAAAAACCTTCTGTGCTGTGGCAGCCCCCAGAGCCCCTCTTTTTTTTACCTGAACCCGATCGTTCCAACAACGAGGACGAGCACAGCAGCTCCAGCTGCTGTCTCGGGTTCTCATTGGATAGACTGATTGCAGCAGGAGCCACCGGCTTCCGCTGATGTCAGTCAAATATAGTGACATGGGAGCCAGGGTGCTGCCAATCCCATCTTGGCCTACCTCTCCATAGGCTATCCCTCTTTAGTCTATCATGAATGCTGCTGCCAGACTTATCCACCTTACCAACCGCTCAGTGTCTGCCAACCCTCTCCTCCAATCCCTACACTGGCTCTCAATCACCCAGCGAATTAAATTCAAAATACTAACTACAACATACAAAGCCATTCACAACTCTGCCCCGAGCTACATCACCAATCTTGTCTCCAAATATCACCCAAATCGACCTCTCTGCTCTTCTCAAGACCTCCTGCTCTCAAGCTCTCTCATCTCCTCCTCCCATGCTCATCTCCAGGATTTCTCCAGAGCCTCTCCCATCCTCTGGAACTCGCTACCTCCATCTATCCGGCTATCCCCTACTCTTGCTACCTTCAGGTGATCCCTGAAAACTCATCTCTTCAGGAAAGCCTATCATGTCTCCAACTAATCTCCTACCACTTCCAACAGCTCATTCCCCACAGTTACAACCTTTTGTACCACCTGCCCCATCCTATTAGATTGTAAGCTCTTCTGAACAGGGCCCTCTTAATCCTCTTGTATTTTATTGTATTATAACTGTATTGTCTTCCTTTTATATTGTAAAGTGCTGCGCAAACTGTTGGCGCTATATAAATCCTGTATAATAATAATAATAATAAAAGGGAGACCAGCAGTAAAGCTTTGCAGCTTCACAGCCAGTTCCCTACTGTGCATGCACAAAGCACGCTGCACTTTGTAAATGGCCTGGAGATGGGGGAAGGAGGAAGGGGGCCAGACGTGAGTGTTAAAACCAGGTATCCGCTCCCTCCTCCCCGGAACGGTGCCAAATGTCACAGCAAAAGGGGGAGGAGGCAAACAAGGGATGCTTCCCCTTTTGGGTGGAGCTTTGCTTTAACATTACAGAACAAGTCCAGTTAAATTTGCAGAACTATTACTTGCCAATGAAGTGGTATTCATTAAAGAGTCCCTTTAGTTTTGAACCTATGCCCTTGATTTAATATATATATATATATATATATATATATATATATATATATATATATATATATATATATATATATATAGCACTGTGCTCTGAAATTGTGCTCAAAATATTTGTAAATACTTTACCTTTGTCAGAAGTAAATGTGTATCTTGCAAATTTGTTTACTTCTTTGTCACTTTCCAAATTTTCTCTCAGGAGCAGAATATGGCATATTCCATACTTGGGGGACAATTTGTCAAATTACTTTAGCAGATCGTGTGACTGGTCTTTACCCCTAATTAATTTTAATTAAATATTCTAGTGAGCGTGTGGATAGTCTTTAAACACTAAACACTAGATTCAAACCCTCATTTTTTTTTAAACTTAACTGAAAAAAAAACACAGCAGTAAAGAAGCCAAACAGCAAATAAAATGTATCTCTCTTGAAAAACACTTTGTGTTGGCTTACTAAGGATGGGCTGGATGTTCGAGTCAAACATAAGTTTGACTCACACATCAGCTGTTCGTAGAACAAACGAACAAATGGGGCGCTTGCGGGAAGTTTGCTTGCTCCGGAGCGCCCCATAATGCACTGCAAGATCTCAGTGCATTGACGGCTGCTGATTGGCCAAAGCATGCACATGACCTGTATGCTTTGGCCAATCACAGCGTGATGTGCGGTGAGAGCCATGATTTGGCCAATCAAGGCTCAGGGTCTAAGTCCACACCCCACACTATATAGCTGCTGCTTACATGGCGGCCATATATAGTGAATAAATGGATATTAGGCAGGTGGTTAGTGTACTGTGCAGTCAGTCAGTGTAGAATATATATAAATAATACAGTTCAGCGTATATGGTGCAGTCAGTGTAGTATATAAATATATAAAACAGTTCAGAGTATATAGTGCTGTTAGTTTAGTATATATAATACAGTGCAGAGTATATAGTGCAGTCAGCATAGTATATGTAATACAGTTCAGAGTATGTAGTGCAGTCTGTTGTAGTATATCTAATACAGTTCAGAGCATATAGTTCAGTCCGTGTAGTATATATAATACAGTTCAGAGTATAAAGTGCAGTCCGTGTAGTATATAAAATACAGTTCAGAGTATATAGTGCAGTCCGTATAGTATATATAATACAGTTACAAGTATATAGTGCAGTCCATGTAGTATATGTAATACAGTTCAGCGCATATAGTGCAGTCCGTGTAGTATATATAATGTAGTTCAGTGTATAAAGTGCAGTACGTTTAGTATATATAATACAGTTCAGAGTATATAGTGCAGTCCGTGTAGTATATATAATACAGTTCAGAGTATATAGTGCAGTCCGTATAGTATATAAAATACAGTTCAGAGTATATAGTGCAGTCCGTATAGTATATATAATACAGTTCAGAGTATATAGTGCAGTCTGTATAGTATATATAATACAGTTCATTACTACACTAAAAAGGGGCCTGAGGTCCCTGTCTGCAAAATGCAGTTGCTAAGGCCTGGCTGAGCCAGTGCAGGCCTAACCATGCGGTGCTAGCTGTGCCTAGGAGCTCAAGCAAGTAGAGTACTGGAGGAGTTGCGGAGTATTGGTCTGCAGTAAGAGTTGTGCTGGAGGAAGAGAGCTCTGTATGTACCGGAGTGTATATAAATGTATCCAATTCTTTGTTCTAAACGTCATCCCAATTGATTGTTCTAAAATTCATTGGGCATCCCATACTTCCTATACCCCATCCAAGTGCAATCCCCTCAATAAAACAAAAAAAAACCAAAGCTAATGGACTGTTCGTTGCCTTGGAGTGACTGAGGACTTGAATGCAAGGCTGGGCAGGGTGACAGGTGGATCACAACACTTAGCAGCCCTTACGGGGGTACCGCTACATGTATAATACAGTTCACAGTATAGAGTGCAATCTGTGTAGTATATACTGTATAATGCAGTTGAGAATATATAGTGCAGTCTGTATAGTATATATAATACAGTTCAGAGTATATAGTGCAGTCTGTATAGTATATATAATACAGTTTAGAGTATTGCAAAAATTGAGATAACACTCCTAAGGCCACGTCCGTATAAACATAAATTTGAGAGAAAAAAGGGGGAAAGAGCCAAAAGGCCCTGACTCAGACTTTACAGCCAAGATGGACGAGGGTATAGTAAAATATGTACTTTATTAACAATGAATCATAACAGACAGGTCAAATAAAAAAAGAGTTAAAAACATACAGTAAACATATGATGGTTGTAAATGTCTAGTGTAAACAGAGGGTTGACACCAAATGGACGGCAGTGAGCCCCTGTGCGTCAACGCATTTCGCTGCTTTGCTTCATCAGGACACACATGGGGGTAGTTAAAAGGAACAGGTCTCACTATCAAAGATAAAACAGATCTATCAAACATTGTATAACAATAACATATACTGTATTTATTGGCGTATAACACTCACTTTTTCACTCTAAAACTCGGGTGCAAATAGAACGTGCGTGTTATACGCCAATACTTCAATTTTAGCTGCCTCGGAGGGGACAGGGAGGGGGGCGGGACGAGCGCTGTCAGATTACATACAGTGAGAATCTCCTGTTTACTTGGCAGCCTCTGTAATAGGAAGTCCCGTCTCCTGGGCCGCCATTGGACCACTGTTCTGTCTATCATAGGAGATTCTCACTGTATATAATCTGTCTGCGCTCATCCCGCCCCCCCTCCCTGTCCCCCCTAGGCTGCAGATGGGCATCGATCAGGCTGCACTGATGGCAATGGTGAGGCTGCTGCATTGATGGCAATGGTGAGGCTGCTGCATTGATGTGGACTGATGAGGATGCATTGATGGCACTTGTGAGGCTGCAGATGGGCATTGATCAGGCTGTATTGATGGCAATGGTGAGACTGCAGATGGGCACTGACCCTTATTTTGTTTCAAAGTTCCTTATTTAAAATGTAAGTTTTTTTCCTGAAACTTCCCTCTTAAAATTAATGTGCGTGTTATACACCTGTGCGTGTTATACGCCGATAAATACGGTAATAAAAACTTTCAGGCACTGTCATATCCAGGGGACATACGTATAACAGACACACATAACTACCTTGTCGGCATAAAATTATCTCCACATGGAGATCTCCCACATCACCAGAGAATTGCCATATAAGGCAGGAGGCAAATTCTTATTAATGCCAGTAACCGTGTATCAGGCTGTAATAATCAACATGTTAATCCAAATTAATATCCAAAAGCAGCCATGTTTAAAATTAAAATCAATAATGGTATATATGAAAAAACATACCTGATGGCATAAAAATATAGGTATAGGTGTTAACGCATATAGTTCACTGGGGGTCCAGATCCAGATCATTGGAAGGAGAGTAGCAGGAAGGAGAGGGTAAAAAACACCACCTTTCCACCTGTTTTTGGTCCACAATATTAGGAACTTAAACAGTAATTCACATGGACATATATATGTCCCTTTAAAACTGGATTCACCAGACTCTCATGCATCTGCCCACAGTTAGTATAACTACATAAACTCCATAGGTATATTTAAACAAGCTGGGAAGATGGAAAGAAAGAAAAACAAAACCAAGAAAAAACATCAGCATGTTGCTCAGACCGCTATTTGAATCAAAGCATTGCAGCATCAGACTTAAATTGTCTAGCAAATTACCAATGGTAGCATACGATTCAGTGTCTCCCCGTGAATAAAAAGACCACACTGTGGGTATCCTTATGGGTCTATTTATGTGTCCATGCTTATGAACAGCTGAGAACCATTGAGAAGCTGATCATACTTATCTCACCATTGCCGCCGAATGACATAATCCGAGCGCGCTGTGCAGCACGCCCCCATGCTGGCAGCCAGCCAATTAGGCCGAGGGATCCACCTACTTTATTCCCTCATCATGCACCATCGCAATGGAGGAAAACAGCTGACCAGGAAGGAGGCGAACACATACCACAACTCTGCCTGGCACAGCCAATCAGAGGAGACTCACACAGGGAAGGGGAGGACCCACAGGCCCACACACGCCCACAGGGAGGGCACATAACAACCAAACATTAACCCACATGAGTGGGAGGAAAGGGAAAACTGAGGCAACAACAAAGCCAACCCACTAAGGGGAGGTAATGTCAGCAATGCTTAAAACCCCATAGAGGAGCAATAGAGCCTAAATATATGGAGCCAACGATAACAACCAACCACGTTTAAAGCCACCAAACAGCACAGATGCATACTGGCATATCTTTTTCATTGTCTAAAACATAAGATAGCCATAACAATAAAAAACTGCTAAATAAAAAGAGTGCCATCCCATATATATGTGACCAGGCAGTAAGGTATAAGACACATGTCCTACGGATATAACAGAAGGCATTAAAAGTGTACTTGACTCAGTTTTAATTTATATTGTTTTGTACATAATCTTCATTGTTGTCCATAATGTATACATATACATGTATCATATTAAACATTTGTATGTTAAATGCATATTGTAAAAAACTTTATATACTAAGTACCTGATACTGGTACAGAACAAAGAACAGACCTATACAGGCAACTAAAATGGCATAAGGGCTAAATAAAGGAGACAAAAAACAAGAATGTAAAACTTGGACAGATGGCACCCACAAGGCACTATTGCCCACAAGGGGCACATGAGAGCAGTGAATTCAACAAGCATCATATGTACATAAAAGTGCAAAAGCATAGTCCCATATCTGCTTACTATTTAAGGAATGGTCTAAAGCTTAGAACATCATTCAACCCCGGAAATGATGTAGCAAGTAGGTCATATACCCATTTGATCTCTCTCTGTAGGACCCACTGATCAAAGTTGCCTCCTCGTGGATCCTCATATATCCTATCAAGGGCGGCAAACCTGAATACATGGGGGTCATACCTGTGTTTAAAGGCCACATGGTGGCCTATAGCTGTATTCAAAATGCCACATGTGGCATAATATATGTGATCTTTCATTCTCTTCCAAAAGGATCTAATTGTTTTGCCAATGTAGAAGGCCCCACATTGGCACAAGATTATGTAAATTATCCCCTTGTTTAGATAGGAGATATGATGACGAATTTTATGGACTCGGCCATCAGGAAGTGTAAGTGATGGCCCCTCCATAAGTAAATGACAGTAATCGCATGATCCACATCTAAAAATACCAGGCGTATCCTGCTGTTGCCTGGAAGATCTGGCATACTGACTTCGAACCAAACGATCCCTAATGGATCCCAGACGTTTAAAGGTGATCTCTGGACGATCACTCAGATACTTATATTTACACATTGTATTATCCCCCAAGAGTAGGTGCCAATGTCTTTGCATAATTTCATGAATGTGTGTATGCTGATCCGAAAAAGTGGTTATAAACCTCACCATGTCAATGCTCTTAGATTTGGGTCTGGAGAACAGCAGCTTATCCCTGGATTTACCTTGGGCTTTTTTAAAAGCATGTTTTGCTGTAACCTCTGGCTATTAGTCTGTTGTAAAGTTGATCAGCCTCATGTTTAAAGGATTCCTCACTCGAGCAGTTCCTCCTTAAACACAGATACTGACTGAATGAGATACTTTGTACCAACGAGTGTGGATGTGCACTAGTAGCGTGCAAAATTGTATTTCCCACTGTCGACTTCTGATACAAGGAATTGTTGATGGAACCACTCGAGTGAAGACTGATGGTAATATCCAGGAATGCGATGCTGCTCTCAGTACATTCCATAGTGAACATAAGATTGTATTGATTCTCGCCCAATATTGACATAAAGTGATATAAGGTTTCTGTTGATCCTGCCCACAGCATAAACACATCGTCAATATACCTCCACCAACATAGTACATTGGAAAAGACTTGTGTCTCTTTCATTTGAGAAAAGATCACGTTCTCACCCCCCCCCAGGTACAGGTTGGCGTATGATGGCGCACAACATGTGCCCATAACCACACCCTGTACCTGGAGGAAGTGGGAACCATCGAAGGAAAAAACATTTTTAGTCACGATATGTGATAGCAGTTGTATAATAAACTTGTGAAGTTTATCAGATGTTTGACCCCTTTCTCTGTGAAAGCGGGTTATAACCTCAAGGCCATGTTGGTGGGGAATGGAAGAATAGAGAGCCTCTATGTCAATATATATTGACATGTCAGCCTTGTGGAACACCTAAATCATCCAGGTTCCTAAGGAGGTCCAGGGTGTCTTTGATGTAAGATGGTAATGTGACCACATATGGGCGTAGGTACTCATCTACAAACCTACTGGCTCTCTCAGTTTTTGAACCCACCCCAGAGATAATAGGTCGTCCCGGGGGGTTGGTCAAACTCTTATGTGTTTCAGGAAGGGCATAGAAGGTGGGAATCCTGGGGGAAGAAACCTGAATGCCCTCAAAAATATCCTTGGTAATTGTCCCATCCATGTGGGCAAAGCGTATGATATCATCATTTGATTTGTGCACAGCTAATGATTTGTGATCGTGTGTTAGATTCTAGATTCACCCCAATGTCCAAAGTCGACATGATAGCGTTAGAAGAGTCACCCAGTTGGTATACTACCCGAAAACATAGAAAAACCCACATTACATAATGGGGGCAGTTGGGAACCTATTTTGGTCTCACCCGTTGTTAGATTGGGAACATCAACCAGTCATTTTCTGTTTAATAATTGTTTATTGATATCAAGCAGAGTAGAGAAGAATACATAACAGTATTGATATAACAGACTTTAGGATAAAGTGCAACGTACAAAGTACACTGGGCCACCTGTACATTCAGTCTAGTCTTATAACAGGTAACAGGAAATGACCTCCAAACTAAAAGAGGGGTTAAGACCTGTATGTACTTAGCAATTGGATAAACAAAGGCATGGATCTATGCGTACCTTTAAACTATTCCAAAAGAAAGAAGAAAGGAAGAAAGGGAACAGTTTCAATATAAGAGAACTAGAGGTAAAGTATAGAGGGGGGAATAAGAAGAAGTTAGGGATGAAAGAAGAAGGGAGGTGGAGGGCGGGACTAGTGGGGGGGTAAGAGGAAGGGTAGGAGGGGTTGATGGGGTTGTTGGCATGCATGTCATCAATCTTAAAGTGACTAAAATTAGACCGTTAGGGTCAGGCGGGAGAGAAATAAGTCCTGTTCAGCAAAAAGATTATACATTTATATAAAGTAACTAATTAATTAATTAATTAGAGGAACCTGAGTGGGAGTCTTTTGGGGTTTTTGACATAATTTCTTTGTGGCAGGGGGTGGACATAAATTCAATCCAAGGAGCCCAGGTTAATTTATTTCGGTTTTATGAGTCTCTGATATTATGGGTAATGTCTTCCATGAGATGAACCTCGGCAACTTTTTGCAGCCATTTTTTTATGGGTGGGATTGTTGAGTGGCCCCAAAGGGTTGGTATTAGAGCCTTAGCTGTGTTCAGCAGATGAGGGATAAGCGAGCCCTTATATATGCCAATGGAGTCTTTAGTAGCGTGAAAATAGGATGGTCCATGGGTCATTGGGAAGAGAGATACCTGTAATTTGAAGTATTAGGTTGAGGACGTTGGTCCAGTAAGGACAAATGATTGGGCAAGTCCACCATATGTGTGCATGGGTAGCTTTGTTTCCACAGTTCCTCCAGCACAATGGGGAACTGGCGGGGAACATTTGATGCAGTTTAGATGGTGTGTAGTACCACCTAGTAAGTAACTTATAATTTTTGAGGCAAGAGAAGAGACATGAGCCAATTGTAAGACTTTGTCTTTTTGCTTGTCTGTGAAGGGGGAGTTTAGATCCGTTTCCCATTTAGTCAAGAAGGTCGGGGGACCGGGGCTTTGAAGCTCGATAAGGGCTTTGTAAAATAGCGAGATGCAATGTAGAGGTGGGTCTTTTTGGTTAAACACCTCCTCAATGTTATTGAGGTCTTGTAATCCATGTAGAGGTTGAGGGAGAGTCCAGAGAAAGCTTTACATTTGATTAACTCTCCATTTGTCCATAAATGTGATTGTTTTGGAATGGAGAAGTTCGGATATTGGCTTAAGCGTATTGGATCGGAGAACATGATGTACCAAGAGAGGTTCTTCTGATGCCCAGGATTTGAATCCTTGGTGCAGTAAGCCTGGTAGGAAATATTTGTGGTTGAGGAGAGGCATAAAGGGGGAGTCGTAAGCCCAGGCATGTTTTTTGTGTAAAGTGTCCTATACATCCAAGGAGGATGTGGTGAGTGCCGAGGTCGTGTGGGCGAGGTTCCTGAAGGAGCGGGGTATCAAGGGGGCAACCAAGAGGTCTGTGTCACTCAGAGAGTATTCTAGTTGTACCCATAACTTAGAGTCTTTGGCATATTTCCAATCTGACAATCTTTTTTTTTTTTTCTTCCATATTTTTATTGAAGATTTTCATGGAAATTACATTATACAATTGGACATTGTATGTCGTGCAACGACATTTTGGTTAGTCAATACAAGGTAAACTGTTCAACTTGTGATTTCAACACATATAGCAATTCACCAACTTGGGTTGGTTATAACTTTTATTAAACATATATCTATTGTAGCTTCTAAGTTACTGGAGTTGTTATTCGTATTTGCGTAGTTTGACCTCTTCACTAGAGTCGCACCCCAAATGGGATCTTTAGTGCCACAGGAGTGAAGAGGCCCTGTCTTTCATAAGATTAAATTGGTAAATATGTGCTAGTTAGAACTAGCTGTTGCATACAACTTGTTTCTCTTGTCTACATAAAGGTATTGCTCGGTCAAGAAGAAGGGGTATGTATCAATGTTTAGGTTAGTGGTTTGCGCATTGCGTAGTCCAGTTAGTCCATGGTTGCCAGTTCTTGTTTGTTTTCGTCACCTGGCCAGTGTGCGTAGCTGTTGTGATCTCATAGCTGTAGTGAAGGGATAC
Source organism: Aquarana catesbeiana (assembly GCF_042186555.1). NCBI lineage: Eukaryota > Metazoa > Chordata > Amphibia > Anura > Ranidae > Aquarana > Aquarana catesbeiana. Next base: position 284,726,886 of record NC_133328.1, read on the forward strand.
TAAGTCAATGACTTGAGTTATTGTCAAGGGATTGTCAGACTTCCAATTTCTGGTTATGTTGAGTCTTGCTGCCAGGAGGATATGAGTGATCACTGGCCTGAATGAGTATGGGATTGATTCAATAGTTAGGTTAAGTATCGCCAGTGCTGGGGAGGGGTGAATTTTAATTTGGGTTATGTTCGAGATTAAATTGAAAATTCTTTCCCAGTAGTTGTGTAGTTTAGTGCACGTCCAGAATACATGAAGTACGTCGCTAGGAGAAGAGTGACATCTCCAGCATATATTGGGAGTTTTTGGGTTAAAGATTGTAATTCTGGCTGGGGTGATATACCAACGTAATGTGATTTTCTGTGTGAGTTCCCATAGGGCCGCGCAATTAGTGGCCTTGTATATAGTTTTGAAGGCAAGTTGCCATTGGTCTTCCGTATAAGACTGAGCTAGATCTTTTTCCCAACTTTGGTGGGGTTTTAGTTTAAGGAAGGTACGTTTGTTGTGGAGAATGTTGTAGAAGTAGGATATACCTCTAGTTTTAGTGGCTGTGTTGGTGAGATATTCCCAGGTTTTAGGGTGAATATTGTAGAGGGGGAGGGTTAGAGTATTTAGGTAGTGGTGTAGACGTATGTAAGTGAATTTGTCAGATGCAGTTAGATTGAATTCGGCTTGAAGTTGTGCGAATGATTTAATGTGGTTGTTATGTAGTAGATCTTGTATGAGAAGTATACCTTTGGCGGTCCAAGGTGATAGGGAGATTTCTGGTAATGTGTGATTTAGGGATTCCAAGGGGATGCAACTTAGAGACGTGGCGGGATTGGAGGTGAGTAAAGTTGCTGATTTCTTCCATGCGAGTGCCGAAGCTCTCATGGTCGGGGGAAATGCTTTTGGTATTATGGTTCCCAGTGGAATACTAAGTATCCAAGTTCTCAAGTTGGGTTGAGATAATGAGGAGCTTTCAATTTGTCCCCAAAGTGTTGTGGGTTGTGTTTGGAACCAGGCAGGCATTTGAGCTAGGATTGTTGCTAAGTAATAGTCCTCAAAGTCTATAGATCCTGTTCCACCGACTGGTTGGTGTTTTACTAAGTTGTATTGGGCACTTCTCGGTTTTTTCCCGTTCCATAAATATTTGTTGAATATTTTTTTGAGAGATTTGAAGAAGGTGGTTGGCAAAGGTATAGGTAGGGTTCTAAAGTGATAGAGTATTTGGGAAAGGCATATCATCTTAAATGCTGCAAGTCTGCCCGACCATGAGAGTTTGTGCTTTGCTATTTGTTGTGAAGTAGATTGAATTTGTTGTAAGAGTGGTATGTAGTTGCATGAATATATTTTCTTAGTTTCCCTCGGGAGTTGAATGCCCAAGTATGATATGTCGGTTTCTGCCCATTTAAATGGGTATTGTAGTTGTAGGAGGTGTTTCATGGTGGTGTTTATGTTTATGTCTAGAATGAATGATTTGGTCACATTAACCTTGTAATAGGAGATCGAGCTAAACCATGTGAGCAGTTTTTGTACTTCTGCCAGGGAAACAGTCGGGTTTGTAAGGATTAGAATTACATCGTCCGCGAATAGACTGATTTTGTGGTGTGAGAGGCCTATACGCATACCTGAGATGTTAGGGTGGGAACGTACGTGCTCAGCCAGGGGTTCCATAAGCATGTTAAATATTAGAGGGGAGAGGGGGCAGCCCTGGCGTGTGCCGTTTGTGATGGGGAATGGACGTGAGAGCATGCCTTCTGTGAACACTTGAGCCTCAGGGTTGGAATACAATGCTAGGATGGCTGTTAGGATCTGTCCCTGGAATCCAAATTTGCATAGGACTGCTTCTAAGTAAGTCCAGTGTACTCTATCGAACGCCTTCTCTGCATCCAGGGAAAGAAGCAGAGAAGGCGTTCCAGTGGATTCAGCGTGGTGAATGAGGTCTAGCATTCTTCTGGTGGCATCTGAAGATTGTCTGCCTTTGGTAAAACCAGTCTGATCTTGGTGTATGATAGTTGGCATGATCTCGTTTAGTCTGTTGGCTATGGTTTTGGAGTAAATTTTTAGGTTTAGGTTGAGTAGGGAGATAGGGCTAAAATTTTGGGGGGCATCCGACTGTTTCCCTGGTTTTGGTATGGTTATTACTAGCGCTTTTAAATATTCTTTCGAGAAGTTAGCAGAGGAGGCAGCGTGGTTAAAGAGATCAGTAAGGTGTGGGATTAGTTGATTGGAGAACAATTTGTAGTATTCCCCTGTTATCCCGTCTGGGCCTGGTGCTTTGCCACTAGGCAATGAGTCAATAGTAGCCTTGATTTCCAGGTCTGTGAATGGTGCATTCAAGGTGGTCAGTTGGTCTAAAGAAAGTTTGGGTAGATTGATTTTAGTGAGGAAGTTATCAATGTCGTCTGGTGTGGGTTGGGGGGTTTGGTGGTCTTGTTTTAAGTTGTACAGGTCTTCATAGTAGGTGCTAAAAGCATCTGCAATGTCTTGGGGGTTGGTCAATGGGGTGTTAGTGTGGGGGTGTTTAAGTAGTGTAATTCTAGTTTTATTGCGTCTTCCTTTGAGTCGGGCTAATTTCTTTCCTGCCTTGTTGGAGGTAGAGTAGGAAGATGCTTTAAATTTCCTTTGAAGGAATTCGTATGAGTGAAGGAGAAGGGTTTTCAGTTCCTGTCTTAGGGACAATAGTTGGTTTGTGAGTGGTTTTGAGGGTCACATTTGTGTTTCTTTTCTAGGTCCGCTATTTGGGCTGTTAGTGCATCTATACGCTGTGTCCTCTGTCGCTTATGATGAGAGCACAATTTAATGAGCATTCCCCTCATATACGCTTTATGAGCGCTCCACACCACGGCAGGGTCGGGTACCGACCCCTTGTTCAACAAGAAAAATTCTGAAATGTGTTCTGAAATTTCTGGGGTGTATTTAGCATTTTGAATTATGGAGTTGTTTAGTCTCCATAGAAACGTGTTACGTTGGAGGTTGTGATCTTGGATGGTAATTGAGGTGGGGGCATGGTCCGACCATGCCGTGGTGTGAATTACAGATTGAGATATTTTTTGTAAAATATACTTATCAGATAGAAACAAATCAATTCTGGAGTAGGAGCGATGTCTGGGGGAAAAAAAGGTAAAGTCACGTTCGGCGCCATGGTGACAGCGCCAGACATCATACAGTTCGTGGGATTGCATAAACGCTTTTAGAGGCGATTCGCGTCTCTTTGCTGAAGAGGTAGAGTCTAGGGACACATCTGGGACCAGGTTGAAGTCCCCACACACAATAGTGTGGCCTTTTTGGATGGGTTTTAATGTGCGGATAAGCTTGCGTAGGAATCTCATTTGGTGAGAGTTCGGAGCGTACAGGTTGATGATGGTGTAGGTTGCTCTATTAATGGTGCAGATTAGGATGATGAAACGACCTTCGGGGTCTGGAAGTATTTCTAGGAGTTGGAAGTCTATTGTATCTTTGATGGCGATCATGACTCCTCTGGACTTGGTAGAGTGGGTTGCGTGAAATACGTTTGGAAAGTGGTGATTCTTACACAGAGGGGTGTTGGGAGCTAGTAGGTGGGTTTCTTGGACGCAGATGATGTCACTCTGGAGGTCCTTAACGGTTTTCCATAGTGAGTGGCATTTGGCTGGATGATTAAGCCCATTAACTTTGAGTGAAAGGATATTGTATGGCATCTTGTGAGTGTGGGTTTAGTGTAAGCTTATAATAACACTTACAGTTAGGCGATCTCGTGAGGAGTTGGTTCTTTTTTCTTTTCCAGGCGATGTGATGAGTAGGATGCAGTACGAAAGTCCGAGATTCAGTGCAGCTGGGTTCCGTGTGGAGGAGCGAAGAACGTTGCTTCTAGCTGGCCAGGGGCCGAGGCTAGGATGGACTAGTAGACTGCAAATAGAGCAATACGTTAGGTATCAAGGTAGTTATAACCAGTTATGAATCATGTATGCTTTGGGTAGCGGTAAAACTTGTGGAAAAGGTCTGTGTTGTGAGCTAGTGATTTAGCTTGCTAGAAGTTAGGTAATCGTTATAACGTTGCAAGAGAAAAAACTTTGTGTAAGAGAGAACAGAAAAATAAAAAATAGAATACAAATCAAATCAGAGGGGGTGCTGAGCACCTGTGGACCTCTGTAAGGGGGTACAAAGAGTCACTGCCGCGGGTAGCAGGAAACAAACAAAGAGGATAGCCATAGCACAGGGGAGCTGTTGATGCTGTTATTGGCTTAGTGGATGTTGTATACTTTCATTTGATGTTTTGATCACGTTGTCTGCGGGGAGAGGATGAGATTCTGTCATGTTGAGCGGTATTAGGTGGTTCCGGGTTTATGCCCCAGGTGTGGAGTAGCTTTAGGCCTTTTTCAAGTTCTCCTATTGCGTGGGTTTGACCGTTGCGGACAATGAGAATGGTGGCTGGGTATCACCATTTGTATTGCAGCTTATGATTCTGTAGGCTTTTGGTGATCGGGTTCAAATGGCGTCTCATTTGGAGGGTGTATTTTGAGAGATCAGGGAATAGCTGGATTCCCGTGTATGGCGCTGGTAGTGGCGACTTAGCCCTGAGTCCCATGAGCAGTTTTTCTTTAATGTGGTAGAAGTGAACCCTCATCAGGACATCTCTGGGGACAGAGGCAGCTAGATGGGATGGTTTAGCAATTCTATGGATTCTATCCACAATGACGTCTCTCGGGGAGGCCTCAGGGAGAACTAAGTGCATCAGTTCTTTTGCGTAGCGTGGCAGATCTGCGGGTAGTATGGACTCGGGGACCCCCCTCAATTTCACGTTGTTCCTGCGAGATCTGTCTTCTAAGTCGGCCAGCTTGGCACGCATCCATGTCTGTTCCTCTCTAACAGTTTCAAAGGCTTCAATGGTGTCGTTCACTGTGGAGGTGCAGGCATGTATTCCTCTCTCAGCGTTTGTCACTCTATCATCCAGTGTGTGGATGTCAGTGGTGATTTTGTGGAAGAGGGATGATAGACCTGTCATGAGGGAGGTCTGCAGGGATATGAGCATATCCTTGAGCATTGTGTCCATGACCGGCTGCCCTGAAGTGGGGAAGGAGGCCATAGAGGAATGTAGGGCCTGGTCGAATGAGAAGGGGGTAAGAGCCTGGGCCTCAATTTGCGAGTACCGCGGCCGCTGCGGCATCGCGTCCATCCTCATTTTTGCCTTTGCAGGGCTGCCTAGGTTGGGGTCACTCTCTGGGGTATGTGGGAGGTTGTCCACGGTACCTGTATCTGGGGGATCTTCAGTCTCATCATCCGGCAGGTCCGTGTATGCTGTGGACGGCGCGGCCTGGCCGGCGCCATCTTGGATCTTCCATCCCGCCGGCTTGTAAGCAAATTCGGTGAGTTTCTGCGGTATGTGGTCTGTAAATCTCTTTCTGGATGTCATCCTTATTGTCCCCTTGCTGTGAGGAACGTAGCTGGGTAGGTTAGAGCCGTTTTAGGCAGCCGATGGCGTTGGATTCTATCCCCTGGCTCAGAGCTGTGGAATTAGGCGTCCATCTGCTATCCCGGCTGGCCACGCCCCCCCAATCTGACAATCTTGACAACACAACGCGTGGTAGTAGGCTCTAAGGTTGGGAAGAGCCAGGCCCCCAAAGTGCTTAGAGCGAAATAACACCTCTCTAGATACTCTGGGGTGGCTGTTTCACCAGATAAAGTGGGAGATCATGGACTGCATTATAGTAAAGAACCCTATAGGAACACCCAGTGGAATCATTTGGAAGATAAAAAGCATACGAGGCAGTATGTTCATTTTGATTATATTTATTTTACCTAACCAAGAATGAGATAGGCTAGACCATTTTCTTAAATCTTCCCTAAAACTGTTTAATAGGGGAATATAGTTATGTTTAAAAAGGGAGTGGAGGTTAGGGGTAAGATATATGCCTAAGTATTTCATGGTCGTTTGTTCCCTTCTAAAGGGGAAGAGGGGCTTTAGTGAATCCATGTAAAATAAAACCAAAGAATTTCCAAGCTCAACTTACCAACCAGCCTGCGACCAACTGAATTAACCTGCCTAACAGTATGCGTTAAAAACAGGGGTTAGGTTGCACACATTTGCAAATACATGCATAAGCTGCATGCCATGGCAAGGCACCCTATATCCTGCAGACCCTAACTCTAACTTTAAAGAGTCTCCACAGTGGGAGCACATGTATTCTAATGGATAGATGAAGGGCAGATGACTGGAGGGAGCCCAACCCTCCTGAAAGGTGCAGGAGCACATTGAACACCCAGCACATTGCACAATGGCAGCAAAGGTGTCAGTGCGTTGCCTGACCAATATGTCAACAATACAAAAAAAGGTCACTGCCCCCACCTATAACTGGTCTTCACAGCAAGGAGCACTGGAAGGGCAAACACATGTAAAATAAAACCAAAGAATTTCCAAGCTCAACTTACCAACCAGCAGTGACCTTTTTTGTATTATTGACATATTGGTCAGGCAACACCCTGACACCTTTGCTGCCATTGTGCAATGTGCTGGGTTTTCAGTGTGCTCCTGCGCCTTTAAGGAGGGTTGGGCTCACTCCAGTCATCTGCCCTTCATTTATCCATTAGAATACATGTGCTCCCACTGTGGAGACTCTTTAAAGTTAGAGTTAGGGTCTGCAGGATACAGGATGCCCTGCCGTGGCCTGCAGCTTGCATGTGTATTTGCAAATGTGTGCAACTAAACCCCTATTTTTAACACATACTGCTGGGCAGGTTAATTCGGTTGGTCGCAGGCTGGTTGATAAGTTGAGCTTGGAAATTCTTTGATTTTATTTTACATGTGTTTGCCCTTCCAGTGCTCCTTGCTGTGAAGACCAGTTATAAGTGGGTGCAGTGACCTTTTTTTGCTTCAGTGAATCCATCTCTGATTTCGGAATGTTAATATTCAGAATTTCGGACTTGGAGAGGTTTATTTTGAAACTGGATATCGTTTGGAAGGTGGAAAAAGCTGACATTAGATTTGGAAGTGAGATGCGGGGTTGTTGGATAAAAAATAGAATGTCATCAGCATAAGCTGCAGATTTATGAATTCTATTATTTACCTTAATGCCATGTATTGTATGTTAACATTATGCCTAATTGTGGCCAGGAAAGGTTCTAAGGTGATGGCAAAGAGGAGTGGAGATAGGGAGTAACCCTGCCTAGTACTGTTGTGTAGGGTAAAGGGGTCACTCAGTGTTCCGTTTTTGCAGATTTGTGCAGTGGGATCGGAGTAAAGGGAGGAAATATGATGAAACATCTTAGGACCTAATCCAAAGTGACGTAGAGTCGTCTTAAGATAGTGCCAATCCACCCTATCAAAAGCTTTTCCAGCATCAGTAGAAAGGAGTAGGGTGGATTGGGTACATCTACGTACATATTGGATCAGGGAAATGGTCCGTAGGGAGTTATCTTTTGCTTCTCTGAGGGGTATAAAGCCATATTGGTCGGCAGAGATCCATCTGGGCAGTAAAGGAAGTAGTCGATTTGCTATTACCTTGGCATAGAGTTTAACATCAATATTTAACAATGAAATTTGCCTGTAACTGCCACAAAGGGTGGGGTCCTTACTGGGTTTGGGGATAACAGATATGTGGGCTGAGAGGGATTCTTGACGCAATCCTGAGGAGTGGTTAATTGAATTGGCATAGGTTGTGAGACGTGGGATTAAAATGTCGCTAAAAGCTTTATAGTACAAGACGGTGAACCTGTCAGGTCCAGAGGCTTTTCCTGAGAGGGAGGATTTTAACACGCTATGAAATTCTTCGACAGAGAAGTCGGCCTCCATTTCTTTAAGGGACAATCTGGGCAATTGAGGTAAATTAGCCTCTTTCAGGTACGAGAGCATGCGGCTGCACTTCTCTTTTTGAGAGTGGAAAGACCATTTTGTACATTGCAAAGGTCTGCATAATATTCTTTGCAGGCCTTGGCAATGTGCGGGGTAGCGTGTGCCATCTCACCCGATGGAAGTTTAATTTTAGAGATAAACAAATTAAATTTCTTTGCCCTAAGGCTTGTTTTCCTGGCTTATTTCCCCATTTGTAGAGATTTTGTGAAATGAACTGGAATTTTCTTTTCGTATCTAGGTCAAGGAGGTTTTTCAATTCCTAATGTTTAAGAGTGAGGGCTTCAAGATATGTGATATGTTGAGTGAGTTTATGTTTATCGAGGTCAGATATTTGTTGCAGCAGCTGCTCAATCTGCTGACCATGCTCCTTTTTTTTCTCGCTCCAAGTTCGATGAATCGATGGTCTCAGAGGATCTGTTTTCCTTAAAGTATTGTATTAGATGAGAGGATAACATAGAGACCACCGTTTGGTTAGAAAAGAGAGAGTCATTAAGTTTCCAGTTATAGGAGCGATGCGTTAAGATGGGCATGGCCAGATACATTGACACAGGGGCATGGTCTGATAAGGTCGCAGAGCCTATGCTAGATGATCGTAAGAGAGGGAGATGAAAGTGGTCTAAGAAAATATTGTCTATTCTGGAATAAGGAAAAATTTTTTTCTTTAGGGTGGAGTAAGTGCCAGACGTCTATTAGCTGGAGGTCTAGAAGCTTCTTTTTGACAAATGCCAAGCATTTAGATGAGATGTTGGAACGGCCCTGGGATGTGTCTAGTGTGGGGTCAATTGGCATATTCATGTCACCTGCAAGGATAGTTACACCATTGGCAAATTGCGATAATTTAGTAAGAGTACGGGCGAGGAAAGTAGGTTGGTTATAATTAGGACAATAAACATTTGTTAGAGTACACTGGGTGTTACCTAGAAAGCCCCTAAGAAATAGAAAGCGACCATGATCATCTGCTAACATATCTGAAAAGTGAAAGGGTACGCATTTACTGAACCCAATGGCCACGCCTTTGGCTTTGTTAGACTATAGTACCATTGAGGAAAATGAGGTGAAGTCAATTTGACAGATGTTGAGTGCGTCAAGTGCATTTCTTGAAGAAAGGCAATAGAGCATAAGGATTTCTTTAATTCACTTACGGCTTTTTGCCGTTTCGCGGCCATGTTTAGACCCCTCACATTGTATGAGGTAATTGTTAGCGTAGCCATTATGTCAGCAGTGTGTGACCCTTTAGCTTATTCAGCCATGCATGCCAACAAGGAGGGGGGAAGGGAGATGGGAAGTGAGAGGGGGTAGAATGGAGAGGAAAAAAGAAGAAAAAGAGTATAAGTAGACAATATAATGGAAGTAATGATATTCCCGTGGGAATTACAAGAAACTCACTCAGAAATCTGCAGTGATCCCTGTCGGGAGAGAGAGAGCAAGTTGTCATTCAGATCCCTAAAAAATAAGTGCATAAGAGCGGTGTGCACCGTCAGCACTTGGCCTGTAAGAAAAGCATGGGTACCTTAGGAGATTAGCTTCAGCAAAATATAATGTAAAACAGAAAAAACAAGAACCTGATAACATAGTATAAAACTAAACCATACAAAAATAATGGTAACTGACATATTATTACCCAATATGTAGTCAAGCCTCCTGCGTCATCAACTCGGATGTACAGAGTATTAGACAAATGTCTCAGAGACCTGAATACAGCGTATTAGATGCAAAAGTGATGGGCACAAGTGTATGAGAGGGGAATCTGGGTTAAAGAACATCCGTCTCAGTTGCGCTTTTGTGAGGACCCTGGAATCGAGGTGCGCCTTTTCTTTGAAGGGGTTTTCCACCATTGAAGATCCTGTGGAGCTGAAAATTTTGGGATTGGGTCCTGCCAACCTGGGAGCTCCAATGGTGGCAAGTTGAGATCCTGCAGGAAGGATGGGAGCTCCGCTGGGAATCTGAGGGAGTGAGAGTGACCATTTTTAGTGGCAATTAAACATGCAGGAAAGCCCCATCTGTATGTGATTCCATCCGAGTGCAGGTGCTCAAGGAGCAGTTTCAGAATTCTGTGCCAATCTAGGGTCTCCTTGGAGAGATCAGGAAAGATGTTAATGGCCACCCCATCAAAGTCAATAGAAGGGGTGTTCCACATTTTGGTCATGATGGCGTTTTTATCTTCAAAATAGTGTAAGCGGCATCTAACATCTCAAGGCTTTTCTGATGTGACATTACGAGGTCGCAGAGCGCGGTGAACTTGGTCGAATCGCAGTGGGTCAGTGACGGGGTTGCCCAGTATTTTATTACAAATACCGCGGATAGATGGCTCAAGGTCATTATCTCCGGTTGCTTCTGGCAACCCCCTGATACGCAGATTATTTATGCAATTGCGATTCTCGAGATCCTCGAGTTTATACAGAGAGGCACGGTGAGCAAAAGCTAACTGTGTGACAGTCTCCTGCAATTCTTTAATGCCTGATGTATGAAAATCCTGACGCTGTTCAGTTTTCTCTATTCTGGTCAGGATGTGAGACATGTTTGTTCTAACAGCGGTGATTTCTTTCTTAAAGCGGTGTTCCACTCAAATTTTTAACTTAATCTTACCCCCTTCAGTTAAATGCATAGATGTTCAAATGCCACACGAACATTTTTTTACCGCTGTAATTACCTTTATATTGTACTTTATTGTGGCACTTCCTGTCTCTCCTCCCATGGGAGTAGGCCTGTTTATTGCCTTTCCCCGGCGCCACACTGTCTCCTGGGAGCTTAGTGTCAGGCTTCCCAAGATTCAGTGCAGAAACAATGATCATTATTATTATTTATTATTATCATACAGGATTTATATAGTGCCAACAGTTTGCGCAGCGCTTTACAACATGGGGCAGACAGTACACTTACAATACAAATCAATACAGGAGGGATCAGAGGGCCCTGCTCATTAGAGCTTACAATCTAGAAGGGAGGGTCAAGTGGAAACAAAAGGTAATAACTGTGGGGGATGAGCTGATGGAAAAAATGAAAATACAGTTGTTAGGTGTGGGTAGGATAGGCTTCTCTGAAGAGAAGGGTTTTCAGGGATCTTCTGAAAGCTAATAAAGTAGGAGATAAGCGGACAGATTGGGGTAAGGAGTTCCATAAGATTGGAGAGGCTTTGGAAAAGGCCTGGAGGCGAGCATGGGAGGAGGTGACAAGGGAGCTGGAGAGCAGGAGGTCTTGAGAGGAATGAAGAGAGCGAGTAGGTTGGTATTTAGAGACTAAGCTAGTGATGTAGCTGGGGGCGAAATTGTAGATGGCTTTGTACGTAATTGTTAGAATTTTGAATTTAATTCTTTGGCCGAGCGGAAGCCAGTGGAGGGATTGACAGAGAGGAGTGGCAGACACAGAGCGATTGGTAAGGTGGATGAGTCTGGCAGCGGCATTCATAATGGATTGAAGAGGTGATAAACTATGTAGAGTTAAGCCAATGAGAAGGGAGTTGCAGTAGTCGAGGCGAGAGATGACCAGCGAGTGAATTAAGAGCTTTGTTGTGTCATTGGTTAGAAAGGGGCGTATTTTGGAGATGTTGCGGAGGATGAGGCGGCAGGATTTGGACAGTGATTGGATGTGTTGCTTGAAGGAGAGTTCAGAGTCTAGGACTACACCTAGAACCTTGGCATGTGGGGATGGGCTTATAGTTGTGCCATCGATTTTGACAGAGAGATCAGGGGAAGAGGCATATGGGGGAGGAAAAATTATAAGTTCGGTTTTGGCTAGATTGAGTTTAAGGAAGTGGTGAGACATCCAGACTGATATATCTGAGAGTAAATTACTGATACGTGAGGAGACAGAGGGAGTGAGCTGAGGGGTAGAGAAATAGATTTGGGTGTCGTCAGCGTAGAGGTGGTATTGGAAGCCATGGGAGGCAGTTGACCCAGGGAGGCAGTGTAGATTGAAAATAGTAGAGGTCCAAGAACAAAACCCTGAGGGACCCCAACAGAGAAAGGAAGAGGAGAGGAGGAAGTAGAGTTATAAGAAACGCTAAAGGTGCGGTTGGATAAGAAGGAAGAGAACCAGCGAAGTGTACAGTCACGGAGACCAAAGGCAAGTAGTTTTTTGAGGAGGAGGGGGTGGTCAACCGTATCAAAGGCAGCAGAGAGGTCCAGGAGTAGGAGTACAGAATAGTGTTGATTGGTTTTGACTGTTAGTAGATCGTTTGTTAGTTTTAGGAGAGCAGTTTCTGTGGCGTGTTGAGGACGAAATCCAGACTGAAGGGGATCAAGAAGGCCATTATCAGTGAGGTGGACGCTCAGTCGGTTGTAGACCAGACGTTCGAGGAGTTTGGATAAGAAGGGGAGCAAGGAGATGGGGCGTAGGTTGTTTAGATTGGATGGGTCCAGTGAGGGCTTTTTAAGTATGGGTCTGACAAGTGCATGTTTTAGAGAGTTAGGGAAGATGCCAGAGGAGAGGGAGAGATTGAAGATGTGGGTTAGAGAGTGTGATCATGCGCGTGAACAAGCTGTGAATGAACAGCATTCAACGCATCCCGGAAATTAATGCTTGTGGGCTTCACATGCCCACAAGCAAGATGGAAACAGTCAGCATCACATTTTTTAAGTTATTCTTCAGTACGAAAACAGACAGAGGCAGAAATATTACACCCAAACTGTGAGTATTATTTTGGGATTAGCAAAGTGTCTCAATGACCTAAAAAAAAAAAAAAAAAAAAGTGATTGGTCGCTGGACTCCCGCTTTAATAGCCTTTTCTAGACTGTGGAACATCCCAGCTAATTCCTTTTTAAGTCCACTCTCCAGCGTTGTCTTGTCTGAACCGTTAGCTTTATCTTTACCCCTATGTGGCATATTCCTACATGAGCCAACTTGCCTCCGACCCCCACGTGGACCATTTGTTTGGGGCCATGAATAGGCATATTTACCTGTGAAGGCCAATTGATCTCTAGACATCTTATCCTCTTTTTTGAGAAGAAAATCTCTAGTAAAAGCTTGTACATGCTCTTTCAAGCGGACATCAAAAGGTACAAAATTAGGATCATTGAGTATAGTAGTGTTGTCAATATATATTTGTTTAATTTCCTGATCCACTATTTTAAGTTCTTTGGTATAATATTCGATTAACAGTTTCATCATCTTTCTCGAACATTCTTGAAGATTTAGCTCCCAGTGGCTCTTAAGATCCATGTTGAGTGCCCAGATATTAGGAAATACCTGTACCCTCAAGCCTTTGGGATTCAAATCCTCTGCTATGACATCTGACCCCTTGGACAGAGAACATGCTTGTTTAATCTCCAACATAAATCCCTCCCATTTGTTGCCTGCAAAGTCCACCATAGTCTAAAACATCTGTTTTGTGAGACAATCATATGTCTATAGATGTGCCAAAAATGTGCCAAAAATAGTAATAGATATGCCAAAAATTCAATAGTGGGGCACACATAGACAGAGTGAATGTGAGATAACACTCCTAAGGCCAAGTCTGTATTAACTTAAATTTGTGGGGAAAAAGGGGAAAGAGCCAAGGCCCTGACTCAGACTTTACAGGCAAGATGGACGAGAGTACAGTAAAATTTGTAGTTTATTAACAATGAGTCATAACAGACAGGTCAAGTAGAAAAAGAGTTAAAAACATATAGTAAACATATGATGGTCATAAATGCCTAGTATAAACAGAGGGTTGACACCAAATGAACAGCAGTGAGCCGTTGTGCGTCAACGCGTTTCGCTATTTTGCTTCATCAGGACACACTTGGGGGTATGTTTTCAACTTCCTAAAGGTACAGGGTGTGGCTATGGGCACATGTTGTGCTCCATCATACGCCAAACTGTACCTGGGGGGGTGGGAACATGATCTTTTCTCAAATAAAAGATACAAAAAAGACACAAGTCTTTTTTCCAATGTACTATGTTGGTGGAGGTATATTGACGATGTGTTTATGCTGTGGGCAGGATCAACAAAACCTTACATCACTTTATGTCAATATTGGGTGAGAATCAATACAATCTAAAGTTCACTATGGAATGTAGTGAGAGCTGCATCACATTCCTGGATATTACCATCAGTCTTCACTTGAGTGGTTCCATCAACACTTCCTTGTATCAGAAGTTGATGGCAGGAAATACAATTTTGCACGCTACTAGTGCACATCCACACTCGTTTGTGCAAAGTATCCCATTCAGTCAGTCTGCATTTAAGGAGGAACTGCTCGAGTGAGGAATCCTTTAAACACAAGGCTGATCTCTTTTACAACAGACTAATAGCCAGAGGACCTTGAAGAAGGGGACACACCCCGAAAGCTTGTCCTGAAAAATTGTATGTTAGTGCAAATAAATAAAAAAAGTATCACGGACAGTACTCAATTTTCTCAGAGGTTACAGCAAAGTCTGCCTCAAAAAGGCTTTTAAAAAAGCCCAAGGTAAATCCAGGGATGTCCTGCTGTTCTCCAGACCCAAATGTAAGAGCATTGATGTGGTGAGGTTTATAACCACTTTTTCGGATCAGCATACACACATTCATGAAATTATGCAAAGACATTGGCACCTACTCTTGGGAGATCCTACACTGTGTAAATATCTGAGTGATCATCCAGAGATCACCTTTAAACGTGAGGGAACCATTAGGGGTCGTTTGGTTCAAAGTCAGTATACCAGATCTTCCAGGCATCAGCAGCATATGCCTGGTATTTTTAGATGCAGATCATGCAATTACTGTCATTTACTTATATGGGGGCCATCAGTTACATTCCCTGATGGCCATAAAATTCATCATCATATCTCCTGTCTAACCAAGGGGAGGAAGCTTTGATCAGCGGGTCCTACAGAGAGAAACCAAATGGGTATATGACCTACATGCTATATTATTTCCGGGGGTTGACTGATGTTCTAAGCTTTAGACCATTCCCTTAATAGCAAGCAGATATGGGACTATGCTTTTTCACTTTTATGTACACATGTGCTTGTTGAATTCACTGCTCTCATGTGCCCCTTGTGGGCAATAGTGCCTTGTGGGTGCCATCTGTCCAAGTTTTACATTCTTGTTTTTTGTCTCCTTTATTTAGCCCTTATGCCATTTTAGTTGCCTGTATAGGTCTGTTCTTTGTTCTGTACCAGTATCAGGTACTTAGTATATAAAGTTTTTTTCAATATGCATTTAACATACAAAATGTTTAATACAAGTATATGTATAAAACAATAACAATTATGAGTCAAGTACACTTTTAATGCCTTCTGTTATATCCATTGGACATGCGTTTTATACCTTACTGCCTGGTCGCATATATATGGGGTGGCACTCTTTTTCTTTAGCAATTTTGTATTGTTTTTCCTATTTGACAATGAAAAAGATATGGCAGTATGTGTCTGTGCTTTTTGGTGGCTTTAAACATGGTTGGTTGTGATCGTTGGCTCTTAGTTTATGATCTTAGTTGAAGATACCTCCTCAGTCCTTCTCCCCAATTATCACTATCTTTTGGGACTTATTTATTGCCATTCATCATTTATCAGTCACTTATTTTTCTTGGTTTGCATTGCATTGAACGATATATACATATATGTTTGATCACACTTATGGATTATATTTAATATCGAGTCACAATGTATACAATACCTGATGGTAGTTTGTAAGTGAGTGTTACACTTTTACATGATAGCACTTCCCTCACTTTGCCTCACAGCGTTTAAATAACACTCACATATGTATGTTTTGGAGAGAAGCCACTTGCTTTAGGTAACCCCATTTTTTTATTCTTTTTATTTCTAGCGCCACACTTTCAGTTTTAAAAAAAGTGCAGGCAATCAGCTAACCCGTTTTGCACTTATGCTAAGCTCTTACTCATAGCTAACAATGATAAGAATGAGACCACATATATACCTTCTATTGTAGGTCATGTGACTGTGTGATAATACTGAGCTCAAGACCAGCTGAGGTGCAATTGTGAAAAGTGTGTGCACCTATCAATAGATAACAAGTTCTTGAGTGAAAAAACTCCTTTGAAAATGTGGTATATGTGTGTAAGCAACAGAAACAATGTATAAAGTAGGAAATAGGTGAAAAGAAGGTGAAAACTTGAATAAAAAGTGTGTATGGAAATATGAGATTCAAACATGTATGTGGATCTATATTAAGACCATAATTGTGTGACTGGTCATAAAAAATTTGAAAAAAGTGAAAACTATATATTTGAATGAAAGTGTGCATGTATCACTATATATAAGTTGCACAAATATATGGTTTTGAATCCCTGCAGTCTGTGGACATGTAACCCATCGCCTAAAAGGAAGGGAACAAGTAAACGAATGCATGTATTAATAACAAAGTTAAATATGCATAGTGTAATGTAAAAAGGATTTAAAATGAAATGTGTCATTTTATGCATATAAGAGAAAAAGGGGGGAAGGAAGAGGGGGGAAAGAAGGAGACCTACCACTGACCGCATATATGAACATATCCATACATAGTGAAATATAATACAAAAAATGTAGATAAATATAAAACCATACTTGTGCAAAACAAATCTATTTTCAACTGTATATGCATAAAACACATCAACAGATAAAAAATAGAATATTAAGATACACAAGGGAATGTATATATATAAGAACCATGCTTATTAGGACAGTAACGATCTGTGAAGATACTGAACCAGATGTATATTATTCAAACTCATAATGGCCAAAATTATACAAAAACTGTACAAAAAAACGTATATATCCTAAACCAAGGTGCATCAAACCATGAATATGTTATAAAACATGTATCTTATTAATTACACTAATCATATTTATAATAGGCTTCATGGAATGATGGAAAGAACTCTCATAAGGTTACCTGTTGTATTATGTGGGGGGGAATAAATAATAACAATTTCAAAACCCTAAAGCGCTCAGAACCTTACATAGCTATATTAAGCTGTGAAAATTGTCAAGACTGTCTGTGTGTAAATGTAATGATATGAGCACAACCATATTGACAAGTAACCAAAGTGAAGCAGCGTCCAACTTAAGATGTGTGTAAAAGAGCCAGTGGTAACTGAGACCGAGCTAAGACATCGCTGTGTCCATAGACACAGCGATATGTACAAATTTTTGGGACGACCAAACAGAACAAAGGCAAGAACAAAAGATGGGTATGAAGTAGAGGGCAGAGGAGAGAATGTAAAGCGGGATGACTATCCATTAATCATAATAGTGGGAAACATCCCATTCAAAGTTTAAGCCTAGAGGAATTCTAGTGTTCAAAGAAAAAATCCAGAAAACTTTGTGTTTACATAACAGATGAAATCTGTCTCCTCCTCTGATAGGTGGAATGATTTTCTCGATACCCTGGATGAAAAGACTAGATACATCTTTGGTGTACAGAAATCCAGTGTTTGGCCACATTCGTTACCTTGTCTTTCTCTATATCGTACAAGTGATCATGTAGTCGGTCTTTTAGATGTTGTGTTGTGCGGCTGACATACTGGATTTGGCATTTATCACAAGTGATAACGTACACCAAAAATTGGGTGTTGCAATTTATGAAGGAAGAAATATTAAAGATTCTACTGTTGGTGCATGAATATACTTCTTTACCTGTTTTAAAGCGGAGTTCCACACAAAAATGGAATTTCCGCTTTTCGGAACCCTCCCCCCCTCCGGTGTCACATTTGGCACCTTTCAGGGGGGAGGGGGGTGCAGATACCTGTCTAAGACAGGTATTTGCACCCACTTCCAGCATAGACTCCCATGGGAGTCTACGCCTCTTCCTGTCCCCACCGCGCTGTCTCCTGGGAAACACACAGCTCCCAGGAGAGAGCGGGTACCACTTGGGACGTGCAGCGCGACTCGCGCATGCGCAGTAGGGAACCGGGAAGTGAAGCCGCAACGCTTCACTTCCTGATTCCCTCACCTAGGATGGCGGCGGCAGCTGCCGAGAACCGAGCGGATTCTCAGCGTCGCCTGCCGACATCGCTGGACCCTGGGACAGGTAAGTGGCCATGTATTAAAAGTCAGCAGCTGCAGTATTTGTAGCTGCTGGCTTTTAATATTTTTTTTTTTGGCGGTGTGGGTGGACCCCCGCTTTAATATGACTACAGTAATTGCAACCTGTTTTGTTAATAAACTACAAATTTTACTATACTCTCATCCATCTTGCCTGTAAAGTCCGAGTCAGGGTCTTTTGGATCTTTCCCCCTTTTATCCCTCACAGTTCAGAGTATATAGTGCAGTCCGTATAGTATATATAATACAGTTCAAAGTATATAGTGCAGTACGTATTGTATATATAATACAGTTCAGAGTATATAGTGCAGTCTGTATAGTATATATAATACAGTTCAGAGTATATAGTGCAGTACGTATAGTATATATAATACAGTTCATTACTACACTAAAAAGGGGCCCACAGTCCCTGCCTGCAAAAGGCAGCTGCTAAAGCCTGGCTGAGCCAGTGTCAGGCCTAACCATGCAATGATAGCTGTGCCTGGGAGCTCAAGCAAGTAAAGTGCTAGAGGAGCTGAGGAGTAATGGTCTTCAATAAGAGTTGTTCTGGTGCAAGAGAGATCTGTACATACTGGAGTGTATATATGTTGTTACAATTCTTTGTTCTAAAAGTCGTCTCAATTGATTGTTCTAAAATTCACTGGGCATCCCATACTTCCTATACCCCCATTCAGGTTCAATGCCCTCAATAAAACAAAAAAAACCAAAGCTAATAGACTGTTCATTGCTTTGGAGTAACTGAGGACTTGAATGCAAGGCTGGGCAGGATGACAGGTGGGCCACAACACTTAGCAGCCCTTACGAGGATACTGCTACATATCTTGGGGATCGGGGGGTCCCCTTGTTAAAGGGGGCTTCCAGATTCCAGTAAGCCCCCTGCCCACAGCCCCCTGACAACCAATTGCCAGGGTTGTTGGGAAGAGGCTCTTGTCCACCCAAAGCACCCTCCCCATGTTAAGGGCAAGTGGCCTGGTATGGTTCGGGGGGGGGGGTTGCTTGCTCAGCCCCACCACTTTCCTGGTCTGCCAGGCTGTTTGCTCAGATAAGGGTCTGGTATAGATTTTAAGGGGAACTCCATGACAATTTAAAAAAAAAAACAGCGTAGGGTCGCCCTCAAAATCCATACCAGGCCCTTTGGATCTGGCATAGATTTTAACCACTTGCAGATATAGTGCGGTAGGTCGGTTCTCCTGCACAAACTGACGTACCTGTACGTCAGTCTGCGAAAGCAGGATAGCGGGTGCGCGATGTCCGCTGGCAGCCCGTGATCGCGGTGAGGAGAGGCAGAATGGGGAACTGCCTATGTAAACAAGGCATTCTGCCTAGACACATGACATCTCTGTCATGTTTCAGTAAGCCCACCTCCCTACAGTTAGACACGCTGAGGGAACACACTTAACCCCTTGATCATCCTCTAGTGTTAACTCCCTACCTGCCAGTGTAATTTTTACATTGATCAGTGCATTTTTGCAAAAAAATTATTAAAATTAAACTCAGCTCTGCTCCTATAGCTCAAACCAGTATAGTATTAAGCAAACCTATATCAACATATGCAGTGTCATGATATGGCTTTGTATAGCACTGATTAATGTAATAACATCACTGGTCCCCAAAAAGAGTAATTTGGAGTCAGATTTGTCCGTCGCAATGTCGAAGTCCTGCTAAAAATCGCAGATCGCCGCGATTACCAGTAAAAACAATCAAAAATAAATAAAAGTCCCTAAATCTTTCCCATAGTTTGTAGATGTGATAACTTTTGCGCAAGCCAATCAATATACGCCTATTGCATATTTTTGGATATGTATTATAGCAGAAAGTAAAAAAAAATTGTTGCTCTTTTTTTGTTTATAGCGCAAATAATAAAAACCGCAGAGGTGATCAAATAACACCAAAAGAAAGCTCTTTGTTTGGGTACAGTGTCGCACGATCGTGCAATTGTCATTTAAAGCAACACAGTGCCATATCGCAAAAAATGCTCTGGTCATTAAGGGGTAAATCCTTCCAGGGCTGAAGTGGCTAAGGGGAACTCCACGCCAAAATTTAGAAAATAATTGGCGTGGGGTCCCCCCAAAATTCATACCAGACCCTTATCCGAGCAAGCAGCTTGGCAGGCCAGTAAAGTGGGGAGGGGGACGTGTGCGCGACCCCATCCTTCTGAATCATACCAGGCCACTTACCCTCAACATGGGGAGGGTGCTTTTGGGTGCTAATGGGGACAAGGGCCTCTTCCCAACAACCTTGGCCAGTGGTTGTTGGGGTCTGTGGGTGGGTGGCTTATCGGAATCTGAAAGCCCTCTTTAACAAGGGGACTCCCAGATTCTGCCCCCCCATGTGAATGGGTATCAGGTACATTGTACCCCTACCCATTCACCAAAAATAGTGTCAAATAGTAAAAAACACAATAGACAGTTTTTAACAATTCCTTTGTTAAAAAAGAAAAAAAAAGTGTCCCGTGATGTCCATCCATCTTCAATCACGTCGCCCGGCGACTGCTGTGTCTTGACTTTGACAGCTGTTATATAGGCAAGGGCGGGGTCACCCAGTGACATAACTGAGTGACTCTGCCCCCTTCTGATGTCATGTGATGTCAGAGGGGGTGGGGTCATCTGGTTAGGTCAGCAAAAAGGGAGCAGTCGCCAGGAGGCCTCCCCATGAAGGCAGAGTTTTTTTTGTTTTTTCTATTTTTCTGGTCCATTGGGCAGTGTGATTAATGATGGATGGACATCACGGGACACCTTTTTTTTTCTTTTTTAATAAAGGAATTGTCAAAAACTGTCTGTTGTGGTTTTTACTTTTCACACTTTTTTTGGTGAATGGTAGGGGTACAATGTTCCCTATACCCATTCAGATAGGGGGGGCAAGATCTGGGGGCCCCCTTGTTAACCAGCTTCCAGATTCCCATAAGTTCCCCGCCCACAGCCCCCCTGACAACCAAAGACCAGGGTTGTTGGGAAGAGGCTCTTGTCCTCATCAACATGGGGACAAGGTGCTTTGGGTGGGGGGCTCAGACCCCCCCTCCCGCAAAGCACCCACCCCCTCCATGTTAAGGGCATGTGGACTGGTATGGCTCACTTGTCCCCCCCTATCCTGACCTCTAGGCTGCTTGCTTGGATAAGGGTCAGGTATGGATTTTTGGGGGGACCCCATGTCAATTATTTTTTTTCATTTTGGTGTGGAGTTTCTCTTAATATCCATACCCGACCCGAAGGGCTTGTTATGAACTGGGGGGGCCCTACGCAATTTTTTCCCTTTATTTTTCATCTATATTGCTGGGAGCCAGCAATACATTACAGCCCCAAGCAAGTTTAAAAAAAAGAAAGAAAAAATTCCCCAAAGGCGGGACTTTAAAGGCACTACCACAGTGTAAAAAAATATAATTTTATTTACAAAAAATTCATATCAAAGAGACAATGATAAACAATGATGATACACATAAACAGCAATATGAATACAATAGACCGTCTATGAAAATGAGTGTAGCTCCCTGAACCGTTGCGTTTCAGAAATTGTTTCATTCCTCAGGGTTCAGGAGATTACATCTGAGGGGTTACAAAATGCAAGATAGGTTATAACAACAAATGTAGCACCACCCCCAGAGTAAACCTTCAGCACAAGCATAGACATGATTCACTTACTTAAAATTAATCGACAATGCATAAGTATCCATGTGATTAAAAACAAAAATAGTGCAGCTTCACATCTGGCCTCTCGCAGGTATCCACTTGGGATCTAATTGAAACCCCCTGGGCTGTATGGAAAGAGGTATCCCCCCAGAAGGGAAAAAAGGCCCAAGATGGCGCTGAAAGGCACTATGTCCTGCACCCAGGCACAGCGTTTGTGTGTGTACTGGGGTCTGAAGGACCTGAAATCAAAAGCACAACAGTGAATGGACCAGCTGGGAAACATGGGGTGTATCCAAAAATAAAAATAAAAATAACAATAAATATAAGGAATAAGCCTGTGTCACACGCAACCTACCTAAACGTGAAGATGCAAAAATATATTGGTGGGTAGTTTGGTAGGTGTGAACATCGGTACGTAGTATCCAAAGCAGGATGGCTATAGTTTAGGAATGGCCAAAATAAGTATGGATGTAAGCCAAAAAGAAAAAGAAGAAAGGGGGCATAAAAACCCCAAATTACTAACAGGCATTTTAACCTGACTAAATCAAAAAAACAAAGTATCGGATCTAAAGTTTCCACTTACTTTGAGGCACATCCTGTGATTTCCAAGCCAGACTTAATCCCAGCTAAAGCTCATACTGAATGAGCTGGTCTATATATAGCCCAACCAATTCAACCATCAGCTGATTCTAATTTAGAATCAGCTGGATGGAGGTGTGCCTGAGCCCTGTCCTTCCAATAGGCCCCCTGAGCGTTGGCCGCCCCCCGCCTCCACATCGTGCTGACGTCCACGAGGCTCCGCGCATGCATGCCAACCAAGCTGGAACGTCATAACGCCATGCCATGTAGTGACGCGCCGCCATCGACTCCCACCAGCACGGCAAGCAAGCCCTGGGGACAGCAATGATGACTGACCCAGCGCTGGAGGGGGGATGTCTAAGAGGGAAAAGACACCACAACCCCTCCGAGGCATTCTCAAAAGAGGACGTCTTAGTCGTT
This sequence comes from Aquarana catesbeiana, assembly GCF_042186555.1. NCBI lineage: Eukaryota > Metazoa > Chordata > Amphibia > Anura > Ranidae > Aquarana > Aquarana catesbeiana. The sequence goes on from NC_133328.1 coordinate 284,749,257, forward strand.
CCGGGCACACACAAGGATTACAGCGCCTAAAAAAACGAGCCAACCACATGGCAGCTATCTACACCAATGGGGCCACAAATAAAAATAAGAATAAATATAAATAGATGTATATTAGAGGTATATAACTAAGTAAAAAAAAAAAGTAAAAAAAAACAAGAAAATATAAAGGAAAAGATTATCCTAAGTATCAGTATCTCAGCTTAATCTGTATATACCAATTGGCCCCATGCCTAAAAAGAATGCTGCCAATATGGTGAATGCTGAAATGAGTGGATAACGAATGAAAGGGCCACCATGAAACTGTGATATAGACCATGACCAGACCAAAAAGACGGGCAAGGATAGTAAGCAGTAAGCACTAGATAAACTGGACACGAATGTATCATGGATATATGAAGACGTGGAACTTGCACGTCTATACAAAGACTAAACAAAAAAGGGGGGGAAAAAGGGAGGACAATAAACATAATTGTCAAAACTGAACAGTGTCCCAAAACAAGCGATATATACACCCAAGACAGAATCCCTCTACCAGATGGGTGGATAGTGCCAAGTGATCCAAAACTTTGGACCCATGGCACAAAAAGGAACCAAAGGGACCATGGACTGACTCAGGGGCCCAACAATTGTAAAAGACATTTAAAGAATTTGATAACAGTATATCATAGATACAGTTGGGTACAAAACTTGCACATATATCCTGAGGCTCGATCGAGCAAATCCAAAGAGCAAAACCAAATAGTTGGTAAACAGTATAGATAGTGAAAACATGTAAATCACAATATAGTCCCTCTATGTTCTGGATGAATGACAATCAATGTTCTTATTTCTCCATACCCCCAGACTCGAAACCTTCCAAGAATGGCTTGAAACAAACCGCATCATTGAGCCCAGGGGGCTTGGTAGCTCACAAACTGTAGATCCATCGCAATTCGAGTTGGAGGAGACTCTTGTTTCAGTCCCCCCCCTCGGATTGGGGTGTACCCGGTCCAAGATCAGGAACTTGATTTTTGGGAAGACACCCTGATGGACCAAAGTAGTATGTCTCCCCAATGGCAAGTCAGGGTCACAAGTTTGCATGCTTCGAATGTGTCGGTATGCCCTATGCCAGAACTCAAATTTCGTCTTTCCGACATAGAAACACCCACAGTCACATCGGAGCATGTATATGACCCCTTTGGTCATGCAGTTTGCAAAGTGCTTTGGCCTGAAGCTACTGCAATCAGGCAAGATGGGATTCCTATTGATGTACATAAATTTGCAGTACCCACACGCCCCGCACATGAAAGTACCCTTATATTTACAATGCTCCATATCACGGCCTCCCTTGAACTCACTTCTCACTAATCTAGATGCCACTGATGTTGCTTTCCTGAAAGTAAAAAGGGGATTCTCAGGCAGAAGTCTACCGATCCATGGTGAGAATGTGTCAAAATTTCGACACATTTTTTCTCACTTCCATATATTGGTTACAATACTTCGTAATTATACGAAGAGGATTGTCTTGATTTTTAGGTTTTTGAGAGTAAATAAGTTTGTGTCTAGTATAGGTAGTAGCTCGTCTATAGGCCTTTTTTAGAGATGTACGAGAGTAACCTCTAAGAAGAAGTCTTTCAGGTAAACTATTTGCCTCAATTTTGAAGATGACATCATTGGTGCAATTCCTTCTAACCCTGAGATATTGGCTGTATGGTATGGATTTTATTAAACTTTGTGGGTGGAAACTAGAAGCATGTAATATAGTATTACCTGCAGTGGACTTTCGAAAAAGGCCACTGCTGAGTGTACCATCCTCACTTCTTGATACCATTACATCCAAGAAAGGAATTTCACTGCACCTAGATGACATTGTGAAGGTGAGATTACATTGATTTTTATTCATTTTGTCAAGGCATTGATGTAACAAATCAAGGGGGCCATCCCAAATTGTGAAAATGTCATCGATATATCTGGACCATACAAGGAAATGTTCCATATATATCGATAAGGTTTCATCATTGAGAAACGTATTTTCCCACTCCCCCAGGTACAGGTTTGCGTAGGATAGCACAACAAGTCCCCATCGCTACTCCCTGTACCTGGAGGAAGTGGGAACCATCAAATGTGAAGATATTATGGTACAAGATATACTATAACAACAAAAGGATGAACTGATTGTATGCCCAGTCACCATCCCCTCTCTGGAAGATGGCATGTTTAACAGCTGCCAGCCCCCTAGAATGGGGGATGGAGCTGTAGAGGGCTTCTACAATGATCACTAGGTAAGCGTGATCGAGCACCACAAGATTTTCAATAATCTTTAGGAAATGAATTGTATCCTTTACAAAAGAATGTAGGCTTATAACATGAGGTTTCAAATATTCATTGATCAAACGACTAGCGTTCTTGCTAATGGAACCCCTTCCCCATATTATGGGTCTGCCTGTCAGATTTCGGCTATCCTTATGGACTTTGGGTAAGGAATAAAAAGTTGGTACAACTAGAAACTTTACTCTGATGTATTCCCATATGGTTTTATTGATAACATTGTTATTGTAGGCCGAATCAACCAATGAATAATATTTCTGGTTGAATCTATCCACAACATCTCTAGTAATCTTCCTATACCAGTTTTTGTTCATAAGGATTTTTAGACACATGGAGGTATACTGGGCATTGTCCATCAGGACAATGTTGCCCTCCTTGTCAGCTGGCTTAATGGTTATTAGTTTGTTATCACTTAACTTCTTTAAGGCTTGTTTATCTGACATGTTCACATTGGTTACCCTTGCGGATCGAATGGGAAGTTTATCGATCTCTCTGTTGACCAACATCAAAAATGTAGAGACATTGGGATTAGAGTTTGGGGGTGGGAACTGTATCGATTTTTTCTTCAATTTGGACCCTTTGTTGGAAGCCTGTGTTGACCCACCTATATTCTGCGTTGGGAAGGAAAGTACCGTGGGTAGATCAATACAATCGATTAGAACAGTGGTATCACTCTCTTCTAGGAGCAACACCAACTGATCAATGGCCTGATTTTCTTTGGGTGTTAGGTTAATGGGTTCCTGAGGTTTCTGGTACATGTTTTTTAACATAAGCTTACGTGCAAAAAGTTCCAAATCTTTCACCACTTCAAACTTGTCCATGTTTTCATTCGGGCAAAACCCAAGGCCCTTTTGAAGTACCCGGGTTATACTATTGGTCAATGTGTAGGAGGAGAGATTAATGATGTTAAAAGACGTATTGGGTCCATCAGGTAACTCAACAATATGTTCTTCATTACCCTCAACTAAATTCTGTTGATGGGTTTGTTTAAAAGTGTTTCCACTAAAGGGGCAACATCATGTCTATCCACCCCATGTACAGTTCTAGATCTCATGACCGGAGGTGAATTGCTATGACCTCCATGAGGGGGTAACAAAGAGGGAGCCGTGGAGCCCGTCGTCACGGTCGGTACTCTACCTGTAACAGAGGGTGTTCCCGAGGAGGTGCATTGTCGGTGTGGAATTTTTGTCCCTGTGAACGATTGTCCCCTCAATTGTAACAAGGTGCTTTTTTGTTCTTCAAGGAAACCTGTGAAGAAACAGATGATAGACTTGAAGATGAATTGGACATTACAGAGTAGTGATCTTTGCGATTCTTAAATTTACTATTTTTTAATTGTTGTTGTTGATTCCATATGTAAGCACGGTTCTCCTCAAAGGCACCTCGATCCCTACTGTATTTGCCCTCTTTTTTGATTAAAATATCCTTGTTGAACTCTTCCAAATGTTTTTTAAGCTTAAGCTCTCTATCCACAAAAGTTTTGTGTGTTTGGAATGTTTGTAGCCGTGAACAAATGGTTTCTATGTCCCCATCCAGAACCCCTGAACATTTCTCGTATTCCGTAATGAGGAGTTGCATCATGTCTTTTGAACATGTGCGTAGTATTTTTTCCCATGCATTTTTGAAATCAGTGTCCAGACCCTCCAAATTGGGAAAGATCTGGACCCTGAGTTCCAGGGGATTAATGTCATCCTTGATATAGTCCTGGAAGGACTTAATATGCCAAAACATGGATGACTTCTTTTCAAGGGTTCTGGTGAGTTTCAGAAACAAACTGTTAACCTCAGAGTTAATATGCTCATTTTTCCCATACTCATCAAGGTATCCAGACAATAGATTGTCCCAGTCCTTGCCCGTATAGTTAGCCATAGGCAAACATCTGTATTCCTAAGAAATAGTGTTTACTAATACACAATCACAAAAAAACAAAAATAGTAATGGATATACGTACAACCATATAACAAAAATGTTCTTTAAAGAGTAAGGTAGTATTCACTGTCAGAAAAAAGTAGGGACTGGTATTTGCTACCAAAATATAAATGAAAACCTGGTAGGGAATACTCTCTATGGGTGTGCCACATTCCAATAAGTCAAAAAAATAAAAAAATCCCCAAAGGCGGGATTTTAAAGGCACTACCACAGTTTAAAAAAATTTAATTTTATTAACAAAAAATTCATATCAAAGAGACAATGATAAACAATGATGATACACATAAACGCAATATGAATACAATAGACTGTCTATGAAAATGAGTGCAGCTCCCTGAACTGATGCGTTTCAGAAATGTTTTTCCTTCCTCAGGGTTCAAACATAGGAGATTACATCTGAGGGGTTACAAAATGCAAGATAGTTAATAACAACAAATGTAGCACCACCCCCAGAGTAAACCTTCAGCACAAGCATAGACATGATTCACTTTCTTAAAATTCATCGACAATGCATAAGTATCCATATGATTAAAAACAAAAATAGTGCAGCTTCACGTCTGGCCTCTCGCAGGTATCCACTTGGGATCTAACTGAAATTCCCTGGGCTGTATGGAAAGAGGTATCCCCCCAGAAGGGAAAAAAGGCCCAAGATGGCGCTGAAAAGCGCTGTGTCCTGCACCCAGGCACAGCATTTGTGTGTGTACTGGTGTCCGAAGTGTGAAGTTTAAATTACATTTTTATTGAATAATATTAAAACATTTGTTAAAACATAATGTCCATGAATGATCCGAAATCTTATGTAATTAGAACCTGGAGGCAGCTCCCTTAGAGTGAAGCAATTAACTCTGTATAGAAATGGGAACTAATGCCCTGTACACACGGTCGGATTTTCCGACGGAAAATGTGTGGGCTCCATCACACATTTTCCATCGGAATTTCAGACACACAAAGTTTGAGAGCTTGCTATAAAATTCTCCGACAACAAAATCTGTTGTCGGAAATTCCGATCGTGTGTACACAAATCCGACGCACAAAGTGGCAAGCATGCTCAAAATAAATTAAGAGACGAAAGCTATTGGCTACTGCCCCGTTGATAATCCCGACATACGTGTTTTACGTCACCGCGTTTAGAATGATTGGATTTTCCGACAACTTTGTGTGACCGTGTGTATGCAAGACAAGTTTGAGCCAACATGCGTCGGAAAAAATCCATGGATTTTGTTGTCGGAATGTCCGATCAATGTCCGACCGTGTGTACAGGGCATAAGAGGGAGGCCAGACTGAGTGCAGTATAAATCATATATTTAATAAAAACAAGTAGTAACTCACGGGTTAAATTACATGAGTTTAGTATGTGGTGAAAATCACCAGTCCTGGAGTCTCATAAACGTCCGATAAAAAATCTGTAGCTTCGAAATGCATTACCATTCTTTGCCACTGTGAATAATCACATTTCCTGTTCCTGTGACATCACATCCGGCCCCACGCTATCTTGACATCTTGCGGTTCGTGCTGGTCATGGCCGTGACCAGCTGTTTTCCATTTCCTGCTTCCTGGTTCCCAGCCTCCTCTGGATCCTTGCAATATCACACCAGTGCCCCAGGCTCTTTTCTATAGCCTCCAATGCAGGCTATAGATCTTTTCTATAGCCTCCAATGCAGCCAATCTGACACAGATCAGTCTGATTGGCTGCTTCTCTGGCTGTCAATGACCAGGTAAACAAAGAACAGAAACTGGAAGTGACAAAATCCTCATTGCTTCCAGGTTACAGAGAGGGAGAAACAATGTCAGTTCCTCTCTCTCTGTGTAAGGCAGCCAATTATGCTGATCAGAGAAGTCCTGGGCTCCTCAATTGGACTGGAGAGACCGGTAAGAGGGTGGCAGTGGGAGGGGGACCTTCTTTTGCAGCCTGCAGAAATGATTGAGTGGCCGTATAGTCACTCAAATCACTTCTGTTTGATAGGGCATTGACTGGTGTAAATCTTGATACTGGGCTGATGCCTGCAGGTGTAGGCATTATCCCGGTATAACCACTTCATCCCCAGGATGTCATACCCGGGTGAAATGGTTACATTTTTGGTGAATGACATCTGTAAAAAAATGGCTGGGGATTCCCTTAATCTATACCAAAACCCTTGCTCTGGATAATGTCCGGGTATAGATTTAAAGGATAAGTTCACCTTTTCAGAAAAAATAATAAATGCTCATTTTTTTGCAGGTAAAGAATGAGTGAACTACCACCGTGCTCAAAGCACCATGGTAGTTCATTGAAAGCAAAAAGCCGACAACCACAAAGGCTGCCAAACCTTGTAGTTTTTCATTTATAAAAGGCTGTGAATGAGTGACGTGCCAGGGTGGGCAGAGCCCCACACGGCCCCATTTGTTTAAAAATGTTGACAGCTAGAGGGTGGAGGAGAACCCCCGCTAGCTGACACAGTATCATAACATATTACATGTTACACTTTGAATATGGCTGTAACATACTATGAAAGGTGAACTTATCCTTTAAGGAAGACCACACACAAACAAAATTACATGAGGTTCCCCCTAAAAGTAAATGCCAGACCCTCATACTATGTGAGGGTTTGGTATAGAAATTAAAGTGATTATAAAGCATCTTTTTTTTTAACCACTTCAATATTGAACACATTTATCCCCTTCCTGCCCAGGCCAATTTTCAGCTTACAGAGCTGTCACAATTTGAATGACTGTCATGCATCACTGTACCTATATGAAAATGTTATCTTTATTTTTACATAAATAGAGCTTTCTTTCAGTGGTATTTAATCACCACTTTTTTTTTCTTTTTTTGCTAAATAAATGAAAAAAGGCTTGAAAAATAATTGTTTTTCTTCATTTCTGTTATAATATTTTGCAAATAAATAATCTTTCTTCATAAATTTAGGCAAAAATGTTTACTACTATATTTCTTTGGTAAAAATAACCCAAATCAGTGTATATTATTTAGTCTGCAAGAAAGTTATATAGTTCACAAAGTATGGTATATATACTCTATTGTCAAAAGTATTGCGATGCATGCCTTTAAATGCACATGAACTTTATGTGCATGGCACATGGCATCCCAATATTAGTCCGTAGGGTTCAATATTGAGTAGGCCCCCCTCTTTGCAGCTAAAACAACTTCAACTCTTCTGGGAAGGCTGTCCACAAGGATTAGGAGCGTGTCTATGGAAATGCTTCTTCCAGAAGCGCATTTGGGAGGTCGGGCACTGATGTTGGACAAGAAGGCATGGCTTGCAGTCTCCATTCTAATTCATCCCAAAGGTCCTCTATTGGGTTGAGGTCAGGACTCTGTGCAGGCCAGTCAAGTTCCTCCACCCCAAACTCGCTCATCCATGTCTTTATGGACCTTGCTTTGTGCACTGGTGTGCAGTCATGTTGAAACAGGAAGGAGCCATCTCCAAACTGTTCCCACAAAATTGGGAGCATGAAATTGTCCAAAATGTCTTGGCATGCTGATACCTTAAGAGTTCCCTTCACTGGAACTAAGGGGCCAAGCCCAACCCCTGAAAAACAACCCTGCACCATAATCCCCCCTCCGCCAAATGATTTGGACCAGTGCATGAAGGCAAGGTCCATAAAGACAGAGATGGGTGGAGGAACTCGATTGGCCTGCACAGAGTCCTGACCTCACCCGATAGGACACCTTTGGGATGAATTAGAGCGGAGACTGCAGGCCAGGCCTTCTCGTCTAACATCAGTGCCTGACCTCACAACTGCGCGTTTGGAAGAACGGTCAAACACTCCCATAGACTGACACTCCTAAATCTTGTGGATAGTAGGGATGAGCTTCGTGTTCGTGTCGAACCCATGTTTGACTCGAACATTAACTGTTCGCCCGTTCGCCGAATTGCGAACAATATGGGCCATTCGTGCCAAATTCGTGTTACAAGTTAGTTTAGTGTGACCTCTGCACAGTGTTCAGCTAAAACTACAAGTTAGTGTAGTGCGTCCTCTGAACAGTGTTCAGTTAAAGCTACAAGTTAGTTTAGTGTGACCTCTGCACAGTGTTCAGCTAAAGCTACAAGTTAGGGTAGTGCGTCCTCCTCACAGTGTTCAGCTAAAGCTACAAGTTAGTTTAGTGTGACCTCTGCACAGTGTTCAGCTAAAGCTACAAGTTAGTGTAGTGCGTCCTCTGAACAGTGTTCAGCTAACACTACAAGTTAGTGTAGTGCGACCTCTGCACAGTGTTCAGCTAAAGCTACAAGTTAGTGTAGTGCGTCCTCTGAACAGCGTTCAGCTAAAGCTACAAGTTAGTGTAGTGCGTCCTCTGAACAGTGTTCAGCTAAAACTACAAGTTAGTTTTTTGCAAGCTCTGCACAGTGTTCAGCTAAAGCTACCTGTAGAAGGTTGGTGGTGTTTTCCTGATCCTATCATTACCGCAGGCAGCTAAATAAGCTACAAGTTAGTTTTTTGCGAGCTCTGCACAGTGTTCACCTAAAGCTACCTGTAGAAGGTTGGTGGTGTTTTCCTGATCCTATCACTACCGCAGGCAGCTAAATTAGCTACAAGTTAGTTTTTTGCGAGCTCTGCACAGTGTTCACCTAAAGCTACCTGTAGAAGGTTGGTGGTGTTTTCCTGATCCTATCACTACCGCAGGCAGCTAAATAAGCTACAAGTTAGTTTTTTGCGAGCTCTGCACAGTGTTCAGCTAAAGCTACCTGTAGAAGGTTGGTGGTGTTTTCCTGATCCTATCACTACCGCAGGCAGCTAAATAAGCTACAAGTGAGTTTTTTGCGAGCTCTGCACAGTGTTGACCTAATGCTACCTGTAAAAGGTTGGTGGTGTTTTCCTGATCCTATCACTACCGCAGGCAGCTAAATAAGCTACAAGTTAGTTTTTTGCGAGCTCTGCACAGTGTTGACCTAATGCTACCTGTAGAAGGTTGGTGGTGTTTTCCTGATCCTATCACTACCGCAGGCAGCTAAATAAGCTACAAGTTAGTTTTTTGCGAGCTCTGCACAGTGTTCAGCTAAAGCTACCTGTAGAAGGTTGGTGGTGTTTTCCTGATCCTATCACTACCGCAGGCAGCTAAAAAAGCTACAAGTGAGTTTTTTGCGAGCTCTGCACAGTGTTGACCTAATGCTACCTGTAGAAGGTTGGTGGTGTTTTCCTGATCCTATCACTACCGCAGGCAGCTAAATAAGCTACAAGTTAGTTTTTTGCGAGCTCTGCACAGTGTTCAGCTAAAGCTACCTGTAGAAGGTTGGTGGTGTTTTCCTGATCCTATCACTACCGCAGGCAGCTAAATAAGCTACAAGTTAGTTTTTTACGAGCTCTGCACAGTGTTCACCTAAAGCTACCTGTAGAAGGTTGGTGGTGTTTTCCTGATCCTATCACTACCGCAGGCAGATAAATAAGCTACAAGTGAGTTTTTTGCGAGCTCTGCACAGTGTTCAGCTAAAGCTACCTGTAGAAGGTTGGTGGTGTTTTCCTGATCCTATCACTACCGCAGGCAGCTAAATAAGCTACAAGTTAGTTTTTTGCAAGCTCTGCACAGTGTTCAGCTAAAGCTACCTGTAGAAGGTTGGTGGTGTTTTCCTGATCCTATCACTACCGCAGGCAGCTAAATAAGCTACAAGTTAGTTTTTTGCGAGCTCTGCACAGTGTTCACCTAAAGCTACCTGTAGAAGGTTGGTGGTGTTTTCCTGATCCTATCACTACCGCAGGCAGCTAAATAAGCTACAAGTTAGTTTTTTGCGAGCTCTGCACAGTGTTGACCTAATGCTACCTGTAGAAGGTTGGTGGTGTTTTCCTGATCCTATCACTACCGCAGGCAGCTAAATAAGCTACAAGTTAGTTTTTTGCAAGCTCTGCACAGTGTTCACCTAAAGCTACCTGTAGAAGGTTGGTGGTGTTTTCCTGATCCTATGACTACCGCAGGCAACTAAATAAGCTACAAGTTATTTTTTTGGCGAGCTCTGCACAGTGTTCAGCTAAAGCTACCTGTAAAAGGTTGGTGGTGTTTTCCTGATCCTATCACTACCGCAGGCAGCTAAATAAGCTACAAGTTATTTTTTTGCGAGTTCTGCACATTGTTCAGCTAAAGCTACCTGTAGAAGGTTGGTGGTGTTTTCCTGATACTATCACTACCGCAGGCAGCTAAATAAGCTACAAGTTAGTTTTTTGCGAGCTCTGAACAGTGTTCACGTAAAGCTACCTGTAGAAGGTTGGTGGTGTTTTCCAGATCCTATCACTACCGCAGGCAGCTAAATAAGCTACAAGTGAGTTTTTTGCGAGCTCTGCACAGTGTTCAGCTAAAGCTACCTGTAGAAGGTTGGTGGTGTTTTCCTGATCCTATCACTACCGCAGGCAGCTAAATAAGCTACAAGTTAGTTTTTTGCGAGCTCTGCACAGTGTTGACCTAATGCTACCTGTAGAAGGTTGGTGGTGTTTTCCTGATCCTATCACTACCGCAGGCAGCTAAATAAGCTACAAGTGAGTTTTTTGCGAGCTCTGCACAGTGTTCACCTAAAGCTACCTGTAGAAGGTTGGTGGTGTTTTCCTGATCCTATGACTACCGCAGGCAGCTAAATAAGCTACAAGTTATTTTTTTGCGAGCTCTGCACAGTGTACAGCTAAAGCTACCTGTAGAAGGTTGGTGGTGTTTTCCTGATCCTATCACTACTGCAGGCAGATAAATAAGCTACAAGTTAGTTTTTTGCGCGCTCTGCACAGTGTTCACCTAAAGCTACCTGTAGAAGGTTGGTGGTGTTTTCCTGATCGTATGACTACCACAGGCAACTAAATAAGCTACAAGTTATGTTTTTGCGAGCTCTGCACAGTGTTCAGCTAAAGCTACCTGTAAAAGGTTGGTGGTGTTTTCCTGATCCTATCACTACCGCAGGCAGCTAAATAAGCTACAAGTTATTTTTTTGCGAGCTCTGCACAGTGTTCAGCTAAAGCTACCTGTAGAAGGTTGGTGGTGTTTTCCTGATCCTATCACTACCGCAGGCAGCTAAATAAGCTACAAGTTAGTTCTTTGCGAGCTCTGAACAGTGTTCACCTAAAGCTACCTGTAGAAGGTTGGTGGTGTTTTCCTGATCCTATCACTACCGCAGGCAGCTAAATAAGCTACAAGTTAGTTTTTTGCGAGCTCTGAACAGTGTTCACGTAAAGCTACCTGTAGAAGGTTGGTGGTGTTTTCCTGATCCTATCACTACCGCAGGCAGCTAAATAAGCTTCAAGTTAGTTTTTTGCGAGCTCTGCACAGTGTTGACCTAATGCTACCTGTAGAATGTTGGTGGTGTTTTCCTGATCCTATCACTACCGCAGGCAGCTAAATAAGCTACAAGTGAGTTTTTTGCGAGCTCTGCACAGTGTTCACCTAAAGCTACCTGTAGAAGGTTGGTGGTGTTTTCCTGATCCTATGACTACCGCAGGCAGCTAAATAAGCTACAAGTTATTTTTTTGCGAGCTCTGCACAGTGTACATCCAAAGCTACCTGTAGAAGGTTGGTGGTGTTTTCCTGATCCTATCACTACCGCAGGCAGCTAAATAAGCTACAAGTTAGTTTTTTGCGAGCTCTGCACAGTGTTCACCTAAAGCTACCTGTAGAAGGTTGGTGGTGTTTTCCTGATCCTATCACTACCGCAGGCAGCTAAATAAGCTACAAATTCGTTTTTTGCGAGCTCTGCACAGTGTTCAGCTAAAGCTACCTGTAGAAGGTTGGTGGTGTTTTCCTGATCCTATCACTACCGCAGGCAGCTAAATAAGCTACAAGTTAGTTTTTTGCGAGCTCTGCACAGTGTTCAGCTAAAGCTACCTGTAGAAGGTTGGTGGTGTTTTCCTGATACTATCACTACCTCAGGCAGCTAAATAAGCTTCAAGTTAGTTTTTTGCGAGCTCTGCACAGTTTTGACCTAATGCTACCTGTAGAAGGTTGGTGGTGTTTTCCTGATCCTATCACTACCGCAGGCAGCTAAATAAGCTACAAGTTAGTTTTTTACGAGCTCTGCACAGTGTTCACCTAAAGCTACCTGTAGAAGGTTGGTGGTGTTTTCCAGATCCTATCACTACCGCAGGCAGCTAAATAAGCTTCAAGTTAGTTTTTTGCGAGCTCTGCACAGTTTTGACCTGATGCTACCTGTAGAAGGTTGGTGGTGTTTTCCTGATCCTATTACTACCGCAGGCAGCTAAATAAGCTACAAGTGAGTTTTTTGCGAGCTCTGCACAGTGTTCAGCTAAAGCTACCTGTAGAAGATTGGTGGTGTTTTCCTGATCCTATCACTACCGCAGGCAGCTAAATAAGCTACAAGTTAGTTTTTTGCGAGCTCTGCACAGTGTTCAGCTAAAGCTACCTGTAGAAGGTTGGTGGTGTTTTCCTGATCCTATCACTACCGCAGGCAGCTAAATAAGCTACAAGTTAGTTTTTTGCGAGCTCTGCACAGTGTTCACCTAAAGATACCTGTAGAAGGTTGGTGGTGTTTTCCTGATCCTATCACTACCGCAGGCAGCTAAATAAGCTACAAGTGAGTTTTTTGCGAGCTCTGCACAGTGTTGACCTAATGCTACCTGTAAAAGGTTGGTGGTGTTTTCCTGATCCTATCACTACCGCAGGCAGCTAAATAAGCTACAAGTTATTTTTTTGCAAGCTCTGCACAGTGTTCAGCTAAAGCTACCTGTAGAAGGTTGGTGGTGTTTTCCTGATCCTATCACTACCGCAGGCAGCTAAATAAGCTACATGTTAGTTTTTTGCGAGCTCTGCACAGTGTTCACCTAAAGCTACCTGTAGAAGGTTGGTGGTGTTTTCCTGATCCTATCACTACCGCAGGCAGCTAAATAAACTAAAAGTTAGTTTTTTGCGAGCTCTGAACAGTGTTCACGTAAAGCTACCTGTAGAAGGTTGGTGGTGTTTTCCTGATCCTATCACTACTGCAGGCAGCTAAATAAGCTACAAGTGAGTTTTTTACGAGCTCTGCACAGTGTTCAGCTAAAGCTACCTGTAGAAGGTTGGTGGTGTTTTCCTGCTCCTATCACTACCGCAGGCAGCTAAATAAGCTACAAGTGAGTTTTTTTTGCAAGCTCTGCACAGTGTTCAGCTAAAGCTACCTGTAGAAGTTTGGTGGTGTTTTCCTGATCCTATCACTACCGCAGGCAGCTAAATAAGCTACAAGTTAGTTTTTTGCGAGCTCTGAACAGTGTTCACCTAAAGCTACCTGTAGAAGGTTGGTGGTGTTTTCCTGATCCTATCACTACCGCAGGCAGCTAAATAAGCTACAAGTTAGTTTTTTGCGAGCTCTGAACAGTGTTCACGTAAAGCTACCTGTAGAAGGTTGGTGGTGTTTTCAATATCCTATCACTACCGCAGGCAGCAAAATAAGCTACAAGTGAATTTTTTGCGAGCTCTGCACAATGTTCAGCTAAAGCTACCTGTAGAAGGTTGGTGGTGTTTTCCTGATCCTATCACTACCGCAGGCAGCTAAATAAGCTACAAGTTAGTTTTTTGTGAGCTCTGCACAGTGTTGACCTAATGCTACCTGTAGAAGGTTGGTGGTGTTTTCCTGATCCTATCACTACCGCAGGCAGCTAAATAAGCTACAAGTACGTTTTTTGCGAGCTCTGCACGGTGTTCACCTAAAGCTACCTGTAGAAGGTTGGTGGTGTTTTCCTGATCCTATGACTACCGCAGGCAGCTAAATAAGCTACAAGTTATTTTTTTGCGAGCTCTGCACAGTGTACAGCTAAAGCTACCTGTAGAAGGTTGGTGGTGTTTTCCTGATCCTATCACTACCGCAGGCAGCTAAATAAGCTACAAGTTCGTTTTTTGCGAGCTCTGCACAGTGTTCACCTAAAGCTACCTGTAGAAAGTTGGTGGTGTTTTCCTGATCCTATCACTACCGCAGGCAGCTAAATAAGCTACAAGTTAGTTTTTTGCGAGCTCTGCACAGTGTTCACCTAAAGCTACCTGTAGAAGGTTGGTGGTGTTTTCCTGATCCTATCACTACCGCAGGCAGCTAAATAAGCTACAAGTTAGTTTTTTGCGAGCTCTGCACAGTGTTCACCTAAAGCTACCTGTAGAAGGTTGGTGGTGTTTTCCTGATCCTATCACTACCGCAGGCAGCTAAATAAGCTACAAGTTAGTTTTTTGCGAGCACTGCACAGTGTTCAGCTAAAGCTACCTGTAGAAGGTTGGTGGTGTTTTCCTGATCCTATCACTACCGCAGGCAGCTAAATAAGCTACAAGTTAGTTTTTTGCGAGCTCTGCACAGTGTTGACCTAATGCTACCTGTAGAAGGTTGGTGGTGTTTTCCTGATCCTATCACTACTGCAGGCAGCTAAATAAGCTACAAATTAGTTTTTTACGAGCTCTGCACAGTGTTCAGCTAAAGCTACCTGTAGAAGGTTTGTGGTGTTTTCCTGATCCTATCACTACCGCAGGCAGCTAAATAAGCTACAAATTAGTTTTTTGCGAGCTCTGCACAGTGTTGACCTAATGCTACCTGTAGAAGGTTGGTGGTGTTTTCCTGATCCTATCACTACTGCAGGCAACTAAATAAGCTACAAGTGAGTTTTTTGCGAGCTCTGCACAGTGTTCACCTAAAGCTACCTATAGAAGGTTGGTGGTGTTTTCCTGATCGTATGACTACCGCAGGCAACTAAATAAGCTACAAGTTATTTTTTTGCGAGCTCTGCACAGTGTTCAGCTAAAGCTACCTGTAGAAGGTTGGTGGTGTTTTCCTGATCCTATCACTACCGCAGGCAGCTAAATAAGCTACAAGTTAGTTTTTTGCGAGCTCTGAACAGTGTTCACGTAAAGCTACCTGTAGAAGGTTGGTGGTGTTTTCCTGATCCTATCACTACCGCAGGCAGCTAAATAAGCTACAAGTGAGTTTTTTGCAAGCTCTGCACAGTGTTCAGCTAAAGCTACCTGTAGAAGGTTGGTGGTGTTTTCCTGATCCTATCACTACCGCAGGCAGCTAAATAAGCTACAAGTGAGTTTTTTTTTGCAAGCTCTGCACAGTGTTCAGCTAAAGCTACCTGTAGAAGTTTGGTGGTGTTTTCCTGATCCTATCACTACCGCAGGCAACTAAATAAGCTACAAGTTAGTTTTTTGCGAGCTCTGAACAGTGTTCACCTAAAGCTACCTGTAGAAGGTTGGTGGTGTTTTCCTGATCCTATCACTACCGCAGGCAGCTAAATAAGCTACAAGTTAGTTTTTTGCGAGCTCTGAACAGTGTTCACGTAAAGCTACCTGTAGAAGGTTGGTGGTGTTTTCCAGATCCTATCACTACCGCAGGCAGCTAAATAAGCTACAAGTGAGTTTTTTGCGAGCTCTGCAGTGTTCAGCTAAAGCTACCTGTAGAAGGTTGGTGGTGTTTTCCTGATCCTATCACTACCGCAGGCAGCTAAATAAGCTACAAGTTAGTTTTTTGCGAGCTCTGCACAGTGTTGACCTAATGCTACCTGTAGAATGTTGGTGGTGTTTTCCTGATCCTATCACTACCGCAGGCAGCTAAATAAGCTACAAGTGAGTTTTTTGCGAGCTCTGCACAGTGTTCACCTAAAGCTACCTGTAGAAGGTTGGTGGTGTTTTCCTGATCCTATGACTACCGCAGGCAGCTAAATAAGCTACAAGTTATTTTTTTGCGAGCTCTGCACAGTGTACAGCTAAAGCTACCTGTAGAAGGTTGGTGGTGTTTTCCTGATCCTATCACTACCGCAGGCAGCTAAAAAAGCTACAAGTTAGTTTTTTGCGAGCTCTGCACAGTGTTCAGCTAAAGCTACCTGTAGAAGGTTGGTGGTGATTTCCTGATCCTATCACTACCGCAGGCAGCTAAATAAGCTACAAGTTAGTTTTTTGGGAGCTCTGCACAGTGTTCACCTAAAGCTACCTGTAGAAGGTTGGTGGTGTTTTCCTGATCCTATCACTACCGCAGGCAGCTAAATAAGCTACAAGTTCGTTTTTTGCGAGCTCTGCACAGTGTTCAGCTAAAGCTACCTGTAGAAGGTTGGTGGTGTTTTCCTGATCCTATCACTACCGCAGGCAGCTAAATAAGCTACAAGTTAGTTTTTTGCGAGCTCTGCACAGTGTTCAGCTAAAGCTACCTGTAGAAGGTTGGTGGTGTTTTCCTGATACTATCACTACCTTAGGCAGCTAAATAAGCTTCAAGTTAGTTTTTTGCGAGCTCTGCACAGTTTTGACCTAATGCTACCTGTAGAAGGTTGGTGGTGTTTTCCTGATCCTATCACTACCGCAGGCAGCTAAATAAGCTACAAGTTAGTTTTTTGCGAGCTCTGCACAGTGTTCAGCTAAAGCTACCTGTAGAAGGTTGGTGGTGTTTTCCTGATCCTATCACTACCGCAGGCAGCTAAATAAGCTACAAGTTAGTTTTTTGCGAGCTCTGCACAGTGTTCACCTAAAGCTACCTGTAGAAGGTTGGTGGTGTTTTCCAGATCCTATCACTACCGCAGGCAGCTAAATAAGCTTCAAGTTAGTTTTTTGCGAGCTCTGCACAGTTTTGACCTGATGCTACCTGTAGAAGGTTGGTGGTGTTTTCCTGATCCTATTACTACCGCAGGCAGCTAAATAAGCTACAAGTGAGTTTTTTGCGAGCTCTGCACAGTGTTCAGCTAAAGCTACCTGTAGAAGGTTGGTGGTGTTTTCCTGATCCTAGCACTACCGCAGGCAGCTAAATAAGCTACAAGTTAGTTTTTTGCGAGCTCTGCACAGTGTTCAGCTAAAGCTACCTGTAGAAGGTTGGTGGTGTTTTCCTGATCCTATCACTACCGCAGGCAGCTAAATAAGCTACAAGTTAGTTTTTTGCGAGCTCTGCACAGTGTTCAGCTAAAGCTACCTGTAGAAGGTTGGTGGTGTTTTCCTGATCCTATCACTACCGCAGGCAGCTAAATAAGCTACAAGTTAGTTTTTTGCGAGCTCTGCACAGTGTTCACCTAAAGATACCTGTAGAAGGTTGGTGGTGTTTTCCTGATCCTATCACTACCGCAGGCAGCTAAATAAGCTACAAGTTAGTTTTTTGCAACCTCTGCACAGTGTTGACCTAATGCTACCTGTAGAAGGTTGGTGGTGTTTTCCTGATCCTATGACTACCGCAGGCAGCTATATAAGCTACAAGTTAGTTTTTTGCGAGCTCTGCACAGTGTTCAGCTAAAGCTACCTGTAGAAGGTTGGTGGTGTTTTCCTGATCCTATCACTACCGCAGGCAGCTAAATAAGCTACAAGTTTGTTTTTTGCGAGTTCTGCACAGTGTTCACCTAAAGCTACCTGTAGAAGGTTGGTGGTGTTTTCCTGATCCTATCACTACCGCAGGCAGCTAAATAAGCTACAAGTTAGTTTTTTGCGAGCTCTGCACAGCTTTGACCTAATGCTACCTGTAGAAGGTTGGTGGTGTTTTCCTGATCCTATCACTACCGCAGGCAGCTAAATAAGCTACAAGTGAGTTTTTTGCGAGCTCTGCACAGTGTTCAGCTAAAGCTACCTGTAGAATGTTGGTGGTGTTTTCCTGATCCTATCACTACCGCAGGCAGCTAAATAAGCTACAAGTTAGTTTTTTGCGAGCTCTGAACAGTGTTCACCTAAAGCTACCTGTAGAAGGTTGGTGGTGTTTTCCTGATCCTATCACTACCGCAGGCAGCTAAATAAGCTACAAGTTAGTTTTTTGCGAGCTCTGCACAGTGTTCAGCTAAAGCTACCTGTAGTAGGTTGGTGGTGTTTTCCTGATCCTATCACTACCGCAGGCAGCTAAATAAGCTACAAGTTAGTTTTTTGCGAGCTCTGCACAGTGTTCACCTAAAGCTACTTGTAGAAGGTTGGTGGTGTTTTCCTGATCCTATGACTACCGCAGGCAGCTAAATAAGCTACAAGTTAGTTTTTTGCGAGCTCTGCACAGTGTTCAGCTAAAGCTACCTGTAGAAGGTTGGTGGTGTTTTCCTGATCCTATCACTACCGCAGGCAGCTAAATAAGTTACAAGTTAGTTTTTTGCGAGCTCTGCACAGTGTTCACCTAAAGCTACCTGTAGAAGGTTGGTGGTGTTTTCCTGATCCTATCACTACCGCAGGCAGCTAAATAAGCTACAAGTTAGTTTTTTGCGAGCTCTGCACAGCTTTGACCTAATGCTACCTGTAGAAGGTTGGTGGTATTTTCCTGATCCTATCACTACCGCAGGCAGCTAAATAAGCTACAAGTGAGTTTTTTGCAAGCTCTGCACAGTGTTCAGCTAAAGCTACCTGTAGAAGGTTGGTGGTGTTTTCCTGATCCTATCACTACCGCAGGCAGCTAAATAAGCTACAAGTTAGTTTCTTGCGAGCTCTGAACAGTGTTCACCTAAAGCTACCTGTAGAAGGTTGGTGGTGTTTTCCTGATCCTATCACTACCGCAGGCAGCTAAATAAGTTACAAGTTAGTTTTTTGCGAGCTCTGCACAGTGTTCACCTAAAGCTACCTGTAGAAGGTTGGTGGTGTTTTCCTGATCCTATCACTACCGCAGGCAGCTAAATAAGCTACAAGTTAGTTTTTTGCGAGCTCTGCACAGCTTTGACCTAATGCTACCTGTAGAAGGTTGGTGGTGTTTTCCTGATCCTATCACTACCGCAGGCAGCTAAAAAAGCTACAAGTTAGTTTTTTGCGAGCTCTGCACAGTGTTCAGCTAAAGCTACCTGTAGAAGGTTGGTGGTGATTTCCTGATCCTATCACTACCGCAGGCAGCTAAATAAGCTACAAGTTAGTTTTTTGCGAGCTCTGCACAGTGTTCACCTAAAGCTACCTGTAGAAGGTTGGTGGTGTTTTCCTGATCCTATCACTACCGCAGGCAGCTAAATAAGCTACAAGTTCGTTTTTTGCGAGCTCTGCACAGTGTTCAGCTAAAGCTACCTGTAGAAGGTTGGTGGTGTTTTCCTGATCCTATCACTACCGCAGGCAGCTAAATAAGCTACAAGTTAGTTTTTTGCGAGCTCTGCACAGTGTTCAGCTAAAGCTACCTGTAGAAGGTTGGTGGTGTTTTCCTGATACTATCACTACCTTAGGCAGCTAAATAAGCTTCAAGTTAGTTTTTTGCGAGCTCTGCACAGTTTTGACCTAATGCTACCTGTAGAATGTTGGTGGTGTTTTCCTGATCCTATCACTACCGCAGGCAGCTAAATAAGCTACAAGTTAGTTTTTTGCGAGCTCTGCACAGTGTTCAGCTAAAGCTACCTGTAGAAGGTTGGTGGTGTTTTCCTGATCCTATCACTACCGCAGGCAGCTAAATAAGCTACAAGTTAGTTTTTTGCGAGCTCTGCACAGTGTTCACCTAAAGCTACCTGTAGAAGGTTGGTGGTGTTTTTCAGATCCTATCACTACCGCAGGCAGCTAAATAAGCTTCAAGTTAGTTTTTTGCGAGCTCTGCACAGTTTTGACCTGATGCTACCTGTAGAAGGTTGGTGGTGTTTTCCTGATCCTATTACTACCGCAGGCAGCTAAATAAGCTACAAGTGAGTTTTTTGCGAGCTCTGCACAGTGTTCAGCTAAAGCTACCTGTAGAAGGTTGGTGGTGTTTTCCTGATCCTAGCACTACCTCAGGCAGCTAAATAAGCTACAAGTTAGTTTTTTGCGAGCTCTGCACAGTGTTCAGCTAAAGCTACCTGTAGAAGGTTGGTGGTGTTTTCCTGATCCTATCACTACCGCAGGCAGCTAAATAAGCTACAAGTTAGTTTTTTGCGAGCTCTGCACAGTGTTCAGCTAAAGCTACCTGTAGAAGGTTGGTGGTGTTTTCCTGATCCTATCACTACCGCAGGCAGCTAAATAAGCTACAAGTTAGTTTTTTGCGAGCTCTGCACAGTGTTCACCTAAAGATACCTGTAGAAGGTTGGTGGTGTTTTCCTGATCCTATCACTACCGCAGGCAGCTAAATAAGCTACAAGTTAGTTTTTTGCAACCTCTGCACAGTGTTGACCTAATGCTACCTGTAGAAGGTTGGTGGTGTTTTCCTGATCCTATCACTACCGCAGGCAGCTAAATAAGCTACAAATAAATTTTTTCGCGAGCTCTGCACAGTGTTCACCTAAAGCTACCTGTAGAAGGTTGGTGGTGTTTTCCTGATCCTATGACTACCGCAGGCAGCTATATAAGCTACAAGTTAGTTTTTTGCGAGCTCTGCACAGTGTTCAGCTAAAGCTACCTGTAGAAGGTTGGTGGTGTTTTCCTGATCCTATCACTACCGCAGGCAGCTAAATAAGCTACAAGTTTGTTTTTTGCGAGCTCTGCACAGTGTTCACCTAAAGCTACCTGTAGAAGGTTGGTGGTGTTTTCCTGATCCTATCACTACCGCAGGCAGCTAAATAAGCTACAAGTTAGTTTTTTGCGAGCTCTGCACAGCTTTGACCTAATGCTACCTGTAGAAGGTTGGTGGTGTTTTCCTGATCCTATCACTACCGCAGGCAGCTAAATAAGCTACAAGTGAGTTTTTTGCGAGCTCTGCACAGTGTTCAGCTAAAGCTACCTGTAGAATGTTGGTGGTGTTTTCCTGATCCTATCACTACCGCAGGCAGCTAAATAAGCTACAAGTTAGTTTTTTGCGAGCTCTGAACAGTGTTCACCTAAAGCTACCTGTAGAAGGTTGGTGGTGTTTTCCTGATCCTATCACTACCGCAGGCAGCTAAATAAGCTACAAGTTAGTTTTTTGCGAGCTCTGCACAGTGTTCAGCTAAAGCTACCTGTAGTAGGTTGGTGGTGTTTTCCTGATCCTATCACTACCGCAGGCAGCTAAATAAGCTACAAGTTAGTTTTTTGCGAGCTCTGCACAGTGTTCACCTAAAGCTACTTGTAGAAGGTTGGTGGTGTTTTCCTGATCCTATGACTACCGCAGGCAGCTAAATAAGCTACAAGTTAGTTTTTTGCGAGCTCTGCACAGTGTTCAGCTAAAGCTACCTGTAGAAGGTTGGTGGTGTTTTCCTGATCCTATCACTACCGCAGGCAGCTAAATAAGCTACAAGTTAGTTTTTTGCGAGCTCTGCACAGTGTTCACCTAAAGCTACCTGTAGAAGGTTGGTGGTGTTTTCCTGATCCTATCACTACCGCAGGCAGCTAAATAAGCTACAAGTTAGTTTTTTGCGAGCTCTGCACAGCTTTGACCTAATGCTACCTGTAGAAGGTTGGTGGTGTTTTCCTGATCCTATCACTACCGCAGGCAGCTAAATAAGCTACAAGTGAGTTTTTTGCAAGCTCTGCACAGTGTTCAGCTAAAGCTACCTGTAGAAGGTTGGTGGTGTTTTCCTGATCCTATCACTACCGCAGGCAGCTAAATAAGCTACAAGTTAGTTTCTTGCGAGCTCTGAACAGTGTTCACCTAAAGCTACCTGTAGAAGGTTGGTGGTGTTTTCCTGATCCTATGACTACCGCAGGCAGCTAAATAAGCTACAAGTTAGTTTTTTGCGAGCTCTGCACAGTGTTGACCTAATGCTACCTGTAGAAGGTTGGTGGTGTTTTCCTGATCCTATCACTACCGCAGGCAGCTAAATAAGCTACAAGTGAGTTTTTTGTGAGCTCTGCACAGTGTTCACCTAAAGCTACCTGTAGAAGGTTGGTGGTGTTTTCCTGATCCTATCACTACCGCAGGCAGCTAAATAAGCTACAAGTTAGTTTTTTGCGAGCTCTGCACAGTGTTCACTTAAAGCTACCTGTAGAAGGTTGGTGGTGTTTTCCTGATCCTATCACTACCGCAGGCAGCTAAATAAGCTACAAGTTAGTTTTTTGCGAGCTCTGCACAGTGTTCACCTAAAGCTACCTGTAGAAGGTTGGTGGTGTTTTCCTGATCCTATCACTACCGCAGGCAGCTAAATAAGCTACAAGTTAATTTTTTGCGACCTCTGCACAGTGTTGACCTAATGCTACCTGTAGAAGGTTGGTGGTGTTTTTCTGATCCTATCACAACCGCAGGCAGCTAAATAAGCTACAAGTGAGTTTTTTGCGAGCTCTGCACAGTGTTCACCTAAAGCTACCTGTAGAAGGTTGGTGGTGTTTTCCTGATCCTATCACTACCGCAGGCAGCTAAATAAGCTACAAGTTAGTTTTTTGCAAGCTCTGCACAGTGTTTACCTAAAGCTACCTGTAGAAGGTTGGTGGTGTTTTCCTGATCCTATCACTTCCGCAGGCAGCTAAATAAGCTACAAGTGAGGTTTTTGCGAGCTCTGCACAGTGTTCACCTAAAGCTACCTGTAGAAGGTTGGTGGTGTTTTCCTGATCCTATCACTACCGCAGGCAGCTAAATAAGCTACAAGTTAGTTTTTTGCGAGCTCTGCACATCTTTGACCTAATGCTACCTGTAGAAGGTTGGTGGTGTTTTCCTGATCCTATCACTACCGCAGGCAGCTAAATAAGCTACAAGTGAGTTTTTTGCGAGCTCTGCACAGTGTTCAGCTAAAGCTACCTGTAGAAGGTTGGTGGTGTTTTCCTGATCCTATCACTACCGCAGGCAGCTAAATAAGCTACAAGTGAGTTTTTTTTGCGAGCTCTGCACAGTGTTCAGCTAAAGCTACCTCCCCCTTTATCCAGACAGTGTTCCTGCATGCCCCCGATCACACATGAAGAGGAGGAGGAGGAGGAGGAGGATTGTGTCAGTTTGGAGGTGGATCCTGGCACTCAGCATCAGCATCAGTCTTTCAGGGATCAGTCCCAAGAAACACATGGACTTGTACGTGGCTCGGAGGAGGTGGCTGCGGACCATGTCGTCCTTAGTGACCCAGAGGACTCTGAACCGAATGCCTCAGCAAACCTACGCTGCATGGCCTCCCTGATCCTGCAAAACCTGCGTAAGGATCCTCGTATTCGTGGTATCAAGGAGAAGGACCAATACTGGCTGGCAACCCTCCTTGATCCACGTTACAAGGGTAAGGTTGCAGACCTTATCTTGCCATCGCAGAGTTAGCAGAGGAT
This sequence comes from Aquarana catesbeiana, assembly GCF_042186555.1. NCBI lineage: Eukaryota > Metazoa > Chordata > Amphibia > Anura > Ranidae > Aquarana > Aquarana catesbeiana. Next base: position 284,772,382 of record NC_133328.1, read on the forward strand.
GAAACATCTTCGGGAGGCCTTGTAGAAAGGTCTATGCAATGCTTTCCCAGAGACTGGGACCTAAAGCTACCTGTAGAAGGTTGGTGGTGTTTTCCTGATCCTATCACTACCGCAGGCAGCTAAATAAGCTACAAGTTAGTTTTTTGCGAGCTCTGCACAGCTTTGACCTAATGCTACCTGTAGAAGGTTGGTGGTGTTTTCCTGATCCTATCACTACCGCAGGCAGCTAAATAAGCTACAAGTGAGTTTTTTGCGAGCTCTGCACAGTGTTCAGCTAAAGCTACCTGTAGAAGGTTGGTGGTGTTTTCCTGATCCTATCACTACCGCAGGCAGCTAAATAAGCTACAAATGAGTTTTTTTTGCGAGCTCTGCACAGTGTTCAGCTAAAGCTACCTGTAGAAGGTTGGTGGTGTTTTCCTGATCCTATCACTACCGCAGGCAGCTAAATAAGCTACAAGTTAGTTTCTTGCGAGCTCTGAACAGTGTTCACCTAAAGCTACCTGTAGAAGGTTGGTGGTGTTTTCCTGATCCTATGACTACCGCAGGCAGCTAAATAAGCTACAAGTTAGTTTTTTGCGAGCTCTGCACAGTGTTCAGCTAAAGCTACCTGTAGAAGGTTGGTGGTGTTTTCCTGATCCTATCACTACCGCAGGCAGCTAAATAAGCTACAAGTTAGTTTTTTGCGAGCTCTGCACAGTGTTCACTTAAAGCTACCTGTAGAAGGTTGGTGGTGTTTTCCTGATCCTGTCACTACCGCAGGCAGCTAAATAAGCTACAAGTTAGTTTTTTGCGAGCTCTGCACAGTTTTGACCTAATGCTACCTGTAGAAGGTTGGTGGTGTTTTCCTGATCCTATCACTACCGCAGGCAGCTAAATAAGCTACAAGTGAGTTTTTTGCGAGCTCTGCACAGTGTTCAGCTAAAGCTACCTGTAGAAGGTTGGTGGTGTTTTCCTCATCCTATAACTACCGCAGGCAGCTAAATAAGCTACAAGTGAGTTTTTTTTTGTGAGCTCTGCACAGTGTTCAGCTAAAGCTACCTGTAGAAGGTTGGTGGTGTTTTCCTAAACCTATCATTAACGCAGGCAGCTAAATAAGCTACAAGTTAGTTTTTTGCGAGCTCTGCACAGTGTTCACCTAAAGCTACCTGTAGAAGGTTGGTGGTGTTTTCCTGATCCTATTACTTCCGCAGGCTACATAAGCTACAAGTGAGTTTTTTTGCAAGCTCTGCACAGTGTTCAGCTAAAGTCCCTCGAACTGTTTGACCATAGTGTTGGGTACATGATCCAGGAGGATGCCCAGCGTTTAGAAGGCTCTGATGATGATACTGAGCTAGATGAAGGCAGTAACGTGAGCACGGACAGAGGGGGTGTCCAAGAAGGACAGCAATCTGGCAGTCATGCTCCCCCTGCTGCAGCATACTGCCAGGTTTGCTCCAGTGATGAGGAGGGAGGGGATGATGAGGTCACTGACTCAACGTGGGTGCCTGATAGGAGAGAGGAGGAGGAGGAGGAACATCACCAATGAGGCAGCATGCCCTCCAGGGGCCAGCCTAAGGGCAGCACACTGACTGCATCACACCCCAAAGCTCCGCATGTGCAGGGCGCTGCTGTCTCTGCACGTTATTCCAAAAGTTCTTTGGTGTGGGCCTTTTTTGAAATGAGTGCATCACATCGCACTGCTGCTATTTGCAACATATGTCTCAAGCGTATCTTGCGTGGCCAAATCTCCCACTTGAGCACCACATGCTTGTCCAGACATATGTTGACCTGGCATGCAGTTCGTTGGCAAGCGTATCTAAAAGACCCACACCAAAGAACAAAGAGGACCTCTCCTGCTCCTCATCAGCTGAGATCTCCAACCCCACTATACCTTCAGTCCTCTCTGAGACCTGCACTGAGAGGAATGAAGGTGTAGAATTAGGTGTGTCACAGCCAAGTGGGCAATCTGCTTTCGGTACACCAACATCAGATTTACCAGTCAAATTTCCCTGCCCCAGCTGCTGCACCGCCGAAAGAAGTTAGCTCCCAGCCATCCACATGCCCAATGGTTGAATGCTAGCTTGGCAAAATTACTAGCACTTCAACTGCTGCCTTTTCAGTTGGTAGACTCTGCCCCCTTCTGTGAGTTTGTGGAATGTGCGGTTCCTCAGTGGCAGGTACCCAAATGCCACTTTTTCTCACGGAAGGCGATTCCGGCTCTCTACTGGCATGTGGAAGGCAATGTCCATGCCTCGCTGGACAGGGCGGTCAGCGGTAAGGTGAATATTACCGCTGACTCATGGTCCAGCAGGCATGGACAAGGACGTTACCTAAGTTTCACCGCGCATTGGGTGACTCTGATGGCAGCTGGGAAGGATGCAGGACAAGGTGCAGTAGTGTTGGAGGTTGTTCCGCCACCATGCCTCCAAAATGCCACTACTAATGATTGTGAAACACCTCTCTCCTCCACCCCCTCCTCTTCTTCTTCCTCCATGGCCTCTTCCTGTGCTTTGTCCTCAGAACCAGTGGTGCTGCGTAGCCTTTCAAGGGGCTACGCAAGTATGCAGGCCAAAAGATGCCATGCGGTGCTTGAGCTGGTGTGCTTGGGGGACAGGAGCCACACTGGGGCAGAGGTTCTGTCAGCTCTGCAGGGGCAGGTTCAGAGGAGGTTGATGCCACTCCAACTTAAGGCAGGAATGGTGGTTTGCGACAATGGCACCAACCTCCTCTCTGCCCTCCAACAGGGACAAATGACCCATGTGCCCTGTTTGGCTCACGTCCTTAACTTGGTGGTGCAGCGGTTCTTGGGCAGGTACCTGGGCTTACAGGATGTCCTGAGGCAGGCCAGGAAAGTCTGTGTGCATTTCTGCTGGTCATATAATGCCAGTGCTCAGCTGGCAGACCTCCAAAAGGAGTTTAACCTGCCCAAGAACCACCTCATCTGTGACATGCCCACCAGGTGGAACTCAACTTTGGCCATGCTGCAGCGGCTGCACACTCAGCAGAGGGCCATCAATGAGTACCTGTGTGACTATGGCACCAGGACAGGGTCAGGGGAGCTTGTTTCTTTTTCCCCACGCCAGTGGGCCATGATCAGGGATGCATGCACTGTCCTGTCACCATATGAGGAGGCCACGAGGATGGTGAGCAGTGACAGTGCATGCATCAGTGACATTGTCCCCCTTGTCCACCTGTTGGAGCACATGCTGCATGGAATAATGGACAGGGCACTTGAGGCAGAACAGGGGCAGGAAGAGGAGGACTTCCTTAGCTCTCCCCCTTTATCCAGACAGTGTTCCTGTGTGCCCCTGATCACACATGAAGAGGAGGAGGATTGTGTCAGTTTGGAGGTGGAGCCTGGCACTCAGCATCAGCATCAGTCTTTCAGGGATCAGTCCCAAGAAACACATGGACTTGTACGTGGCTCGGAGGAGGTGGCTGCGGACCATGTCGTCCTTAGTGACCCAGAGGACTCTGAACCGAATGCCTCAGCAAACCTACGCTGCATGGCCTCCCTGATCCTGCATAACCTGCGTAAGGATCCTCGTATTCGTGGTATCAAGGAGAAGGACCAATACTGGCTGGCAACCCTCCTTGATCCACGTTACAGACCTTATCTTGCCATCGCAGAGTTAGCAGAGGATGAAACATCTTCGGGAGGCCTTGTAGAAAGGTCTGTGCAATGCTTTCCCAGAGACTGGGAGGTTAAAAAACTCCTGCTTCTGGACAACGTGTTGCTGAGGCTTCGGTCAGTCAAAGAAGGAGCGGTGGAGAAGGTGGCCATCTGACCGATGCGTTCAGCCAATTTTTTAGTCCGCAGCCCCAAGGTATGATCGGTTCCAGCAACCATAGCCAGCATCTATTTTACATGGTGCTGGAATACCTAGGGGCAAGATCTGACTTGGACACCTTTCCCACTGAAAATCCTCTGGGTTACTGGGTCTTGAGGTTGGATCACTGACCAGAGCCTGCACAGTATACAGTTGAGCTACTGGCCTGTCCTGCATCCAGTGTTCTTTCAGAACGCACAATCAGTGCTGCTGGAGGCTTTGTAACCGATCACAAGGTGTGTCTGTCCACCGACTCGGTCGATTGACTGACCTTCATAAAAATGAATCAGTCTTGGATCACCACCAGCTACCAAGTACCTGATGCTGATGTAACCGAATAATTTTTTTTGAAATCTCAGATCCCTTCAAAGACTGCCTATGCTGATGCTGAGTGACTATCCTGATTAATTATCCTCTTCCTCCTCAATGATCACGCTGATAGCTAGTAAGAACATTTTTGGTTCTGGGAGCCGCCACCAGTGCCTAAGGCCCAATTTTTCAGCCCCTGTTTAACAGGGGCGTGTAATTACAATTTTTGATGCAATACTTTGCAGCAGGGCTCATTTCTGCATTCCAACTAGAGTATCTGTGAGGGGTTGCAGTGTTGTGGCACCAGCACCAGTGCCTAAGGCCCAATTTTTCAGCCCCTGTTTAACAGGGGCGTGTAATTGCAATTTTTGATGCAATACTTTGCAGCAGGGCTCATTTCTGCATTCCAACTAGAGTATCTGTGAGGGGTTGCAGTGTTGTGGCACCAGCACCAGTGCCTAAGGCCCAATTTTTCAGCCCCTGTTTAACAGGGGCGTGTAATTACAATTTTTGATGCAATACTTTGCAGCAGGGCTCGTTCCTGCATTCCAACTAGAGTATCTGTGAGGGGTTGCAGTGTTGTGGCAACAGCACTAGTGCCTAAGGCCCAATTTTTCAGCCCCTGAAAAAAGGCATGAATTGAAGCCTTTCATTGTTGTTGTGATCTGCTGTAATTGGCCACAGTGATCACAGTGGGCTGGTACAGTGATCTGTCTTCAGCTGTGTCCGGTGGGCACAGAGGGTGGCAGATCACTGAAGCAGGGGCTGTGGGGGACGCGTGAGGCGCAATCCAGGAAGGACATCATGTGACCAAATATGGTCTTGACAGACATCAATAAAAATGCTTTCCTTTAATAGACTAGGGGGAAGCTAGACACCGTGTCAGATTTTTATTTCTCTCTGTGTCCCTTTTGCAAATTTTCACTGCTTTCTGAAATCATTGTAGCTAGCACAAAAGCAGGTGATCGGCCAACCTTATATCAGATATGTAAAATGTAATAGTGCGGCGCTCAAAACAATAAAAATATACATTTACACCATAAGTGACTAATATAGTCTTTCCAGGGAACAATATTGATCTCCTAAGTGGGGAAGCTCACACCATGGAGCCCAGAAAAGGAGTGTAGTAGTTTATTATGGTAAAAATGGGCAATACAAATAAATACCATGTGGAATGCAATAAAAACAAACAATCCAGATTTACTTCAATGGCCGCCAATCTGACACTTCGGCATGATATCAACGTGTAAAGGCCACTCCCAACCCCCACTTTGTATGCATGCACGTCCTCACAGGATCTGCCTACCTAGGAGGTTCATGTGCACAAAATGTGCTGGGAGGGGCCTTTATGTGCTGATGTCACCCCACAATTTCCAAGAGTCAGATTGGTGCCCATTGGAGTTGGAGGATTGTTTGTTTTTTACTACATTCCACGTGGTATTTATTTTTTTACCATAATAAACTACTTTACTATATACTCATTTTCTGGACTCCATGGTGTGAACATTCCCACTTAGGAGATCAATATTGTTCCCTGGAAATTGGATTGCTGAGGATTACTTGGTGATACAGGATTAGTTATCATACATGACTTAACATTTTTATCTGTCTGGTGAGTGCACATAGGAGGTGTAGGTTTTGCAAACTGCTGGCGACAGAGTGGAGTACCTTTATACTTTGGGACCTTTGCATGCACCATACAATGAAGAAGACTGGAGTTTATATGTGTTGATTTTGGTACTATTTATTTGCATTACTAGCACATTTATAATAGACTGATTTATTTTGTATATAATTTGTTGGGGGATATTCCTTGTATAGGAATTATTTCTATTATTTTGGTGTTATACTTGGGCACTATTTTTAACACAAATTAGTCACTAGTGGCATAGATGTACATTTGTATTGTTTTGCACGCTGCACTATTAGTGTATGTGATTTTCAGTTAGAAATGTCCATTCATTCCAAAATTTTGAAAGCAAATGCATTTTGTTTTGGTTCAATAGTTTTCATTGAATAAAAAAGGTTTACAAACAAGGGGTATTGCACAGTTTAGAGACATCTAATGTAGGTTACCTACAGTATGCATATCTCAGTAGGAACATGTATACCAAATAAAGAATCACTTTGAACAGGTATGTTGGGTATAACAATGTCTTGGGCCCGTAAGGGCACGTTTGTTGGGACTGGTTATTCCTTTTTGTCCAGAGTGACCAAACTTGGTTGAATTTGGCATGTGTGAACAAGTTGATTGCCAGTAAGCATTCATATGAATATTTTAGTTGGACCATATTGATGACCTCAGAAATGTTTAGGGAATCATGTGTCATCCTTTTCCTGAGTACAACACCGTGAGCTGCTAGAAGGATGTGAGTTACCACTGGTCTAAAGGGTTGCTGGTATAAATCTATTCCCACATTAAGAAGCACTAAACCTGGGTTTGGGATAATGAAGATCCCGTGTTCGAGGACAAAAGGCGAAGAATTTGTCTCTAAAAACTGGTCAGGCTAGGGCAGTCCCAAAGTGCATGTATTAAGCTACCAATTTGCCCGCAGTTATGCTAAGACTCAGATGACATGAAGGGAGAGAATTTGGCCAGCCTATAAGGCATGTAGTACCATCTATTCATGATTTTGAGTGTCATCTCCCAATGATTAATGCAATGTGATGACTGAAGGCTGATTGCTACTGTTTGGGGGAGTAAGAGGTATTAAGATCGGTTTCCCATTTCTGCATGTTTTTTTTATTTTTTTGATAGGAAGACTTATGTCTAACATGCCTTAAATGCAGGAGCAAGTAAAATGTACATTTCCTAAGAAGAAGGTTAAACTCTTCCCTAAAAGCTTCCAGTGTTTTGGGTCTGGAATCACAGGAAGTCTTGCACTTTGGTCAGGCCATGAAGGTGGAGTGAGTTTGTATATAGGAGCGGTATCATGACTTCTAAGGTACGTAGAGGGAGTGTAGGAGTCTCAATCCTTGAGAAGCCTTGTGATTGTTTATGTAGGGTTCTCCAGGCAAGGAGTGAGGCTCCTATGGATGGGGATAAGGTGGATATGTCTTAAGGTTTCCATAGGTCACCTTTGAGAAGGGAGTGTAGGTCCTGGGTGGGTGAAAGGTCTGTTTCTATATCGAGCCAAAGTGGGTCATCATTACTTCTGAACCAATGTTTGATTTGGCCCATGTACACAGTGGTAGTGACGGGGAACTTATGGAAGAAGACACCTTGCCCACATCCCTTTAAGACTACACAATGGGAATTTTCATCTAGTGGGACCTTATTAGACAAGAGTTTTGGAACAATAATATATCAAAAAAATTTACAATTTATTGTCAAAAGTTAAAACATGACAAAGATATAAAAAAACAATAATACAGAAAACACCACACAGACTATTTCAGCGGGGGGCTGAAAATAGATTCCCAACGCGTTTCAAGGTTATAAATGTTGAAACCTCTTCTTCAGGGGCTGATGGTGAGGTATATGATTATCATGTTACTCCTACGACAACATCAGATAGCATCCAGCTTCAAGAAAAAATAGGAAAAAATGGTTTGCCGACAGGGATCAGATCCGTGAGCCAACGCTCGTCACTAAGGAGACACGCAAGTCCGCGACCCAGGACAGAACACAAAGGGCGTCCTACCACTTATAGTATGGCACCACTGATGTCAAGTGCCATAAGGTGTCCTATGATCCCTGATCCCTGTCGGCAAACCATTCTTTCCTATTTTTTCCTGAAGCTGGATGCTATCTGATGTTGTCGTAGGAGTAACACGATTATCATATACCTCACCATCAGTCCCTGAAGAAGAGGTTTCTACATTTATAACCTTGAAACGAATCGGGAATCTATTTTCAGCCCCCTGCTGAAATAGTCTGTGTGGGGTTTTCTGTATTATTGTAAACATTCACCTTTTTTAATATCTTTGTCATGTTTTAACTTTTGATAATAAAATTGTACATTTTTTTGATATATTATTGTTCCACGACTCTTGCCTAAAAAAGTCCCACTAGAGGAAAATTCACATTGTGTGATTTGGTCCATGTGTACCACCCAGTAACAGTCCCGGATATCTACCAGCCCCATACATCTGGCAGATATATGCTTTCTCAGGATTGCCTGTTCACATCTGGCTTTTTTGCCTCTCCAAATAAAGTTCCTTAGTAGGCCAGTGAGAGATTTGAAGCAGGATGCAGGGATAGGGGTAGGCAGCAACCAGAACATGTATAAAAGCTGGAGTAGGACTATCATTTTAAAGGCTGCTAATCTGGCAGACCAAGTAAGTTTATGTCACGGTATGTGTGATAACTAGTTTTTGACTGTAGTAAGAAATGGTTTGAGATTAGATGGGACCAGGGAAGCTGAAGAAGCTGTAAGTATGATACCCAGGTATGGGATTTCTTGGGAGCTCCATGTAAATGGTAGCTGGCGTTGGAGGATCTGTTTAGAATTGTCTGTAATCCCCATGTCTAGTATTAAGGATTTAGTAAAGTTGACTTTATAATAGGAAATAGTACTAAAGCGTGAGAATATTTGGTATGCATGTGAGAGTGATGTTAGTGGATTGGTCAAAAAGAGTATGATGTCATCCGCAAACAGGTTGATGTTGTGTGGTTGGGAGTGGAATTGAAACTCTGTAATATAGGGGTGCGTATGTATTGCTTCTGCAAGTGGCTTTATCATGAGGTAAAAAGATAATAGGGGGTAGGGGGCAGCCCTGGCAAGTCCAATTTGAGATGGGAAAGGTTTTGGATAGGAGGCCTGATGTATAGACCTGTGCAGTGGGTTGAGAGTACGGAGCTAAGACTGCGGATAATATAGGGCCTTGAAAGTCAAACTTAGACAACACATTCAACATATGTATCAGGGCTGGCACAGCCCTTCTTTCTCTGAGCTGGCCACTCAGCTGTCAGCTAATTGCCAGCTCTCATCTCTCTCCACAGTTAACCAGCTGTTGTGGATCTGCTCATCAGTATCGCCTACTTAAAGATCTCCAGCTCACTTTATTCCTGCCTTCGCCTTGGTCACATCACAAGAAACCATCTCCTGCATTCCTGTTTAAAGACTGGCTTTGCTGACATCCCTTCTGGCTCCTTATCCTGCTTGCTGTTCCTCTACTTGGATCCCTGACTTCTTGCCTGGCTGATTACCCGATCTGGTTATTGAACTCTGGCTTAGCTGATTACCCGATCTGGTTACTGAACTCTGGCTTGGCTGACTACCCGATCTGGTTACTGGACTCTGGCTATGCTTTGACTACGCTTACTCTATTTACCTTTTTATTTTTATTAATAAAAAAGTGTGATTTTACTGTACTTCTGTCTCGGTCTGGTTCATGGTTTCTGACAGTAGGCGAAGGCCATGAATTCAGAAGACACAATCAATACACTTGTTGGTAATATTTTTTCCAGATTGGATGAGCAAGATCACCGCATGGATCAGTTTGCCATGGCATTACAAACTCTCCTGAGTCACATGGCTCACCTGGAATCCCCCACTGTGGCTGCTCCGGTACAACCTGAGTTGCAGGTTGTCCCTGCCGCTGTGCCAGTCTCTGTGCAGGTACCGCCTTGAGTATTACCTCTATAAGAGGTATGTCTGGCTCTGCACCGCTTCCCCAGTGATTTGGGGGCAATCCAGTTCAATACAGAGGGTTTCTCAACTAAGTTGAGATATACTTTGAGATGCTGCCCCAGGCGTTTCCCACGGACAGAAGCAAAGTAGAGTTTATTTTGCTTTCTGAGAGAGCCTTGGCCTGGGCTAATCCTCTATGGGAGACGCAAAAACCTGTGGTTTTGAGTTACCCTGGGTTTGTGGCCTCCTTTAAAGGAGTATTTGATGTTCCCGCATGCTCTGCTTCTGCTGCCAAGTGCCTCATGTCCATCAAACAGAGTATGAGAACTGTTGCCGACTACGCCATTGAGTTCCGTACTCTGGCAGCAGAGGTTGCTTGGAACAATGAGGCCCTCGTGGCTGCTTTTTCTCATGGTCTTTCAGATTCCATCAAGGATGAGATAGCAGCCCGAAATATACCCACTGAGCTGGAGAGCTTGACCTCGTTTGCCATCCTCATTGACTCCAGACTCAGAGAAAGACTTTCTTTTAAGGAGCTCTTGCGGAAGCCTCCTGTACATTTGCCTCCGAGCTTTGCAGTCCCACCCGTGCCTCCCTCTCCTCCCATGCCTCCTGGTACCTAGTCGGTCAGTGAAGATGAACCCATGAACTCGGGCTGCACGCGTTTCTCTGCGGATGAGAGAGCCTTTAGGAGGAGGGAGAGATTGTGCCTTTATTGTGGCCAGGCAGGTCACTTTTTGAAGTCTTGTCCTACCCGTCCTGGGAACACCCGAACCTTGAGGTCCTGTCATTGACAGACCTTAGGTGGTGTTGTGTCATCCCCAGTTATCCAGAAGGATAAGCCCCTGGTCTTGGTCACCATTTCTTGGGCTATGTCGTCTATTGAGATACAGGCTCTAAACGACTCTGGGGCTGCAGGCCTGTTCATTGCTGCTGCCTTTGTATCAAAGCACTCAATTCCACTGCAGCTGCGTGACACTCCACTTGCCATTGAGGCTCATGACAGGAGACCTCTACAGTCTGCCCATGTGACTCATGAGACAGTTCCATTGTCGATGGCCGTAGGGGCTCTTCACAATGAGATAATCCAATTCCAAGTGATTTCCTCTCCTAAATTTCCGCTGGTTATTGGTTATTCTTGTTACAGAGGCACAACCCCTCTTTTGATTGGCTCCATGCTGAGGTTCTCTCCTGGTCACCACAATGCAGTGAAACATGCTTCCGGAAGGTAGCCAAGGTCCTGTGTACCTCTTCACTCTCCTCCCTGCCAGAGGAGTACCGTGATTTTAACAATGTCTTTGACAAAGGTCAAGCTGGTAGTTTTCCTCCACACCAGCTGTATGATTGCGCAATTGACCTTCAACCTGGTGCCACTCCCCCTCGTGGCTGGGTTTACCCTTTGCCGGTCTTGGAGGATAAAGCCATGGAGGAGTATGTTGCAGACGCATCTCGGGGTTTCATCCACAAATCTTCGTCTCCTGCTGGTGCTGGTTTCTTCTTTGTGAAGAAGAAGAGCGGTGAACTGAGACCTTATATTGATCATAGGGGTCTCAATCTTCTCATGATTAAGAATGCCTACCTGATCCCGTTGATTACAGAGTTAGTTGACCGCCTCAAGGGAGCAACGGTTTTCACTAAGCTTGATCTGAGAGGGGCTTACAATCTCATGAGGATTAAGGAGGGCAACGAGTGGAAAACTGCATTTAATAGCAGAACAGGCCATTATGAGTATCTCTTAATGCCTTTTGACCTTTGTAATGAACCGGCAGTTTTCCAGGAATTTATTAACGATGTCCTCCGAGATTTGTTGCAGTTATGTGTGGTGGTTTATCTCGATGATATCCTCATATTTTCCAAGTCCCTGGAGAGCCACCACACAGATGTCTGTCGTGTGCTTTAGAAATTAAGAGAGAACAATCTCTATTGTAAACTGGAGAAGTGTGAGTTCCATCGGGAACAGGTTAAATTCCTGGGCTATGTCATTTCCACTGCTGGTTTTTTGATGGACCCAGAGAAACTTTCAGCAGTCTTACAGTAGCCTCGACCCATGGCGTTACATCCTCTGCAGCGTTTCCTGGATTTTGCCAACTATTATCGGAAGTTTATTTGTAACTTCTCATCTCTGGTCAAGCCCCTGACCGATATGACCAGAAAGAACAGTAACCCACAGAGTTGGTCTCCGGGGTCCATTAAGGCCTTTGAAAGTCTCAAGGCTGCCTTTATTTCTGCTCCTGTGTTAGCACATCCTGATCCTACATTACCTTTTATCCTTGAGGTTGATGCTTCTGAGACTGGTGTTGGAGTCCTTCTGTCTCAACGGCTTACCTCTGAGAGTGCTATGCATCCTTGTGGCTACTTTTCCAAGAAATCGTCCCCTGCCAAGTGCAATTACGAGATTGGTGACAGAGAGCTGTTGGCAATCATTTTAGCCCTGAAAGAATGGAGAAATCTCCTAGAAGGTACCACTGTGCCGGTTCTCATTCTTACTGACCATAAAAATCTCACATTCTTGTCTGAGGCTAAACACATCTCTCCCAGAAGGGCTCTTTTCTTGTCAAGTTTCAATTACATTGTCTCATTCTTACCCGGTACTAAGAATGTAAGGGCTGATGCTTTGTCACAACAATTTTCCTCCAATTCCAAGCTGGAGTCGGCTCCGGGTTCCTATGATTCCTCCTGATCGTATTCTGGCAACGGTTCGCACCAGTCTTACTTCTCCTTTGGGTGACAAAATTCTTGCTGCTCAGGTCGATGCTCCTCCTGAGAAACCATGTGACCGCTGCTTTGTCCCAGAGTGTCTCCATACTGCCGTGCTCCAGACTTACCATTCTCCCAAGGCAGCTGGCCACCCTGGTAAGAATCAACTCAGCATTTCCCAACAATTCTGGTGGCCTAGTCTACGTGCTGATGTAACTGCCTTCATAGCTGCCTGTTCCCTGTGTGCTTAGAGTAAGACTCCATGACACCTTCCAGTGGGCCTCCTACAACCCATACCCAATGGAGAGAGGCCCTGGACCCACTTGTCTATGGATTTCATCGTGGAGTTGCCCAACTCCCAAGGCAACACAGTTATCCTTATGGTGGTTGACCGGTTCTCAAAGATGTGTCATTGTATTCCACTTCAGAAGTTGCCCACTTCTAAGGAACTGGCTTCCATTTTTGCTTGGGAGATCTTTCGCTTACATGGGCTACCCAAGGTGATTGTCTCGGACAGGGGTAGTCAGTTTGTGTCCCGGTTCTGGTGAGCCTTTTGTGCACAGCTGGGAATTCAGCTTGCTTTCTCCTCTGAGTATCACCCGCAGTCTAATGGGGCCACAGAATGTGCCAATCAGTCCTTTGAGCAATTCCTACGTTGCTATATTTCTGACCATCACAACAACTGGTCAGACCTATTACCATGGGCAGAGTTTGCTCACTACAGTGCCTTGAATTCTGCTTCCCGATTGTTTCCGTTTATGGCAAATTATGGTTTCCAACCTTCCATGTTGCCTGACTCGTTTGTTCCACAGAGTATTCCTGCACTAGAGGAGCATCTCCGTGGTCTTCGTTCCACTTGGGCACAAGTCCAGGAGGCTTTGTGTCATGCTAATGATAGGTACAGACGCCATGCTGATCACAGGCGCCTGCCTGCGCCTTCCTACCAGATTGGGGACAGGGTCTGGCTGTCATCTTGCAAACTCTGACTTCGTATTCCCTCACTGAAGTTCGCACCTCGGTTTATTTGGCCTTTCCATATCCTTCGCAGGATTAACCCAGTGGCTTACGCATGGATCTTCCTCCTAGTATGCGCATCACAAATGTGTTTCATGTCTCCTTATTGAAACCGTTCGTCCGCAACCGCTTTACCACCTCGGTGCCACGTCCTCACCCTATACAGGTTGAGAACCATGAGGAGTATGAGGTACAATCCATTGTTGACTCTCGTAGGTTCCTTGGGCTCATACAGTACCTGGTGCATTGGAAGGGGTACGGTCTGGAGGAACACTCCTGGGTCTCATCCTCGGACGTACGTGCTCCTGCCCACCTCTGTGATTTCCATAGATGTTTTCCCCTCAAGCCTGGTGGTCCTCCAGGGAGGGGGTCGTTGAGGAGGGGGGTACTGTCAGGGCTGGCTCAGCCCTTCCTTCTCTGAGCTGGCCGCTCAGCTGTTGGATAATTGCCAGCTCTCATCTCTCTCCACAGTTAACCAGCTGTTGTGGATCTGCTCATCAGTATCGCCTACTTAAAGATCTCCAGCTCACTTCATTCCTGCCTTCGCCTTGGTCACATCACAAGAAACCATCTCCTGCGTTCCTGTTTAAAGACTAGCTTTGCTGACATCCCTTCTGGCTTCCCTTCCTGCTTGCTGTTCCTCTACTTGGATCCCTGACTTCTGGCCTTGCTGTTTACCCAATCTGGTTACTGAACTCTGGCTTGGCTGATTACCCGATCTGGTTACTGAACTCTGGCTTGGCTGACTACCCGATCCGGTTACTGGACTCTGGCTATGCTTTGACTACGCTTACCTTTTTATTTTTATTAATAAACAAGTGTGATTTTACTGTACTTCTGTCTCTGTCTGGTTCATGGTTTCTGAAAATATATTGCTAATGGACTCTGAATGTACGGATAACAGCAAAGAATGTGTTTGGGTTACTTCGGCAAAGTGTATCACATTCAGTATTCTCCTAATTGCATCAATAGGTTGTCTCCCCTAGTAAAACCCATCTGGTCACGGATTAAAGTCAGAATAATGTCAATTAGACGTCTTGCCAATAACTTGGCATATGCTTTAACGTCAGTGTTCAGAAGTGAAATTGGCCTAAAGTTGGCTGGCGATGTGAGCTCTTTTCCAGGCTTGGGTATTAATAGTATGTAAGCCTTCAGCCTTCCGAGGGGAACGAGGAGGTGTGAGCTACCTTTGTAAAAACTGCAGTTAAGTGGCGACATAGTAATGTACTGAAGAATTTGTAATATTCATTGGAGAAGCCATCAGGACCAGGTGATTTTTCAATTAGTTAGGGATGCTATAACCTTCTCTACCTCTCTAGAAGTAAAGGGATAATTCAGATGTCAGAGTTGTGTATCAGAGAGTGTAGGAAGATTTAAATTATTTCAAAAAGCAGTTATGGCCCGCAGTGGTAGGTTGTGGATTTGTGAGTCTTCTTTAAGGTTATATAATGTGTTGTAATAGTCAGCAAATTGGTTGGAAATTTCCTGAGGTTTAACCACTTTACGCTTAAGGGTAGGATGGATTAACTGCGTGATTCTGGATTTGGCTTGCACTGTTTTAATTCTGTTGGCCAGGAATTTGCCTGCTTTGTTTGCATTTGCGTAGAATTGGAGTTTTAAGCGATGCCAAATGTTTGTCATACTGGCGCATTAATAATATTTCTGAGTTCTTCACTGAGTCTGTTGAGGGTTTTTGAGGCTACTGGTTTTGAACTTGTGGTGCTTCCAATTTTTGTATTTCTTAAGTTGAAGATTATAGCATTTTTTTGCTTTGGCTCCCTGTTGAATGAGTATGCCCCTGATGAATGCCTTATGGGCATTCTATAAGGTGTAAGGATCAGTAACAGATGTGATGTTGGAGTGGAAAAAGTCCCAAAGACGCTGAGAGACAATATCAGAGTTTTTGGGTTCTTGTAGTATCTTAACATTACAGCACCAGATTGGAGCAGAGGGGAAGATAATGCGTCCTTCAATTACTAAAGAAATGGCATCATGATCTGACCATTGATGTCATGTATTGTAAAAGAAGATACACTTTGCAATAGCCACTTATGAGTAATAAACATGTCTCTTTGTGAGTATGTATGATGTCTGGGGGAGAAGTAGGTGTAGTCTCTTTCGTTCACATGCTGACATCTTCAGACATCATACAACTCTAAAGTAGAAGGTGTCCATACTTGATAGAAGTAAATGTGTTTGAGGAGTCTATGAAGGAAGCGGAACGGGTGTGAGTTGGGAGCGTATATCACCATCAGGGTATAAGGCTGTGCATTGCTGTCACAGGTAACAATGGCATAGCCGCCTTCATTGTCCAAAAAGGACTCCTTAAGCTAAAATGCCAAGGTGTTACGTATGGCTAAAAGGACTACCCATTTCTTCTCTGAAGGACAGGAAAACATGTGGATAGTATTTTTTGTGTACATTTGGGTGGTTTAGAAGCCTGAAACTGGGTTTCATACACACTTAAAATATCAGCCTCCACCTTTACTGACTCCTTCCACATGGAGAATTGTTTTGCTGGATGGTTTAGACCCTTAACATTAAGGGACAAGAATGTAATTGTCATAGAGAGGGTTAGAGAGGTGTGCAATTTGTTGGGCAAGCCACTTACTGCGGTAGCTGAGAGTGGTATGTCCAAGGTTTAGGGCAGCCGTTGTAAGCCCCATCATCTTCAGGAAGGTGTACTGAATTGTAAAGTGCCAGTGAGGGCTGTGGGTAAGCTCCTGGCAAGTTTTGGATGCTGTACCAGTGGGATCTCTAGTGCACTGGATGAACAAGGAAGAGGGTAAGACAAAATGAGGGTTAGTAAGAACAATAAAGTCACAACCGTAAAAAGAGGATTCACTAATGCCGCGTACACACGAGCGGACTTTACGGCAGACTTTGTCCTGTGAACTTTTAAAAAGACTTTACGATGGACTTTCCAAATGAACGGACTTGCCTACACATGATCAACCAAAGTCTGATGGATTCATACGTGATGACGTACGACCGGACTAAAACAAGGAAGTTCATAGCCAGTAGCCAATAGCTGCCCTAGTGTCGGTTTTTGTCCGTCGGACTAGCATACAGACGAGCAGACTTTTCGACCGGACTCGAGTCCGTCGAAAAGATTTGAAACATGTTTCATTTCTAGGTTCGTCAAACTTTTGGGGAAAAAAAGTCTGCTGGAGCCCACACATGATCGAATTGTCCGACGGACTCCGGTCCGCCGAAACAAGTATGCCGTAAAGTCCGGTCGTGTGTACACAGCATAAGAGATCCTAGCACAGAGAATGCTGCTTATGTGAGCAGGGGGAAACTGGAAAGATAGTCATTCCCTATCCTTGGCTGGTCATGTTGGGAAGGAGCAGGAGAGGTGTTCAGGATTATGCCCCATTGACGGAGAGCAGACAATCCAATGAGGTGCAAATCACATGTGATATCTGTGTTTGCACCAATGTGAGCACAGCCTTACTCACATGCCTATGAATCAGTAAAACGTCTCACAAGTGTTAGGCCCCATTCACACCTTGGCAATTTTTTTGCTTGAAGCTTGTAGCTCTAAAATGCTCAATAAGCCAAATCCCATCTATTTCAACAGCCCCTGTTCACATATGAGCATTCTGTCTCCTGAAGCAAAACGCCTGTCGCTCAAAAAAGTACATGAGCTTATTTTCGGTCGATTACAAGCATGTTTGGCCCCATAGACTACAATAGAAATGTCTGACTTGAGTGTTTTATGACCGTTTTGTCACTTGTTTTCTGCTCAAACAGCAACACTCCACTCCTTATTTCCTCTCCCTCTACTCCCCCTAGCATTTTCTATTGGCTACACAAAAATGCCTAAATCTGTAAAACACTTGTAATACGCTTCTAAAACACTTTAAAAACTATTGTAAAAAGCTGCAAATTGTTGTGTTTAGATGTGAATAAAGCCTTGGGTGTACAGGTAGTGATGTGCTTGATTGGTGTCACGGTAAATAAATTATTGGCAAACTATTCTATCCATTTTCATAATGGTAAACTCTACAAACAGCTTGACAAATTTGTTTAGGTGTCTCAGCATTGGAATAGCCTTCTTTTTCTAAGACCCCCTTACTATTCTCTTTAGCTATTGAAACCTAGCTCACATATA
This sequence comes from Aquarana catesbeiana, assembly GCF_042186555.1. NCBI lineage: Eukaryota > Metazoa > Chordata > Amphibia > Anura > Ranidae > Aquarana > Aquarana catesbeiana. The sequence continues at coordinate 284,789,904 of NC_133328.1, forward strand.
TGATCATTCATAGAGCCACCATATTTGCTTTACTAACTTACTGCTCTTAACGAGGTTTAATTATAAAAAAAAAAAAAAAAAAAAAACACTACATACTGTATAATGTATGTACAGGCACTCCTAAGTACCTAGGATGCTTTATATTGAGCAAAATGCAATAAACTGCAGCAGGTACATCAACCTTTCCAGTAACTTTCAGTTGACTTAGTCAGGGGCTGCCAGCTGATGTTACTGGTCTGCTCTCGGGGTACATTGATTGTAAGGCTCCATGCACACTGAAGCTCATAAACGGCCATTTTTAGGAGTTTGAGTGTTTTTTTTAACAGCCCATAAAATCCCCTCTATGTTATCCTATGTGTCCATGCACACATAGGCATTTTTGGATGTTTATCAGCATTGGAGTTTATGGGCTGTTTTCTGAACGCCATAAAATCGCGTTCAGGAGTCGTTTTTCTGACCACAAAAAACGGCAAACACTGATGAACGCTGATAAACATTGATAAACACTCAGAAACATGGCTCACCTGAGTTTTTTAACATTTTTGATCCATTGAAAAAAAAAATGCTAAAAACCGCTAACGCGGAAAAACGCTAAATAGACGCTATTGCAAAAACGTTGAAATACTCACTGCAAAGCTACTGGCATTTTTATGTTATTTTAACATCCAGTGTGCATGGAGCCTAATAAACTAAAATTTTCATCAAAGTATTTAATGATTTATCTTCAGATTACCTATTATACTTAACACCATATGCATTTTAACAGCTTCAGCCAAGGGAAATTTTACCCCCTTCCTGACCAGAGCACTTTTTGCAATTCGCACTGTGTCACTTTAACTGACAATTGTGCGGTCATGCAACATTGCACCCAAACAAAATTGACGTCTTTTTTTCCCACAAATATAGCTTTCTTTTGGTGGTATTTGATCACCTCTGCCATTTTTATTTTTTGTGCTATAAAAAAAGAGCGACAATTAAAAAAAAACGCAATTTTTTTTGTTTTTGTTATAATAAATATCCCCCAAAAATATATAAAAAAAAATGTTTTCCTCAGTTTAGGCTGATATGTGTTCTTCTACACATTTTGGTAAAAAAAATTTGCAATAAGCATATATTGATTGGTTTGCGCAAAAGTTATACAGGGGATAGTTTTATGGTATTTTTATTATTATTTTTTTTATTAGTATTGGTGGCAATCTGCGGGACTGCGACATTATGGCGGACACATTGGACACTTTTGACACTATTTTGGGACCATTGTCATTTATACAGCGATCAGTGCTATAAAAATGCACTGATTACTGTGTAAATGATACTGGCAGTGAAGGGTTTAACCACTAGGGGGCAATGAAGGGTTTAAGTGTGTCCTAGGGAGTGATTCTAACTGGGGGGATGGGCTTCAAGTCACATCACAGCGATCACTGCTCCTGATGACAAGGAGCAGTGATCTCTGTCATGACACAAGGTAGAATGGGGAAATGCCTTGTTTACATAGCCACTTCCCCATTCTGCGGCTCCGTGACACGATTGCCAGGAGAGCGGTGGACATCTAGTCCGCCGGTCCCATGGGCATGTGCGCGCCTGCCACTTAAAGGGGACGTAAGGGCACACCTATTTGCCCACCGCTGCCATTGTGCCGACGTATATCGGCGTGCAGCGGTTGGTAAGTGGTTAACTATGTTTTCTATCTATCTATCTATCTATCTATCTATCTATCTATCTATCTATCTATCTATCTATCTATCTATCTATCTATCTATCTATCTATCTATCTATCTATCTATCTATCTATCCCCCTTTCTAAGCTACACACTTGTCTTTATAACCAGCAAATTGTCCATTTAACCACTTCAATACCGGGCACTTTTACCCCCTTCCTGCCCAGGCCAATTTTTAGCTTTTGGCCTAAATGTATTCTGCTACATTTTTTGGTGAAAATAACTCAAATCAGTGTAAATTATTTAGTCTGTAGGAAAGTTAAGTCCATAAACTATGGTATATATCTGAAAATAGATCAATCCTGATGTACTGATGGCCTATCTCATTTCTTGAGGCTCAAAAATGGCAGCACAGTACAAATATCCCCCAAATGACCCTTTTTAAAAAGTAGACAGTCCAAGTTTTTTAGTAAGAGGCATTGTGAGTTTTTTGAAGCTGTAATCTTTTGGCAAAATTTTTTGGAACAAGAAGAAGTAAAAAAAAAAATTGTCAGCAGTGCAGTCCAGCATTATCATATAACGGGTGTGTTGGTGGGGAGATTGACTGGTGACAGCATGTAAAAAAAAGTTCTGATCACTTCCCCAGAGTAGTACAGTGTTACTATGGTAAAGCCGTATTGCTCTGGTTACAGTGTGTTAAAAAAATCATAAAAAAAAGAAAAAAAATCATAAAAAGGAAAAGCATTATATAATGAGTGTGTTGGTGATTAGGGAAACTGATTGGTGATATCATGTAAAAAAAAAACAAAAACAAAAAAAAACTTTTTTTTTCCCTTTTTTATTACATATTGTTTCTATGATTTTTTCTTAACACACTTTAACCAGTGCGATACAGTGTTACCATAGTATCTGGAAGCAGGCCACTACACTGATCAGTCCTTGGCTGTGTCCAATGGGCACACCCGGTGACAGATCATGCCACAACGTGGCCCCAGGGCTGCTCTCGAGGCATGATCTCGGGGGACATCATATGACATCCTCCCGTATTGAAGAAAGTCCCACCCAGCCGTCATTTTGCTATAGGTCAGGTGGGACTTTCTTCAATCCATGTTACTCAAACCCTTTCCACCTGAACTCCCTATATCTGGGATCTTCAAACTACGTCCCTCCAGCTGTTGCAGAACTACACATCCCATGAGGCATTGTAAAACTCTGACATTCACAGACATGACTAGGCATGATGGGAATTGTAGTTTCCGAACAACTGGAAGGCCATAGTTTGAAGACCCATGCCCTATATAAATGTCTCTCAGCATGATTCTCCCTGCTGAAGATATGCTACCTAATGTTCCCAAATAGAATTAACAGCCATCACCTGTAACATCTACTATTTATGTGATAGTGCTGTAGATGACAACTGTGCTGTGGAGCATTATGACACCCAATCAAAGTTATCACAGTGTTCTGCTAACAAACAAACCTCACTGGCTGAATTACCTGTCATAGAAACTCTGTAAAAAATGAAATAAATGAAAGGAAAATAATAATTTCAATGGTACCCTTTTCATGGCATGGCAGTATTATAAGCTGCCCATTTGTTAAGTTATTACATTTGAGCAAGGTATTTAAAACTGTATCAAATAAAGCCTTATACTGTATATCCTTAACCACTTCCCACCCAAGGACATCATATAACGTCCTGGACTTTCAGTGGGAATATCTGAATGATGCCTGCAGCTACGGGCATCATTCAGATTTCCTTGTTTTCCACTGGCGATTCTGTGCACAATAAGAATGATCATAGCAGCAGTTCCACTGCCTGATCATTCTTACAGGCAATGGGATGGGAAACACACCCCTCCCGCTGCCACTTGGTGCTTCTCTGGGCTATCCCGTGCCATGGGGGACCCGTAGAAACAATCGGCCACCGCCGGATGACGAGCATATAGATGACCGGTGACCACAAGCAGACTAAGGACATGGTTTACTAAAACCATTTCCTGTGGTCTGATGAGACCAAGATAAGCTTATTTTATTCAGATGGTGTCAAGCGTGAGTGGCGGCAACCAGGTGAGGAGTACAAAGACAAGTGAGTCTTGCCTACAGTCAAACATGGTGGTGGGAGTGTCATGGTCTGGGGCCGCATGAGTGCTGCCAGCACTTAGGAGCTACAGTTCATTGAGGGAACCATGAATGCCAACATGTACTGTGACATACTGAAGCAGAGCATGATCCCCCCTTCGGAGACAGGGCAGTATTCCAACATGATAACGACCCCAAACACACCTCTAAGACGACCACTGCCTTGCTAAAGAAGCTGAGGGTAAAGGTGATGGACTGGCCAAGCATGTTTCCAGACCCTATTGAGCATCTGTGGGGCATTCTCAAACGGAAGGTGGAGAAGCACAAAGTCTCTAACATCCACCAGCTTTGTGATGTTGTCATGGAGGAGTAGAAAAGGACTCCAGTGGCAACCTGTGAAGCTCTGGTGAACTGCATGCACAAGGGGGTTAGGGCAGTGCTGGAAAATAATGGTGGCCACACAAAATATTGAAACTTTGGGCCCAAATTGGACATTTTCACTTAGGGGTGTACTCACTTTTGTTGCCAGCGGTTTAGGCATTAATGGCAGTGCGTTGAGTTATTTTGAGGAAACAGCAAATTTACACTGTTATACAAGCTGTACACTCACTACTTTACATTGTAGTAAAGTGTCATTTCTTCAGAGTTGTTGCATGAAAAGATATAATAAAATATTTACAAAAATGTGAGGGGTGTACTCACTTGTGTGAGATACTGTATATTTTTTCACGCATGGACTGAGTATTCATCATACTCGTTTATATATATTTACCTTTTTCATTTGCTGTGCTTGCACAAAAGTTTTATTATTTGCCACACAGTTTCTCACGTATGGACTAAATGTTCACCATTATTATGTATTTATTTTATATACATTTTTATTTGTTTCATTTGTTTATCAGTGGTTCACTTTGTCATATATATTTTTTCTAATATAGCACTTGCTATTAGCCATTAGTCATATGGTGGACACTTATGCCCCGTACACACGGTCGGATTTTCAAACGGAAAATGTGCGATCGGAGCGTGTTGTCGGAAATTCCGACCGTGTGTGGGCTCCATCGGGCATTTTCCATCGGATTTTCCGACACACAAAGTTTGAGAGCAGGCTATAAAATTTTCCGACAACAAAATCTGATCGCATCAATTCCGACCGTGTGTGGACAATTCCGATGCACAAAGTGCCATGCATGCTCAGAAGAAATTCTGAGATGGAACAGCTTGGTCTGGTAAAATTAGCATTCGGAATGGATACAGCACTTTTGTCACGCTGCAATGTTTTAAATTGTTTAATACAGCGCACTCTCTTCTTCTTTATAATGTGAAAAGAATGAAGTAGTTTTGCTGCTCATATTCACACAGACTTCTCACAAACTTCTTTCTTTATTATTTATCGTGATTCCCTCAATATATTTTGATTTGTCACATCTGACCAAATTTCTTTTTTGTTGTTTTATTTTTGTTTTTGTTTTTTTCAAGGCTGTTTTTTTGGGGGGTTTGTATTTTTTTCAAGGCTGATCTTTGTTTTATTTTATTTTTAGTTTTACTCCATAATATTTTTGTGTGTGTTTTGTGTGTCAAGTTACCACAACACCATTGATATCTTGTATTATTTAATTTCAAGGAGATTGTTTGGTGTTGGTGTCCCTTGTTAATTTCACATTGAATTTTTGAAATGTACCTGCCTCCTCACAAACAAACTGTCCTTTTTGAAGGAAAAAACACATAGGCGACTATAATTGAAACAAAAATTCCTTTATTAAGGGCTCAGAACCAAACAAATAGGGGGGCAACGCTGGATAAACATCATAAATTGGTGAAGCCTTGGACCCCCAGGGCACACATTAATTATTTTACTGCAAAATTAGTGGCCTGAGGAGTCTTTATCTAAGGGAGTGCAATCTGGTCCAGAAGTCCCAGAGATCCGGAAAGCAGCAGATGACATCTATGTCCCCAGGCTGTGGTACTACAAGAGCCTGCATCTTTTGCCAGACCAGACTGGACCCAGGGTCATCACTCTCTGGTCATCTTTCCACGCTTCCTTCCCGGCTGTGGCTCTGGCCCTCCTCCATCTGCATCATTTTGCAGGCAGTTATGCCAGCAAAGTCCTCCTCCACACTGTGGGGGCTTCTCAGGGCCTCTGTAGCCTTCCAAAAGAGGCCTATGGCAGCCTCCTCCAGGTTACTCCTCTTCCTGCCACTTTGTCTTTGAAGGTGTAGGGGAGGGACCTGGATATCAGGCAGCCTGCTTGGCCTGGCCACCTCCTGGCTGAGACTTCCCTGTGTATGAAAAAGGGACATGGTTTTAGTTTTTGCATCATCAATCACAATCATAAATTAGTACTCCAAACTAACATCTAGTTAACATCATTGATTGGACAACCATGAAGATTTAGAGGAATGCTATACCTGGCTCAAGCTGGGCTCCTCCACATGTTGCTGCCTGGAAGGCCCAGGTTGGGCGTCAGAAGCCTCAGCTGGGGGGGAAGGAAGATTGGAGAGTGCTGGCCTGGGTTCAGTCTGACCTGACAGAAAATGCAGCCTGTCATAGTACCACAGCCTGGGGACATAAATGTCATCTGCTGCTCCTGATCTCTGGGAATACTGGACCTTCTTGTGCTCCCTTAGATAAGGCCACCAATTAGGATCTTCAAATAGGTGATGTCTGCCGTGGGGATCACCGTCTTCACAAATTCCAACAAATTATCCAGCGCTGCCTTCCTCTTTGTTTGGTTCTTATATTCAGGGTGGTTTATCTCCCATAGACAGGGCAGCTCCCTGAACATATCACTAAAGATTGGCATAAAGTCCATATCTTTCAAGATATCCATTTTCACTGCAAGACACAACACAAGACAAACCCTAATGTCAGCCTAAAGTCTTCTAAACTTGTGCAAATACAGGCCTCAATCTAGAAGCAGTATAGGCCCAATGTTAAATCTTACCTTCGCAATCACGATCGGCACCTCCGTTACTCCTTCCTCCGCTCACAGATCGTACGTACTACGCACGCGTGTTACGCTTTATAGACACTGTGCATGCGTGAAATTCCGCCAGCCCCTGATGTTCTTTCTAGTCTATTCCTGTCCCTTCTCGTTTGTCGCAGTGGGGAAGAGCACATGGCGGAGTCAGAGCAGGTGTGTGCTAATTACAGCAACGAGGAGGAGGAAAGCCCGGAGGCAGAAACGAGACGGATTTAAGGCAGATGGAGATGATTTAAGGCATCAAATATGTCCTTTGGGGAGATGTTGGAGATGGTGGACATCCTGAAGAAGGCCGACTATGATGAAAAGTATGGACCTTACCCCAACCCCAATGTCCGAAAGGCCAAGATCATGGCGAAAGTGGTCAAAAGTCTGCACCGGAATTTCGGGGTACGTCGATTGAAAGATCAGCTCTGGAAGCGGTGGTCGGACCTAAAATTAAGAGAGCACGAGCAGTACAGAAAGATCCGGAGAGTGCTGCAAAAAAGTAAGTAGTGCTCCTGTGTTCCTATTCTTTTTATGTTTATTATGTTCGTGCTGCTCCATGTGCTTTCTTAACTGTTATCCAGTTTAAAATGTCAACTTTCATGTTCATGGGCACATTATTCATTCGTATCAAACATTTTTCTTTCGGCCTATAAAACACTTTGTTTTGGCCATATGCATTTGCCCACATTTTTTAGGGCCTACTTGTGTGAAACTAATTTGGTTGTGTAGATGGGTTTGTTACTAGAATGAAATGCAAACTAGATTCTGTGTAAGGAGAGGACACTCAGCAGCTGTTTACACATCTGGACGCTGGAGCACTAGTGTGGGACACAAGAACACCCTTTTTATTAGGGGACCCACACAGGTCCTCTAGTGTATACTATAGGGGTGACTCCATCTGTGAAGCTTGTACAAAACAGGTAAAGTATTGAAGCTTCACAAAGGACAAGAAAAATGCAACATCTTGGAACTCTGCCAAAACAGACAATTGTACCCCACTTCCAAGCAATGTTTCATATTTATAGTTCTGCCATCAAATATCTGTGTGCTAAGTAGACCTATTTTTTTTACATAGGGGAGAAAAGACTCGGAGGATACCCCTCATCTGAGGAGACCAGAGACCCCCCACCTCTGGAAGAAGGGGAAATCCACCCAAGACAAGCAGAGCAGGAGGAGGAAGACGTGGTGGAAATTGGCACCACAACAGGTGAGTGTCGGCGACCACAGGCTCAGGTAAGAGATGGATGCCGGCATATTTATAATACATGGTGTTTTTTGGTTTCTATCTTTTTAGGTGATCGTGATGTTGTGGATCCAGAGCCTTTCACCTCAGAAAGTGCACAGATCCTGATCGGGGAGATCATGGGGTGTAATAGGGACTTGGAAAACATCAAGAAAAACATCAATGATGTTATTCAAAAAATGAAGAACATCATTGATGTTTTAGGGAGAGTTTAAAACCCCTACAAATCCCTTTGTTTTTTGTGTGCTACAAATTTTTGAAATTTTGTGACAAATTTGAGAAAAGCCAAATTTTGAAGAGGCACACAGTGTGTCAACATGTGCTATCTGCCATCATGGGAGATCAATGGACGCGTTTTGGGGGTGCAACCCCTTCCTCAATAATAAAGTAGCTGTGAGGAAGGGGTTGCTCCCCCAAAACACATCCCTTGATCCCCCGTGATGGCAGCTAGCACATGTTGACATTCGTAAATTTGTCTGCATCTTCAAAATTTGGCTTTTCCTGGGGTGACTTCACCCCATCTGAACGCAATATCAAACACAGTTTGTAAATACTCATGTCTGATATTGCCTTCAAGTTCTACCAAAAGTGTACTTTGTAAGTTCAAGATTTGTGTCTTTCTTGTTGGTTTTAAACATGCCTGTTTTATCTTAAATGGACATTTCTACTTTTTCTAATGTGACCCCAAAAATTGTTATACAACAAACATGTTGGTTTGTTTTAAAAACCTTTTCTAAATGCACATGTGGTTGTGCTGGTATTAAAAAGATTGGTAATCAAGAATGTGTGGATTATTGTCTCAACGCTACAACACTTTTGTGGTGCTCTAATTGGTGTTTTCTGTGACAATGGGTGTTATTTCCTAAGGGCAAATCCACTTTGCACTACAAGTGCAGTTTCAGTGCAGTTTCAAGTGCACTTGTAGTGCAAAGTGTCTTTGCCTTTAGTAAATAACACCCACCAGTGCTTTGTAAGGTTACACAATCACACCATTTTCAGGACTCATCACATTTCTGTCAGGGTCAGCTAAAACAAACACAAGCAGTAAATGTCACCAAAGACTTGAGTAGTTATTTGTTTTTTTATTTGAAAAAGGTTTCAGACATTGTCTGGCATATTGATAGCCCCCCTACCCGCAAAGTATTCAAGGTATCTTAGCCGGACATCATGGGCACTCAGGGGGCAAGCCAGGACGGACATTTTCAAGCGCCGTCAGGGTTGTTTCATTTTGAAGTCCAGCCTCAGGCCCAACTGAGCCAGCATAGTTTGCAGAATGTTGCCATAAAAAGTTGTGTAGAACACAGCATGCCAGGATTATATGATTCAGTTTATACTCTGCCATATGTATGGATGTAAGAAATATGCGGAACCGGCTGGCCATGATTCCAAACGTGTTCTCCACCACTCTTCTGGCTCTGGCCAGCCGGTAATTAAAAACCCTCTGGTCCGGGGTGAGGGTCCTCATCGGGAATGGCCGCATAAGATGGTCCCCCAGTGCAAATGCTTCATCCGCAACGAAGACGAATGGGAGTCCTTCCACATTGTTTTCTGGAGGTGGCAAGCCCAAGCTGCCATTCTGGAGACATCTGTAGAACTTCGTCTGGGTGATGACTCCACCATCGGACATCTGGCCATTCTTCCCCACATCCACGTACAGGAACTCATAAGTAGCCGACACCACCGCCAACATCACAATACTATTGAACCCCTTATAATTATAATAGTAGGACCCCGAGTTGGGTGGTGCGATGATGTGGACGTTTTTCCCATCAATTGCCCCTCCGCAGCTGGGCAAAGTGGGAGGCCACAGTCTGCCATTCCTGTGGCATGGAAGGAAACTGTGGAGTCAAACAAAAAAAATAATTTAGTCATTTTGCACAGAAACAAGGAAAGCAGATTAGACACAAACATTCTTGGCCAACATCAAGATAACATTTATTTGAGGGACTTTTTAAAGACCAAAGGATAAGGTACACCTATCAGATCCCCCCCCATGGGCCGTTTCTAAGATTATAGGGGGGGACTCTTGGACAGGTAACCCTCTCCACTTCATTGAGAGATGAATGCCTAAATAATGGGTATTACTTTGAACAGCCCCTCCTTAGTTACACTATTGGCAGCCCACTGGACAGGTAAGAAATGTCATAATACAAAGATATAAATACACATTGTACACATTTGAGCACATTTGGACATTCTGCTATTACCTATCAATATAATAATAGTATACAGAAACTTCAAACAGTACCATTTGAAATTATACAGGCAGGCTCTTGCACTACATGCTTTGGGGAATTCATTCATATATCTGACCACAAAAGAGATGGCTATAGTGTGTATGGGTTTGGCAAAGTCAGCAGATAGATGATTGAGGATAGATAGAGAATTGGTATCAGCTGACTTAGCAGTTGGGGGGAGGGAGGGTTAAAAAGGATTTGGGGACCCCCCAAAAAAAGCCTCTGGCACTCTGCCTGAATTTAAAGCACAAATCACATTTTAAAACATTTTAGGGGGTGTTTGGGGTAAAACACTACTATGAAGCTGATAAAATACATTGTTAAGTGACTACGTGAGGTGAATATAGGACCTAAAGACCATGCTGGGGAGGTAAGTGAAGGCAAATATGTATGAAGGAGAAAAAAAATAATTACCTAAAAAGCCAGCATCGATGAGGACAAAGGGGACATTCACAGCATATTACAATCATGGTAATTAGGGAATGAGGAAAGAAATACAATACATTAGCAAACATTAAATACAATAAAATGTGATATTAAAGGATAAAAATCTTACCTTCATATACCCCTTCTGCAGGACCTGTATGATGGCAGAACAGGTCTCCGGGATAATGATACCCAGAGCCTGGGGGGAGATGTCTGTCGAGAACTTCAAGTCCTGCAGGCTTCTCCCCATCGCCAAGTACCGCAGGGTGGCAACTAGCCTCTGCTCCGGAGTGATGTCTTGCCTCATGCAGGTATCCTGCCTGCTAATATAAGGGGTCAGCAAAGCCAACAAACGGTGAAATACGGGGTCCGTCATCCAGAGAAAGTTCCTGAAATCATCAGGATTATTCTCATGGATCTCACGGAGCAAAGGCATATGACAGAACTGGTCACGCTGAAGCAACTATTTCTTGGTCCATGAACTCCTCCCCACCCTTTTCATGGACTGGACTTGTGTCAAGGTCAGGACCCCAACACCAAGCCCCCCACACAGCACGAACTCTACAAGGAGTACGTATACGCAACATGGCTAGAAAACGGTCGGCTGCTCAGAACGAAGTAACAGAACGCACTGAAGAACAGCAAGGCCTGTGAAGAGCGACCTGAAAAACAGTAATGAACAAACAAGAACAGAATGACAAGAGTCACGCGTCACTTGCTGCACGCACTGAAAAGCAGATACAAACCCACAAGCACAAACTGAACAGCAGAAAACCATCTGAAAACCACGAGGAGGAGCCCAAAGGGTGCCACGCTTGGTTCTGAAATGGCCTTTTCTAGTCTCGTTGTACGTGGTGTACGTTACGGCGTTCTTGGCGATTGGAAATTCCGACAACTTTGTGCGACCGAGTGTATGCAAAACAAGTTTGAGCCAACTTCCGTTGGAAAAAATCCATGGATTTTGTTGTCGGAATGTCCGATCAATGTCCGATCGTGTGTACGGGGCATTACACTTCTTTGATGTGAATAGAGTTTTTCATTTTAACTCTTGTATTTTGCATATGATGTATTATCCTATATAGGGACTCACGTTCATATATTTGTTATTGTCCCATATAGATTTCATACTGTTACACAACCATTTTAAAAATCATCACGGTTAGGTGATACACATGCCAATTTCACATTCTTTTTAGCAGCGTCATTTTCCCCTTTTTGTGATTATTTGTTTTTTGGGCACCACATTTGTGGCATCTTTGCCTGGGGAGGCTACAGCTATACTTTTATCTAAGAGCGGAATTTTTGTTTAATATGAAATAAAAGAGGTTCATTTCTGTTTTTTCTTCTCTTCTAATCTACTTCAATATTTAATAAAAAATCTCTTTACCTTTTAGTGCTGTATACCATATTTAGTTCAAAAGAACTATTATGTGAAATGCTTTCCTCTTTTATAATTTCTCTAAAATTTTCTGCAATATATAATGTGTTCTTTTTGAACAAAACTCTCCTGCACAATTTTTGATTAAATATTTTATTTAGTTCATTATTACTTTTCATTTACCCCTTAGGAATATAGGAGATCACATTAAGGTGACACTGACAGTTTATTATTATTAGAGAATTCCTAATAGTTTCTTTAGAAACATTTCTTGCTAGTTTATATAATTCCAGATTTAAAAACCTTGTTTATTCATTACTATATTGATAAGTGAATGGTACAATCCATGCGTTCTTGTTCAAGTAATTCAGGCAACTCTATTTCCCATTAAAATAGACAATTGTGTATAACTTTAAAAGTATTAGTGCTTTGTGTCTTTATAAATATATTCCTTCTCCCACAGCGCTACAAACACCGTAGGTTTGCCATAATGGGTGAAAAATGTGCAGTCATAGCTATAGCTTTCATTTTCTGATATACTACGTAACAAAATAATTATATGTGAATACAAACTGAATCTATTTATGTCACTGTGGGTGGAGGAATTGTACCTGATCTGTTTCTAACCATATTTTCTTTACAAAAGTTGGAGTTACATACAAAAAAAGTTCATAAACAAATGCATTTTTGTACATGTAACTTTAACAATGACACACATCATGCATCAAATCAATGTAATATAACTTTATTTGTCTCTGGTAACAATTAACCTTAAATTTCAAATATGTATATTGTTGTTATTGTTATAAAGCCTCAAAACTCTGAAGAGTTTTGGGCAAGCATGCAAGTTGAATTGAGAATGCAAAAAAACTGCACTGAATCGTTTGTAAACTGACTGTGTCTTGAACTTTATGGTTTAGGAAATTATGATTAAAAACACTGTTTTGTATAGTCAGGTTTTTATCCAAATAAACTGAATAGAAGAGAAAACAAACGTTTAATGTGAGGCTATAGAAAGAGAACTAACTGGCAGCCCTGGTGGTCTGAGAAACACTTTAGTTTTTAAAACTAAACAAAATACTGATTGGCTGAGAAACTCACTCCAACATACATCTCAATGAGAAAAATGGTTGTAACAGTGCTAGCAACTTAGAATGGCCAGACTAAATTTTTTTCTTAGGAACATTTAACTGTTTTTTTCTGATATATACTGTGTATATACAATACAATATACAGTATATATACTTATCCTACAAATATACTATTTTTATATTCTTAACAGTCTGGCATTGTTTATGTATAATGTTTAATTGATGACACTCTAGATCCCTTAGTGATTTTATAACTAAGCATTACACAATATAAACTCCCCTTTAACCACTTAAGGACCGCCCACCGCATATATACTGTGGCAGGGCAGCCCTATTGTGCAAAACTATGTACCTGTATATTTTCCGTGCACAAGACACTGCGGGGGAGCTGATGCGCGGGTCCGGCGGCTGCAATGTCCGCCGACCACCCACGCTCGCTCCTCAGAGAGACAGAATGGGGATCTGCCAATGTAAACAAAGCAGATCCCCATTCTGACAGGAGAGAACAGTGAGATAGTCTGTTATTAGTGATCAGGAACAGCGATCTCTCTGTACTCCTAGTTAGTCCACTCCCCCCAGAGTCAGAAACACCTCCCTAGGACACACTTAACCCCTTGATCACCCCTAGTGTTAACCCCTTCCCTGCCAGTGCCATTTATTATTATTATTATACAGGATTTATATAGCACCAACAGTTTACACAGCGCTTAACAAAATGAAGGCAGACATTAGTGTTACATTACAAATTGGTACAAGAGAAATCAGAGGGCCCTGCTCGCTAGAGCTTACAATCTAGGAGGGAGGGTCAGTTGATACAAAAGGTGATAGCTGTGGGGATGAGCTGATGGAGAAAGTAAAACAGTGTATTAGTTAGAAGCAGGATAAGCTTCTTTAAAGAGAAGGGTTTTCAGGGATCATCAAAAGATGGATAGATTAGGGGACAGTCAGACAGATTGGGGTAGGGAGTTCCAAAGGATGGGAGAAGCTCTGAAGAAATCCTGTAGGCGAGCATGGGAGGAGGTAACAAGGGAGCTAGTGGGCAGGAGGTCTTGGGAGGAGCAAAAAGAGCTGCTTGGTTGGTATTTTGAGACTAGGTTAGTGATGTAGCTAGGGGCAGAGTTGTGGATGGCTTTGTAAATTATTGTTAGTACTTTGAATTTTATTCATTGGGTGAGCGGACGCCAGTGCAGGGATTGGCAGAGAGGGGTGGAGGACACTAAATGGTTGGTAAGGTGGATGAGTCTTGCAGCAGCATTTATTATGGACTGAAGGTGGGATAGTGTATTTAAAGATAGTCCAATGAGGAGTGAGTTGCAGTAGTCGAGGGAGAGATAACCAGGGAGTGAATTAGAAGTTTGGTGGTGTCATTGGTTAAAAAGGGGGGTATTCTAGAGATGTTGCGGAGGCTAAGGTGGCATGATTTGGACAGGGATTGGATGTGGGCCTGAAAGGACAGTTCAGAGTCCAGGGTTATCCCTAGCACCTCGGCGTGTGGGGACGGACTGATAGTTGTGCCATTGATCTTGACAGAGAAGTCAGGGGAAGGGGCACATGGGGGAGGAAATATTATGAGCTCGGTTTGAGATAGATTCAGTTTGAGGAAGTGGTGTGAAATCCAGGCTGATATGTCTGTGATGTGTGAGGAGACTGAGGGGTAGATAGATAGATTTAGGTGTCATCAGCATATAAATGGTAGTGGAAGCCATGGGAGGCTATCAGCTGACCCAGGGAGGAAGTGTAGATCAAGAATAGTAGAGGTCCAAGGACAGAACCTTGGGGGACCCCAACAGTAAGAAGATTTGGAGAGGAGGAAGTAGAGTTGTAAGTGACACTGAAGGTGCAGTGATATAGGTAAGATTCAAACCAACGGCGAGCACAGCCATGGGTACCAGCAAATTGAGTTTTTTGAGGAGGAGGGGGTGATCAACTGTATCAAAGGCAGCAGAGATTTATAAGGTGATCAGTGAATATTTTTAGTTCTGATCGCTGTAATAATGTGACTGGTCCCAAAAAAGTGTCAAAAGTGTCCAATCTGTCTGCTGCAATGTCGCAGTCCCGCTAAAAATCGCTGATCACCGCCATTACTAGTAAAAAATAAAAAAAATGCCATAAGTCCATCCATTTTTTGTAGATGCTATAACTTTTACGCAAACCAATATAAATATGCTTATTGCGATTTTTTTATCAATAATATGTAGAAGAATACATATTGGCCTAAACTGATGAATAAATGTGTTTTTCTTTAATTTTTTATTGGTTATGTATTATAGCAGAAAGTAAAAATTATTATTTTTTTTTTTTTCAAAATTGTCAGTCTTTTTGTTTATAGCGCAAAAAATAAAAATCTCAGAGATGATTAAATACCATCAAAAGAAAGTTCTATATGTGTGGGAAAAAAAGGACATTGATTTTATTAGGGTACAGAATTGCACGACCGTGCAATTGTCAGTTAAAGTAACGCAGTGCTGTATCGCAAAAAATGGCTTGGTCATTATGGGGGTAAATCATTCCGGGGTTGAAGTGGTTAATGCGCTCAATAACAAAAATAAAGCACACGTTCATGAATGCAAAGCTGTAGTAATGTCTGTCTATAAAAGTTTCATTGGTTGTAAAAAGACACAAGTCCATCCAGATCAACAACTGGATGAAGTTCATCTTCAAACTAAAAAAAAAGGTTTAAAAAAACCACACACATTTACCCTTCAGTTTGCCTTCTCCGATAACCATTACATATATAAACTGATAGTTTACATTTTTATATTTTTTTTAATTACATGTATGTTTGATCTTTGAGCATTCCAATTCATATACTTAATGTATTCTGAGAATGTATTTTCTCACTTTCTTTGTTTTTGCTCTGTAAAATCTCAAATAAAGATTCAAAGTTTAACTGCTTAAGGACCAAAATATTGTTTGTTTGTTTTTTCAAAATTGTCGGTCTTTTATTTATAGCGAAAAAAATAAAAACCTCAGAAGTGATCAAATACCACCAATAGAAAACTCTATTTGTGGGGAAAAAAGGACATCAATTTTGTTTGGGTTGTTTAGGAACAAAGAACACAGAGGAGAGATGGGTTTGCTTTAAGAGCATATTAAATAAGAGCATTAGCCAATGCATCATATTTGGTAATAAATTTAAAAGAGCGAACAAAAGTCCTGGATGGCTCAACTCCAATGTAACAATGCATATAAAAGCAAAGGAGTAGGCCTTCAAAAAATACAAGGTTGAGGGATCATCCTCAGCATTCAAAAAGGGGTTGGAAGCCTGATCCCCAGTCAGGCGACCAAAGAATGGGGCATATTGGACTATTCCGGTACAGTAATTAAGGATAACCATATAGAGCAAGTAACGGCAGTAATAAAAATTATAATTCATTTATTGATGCAACGGACAAAACATGATAATACAATAACACTTAATAAAAGTACAGGCATATCACCAGTGGATTCAATAGTATACAGTACAGCACAAAATCTCAGATATCATATTCCTCGACTAGTTTCGCGGACACAATCCGCTTCGTCAGGAGGGAATCTGGAGATGAATTATTCTGACTAAACAGTCTGAACCTGACAATTAAAAAACATACAATGAAGTTTACAAAAATACATAATCAGTACAATTTATGTTCCAGCATCAAAATTTACAAATAGGTAATGAAAATAGGGGGGGGGGGGAGGGGACGAATCTGCTTACCCAGGTCCCAGCAGACCCCAGGCGCAAGGCCCCACCACCAACAAATGATCTGCCACGGCGACCTAGGGGAGGTGACGAAATAACGGGATAGTAAGGATAAAATGTATATTGGAATTAAGGTAACCTTAATTGCCACACACAAGAAGAAGTGAAACATGAAATAGTGAGCATGGAGAAAAAGTGATGACAAGGGGGGGGTGATTGGTGAATGATGTGAAAGATGCCAAAAAATGAAGTTGCATTATGCAGAGAATAAAAGATAACAAAAGGTGACCAAATGAATAGGAAGAGGTGATGATGAACAGGGCATAGAGGTGTTATATGATGTGGGTGAGAGGGTGAACAAGTGAGGAGATGGGGCAGGGGGAGGGAAGGGGAATTAGGGGTGGAGAAGGGAATAATGGGGGAGTGGGGAGGAAGGATTGTGAGGGATTGGAAGGGAAACAGGGGGGGGGAAACGGGGAAAAAAGAAGGGGGGAAGCAGAGGAGGAACCGGTGGAAGAGGGGAAAGAGGGGTGGGGAGGGAAAAGGGGGGGAAAAAGGGAATGGGGGGAGAGAGGGGGGGGAGGAGGAGGGGGGAAAAAGGGTAAGAGGGGGGAGGGGAAAGTAAGGAGGAGATTAGAACAGTGTGAACATATGGGTGAAAAGGGGCCGAACGGTACCTGGTACTAGTATAAGCATAGAAGGGCTCCCGAGGGGGGCAACCTGCCGGGGACTGGTTCCATAATAAGGTAGGAGGGAGGGTAATAAGGAGGACTGCAAGCGATGGGCGAACACAAACCAAGGCCTGTTCACCTAAGCCTAGGACAACTGCAAGGGAGAATACAGTAGTTATGAGATGAACGGTGCTAGTGCCCAGGGATATGGGACTTAGATAAAAGGGTGGATAGTTACTTACCATAAACTTGCACTAGGCTGGCTGAGGTATAAGCACCCAGGGGCAGCAGACCGAACCGTCGGGCTAACAGGCATAGCCTGCTATAAATAGCTCCCAACCATGTGACGCTGCGCCGCGTGTCAGTGGGACGCTGGCGCATGACGTCACAGGGTCAGAGGTTCCACACAGCACGCGCGCGAAGAGATTGCGCGCGCACGCATGCGCACCAGCCGCATGGCCACGGGAACGTAGTCCCAGCCAAGGCCGGTGCAAGAGGAGGGGGCGGTCCCGTGTCAGAGACCGACCCCTCCACCAGGGACCTCACCAGGCCGCCGCGGGAGAACACAGGGGGAGGGGCCTGCGCCGGCGCTCAAGCCAGGACCAGGACTGGGGAAGCAGAGGTCCCAATGAAACCCAATATGAAAACAACAATGTAAGGGTTGATCAAACATAATAAGGGGTAAATACATAATAGAAACAACTGAAAAGCTTTAATAAGGTGAACTAGGGATGGTAATACCCTAGAAACCAGTATTGATTTCTGGATGTTGGTACATATGCACTTTTGCTACCTTTATATTTTACTGTAGAGAGGCCACTTCTCTAATCCTCAGCATTCAGACTTTTTAAAGAATGCAACAAGAAATGTAAGGGTGCAAGATAGAACCTAAAAGACACATCCCAAAAAAAATCCCAAGAAATTCTTTAAGTATGTAAACAGTAAAAAAGGGAGGATAGACCATATTGGCCCCATAAAGAATGGGGAAGGACATCTGGTTACAAAGGATGGGGAGATAGCGAAGGTATTGAATATATTCTTCTCCTCAGTCTTCACGAGGAAATCAGGGGGCTTCAGTAACCTAAACTGCAGTGTTCATCCTCATGACACATCACAGGAAGCACCTACATGATTAACAGAGAACAGAATTAAAATTAGACTTGGGAAACTTAACATTAATAAATCACCGGGACCAGACGGCTTGCACCCCAGAGTACTTAGGGAACTCAGTCAAGTAATTGCCAGACCATTGCTCCTAATTTTTACTGACAGTCTACTGACTGGAATGGTACCAGATGATTGGAGAAAAGCCAATGAAGCACCAATATTTAAAAAGGGCCCAAAATATATCCCTGGGAATTACAGACCAGTTAGCCTAACATCAATAGAATGTAAACTCTTGGAGGGGATGATAAGGGACTATACAGTATACAAGATTTTAGTAATGAGAACAGTATCATTAGCAGTAATCATCATGGATTCATGAAGAATCATTCTTGCCAAGCCAATCTATTAACCTTCTATGAGGAGGTGAGTTGCCATCTAGATAAAGGAAGGCCCGTAGATGTGGCGTATCTGGATTTTGCTAAAGCATTTGACACAGTTCCCCATAAACGTTTACTGTATAAAATAGGATCTGTTGGCATGGACCATAGGGTGAGTACACAGATTGATAACTGACTACAAGGGCGAGTTTAGAGGGTG
This sequence comes from Aquarana catesbeiana, assembly GCF_042186555.1. Classification (NCBI taxonomy): domain Eukaryota; kingdom Metazoa; phylum Chordata; class Amphibia; order Anura; family Ranidae; genus Aquarana; species Aquarana catesbeiana. Next base: position 284,809,047 of record NC_133328.1, read on the forward strand.
GTGATAAATCGAGAGTACTCTGAATGGTCAGGGGTGGGTAGTGGGGTCCCCCAGGGTTCTGTGCTGATACCAACCCTGTTTAATTTGATCATAAATGACCTGGAGGATGAGGTAAACAGTTCAATCTCTGTATTTGTGGACGATACTAAGCTAAGCAGGGCAATAACTTCTCTGCAGGATGTGCAAACCTTGCAAAAAGTTCTGAACAAATTAATGGAGTGGGCAACTACATGGAAAATGAGGTTCAATGTATAAAAATGTAAAATAATTCATTTTTGTGGCAAAAATATGAATGCAATCTATACACTGGGGGGAGAACTTCTGGGGGAATCTAGGATGCAAAAGGACTGGGAGTCCTAGTAGATGATAGGCTCAGCAATGGCATGCAATGCCAAGCTGCTGCTAACAAAGCAAACATTGAATATTGGAATGCATTAAAAAGGGGATTAATTCCAGAGATAAAATGATAATTGTCCCACTTTACAAGACTCTGGTTCGGCCACACCTAGAGCATGCTGTCCAGTTATGGGCACCAGTCCTCAGGAAGGATGTACTGGAAATGGAGCGAGTACAAAGAAGGGAAACTAAGCTAATAAAGGGTCTGGAGGGTATTAGTTATGAGAAAAGGTTGCGAGCACTGAACCTTTTCTCTCTGGAGAAGAGACGCTTGATTTCAATTTACAAATACCTTACTGCTGTCTTTTTCGCGGAAGGGAGTTTAACATGACTCGTGGCCACTCATTAAAATTAGAAGAAAAGAGGTTTAATCTTAAACTACGTAGAGGGTTCTTTACTGTAAAAGCGGCAAGGATGTGGAATTTCCTTCCACAGGCTTTGGTCTCAGCGGGGAGCATCGATAGTTTCAAGAAACTATTAGATATGCGCCTGAATGACCACAACATACAGGGATATACAAGGTAATACTGACATATAATCACACACATAGGTTGGACTTGAATGGACTTGTGTCTTTTTTTTTTTACCTCACCTACTATGTAACTATGTAACGTTGCATGACCATGCAATTGTCAGTTAAAGCGACGGCATGCCATATTGCAAAAAATGGCCTGGTCATTAAGGGGCAAATCCTTCTGGTCCTTAAGTAGTTAAAAAAAACACATACATACTCTCCTAGCTGGAGTCAGCATCGCTCTGATGCTGCATCTGTCCCCCGCCACCTCTAAGTCCAAGAACAGAGCAATCAATGACCGTTCTTCATCTTCAGTGAGCAGAGAACTGGTAATTGGGGGTGGGGGTGGGGATGGGAATCTGGGGGCCCCTGATTTAAAGGGGGCTTCCAGATTCCGATAAGTTACCCCCTGCACCTCCACAACCAGGGTTGTGGGGAAGGGGATCTTGTCCTCATCGACATGGGGACAAGTTGCTTTGGGGGTAGTCCCTCACAAAGCACCCTCCATGTTGAGGGCACATGGCTTGGTATGGTTTGAGAGGGATGCTTGTTTGTCCCCCCTTCCTGGCTTACTGAGCTGCATGCTTGGATAAGGGTCTGGTATGAATTTTGGGGGGACCTCACTCCATTTTTTTTGTTTTTAATCCCCCTCGAAATCAATACGAGACCAAAAGGTCCCACACTAGTATTTTTTTATCTTTTAATGTCAGCTCTTTTTTGGTTTACATTCTGCTGCAGTGGAGTCACTTGTGTTAGGGATGTGATGGGTTATGGCTCCATAACAACCAGTTGAAATTTCATACATTGCTTGGATAATGCATTCTTGGACCACTATTTATTTAATGCATGTATTTTATTTATTTACTTCAGAGAATTGATTTTAATGCTTTTTTATGTGGTTTGTTTGTTTGTTTGTTTTATTGAGCATGTTTGCTTTTTGAGGTAAATACTGCATTAAAGGAATAGCAAATTGACATTTTATGTATCACATTAGGAAAAATGTCATGTGACCCAAATACCGCATTCGATAGCCTTTTGTGAATTGAGCCCAATATCACCAAAAGAAAGTCTTATTTATCCCAAAGAAAAACTGATATATGTATTACATTGTTATGTTAAAGTGGTGTTAAACACAAAACCAAAAATGTATTATATTGCAGATTAACAATCATTAGATATAGTGGTTGTAGTGGTTGTATCTTCTGTTTTCTCCTTATGATGTGGCCAGTAAAACACCTCCTGTTTTATACAGACACCACTCTGGATGAATGAGCACAGAGGAAGATTTGGAAAACAGAACTTTAGGTCTGGAGGGAAAGCGTTTTAGAAATGCTAGCAGATTTAAACACAGTAACACTTTGAACCTGAACTCCAGCTAATACTTTATATTCAGCTACAGCAAACAGTTTTTTTTCCTTTTGGGGTAAAGTTTTAATCTAATTGAAAAAAAAACTGTTCACCCCTGCCAGTATTAAATGGTCTGACTTATTCATGTAACTGCAAGAGAGCTTTACTGTTGAAAAACAACAGACTTACCATATTTTCTGCTCCATAAGACACACCTGACCATAAGAGACACCTAGGTTTTAGAGGAGGAAAACAAGAAAAAAAATATTCTGACCAAATGGTGTAATAAAATATTTAATAAAATATAACAGATTATACTACTATAGGTGGGTGGTGGACACACAGCAATACCACCCCTCTCCTATCAAATCAGCTCATCTACACTATACCTGGGTGGTGGTGGTGGTGGAGGACACAGCAACCTCCCCCTTCCCAGATAAGCTCAGGGTGGCAGGGCAGACACAGACACCCCTTCAGCCTCTTCTCACACCAGCTCAGATTACTGGACAGTGGATACTATGTCAACCCACACCTCCCACCCCCTTATTACCAGCTCACCTCAGGAAGTGGAGGACACTGCCAATGCAATCCACAACCCCCTCCACCAGTGGGTGGCTGGCTTTCAGCCTCAGATACATCCAGCGGGTGGCAGCTAGGAGGGTCCGGAGGACTTTGGACATGGTTTGCAGCAGTAGCTGCCAGTGGAGGGAGCAGGAAGTGACAGACTGGACCAGACTAGTGTGGCCACGGCACTGGGCATGTTCTGGCTGAAATAAACTACCAAGGGGAGCAGCTAGGGCTCTCACCGCTCTCGGGATGGTGTCACCTCTGGTGGGTGTCACCTGACCTGGGTGTGGAGCGCACCCCCATAGTGACACCACTGACACCCCCCTCATGTGTGGCACCCGGGCAGACCGCCCCCCTTGGTACGCCCCTGCCAGGATGTGCCTCACATCCTGTCCTCCTCTCTTCTGCCACAGAGAAGCCGAGCACTGGTATTCTAACACGGCAGTGGATGCGGCAACGGGGGGGATGCTGGTCAATATTTGCTCCATAAGACACACAGACATTTCCCCCCATTTTTGGGGGGGAAACGGCGTGTCTTATTGAAAGAAAAATACTGTACTGGCTGGATCAGCAGATGCACATATGTTGTAGAAGAAAAAAAAGCCTAAATAAGGAAACAAATACAGCCATTACACCTAATAATTGGTAATCAGATGTTTGATTTTGGGTTTAACACTGCTTTAAGTAATGACAAGTTATAATAGTTATAGGCCCATAAACTCATAGGCCCATAGCCAATTACTCTGGTCAATAGAGGGTGTAGAGGTGTGAAAGATGAACTGGTTCAAGGATTTGGGTATTTGCAATGTTGCCATTGAAGCTAAATGGAAAGGCCCTCTTCTCCCTTTAAAACATGGTATTTTTTTTCTTTTATCCCTCAAGTATGGATTCACTCATCCCTATTAGCAAACCACAGAACATCACTGCAAATTTAAAAACATGCAAAGTGCAATATAGAGCAGTGCTGTCTTGTGCGTTCTCTGTACACCAGTGCAGGAAAAGATCATAGAGTAGGAGTTAACTGTCACATGACTTGTCAGGCCTTGCTCCCAGCTGATGGTGGCTTGCATGTGGATTTTGTGAACACAAGTGGAATTTTGAACTAAAGTGGAGAGTTAAAAACCAGGAGTTGAAAACAGGAGTTAAAACAGGAGTCTTCTAATCTGTAAGTAACATCTTAAACTCCCCTTAAGTAATTGTATTGCAACTGGGAAATTTAGTGCTAGCAGGGTTGAAGGTTTTGCTCAGTGCACAGTGTGCCACATGTATGCAAAATTGGTGCAACATCTCCAGGATGGTGACAGATGTGAGCAGGTTGCCCTTCTGGAAGCTCGCATTAGAGATCTGGAGGAGCAAGTTGCAACACTGGGCAGAAAGGACAACCTTGAAGGTGGTCAGTAGGGTTGATGTGGAGGGTGGAGGGGCAAGTCAGGATTATCAGATAGGAAGATGGGTTATTCTAGTTAGAGGGAGTGGATGGGGCTCGCAGAATAGGAAGGCCAGTCCTGTGTTTGTGCATCAAAACAAATTTGCCAAGTTTGGTGAAGATGTGGAGGTGGCAAACACCGAGGTGGCATCCCTAGATGTCACTGCTACCCCTAACAGCCGGGAGAGCAGCCCATCTAGTAGAGGTGGTGAGGGGAGTACAGGTAGGCCTAGGCAGTTGGTGGTAATAGGGGATTCTATAATCAAAAGGACAGATAGAATAATTTGTCACCAGGATCACCTCAACCGAATGGTTTACTGTCTCCCTGGTGCTAGGGTTCGGCATGTGGTGGACCGGGTGGATAAATTACTGGGAGGGGCTGGGCATGACCCAGCTGTCTTGGTACACGTTGGAACCAATGACAGTATACATGGAAGGTGGAGGCTCCTTAAGAATCAATTTAAAGAACTAGGCTGCAAGTTAAAGGGAAGGACCTCCAAGGTGATATTCTCTGAAATATTGCCTGTGCCATGCGCAACACAGGAAAGGCAGGGGGTGATTAGAGAGCTGAATGCATGGCTAAAGATCTGGCGTAGGGAGGAGGGATTTGGATTTCTAGAGCACTAGGCTGACTTTTCATTGGGGTGCATCCTATGTGCTAAAGACGGATTGCACTTGAATGGAAGGGGGTCTGCTGTGCTGGGGGAAAGGCTGGAGGAGTATTTAAACTAGGATTGAAGGGGGAGGGTGAAGTAGAATTACATTGGGAAGACAGGTCGGTTAGGGGTCAGACATTAATGGAGGGTTTAATGGGGATAGATGGGGGAGGGTTATGGCAGGTGACAAGAAAGTTCCCATGTTGCAAACGGCCATTGGAAACTATAGTGCCATTTGTACTACTAAAAATTATATGAAAAACACCAGAGCAAAATGTAATAATGCATTAAAGTGTTCACCAATGCCAGAAGTCTGCCAAGCAAAATAGGTGAGTTGGAAGCTCTGGTGCATGAGGAGCATTATGATGTAATCGGTATTGCTGAAACTTGGCTTCAATCCTCACATGACTGGGCTATTAATATTCTTGGCTAGGCACTCTTTTGGAGAGACAGGGTAAAAAGGAAAGGTGGTGGGGTCTGTCTCTATGTGAGAAGTGATCTCAAAGCAAGTGCGAAAGAGGACCTGATGGAGAGTGTGATGAGTCTGAAGCATTATGGGTAGAACTGCATATAGATGTGCGTAGTTCAAAGTTAATCATTGGAGTTTGTTATAGACCACCCAATGTTAACGAAGAGGTGGAGACTCAGCTCCTTGCACAGATGGAAAGGACTGCAAGGGCTGGGACGGTGATAATAATGGGTGATTTTAACTACCCAGAAATTGACTGGAATAATGGCACTGCTGGGACAGTTAAAGGGCAAAAATTTATAAATTACAGGACAATTTTATGGTCCAGTTTATTGAGGCCCCAACTAGGAATGAAGCTCTGTTGGACCTGGTAATCTCAAACCATGCAGAGCTTATTACTAATGTTCAAATAAAGGAACACCTGGGTAGCAGTGATCATCAACAAGGTAGTGACAATGTGAACAGTGAAAAGAAAAAACAATGCAGCGCTATACATAAAAATCAACACAAATGTGACTATCAGCTGTGCAGCATGATAATATATAACTAAATATAAAAAATGCAGAAAGCCAAATACAATATTGTATTATTATAGTGAGTCCATTATCATATTAACGACCAATAACGTGAACATTATGGTCATGTAAATGTTCAACAAAGGTGAGCAGTATAAATGTAAGATGAGTGAGAGGTATCTCAAGGGTGCTACGTGGTTTCACAGAGGTGGTGTTCCAATACTCAGTATCAACAGCAAAGAATGAATGGAGCAAATACGCTTACCGAAACAGGTGGACATGTTTGCCGTACGGCTAGGTGTCATACAGGCTTAAGGATCGATCGATTCAAATAGATGTTTGTTGTAGAGGCGTATACGGCAGGTTCCATTGGTTCCTTTGTAGCAATGGTAAACGACCTAAAGACATCAGATGTTCCAGGTTAGGGATGAGCCGAACACCCCCCGGTTCGGTTCGCACCAGAACCTGCGAACGGACCGAAAATTTGCACGAATGTTAGAACCCATTGACGTCTATGGGACTCGAGCGTTCAAAATCAAAAGTGCTCATTTTAAAGGCTAATTTGCATGGTATTGTCCTAAAAAGGGTTTGGGGACCCGGGTCCTACCCCAGGGGACTTGTATCGATGCAAAAAAAACTTTTAAAAACGGCAGTTTTTTCGGGAGCAGTGATTTTAATGATGTTTAAAGTAAAAAAAAAAAAATGAAATATTCCTTTAAATATCGTACCTGGGGTGTGTCTATAGTATGCCTGTAAAGTGGCGTGTGTTTCCCGTGTTTAGAACAGTCCCTGCACAAAATGTCATTTTTAAAGGAAAAAATCTCATTTAAAACTGCTTGCGGGTTTAATGTAATGTCGGGTCCTGGCAATATGGATGAAAATCAGTGAGACAAACGGCATGGGTACCCCCCAGACCATTACCAGGCCCTTTGGGTCTTGTATGGATATTAAGGGGAACCCAGCACCCAAATTAAAATAAGGAAAGGTGTGGGGCCACCAGGCCCTATATACTCTGAACAGCAGTATACAGGCGGTGCAAACAAGACAGGGACTGTAGGTTTGTTGTTAAGTAGAATCTGTTTTTAATTTTTAACGGGTACATTTTTAATGTGTTTGGCTCCAGCCAAAAAATCTTTTTTAAGCTTTTTGGAAAACATAGGGAAGGGTTATCACCCCTGTGACATTTGTTTTTCTGTCTTTCCTCCTCTTCAGAAGATTTCACCTCACTTTTTGTCCCAATGACAAATGTTTTTTGAAAATTTTGGGTTTTTTTGTGGAACAAGGATTGGAAAGCATCAGTGGAAAGGAGAAATGTTTTTTCCCATATTAACTCTTACAGGAGAGAATTTCCCTTCCTAGGGGTAGATTTCATCTCACTTCCTGTTGTCTCCTTCCGTTTGCAAGTAGGAGTCATTTGTAAGTTAGATGTTTGAAAGTAGGGGCCTGCCCTATATACTCAGCAGAAATTTGGGCCTTAGGTGTTGTTGTGGCCACAACACTGTAAGCCCTCACAGGGCCCTGCTGTGAAATATTAGATCAAGAATTGTAATAACATGCCCCTGTTGAACAAGGGCAGAAAAATTGGGCCTTTGGTGGTGGTGGTACTGATATGTACTGATACTGCAGCTAGCAAAATCAACTGCCTGCCTGTAGTATGAGAACACCATCAACCTTCTACAGGTAGCTTTAGCTGAACACTGTGCAGAGCTTGCAAAAAACTAACTTGTAGCTTTTTTAGCTGCCTGCGGTAGTGATAGGATCAGGAAAACACCACCGACCTTCTACAGGTAGCTTTAGCTGAACATGTGCAGAGCTCGCAAAAAAATAACTTGTAGGTTTAGCTGGACACTGTGAGGAGGACGCACCACACTAACTTGTAGTTTTAGCTGAACACTGTGAGCAGGACGCACAGCACTAACTTGTAGTTTTAGCTGTACACTGTGAGCAGGATGCACTGCACTAACTTGTAGGTTTAGCTGAACACTGTGAGGTGGACGCACCACACTAAGTTGTAGTTTTAGCTGAACACTGTGAGCAGGACGCACTGCACTAACTGTAAATAGTCTAGCTGCCTGACTGTGGTACTAATAGGATCAAAAGAACACCAGCAATTTTCTTCAGGTAGCTGTAAATACTGTAACAAGACAAGCCTGCCTGTCAGTAAGAAGATAACAGGAACGGATCTAGCTGAACACTGTGAGCAGGACGCACTGCACTAACTTGTAGCTTTAGATGAACACTGTGCAGAGGTCTCACTACGCTAACTTGTAGGTTTAGCTGAACACTTGGAGGAGGACGCACAGCACTAACTTGTAGTTTTAGCTGAACACTGTGAGCAGGACGCACCGCACTAACTTCTAGGTTTAGGTGAACACTGTGAGGTGGACGCACCGCACTAACTTGTAGTTTTAGCTGAACACTGTGAGCAGGACGCACCGCACTAACTTGTAGGTTTAGCTGAACACTGTGAGGTGGACGCACCACACTAACTTGTAGGTTTAGCTGAACACTGTGAGCAGGACGCACCCCACTAACTTGTAGGTTTAGCTGAACACTGTGAGCAGGACGCACCCCACTAACTTGTAGTTTTAGCTGAACACTGTGAGCAGGACGCACTGCACTAACTGTAAATAGTCTAGCTGCCTGACTGTGATACTAATAGGATCAAAAGAACACCAGCAATTTTCTTCAGGTAGCTGTAAATACTGTAACAAGAGAAGCCTGCCTGTCAGTAAGAAGATAACAGGAACGGATCTAGTTAAACTGAATACAGTGTATATATATATGCAACAACTGGGATGCATATATATATATATACACAATACACTGTAAGTGCAGCTAACTGACTGTTCTGCCTAATCTATCTAACTCAAATCAAATGACACTGTCTGTCTCTCTCTCTATCTATGAACGCCGGAACACACACTACACAGGGCCACCGTGCAGGCGGCCTTATATAGTGTGGGGCATGTGCTAAATCCCCTGAGCCATAATTGGCCAAAGCCTCCTTGGCTTTGGCCAATTATGGCTCTCTGTTCAGACGGCGCTGTGATTGGACAAGCATGCGGGTCATAGTGCATGCTTGGCCAATCATCAGCCAGCAATGCACTGCGATGCCGCAGTGAATTATGGGCCGTGACGCGCCACACGAATTTGGCGCGAACGGCCCATATCATTCACAATTTGGCGAACGGGCGAACAGACGATGTTTGAGTCGAACATGGGTTTGACTCGAACACGAAGCTCATCCCTATTCCAGGTCTGGTTGTACGCACTTCTCCTACAGGTGTATATAGGAGGAATGCACCTTTCACAAAGCCATCATGGGGACATGGAAAAGGAAAAAAAGGCTCCACATAGTGCTTAAATACAAAGAAGCAGGTTTATTTTAAACCAAATAGGGTAAAAATCTAGATAACAGCAGCCAAGATAAAAGTGATCACAATAAAAAGTAACGTGGTACCAGGAACAAAAAATCAATCGCAACCCGACATGTTTCGGACTAGAGTTCCTTCTACTGGGGCATAATATAACTACATTACTATGTAACTATGTAGGTCTTTTTCCTCTTCTTCCTATTTTCATGAAGGATCACTAATGGTTACAGCAGTGCCAGTGACAGAAACAAAGTGGCTGCAATGTGCTACCATTCAAGTGTTTTAGTAAAACAACAGTAGAGGGGTTAATTGTGGGAGTTTAAAAATGTGTACTCTATAGCAGAATTTGAGTAAGCAGCACTGTAGCTTAGTGGTTAGCACTTTTGCCTTGCAGTCCCACACATAATTTATATAGGGCTTTCAGGTGCATTGATAAACTGGACTACAGGAGTCTTATGGGCTAATATCATGGTAGATATGATCATCTTGAAGACATCTCCCTGTCTCAGAGCGTGTGCTTCAAAAGACATGCCAATAAAGATGGTTATTGAGAAGCAGAATGGAGCATTAGTCAATGGGACAGGAGATTTGGTTAGGCAGGAAAAGACCAAATTAACAATGCAGGAGTACCAGGTTCTTCTTGACTAATTCAAAGATATCATTATGATACCCTGTTATATCTGATATGGAATTTAAGGGGGGGCCCCATACTATTTTTTTTGGTGTCCCCCTAGAAATCCATACCAGACCGGAAGAGGCGGTTTTGAATTGGGGACACTCACTACCTGGAGGAAAGGTATCTGGATTATAGGAGGCTTCCAGATACTAATAAGCCTCCCACCTGCAGACCCCCACAACCACCGGTCAGAGTTGTGGGGGTGAGGACCTTGTCCTCATCAACATGGGGGCAAGGTGCTTTGCCAAGGGTCCTCCCTGTGAAATTAAAAAAGCTTACAACCAAAATAAATTAAATAAAGCAAAAAAAAGTAAAAAACTTAAGAAAAAAAATCAGCAGGAAAATATCTAATAAAATAATAGCTAACGTAAAAAGGGGAGGGAGGAGTTAATTCGGCTGTTAAAAAAGGTAAATAGGAATCCATTTTATACAAAAAAAAACTAACTTGTAAGGTATCTTTAAATGAGGTCATAGGCTGATATCAGGTCACCCTATAAATCTACATATGGATGAAATAATAAATACAATGAAATAACACATTGATTTAATATACTATTTACTTAAAAGAGAAGTATTGGGTTTACAAAAAAAACCTATATACTCACCTAGGTGGATGCAGGATTTATCCAATGCTGCAATTGTCCTCCGCTGCTTGTACACTGAGAACTGAGCAATCAAAGATGGATAATTGCTCAGTTCTTCCCTCTGCTTTGAGCAGAGAGTGTTGGCTATCAGTCACCAGCGCTCTGCTCTGCACCTCCAGCGCTCACTGCAGTGCTGGGCTGGGGAGTGAGTGGCTGGCTCAGCCTTCCAGGAGCACAGCTGAGAGGCTGAACCAGCTGCTGGTACAGGAGCACTCATGCAGTCTCACCCCCAAGCCTTGCTCTCTGCATCTGAAGAGAAAGACAGTGAGAATTGGTCCTGCCCCCTGCTCCCTCATCACTGGCTTTGATTAACAGCAGTGGAAGAAAATGTCTCTCTCTGCCTCAGCAAAGTCTTTGAGATCAGGAAGTGAGGGGAGAGAAGAGCTGCAGTGGACCAAATTAGGGCTCAGGCAAGTAAAGGTGGGTGAGGGGGGATACTGATGCCTAAACATTTTATACCTTAGGAATGCAGTAAGGTCAAAATGTTCAGGCTGTATATCCACTTTAGAGTTTTTTTTTTCTTTGAGTCACTTGTTTCCATGTCCTTTGCATAAAAATAGGAACTAGGTGCAGAAAAATGGCAGGTGCTGATGAGTCAAAATCTGAAATATTTGGCTGCAGCAAAAGGCAGTTTGTTTGCTAAGGACTGGAGAGTGATACAATAATGAGCATCTGCAGGCAACAGTGAAGCATGGTGGAGGTTCCTGGCAAGTTTCAGGCTGCACTCTGCAAATGGAGTTGGAGATTGGGTCAGGATCAATGGTGTCCTCAATGCTGAGAAATATGGGCAGATACTTATTCATAATACCATACCATCAGAGATGCCTGTGATTAGCCCAAAAAATATTCTTCAGCAGGTCAACAACCCCAAATATGCAGCCAACGTCATTAAGAGCTATCTTCAGTGTAAAGATGAACAATGAGTGCTGAAAGTGATGGTTTGGCTCCCACAGATCCCTGATCTTAACATCATTGAGTCTGTCTGGGAATACATGAAGATACAGAAGGATTTAAGGCAGCCTACATCCACAGAAGATCTATGGTTAGCTTTCCATGAAGTTTGGAACAACATACCTTCCAAAGTGTACCTAGAAGACAAAACGCTGTTTTGAAGACAAAAGATGGTCACACCACATATTAAATTGATTTGGATGTCTCTTCTGTTCTTTTACTTTCTATTTTGGTAAACTATAAAAAATTAACTATTAATACTCTATTTCTGAAAGCTTTTTAAATTTACAGCATTTTTTTCTCACCTGTCTAAGACTTTTGCGCTGTACTTTATATCACAATATGACACATTTACATTTTTGCACATAAAAAGTAAACCTTTTGGTAACGTATCTGTGAAAACAAAAATTTTTATGTATTTGAAAGGCTTATATTAGGGATTGGCCGAACACCCCTGGTTCGGTTCGCACCAGAACACGTGAACAGGCAAAAAGTTCTAACGAACATTTCTATGGGACATGAGCATGAAAGATCAAAGTCACAGTCAAGAGACAGCAGTTGCGGGGAGGCCTCCCATTGAGGCGGAGCTTTTTAATTTTTATCTATTTTTCGGGTCTGTCGGGCGGCGTGATTGAAGGTGGATCACATAGGGGGGCCGGGATCTGGGGGCCCTCTTGTTAAAGGGGGCTTCCAGATTCTGATATGCCCTGCCCACAGACCAATGGCCAGGGTTGTTGAGAAGAGGCTCTTATCCCCATCAACATGGGGCAAGGTGCTTTGGGGGCACCCCAAAGCACCCTCCCCACGTTGAGGGCAAGTGGCCTGGTATGGTTCGGGAGGGGGGCCTGCTTGTCCCCCCCTTTCCTGGCCTGCCAGGCTGCTTGCTTCAATAAGGGTTTGGTATGGATTTTGGGGGTACCCCATACAATTTTTATTTAAATTTTGGCATGGAGTTTCCCTTAAAATCTATGCCAGACCCAAAGGGCCTTGTATGGATTTTGGGGGGACCCCACGCTGTTTATTTTTTACATTTTGGTGTGGAGTTCCTCTTAAAATCTATACTAGACCCAAAGGAAAGGGCCTTGTATGGATTTTGGTGGGGGGAACTCCCATGCAGTTTTTTTCTTAATTCTTTAACTTCAATACACTGTTTTATATACTCTGCACTGCACTGTATACCCTGCACTATATTATATAATGTACACTGACTGCACTGTATATATTTTCTACACCGACTGCACTGTACTACTCTAGCTAAACTGAATATAGTGTATACGTATATATATATATATATATATATATATATATATATATATATATATATATATATATCACGCCATTAACTAACCTGTCTAATCTAGCTAAAGTTCTTAAAGTTCTTTCAATTAATATCACACTATATGCGGCCGCCGTGTAAGCAGCCTTATATAGTGTGGGCATGGACTTAGTATCCTGAGCTATGATTGGCCAAAGGCACTTAGCCTTTGGCCAATCAGGGCTCTCACAGCAGATCTCACTGTGATTGGCCAAAGCATTACAGGTCAGGTATATGCTTTGGCCAATCAGCAGCCGTCAATGCACTGTGCTCTCACAATGCATTATGGGGTGCTCTGCAGCACTCAAATTTGCCATGAATGCCCCATACAGTGGGGACGGAAAGTATTCAGACCCCCTTAAATTTTTCACTCTTTGTTATATTGCAGCCATTTGCTGAAATCATTTCAGTTAATTTTTTTTCTCATTAATGTACACACAGCACCCCATATTGACAGAAAAACACAGAATTGTTGACATTTTTGCAGATTTATTAAAAAAGAAAAACTGAAATATCACATGGTCCTAAGTATTCAGACCCTTTGCTGTGACACTCATATATTTAACTCAGGTGCTGTCCATTTCTTCTGATCATCCTCGAGATGGTTTTACACCTTCATTTGACTTCAGCTGTGTTTGATTGTACTGATTGGACTTGATTAGGAAAGCCACACCTGTCTATATAAGACCTTACAGCTCACAGTGCATGTCAGAGCAAATGAGAATCATGAGGTCAAAGGAACTGCCTGAAGAGCTCAGAGACAGAATTGTGGCAAGGCACAGATCTGGCCAAGGTTACAAAAAATTTCTGCTGCACTTAAGGTTCCTAAGAGCACAGTGGCCTCCATAATGAAGCATGGTGGTGGCAGCATCATGCTGTGGGGGTGTTTTTCAGCTACAGGGACAGGATGACTGGTTGCAATTGAGGGAAAGATGAATGCGGCCAAGTACAGGGATATCCTGGACGAAAACCTTCTCCAGAGTGCTCAGGACCTCAGACTGGGCCGAAGGTATACCTTCCAACAAGACAATGGCCCTAAGCACACAGCTAAAATAATGAAGGAGTGGCTTCACAACAACTCCGTGACTGTTCTTGAATGGCCCAGCCAGAGCCCTGACTTAAACCCAATTGAGCATCTCTGGAGAGACCTAAAAATGGCTGTCCACCAACGTTTACCATCCAACCTGACAGAACTGGAGAGGATCTGCAAGGAGGAATGGCAGAGGATCCCCAAATCTAGGTGTGAAAAACTTGTTGCATCTTTCCCAAAAAGACTCACGGCTGTATTAGATCAAAAGCGTGCTTCTACTAAATACTGAGCAAAGGGTCTGAATACTTAGGACCATGTGATATTTCAGTTTTTCTTTTTTAATAAATCTGCAAAAATATCAACAATTCTGTGTTTTTCTGTCAATATGGGGTGCTGTGTGTACATTAATGAGGAAAAAAATGAACTTAAATGATTTTAGCAAATGGCTGCAATATAACAAAGAGTGAAACATTTAAGGGGGGTCTGAATACTTAGCGTCCCCACTGTATGTTCGTTTGTTCTGCAAAAAAAAACCACGGATGTTCGAGTCGAACTTACACTCAAAACTCGCACATCCAGACCACCCGTAGCTTATGTAATCAAAAGCTTGGATTTCTTATTACAGTATTAAGCAGCTGAAACTGTACAAAACGTATTTTATTTTCTGAAAATTAATGAGTATTTTATACAACAGCAGTGTTTATGGAAACACAAAGTGAGCTGTTTGTCAACACAAAAACATGACTGTAGGTGGATTCTTGCAAGGCAGTTGTCTCTTTTAACAGTTGGTCTGCAGCTGCTAAGAATATATTATTTTAGGAGTTTTAAGTGCATTATGTTATGTTTGTCTTTTTCTTTTTATGCTATGTGTGACAAAACATGGAGGACCCTAGGGCTTTATTTTATCTCCCTGACCCTAACTATTGAAACCTTCTGACCTGTGACTCTTCTCAGTTTTGGTTTTAATGAATCTAGTTTTTACTTAAAAAAAAGATGTATTTTGTTTACCTTAACACCGTCTCTTTCATCATATTTCATGGTGACCTTTCAGTATTGGATTTCAGCTGCTAATAGTTTATAGTAACGCAGATTGCTTTTTCTAATAAATAATTAAGGAACTTCTGGGGGGTATGAGGTTTGCAGGAAGGTGGTATAAACTGTAATCTGCAGATAGGAGAGGCTAGAAAAATCATCATCATAGATTTTTTTACAATGTGCTGTATTGGAAACATTTGGAAACAGGATTACAAAATTATGGGAACTGGGATTGGTTGTGAATGTACAGCAAGCACATTACAGGAACATAATTCTAAAATAATATAGACAGTTGGGGTCCCTTAGAGCCATCAACAAAGAAGACAATACATGATTCAACCAGGGTCAAACAATAATCAAAATGTTAGTTAAAGTAAAATAATCATACATCATTTACCTTTCTTAATTCTGGATTTTTGTGTTAAATAATCAGATTTTTATAATCTGTAAATTTGGACTTTTTATGACAGGAATTGTCTTTACTTATTGTAATAAAACTCTGCTATATTTACTTATTTGTTCAATGTGATTAACAATAGGACTATTTGTTATACATGTAAGTTAATTAAGGCATCGTACACTATTCGTGCACCATTTACATAACATACTGTATATGTATTTTTATTTGAACATTGCCAATAACAGAAAATAATGTGTACTCTACATTGGATAGTTCTGGTTGCTGAATAACACTTTTTTAGGCTTCAATAGTGCAAGAGTTAAGGTTATATATTATTTAATAGTATTTTTTTCTCAGTAATATCCAATTAATATTCAATAGTTCTGTCACAGAAATGGAATAGAAAGCTGCATACTAATTTATTTGCAGGAGAAAGGAGTAGTAGATTGTGGATAAGCTAACTTTTTTAGGCATAGCTTACTAAAAAAGTAATGTGTAGTAAAAAATGGATATATATTGTCAGGTTTTCTCACTTACATTTATGACTCAAACTATACAACACTACTTTCAAATATCTATATATACATATTCAAATGAGAAAATCACAAATTGACTCTGGTTGCATTCTACATACATATTCATACACACTGATACAGATCCAAGATCCAGTAACCAAAGAATGAGAAAGGGAAGCACTCATAATGCCACATCTGTAAATTAAGGGAAACAAGAGAGGGTACTGATTAGGTAACTAAAAGTTGGACTTTAAAGACATAGAAACAATGGAGAAGTAGCAGAAATAATATTCATAATATTTATTGAAAAAAATTCATCATATAAACACAGTGTTCAAAAAGGATAAAAAATGTGAAAATGATACAGTTTGTACAATGAGCCCTTGTGTGTCTACGCGTTTTGCCATTAGGCTTCTTCAGGACACGATCAAGGTTCGGAGACGTAACAAAACAAAAAGTAAAGAGAGCGAATCTCACTTTCTGAAATGAGATATATTCCAATTAAAATCAGAAATATTGCATGTACATTTTGCATCGTGTTACATTAAAAAGCATATGGTATATGCATATGCTAATTATCCAAGAGAAACCAGAAGAAACAGAAAGATGCCAACAAAAAATAAGATACCTTCAAGTTGATTAGGCCTCATGTACAAATTCCCAGTAGACGGAAAATTTCCAAAAGTATGGAATGCTTATAGCAAACTG
This sequence comes from Aquarana catesbeiana, assembly GCF_042186555.1. Classification (NCBI taxonomy): domain Eukaryota; kingdom Metazoa; phylum Chordata; class Amphibia; order Anura; family Ranidae; genus Aquarana; species Aquarana catesbeiana. Next base: position 284,825,588 of record NC_133328.1, read on the forward strand.
TGAAAAAGTAAACAATGTACGATTGGTTCTAATAGGTATTGTGCAAAACAATGGATAACTTATATTACATAGGAAGCACTGAGGAACAAAGGGTACCTACTGGTATGTAAACTTCAGGTATTGCTATAACAGGGGCAGGTGTTCGTCTTATATCCAAGCATGAAGATGACCACCAGAACAGTAATACTGGTCAGTCCAGGATCCAAACCCTAATAAGATTAAACAGAGCTAGTGGCATGTAATACAGCCCAAGCTAGCATAGACTGCCTGTGGACAAGAGATGTGGGGGAGAGACTGAGTTACAAACATTGCCCGTTGGTGACAACCATGATAATAATTTCAGGGGTAACAACCAAAGTACTTACATGAAGATTAAGACAAACGGGTATGCCCCTAGGAGACAGCTGGGTGCTATACATAGAGTCCATATTAAAGCGCGGGCTATTTATACTCCCTGGCCGTGTCCCAGCCTGTAGATGGAACAACGTCATATGACGTAATCACGTCAAGACGTCATAAGTGAAATGGATTGTGGGGACTGTATGCAGCGCAGCGAGCGGGCCTCCGCTCGATTTGCGCATATGCATAGTGAATAGGGCAAGAGGGCTAAATTATGGGTTTTTTTAGGCAGAGTGATGAGCAGAATTCAGCTCAGACTGCACTTACGTACACACCAATAGGACAGAAGAACTTGCTCAGATACGAATGCCTTGGATAGAGATAATGATAAATAAGGGGTATCACTGCTGGGAGTACCTCCATAGGAAAACAATAGGAGGCAGAGGAAATATAAAGCATCTTCTAGGTAGGCACCAAATAATGGATCCCGTGGATAGAAAGCATAGGATAATTAAAAACAACACTACATATGAACACTTGTAAATCAGTTATATACATATTTGTAAATCTTATTCCATTGTTTAGAGATGTAGTTATAGTAATTAGCTTAAAACACAGCCGAGTGAAAAACTCATACTATCAATACATTACTATATATCGTTCATTTGTAGAATCTTTTTGTAACGAGCCCCTGCTCGCTCGGTTCCACTCTCCCGACACTCCTCTGCTGTTATCGAATCAGATTGCAGATCGCAACGTCTGATGGTTCAGTCATCCGATGCTCCGGGATTAGAACTACAGCTATGTGCCGTTCAAATCCAGTTGTGATAGCTCAGAACAAACACCAGGCAGGCTGTATGTAAGTTCAAACAAGGATATCTTTTATTGAAAGGAATACTGGCTCTTTTATACAGTAAAAGAGGAGGTGTATACCTCCTGCTCATATTACTCTGAACATACACCTGTGACCAGAAACCTAATTAACATTGGCTAATTAACTAATCCCTTTAGACAGCCTAGATGACTCAGTCATGACCTTTAGGCCAGACTGGCCGTCTTGTAGCTCAGAAAACACAATCAACATAATCACAAATCAACACCGAACTCTTCTTCGCACAATAGCAGAGTTAATTAACACAAACAACAATGGGGATCTAATGACTCTTAGATCCCATACTAGACTTATTTACAATACACATTCTAGCAGGCAACAGACAGACAGGTGGCTGGAATTGACATCAGCATCTCCTAACAGTATTTGTCCCAGCATTATGAATCAGAGGAGAAATACTTCAGTGTTCCAAGCTTCATGACAATCCAGTATTCCACGGTTCATGACACTTTTACTTGTTGACTAAACAATCACTGTAAAAAAAAGCGGAAATAGACAAAAAATTGTCAAGTAGGGAACAACACACTGGGAGAAAGGGATTAACAAAATGGAAAGGGAGAGGGAAAAGAGGAAGAAAGAGGAAAAAAGGGGAGGGCAGGGTATGCAAATGGAAAATACATATTGTGTGGGAATCAAATATATGATTCCATTAAAGAAAAGATCTAAAACTCATCATGTCATTGAGGCCCAGGTACGTGGTGGCCTGCAAACTGTGTATCCATTGGGTCTCTCTTTGGAGAACTCTTTGGTCAAAGTTTCCTCCTCGAGGATCTTCATGGATAACATCAAGAGCAGCAAATTTGAAGACCATTGGGTTGTATTTATGTTTAAAGTCTATATGGTAGCCCATAGTGGTATTTAAGAGGCCACTAGTGGCATAATAGACATGGTCCTTTATCCTCCTCCAAAATGGCCTAATAGTCTTGCCAACATAGAAAGCTCCACATTGGCAGAAAATGATATATATCACTCCTCTAGTCTTAAAAGTAATGTGGGGTCGTAGGGAGTGGATCCGGCCATTTGGAAGAGGAATAGAGGGTCCCACCAATAAAAGGTCACAGAAGTCACAAGTGCAGATCGGAACAAACCCGGAGGGTCTTGGGCTCTATCTTCAGTTTTACGATAATGGTTCCACACTAAACAATCTCTAAGGGATCCTGAGCGTCCAAAAGTTTCGGGTTTAGGCCCTATATACTCGGTTAGGATAAGGTCTGCCAACAAAATGTGCCAATGTTTTTGGATTGCCGATCGTATTTTCTGATATTGGTCAGAGTAAGTGGTTATAAACCTCACTATGCTAGAATCTGTTTTCTTGGGTCCTGGGAAGAGAATGGCATTCCTGGGTCTAGCCACAGCTTTTTTACAGGCCTTTTTAAGGCTGGTTTTACTATAACCCCTGGCCAATAACCATTCATAAAGTCGGTCTGCCTCCTGTTTAAAGTTGGTATCACTAGAGCAGTTGCGTTTGAGGCACAAGTATTGGCCAAAGGGGATGCTTTGAATCAGGGGCTTGGGATGTGCACTCAGTGTTGGCAAGATTGCATTACCCGCAGAGGGTTTCTGATACAGTTATGTAATAATTAGGCCATCTACAGTGATGTCAATAGTGATGTCAAGATATGCAATAGTGGTTAGACTAAATTGCATTGTACATTTCAAATTTTAGTCATTATGACTCAAAATGGCCTTAGATTCATCAAGTGCTGTTGGTGGTCCCGCCCATAGTAACAATATGTCATCTATGTAGCAGAACCACCTTAGCACAAAAGAAAAGAGATTGGAATGCTCACCGTTGGTGAACAAATCACGTTCCCACCCCCCCAGGTACAGGTTCGCATATGAATGTGCACAACACGTGCCCATAGCGACTCCCTGTACCTGGAGGAAGTGGGACCCGTCAAAGGAAAAAACATTCTTGGTAAAAATGTGAGAGAGTAGTTGTAGTACAAAGCCATTGAGGCCTACAGACTTTGGTCCCCTTTCACTAAGGAACCTGACAATAACCTCCATGCCATGTTCGTGTGGAATTGATGAGTATAAGGCTTCAACGTCTATGGGTACCAAAGAGCAGCCAGGAGGCACAGTAAGGCCATCCAGATTTCTCAAAAGATCCGGGGTATCCTTGATACAGGAAGGCAGTGTAATGACGTTTGGACGTAGATATTCATCTATGAATTTACTCGCTCTTTCTGTCTTAGAGCCTACACCAGAGACTATGGGACATCCTGGTGGGTTTTTAGGGTTTTTGTGTATTTTAGGGAGCGAGTAAAAAGTTAGGGTTTTAGGATGAGGGACTTGAATACCCTCAAAAATCTCCCTGGTGATCAAACCGTCGGCAAAGGCGGATTGTATAATGTCATCATATTGCTGGTTAAATATAGTAATGATATCCTCGGATATTGGTTTGTACCACAGTCTATTTTTAAGGATGTCCCAGCACATATTTCTATATTGGAGTTCATTCATCACTACCACATTACCGCCCTTGTCCGAGGGCTTGATCACCAAGTGAGGTTACTGCTCAAGTTGTCAAGTGCAGTCTTGTGTGCTTCACTCAAGTTTTGATTGGCCGATTTATGCAACAATAGTGACTCAATTTCTTTAGTGGTCTGAGTGAAGAAGGTCCACACATTCAAATTAATATGCAGGGATGGAAACTAGGTGGATTTTTTCTTAACCACCTCCCCTAGCGATATGATGTCATTTTCATATAGTGTCGTTTGAACTCGATGGCCCAAGGCCTCATCGGGTTCAGGGGTGTCTTCTAGTGTTTCATTGGGTTCATTATCCTCTAGTAGAAGGATCAAGTTTTTTAAGGCTATGAACTTGGCAACTGAAAAATCTTTCCAAATCTCTTAATGAGAGATTTCAGCTTGTTTATTACATCTGTCATTATCATAAATTAATTTAAAGGTGAGTTTCCTACCAAACAAATAGAGATCTTTAATAATCTCGAATTTGCTTGGTAAGGAGTTGGGGCAAAAACTTAAACCAAGTTGAAGTAGCTCGTATTCTGTGGTACTAAGTAGGGATGAGCTTCGAGTTTGAGTCGAACTCACGTTCGGCTCAAACATCGGCTGTTCACAAGTTTGCCGAACAGCAAATAATTTGGGGTGTTCGCGGCAAATTCAAAAGCCGCGGAACACCCTTTAAAAGTCTATGGGAGAAATCAAAAGTTGCTTTGCTGCTGATATTCACAGAGTTCTGACAAACATATTTTTTATTCTTTCATTATTTCTCATGATCGCCTGAATAATATTTGTTTTTGTTGTTTTTTTTCATGATCTCCATAATAATCTTTTTTTTTTCTTATCATCTCCAGAATAATCTTTTTTTTTTCTAGTGATCTCCATAATTTTTTTTGCCGTTCTGTGTGTCAAGTTACCATGACACCATTATTATCTTGTATTTTTTAACCTCAAAGATACAACTATGTTGGTGTCCCTTGTTAATTTGACATTGTATTTTTGAAATGTACCTGCCTACTTACAAACAAACTGTCCTTTTTGAAGTAAAACACATATCCAAGTATTTGTCAAAAACAAAATTTGCAATTTAATAGGGAGCACAAGGTCATAACAAAATAAAGAGGAAGGCAATGCTGGAGAAACAGTTGGAATTGGTGAATCCTTTGTACCTCAGGGCAGACATCAATTATTTGACTGTCAAAATTGGTAACCTGAGGAGTCCATTTAATAGGGAGCACAATATGGTCCAGGACTCTGAGAGATCGGGAGCAGCATCAGATGACATATATGTCCCGAGGCTGTGGTTTTACAACAGCTTGCGTTTTTTGCTAGACCACACCAAACCCAGGCCATCACTCTCAACACTTCCTTCCATGCTTCCTTCCATGCTGCTGTGGTGGGTGGGGTGGCTGTGGTGTTGGTGGTGTTGCTGGAGGTGGTGGGGAAGTATGGTCCAACTCACAGTGGTGGGTTTGAGTTGTTAGTTCACCCCTCGTCCCCTTGTTTAGGGCCTTCAAAATTATTTCTTCACAAATTGTGCGTTGGCCCTCCTCCATGTGTTCTAGTTTGCTTACTGTGACACATCCAAATGCCTCGTGGCCACCAGGGGTTGTGTTAAGTGCCACATTAGCCTGTTTTAGGAAAGCAGCCGCGGACTCCTCAAGATTCCTCCGCCTTCCTGGTCCTTTTGGTTGGAAGGCGGAGGGGAGGAACCTTGGATTCCGTCAGGCTGCTTGCCACGGCCACCTCCTGGCTGAGACTTTCCTGTGTATGAAAATGGTACATAGTTTTAGTTTTTTGGTCATCAATCGCACACAATTTTGAGCTCATGGCTGTTGCAAATTGAATGTTACCAAAAATTAAAGACTATCATTCTGACCCCAGCATTTTTCATTCTTGTCCCAATCATTTTTGGCTACTACTGTCTATTGATATGTAAACCACTTTGCTAAATCAGAAATTAGTGATCAATAAAATCTAGTTAACACCATTCAATTTTTGACAAGAAATATCTTCAACAATGCTATACCTGGGTCAAGCTGGGCTCCTCAACATCTTCTTCCTGGGTGGAAGGCCCCGGTTGGCCTTCAGGAGCCTCATCTGATGTGGAAGGAAGTGTTGAAGGAAGTGTTGATAGTGCTTGCCTGGGTTCCGTCTGGTCTGACAAAAAACGCAGTCTGTCGTAGTACCACAGTCTGGAGACATATACGTCATCTGCTGCTACTCCTGATCTCATGGAATCCTGGACCTTCTTGCGCTCCCTATTATATGTGCTCCTCAGGCTACCAATTTTGGCCTTCAAATAGTTGATGTCTGCCATGGGATACACCGGCTTCACCAATTCCAACAGTTTATCCAGCACTGCCTTCCTCTTTTGCTTGTTTAAATAGTCCCTGCATTGGACTTGCCAGAGACATGGCAGCTCCCTGTACATGTCTATGAAGTTGGGGAAGAAGTCAGGGTCTGTGAATTTATCCACCATTTTATCTGCCAAGCACAACACAAGACAAACCCTAATGTCAGGCTAAACTCTCCTAATCTTGACCCAATATAGGCCTCAATCTATAAGCAATATAGGTCACTAATCACTGATGCCCCAATTTACAATTGTACCTTAGTTTGAACGATCGGCGCTAACGATCCTCTGTCCTTCACTCACAGATTTTATGTATGTCGCCCTCGTGTTCTGCTTTATATACACTGTGTGAAACTCCGCCCCTGTCCTTCTTTCTAGTTTATTCCCCGCCTCTTCTCTTTCGGATCAGAGGGAGAGCACATGGTGGAGCAGGTGTGTGCTGTTATTATCAGCAACGATGATGAAAGCCCGGAGCAAGGCAGTTCCAGATCCAGGAGGAAATATAAGGCCTCAAATATGTCCTTTGAAGAGATAGTGGAGATGGTGGACATCTTGAAAAGGGCAGACTATGATGGGAAGCATGGACCGTACAGAACCCCAAATGTGAGAAAGGCCAAGATCATGACTAAAGTTGTGAGAAGTCTGCACAGGACTTTTGGGGTACGACGATCCAAGGAGCATTTGAGGAAACGCTGGTCAGACCTGAAATTGAGGGAGCAGGATCAGTATAGAAGGATCAGGAAAGTGCTGCAAAATAGTAAGTATTTGTCATGTGTTCCTATTATTATTATTACTTTCATGCTGGTCCATATGCTTTTATTAACTGTTGTACAGTTTAAAATGCCAAGTTTGAGGTTCGTGGGCACAGTAATCGTTCGTATTAAACATTGTTCATTCGACCACTAATACATTTTTGGCAGATGCAGGTCAACTACATTTGTTCATGCCTATTTTGATTTAAAGAGGAAGTTTATTACATTGTTGTCTAGATGTGTTTGAAACTATAATGAAATGACAACTTGATTCAGTGTAAGGAGAGGACACTCGGCAGCTGTTTGCACAAAAACTTGCACAAAACAGGTAAGTATTCCAGCTTTTGAAAGGGAAAAAGAACATGTCTTCAGCTTGGAACTCTGCCAAAACAGACAATTGGATGACACTTCCAAGCAATGTTTCATATTACTATTTCTAGCATCAAATATCTGTCTGCTAAGTATACCTTTTTTGTCTTCACATAAGGGAGAAAAGAATCATGACATCTGAGGACACCAGTAACCCCACATCTCCTGAAGAAGGGGAACTCAGCACACAACCTGAGGATTTGGATGCAGAACCTGAGGATGTGGATGCAGAACCTGAGGATGTGGATTCAGAGGTTGAGGAAGTGGTTGAAATGGTGTTGACAACAGGTCAGTGTCTGAGATCACATCTTCAGGTAATAGATGGATACCTGCATATTTATAATACATGGTGTGTTTTTTTTATTTTTAGGTGATGTGGATGTTGTGGAAGAAGAAACTCACTTCAACAGTGCAAGTGCACAAGTACTCATCAGTGAGAGCATGGTGTGCAATCAGGATTTAGAAAAGCTCAAGCAAAATATCAATGATGTTCAAAGAAGACTGAGCAACATCATTGATGTTTTAGGCAAAATCTAAACCCCTCAAAAATGTGAATTTTGTTGTTATTGTTGTACATTTTTTAAAAGTTTTAAATTAATTGCAAAGCCAAATTTTGAAGATGCACACAGTATGTCAACATGTGCTATCTGCTATCATGGGATATCAATATACACGTTTTGTGGGTGCAACCCCTTCTTCCAAACTAAAGTAGGTGAGAGGAAGGGGTTGCACCTCTGAAACACGTCCATTGATCCCCCATAAAGGGAGCTAGCACATGTTTACACACTGTGGCTTATTTTAAAAAAGCAAAACCACTTTTCACTACAAGTGCAATGCAAGTGCACTTGAAAGTGCACTTGTAGGGCAAAGTGGATTATCCTTTCTGTATTAAGGCCCAGTGTGTCAACATGTGCTAGCTCCCATCATGGGGGATCAATGGATGATGGCAGATAGCACATGTTGACACACTGTGTGTTTTGTGGCTTTAGAAAAATAGATGTAGGGAAAACACACACATTTTAGGCATGGGATCATGAGCGAAATCCAAATTTTCAGTCCCAATTTGTGTGCATCTTCAAAATTTGGCTTTTATAGGGGTGAGATCACCCCATCTGATGAAGGCAAAATCAACACAGTTTTGACATACTAATGTCCCATATGGCCTTCACTTTAGCAAAGTTGAACTTTGTAAGTTCCTGAGTTTGGGATGTGTATATTATGGTTTTAAACATGCGTGTTTAGCCACAAAAAAAGGCTATATACTGCCAAACATACATGTTATAGACAACAATGTTGTTTTGTTAAACCCTTTTATAACGCACATTAGAATATACTTGTTGTAAAATGTTTTATACTCAACAATGTGTGGCTTCTTCTTTCAATACTCAATACCATTTTTTGATTTAAAGCGGAGTTCCACCCAAAAGTGGAACTTCTGCTCATCTGATTCCTACCCCCTCCGGTGTACACTAACTGGAAATACTTCAAGAGCCTGCCTGTGCTATTAATAGGATCAGAAAATCGACACAAGCACTTGGCTTCATGTAGCTATGCTGTAGGTGCAACTTTGCAGGGTATACAGTACACTAACTGGAAATACTTCACGAGCCTGCCTGTGCTATTAATAAGATCAGAAGAAGCACACAAGCACTTGGCTTCAGGTAGCTATACTGTAGGTGGAACTGTGCAGGGTTACACAGTACACTAACTGTAAATACTTCACAAGCCTGCCTGTGCTATTAATAGGATCAGAAGAAGCACACAAGCACTTGGCTTCAGGTAGCTATACTGTAGGTGCAACTGTGCAGGGTACACAGTACACTAACTGGAAATACTTCAAGAGCCTGCCTGTGCTATTAATAGGATCAGAAGAAGCACACAAGCACTTGGCTTCAGGTAGCTATACTGTAGGTGCAACTGTGCAGGGTACACAGTACACTAACTGTAAATACTTCAAGAGCCTGCCTGTGCTATTAATAGAATCAGAAGAAGCACACAAGCACTTGGCTTCATGTAGCTATACTGTAGGTGCAACTGTGCAGGGTTACACAGTACACTAACTGGAAATACTTCAAGAGCCTGCCTGTGCTATTAATAGGATCAGAAGAAGCACACAAGCACTTGGCTTCAGGTAGCTATACTGTAGGTGCAACTGTGCAGGGTTACACAGTACACTAACTGGAAATACTTCAAGAGCCTGCCTGTTCTTTTAACAAGATCAGAAGAAGCACACAAGCACCTGGCTTCAGGTATCTATACTGTAGGTGCAACTGTGCAGGGTTACACAGTACACTAACTGGAAATACTTCAAGAGCCTGCCTGTGCTATTAATAGTATCAGAAGAAGCACACAAGCACCTGGCTCAGGTAGCTATACTATAGGTGCAACTGTGCAGGGTTACACAGTACACTAACTGGAAATACTTCACGATCCTGCCTGTGCTATTAATAGTATCAGAAGAAGCACACAAGCACCTGGCTCAGGTAGCTATACTATAGGTGCAACTGTGCAGGGTTACACAGTACACTAACTGGAAATACTTCACGAGCCTGCCTGTGCTATTAATAAGATCAGAAGAAGCACACAAGCACTTGGCTTCAGGTAGCTATACTGTAGGTGGAACTGTGCAGGGTTACACAGTACACTAACTGTAAATACTTCAAGAGCCTGCCTGTGCTATTAATAGGATCAGAAGAAGCACACAAGCACTTGGCTTCAGGTAGCTATACTGTAGGTGCAACTGTGCAGGGTACACAGTACACTAACTGGAAATACTTCAAGAGTAGGGATGAGCCGAACACCCCCCTGTTCGGTTCGCACCAGAACATGCGAACAGGAAAAAAGTTCGTTCGAACATGCGAACACCGTTAAAGTCTATGGGACACGAACATGAATAATCAAAAGTGCTAATTTTAAAGGCTTATATGAAAGTTATTGTCATAAAAAGTGTTTGGGGACCTGGGTCCTGCCCCAGGGGACATGGATCAATGCAAAAAAAAGTTTTAAAAACGGCCGTTTTTTCAGGAGCAGTGATTTTAATAATGCTTAAAGTCAAACAATAAAAGTGTAATATCCCTTTAAATTTTGTACCTGGGGGGTGTCTATAGTATGCCTGTAAAGGGGCGCATGTTTCCTGTGTTTAGAACAGTCTGACAGCAAAATGACATTTTGAAGGAAAAAACTCATTTAAAACTACTCGCGGCTATTGCATTGCCGACAATACACATAGAAGTTCATTGATAAAAACGGCATGGGAATTCCCCAAAGGGGAACCCCGAACCAAAATTAAAAAAAAAAAATGATGTGGGAGTCCTCCTAAATTCCATACCAGGCCCTTCAGGTCTGGTATGGATATTAAGGGGAACCCCAGCCAAAATTTAAAAAAAAAAATGACGTGGGGTTCCCCCTAAATTCCATACCAGACCCTTCAGGTCTGGTATGGATTTTAAGGGGAACCCCGCGCCAAAAAAAAAAAAAAAAACGGCGTGGGGTCCCCCCAAAAATCCATACCAGACCCTTATCCGAGCACGCAACCTGGCAGGCCGCAGGAAAAGAGGGGGGGATGAGAGTGCGGCCCCCCCTCCCTCCTGAACCGTACCAGGCCACATGCCCTCAACATTGGGAGGGTGCTTTGGGGTAGCCCCCCAAAACACCTTGTCCCCATGTTGATGAGGACAAGGGCCTCATCCCCACAACCCTGGCCGGTGGTTGTGGGGGTCTGCGGGCGGGGGGCTTATCGGAATCTGGAAGCCCCCTTTAACAAGGTGACCCCCAGATCCCTGCCCCCCCCCTGTGTGAAATGGTAAGGGGGTACATAAGTACCCCTACCATTTCACGAAGAAAGTGTCAAAAATGTTAAAAATGACAAGAGACAGTTTTTGACAATTCCTTTATTTAAATGCTTCTTCTTTCTTCTATCTTCCTTCATCTTCTGGTTCTTCTGGTTCTTCTGGCTCTTCTGGTTCTTCCTCCGGCGTTCTCGTCCAGCATCTCCTCCGCGGCGTCTTCTGTCTTGTTCTCCTCTGGCCGCTCCGCACCCATGGCATGGGGGGGAGGCTCCCGCTCTTCTCTTCTTCTTTTCTTCTCTTCTTCTCTTCTTCATTTTCTTCTCCGGGCCGCTCCGCAATCCATGCTGGCATGGAGGGAGGCTCCCGCTGTGTGACGGCGCTCCTCGTCTGACAGTTCTTAAATAACGGGGGGGCGGGGCCACCCGGTGACCCCGCCCCCCTCTGACGCACGGTGACTTGAAGGGACTTCCCTGTGGCATTCCCCGTGACGTCACAGGGAAGTCCCGTCAAGTCACCGTGCGTCAGAGGGGGGCGGGGTCACCGGGTGGCCCCGCCCCCCCGTTATTTAAGAACTGTCAGACGAGGAGCGCCGTCACACAGCGGGAGCCTCCCTCCATGCCAGCATGGATTGCGGAGCGGCCCGGAGAAGAAAAGAAGAAAAGAAGAAGAGAAGAAGAGAAGAAAAGAAGAAGAGAAGAGCGGGAGCCTCCCCCCCATGCCATGGGTGCGGAGCGGCCCGAGGAGAAGAAGATAGAAGACGCCGCGGAGGAGATGCTGGACGAGAACGCCGGAGGAAGAACCAGAAGAGCCAGAAGAACCAGAAGATGAAGGAAGATAGAAGAAAGAAGAAGCATTTAAATAAAGGAATTGTCAAAAACTGTCTCTTGTCATTTTTAACATTTTTGACACTTTTTTCGTGAAATGGTAGGGGTACTTATGTACCCCCTTACCATTTCACACAGGGGGGGGCCGGGATCTGGGGGTCACCTTGTTAAAGGGGGCTTCCAGATTCCGATAAGCCCTCCGCCCGCAGACCCCCACAACCACCGGCCAGGGTTGTGGGGATGAGGCCCTTGTCCTCATCAACATGGGGACAAGGTGTTTTGGGGGGCTACCCCAAAGCACCCTCCCAATGTTGAGGGCATGTGGCCTGGTACGGTTCAGGAGGGAGGGGGGGCCGCACTCTCGTCCCCCCCTCTTTTCCTGCGGCCTGCCAGGTTGCGTGCTCGGATAAGGGTCTGGTATGGATTTTTGGGGGGACCCCACGCTGGTTTTTTTTTTTTTTTGGCGCGGGGTTCCCCTTAAAATCCATACCAGACCTGTAGGGTCTGGTATGGAATTTAGGGGGAACCCCACGTCATTTTTTTTTTTTAATTTTGGCCGGGGTTCCCCTTAATATCCATACCAGACCTGAAGGGCCTGGTATGGAATTTAGGGGGACTCCCACGTCATTTTTTTTTTAATTTTGGTTCGGGGTTCCCCTTTGGGGAATTCCCATGCCGTTTTTATCAATGAACTTCTATGTGTATTGTCGGCAATGCAATAGCCGCGAGTAGTTTTAAATGAGTTTTTTCCTTCAAAATGTCATTTTGCTGTCAGACTGTTCTAAACACAGGAAACATGCGCCCCTTTACAGGCACACTATAGACACCATCCAGGTACGAAATTTAAAGGGATATTACACTTTTATTGATTGACTTTAAGCATTATTAAAATCACTGCTCCTGAAAAAACGGCCGTTTTTAAAACTTTTTTTTGCATTGATCCATGTCCCCTGGGGCAGGACCCAGGTCCCCAAACACTTTTTATGACAATAACTTGCATATTAGCCTTTAAAATTAGCACTTTTGATTTCTCCCATAGACTTTTAAAGGGTGTTCCGCGGCATTCGAATTTGCCGCGAACACCCCAAATTGTTCGCTGTTCAGTGAACTTGCGAACAGCCAATGTTCGAGTCGAACATGAGTTCGACTCGAACTCGAAGCTCATCCCTATTCAAGAGCCTGCCTGTGCTATTAATAGGATCAGAAGAAGCACACAAGCACTTGGCTTCAGGTAGCTATACTGTAGGTGCAACTGTGCAGGGTACACAGTACACTAACTGTAAATACTTCAAGAGCCTGCCTGTGCTATTAATAGGATCAGAAGAAGCACACAAGCACTTGGCTTCATGTAGCTATACTGTAGGTGCAACTTTGCAGGGTACACAGTACACTAACTGGAAATACTTCAAGAGCCTGCCTGTACTATTAATAAGATCAGAAGATGTACACAAGCACCTGGATTCAGGTAGCTATACTTTAGGTGCCACTGTGCAGGGTTACACAGTACACTAACTGGAAATACTTCAAGAGCCTGCCTGTGCTATTAATAGTATCAGAAGAAGCACACAAGCACTTGGCTTAAGGTAGCTATACTGTAGGTGCAACTGTGCAGGGTTACACAGTACACTAACTGGAAATACTTCAAGAGCCTGCCTGTGCTTTTAACAAGATCAGAAGAAGCACACACGCACCTGGCTTCAGGTATCTATACTGTAGGTGCAACTGTGCAGGGTTACACAGTACACTAACTAGAAATACTTCAAGAGCCTGCCTGTGCTATTAATAGTATCAGAAGAAGCACACAAGCACCTGGCTCAGGTAGCTATACTATAGGTGCAACTGTGCAGGGTTACACAGTACACTAACTGGAAATACTACAAGAGCCCGCCTGTGCTATTAATAGTATCAGAAGAAGCACACAAGCACCTAGCTTCAGGTAGCTACACTGCAGGTGCAACTGTGCAGGGTACACAGTACACTAACTGGAAATACTTCAAGAGCCTGCCTGTGCTATTAATAGTATCAGAAGAAGCACACAAGCACCTGGCTCAGGTAGCTATACTATAGGTGCAACTGTGCAGGGTTACACAGTACACTAACTGGAAATACTACAAGAGCCCGCCTGTGCTATTAATAGTATCAGAAGAAGCACACAAGCACCTAGCTTCAGGTAGCTATACTGCAGGTACAACTGTGCAGGGTACATAGTACACTATCTGGAAATACTTCAAGAGCCTGCCTGTGCTGTTAATAGTATCAGAAGAAGCACACAAGCACCTGTCATCAGGTTGCTATACTGTAGGTACAACTGTGCAGGGTACACAGTACACTAACTGGAAATACTTCAAGAGCCTGCCTGTGCTATTAATAGGATCAGAAGAAGCACACAAGCACTTGGCTTCATGCAGCTATACCGTAGGTGCAACTTTGCAGGGTACACAGTACACTAACTGGAAATACTTCAAGAGCCTGCCTGTGCTATTAATAGTATCAGAAGAAGCACACAAGCACCTGGCTTCAGGTAGCTATACTGTAGGTGCAACTGTGCAGGGTACACAGTACACTAACTGGAAATACTTCAAGAGCCTGCCTGTGCTGTTAATAGTATCAGAAGAAGCACACAAGCACCTGGCTTCAGGTAGCTATACTGTAGGTGCAACTGTGCAGGGTACACAGTACACTAACTGGAAATACTTCAAGAGCCTGCCTGTGCTGTTAATAGTATCAGAAGAAGCACACAAGCACCTGGCTTCAGGTAGCTATACTGTAGGTGCAACTGTGCAGGGTACACAGTACACTAACTGGAAATACTTCAAGAGCCTGCCTGTGCTGTTTATAGATTCTGAAGAAGCACACAAACACCTGTCTTCAGGTAGCTATACTGTAGGTGCAACTGTGCAGGGTACACAGTACACTAACCGGAAATACTTCAAGAGCCTGCCTGTGCTATTAATAGTATCAGAAGAAGCACACAAGCACCTAGCTTCAAGTAGCTACACTGCAGGTGCAACTGTGCAGGGTACACAGTACACTAACTGGAAATACTTCAAGAGCCTGCCTGTGCTATTAATAGTATCAGAAGAAGCACACAAGCACCTGGCTTCAGGTAGCTATACTATAGGTGCAACTGTGCAGGGTCACACAGTACACTAACTGGAAATACTACAAGAGCCCGCCTGTGCTATTAATAGTATCAGAAGAAGCACACAAGCGCTTCAGGTAGCTACACTGCAGGTGCAACTGTGCAGGGTACATAGTACACTATCTGGAAATACTTCACGAGCCTGCCTGTGCTATTAATAGTATCAGAAGAAGCACACAAGTACTTGGTTTCAGGTAGCTATACTGTAGGTGGAACTGTGCAGGGTTACACAGTACACTAACTGTAAATACTTCACAAGCCTACCTGTGCTATTAATAGGATCAGAAGAAGCACACAAGCACTTGGCTTCAGGTAGCTATACTGTAGGTGCAACTGTGCAGGGTACACAGTACACTAACTGGAAATACTTCAAGAGCCTGCCTGTGCTATTAATAGGATCAGAAGAAGCACACAAGCACTTGGCTTCATGTAGCTATACTGTAGGTGCAACTTTGCAGGGTACACAGTACACTAACTGGAAATACTTCAAGAGCCTGCCTGTACTATTAATAAGATCAGAAGAAGCACACACGCACCTGGCTTCAGGTAGCTATACTGTAGGTGCAACTGTGCAGGGTTACACAGTACACTAACTGGAAATACTTCAAGAGCCTGCCTGTGCTATTAATAGTATCAGAAGAAGTACACAAGCACTTGGCTTCAGGTAGCTATACTGTAGGTGCAACTGTGCAGGGTTACACAGTACACTAACTGGAAATACTTCAAGAGCCTGCCTGTGCTTTTAACAAGATCAGAAGAAGCACACAAGCACCTGGCTTCAGGTATCTATACTGTAGGTGCAACTGTGCAGGGTTACACAGTACACTAACTAGAAATACTTCAAGAGCCTGCCTGTGCTATTAATAGTATCAGAAGAAGCACACAAGCACCTGGCTCAGGTAGCTATACTATAGGTGTAACTGTGCAGGGTTACACAGTACACTAACTGGAAATACTACAAGAGCCCGCCTGTGCTATTAATAGTATCAGAAGAAGCACACAAGCACCTAGCTTCAGGTAGCTATACTGCAGGTACAACTGTGCAGGGTACATAGTACACTATCTGGAAATACTTCAAGAGCCTGCCTGTGCTGTTAATAGTATCAGAAGAAGCACACAAGCACCTGTCGTCAGGTTGCTATACTGTATGTACAACTGTGCAGGGTACACAGTACACTAACTGGAAATACTTCAAGAGCCTGCCTGTGCTATTAATAGGATCAGAAGAAGCACACAAGCACTTGGCTTCATGCAGCTATACCGTAGGTGCAACTTTGCAGGGTACACAGTACACTAACTGGAAATACTTCAAGAGCCTGCCTGTGCTATTAATAGTATCAGAAGAAGCACACAAGCACCTGGCTTCAGGTAGCTATACTGTAGGTGCAACTGTGCAGGGTACACAGTACACTAACTGGAAATACTTCAAGAGCCTGCCTGTGCTGTTAATATTATCAGAAGAAGCACACAAGCACCTGGCTTCAGGTAGCTATACTGTAGGTGCAACTGTGCAGGGTACACAGTACACTAACTGGAAATACTTCAAGAGCCTGCCTGTGCTGTTAATAGTATCAGAAGAAGCACACAAGCACCTGGCTTCAGGTAGCTATACTGTAGGTGCAACTGTGCAGGGTACACAGTACACTAACTGGAAATACTTCAAGAGCCTGCCTGTGCTGTTTATAGATTCTGAAGAAGCACACAAACACCTGTCTTCAGGTAGCTATACTGTAGGTGCAACTGTGCAGGGTACACAGTACACTAACTGGAAATACTTCAAGAGCCTGCCTGTGCTGTTAATAGTATCAGAAGAAGCACACAAGCACCTGGCTTCAGGTAGCTATACTGTAGGTGCAACTGTGCAGGGTACACAGTACACTAACTGGAAATACTTCAAGAGCCTGCCTGTGCTATTAATAGTATCAGAAGAAGCACACAAGCACCTAGCTTCAAGTAGCTACACTGCAGGTGCAACTGTGCAGGGTACACAGTACACTAACTGGAAATACTTCAAGAGCCTGCCTGTGCTATTAATAGTATCAGAAGAAGCACACAAGCACCTGGCTTCAGGTAGCTATACTATAGGTGCAACTGTGCAGGGTCACACAGTACACTAACTGGAAATACTACAAGAGCCCGCCTGTGCTATTAATAGTATCAGAAGAAGCACACAAGCGCTTCAGGTAGCTACACTGCAGGTGCAACTGTGCAGGGTACATAGTACACTATCTGGAAATACTTCACGAGCCTGCCTGTGCTATTAATAGTATCAGAAGAAGCACACAAGCACCTGGCTTCAGGTAGCTATATTGTAGGTGCAACTGTGCAGGGTTACACAGTACACTAACTGGAAATACTTCAAGAGCCTGCCTGTGCTGTTAATAGTATCAGAAGAAGCACACAAGCACCTGGCTTCAGGTAGCTATACTGTAGGTGCAACTGTGCAGGGTACACAGTACATTAACTGGAAATACTTCAAGAGCCTGCCTGTGCTATTATTAGTATCAGAAGAAGCACACAAGCACCTGGCTTCAGGTAGCTATACTGTAGGTGCAACTGTGCAGGGTTACACAATACACTAATTGGAAATACTTCAAGAGCCTGCCTGTGCTATTAATAGTATCAGAAGAAACACACAAGCACCTGGCTTCAGGTAGCTATACTGTAGGTGCAACTGTGGGTGGTTACACAGTACACTAACTGGAAATACTTCAAGTGCCTGCCTGTGCTATTTATATTATCTGAAGAAGCACACAAGCACCTGGCTTCAGGTAGCTATACTGTAGGTGCAACTGTACACTAACTGGAAATACTGTAAAAACACCTGCCTGCCTGTCAGTGTTTTAGGAAGAGAATGTCAGGAACGGATCTAGCTAAACTGAATACAGTGTATATATATATATATATATATATATATATATATATATATATATATATATATACAACACCTGGGATGCATATATATACATAATACACTGCAAGTGCAGCTAACTGACTCAACCTGCCTACTCTATCTAACTTAAATCAAATGACACTGTCTCTCTGTATATCTATCTCTCTCCACCGCAACACACTACACAGGGCAGACCTTATATAGTGTGGGGCTTTCACTATACCCCCTGAGCCATAATTGGCCAAAGCCTCCTTGGCTTTGGGCAATTACGACTCTCTGTACACACGACGCTATGATTGGCCAAGCTTGCGGGTCAAAGTGCATGCTTGGCCAATCATCAGCCAGCAATGCACTGCGATGCCGCAGTTAATTATGGGCCGTGACGCACCACTCGAATTTGGCATGAACGGCCCATAACGTTCATAACTCGTCGAATGACCGAACACACAATGTTCGAGTCGAACATGCGTTGGACTCGAACACGAAGCTCATCCCTAGTGGTCAGGAGTTAGTAACCAAGGAGTATGCCTTGGATGTTTGAGATCTCTATTAGACTAATTTTGGAGATGGGGAGTGGTTGCAATTATAGATTTCTTAATAAAACTGTGATAGGAATGGGAGACTTGGCAAGCTTTGCATGCTGTCTAGCCCAGACTGGCCATCGGGCACACCGGGCATTTGCCCAGTGGTCTGGGGCCACCGGGCCTACTTGTCCTTGTGGGTCCCAAAGCTAAGCTTCCCCTTTAGCCCACATCACTCACCCAGCTTCTCTGCGGCTGGCTGTCAGGGCCCGGGGGAATAAACTAGAGATCTGCTGACTCATGAAGGGGGAGGAGCTGGATGAGGTCTCCCCTGTGTCAGCTTTGACTCACATACTGCCGCTGCCTGACACGTGGAGGGAGCCAGAGAGAGAGGGCCAGTAATGATATTATATATTCCCCATGGTAAGGACTTGTCAGGTGGGCAGGTGGGGGGGAGCCCTGGGGATGGGGGGACTAGGGATGATAATGGGGATGAAGGCTTCAATAGGAGGACCAGATCTTGTCACTGGTGTGTGACCCCTTCACCTGGCTGTATCCTTTCCTCTCCTCTGTCCACCTGGCTGCATTCCATCCTTTCCTCTGTCAACCTGGCTGCATCCCCTCCTCTACTCTGTCCACCTGGCTCCATCCTCTCCTCCACCTGGCTGCATCCCCTCCTCTGTCCACCTGGCTCAGTCCTCCCCTACACCTGGCTGCATCCCCCTCCCTTCTGTCCACCTGGCTCCATCCCACCCTCTCCTCTGTCCATCTGCCTCCATTCTCCCCTCCACCTGGCTGCATCCTCTCCTGTGTCCACCTGGCTCCACCCCCCAGCTCTGTCCCCTCTTCTCTATCCATCTGGATGCAGGGCAATTGCCCCAGGTGGCCACGCTAGTCAAGTTTGTGGAGCCAAGTGGCAGATGCTTTTGTTTTATTTAACCATGCCCCCCACTGTCAAAACAATTTGGCCCCACCCACTGTGCGCACCACATTGCTGCTCTGCTTAGGACACCCAAAGGTGTCCCAGGTCTTTTATAATCCTAGTCCAAGTGTATACTACAAAAAAAAATTACAACAAAAATAGGGAACATGATGCTGGCGCTCAATGGTAGCCAGGGCTGGACTGGGACAAAAATTTGGCCCTGGACTTCATCCAGACCAGCCCACTTTCATTTTGCAATCAGGCACAAAAACAGTATCCTGTGCACTTGCGCAAGAGTGACGTCTCATGGCCCAGCTATCCACACAGCAGGAGCACGCAAACCCAGAAGGAAGACCAGGTGAAGCCCCCGGCAGCAGTGACAGCACGCTGCTGGAGGGCTTTGCTTCTCTAGGTAGTGTGATCCCACTTCCTTCCACCTTTCACAAGTGGGATCACACTACCCAGAGTTTTTTTCTTCTTGCATTGGGACACTTTACTCTTACTGCTTTGATTGCATGTTTGCACAGTTTTTTTTTTCTCTGCACAAGAGACTAATTTGCACATTTTTTTGCACTTAAATACCATGGACATAGTTAGGCTGTAATGGTTTTAATTATAAGCATGGCTTATATGTGAATTTTTTGCTGAAAATATTTTTATGCATTTATTTTTTGCACATTTCAATATTAGTTGACACTTATGATGAACTTTTAGCTACATTGGATTTTGCATATTATTTGAATCATTATTTGCACCAAATGGATTTTTGATTATTTATTTTGGTTTATTATTATTATTTTGGTTATTTTGATGTTATTTTAGTTAGCGCCACATCATTTGATATATATTCAATGCCTCTGCATTATGCGGCTGTGCCGGTTACCTGGACGAGTTCCTTGGGGTTCTAAAAATTTCAAGTTCTGACTGAATAGCCAGGCCTCAAGAGTTACTCACCACCAGTTACCCAGCCCTACCCTGCCCCGCCCCTAATTCCGTTCCTAAACACACCCTCATAAATTATATCATGAAATGACATTTAAATGTTTTATGCAGAATTAGCTCACAAAAATAAATATTACAACAGCTTTATCAGTGCCCCTCAGCACAGCCTCATCTGTGCCCATCAATGCAGTGTGATCTGTGCCCGCCAATGTGGCCTCACCTGTGCCCACCATTGCAGCCTCACCTGTGCCCACCATTGCAGCCTCACTGTGCCCACCATTGCAGCCTCACTGTGCCCACCATTGCAGCCTCACTGTGCCCATCATTGCAGCCTCACTGTGCCCACCATTGCAGCCTCACTGTGCCCACCATTGCAGCCTCAATGTGTCCACCATTGCAGCCTCACCTGTGCCACCATTGCAGCCTCACTGTGCCCACAATTACAGGCTCACCTGTGCCCACCATTGCAGCCTAACTGTACCCATCATTGAAGCCTCACTGTGCCCACCACACCGTGCCCACAATTGCACCCTTACTGTGCCCACCATTTCAGCATCACTGTGTCCACCATTGCAGCCTCACTGTGCCCATCATTGCAGCCTCACTGTGCCCACCATTGCAGCCTCACTGTGCCCACCATTGCAGCTTCACTGTGTCCACCATTGCATCCTCACCTGTGCCACCATTGCAGCCTCACTGTGCCCACCATTGCAGCTTCACTGTGTCCACCATTGCATCCTCACCTGTGCCACCATTGCAGCCTCACTGTGCCCACCATTGCAGGCTCACCTGTGCCCAACATTGCAGCCTAACTGTGCCCATCATTGCAGCCTCACTGAGCCCACCACACTGTGCCCACCATTACACCCTCACTGTGCCCACCATTTCAGCCTCACTGTGCCCACCATTTCAGTCCCACTGTGCCCACCATTGCAGCCTCACTGTGCCCACCATTGCAGCCTCACTGTGTCCACCACTGCAGCCTCACTGTGTTCACCATTGCAGCCTCACCTGGGCAGAGGAAGAGAGAGGGTGGCCGGATCATGACTGGGGGAAGAGTAGAGCCACGGGATCACAGAGCAGCATAGCTCGCCGGAACAGCTTACATTACAATTGACTCCTCTCTGCTTGCCATCATACACAGCCCCACCTCCTCCTGACCCGGAGCTTGTGATAGACAGAATGCATCCCGGCCATTGGACCTGCATTCTGTCTATCACAGGCACGGGGCCAGGAGGAGGTGTGGCTGTGTATGACGGCAAGTAAAGTGGAGTCAATTGTAATGTAAGTTGTAACAGCGGGCTATCCTGCTCTGTGATCCTGTGGCTCTCCTTTTCCTTCATGCTCTCGGCTCCCGATCAACCCTGCCCGCCGGCAGTGCTCGCCCCCCGCTCCCAGGAAGCCCAGCTTTGAGTCCTCTGTCACAGAAACCAGCCCACTGAGCCATCGGCCCACTGGGAAACTCGATGCCCAGTACATCCCTGATGGTAGCTGCCTGTAAAAACCCAGCAGAGGCAGACAGAAAACAATCTCTTACGTGATGTGCATAGCCAGATTCTGTTTTCTACTTCCATATGAAGCAGGCTAAATATAACTAAAAGATATCAAGCAAATGGTAGTTGTCTTTAGTTGTAATATGGTAATATGGTTTAAAAAAATAGGCTGCTCAGTCTAAAATGCAAATGCCTATTTTTTGTCCCAGTCGGGGCCTGCTAGCAGAGCACTTGAAGCACAAGTTCTTGTAGCAAGATTGTGTGGCAAGTCTCCAGAAAGAGCAAAGTTGCAGTGGTGAGTCTACAGGAAGAGCTCTGCAAGTCACAGTAACTCACTGTGGTGGGATGACTATTGTACAACATAACTGAACAATAACTTGCAGCAAACTTGCAGAATGTTTGCAAAGAAAGTTGATCTGGAGTCATGCAACTTGCTGCAATTGTGCAACAAATTTGTAAAGCCTGGCAAGTCTAGCAATAGCTTAGCAAGTCATTATTAAGCTTGCAGCTTGACTGCTTGCTATCTGGGTACTTCCATGCATGGTGGGAAAAGGGTGTGGGACACCAGTCTTGCTAATAGAGGCTTTAATGCTCTTCAGCATATACCACCAAGAAAGTTTACATAAATACTCCTGGTGAAGTAAAGACTCAGTTCCTTGGGTTCTTTTCATGTACATTCAACACAAGTTAATTGTGAAAATATATCAAATATGTTAAAATGTTATTAGTGACAGCCCCATTGGTAACTGTTTTATTACAAAATAAGTATAGGGAAATATATACAGTATTTTGAGACAAACTGCTAGCTTAAAAATCCTTGTATCAAACAGAAATGCCTTTAACTGTTTCTGGAAATTACATTATAAGAAAATGTATACTTGAACTGGAGACTTTTAGAAGTTTAAATTGCTATAGGATTCTTTACCATCTTCTCACTTTCCTTTTAAATTTTTATATTTCCATATGTTCAATAAATGTTACCTCATAGAGAAATGGATTTGTTACTGCCATGACTACATTAACCATGGTAATTACCACTTTTTAAAAACATATTGTGCAGTGCTTTCAGGCAGCAGCAATAAATAATGTGCGTTTAGCTGCACCATTGGTCATTCACAGCCCTATCACAGCAACCTCCCCCACTCCAGGAAGATAAATGTGATTTAAATTAATAGCCAGTCCTAAATAACTCCTCAGCTTGTAAACGATGCATTTATCAGGCACAGACAGGCAGTGTCCTTTGATTCATAGTCTCCATTTTACATTGTGAAGGGTGCATACAAAAATTGTTATTTCTTTTTAATAAAGTGTAGCAGACAGTCTTCAGTCATTTATCAAGGATGGTGGCATTCTGACAAACAGAAATATTGTAGCCGCAGATGAATGAGATGGATAAAGCACACATTTCTCAACAAAAATAATCACTGCCCAAATAATCTCATAAAAGTCAGCACAGCTTTTAAGAGCCATGAAAGAAAATACGTCCAAGTGAAAGATACAGCCATGATTTTGTGTTTAACTAAAGACAAAACTGAGGAAACTATTATAGACTACAATATATCTTTGTACAGAAAGACAATATAAATTTTCACCTACATTACTGCTTGTGTGCTATAGTAAAATCATGTTTTGCTTTACTATTTTTTTTTTTCAAAAGAAAAAAAAGAAAACAACTGACTTGTGATTTTAAAATAAATTCAAAATATCTGTATTTTTAAAAATTAGATTGTAGAAAACTGAACTGCGTTGCGTGTACATGAATGAATTATTAGACTAGGTACAAGTTTTAAAATAAACTGGACAAAAATGCATCAATATTTGCAGTTAAATATTTGGAACATAAAAAATAACTTTTTTACATTTTCAGAATTCAACTGTAAAAACCTGTATGGCTCTGCTCTACTAGCAAAGTGAATGGTAACTTTGGAAAGTGTGGGGATGATTTGTTAATGGGTTTGAAAATGTTTAAACAATAAATTGTGTGAATATTCAATTTAATTATCCATTCATGTGCAGAAAAAAAATAATAAACAGGGATTTTCTTTTTAAATGACATGATAATTGACATGCATCTTCAGACAATTTATTGTGTGAACATTCTCAAATCCTTTAGTAAATCAACCATTATTACTTTTCAGAGTGATAGTTAGAAAATAAAGTAAAGCTGCCCAAATCATGTGCTACCAAAAATTCTGTTTTTCTCTTTATTTTCCTCTCACTTGATTTAGAATTTGAAGGCAGGCATTTTCTAGGGGGATTTTTAGCACACTCAGGAGTAAAACTGCTGGCATGTCTAGGTTGTGTCACACAATGGGCGTGGTTAGATGAGGATGGGCCAATTCCTTGCATACACTTCACATTTGCCACAGTCCTTGTACCCTCATAAATTACACTGCCACAGGCAAGACTCTCCCAGGTGCACATAAACCTCAAGGTAAATGATCATTTAAAAAAAAAAGAAGCAATTCCATTAGGGAATGATTTCTCTGCACAAATAATATAAGCATATAATTAAATCTTTGCTGACAAAATCATTGTTAAAACAATAAACATTAAAACAAGGACAGTTTGCAACCAGCAACTATAAAAGCAAGATTATAAAGCAGGCTCTGCATATATCAAAAACCAAGCAAAAGCAATTAGCGCAACCATCCTCTGTGCTCCTAAAAAATGAAATTGTTGCTACCACAATAAAGTGATTCCACCACACTTATAGAAAAGTATAAATCAAAAATATACAGTGTAGCGCAACTTTAAATAAAATCAATAAATCAAGGCCCATATTGCAATGAATACAGTTCATTCTGTTTGCTTTGCTTACAGCAGCTTGGCATTGCATGCCATTGCACGCCATTGCTGAGACTGCCATTGCTGAGACTGTCAACTACTAGGACCCCCAGTCCTTTTTCCCAGAGGTTCTCCCCCCAGTGAGTAGATTGTATTCATATTTTTGCCACCCAAATGCATTATTTTCAATTTTTCCACATTAAACCTCATTTGCCATGTAGTTGCCAATCCTATTAATTTGTTCAGATCTTCTTGCAAGGTTTCCACATCCTGTGGAGAAGTTATTGTCCTGTTTAGCTTAGTATCATCCTCAAATACAGAGATTTAACTTTTTATCCCATCCTCCAGGTCATTTATAAATAAATTAAATAGGATTGGTTCCAGGACAGAACCCTGGGGGACCCAACTTTCCACCCCTGCCCATTCAGAGTACCTCCCATTTATAACTGCCCTCTTAACTCGCCCCTATATCCAGTTTTCAATCCATGTACTCACCCTATGGTCCATGCCAACTGACCTTACTTTGTACAATAAAAGTTTATGGGGAACTGTATTGAATGCTTTTGCAAAATCCAGATACACCACGTCTACGGGCTTTCCTTTGTCTAGATGGCATCTCACCTCCTCATAGAAGGTTAATAGATTGGTTTGGCAAGAATGATTCTTCATGAATCCATACTGATTACTGCTAATGATACAGTTGCCATTGCTATAATCTTGTATATAGTCCCTTATCATCCCCTTCAAGAGCTTGCATACAATTGATGTTAGGCTAATTGGTCTGTAATTCCCAGGGATGTATCTTGGCCCTTTTTTTTAAATATTGGTGCTACATTGGCTTTTCTCCAATCAGCTGGTACCATTCCAGTCAGTAGACTGTTCATAAAATCTAGGAACAATGGTCTGGCAATTACTTTACTGAGTTCCTTAAGGACCCTCGGGTACAAACCATCTGGTCCCGGTGACTTATTAATGTTACGTTTATCAAGTCTATTTCTAATTCTGTCATCTGTTATCCATGAGGGTGCTTCCTGTGATGTGTCATGAGGGTAAACATTGCAGTTTTGGTTACTGAAGCCCCCCGATTCCCTTGTGAAGACTGAGGAGAAGAATAAATTCAATACCTTCGCCATCTCTCCATCCTTAGTAACCAGATTCCCTTCATCATTCTTTATGGGACCAATATGATGTGACCCCCCTTTCTTACTATTTATGTACTTAAAGAATTTCTTGGGATTTTTATTACTCTCCGTGCCTTTCGTGTTCTATCTTAGCCACCCTGATTGCACCCTTACATTTCTTGTTGGATTCTTTGTAAAGTTGGAATGCTGATGATGATCCCTCAGTCTTGTATTTTTGGAAGGTCTCCTCCTTTGCTTTTATATGCATTTTTACATTGGAGTTAAGCCACCCAGGACTTTTATTAGCTCTTTTAAATGTATTTCCCATTGGGATGCACTGGCTAATGCCCTTTTTTAATATGCTCTTAAAGCATACCCATTTCTCCTCCGTTTTGTTTTCTTCCTAAGATTTTATCCCAATTTGTATCTTCTAGCAAGGCTCGTAGTTTAGGGAAGTTGGCTCTTTTGAAATTCAGTGTCTTTGTATTCCCCTTATGTTTCCTATTAGTGTGATTAATACTGAAACTAATTGACCTGTGATCACGGTTTCCTAAATTGCCCCTTATTTCTACATCTGTGATCAAGTCTGTATTGTTGTTAATCAATAGGTCAAGTAACACTTTGTTTCTATTTGGTGCATTTACCATCTGACCCATGAAATTATCCTACAAGACATTTTGGAACTGGAGAACCTTAGATGAATGTGCGGTTCCTTCCACCCAGTCTATGTCTGGATAATTAAAATCTCCCATTATGATGACACTTCCCATCCTTGCCGCTAATCCAAATTGTGATAGGAGGTCAGCCTCCATCCCTTCCCTCTGGTTATACTCCCATTACTAATTTCCCCTTAGTTTAATCCCTTTGCAGCTCTACTCATAAGGATTCCACCTCCTCCCTTGTTCTCTTAGTGATGTCATCTTTCACATTCACTTGTACATAATTTTTGATATGCAAGCATACCCCTCCCACTTTTTTACCTTCTCTATCCCTGCGATATAGGGAATACCCTTGAATAATCACTAGCCAATCATGAGAGCTGTTGAACCAAGTCTCTGAAATTCCTATGAAATCTAAATCCTCCTCGAACAATGGTAGCTCTAGTTCTCCCATCTTGTCCGCCAGACTCCTGGCATAGGTCAACATGCCACGTAGGTTAGATCAGTCACATACTGTCTCCTTATTGGGTGTTCTGAGGTTGCAAATAGATCTTGTTACTATACTTACCTCGGTCTAGGTGCTTTAGTCAACCTACCACTAATGCCCTCAATACTCCCATCTGAAATATGTTCCATGCTGACTATCTCTACCTCTGGACCCCCCCCATTAGCTAGTTTAAAAGCCCCTCTAACTTTTCAGCCATCTTCACTCCCAGCAGATCTGCACCCTTCTCATTTAGGTGCAGTCTGTCCCTTCTTTACAGCTGGTGACCGACTGAGAAGTTGACCCAGTTCTCCAGGAACCCAAACCCCTCCTTACTACACCAGCTCCTCAACCACTTGTTTACTTCCCTAATTTCCCTCTGCCTTTCTGGTGTGAATCAAGGTACCTGTAGTATTTTTAAGAATACTACCTTGGAGGTCCTTTTCTTCAATTTAGCTCCTAAGTGCCTAAAATCATTTTTTAAGACACTCCATCTTCCTCTAACTTTGTCATTGGTGCCAACTTGCACCATGACAGCTGGGTCTTCCCCAGTCCCTCCCAGCAATCTGTCCATCAGATCCATAATGTGCCAAACCAGAGCGCCGGGTAGACAACATACAGTTCGGCACTTCAGGTCTTTGTGACAGATTGCCCTCTCTGTCCTTCTAAGAATTGAGTCCCCTACAACCAGAAACTGTCATTCCTTTCTCTTGGCTTTACTCCCACCCTCACTGGAAGAGTTATTCCCCTGGCAGCTAGGGGAGTCACTCAGCTCCAGCAGTGCTGGTCCCAGACTGGTTTCACCAATGTCACTCAACGGGACATAATTAAAAGGCAAATGTTAGTCACTCACATGGTACAAGATAAAATCAGGCTCATCAGAAGTGTAAAGGACCTCCGTGGTGCTGAGGTGTTGTGAGCACTATCCACAGGCCATTTGAGAAAGGAGGGGGCCAGCCACTCAGTTCCGGAGGCAACAATGGAAGCAGGAAGCTCTGCAGAGCCGTGGATCGCAGCATGAACTGCAGCACTAGCAGGAAGTCATCTTCACACCAAGAAATGTGCAACAAGTTTTGGAGCATACGTAGTACATCAGGAGATGTGTGGGCGTGCTCCTTTAACAAGCTTTTGGCTGGGGCATGAGGAGGCTAATTTATGCAAGGGGCCATTGCAGGGTTAACCCATAAATGGCCTGACAATAATATAGAGAAATATACATAACATAAAATAATATTGTGACAGCATTAACTCAGAATATAACAATAATGTATTCATGAATTAAGAACCAATAACAAAAATAGCATAATAATGGCATTACTATAAAATGGTATAAAACCTTTAAATAACCCAAATTATTAAGCTTATACAAATATCTGAGGAATTCCAATAAGGCAGAAAAAATTAGGAAAAAATAAATGAAAAAAAATCAATTAAATAAGAGTATTAAGGTTGATTTTATGTGTCATGGCTGTACTTACGCTGAATGTCTGGAAGAAACTACACACACAAAAAAAAAGAGTATAGTAAACACTCCTAGAGGTAATATAAAAATGATTAGTGCCTAGTTCATCTTGTTATACATCTACAGTGCATATATTAAAAATAGAAAATAATAAATAATAAAATAGGTTTAACTTATACTAACAATAGAGCAATTCTAGCGAACACCTCTAGACTCACGTTTAAAGAATAGTATTGACTTCAAGCTTTTTATTTAAGCCTCCTGGTGAAAGAGTATCTAAGGTGTAAATCCAGAAGGTCTCCCATTGGCACAACTTGGAAAACCACTATGCCTCGGAGAGATCCCTCGACATGGCCCCAATAATCCATACTTGCAAACCTTAAGGGCCGGATGGTTGACCAACATATAATAGTCCACAAGGGCAAGTAAGGTAGTATACCACAAATTCTGTGGAGCAATTATAGAATATATTTATTTTTGCTGTGAATTGTTTTTGGCCATGGTATACAAAATTACAAGTTTTGCATAATGCTTTGCAGCAACGATACATCTCTTTGAGAAAGGTCAAGCACAAGGAAGCTCTAGTGATGCTGGATTTGTTAGATTTTAATTTACTGGGTGCAATTTTGTTTCTTAGAGTTGGTGCTTTTCTATAGATGACTACAGGTCTATTATCTATGATTGTTTGCAAGTGGGGGTCTTGTGACAAGATGCCCCAATGTTTTGTGAGAATGGATTCCATTTTGCAATTCTGACTGTGAAATATGAAATCTGAAATGGACTGCATACTCTTATCTTTGGGGCATTTTGGCAGTTTGCCTAGAAGATAGGTGTTATATGCTTCATCAACCAGATGCTCTGGGTACTGCTTTTTAAGGAGATTTTGTTTCATTACAACACTCTGGGAAACATAATCAATCTCTCTGGTGCAATTCTGTCTCAGACGACAGGATTGTCCTTTTGGGATGTTTTTAAACCCATAGTGGATAGTGACAGATATCATAATGTAAATACAAGTTACATGCAGTGGACTTGGTGGACTCTAGCAAAAATGTTCCTGAAATCATATCCCAATTCTAGATCCAGGAAAGCTAATGTGTCCCTATTTTGGACAAAGGTGGATGATAAACCAAGGGGATTATTATTACAGTGTGTGACAAATTCATCTACCAGGGAGGAGAGCCGATCAGTACATCATAAATATAAATGACCATAGTAGATGAGATGGGCTGCAAAGGGGTTATGTTATGCCCCTCACTACACGTGACTGAGGTGTATTCGGGCACACTGTTAACTCCTCTCATACCAATGCATTCCAGTAGGCGCAGAATCCTTTTGAACTTTTATTGATACAAGATAGAGTAAAACTGTAACAGATACAGACAAAATGCAATTAACAAAGATCATATAATTAGTGCCATCCTATCTATCTAGCTGAAGATACAATTAGTAAACATACCGAAGATGGATCCGGATGGCTAACGTAGAGCTTAGCAGCAGATGTGTATGCTTCCATGGTAGGAAAAGATGGAAAATGGTGGAGGAAGCTGATGCAAGGCCTGATGGGATAGAAAGTACGGAGGCTTTCATGTACCAAAACTAGCCAGCTATACTAAATGACTACATGAAATAGATATAGCGCAGTTATGCAAAATGGTCGCTAGATGGCAGCATAGAGCAATCTAATTAAATCAAAAGGGTAAATAGGAAAATCTCAAGCCTTATTAAAGAAGGCATGACACTCCCCGCTTGGTTTCCCACGGATACCACACATCATGGCACTCCGGAGGAGAGTAACAAAATAAGTTCAGAAACAGGTCTGAGGAAAAGTTTAGGCTGGCCTTGCCTAATGACTTTGAGCTCAACTTTTCTGACGTTTCCATCTTCACTGGGAAACACTTGGGTTATCAAACCCAAAGGCCACTCGTTTCTCTTGGATTGAGAGTCTTTCATGAGAACGATGGCACCAGGCTGTAAGTTGGGTTTGCTGTCTTGCCACTTGTTCCTGGTCTGTAGATTAGACAAGTATTGTTTCTTCCACTTGTTCCAAAAGGTGTCAGCTAACACTTGTACTCTTTTCCATTGACATCTGTATAAGTCCTTTGTGTCTAGATTGACTGGAGGAGCTGTGATCACCTCAACTTTCTGAGTGAGCAAAGTGGAAGGTGTAAGCAAGAAA
Source organism: Aquarana catesbeiana (assembly GCF_042186555.1). NCBI lineage: Eukaryota > Metazoa > Chordata > Amphibia > Anura > Ranidae > Aquarana > Aquarana catesbeiana. Next base: position 284,855,981 of record NC_133328.1, read on the forward strand.
GGATCTTCAGGATCATTAGGTATAGATGTCAAAGGTCTGGCATTCATTACAGCTGATACTTCAGCCATGAAGGTTGTCAGAGTCTCATGTGTGAGTTTTGAAGCAGTAGCTCTTTGTAAGGACTTCCAAGTGGAGAATTTGTGGAAGCGCTTGGATCCCAACAGTTGGTTAGAAATTGTTGTATGTAATGTGGAAACCTGAGGACGGATATCTGAGTCAGATTCAGGTTCTAGCAGTACATATGTCTCCCTTACTGGAGTAGTAGGCGCTGACTTGTACAGGAAGGGTGGTCCTGTGAGCCATGTAGTGTCTTTGAGACAGGATACTGGTACAGACCTTGTAGCATGATCTGCTGGGTTATGATCAGTTGAGACATAATGCCACTGGTTGGGCTGTGTCGACTTCCTGATTCTTAGGACTCTGTTGTGTACATAGACATAGAATCTCCTACTTTCGTTGTAAATGTAACCCAACACTACCTTGCTGTCTGTGTAAAACTCTGTGTCCTCGAGTTCTAGATCCATCTCAGATGTAATAAGTTCTGCTAGTTCTACTGCTAGTACAGCAGCACACAGCTCCAATCTTGGAATGGTGGTTTCAGGACATGGTGCTAGCTTGGCTTTGCCCATAACAAACCCAATTTGAACTTGGCCCTCGATGTCTATTGACTTGAGGTAGGTTACTGCTCCTATTGCTTTAACTGAAGCATCGCAGAATACACATAACTTTGTAGACTGAATCCTTGTGGGAGGAAAGTGGGTGTATGGTCTATGTACGTGTAGGTTGGATAAAGTCTTTAAAGAGTCTCTCCATGTTACCCATAATGTCTCTTTCTCAGGAGGTAGTGGAGAATCCCAATCACATGTGTCTGCAGTAAGCTCTCTAAGCAGAATCTTACCTTGGATGGTAATTGGTGCTGCAAACCCGAGTGGATCATACAGGCTGTTAATGGTGGATAAGACACCTCGCCGTGTGAAGGGCTTTGTCTCTTGGTCAACCTGAAAGGTAAGGGTGTCAGACTTGAGGTCCCAGTTGAGTCCTAGGCTGCGTTGCATAGGAAGGGAGTCTGTAGCTAAGTCCAGATCTTTGAAGTCGCTGGCATAATCTTGGGAAGGGAAGGCCTCCATGACGACCTTGCTGTTTGATGCTATCTTATGCAGTCTGAGATTTGAAGAGGCAAGCGTGCTTTGAGTCCTCTTGAGTAGACTTATTGCAGCTTCAGGTGAAGAAAGTGATTTCAGACCATCATCTACATAAAAGTCTCTTTCAATAAACTGTGTAACGTCTTTCTCACCTTCTTGGGCAGATAGCTTAAGTCCATAGATGGCAACAGCAGGAGATGGACTGTTACCAAAAACGTGCACTTTCATGCGGTATTCTGTAATGTTTTTAGTAGGGTCATTGTCTTTGAACCATAGGAATCTCAAGAAGTTCCTGTGTTCTTCCTTGACTTGGAAGCTGTGGAACATTTGCTGAATGTCTGCAACTATGGCAACTGCTTCTTTGCGGAATCTGATGAGAACACCAAGAAGTGTATTGTTGAGATCTGGTCCCTTTAGGAGGACATCATTTAATGAGACCCCTTGATGCCGTGAGCTGGAGTCAAACACTACCCGGATTTTACCTGGCTTCTTGGGGTGGTAGACACCGAAGATTGGTAGGTACCAGCACTCTTCATTGTCTTTTAGAGGTGGGGCTATCTCAGCATGGTCATCCTCAAACATCTTACTCATGAATGAGAAGAAATGCCCTTTCATTTCTGTTTTTCTTTGAAAATTGGATCTGAGGGAAGAAAAGCATTTCAAAGCTTGTTCTCTGTTGTTAGCAAGACGGGGTCTCTGTGCTTTGAAAGGTAGGGGTGCCACCCAGCTATTTTCGTTGGTTTTGTAGAATCCCTGTCTCATTATCTCCAAGAAGATATGATCTTCAATAGATGGGCCAATTTTGTGATCTTCTTTAGTCCTTTGGAAAACTGAGCACCCTAAATGATCTCTGTCTTCATGACAAAGAAGATTAGCGGTGTAAGGGTTGGAATGAATTACACTGGCAGGCTTCTCTCTTACAAGGAATCTGTTGGTGCAAGGCTGAAATAGGGATGGACGCCCACCTTCTAGTGTCTTTGTAAAGAGAGAGTTCACGCTGGTTGGTTTGTGAACACTCCCTAGGCATACGTTGCCTATGATGACCCATCCTAGGTCTAGCTTCTGGGCATAGGGGGAGTTGTGGGGACCATTGATTTGTTTTCTCACCTTGTGAACTCTGATGATGTCCCTCCCAAGGAGAAGTGCTATCTCGGCCTGGGGATCCAGTTCAGGGATGAGATGTGCTATGCCCTTCAGATGTCCGTGATGAAGTGCCACCTCTGGTGTAGGGATCTCCTCTCTATCAGTTGGGAACTGATTGCACTCGATTAGAGTTGGCAGGGGCAGGGTAGTCTGACCATTAAAGGATTCGATTTGGTAACCAATGGCTCTTCTCCCAGTTTCTTCACTTACCCCTGTACAAGTCTTAAGTAAGTATGAAGAGCCGGCTTCCTTGATTTTGAAAGTGTCAAAGAAGGCTGAGCTGGCGAGTGATCTGTTGCTTTGATCGTCCAGGATCACGTATAGCTTCACTGCCTTTTCTCTGCGACCCGTGGGGTAAACTGTGACAAGACAAATCTTAGAGCAGGATTTGTTAGACAGACCTTCTCCACAGACTTGGGTGCACCGGGGTGTAACTACATTAGGTACTGTGTCTTGTTGCTCCCCGCCGTGCTCGTCCACTGTGGGTGAGGGGGTAAGAGTCCATGGCGCTGGCCCTGGATGTAGAGCTGTGTTGTGCTCTGAGCTGTTGCACTCAGAGCAGTTGATGCTCACCTTACAGTCTTTCCCAAGGTGAGAAGTTGATGCGCAGCACCTGTAACAAAGTCTGTTTTCCTTGAGGAAGGTTCTGCGATCTTGGAGAGTCTTTTCTCTAAAACCTCTGCACTTTGACAACGAATGAGGCTTCTTGTGAAGAGGACACTCTCTGCTTGGATCCTGTGTTGGAGATACACTTGTTTTGCGTACTGCAACAGGTGCGTCTTTGAAGTTGCGGGTTAGAGCAGGCTTACTTGACCTAGGGTGAGCAGAGTCAGATGATGAGATGTCAAAACTAGGATCATTTTTAACCTTTGCTTGATAGCGAATAAAGTCCACAAAATAAGAGAATGGTGGGAAGGGGACGTTGTGCTTTTGCTTGTATTTGGAGCCTCGTGAAATCCAGGTTTCTTGAAGGCTGTAAGGTAGCTTTTGCACTATAGAGTTAACGCCACGGGCTGTGTCCAGAAAGGCAAGGCCTGGCAAGTCTCCTTCTGCTTTGGCTATTTGGAGTTCTGTCACTAGGTCACTCAGTTCTCTCAGCTTCTGGTAGCCTTTGTTAGGAATCCTGGGAAAGTCATCTATTCTTTTAAAAAGAGAGTTTTCTATAACTTCTGGGGAACCGTAACATTCATCAACCCTTTCCCATATCATGCTCAGCCCTCTGCTTGGGTAATTAATGTTAATGTCTCTGATTCTCCTTGCATGCTCTGACGACTCATTCCCCAGCCAATTGACTAAGAGGTCGGCTTCTTCACTTGCATTTAGCTCAAGGTCTCTAGTTGCATTTCTGAAGGACGAACGCCATGCTCTATAACTTTCAGGGCGATCATTAAACTTTGCAAGTCCCTTTGCTAACAGTTCACGTCGTGCTAAGAACTTGAAGAAATCTGACATACCTTGATTGTTGTGTGAGTAGCCAGGGGGCGCTCTGTTGTGCCAGGAACTTGGTGGGTATTTGCGGTCATCAGAGATACAGTCGCTGTGTCTTTTAACCCGTCGTTCTTCATTTTCGATTTGGTCAACTGTGACGTAGTGTTTTGATAGCCTGGCTGCAGAATGTGCTGAAAACTGACTGAGTGCGGGTTTACTTTCTTGCTTGACGTAAGGCATGTGAATGGCAGGGGTTGATTCCGCTCTCGGTGCTGTAAGTGGGCAGCTGTCTGGTTCGGCGTGTCGCCGCACATATTCTGAGGTACGCTCTGTACCGTCGTCAGGAACGGATTTTCTTTCAAGTACGTTGCTGAGCCGCTCACTGGTGGGCTTTGCAAGTTCTTCTAAGATGTCTGCCTCGGCCGCAGCAGCCGCTGACTCCTTCTCTGCAGCTAGTTCCTCCAATGCAGTTTCCATACGTAACTTTTCTAATTTAAGTTGCATCTCGGCTGCAGCTTTTATTTCTTTTTCGGCGAATGCAGCTTTTATTTTGGCCTCCTTTGCCGCAAAGTCAGCTTTTACTTTTGCAGATTCCGCCTTTGCGCGGGCAATGGCAATTGTTTCGCTTTTCACTGACCTCCTTGTGCTTCTGGAGTAAACTTCTGACCTTGTTGTGAAGTGTTCTGACTTTGTCTGTGACATGGTGTCCGGCTATATGGAAGCTGATAACACTGCTGTATTACTGGCGTTCTGTATGATAGCCGTGCTTAGAAGCCTTTGCTGCTGTTCTGTATGCCAGCCGTGCTTAGAAGCCTTCGTTTTACTGTTATGCCCCTCACTACACGTGACTGAGGTGTATTCGGGCACACTGTTAACTCCTCTCATACCAATGCATTCCAGTAGGCGCAGAATCCTTTTGAACTTTTATTGATACAAGATAGAGTAAAACTGTAACAGATACAGACAAAATGCAATTAACAAAGATCATATAATTAGTGCCATCCTATCTATCTAGCTGAAGATACAATTAGTAAACATACCGAAGATGGATCCGGATGGCTAACGTAGAGCTTAGCAGCAGATGTGTATGCTTCCATGGTAGGAAAAGATGGAAAATGGTGGAGGAAGCTGATGCAAGGCCTGATGGGATAGAAAGTACGGAGGCTTTCATGTACCAAAACTAGCCAGCTATACTAAATGACTACATGAAATAGATATAGCGCAGTTATGCAAAATGGTCGCTAGATGGCAGCATAGAGCAATCTAATTAAATCAAAAGGGTAAATAGGAAAATCTCAAGCCTTATTAAAGAAGGCATGACAGGTTATGTTGCCATATGAAGAGTGACTCCCAGTATCACATTAACAAAGTTCACCCCATAGCTGTTCCATGAATTTGCAGTTAGAATTCTGCATCGAATTTAAAATAGTTGTGCGTAAGGCAGAATAGGGCTGCATCAAGGATAAAGACTGCCTGTCTGGGGTGCAGCATACGATCTTGAGACAGGAAATATTGTAAGAATACCATGCCTATATCATGAAGGATTGATGAGTATAAAGATGTAACATCTAGTGAGACCCAGCAATAACTGGGTTCCCATATATAAGGCTCCAGAAGTTCAAGTTGATGAATAATATTTTGGATACTGGACAGGAGATTTTGGGCAAGTGGTTGCAAGAATAGGTCTATGCATTGTGAAAAGCCTTTAATAATACTGTTCATGGCAGCAACAATGGATATGCCAGGGAAGGTTCTGTTTATTCCTGTGTACTTTCGGCAAGTTGTAAAAGGATGGGATTTGGTAATAATCTCTTAAAAAAAAAGGAAGCCTCTGCCTTACTAAAAACCTCATCTCCCAAGACTAGAGCATCAGCTTCTATTTTAAATGGAGGTAATGGTTCTTTGATTAATTTGACATAAGTATGTGTATCTGAGAGCAATCTCTCAGCCTCAGAGTTGTAGTCTACCTTATCTTGTATAACAATTCCCCCACCTTTATCTGCCGACATTATGATGATATTAGAGTTGTTAGTGAGAGATTTAAAAGCTACCGATTCTGCAGGGCTAAGATTGTAGAGGGAGTATTTCTTATTTAAGTGGGTCTTTTTACATTAATTAAGAGACTTTGCATAGAAAACTCCATAAAAGGCTTCCAGATAGGGTCCCTTAGCATAAGTGGGGTAAAAAGCTGATTTGGGTTTTAGTTTGGTGTGTTGAATGGGTGGGGAAGTAGATAGATGTTGAGTAAGTAGGTCTAGATCAATATCAGGGTCGATAATGTCACAATAAGCAGCATCGAATTAATATTTTCAGAATCAACTATAAGATTGTTGCTGCTGTATTTATCTACATCAACCATAGTACGCTTTTTGATGATGGAAATGAGGTCTCTACACTGGGTTTGGAGGATTTCATGTGGTAAAACATTTTCAAGGTTAAATTTGTTATAAACTTGTTAAGGTCCTTGACCAGCAAGAAAGGGTTAGGGAGGGTGGTAAGAGCAAACCTTAAGCCCTTACTGAGGAGCGAAGTTTCCTCAAGGAACAGTGAGTGGGAGGACAGATCTTTTTAGGGTGTTGGTCAGGAGGGGTCTCTCCATTAAAAGAGAAGAAGAAGGAGAACAGGGGAAGCTGGGTATTTTTTCAGGTGAAAGTGTGTGAGGAGAAGCAAAAGTAATGGCAGAAATTAAAGAGATTGTAAACCTCTGAAAAAAAACCCTGCAAGACAAAGGCATAATGAGCTAGTATGCATCGTTTATCTACAAGTTTAGGAGATATTTACAGTACCTACAGGTAAGCTTTTTTATAGAGAAGAGCAGTAATAAAATTGCGCTTGCTCTAATTAGTAAGCCGCTAACACAGCAACAAGAAATTTTGCTAAATAAACCAATAAGAAACAAAAAGTGTAGCGCTAAAAGAAAATACACCCTTAGTGTATAAATGTGAAAAATGGTAAGTAATGTATGATTGTCCAATATTTTCAATACAGACAAAGGTGCATCCAAAACAATATAAATGTCATTCGGTGACCTAATAATAAACAATAAGGACCTCAAAGGTCACCACTGGTGAAAAGGTGTGCAATATGCCGTCAACAGTGTGTAGTTCAATACGAATATTTATGTAAAAAAGTAATTTGGTATAACAAGTTTCTGGTTCAGCTGGTTGCTATTATGTCCATAGTACATACACATTGGATCTAATTGGGTGGTGAATATATACAAATCGATTCCATACACCGCACCACAGTGTCCTTAAAAGAAATGTGCAATGCCCACTCCCCGTGAAGATGGAAGCTTACCGGAGGGTTTGAACCCAGATCAGCATATACTGTCGGGGTCAAACCAGCTTGTATTGCACACCGACAATGAGGGGGAGACCTTGGCAACCTGGAGATGGAAAAGTCCCAGGGGGCTTCATGGATGGGTCTTCTCCAAAGTGGTGTTAACTATCCCAACGTATAACTCATAGAAGATAGAAAAGGGGCCACATAGTGTAAATCCGTAAACAAATACTTTTATTGTAAAAAAGAAATACACTTACATTTTAAGAAGATAAAAAAGCGCTTGTGAATAAAATAAAGGCGGCAGTGGAGTCCTCCCGATGCGTTTCGTCTAACAAGACTTCGTCTAGGGGTGTCCATCCACTGCAGCCTGACTCCATAATATAGGTGCTGTAATCCATGTAATGTGACTCCAGCCCATTCAATTTCCGTAAATTAGGCACTTCCGGGTAGCCCAAGATGGCGGACCCGCGTGCGTTCCAGGCCTCAGTATGGCGGGACTATAATTGCGTTCCACCTCCCTATCATTCGGCCCGGTGGTCCCAATATAATATAATCCCAATGGGGCCAGTGTTAATCCAGCAAGGTTGTTGTGGTAATATATATGAGCGTTGATATAGGTACATGAAAGAGTGTTTTAGTATGTGCGGAGATGACCCACCTGCGATCTCGTGATACAACGTCCTGACGTCTCACCGCGAGAACGAGATTCATCTCAAGCCTCGTTCTGGATTTGTTTGCGTTCCAAAGGGTGCTGTTTCCTCAAGTGTACGGAGACGATTCTCCGTACGCTGCGCGATATGACGTCCTGACGTCACGACGCGAGACGGGAAATGCGCTCAACTCACATTATGGAGCGGCTTGCATTTCAACAGCAACCAATCAATGGGAAGCTTGCGCTCCACCATATATTGCGCCCACAAACAGCATAGCTTCTCGAGCCCCTAATATACAAACATAGCGACCCATGAGAGAATTCTAAACTGTTCTACTTAACATAGAAAATGCCAAATTAGGTAGTTAAAATTGCCTCACATTTTATCAGCAAGGGGAGATATTCACCCCTATAAGCATCCATATACAGGGGCGATGACATCCTGTGCACATTGTGATTAAGAATATAAGATGCCTTACCCACAATAGAGACCATAATAAGATGGTAACCCTAAAGGGAACAAAATCAGTACTAAGTATGTATATGACATGTAAAATGACTTGTATGCCGGAGATTGAATGAGCTGGATTCACATGTATGCATACACTTTCCATCAAACAATACAGCTCAAAGGTAAACTTTCAAAACATGCGTATACAAAACTTAAATCGCTAGAGCCCTAAATTAAGACTGGTCTATGAACGCATTGACATCAATCTCCACGTTCAGCCCCAATGGGGCAAATGTCCATAGCTCATGTGCCCAAAACATTTCCAAACGGGAAACCCCTCTGGTTTTGGCACCCCCTCTCCACGGTGGTATATATTTGTCAATAATGACGAACTGTGATCCATCTGGATTTCCACCGTGGAATTCTTTAAAGTGTCTTGGGACTGTATGTTTTGGGTCTCTACTTTTAATCAGGGCAATATGCTCCCCCACTCTTATGGAAAAAGTCCTGGTGGTACGGCCTACATATTGTTTGTGACAGGGACAGGTGATGAGATACACTATGTACCTGGTACTACATGTACAAAACGGTTTTATAGTGTATCTCCTTCCTGTCACTGTGGAAGTAAATTCCGTCACTTTACGAGTCCTCACAGTATTGTGTTGGCATACTATACACTTCTTACAAGGAAAGAAGCCAGTCCAGTCGTGAAAAAAAGAAGGATGGGTGGGAGCATTGATGGTATTGGGAGCTATTCAACCTTGTATCGAAGGAGCACCCTTGAAGATGACATTGGCTTGTTCAGGGATAAGGGGACCCAAGATGTTGTCTTGCTTAAGAACGTCCCAATGTTTCCTTACAATATTTTTGATTTGCCTATGTTGTATTGAGAAAGATGTCAACATGGCCCATCGTAGCTTCCCATCAGGCTCCCTCTTGGGTTTAATTTCCAATAGGGATTTCCTGTCAGTGTCCATAGCCCTTTGGATTTCAGAATCCAGACTATCCCTGTCATATCCTTTATCCAGGAATTTATATTTCAAGTTTTCCGCTTGCTCGAGAAATACTTCTGTGTCAGTGCAGTTCCAGCGAAGTCTTAGAAACTGTCCTCGCGGCACTGCGCTCAACCATGATCCATGGTGGCAACTGTCCACAGGAATAAAACCATTGCGGTCTGTGGGCTTAAAATATGTACTGAATATAAATTTTTTATCTACTAACTCAATCTGTAAGTCCAAAAAATGAATTTTGGTCCTACTGGCCTCATATGATAGAGAGATCCCTCTATCATTGGAATTCAAACATTCGAAGAACTCTTTGAGGGAGTCCATGGTACCATTCCATAGGAGGAGGATGTCGTCTATATACCTGGCCCACAAGACCAAGGAACTGGTTTCATGGGTATAGACGACATCCTCCTCCCATTTGGCCATAAATAAGTTCGCAAGGCTAGGTGCGAATTTCGCCCCCATAGCCACTCCACATTGTTGAAGATAGAAATTGTGGTTAAACCAAAAGTAATTATGTTTGGCTGCGAACTCGAGTAACTCTACAAGATAATCGCATTGGAAGGACGCCAGTGAATGTTCACGGGCCAAAAAGTGTTTAACCGCCTCAATGCCCTTATCGTGTGGTATGCACGTGTACAATGACGCTACATCGGCAGTGGCCATGATATAGTCGTCTTGTACACTAATATTCTCGAGAAGTCTGATGGTAGAACTGGTGTCCTTCAGATAGGAAGGTGTTTTCTTCACTAGAGGTTGTAGGAAAAAATCTATATATTTACCTACTCGGGCAGTGATGGAATTGATACCGCTCACAATTGGCCTGCCTGGGGGGCAGACAGGATTTTTATGAATTTTTGGTAGATAATATATAGTAGGAATACGGGGTGCCATGGGGATCAGGAAATCTCTCTTTTTTTTATTCAGGATTTTTGATTCATAACCTTTTGAAACCAAATGTTGTAGTTGTTGCTTATATATGTGAGTGGGGTTATTGGGTAGTATTCGATAAGTGCCTGGTTCATTTAAAATTCGGTGCATTTCTGCTTCATATTGACTTTTGTCTAGGACAACTATTCCTCCTCCCTTATCCGCAGGACGGACCACCAGATCTTTACGCGCACATAGAGACTCCATTCCACCTTTTGACAGTGGGGGATGGCGAATGCGTTTCTCTGGTAAATTGGCCAGATCTTGTAAGATCAAGTCCCTAAAGATTTTCACAGCAGGGGCTGTAGGAACAGGGGGGGAGAAAAGAGAAGGATTGGCTAAATCAGAATGAACGGTTCCCGAAGTAGCCGCCGGATAATCGGTATGGACTGGGTTGGAAGCCAGATATCTCTGAATGTTGACCCTACGTATATATCTGTGAACGTCCATAAATGTATGAAATTTATCAAGTTTTTTTGGGGGGGCATATTTAAGGCCCTTATCTAATATAAACAATTCTGCTTCAGTGAGGGTTTGGGAACTCAAGTTAAAAACACCCTGACCCTTTATACTCTTTTTCGCTTTTCTCCTTTGTAACCTCCTCCCCCCTCTGCAGCCTCTCTTTGGTCTGGACCTCATTTTCTTGTGTGTTGGGCCTCCCGAAAACCCTGATTCTCATATGCACGAGAATGATACATGTATGGAGGATGATCATAGTCGTCCTCCCTACGTGCGGGGCTATAAGTCTCCCTGAGAGGGGAGTACCTATTATAGGTACGGACCGGAGAGGGATAGCGATGGTATGCTTCCTGGACACCATGAGGGTCTGGACGCACTCCATGTCGTCTAGGGGAAGGATAGTATGGAACATATTGAGAATAGGTGTCAGGGTGATAGGTCCTGTTTCGAGAGTTACCTCTGCCACCCCATTTCCCTCTAAAATTACCCCTACCTCTATGGGAACTCGTAGGAGTTTGGGGACTATAATGTTGAACCCGTTGTTGTGATACACGGGATACCTCGTCTCGTTTTACTCCACCCCTCTGGATGTCACGACCTCAGGAGGGGGCACCTAAGGACTTAGATTGTGTAGCGGAAACATTCACTGACGAAGGCCCACCTGATGGCACAATATTCTCTATGGTGTTAGAGGAGACTTCCATGGGGGGGGTGACCAGGAAGAGTTTTTGCCAACCAAAAACCGTATTATTCTTATAGTCTCCTGCATCCCTGGAGTATTTCTTTTGTTTTTTGATTTTCTGATCCCGATCTTCCTTTTCTAGGTGCCCCAGAAGGTTGGAAGACAGGGAATTATATTCCTGAGAGTTTTTATGGGTCAAAAGTTTATCCTTTAGGTCCTTAATTTCTCTATCAATTACCAGAAGTCTGTTGTTTTTCTTAGAGATGAGTACCTTTAGGAAATCAATGCCTGCGTCATTGAAATACCTAAACCACGAATCTAAATCCGTTTCCCCCTGTTGTGGTTGAACTTCCCATCGGAGACTTCTAGGTACCATTTGTTCTGTGATGTATTGTTGCAAAAACACCAAATCCCATTGAAGGTAGAGTTCAGTTGTCATAACATTTTTGAGTCTGAGGAATAACCCTCCAATTTCTGTATCACTACTTGTTGTTATAAAGACTCCCTCAGTGTTGACCTTATGGGAGGCCTGGTAATCAAATACAGTCGCTATGTTTGTATATTAGGGGCTCGAGAAGCTATGCTGTTTGTGGGCGCAATATATGGTGGAGCGCAAGCTTCCCATTGATTGGTTGCTGTTGAAACGCAAGCCGCTCCATAATGTGAGTTGAGCGCATTTCCCGTCTCGCGTCGTGACGTCATATCACGCAGCGTACGGAGAATCGTCTCCGTACACTTGAGGAAACAGCACCCTTTGGAACGCAAACAAATCCAGAACGAGGCTTGAGATGAATCTCGTTCTCGCGGTGAGACGTCAGGACGTTGTATCGCGAGATCGCAGGTGGGTCATCTCCGCACATACTAAAACACTCTTTCATGTACCTATATCAACGCTCATATATATTACCACAACAACCTTGCTGGATTAACACTGGCCCCATTGGGATTATATTATATTGGGACCACCGGGCCGAATGATAGGGAGGTGGAACGCAATTATAGTCCCGCCATACTGAGGCCTGGAACGCACGCGGGTCCGCCATCTTGGGCTACCCGGAAGTGCCTAATTTACGGAAATTGAATGGGCTGGAGTCACATTACATGGATTACAGCACCTATATTATGGAGTCAGGCTGCAGTGGATGGACACCCCTAGACGAAGTCTTGTAAGACGAAACGCGTCGGGAGGACTCCACTGCCGCCTTTATTTTATTCACAAGCGCTTTTTTATCTTCTTAAAATGTAAGTGTATTTCTTTTTTACAATAAAAGTATTTATTTACGGATTTACACTATGTGGCCCCTTTTCTAGACCCATACATGAAGCCCCCTGGGACTTTTCCATCTCCAGGTTGCCAAGGTCTCCCCCTCATTGCCGGTGTGCAATACAAGCTGGTTTGACCCCGACAGTATATGCTGATCTGGGTTCAAACCCTCCGGTAAGCTTCCATCTTCACGGGGAGTGGGCATTGCACATTTCTTTTAAGGACACTGTGGTGCGGTGTATGGAATCGATTTGTATATATTCACCACCCAATTAGATCCAATGTGTATGTACTATGGACATAATAGCAACCAGCTGAACCAGAAACTTGTTATACCAAATTACTTTTTTTACATAAATATTCGTATTGAACTACACGCTGTTGACGGCATATTGCACACCTTTTCACCAGTGGTGACCTTTGAGGTCCTTATTGTTTATTATTAGGTCACCGAATGACATTTATATTGTTTTGGATGCACCTTTTGTCTGTATTGAAAATATTGGACAATCAAGCTTTTTTATAGGTTTACCTGTAAGTACAAGTGGTGTAACAGTGTTTACAACCACTTTAAACTGGCCATGGTCTCTGAGGTATCAGTAGGATCAGGGTAGGATGGTACTAAAATGCTATTGGGGAGTGCAGTACAAGAGGTAGCCTTGTCTCACACAAATGTTAATGGGCTGGTAGAAGAATCAATCCCAGGGTTATTTTGGGTTTTTCCAACCAGCAGTTGTTGGGACAATAAAGTATGTAATGTTACATAGTTACACAGTTATGTTGAAAAAAGTTACTAGTCCATTTAGTTCAACCAATACAAAAACACACAGAAATAGAAAACCTCCTATCCTATACCCACATTTACAGAGAAATGCAAAGAAACCCCAATAAAGCATGACCCAATTAGATCTAGGGGGAAAAAAGAATCCTTCCTGATCCCCCATGAAGCAATCAAATATTCCCTGGATCGACTACCCCTGGCATTATTACATCTAAACATTATCATCTAGTTAAATTTTGTGCATATAGAAAGGCATCCAGCTCTTTTTAAAAATGATCTACTGAGCAGGCCAGAACTAATTCTTGAGGAAGTCTAGTTCCACACTTTTATTATGTTAGAATTATTTATTTTTGGAATAGGTTTTGTATATTTAAAATTGTGCATATGTATATACATTGTTCTGAATAGATTTGTATCTTCAGAAAATAATTTCAGAAGACTGGCTATATTTGTTTTAAAGTAGTAATTTGTTATTTTGGGAGATTACTTACGCACTCTGCATCATTCCTGATAGTCCAACTCAGAGAGAAATGGAATGAGCTGATTGGATGATATCCACTGGCGTTGTGTGCACAACAAAGCAACAAATGCAATGAAATTAATTTTTGTTTCATTTGTTAGGCTATGATTCAGAGATTCTGATGGATCCTTCCCCTGTCCAACACAAAAACACAATTGGTAGGAATCATCGTATTTCTCTTTTATACCTTACTGTATTTATTGCAATATGTTTCCATTTCATATGTAGTGCATTTTTTATAAGAATGAAAAATATTAATACAAAAAGAATTTGCTGATTATCAGAAGCCACACTTACTGTATGGAAACTTGCTGGCATAAACTTTAAAGGGATTTGAGATTGGCACAATGAACTTGCCACTGGGATTGCCAAACCCAACCAGGGCTGCTTATCCCCAATTACCAGGTTCTCTAAGACTTAGGTCGCATTTGACTCTTTGCAGTTTACTAGAATTGTTTGTTGTTGGCATCATTGTTACAGCTGGCACATCTAATAAGAGAAAGATTTCATCAGATGACCTAAAATTTCATCTGCTGTTACCAGTATGCATACTAAACTATCAGATTGTAATGGGCATTTACAATGGAGTAGTTGCCACTGGAAAAGGTGAATCAACAATATCCCAAGCAAATATTTGTAAGGTTAAAGAAAAATTGCACTGAAGAGAAAAACATTTTGTACAAAAAGGTTGGAATTTAAAGAAAAACATATGAAAAAAGGATATAAAAAGAATGTAAACTGGGGGGAGTTAAATGGGTTGTATGGGTTCGTTTTTTTATTTTTTTAAATAACAAACATGTTATACTTACCTCCACTGTGCAGTTCGTTTTGCACAGAGTGGCCCCAATCCTCCTGTTCTGGGTTCCCTCGGCGGCTGTCTTGGCTCCTCCCCACAATAACTAACCCCCCTCTGGGAAGCTCTATCAGAAGGGGTTAGCTTGCGGGTGCACTCCCTGTCATACATGCTGCATCCATAGACACAGAGTGTATGACTCGTTCCTGCCCCCCGGCAGGCTGCTATCAATCTATCCTATCTATCCAATCAATGGCTAGACTCTGTGGAAAAGAGGACGATGGGGGGTGTGCACAGCAGGTGAACGGGCTCAGGTAAGTAAACGGGGGGGGGGCTGGGGGGGCCGTCATTGCCAGGTGTTTTTTTACCTTAATGCAAAGGAGGTATTAAGGTGAAAAAACATGAACCTTTACAACCCCTTTAAGAGAGGGGTGAAAAATTTTATAGCTAAGAAAAGGAGAAAGAACTAGAGCGGAGGACTTCATATTAGAAAATATAAGTTCATTAAAAAAAAAAAAAATATGTGGTTAGAAAAAGGTGCTGCTAGATTGACTGAGAAATAAAGGTGCTTTTGGATAAACCACCCCCCCTATTATAAAATGGGGACACAGATCAGCTATAATGTGAGTGTATTAGAAACCGCTGAAGGGAAAGGATAGGGACAAACAGAAAGACAGGCCAGTTAGCTCTTTGGCCAATCAACTCCTTTGCGTCCTCTGTTAGTGTTTTTATTATTGATGTCTTTTTTGTCTTTAACTTTGTTTTTAATGTGTGGTTGATATGAAGTAATCAGTTGCTTTTAGCTGCTGTACCCTCCAAAACAATTTTTGCAGCAGCAGCAAAGCTTCCCTTTCAAATTTGTGTTTGTTTGTTTGAGGGGGTATTTACTTATAACTTTTTTTTCTTTTTCTTTTTTTTTTTTTCTTTTGGGTGTGGGGTTATAATATTTTTATTGTATGTTGATAATCCTTTTTTAGGTTAAATTGCTTTCTTTAACCGCTTAACAACCGGCCCATAGCCAAATGACGGCTACAGGGCGGTTGTTTAACTCTGGGAGGACGTCCAGGGACGTCCTCCCAGAATTCTGCTCTCGCGCGCCCCCTAGGGCGCGCACTCGAGAGCATCCGTGACCGCCGGGTCCAGAGGACCCGGCGCATCACAGATCCCGGTAAATGGCCGCTGATCGCGGCCGTTTACCATGTGATCGCTCCGTCAAATGACGAAGCGATCACATGTAAACAAACCGGCGTCATCTGATGACGCCGGTTCCTCTCCTCCCCTCTGTGTACCGATCGGTACACTGTGAGCGGAGAGGGGGATGGATGGATGGCTGCAGCGCTGTGGGTTGGATGTGTAATGCCCACAGCGCTGCACAGAGACATCCAGCCATCCATCCATCCATGCTCAGCCATCCCCACTACTATGCATGCCCTGCAATGCCCTCTGCAATACACAGTACTCTGGTATGCCCCACAATACCCCTGCAATACTCTGCCATACCCTGCAATACCCCGCAATACTCTGCCATACCCTGCAATACCCCTGCAATACTCTGCCATACCCTGCAATACCCCGCAATACTCTGCCATACCCTGCAATACCCCGCCATACTCCGCAATACCCCGCCATACTCCGCAATACTCTGCCATACCCTGCAATACCCCGCCATACCCCGCAATACTCTGCCATACCCTGGAATACCCCGCAATACTCTGCCATACCCTGGAATACCCCGCAATACTCTGCCATACCCTGGAATACCCCGCAATACTCTGCCATACCCTGGAATACCCCGCAATACTCTGCCATACCCTGGAATACCCCGCAATACCCCGCAATACTCTGCCATACCCTGCAATACCCCGCAATACTCTGCCATACCCTGCAATACCCCGCAATACTCTGCCATACCCCGCAATACTCTGCCATACCCTGCAATACCCTGAAATACCCCGCAATACACTGCCATACCCTGCAATACCCTGCAATATCCCGCAATACTCTGCCATACCCCGCGATACCCAGCCATACTCAGTGATACCCAGCCATACTCTGCGATACTCAGTGATACCCAGCCATACTCTGCAATACTCAGTGATACCCAGCCATACTCTGCCATACTCTGCCATACCCAGCCATGCTCTGCAATACCCCGCAAAAATCTGCAATACTCTGCCATAACCTGCTTTACTCTGCAATACCCCGCAATACCCAGCCATACTCTGCAATACTCGGTGATACCCAGTCATACTCTGCCATACCCAGTCATACTCGGCGATACCCAGTCATACTCTGCCATACCCAGTCATACTCGGCGATACCCAGTCATACTCGGCGATACTCTGCAATACCCAGCCATGCTCAGCCATACTCGGCCATGCTCAGCCATACCTGGCCATGCTCAGCCATGCTCAGCCATACTCTGCCATACCCAGTCATACTCGGCGATACTCTGCAATACCCAGCCATGCTCAGCCATACCCAGCCATGCTCAGCCATACCCAGCCATGCTCAGCCATACTCTGCCTCTGTATGTGGCCAGGCTGTGGAAGTCTCACACATGTGGTATCGCCGTACTCAGGAGGAGTAGGAGAATCTATTTTGGGGTGTCATTTTTGGTATGTACATGCTATGTGTTATAAATATTGTATAAATGGACAACTTTGTGTTAAAAAAAAAAAAAGCGTTTTAACCACTTCCGGCCTTCCGTCATACGACGTCCTTGACTTTGTGCGGGGATATCTGAATGATGGGTGCAGCTACAGGCATCATTCAGATATCATCTTTTTCAGCCGGCGATTCCCTACACCATAAGAATGATCATAGCGGCTGTTACACTGCTTGATCGTTCTTACGGGAGGCGAGAGGGGACATCCTCCCGCCGCCCTCCAGTGCTTCTACCGACTCACCGCTACGATCGAAGCCAGGATCTTTTTTTTTTTTTTTTTTTTTTTAATTTCAGGCACAGCCTAGAGGTGAGATTTGGGGTCTTATTGACCCCATATCTCACTGTAAAGAGGACCTGTCATGCCATATTCCTATTACAAGGGATGTTTACATTCCTTGTAATAGGAATAAAAGTGATCAAAAAAATTTTTTTTTGGGAAAAAAGTGTCAAACTAAAATAAATAAAGTAAAATGAACAATAAAAAAAAATAAAAAATGTTTTAAAGCGCCCCTGTCCGTGTGCTCGCATGCAGAAGCGAACGCATACGTAAGTCCCGCCCACATATGAAAACGGTGTTCAAACCACACATGTGAGGTATCACTGCGATCGGTAGAGCGAGAGCAATAATTTTGGTCCTAGACCTCCTCTGTAACTCAAAATTTGTAACCAGTAAAAAATTTTAAAGCGTTGCCTATGGGGATTTTTAAGTGGCGAAGTTTGGCGCCATTCCACAAGCGTGTGCAATTTTGAAAGGTGACATGTTAGGTATCTATTTACTCAGCGTAACTTCATCTTTCATATTATGCAAAAACATTGGACTAACCTTACTGTTTTGTTTTTTTTTAAAGCAAAAAACATTTTTTTTTCCAAAAAAAACGCGTTCGAAAAATTGCTGCGCAAATATCGTGCGAGATAAAAGTTGCAATGACCGCTATTGTATTCTCTAGGGTCTTTGCTAAAAAAACATATATAATGTTTTGGGGTTCTATGTAATTTTCTAGCAAATAAATGATGATTTTTACATGTAGGAGAGAAATGTCAGAATTGGCATGGGTGCTCCAGAATGCCTGAAGGTGCTCCCCTGCATGTTGGGCCTCTGTATGTGGCCACGCTGTGTAAAAGTCTCACACATGTGGTATCGCCATACTCAGGAGTAATAGCAGAATGTGTTTTGGGGTGTAATTTGTGGTATGCATATGCTGTGTGTGAGAAATAACCTGCTAATATGACAATTTTGTGAAAAAAAAAAAAAAGAAAAAAAAAAAACTTGATTTTGCAAAGAATTGTGGGAAAAAATGACAACTTCAAAAAACTCACCATGCATCTTTCTAAATACCTTGGAATGTCTTCTTTCCAAAAAGGGGTCATTTGGGGGGTATTTGTACTTTTCTGGCATGTTAGGGTCTCAAGAAATGAGATAGGCCGTCAGTACTTCAGGTGTGATCAATTTTCAGATATTGGCACCATAGCTTGTGGACGCTATAACTTTCACAAAGACCAAATAATATACACTAATTTGGGTTATTTTTACCAAAGATATGTAGCGGTATAAATTTTGGCCAAAATATATGAAGAAAAATTACTAATTTTCAAAATTTTATAACAGAAACGAAGAAAAATTAATTTTTTTTACAGATTTTTCTGTCTTTTTTCTTTTATAGCGCAAAAAATAAAGAACCCAGCGGTGATTAAATACCACCAAAAGAAAGCTCTATTTGTGTGAAAAAAAGGACAAAAAATTCATATAGATACAGTGTTGCATGACTGAGTAATTGTCATTCAAAATGTGAGAGCACCAAAAGCTGAAAATTGGTCTGGTTATTAAGGGGGTTTAAGTGCCCAGTGGTCAAGTGGTTAAAGGGGACATTTGGAGCTTTTTTCTTTTTGTTTTTTATGTTAAAAAGGGCCTTATTACGTTGTTACATAGTTAGTCAAATTGAAGACTCAAATGATTCTATTTGAACCAATAGAAAAAATAGTTTAAAAAACCTCCAAATACATAACCCTATCCCCAGGGTTGTTCCAAAAGAAGAAGAAAAAAAAACACTATAAAGCATGGTTTAGTTTGCACCAATTTGCTGCAGTTGAAGGACCTTTGGGAATATTGTATTGTTTGAAATTTACCAGCACCCCAAACTCTGTTACAATATTATGTTGTATTGCTGAAGTCTGGCCAGATAATTATGAAAAACTACTTCTGTTTTTTTGCCAGGAGCTCTTTGGTCTTCTGCTTTTGGGAACTAGACAGCATATCAGTGATTTTGAACGGACCCACCACCCCAGTGTGAAAGTAGCCTCAGTCAACACATTGTTGATAGGATCTAACTATAAGACATTACTGATGGTACCTGGTGCCTACAAGAATTGCAAAAATGCACCTGACAGCCTTAATAAACCATTTTAGGCATTGGGACCATGTACCACATTTAGATCAGAATCTTTGCCGTCATCAATTTGGTCACAGGAGTACATATTCACATATCTCCTGAATTGGATTTATTCAAGAAATTACCCCCTGAGGTCCCAAAAAACTCTAGGGAGTTGATTTTGTATATGATTTTAGCAGCTAGGATAATGATAGCGAAACATTGGAAGCATCCTGTGGTATCGCTTGAATATGTCAAACGAAAGCCATAACCAAGTTAACCATATTTGAATTATGGGATCCATGGATCAGACACATATCTATTGCCTATCGAAATCCTGAGGCAGCCTTCCTCACCTTTTCTGCTGATACAAGCAACATTTTCTCTTTATTTCTCTTTCCATGTTACATGCTCTAGCATTCCCCCTTCATCCCCCGAGATCCCCCCATGACATGGGGAAGGGGTTCCTCTCCTCCTCATTCACTACCACACAGCTGCATCATTCATTCACAGGGATCTGTGACTGAATGAACTACAGCCGTGGCCAAAAGTTTTGATATTAATTTTCACAAAGTCTACTGCTTCAGTGTTTTTAGATTTTTTGTCAGATGTTACTATGGTATACTGAAGTATAATTACAAGCATTTGATGTGTGTTAAAGGCTTTTATTGACAATTGCATTAAAGTGGTTATAAACCCACAAAAAAACTGCAAGACAAAGGCATAATGAGCTAGTATGCATAGCATACTAGCTCATTCTGAAATACTTACCTTAGAAACGAAGCCCCCGCAGCGCTCCTGGCACACTGCTCTAGCCAGCATAATTTTTTCCGGGTATCCCGGGCTCCGGGGCTGTGATTAGCCAGAGCCGCAATTACACCACTCCAACACATGCGCGTGGGAGCTGCCGTTAATGGCACATCAGCTGAAGAAACGGCACGCTTGGTCCGTTTCTTCAGTGCACATGTGCCGATGACGTTGGCACATGCTGATACAGGGGATAGCTCCTAAACCATGCAGGTTTAAGAGATATCCATGGTAGCTGCAAGTAAGCCTTAGTCTAGGCTTACCTGTAGTCAAAAGTGATCTGTAAGAGTTTACAACCACTTTAAGTTTATGCAAAGTGTCAACATTTACAGTGGTGTTGACCCTTCTGTAATTCACCCTGGCATGCTGTCAATCAACTTCTGTGCCACATTCTGACTGATGGCAGGCCATTCTTGCATAATCAATGGTTCACCCGCTTCTTGAGGATTGACCACAAGTTCTCAATGGGATTAAGTTCTGGGGAGTTTTCTGGCCATGGACCCAAAAATTTGATGTTTTGTTCCCCAAGCCGTTTAGTTATCACTTTTGGCTTATGGCAAGGTGCTCCATCATGCTGGAAAAGGCATCGTTTGTCACCAAGCTGCTCTTGGATGGTTGGGAGAATTTTCCCTTGGAGGATGTTTTTGTACCATTCTTTATTCATGGTTGTGTTCTTATCAAAATGGTGAGTGAGCCCACTCCCTTGGAATGAATGGTCTCAGGATGCTTTACTGTTGGCATGGCACAGTACTGATGGTAGCGCTCACCTTTTCTTCTCCAGACAGAGAAAAACGAATGTCGCCCATGGGACTTTAAATGAGGTGTAAATGGTGATCAGAGGGTAAACAGATATAAAAGGTACAAATATTTTATTGAAAGCAACAGCATAATCCATAATAGGACATGAGCATGGGTGAACAGGTTCATAAAACAGCAACATTGCATAGTAATCCTAAAACATAGCCATAATATAATAGTAATACATGTAATACAGGTATGCATGGTACATCTCTAACCCGACGCGTTTCGCAAGCTTTCCTCGCTTCATCAGTGGCTGATGTGCATAACTGCTGTCTGTAAAAACAGATAAAAGTAATTAGAGTATCGGTTATGATTGGTTAAAAGCAAAAAGCCAGAACCGATCATCCCATACTTACTAATGAGACCAAGGCTACTGACACAGAACCCAGGCAGGGGTCGGCGGAGGGCATCTCCCCCGGGAGCTGAAGAGGCCGAGGACCCAACCAGAGGACCGAGGCCAGGCATGGGGGGCAGCATGGCAAGTGGGAGAAAGAGAGAGGAGAACATGAACTCAAATTGTTCCCAAATGTACTGCAGGGCAACTCACTGTATAAAATATAAGTATAGAGTAGTATAAGGTTAAAGGGTTTAGAAGCATGGGATATATATAATGGCATCAAATGCAAGGTATGCTAGTAAACAGGGTCTAAGATAATAACATTGATATTGTCATAAAAGTATAAAGTATATGCTACTTGCATAGTATGCATAGGGTGTCCCGCAGAGCAGAGAGAAGAAGGAGGGCACAGAGTGAAAGAATGAAAGAGAAGGGAAAGAGAAAGGGGAAGAAGAAAAGGAGAAAGCAAGGGGAGGTGAAAGTGAAAGGTGACAGAAATAAGAAAAAGAAAAAGAAGAAAAGAAAAGGGAACAGGACCAGGGGAAAGGAAAAGAAAGAAAGTGGAAGAAGTGGGGGGAAATGAGGCGCAGTGAAAGGAAGGGCAAATATATTGAAGATGTGATGAACTGGAAAAGAACTTCCATGTGAAAGAAAGAAGGGAGTGAAAAGTGTGTAATAGGGAGAGTCAATAAGACATGGCAAGTGAGGATAAGTACACGGTGGGGTGCAGGTATAAATGTTGAAGTATGTAGATAAGGTGCCTACCAGTCTAGTGAAACGTCCCGACTAGGTGTTGGTGAGAGATAGTGAGGAAAAAGTTTGCCATACTGACACCCCCCGCCTTATACCCGGACATCCGCCGAGTTCTCCGCCCCTAGCGTCATGCGTCAGGCGGAGCAAAGGAGACCGCAACGCACCCGCCATGAAGAGGCAGGCACTCGCAATCCCCAGCCACCGCCTGGATGACACATCCCGCCCAGCCTGGAGGGGGATACCGCTACATTGCAGGCATCCCCAGGTGGGCGTGGAAAAGCATGACGCCGATGCACTGGTGGCCCCACCCCTCCGGAGAGACCAGAGAGACGGGGACAGCTGGGGAAATGAATCCCCATTTATGCATCGCAGCTCCCGGAGGATAAACAGACCGCTAAACCCAAGCATGGGCGCAGTGAAGGAGCTAGGTCTGCGAGTACATGGTCAAATTCAAATATAATGAAAGTAAGGGTATAATGACATCATCATTGAGGTTCAGTAACGGCCAAACCAATATAACCCATAAGATCTAGGATCAGCATCAGACGGGGCATTAGGTGTTTTCCACCTGGGTACAAATTGCAAAGAGAGTGTCTGGGAGCTGACCCCTAACATAAACCACCTCCATCCCTAATATCAGAAACAGAGAAAAACGAATGTCGCCCATGGGACTTTAAATGAGGTGTAAATGGTGATCAGAGGGTAAACAGATATAAAAGGTACAAATATTTTATTGAAAGCAACAGCATAATCCATAATAGGACATGAGCATGGGTGAACAGGTTCATAAAACAGCAACATTGCATAGTAATCCTAAAACATAGCCATAATATAATAGTAATACATGTAATACAGGTATGCATGGTACATCTCTAACCCGACGCGTTTCGCAAGCTTTCCTCGCTTCATCAGGGGCTGATGTGCATAACTGCTGTCTGTAAAAACAGATAAAAGTAATTAGAGTATCGGTTATGATTGGTTAAAAGCAAAAAGCCAGAACCGATCATCCCATACTTACTAATGAGACCAAGGCTACTGACACAGAACCCAGGCAGGGGTCGGCGGAGGGCATCTCCCCCGGGAGCTGAAGAGGCTGAGGACCCAACCAGAGGACCGAGGCCAGGCATGGGGGGCAGCATGGCAAGTGGGAGAAAGAGAGAGGAGAACATGAACTCAAATTGTTCCCAAATGTACTGCAGGGCAACTCACTGTATAAAATATAAGTATAGAGTAGTATAAGGTTAAAGGGTTTAGAAGCATGGGATATATATAATGGCATCAAATGCAAGGTATGCTAGAAAACAGGGTCTAAGATAATAACATTGATATTGTCATAAAAGTATAAAGTATATGCTACTTGCATAGTATGCATAGGGTGTCCCGCAGAGCAGAGAGAAGAAGGAGGGCACAGAGTGAAAGAATGAAAGAGAAGGGAAAGAGAAAGGGGAAGAAGAAAAGGAGAAAGCAAGGGGAGGTGAAAGTGAAAGGTGACAGAAATAAGAAAAAGAAAAAGAAGAAAAGAAAAGGGAACAGGACCAGGGGAAAGGAAAAGAAAGAAAGTGGAAGAAGTGGGGGGAAATGAGGCGCAGTGAAAGGAAGGGCAAATATATTGAAGATGTGATGAACTGGAAAAGAACTTCCATGTGAAAGAAAGAAGGGAGTGAAAAGTGTGTAATAGGGAGAGTCAATAAGACATGGCAAGTGAGGATAAGTACACGGTGGGGTGCAGGTATAAATGTTGAAGTATGTAGATAAGGTGCCTACCAGTCTAGTGAAACGTCCCGACTAGGTGTTGGTGAGAGATAGTGAGGAAAAAGTTTGCCATACTGACACCCCCCGCCTTATACCCGGACATCCGCCGAGTTCTCCGCCCCTAGCGTCATGCGTCAGGCGGAGCAAAGGAGACCGCAACGCACCCGCCATGAAGAGGCAGGCACTCGCAATCCCCAGCCACCGCCTGGATGACACATCCCGCCCAGCCTGGAGGGGGATACCGCTACATTGCAGGCATCCCCAGGTGGGCGTGAAAAAGCATGACGCCGATGCACTGGTGGCCCCACCCCTCCGGAGAGACCAGAGAGACGGGGACAGCTGGGGAAATGAATCCCCATTTATGCATCGCAGCTCCCGGAGGATAAACAGACCGCTAAACCCAAGCATGGGCGCAGTGAAGGAGCTAGGTCTGCAAGTACATGGTCAAATTCAAACATAATGAAAGTAAGGGTATAATGACATCATCATTGAGGTTCAGTAACGGCCGAACCAATATAACCCATAAGATCTAGGATCAGCATCAGACGGGGCATTAGGTGTTTTCCACCTGGGTACAAATTGCAAAGAGAGTGTCTGGGAGCTGACCCCTAACATAAACCACCTCCATCCCTAATATCAGAAACAGAGAAAAACGAATGTCGCCCATGGGACTTTAAATGAGGTGTAAATGGTGATCAGAGGGTAAACAGATATAAAAGGTACAAATATTTTATTGAAAGCAACAGCATAATCCATAATAGGACAAGAGCATGGGTGAACAGGTTCATAAAACAGCAACATTGCATAGTAATCCTAAAACATAGCCATAATATAATAGTAATACATGTAATACAGGTATGCATGGTACATCTCTAACCCGACGCGTTTCGCGAGCTTTCCACGCTTCATCAGGGGCTGATGTGCATAACTGCTGTCTGTAAAAACAGATAAAAGTAATTAGAGTATCGGTTATGATTGGTTAAATGCAAAAAGCCAGAACCGATCATCCCATACTTACTAATGAGACCAAGGCTACTGACACAGAACCCAGGGTAGATAGCTCACGAAACGCGTCGGGTTAGAGATGTACCATGCATACCTGTATTACATGTATTACTATTATATTATGGCTATGTTTTAGGATTACTATGCAATGTTGCTGTTTTATGAACCTGTTCACCCATGCTCATGTCCTATTATGGATTATGCTGTTGCTTTCAATAAAATATTTGTACCTTTTATATCTGTTTAGCCTCTGATCACCATTTACACCTCATTTAAAGTCCCATGGGCGACATTCGTTTTTCTCTGTTTCTGATATTAGGGATGGAGGTGGTTTATGTTAGGGGTCAGCTCCCAGACACTCTCTTTGCAATTTCTTCTCCAGACAAGGTTTTTTCCAGATGCCCTAAACAATCAGAAAGGGGATTAATCAGAGAAAATTACTTTTCCCCAGTCCTCAGCAGTCCAATCCCTGTACCTTTTGCAGAATATCAGTCTATCCCTGCTGTTATTCATGGAGAAAAGTGGCTTCTTTGCTGCTCTTCTTGACACTAGGCCATCCTCCAAAAGTCATTGCCTCACTCTGCGTGCAGATTCACTCACACCTGCCTGCTGTCATTCCTGAGCAAGCTCTGCACTGGTGGTGCCCCAATCCTGCAGCTGAATCAAGATGGTCCTGGTGCTTGCTGGACTTTCTTGGGCTCCCTGAAGCCTTCTTCACAAATGCAGTGGAAATTTTTTTTAGGATTAAGTTCATTTTGATGGCAACGTGGGACTTAACAATTATTTGCAATTCATCTGATCACTCTTCACAAAATTCTATATGCAAATTGCCATCATTAAAACAGCAGCAGACTTTGTGAAGATTAATATTTGTGTCATTCTCAAAACTTTTGAAAACGTTTGAATTTTACTTGCTGTACAAGTTCCATCTGTCACTGCAGCAGATGGACTTGTAGCTCTCATGCGTGCACTGATTAATGTGCTGGTAGTTCACTGACATTTCCTGCAGCTTTCTAACTATGTGCAAAGCTGAAGGATGTGTCTGCAGTAGCCTGACATTGTACTGACAGCTGATGACAGATCACTGTACCAGCCAGCTGCCAGTACCATGTGATTGCTGTGGCCAATCACAGCAGATCACATAACAATTATACGCAATGAAAGGCTTTGGTTCATAGTTACATAGTTACATAGTAGGCGAGGCCGAAAAAAGACACAAGTCCATCAGGTCCGACCTATGTGTGTGATTTTATGTTAGTATTTCATTACATATCCCAGTATGTAGTGGTCACTCAGGTTATTATCTAATAGTTTTTTGAAATTATCAATGCTCCCCGCTGAAACCACTGCTTGTGGAAGATAATTCCACATCCTCACCGCTCTTACAGTAAAGAACCATCTACGCAGTTTAAGGTAAAAACACTTTTCTTCTAATTTTAGTGAATGGCCACTTGTCTTATTAAGTTCCCAGAAAAGTTTTATCCCTATTGTGGGGTCCTTCCCGAGGACTGGTGCCTATGCCTTTCATTGTGTACTGTTGTGATAGGCTCTGTGATTGGTCACAGTGATCACATGGTACAGACAGGGCCAATAATAGCCCATCTGTACCATGTAATTCAATGTGGCCAATCACAGCTAATCACATTAGTAAACACTGAATGAATAGTTTTCTTTCAGAAAAAATGGTTGCTTATAACTTTAAAATTCACACTTATAAACAATCATAGTGTGAAAAAAATCCTGATAACCTCCCCAGAGTAGTACAGTGTTACTGTGGTAACACTGTATTGCTCTGGTCACTGTATGGAAAAAAATGTGATAAAAAACAAAAAATAAAAAAGTAAAAAAATAATATTATATTTTTTTTTAACCTACTGTCAGTGTCCCCGATTACAGCCACACCAGTTTTATGGTGACGCTGTACTGAACCGGTGACAGTATGTAAAAATAATTCTAAAACTTGTGAAAAATATTTTTTTTTTATTTCTTCATTTTCCAAAAAATTGTGACAAAAAATTACAACTTCAAAAAACTTGCCATGCCTCTTACTAAATACCTTGATCTGTCTACTTTCCAAAAAGGGATCACTTGGGGGATATATGTACTGTCCTGACATTTTCAGGCCTCAAGAAATGACAGAGTTCATTAATACATCAGGATTGATCAATTTTCAGATATATAGTCTATACCATAGTTTGTGGACACTAAAACCTTCATACAGACTAAATAATATACACTGAATTGGGTTATTTTCACAAAAGAAATGTAGCAGTACACATTTTGGCCTAAATTTATGTAGAAAGATTATTAATTTGCAAAATGTTATAACAGAAACAAAGAAAAACTTTTGTTTTTTCAACATTTTTGGTCTTTTTTAGTTTATTTAGCAAAAAATAAAAAAAAACAGCAGTGATTAAATACCACCAAAAGAAGTCTCTATTTGTGTGAAAAACATTACACAAATTTCATATGGGTAAAGTGTTGCATGACTGTGCAATTGTCATTCAAAGTGTGATAGCCCTGGAAGCTGATTAATATGTTAATATCACTTTAATACTTTTGGCCTGAAGGGACGCCTGGACTGCATCAAGTCATTGGTATTTATACAATTACGTGAATCAAAATCTTGTCTGATAAGGCCAACGACAGTTGGAAAGTTGTTAGAGACATTTGTCATCTCATGATGGCCTGCATCACCATATTCAGATTAGACTGTGCAAAGGTTTTTTAATCCTGGTCCTTAGTCTGAGTCTCTATATTGGATTGAGGGGAAGGAGACTTTCCCACCACTTCAGCTGAGGAAGAAGTATACCCATAAGTCAGTCTATAAAAGATATGTTTCCCTCTAGTCATCAGTAAAACTCAGGACAGATATCTGCAGGGGCAATAGAGGTGGCAACAAGGGATAGAAATATGGTGGAAAGCAAGTTGGGCCGGGTTTGTCCTATGCATTTTATCTTGTCACCATCTTGCATATGACCCCTCAGATGAGTCACTTCAAACAATTTGCACAACTCTTTGGTCACGTGTGACCCTGTCTATAAGTATCTCCTTGGGAACCCCATCTTGGCGGAACACCTGTAGCAATTCCTTGGCCAAATTCTAAAGATATATTGTGTATTCGGCTACGTGTAATGGGTAACAAAATCCATAATAGCTAGAATTTGTTGATGGCCCAAGGAAGAATTTGTAAGTGGGCTCAAAAAGGCCATGGCAAGGGCACTTTAATAACTGGGGCTCTGAAAATGAGGCAGGGGTGCAAACAATTGAGAATCTGGAGAGGACAATAATTCCTTTAAATTTTTTTTTGTAACCCATGCCAGAATTTTTTTTGTAAAACTCTTTAGCGGTTTTCACAAAACTCCAATCACTACCCAACAGGGTGAGTTTCAGTATCACTGAAACTAAGGGGACAGGGGGAGACATATGTCCCAGTTGCCACATTGAGAGGGTCACCACCATCCCTATTATTCAGGGGGCCCATGCAGCTTCTCTGTTACACTTGGAACGGAAGGGTGGAGGGGCTGAATTTACTAGAACTGAACAGCTGGATTTTACTCCTCTACTACACCAAAAGGTACATCGACTGCCCTACTGACACCAACCTCTGCCCTACTGACATGTCCACTGCTCTACTGACACCATCCACTGCTGTACTGACACCATCCTCTGCCCTAATGACACTGTTCACACACCATCCACTGCCCTACTGACACTGTTCACTGCTCTTCTGACTGACACTGTTTACTTTTAATGTGGACAAAGTTCATATTTTTAGTGTGAGATTTTTTTTTAATATTCTAAGCATATTTTATGGGTACAAGAATGCTTTTGTTTTATTTAACCATGCCCCTTTAAACTCATCCGCAATTTGGCCACCACTGTGTACATATTACTACTCTCCTTTGGGCATACTAGGTCTTTTACAATCCTTTAGTATATATTACAAAAATAATGCATTGTGCTACTAAAGTGTTTAGGTTTAGCTTGAAGAAAAGGTGGCAACCTTAACCACCACACCAGAAGAAAGCAGCAGTGCTTTATGAGGCAATTTCAAGCCCCATCTCTGTGATGGAAGAGTGCTGCCACTACAAGAAAGCCCAGACGTGGGTCTTTAATGATTCACTTTCCCTCCTAATGCACTCTGGAGGTGAGGCTTGAAATCACTTCATTCAATCCTCAACCCCATGGCAAATTAGAAGATCACCGCTGCAAAAAAAAAAAAAAACAAGCCAGCCATGACTGTAGAATGAGGTGAATTTCAAGTCACATCTTTGTGGCAGGTTAAGAAGGAAAAATAGCTTACAGAAGCAGGCCTTATTCTTGGCCAACTTCTTCTTTTCCGGCAGCAACCCTCCTAATATGCTATGGAAGTGAGGCTTGAAATTGCCTCATTCAAATTTTACCTATGCAGCGATTGTGTAGGCCTTCACACTATATGTGCAGCAAGTCATTATTACCAAAACTTTGAGAATAAATCTATATATATATATATATATATATATAATTATTACCCTTTGGCTTATTTATTACATTTGAACCTCTCTCTCTGGGCTGGGGGTGCGTGAATGAAGAACCAGTCATCCAGGTTGAATAACAGTCATTTATCTACTTCCTGTACATTCAGAAAGTCACAAACTCACCCTTTGGGGAACATCTTTATGGAGCCTGGGCTCACAGTACTCCTGGACTAAGTGGTTCTACCACAAAATTACTTGAGCACTACCCCCTTGTGGGGGGCTATAAGAAGGGGGAGGCAAGGTACATTTTAGTACAGTGAAATGCAAGGCACAGTGACATGCAAGAATCAGACAAACACAAACCATCCAAAAACCTAATGTGTATAGTCAACACAGCAAACAAGACATTCTGTGTTTTGTAAATTACAAATGGCCCCTTTCTTTGTGCAGTTCCAAAACTGAGAATAAAATGGACAAGGTACTTACCGTCTTGTTTTTGTTTACTATGATGGTGAGCCTAGAGAAGCAATAACAGGACTGAAAAGTGACACAGGCTGGCAAAGATAAGGAAGACATATTAAAATTAAATTGCCAAAAAATATAAAAGCGAATGAAACAGGTATGCTGCTGTAACACACCAAAGGTTTGATCATAAACTTGCATCAAAGTGCACCTAACCCGCTAGGTTATTATTACTATTATACAGGATTTATATAGCGCCAATGCAGTGCAGTGCTTTACAACATGAGGGGAGGCAGTACACTTACAATATAAATCAATACAGGAGGGATCAGAGGGCCCTGCTCATTAGAGATTACAATCTAGAAGGGAGGGTCAAGTGGAAACAAAAGGTAATAACTGTGGGGGATGAGCTGATGGAGAAAATGAAAATACAGTTGTTAGGTGTGGGTAGGGTAGGCTTCTCTGAAGAGAAGGGTTTTCAGGGATTGTCTAAAAGCTAATAAAGTAGGAGATAAGTGGACAGATTGGATTAGGGCATTCCATAGGATTGGAGAGGCTTTGGAAAAGTCCTGGAGGCAAGTATGGGAGGAGATGACGAGGGAGCTAGAGAGCAGGAGGTCTTGAGAGGAATGAAGAGAACGGGTAGGTTGGTATTTAGAGACTAGGCTAGTGATGTAGCTGGGGGCGAAATTGTGGATGGCTTTGTATGTAGTTGTTAGTATTTTGAATTTAATTCTTTGGCCGAGCAGAAGCCAGTGGAGGGATTGACAGAGAGGAGTGGCAGACACAGAGCTATTGGTAAAGTGGATGAGTCTGGCAGCAGCATTCATGATGGATTGAAGAGGTGATAGACTATGTACAGGTAAGCCAATGAGAAGGGAGTTGCAGTAGTCGAGGCGAGAGATGACCAGCGAGTGAATTAAGAGCTTTGTTGTGTCATTGGTTAGAAAGGGGCGTATTTTGGAGATGTTGCAGAGGTTGAGGTGGCAGGATTTGGACAGTGATTGGATGTGTTGCTTCAAGGAGAGTTCAGAGTCCAGGACTACACCTAGAACCATGGCATGTGGGGATGGGCTTATAGTTGTGCCATCGATTTTGACAGAGAGATCAAGGAAAGGGAGGGGGCATATGGGGGAGGAAAAATTATAAGTTCGGTTTTGGATAGATTGAGTTTGAGGAAGTGATGTGACATGCAGACTGATATATCTGATAGTAAATTAGTGATACATGAGGAGACAGAGGGAGTAAGCTGAGGGGGTAGAGAAATAGATTTGGGTGTCGTCAGCATAGAGGTGGTATTGGAAGCCATGGGGGGCTATCAGTTGACCCAGGGAGGAGGTGTAGATTGAAAATAGGAGAGGTCCAAGAACAGAACCTTGGGGGACCCCAACAGAGAAAGGAAGAGGAGAGGAGGAAGTAGAGTTGTAAGAAATGCTAAAGGTGCAGTTGGATAAGTAGGAAGAGAACCAGCGAAGAGTACAGTCATGGAGACCAAAGGCGTGGAGTTTTTTGAGGAGGAGGGGGTGGTCAACCGTATCAAAGGCAGCAGAGAGGTCCAGGAGTAGGAGTACAGAATAGTGTCGATTGGTTTTGCCCATTAGTAGATCGTTTGTTAGTTTTAGGAGAGAAGTTTCTGTGGAGCGTTGAGAACAAAATCCAGACTGAAGGGGATCAAGAAGACTAGGTGATAAAACTTCACTCTTATTATAAATATAAATAAAAATATCACTGAAACTCCCATGGCTTAAACAATATTATTACCTATAGGAGGTGGAGGAATATAATAAGAACACCATCCCTTTAAACTGTCTTTAAATAT
Organism: Aquarana catesbeiana; assembly: GCF_042186555.1. Taxonomy (NCBI): domain Eukaryota; kingdom Metazoa; phylum Chordata; class Amphibia; order Anura; family Ranidae; genus Aquarana; species Aquarana catesbeiana. The sequence continues at coordinate 284,887,748 of NC_133328.1, forward strand.
AAATATCTGTCCTCACTGGCCTTTAGGATCACATTCTACTGTCCCATCTTTACATCTAGCCAAAATCTACCTGGTCCCTGCACTCCCCATAAAGAATCAAATAATACACATAGTTCCCAACACCAAAATCCAAACCTTACACGTTCCACCATTTCTGAAAAAAGTGTAGCCCAAAAAGCATATATGTGTGGAAACATAGAAGTTTTCTTGGTGCAAATCTAATCATTTAGGCTATGTAAAGATGGGACTCTATAACAGGTGACATGTTATCTTAAAAGTCAGTGAGGACACATATTTATATTTAAAAACAGTTTGGATAGAAATGGTGTCCCTAGTATATAATTAAGTAATAATATTTTTTAAGGCACACAAGTTTCAATGATATTTTTATTTACATCTATGATCAGATTGAAGTTTTATGGTGGCAATGCCCCTTAATCTCCCCGTTCTGGTCTAAGGTCAGGGAAATAATTTATCAGATCACGGAGACCAAGCTGAATCTTGACGTGTCGTGCTGTCTGCTCCACATCTCAAACTTCTCATTCAAGAAATATTAAAATTCACTGTCTAAACATCTTCTGAATGCAGCTAAATCTTTTATACCCCTCTATTGGAAATATTCTAACGTTCCAACCATTACACAATGGTTGCATAAAATAAGCTAGATTTGCGAGATGGAGGAGACAGTAGCCCAGTCAACTGATAACACTGACCGTTAACATAAAACTTAGCTTCCCTGGTTTACATTTAAACATTCTCAGGTGTATAAAAACCAGAAAACTACACTGTAGTCATAGAAATGGACCTACCTTCTAGGCGTTCCACGAGTAAGATCTAAACATTTTATGAACTCTGAAATTAACTTGTAGACCAAGAACTATATATACCATTGACTAAAGCATGAACAACACTCCTGATGTATGGAGACATACTTGAACAGTAAATGATCTACAGAAACAATATTTGGATAATTATCCCCTCCACTTCTCACCCCTCACTTACTCCTTTTCTCTTATTTCTCTCTACTTTTATCTAGTCTACCTCTTTATCTCTCTTAGGCAAGTGACTAGATCAGTCCTTATCTAAAACTCCAATGCTCCTCTAAGAAGGATATACAAAAAAATAATACCTAATCACTTGATTCTATCTAACTAACTTTGTATGCTCTCTAAACACTTTGAATGTTATGATTGTATAATTTATATGTTTAATGATTTTTTCAAAAGTCATTTGTTCAATGGGAACTGCGACTCCTCATATGTACTTTCATTTTTCTTTTCAATAAACTTTGATTTAAAAAAAAAAAATAAGTTTTATAACCTACTTTGTATCTGTTGTCTATTGTTGAAATGCCCACAAAAAGGTCTAATTCTATGATTTTAAAAAAAATTCAGGCTTTATATTGGTTTTTGAGCAGAAATTTGTCATAACTCTCCTACTTCTGCTAATGCACTGAATTTTTTCCTTCTTCTAAATCTATACTACTATAACACTCTCTCTTTAAATTGCTGGCACAATGACAGCTCCTGGGGCTTTATTATGTTTGTAAATAAGATGGATGGATCAATTTACCTACACCAAACCCTTACCTAGATGTGGGTACTATATAGATGTTAATGGGGAACCCTTCAGGTCTGGAATGAATTTTGAGCTGGACCCCTCACAAAAAAAAACTGAAAAAGTCACAAGGTCATCCCAAATTCTTTACTAGATCCTTGGGGTCTAGTATGGAATTCAGGAGGAAGCCTCATGCAAAAATCAAAAAAGCATAATTCACCCCCCAAAAATCCATACCAGTTCCATTATCAGAGAACGCCTGACCTGGTAGGCCTGGAAAGTATGTGTGTGTGGGGAGTTTGTGCCCTCTCTCCTGAACTACACAAAGCCACATGTCTCCCATATGGGGAGGTTGTAACGATATCACGTACTGGACAGGAAACACTGTAGCTAGCTGCCATGCTGTTTGGAATGCAGCCATTCAGCTTGGCTAACCGTGTACATTACAGTGAAATCTGAACTCCCTCCTCCCTCCTCCCTTGTCTTAGGAATTCAAAGCTTTTTAAGTTCAACAGAAAAGGTTATCTCAACAGAGAAAACAGAACCAGGCTAGGTCAGTAAAAAAAACATCTTGTTGAAAGGGTAGAGTGTTCAGGCCTGTCGTAAAACTGTCACCCTTTCCATTCAGGGACCCAACAGGCCTCGGTTGTAAAATGTCTGAATACACATCAAGCTTAAAACAGTGGAATAGGTATGAAATTTCAGCATGTTTCATAACTTTTGACTTACAGTAGTAATAGCACAGCCATAATATGGACATATTTAGTTTCCCCAGATAATTTGTAATGTTTCAAGTCCAGACACCCCTATGTCAGGTCATATGGGAAACCACTGGTACCCCTTATTCCTCCTAAGCAGACTATACACTGGAGATATGGTATGTTACAACAATAATATGGATATTTGCAGTCTATAAACACTATAGATGCAGATATATGAATATGTATCACAAAATCTACCTGGGACGTGGTCATAAGTGTAGACACCTCCCAGCAACCAACCCCTAAACAAGATGACCAGACAATTGGTTACTGGTTGCTGTTAACACCCCCTTTGATTTGACAGAAAAGAGGAGATGCCAAGACAATAATCAGTTATCCTTTTACCATCCAAGAAGAAACATCTGCCAAGTTGAGAACCGATTACCTAGCTCATCGATCGAACTCTGATCAACCCTCGAATATTAATTGCAAGTATTCTTTCTTCCCAATTCTACCTTATTGCTTTGTGGCTGTATATCGTCTTTATCTTTTGCAACATCTTTTTTTCTGTAAATGTTTTATTTCCATCAACTTTGACCTTTTCATAATAAACCCTTATGTTGAAAAGTGTTAACCTTGTCTCTAAAGCTCTTAATGCAAGCTATAAACGAACCTGTCTCTTGAAGGGCGCTACTGTTGTAGAGTAAGACTCTGAGCAGACCTGTCTGTGGTGACAGTGTGTGTGGCAGACGCTTATTCTAAAATTATAATTGGTATTGCTAAAATTATGAGTCTCCCCCCAGATCCGGCTTTTAAAGGGGGGTGGTGGCAGTTAAAGGGTTAATTGTGTAATTAGCCCAGTGACAATCACTCTCAGGCTGCTCGCACCTAGATTGTGGTCCCGCAAGCTGGAAAATCTTTGTGCTGGGTGCAGCTGAGAGTGGCATTGTTACGTAAATGACAGCGTGGTGTGAGGTTGGCCGGTCCTTCGTTGCAAGTTAGCGAGGAGAGCAGGGATCTGACACCCGCGTTCGTCACAGAGGTAACTTGTGTTTAGGCCAATCCTTAACTCATCCTTAATAATTATTATGAATGCGCGTTTGGCTAGCAATGACTGTATAAAGACAATATCATACATATGGGCTCTAATAATTACATTTTTGGACACTTCTCCAAAGTATGCCTTTATCCAGAATGAAGAAAACCTTGAGGTGCAAGACATACAAGGCTTCAGCAATATTTGCCATCATGGACCTAAAGTCTTGCACCAGCAGAATCTCTCAAAAAAGTGTCTGTCCACTGCATTACTGAATGTTATTGCTGTTCTTATTGCATCACTGAATGTTATTGCTGTTCTCCCTCTATGGTGTCCTTTTATAAAACAGAGATCAGCCGCGATCATCGGGATCACGGCTGATCTCTGGTGTGTTCCAGTTTATATAGCTGAGATAAGGAGCAGAGAACACGTTCTCCGCTTCTCATCACAGTACATGACCTTTCTTTCACAAACAGCCACTTTATAAAAGATCTCACAGCCGTTACACTGAAATACCTCCCTTCCAGCTCAGAGGTGGAGAATCTGGGTGAGAAGCTGGTGTGATAAGAGGAAGAAGGCTTCTTTCTTCCTAATATCAGCACCGGTGGGTTAAAAATGAATAAATATATACTATATTGTATATATGTGTATATATACACTGTACATATATATATATATATATATATATACAAACACATGAATATATATATATTTCCTTAGTTATCACATGTCTGAAAACATGTAATTACATGTTCTTTTAAACTTTAGTTTCACTTTTTGAACTCGGCTGCAGCATAATCTCACAATATCTCATTGGATTACAGGCAGCCCACCCACTTTTACACTGATCTCAGACGTTTTCAGAGGAAACACTTCTCATCTGTTCTCCCTCTGAGAACTGAAGTTCTCAGTTTCATAAACCGGCTGCAGAGGAGATAATTTTCCTCTGAAAACTGCCGAGAACTGAACTGAGAAAAAACTTCTCAGTTTTATAAACGTACACCTATATGTGTTATACTTCTCATGCTGCAATACCCCTTATTTGCTTTGTATAATAGCAAAATTCAATAAAAATGTATTGAACTAAAAAAAAAAGTGTCTGTCCACCATACTATAACACCAACCACAGAGGATGCAGGGGACATGCACACGCAATCAGACATCACCTCAGGACATGATCAAGAGAGACCCTATATTTGTGATTCTCCAATTCAAACTGCGAACTTTTTGCAACTTGATTCATTATTTGGTTTGGAGGCCTTTTTGAGATGTGATGCTCAGAGAGAACTTGATTTTCAATCCCTGCTGCAATTCTTGCACTATGGCTGACCTAAAATCTTTAGTAACATGTATAAATGAAGTGCTAAAGTGATAAAATAGAAGATAAAAGACAAGATGTGACTGGGGTTGAATATAGGGTCACCTTCCTAGAAACCATTGTTGAATTCCACCTCGAAATTGCGCACGAGACCCATATCCAAAATTTGTTTGCCCTGCACTTACACATGTGAGACTAATGCCGCATACACACGATCAGGATTTTCATCGGCAAAAGCCTTGGATGGTTTTTCTGACGGAATTCTGCTCTTGCTTGTCTTGCATACACAAGGTCACACCAAATTCCGACCGTCGAGAAGGCAGTAACGTACAACACCTACAACAGGACTATAAAACGGAAGTTCTAGAAGTCTCCAGGACTAGGGATGAGCTTCGAGTTCGAGTCGAACTCATGTTCGACTCGAACATTGGCTGTTCGCAAGTTCACCGAACAGCGAACAATTTGGGGTGTTCGCGGCAAATTCGAATGCCGCGGAACACCCTTTAAAAGTCTATGGGAGAAATCAAAAGTGCTAATTTTAAAGGCTAATATGCAAGTTATTGTCATAAAAAGTGTTTGGGGACCTGGGTCCTGCCCCAGGGGACATGGATCAATGCAAAAAAAAGTTTTAAAAACGGCCGTTTTTTCAGGAGCAGTGATTTTAATAATGCTTAAAGTCAATCAATAAAAGTGTAATATCCCTTTAAATTTCGTACCTGGGGGGTGTCTATAGTGTGCCTGTAAAGGGGCGCATGTTTCCTGTGTTTAGAACAGTCTGACAGCAAAATGACATTTTGAAGGAAAAAACTCATTTAAAACTACCCGCGGCTATTGCATTGCCGACAATACACATAGAAGTTCATTGATAAAAAAGGCATGGGAATTCCCCAAAGGGGAACCCCGAACCAAAATTAAAAAAAAAAAATGACGTGGGAGTCCCCCTAAATTCCATACCAGGCCCTTCAGGTCTGGTATGGATATTAAGGGGAACCCCGGCCAAAATTTAAAAAAAAAAATGACGTGGGGTTCCCCCTAAATTCCGTACCAGACCCTTCAGGTCTGGTATGGATTTTAAGGGGAACCCCGCGCCAAAAAAAAAAAAAAAAAACGGCGTGGGGTCCCCCCAAAAATCCATACCAGACCCTTATCCGAGCACGCAACCTGGCAGGCCACAGGAAAAGAGGGGGGGACGAGAGTGCGGCCCCCCCTCCCTCCTGAACCGTACCAGGCCACATGCCCTCAACATTGGGAGGGTGCTTTGGGGTAGCCCCCCAAAACACCTTGTCCCCATGTTGATGAGGACAAGGGCCTCATCCCCACAACCCTGGCCGGTGGTTGTGGGGGTCTGCGGGCGGAGGGCTTATCGGAATCTGGAAGCCCCCTTTAACAAGGTGACCCCCAGATCCCGGCCCCCCCCCTGTGTGAAATGGTAAGGGGGTACATAAGTACCCCTACCATTTCACGAAGAAAGTGTCAAAAATGTTAAAAATGACAAGAGACAGTTTTTGACAATTCCTTTATTTAAATGCTTCTTCTTTCTTCTATCTTCCTTCATCTTCTGGTTCTTCTGGTTCTTCTGGCTCTTCTGGTTCTTCCTCCGGCGTTCTCGTCCAGCATCTCCTCCGCGGCGTCTTCTATCTTCTTCTCCTCGGGCCGCTCCGCACCCATGGCATGGGGGGGAGGCTCCTGCTCTTCTCTTCTTCTTTTCTTCTCTTCTTCTCTTCTTCTTTTCTTCTTTTCTTCTCCGGGCCGCTCCGCAATCCATGCTGGCATGGAGGGAGGCTCCCGCTGTGTGACGGCGCTCCTCGTCTGACAGTTCTTAAATAACGGGGGGGCGGGGCCACCCGGTGACCCCGCCCCCCTCTGACGCACGGTGACTTGACGGGACTTCCCTGTGACGTCACGGGGAATGCCACAGGGAAGTCCCGTCAAGTCACCGTGCGTCAGAGGGGGGCGGGGTCACCGGGTGGCCCCGCCCCCCCCGTTATTTAAGAACTGTCAGACGAGGAGCGCCGTCACACAGCGGGAGCCTCCCTCCATGCCAGCATGGATTGCGGAGCGGCCCGGAGAAGAAAAGAAGAAAAGAAGAAGAGAAGAAGAGAAGAAAAGAAGAGAAGAGCGGGAGCCTCCCCCCCATGCCATGGGTGCGGAGCGGCCCGAGGAGAAGAAGACAGAAGACGCCGCGGAGGAGATGCTGGACGAGAACGCTGGAGGAAGAACCAGAAGAGCCAGAAGAACCAGAAGAACCAGAAGATGAAGGAAGATAGAAGAAAGAAGAAGCATTTAAATAAAGGAATTGTCAAAAACTGTCTCTTGTCATTTTTAACATTTTTGACACTTTCTTCGTGAAATGGTAGGGGTACTTATGTACCCCCTTACCATTTCACACAGGGGGGGGCCGGGATCTGGGGGTCACCTTGTTAAAGGGGGCTTCCAGATTCCGATAAGCCCCCCGCCCGCAGACCCCCACAACCACCGGCCAGGGTTGTGGGGATGAGGCCCTTGTCCTCATCAACATGGGGACAAGGTGTTTTGGGGGGCTACCCCAAAGCACCCTCCCAATGTTGAGGGCATGTGGCCTGGTACGGTTCAGGAGGGAGGGGGGGCCGCACTCTCGTCCCCCCCTCTTTTCCTGCGGCCTGCCAGGTTGCGTGCTCGGATAAGGGTCTGGTATGGATTTTTGGGGGGACCCCACGCCGTTTTTTTTTTTTTTTTTTTGGCGCGGGGTTCCCCTTAAAATCCATACCAGACCTGAAGGGTCTGGTATGGAATTTAGGGGGAACCCCACGTCATTTTTTTTTTAAATTTTGGCCGGGGTTCCCCTTAATATCCATACCAGACCTGAAGGGCCTGGTATGGAATTTAGGAGGACTCCCACGTCATTTTTTCTTTTTAATTTTGGTTCGGGGTTCCCCTTTGGGGAATTCCCATGCCGTTTTTATCAATGAACTTCTATGTGTATTGTCGGCAATGCAATAGCCGCGAGTAGTTTTAAATGAGTTTTTTCCTTCAAAATGTCATTTTGCTGTCAGACTGTTCTAAACACAGGAAACATGCGCCCCTTTACAGGCATACTATAGACACCCCCCAGGTACGAAATTTAAAGGGATATTACACTTTTATTGTTTGACTTTAAGCATTATTAAAATCACTGCTCCTGAAAAAACGGCCGTTTTTAAAACTTTTTTTTGCATTGATCCATGTCCCCTGGGGCAGGACCCAGGTCCCCAAACACTTTTTATGACAATAACTTTCATATAAGCCTTTAAAATTAGCACTTTTGATTATTCATGTTCGTGTCCCATAGACTTTAACGGTGTTCGCATGTTCGAACGAACTTTTTTCCTGTTCGCATGTTCTGGTGCGAACCGAACAGGGGGGTGTTCGGCTCATCCCTATCCAGGACCTCAAGTTCTCTACAGGCATCTCCCCCCAGGCTCTAGGGATCATTATGCCAGAGACCTGTTCTGCCATCATACAGGTCCTGCAGAAGGACTATATTAGGGTAGGTTTTCTCCTTTAACATCACATTCTATGTATTTAATGTATGCTAATATTTATGTAATATGCTGTGAATGCCCTCTTTGTCCTCATGCATGCTGTAAGCTTTTAATGCTCCTTTTTTGTCCTTCATGCATATTTGCCTTTACTAACCTCTCCAGCATGCTATCCTGGGCCCATACACACCTAGCCTAGTCACTTAACAATGTATTTTGTCAGCTCCATTGTAGTGCTTTACCCTAAACACCCATTAAAATGTGTCCAAATGTTATTGTTGTCCTTAAATTCAGGCAGAGTGCCAGAGGCTTTTTTTTGGGGTCCAAAACTTATTTATAACTGACCCTAAAATGTTTCCAATGGGCCATCAGAGGGGGTGAGGAATCTAATAAGCGGACCTTATATTTTTGTCTTTAAATACTCCTTAAAATAAATGTTATACTGATGTTGGCCAAGCATGTTTGTGTCTAATCTGCTTGCAATGTTATGTGCAAAAGTACTAATATATTTTTTTATTTTTTTACTCTACAGTTTCCTTCAACAACACAGAAATGGCAGCCTGTGGCTTCCCAATTTGCTCTGCGTTGGGACTTTCCTATCTGTGGAGGGGCAATTGATAGGAAACATGTCCACATCATCCCACCACCCCACTTGGGGTCATACTATTTTAATTAGAAGGATTTCAATAGTATTGTGTTGATGGTGGTGGTGTCGGCGACATACGAGCTTATCTGTGGACGTGGGGAAAAATTGTCAGATGTCCGATGGTGGAGTCTTTGCCCAGACCGAGTTCTACCGACGTCTCCAGAGTGGTGGCTTGGGATTGCAACCTGCGGAAGAGAATGTTGAAGGACTACATTTGTTTTTATCGCTGATGAAGCATTTGGTCTGGGTGATCACCTGATGAGGCCATTCTCCCAGAGGACCTCACCCCAGAGAAGAGGGTTTTTAATTACCGTCTGGCCACAGCCAGAAGAGTCATGGAGAATGCCTTTGGGATAATGGCCAGCCGGTTCCACCTATTTCTTACGGCAATAAATATGGTGGAGTACAAACTGAACCACACTGAACTGTTCTAGCATGCTGCATACTTCACAACTTTTTAAAGAGAAATGCTCCGAATTATGTTGCCTCAGTTGGGTGTGAGGCCGGACTTCCAGAAAATACAATGACGGCCCTGGAAGCTGGCCGTCCTGGCTTGCCCCACTGAAGCGCCCATGAAGTGCGTCAAAAATATGTAGATTATTTTACGGGTAGGGGGCCATTGCTATGCCAGCAAATTTGTAAATATTTTCAGAATAAAAAAAATTGATATGGTAAAATCTTGAATTTGATTTACTGCTTGTGTTTCTTTTAGCTGTCTCCTAGGTTCTCCTAGTGCACTTGTAGTGCCAAGTGTTTTTCCATTATTTAAATAACACCCATTGTCACTGTAAACACCAACTTAATACAAAAACTAGTATTGAGCATTGAAAGAAGAAGCCACACATTGTTGAGTATAAAACCTTTTACTCCATGCACATTCACATGTGCGTTGTAAAACATTTTTTGGTAAAAAAATAAACATCTTGGTTTTATAAAGTTTTACCTTGAAAATATATTTTTAGTACATAAACAGGCATGTTTCAAAACATAACATACACAACTCAGGAACTTACAAAGTTCAACACTGAAAAACTGAAGGCAATATCAGACATTATAGTGTCAAAAATGTGTTGATATTTCCTTCAGATGGGGTGATGTCACCCCTGTAAAAAACAAATTTTGAAGATGCACACAAATTGGGAGTCAAACTGGGGATTTCCCTCCTGATCCCATGCCTAATGTCAACATGTGCTATCTCCCATCATGGGGGATCAATGGACGTGTTTTGGGGTGCAACCGCTTCCTCTCACCTACTTGAGTTATGAGGAAGGGGTTGCACCCACAAAAGGCGTACATTGATATCCCCTAATGGCAGATAGCACATGTTGACACACTGTGGGCATCTTCAAAATTTGGCTTTTAAAACGCGTCAAAAATTTTTAAAAATTGGTCACAAAATATATAAAATGGTGTCATTTTGTTGTTATTTAGATTCTTCCTAGTACATCAATAATGTTCTTCAGATTTTGTTCAACCTCATTTGTTTTTTGCTTTATGATGTCTAAATCCTGACTACAAAACATTGTGTCCTGGATTAGCCTTTGTGCACTGTCACTGGTGAAATGAGGAGATTGTTCTTCCACAACATGCACATCACCTAAAAGAAAAAATACACACCATGTATTATAAATATGCAGGCATACATCTATTACCTGAATCTGTGGTCTCAGACACTCACCTTTGTGGTGACAATTTCAACCACCTCTCCTTCCTCCACATCCTCTGGTTGTGGTGTCCTCTGTTCCCCTTCTTCAGGTGGTGGGGGGTTCCTGGTGTCCTCAGATGTCCGGAGTCTTTTCTCCCCTATGAGAATGAAACAAAAGGTATACTTAGCACACAGATATTTGAGGCCAGAAATAGGAATATGAAACATTGCTTGGAAGTGGGGTACAATTGTCTGTTTTGGCAGCGTTCCAAGCTGAAGACATTATTTTTTCCCTTACCAAAGCTGGAATACTTACCTTTTTTGGACAAGTTTCACACATGGAGACACCCCAAGTATCCACTAGAGTACCTGTGTGGGACACCCTAAAAAGTTTGTTCTTGTGTCCCACACTAGTGCTCCTGAGTCCAGATGTGTAAACAGCTGCTGAGTGTCCTCTCCTTACATTACACTGAATCAAGTTTGCAATTCTTTCTAGTTTCAAACACATCGAGACAACAATGTCCTAAACTTCTTTTAATACAAATTAGCATGACCAAATGTAGTTAACCCTGTATCTGCCAAAAACATCATATTTAGTTGGCAAACAAATGATGTTTACTGCGACCGATTACTGTGCCCACGGACATGAAAATAGCCATTTTAAAATGTACAACAGTAAAGAAAAGCACATGGAGCAGCATTCAAGTAATAATAATAATAGGAACACACGACAACTACTTACTTTTTAGAAGCACTTTCTTGATTCTTCTGTACTGATCCTGCTTCCTCAATTTCAGGTCTGACCAGCGTTTCCTCAATTGCTCCTTGGATCGTCGTATCCCAAAATTCCTGTGCAGACTCTTCACAATTTTAGACATGATCTTGGCCTTTCTCACATTTGGGTTTAGGTAAGGTCCATACTTCCCATCATAGTTGGCCCTATTCAAGATGTCCACCATCTCCACCATCTTTACAAAGGCCATATTTGATCCCTTAACTCTCCTGTGGAATCGTGACGTTTCTGGCTCCGAGCTTTCCTCCTCGTTACTGCTATTATGCACCTGCTGTGTCTCCGCCATGTTCCTCTCCCACTGCGACGAAAGAGAAGAGGTGGGGAATATTCTAGAAAGAACGTCAGGGGTGGGCGACGTGGGTGGAGTTTCACGCATGCGCAGTGTATATAAAGCTAACACACGTGTGTCGTACATACGATCTGTGAGTGGAGGAAGTGCCGATCATGAGAACAAAGGTAACATTTTAACTTGGGACATCAGTGGCCTATACTGATTCGAGATTGAGGCCTATATTGGGATAAGATTGGGAGAGTTTAGCCTGATATTAGTGTTTTTGTCTTGTGTTTTGTCTTGCAGCAAATATGAAACAATTCAAAGAACCGGAATTCATGGGCCAGTTCATAGACAGATACAGGGATATGAGAAATTTGTGGGAGGTTAAAAACCCCTTATATCAAAATAAACCAGCTAGGAAGGCATCTCTGGAAAAACAGCTGCAATTTGTGAAGACGCAGGTCTCCAACACAGACATCAAGTTTGTGGAGAAGAAAACTGGAAGCACATATAGGAAGGACCTTAATAGGGTCCAGGCTTCCATGAAATCAGGAGCAGCAGCAAAGGATGTGTATGTACCCAGTCTGTGGTACTACAACAGGATGCGGTTTCTGGAAGACCAGATTGAAGCCAGGGAATCACTTTCTACACTTCCATTCACCCTTCCCTCAACCCCAGCTGAGGCTTCTGAGGACCAACCTGGGCCTTCCATCCTGGAAGAAGTTGAGGAGCCCAGCTGGAACCAGGTATAGTATTTTTGAACATATTTATTGTCCGAATATTAGTGTTGTTAACTAGATGTTATTATTGATAACAAATGAATGACTGAAAAAAAAAGTGTTTAACATATCAATGGACAGTAGGGGTCAAAAATGATTGGGACAAGAATGAAAAATGCTGGGCTCAGAATAATAGTCTTTTCTATTTATTAACATTCAATTTGCAACAGTCATGAGCTGAAAATTGTGTGTGATTGATAAGCCAAAAACTAAAACGATGTCCCTTTTTAATACACAGGAAGACCTCAGTCAGGACGAGGCTCTGGAATGTGGTAGACAGAAGGAGGCAGGGTAAGTGTCAGCCAGGAGGAGACAGGGGTAAGTGTCAGCCAGGAGGTGGCCAGGCCCAGTAGCCTCACCCAATCCCAGGTGCCGCCCCTCCGCCTTACAACAAAAAGGGCCAGGAAGGGGAGTAATGTGGAGGAGGCAGCACTGGGCCTCATTAAGGATGTTAATGCGGCCCTGAAAACACCCCCTGATGCTGAAGAGGCCTATGGCTGCTATGTAGCTGAAAAATTGCAGCAAATGGAGGAGGGACAACGCCTCATGTGTGAGAATATTATTTTTCAGGCCCTTCAGAAGGGGTTGAGGGGCCAAATTAGTGATAACATGCACTTATGTTTGCTCGCCCATCCTCCTCCTCCTCCTGCCACAAGTCCACCTCCAGAGCCACAGCCTTCAAGGAAGGCTGCAGGTAAGCATGGAGGGAAGAGATGAAAGTGATGGCCTGGGTTCAGTCTGGTCTGACAGAAGATGCAGGCTGTGGTGGTACCACAGCCTGGGGACATATATGTCTTCTGCTGCTGTTCCTGATCTCTGGGAGTCCTGGACTAGATTGTGCTCCCTATTATATAGACTTCTCAGGCTACCAATTTTTATTTACAAAGAGTTGATGTGTGCCCTGGGGTACAAAGGCTTTGCAAATTCAAGCATTTTCTCCAGCATTGACTTCCTCTTTATTTTGTTGAGAGCCAGAATAAATGGAGATTGTTTTATATAAAAATACTTGCCTATGTGTTTTTATTCAAAAAGGACAGTTTGTTTGTGAGTAGGCAGGTACATTTCAAAAATACAATGTCAAATTAAAAAGGGACAACAACCAACCTCCTTGAGCTTTAAAAATACAAGATAATAATATTGTTGTGGAAACTTGACACACACAAAAAAAAAATAATTATGGAGATCACTAGAAAAAAATATAAAAATAATCAATAAAACAGGAGATCTTGATTAAAAAAAAATTTAAAAAAGATGACTATAAAAAATAATTCTAAACATTATTATGAAGATCTGGCTTTAAAAACAAAAAAGATTATTCAGGAGATCACGAGAAATAATAAAGAAATAGGTTTGTTAGAACTCTGTGTGAATATCAGCAGCAAAACAAAACTCATTCTTCTAGCATTATAAAGAACAAAAGAATGCGCTGCATTAAAAGATCCACAAATTTACAGCGTGACGAATGTGCTATTTCCATTACGAACGCTAGTTTTACCAGACTGAGCGCTTCCATCTTGCACTTGATTCTGAGCATGCGTGATTTTTTGCGTGTCCAAATTGCATACAGACGAACGCATTTTCGGATAGGAACTTTTTCTGACCGAAAAATAGAGAACCTGCTCTCAATCTTTTGCTGGCTGGAATTCTGCCAGCAAAAGTCCGATGGAGCATACACACAGTCGCATTTTCCGACCAAAAGCTCTCGTCGGACTTTTGCTAGCGGGATTTCCGCTCGTGTGTACTGGGCATTAGAGGGATAGCAGAGCAGAGACCTTAAAAAGACAGTAACAATTAAATTAAATTCTTCTTTGAAAAAGATAACAACTGAATTGGAATGGGGTCATGTAGACAGGGTGGAGAGCACTTGTCCCGCCATGCAGAGCAAACAGGACCCACTTTTATACCATTAAGACGGAAATTATGAAAAAGGCCTGGCAGAAAAACCCCTTTGATTTTGAAGATGGCCATATTCATGTGTTGTGGAAATTTGAAACCATTGCTTGAACTTACTGGAAACACAGGAGCAAAATACATTACATGTGAGGACATCTATTCCACATCATAGTAAAAAAAAAACAGCAGATCTTTCTTACAAACACCCTCTCAATTGCCATCACTATTCCAATTCTTGAACATGGAGGCAATCCCGAACTCAAATTGGCTGAATTTCTGATTGGACCCTGACACATCTCTTCATCTTCCACCCAGAGTTCCACATCACAGCAGATTTCTATGCAGATGTTCTACCTTGGACTGAGCCAGAACTGTAATGGCATCCTCAATCACTGTTGACAAAACTGGCAAATACAGACTTTCCAGATCAATAACATTCACTCACAGACATATGCTTTAAACCACACATGACCAATATAACCTCTGCTCTTTAAAGCAATATTAAACCACAAACAAAATTTTAATATAATGTAGCTTACCATTCATTGATTTTTTTTAGGCTTTGCTTTCACCTGTTGATCCAGTCAAGTCTGTTATTTTTCAATTTCTTTTAACAGACCAAGATGTCCAGCAAAAGTTAGAGGGTTGAGACAGACAACTTTACAGGGGTGTTTAAAGTATTTAGATGTAATTTATTTATGTAAAACCTTAAACCAAAAGGTGAACAAAATGTTGCAATAACTGGTTAAAATGTGTTAGCTGGAATGTTAGTCAAGTCCATCTAAATATGCTAGAGCATCTAAACTAACCTCTCCCCAGTTTGATAATGCTGCTGTCCAAAAGTGTATCCTCCATCCAGAGTGGATACACACTAGGACAGGTAGGGTATATTTCCAAGATCGCTAAACTAATGCAGCCACCACATTTAAGTATTTGTAAACTGCATAATAATATTTTTTGATTTTGCATTTATTATCACTTTTGTGCATTAGGTCTCTGTCATGTACCGACCCTGTTAACCAGAAGTGGTCATCATAGTCACTCCATTTACTTGAGATTGTACTTCAGTAACAGTTTACTACCTATGTTTCTATGGCCTTTACTTGACCTGTGACCTAACCTATCTACCTAGTTGTTTAGATTTCTGAGAGAACCACTTGCTAACAAAATCTCCAGGATTAACTGGTGACCAGAATACATCAGATCACCTATAAATGTGTTTCTACTTTTCACACCCAAGAAAACTTCTTTTCATTTTAAAACATTTCTAGTTCCTATCCTAATATGGACTGAAAGGGTTGAACAGATTTTATCACAATTTGAAAATGGCACAATTGATGGCATAATGTGTTCCCAACTGATTTTGAGAGCCTGGTTTTCTTTACTAGTTCGTGACAACGTTATCACAAACGTTTTTATAATGGTGTGGTGAAGGTTTCAACTTTTTGTCATCTCTGAATTTTCTACTGATAAATTTATATTTTTTGACACTTACACCACAGTGCACCCTTTCGGAGCCACCTCTGTCCAACTTTGGTCCTTCGGTACCTTAGTTCATTTTTCCATTGATTCTGCAACAGACCATACTGGGGCATCTGTTGGCCCCTTCATAACAAAGAAGGGATCCCTGCATAACATTAATCAGTCCCTACTGCTTTTTTTGTGGAGGAGACCCATCCATCCGACTTTGAAAATCTATGAAAAACACCATAGTGTTCAGGGTCACATTACATCATTTTTTGGGGGTTCTGACAGCTACAACTCTTTATACTGTTTCAGTTGTGTTCATTTTACTCTCTCTATTTTTTTGGTTATACCATGGCTTATTTATTTAAAATTTTATATTTGTTCTTCTTGCCTCTATGCACAACTTACGTGTCTTTGCTATTACCATCTTCTCCCATGAAGACAGCCCTCATTCTCTTATTAATTAAGGCAGCACCAGAACTGTTTTATCTTAGTTCCAAAAGTCAACTTTGCACCCAGTCCAGTACCCCCTCTTAGCCCTTTCCATTTTCGTATCATACATTTTCTTTCCCCAATATCCCTTCACTTAAAACATGATTCCCCATTCTTATCCTCTTGTAGCACTACCCCTATAGGAGCCACTGGGTTCAGATGGGTCGCTTCTTGTTTGCCTCAATCTCCATAAGAACTTTAGCCCCTCTAAAACTCTAGGCTGTGTGTGCAAAGCATGTAATACTGCATAAAATCACTGAAAGGTATCTGGCAACCATTAATACTACCATGTCCAAGAAAACAGGTAGTGAACCAGTTAGCAAAGGCAAAACCAGTGGTGGTGAGGGGGGTTGGATCAGTGGCGGCAGCGGTGGTGGTGGAGGTGAGGGGGGTGGGATCAGTGGCGGCGGCATTGGTGATGGTAAGGTGGGGTGGGATCAGTGGCAGTGGTGGTGATGAGGGAGGTGGGGTCAGTGGCAGTAGTGGTGGTGGTGAGGAGGGGGATAAGTGGTGGCAGCGGTGGTGATGGTGGTGGTGAGGGGGGTGGGATCAGTGGCAGCAGTGGTTGTGGGGGGTGGGATCAGTGGTGGTGGCTGTGGTGGTGGTGAAGGGGGGGTGGGAGCAGTGACAGTGGTGGTGCCATCCTCCTCCACAACCACCTCTGCCTCTTACTGATCCCATCCCCCCCCGCCACCACCGCAGATCTCATCCCTATCCCATGGGGGGATAGGGATGAGATTTGTGGTGGCGGGGGGGTCAGTGAGAGGCAGAGGTTGGGATCAGTTGCACTGACAATTTGTCACTTGTGCAAAATCATTGTTAATACCTTTAGAATCACTTTAAAGTCATTGTAAAGTCGCATTTGTTTTCCTTAAAAATAACAAACATATTATACTTTCCTGCTTTGTGCAGAGGTTTTGCATAGAGCAGCCCAGATCTTCCTCTTCTTGGGTCCCTCTTTGGCTCTCCTGGTCCCTCCTTTCTGATGAATGCCCCCACAGCAAGCAGCTTGCTATGGGGGCACCCAAGCCGAGTCACAGCTCCCTGTGTCCATTCAGACACGCAGCCCCGGCTAGGCCGCACCCCCTCTCTCCTCATTGGCTCACTGACTGACCAATGGCACTCCACTGCTGTCTCGGCCAATGAGGAGGAGAGTACTGGGCAGCCAAGTCACTCATGCAACATTGCTGGATAGAGATGGGTTCAGGTAGATATTAGAAGGGCTGAGGGGGGCTGCTTCACACAGAAGGTTTTTTCTTTATTTTAATGTATAGGATGCATTAAGATAAAAAAAACTTTTGCCTTTACATTCACTTTACTTTATGCAATGGAGCCACTTCTAGACATATCTGGCCAGACCTTGTGCCTCTTCTACCCTTTTACCTTATGACAGTTGTGATGCTCAGAATACATTAACCAGCAATGAAATATGTGGAGTAGGGATGAGCTTCGTGTTCGAGTCGAACCCATGTTCGACTCGAACATCGGCTGTTCGCCCGTTCGCCGAATTGCGAACGATATGGGCCGTTCGCGCTAAATTCGTGTGGCGCGTCACGGCCCATAATTCACTGCGGCATCGCAGTGCATTGCTGGCTGATGATTGGCCAAGCATGCACTATGACCCGCATGCTTGGCCAATCACAGCGCCGTCAGTAGAGAGAGCTGTAATTGGCCAAAGCCAGGGTGGCTTTGGCCAATTATGGCTCAGGGGATTTAGTACACACCCCACACTATATAAGGCCGCCTGCACGGCGGCCCTGTGTAGTGTGTGTTCCGGTGTGCTGAGAGATAGAGAGAGAGAGAGACAGTGTCATTTGATTTGAGTTAGATAGATTAGGCAGAACAGTCAGTCAGTTAGCTGCACTTACAGTGTATTGTGTATATATATGCATCCCAGGTGTTGCATATATATATATACACTGTATTCAGTTTAGCTAGATCCGTTCCTGTTATCTTCTATCTAGACTATTTACATTTAATGCAGTGCGTCCTGCTCACAGTGTTCAGCTAGATCCGTTCCTGCTATTTACATTTAGTGCAGTGCGTCCTGCTCACAGTGTTCAGCTAGATCCGTTCCTGTTATCTTCTAGACTATTTACATTTAGTGCAGTGCGTCCTGCTCACAGTGTTCAGCTAGATACATTTAGTGCAGTGCGTCCTGCTCACAGTGTTCAGCTAGATCCGTTCCTGCTATTTACATTTAGTGCAGTGCGTCCTGCTCACAGTGTTCAGCTAGATCCGTTCCTGTTATTTACATTTAGTGCAGTGCGTCCTGCTCACAGTGTTCAGCTAGATCCGTTCCTGCTATTTACATTTAGTGCAGTGCGTCCTGCTCACAGTGTTCAGCTAGATCCGTTCCTGCTATTTACATTTAGTGCAGTGCGTCCTGCTCACAGTGTTCAGCTAGATCCGTTCCTGCTATTTACATTTAGTGCAGTGCGTCCTGCTCACAGTGTTCAGCTAGATCCGTTCCTGTTATCTTCTAGACTATTTACATTTAGTGCAGTGCGTCCTGCTCACAGTGTTCAGCTAGATCCGTTCCTGCAATTTACATTTAGTGCAGTGCGTCCTGCTCACAGTGTTCAGCTAGATCCGTTCCTGCTATTTACATTTAGTGCAGTGCGTCCTGCTCACAGTGTTCAGCTAGATCCGTTCCTGCTATTTACATTTAGTGCAGTGCGTCCTGCTCACAGTGTTCAGCTAGATCCGTTCCTGTTATTTACATTTAGTGCAGTGCGTCCTGCTCACAGTGTTCAGCTAGATCCGTTCCTGCTATTTACATTTAGTGCAGTGCGTCCTGCTCACAGTGTTCAGCTAGATCCGTTCCTGCTATTTACATTTAGTGCAGTGCGTCCTGCTCACAGTGTTCAGCTAGATCCGTTCCTGCTATTTACATTTAGTGCAGTGCGTCCTGCTCACAGTGTTCAGCTAGATCCGTTCCTGTTATCTTCCTACTGACAGGCAGGCTTGTCTGGTTACAGTATATAAAGCTACCTGAAGAAAATTACAGGTGTTCTGTTTGATCCTATTAGTACCACGGTCAGGCAGCTAGACTATTTACATTTAGTACAGTGCGTCCTGCTCACAGTGTTCAGCTAGATCTGTTCCTGTTATCTTCCTACTGACAGGCAGGCTTGTCTGGTTACAGTATATAAAGCTACCCGAAGAAAATTACAGGTGTTCTATTTGATCCTATTAGTACCACGGTCAGGCAGCTAGACTATTTACATTTAGTACAGTGCGTCCTGCTCACAGTGTACAGCTAGATCCGTTCCTGTTATCTTCCTACTGACAGGCAGGCTTGTCTGGTTACAGTATATAAAGCTACCTGAAGAAAATTACAGGTGTTCTATTTGATCCTATTAGTACCACGGTCAGGCAGCTAGACTATTTACATTTAGTACAGTGCGTCCTGCTCACAGTGTTCAGCTAGATCCGTTCCTGTTATCTTCCTACTGACAGGCAGGCTTGTCTGGTTACAGTATATAAAGCTACTTGAAGAAAATTACAGGTGTTCTATCCCAGCTTAGTGCAGCTACAGGCCATTAGTATGTCTGGAAGGCCAAGAAGGAGAGGCAGACAGTCACAAGCCAATAAGAGAGGGCAAGCAGGCTCTGTGTCTAGTGCTGGTCGTGGAGACGGTGCATCCTCATCAGCACGTGGCCATGGGACACGCTTGGCCTTTTTTTCGGCAGCTGGCCGTGTTGAGCCGCAACATGTGGAAGACTTGGTCGAGTGGATGACCAAGCCGTCCTCATCCTCCTCATCCTCTCTCACCCATGCCCAGGGTGCTTTGTCTGGCAAAGCAGCGGCCTCTTCCCTCAGCTCAATGTCATCAGTGACTCCTTCCTTAGCTCCACCATGTCCTCATGAGGATTCCCTCGAACTGTTTGACCACAGTGTTGGGTACATGCTCCAGGAGGATGCCCAGCGTTTGGAAGGCTCTGATGACGATACTGAGCTCGATGAAGGCAGTAACATGAGCACGGACAGAGGGGGTGCCCAAGAAGGACAGCAATCTGGCAGTCATGCTCCCCCTGCTGCAGCATACTGCCAGGTTTGCTCCAGTGATGAGGAGGGAGGGGATGATGAGGTCACTGACTCAACGTGGGTGCCTGATAGGAGAGAGGAGGAGGAGGAGGAGGAGGAGGAGGAGGCGGCGGCACATCACCAACGAGGCAGGATGCCCTCCAGGGGCCAGCCTAAGGGCAGCACATTGACTGCATCACACCCCAAAGCTCCACATGTGCAGGGCGCTGCAGTCTCTGCGCGTTATTCAAAAAGTTCTTTGGTGTGGGCCTTTTTTGAGACGAGTGCATCAGATCGCACCGCTGCTATTTGCAACATATGTCTCAAGCGTATCTCGCGTGGCCAAAACATCTCCCGCTTGGGTACCACATGCTTGACCAGACATATGTTGACCTGCCATGCAGTTCGTTGGCAAGCGTATCTAAAAGACCCACACCAAAGAACAAAGAGGATCTCTCCTTGCTCCTCATCAGCTGAGATTTCCAACCCCACTAGACCTTCAGTCCTCTCTGAGACCTGCAGTGAGAGGAATGAAGGTGTAGAATTAGGTGTGTCACAGCCAAGTACTTGTGGGCAATCTGCTTTTGATACACCGACGTCAGATTGTACCAGGCAAATTTCCCTGCCCCAGCTGCTGCACCGCCGAAAGAAGTTTGCTCCCAGCCATCCACATGCCCAGCGGTTGAATGCTAGCTTGGCAAAATTGCTAGCACTTCAACTGCTGCCTTTTCAGTTGGTAGACTCTGCCCCCTTCCGTGAGTTTGTGGAATGTGCGGTTCCTCAGTGGCAGGTACCCAAACGCCACTTTTTCTCACGGAAGGCGATTCCGGCTCTCTACCGGCATGTGGAAGGCAATGTCCATGCCTCGCTGGACAGGGCGGTCAGCGGTAAGGTGCATATTACCGCTGACTCATGGTCCAGCAGGCATGGACAGGGACGTTACCTAAGTTTCACGGCGCATTGGGTGACTCTGCTGGCAGCTGGGAAGGATGCAGGACAAGGTGCAGTAGTGTTGGAGGTTGTTCCGCCACCACGCCTCCAAAATGCTGATTGTGACACACCTCTCTCCTCCACCCCCTCCTCTTCTTCTTCCTCCATGGCCTCTTCCTCGGAACCAGCGGTGTTCCGTAGGCGTTCAAGGGGCTACGCAAGTACGCAGGCCAAAAGATGCCATGCGGTGCTTGAGCTGGTGTGCTTGGGGGACAGGAGCCACACTGGGGCAGAGGTTTTGTCAGCTCTGCAGGGGCAGGTTCAGAGGTGGTTGACGCCACGCCAACTTAAGGCAGGAATGGTGGTTTGCGACAATGGCACCAACCTCCTCTCTGCCCTCCGACAGGGACAAATGACCCATGTGCCCTGTTTGGCTCACGTCCTTAACTTGGTGGTGCAGCGGTTCTTGGGCAGGTACCCGGGCTTACAGGATGTCCTGAGGCAGGCCAGGAAAGTCTGTGTGCATTTCCGCCGGTCATATAATGCCAGTGCTCGGCTGACGGACCTCCAAAAGGAGTTTAACCTGCCCAAGAACCGCCTAATCTGTGACATGCCCACCAGGTGGAACTCAACGTTGGCCATGCTGCAGCGGCTGCACACGCAGCAGAGGGCCATCAATGAGTACCTGTGCGACTATGGCACCAGGACAGGGTCAGGGGAGCTTGGTTTTTTTTCCCCACGCCAGTGGGCCATGATCAGGGATGCATGCACTGTCCTGTCACCATTCGAGGAGGCCACGAGGATGGTGAGCAGTGACAGTGCATGCATCAGTGACACTGTCCCCCTTGTCCACCTGTTGGAGCACACGCTGCGTGGAATAATGGACAGGGCACTTGAGGCAGAACAGAGGCAGGAAGAGGAGGACTTCCTTAGCTCTCAAGGCCCCCTTTATCCAGACAGTGTTCCTGCATGCCCGCCGATCACACAGGAAGAGGACGAGGAGGAAGAGGAGGAGGAGGAAGATTGTGTCAGTATGGAGGTGGAGCCTGGCACTCAGCATCAGCAGCAGTCTTTAAGGGATCAGTCCCAAGAAACACATGGACTTGTACGTGGCTGGGAGGAGGTGGCTGCGGACCATGTCGTTCTTAGTGACCCAGAGGACTCCGGACCGAATGCCTCAGCAAACCTACGCTGCATGGCCTCCCTGATCCTGCAAAGCCTGCGTAAGGATCCTCGTATTCGTGGTATCAAGGAGAAGGACCAATACTGGCTGGCAACCCTCCTTGATCCACGTTACAAGGGTAAGGTTGCGGACCTTATCTTGCCATCGCAGAGGGAGCAGAGGATGAAACATCTTCGGGAGGCCTTGCAGAAAGGTCTGTGCAACGCGTTCCCAGAGACTGGGAGGTTACAAACTCCTGTTTCTGGACAACGTGTTGCTGAGGCTTCGGTCAGTCAAAGAAGGAGCGGTGGAGAAGGTGGCCGTCTGACCGATGCGTTCAGACAATTTTTTGGTCCGCAGCCCCAAGGTATGATCGGTTCCAGCAACCATCGCCAGCGTCTGTTTTACATGGTGCAGGAATACCTAGGGGCAAGATCAGACTTGGACACCTTTCCCACCGAAAATCCTCTGGGTTACTGGGTCTTGAGGATGGATCACTGGCCAGAGCTTGCACAGTATGCAATTGAGCTACTGGCCTGTCCTGCATCCAGCGTTCTTTCGGAACGCACATTCAGTGCTGCTGGAGGCGTGGTAACCGATCACAGGGTGCGTCTGTCCACCGACTCGGTCGATCGGCTGACCTTCATAAAAATGAATGAGTCTTGGATCACCACCAGCTACCAAGCACCTGATGCTGATGTAACCGAATAATTTTTTTTGAAATCTCAGATCCCTTCAAAGACTGCCTATGCTGATGCTGAGTGACTATCCCTGAGTAATTATCCTCTTCCTCCTCAATCATCACGCTGATAGCTTGTAAGAACATTTTTGGTTCTGGGCGCCACCACCAGTGCCTAAGGCACAATTTTTCAGCCCCTGTTTAACAGGGGCGTGTAATTACAATTTTTGATGTAATACTTTGCAGCAGGGCTCGTTCCTGCATTCCAACTAGAGTGTCTGTGAGGGGTTGCAGTGTTGTGGCACCAGCACCAGTGCCTAAGGCCCAATTTTTCTGCCCCTGTTTAACAGGGGCGTGTAATTACAATTTTTGATGCAATACTTTGCAGCAGGGCTCGTTCCTGCGTTCCAACTAGAGTGTCTGTGAGGGGTTGCAGTGTTGTGGCACCAGCACCAGTGCCTAAGGCCCAATTTTTCTGCCCCTGTCTAACAGGGGCGTGTAATTACAATTTTTGATGCAATACTTTGCAGCAGGGCTCGTTCCTGCGTTCCAACTAGAGTGTCTGTGAGGGGTTGCAGTGTTGTGGCACCAGCACCAGTGCCTAAGGCCCAATTTTTCTGCCCCTGTCTAACAGGGGCGTGTAATTACAATTTTTGATGCAATACTTTGCAGCAGGGCTCGTTCCTGCGTTCCAACTAGAGTGTCTGTGAGGGGTTGCAGTGTTGTGGCACCAGCACCAGTGCCTAAGGCCCAATTTTTCTGCCCCTGTCTAACAGGGGCGTGTAATTACAATTTTTGAAGCAATACTTTGCAGCAGGGCTCGTTCCTGCGTTCCAACTAGAGTGTCTGTGAGGGGTTGCAGTGTTGTGGCACCAGCACCAGTGCCTAAGGCCTAATTTTTCAGCTCCTGTTCAACAGGGGCATGTAATTACAATTCTTGATCTAATATTTCACAGCAGGGCCCTGTGAGGGCTTACAGTGTTGTGGCCACAGCAACACCTAAGGCCCAAATTTCTGCTGAGTATATAGGGCAGGACCCTACTTTCAAACATCTAACTTACAAACGACTCCTACTTGCAAACGGAAGGAGACAACAGGAAGTGAGATGAAATCTACCCCTAGGAAGGGAAATTCTTTCCTGTAAGAGTTAATATGGGAAAACAATTTCTCCTTTCCACTGATGCTTTCCAATCCTTGTTCCACAAAAAAACCCAAATTTTCAAAAAACATTTTTCATTGGGACAAAAAAGTGAGGTGAAATCTTCTGAAGAGGAGGAAAGACAGCAAAACAAATGTCACAGGGGTGATAACCCTTCCCTATGTTTTCCAAAAAGCTTAGAAAAGATTTTTTGGCTGGAGCTAAACACGTTAAAAATGTTCAAAATTACAAACAGATTCTACTTAACAACAAACCTACAGTCCCTGTCTTGTTTGCACCGCCTGTATACTGCTGTTCAGAGTATATAGGGCCTGGTGGCCCCACACCTTTCCTTATTTTAATTTGGGTGCGGGGTTCCCCTTAATATCCATACAAGACCCAAAGGGCCTGGTAATGGACTGGGGGGTACCCATGCCGTTTGTCTCACTGATTTTCATCCATATTGCCATGACCCGACATGACATTAAACCCGCAAGCAGTTTTAAATGAGATTTTTTCCTTTAAAAATGACATTTGGTGCAGGGACTGTTCTAAACATGGGAAACACGCGTCACTTTACAGGCATACTATAGACACCCCCCAGGTACGATATTTAAAGGAATATTTCACTTTTTTTTTTTTTACTTTAAGCATCATTAAAATCACTGCTCCCGAAAAAACGGACGTTTTTAAAAAATTTTTTTGCATTGATACATGTCCCCTGGGGTAGGACCCGGGTCCCCAAACCCTTTTTAGGACAATACCATGCAAATTAGCCTTTAAAATGAGCACTTTTGATTTCGAACGTTCGAGTCCCATAGACGTCAATGGGGTTCTAACGTTCGTGCGAACTTTCGGTCCGTTCGCGGGTTCTGGTGCGAACCGAACCGGGGGGTGTTCGGCTCATCCCTAATGTGGAGCAAATTCCACTACACATAAACATTACATTTCTGGATCATGGCCTGATCTCTACAGGTGTCAGGGCTGGCCTCAGCCCTTCCTTCTCTAAGCTGGCCACTCAGCTGTCCATTAATTGCCAGCTCCTATCTCTCCACAGTGACTCACCTGTTGATGATATCCTGCTTGTCAGTCCTGCCTACCTAAGCCATCCAGCCCAGATCTTCTCTACCTTCGCCTGGTCAACATCACAAGAATCTCTCCTGTGTGCCTGTTAAAGACTCACTTGGCTGACGTCCCTTCTGGTTTCTGTGCTGCTTGAGGCCGTCATAGTGTCGCTTATGCAGCTCCAGCTGCCTGAGGGACAGACTGTGGCTCTGGTCCTGCTCCCAGAGCAGTGGCCATCTTGGTGCACCCGGCTGCAGCCCTGGTGCTCACTCCTGGCATTCCTGATCACCCTGGGCCCATTTTCCTCCTCATACAGTGACCCAACTCCACTGCTGGCTGACCGCTGACTGCATCCCACACTGTGGCTCTCCTGAACGGTATTCTGGAGAATTCATGGATCCGGCCTGGTGAGTAGCGGCCATCTTGCTACACCCAAGTGATCACCTGGTCCTCATACCGCCTCTGCACCCACTCCAAGCCCCTGCTAACAATGCTTTGGCCTGTCAGATCTGGAATCCACGGTGCAGGGTGACCATCTTTATCTGCAAACAAGCTGCGGCCCTAACCCCTGGCTCCAGTGCCACAAGTGGTGGCCATCTTGCTCCACCCAGCTGCAGTGTGCATGCTTAAACTTGGTCCCCTTGACTTCTTTACGCCTAGCTCACTACCACTGGAGCTGCCCAGCCAGCCGGACTGCCACCTACAGCTTCCATAACAGCACTCCTATTTTTGTAGCCACCTGAAAGACAATCCAAAACACCAGTATTGTACATAGCGGCCATCTTGCTACACCACAGCACTCACTCCTGGCCCCCTGTCTCCGCTGTCCCTGACTCTTGCTTTACCCCAGCTCCAGAGTTTTCCTGCCTGACAAGGAGCCGTCTGATGCCTTCAAAGAAGCAACCCAAAGCTAAGCAACAGTCCAGGGCACAGGCTGCAACCTCACCCACACGCGGGGATTCCACCTTACTCCAGAAACTACAGGCCTTATTGGTAGACATGGAGGACAGTTCCCCTGCTGACATCCCTTTGCGCCCTTCACCCAAGTCCTCCACAGGTGACACTAACATGATCTTAGCAGCGATTGAAAGCAGCAGGACATCTTTATTGGATAAAAGGCGGGGGCGCCTCATGGAACCCAAAAACCTGATCTAAGAGGTGGAGGACAACATGTAGACCAGCTCATTGAAATGCAAAACACAATAAAAGCTCTAGTGGTGAAGTCTGATGATGTCGAAAATCGAATGAGATGTAACAATGTCAGGGTGCTGGGCCTTCCAGAGGGTTCGGAGGGAGATCACCTGGCAGACTTTGCAGAAGCCTTCTTCAAAGTTTTACTGGGACTGACGGATGTCTCCCCTACATATGTGGCAGAACGCGCTCATCGTGTTCCGATGGTCAATCTATCCCAGGTGCACCTCCGCATCCTTTCCTGGTATGTTTCCTAAACTACTGAGATTGGGATTGTATACTCTCAGAGGCCAGGAAGCACCCGAATCTGCAATATGGTAATGCACATATCATGCTGTTCCCAGATTTCTCTCCGGAACTTCAAAAAAAAAAACAGCGGACCTTTACTGACGTTCGTCGCAGACTACGTGACTCCAGCTTAAATATGGAATGCTCTATCCTAGTCACCTGTGAGTTCAACATGAGGGCGCTATCTAATATTTTGACACACCGGCTGGGGCGGATGCCTGGCTTACTGGGCTGCGTTGAAGACACACGTACTACTCTACAGGGCAGATGAGGCTCACAAAAAAAAACTCCCATGTTATTCCATGCCTAAGTACTGGACTATCATCCTTTAATGTCTAGGAGATCCTACGTTAAGCGAGGTATTCACATGGGACTCTACAAGATAAGTTTTTTGCTCCCCCCCATTGGCTTATCTCAGTGACGATTGAAGTTGTGCCTGGGATGTAACGCTTCATCCCGGCTAGAATACAATGTTGAAGCTATTGGAACTTTGTTTTTTTTTTCCTTTTTGTTTTTTTCCAAGTCTTTCTTTGTTTTGTCTCAAAATCACTCCGAGGAACTCGGTATAGCACAGAGTGTTGTTGCTAACTTGCCCCTGCTCGACCCCCGGAGAACTTTCATAAGTTCTTACACACAGCATTGAACTGTTGCAGAGAATAGTTTAAGGGGTTAGTTGTTATTTTCTGGGTATAGGCCCAATCTGATCGCTCCTAAGTTAGCAAGGGATGCCATCAGATAAGGGCAGGGTTGACACCTTGCTGTCAACAAGGGTACTTTTGTTTTTTGTTAATGTATGTGTTTTTATGTTTTGTATGGTTAATGCATGGTCATGACTCTTCCTACAATAGGCTCTCTTGTTACACGCTATTAACATTCATATGCGTCTCCTTGCTAGCATGATGGAACTATCTGATGGCCACACGTGACATGTCCACTTTTAATATCTTATCCTGTAATGTCTGGGAGCTCAATTCCAAATTTAAAAGAGCAGTACTATTTAAGTATATCAAATTACACTCCCCCCACATTATACTGCTTCAGGAGAGAAATCTATTGGTGCTAAGAAGTCGTGGATCCAGAGAGCCTTTCATGCCTCCTATTCCACCTATGCCAGGGGGGTCTTGGTGCTGCTCAGCAAATCCTTTCCACGTGTAGTGGAACAGATTCACACCGACCCCCAGGGCAAATACGTGATAGTGGTTTTCACAGTTTGGGGCACAAAATATATTGTGGTAAATATATACATCCCTCCTCCCTTCTCAACATCAACCTTATACACTATCCTGGAATGGGTTACCCCATACTTCCCCGCCAGGTTGTTGCTTATGAGCAATTTTAATGCCATCCTAGCTCCAGACTTAGACAGACCAGTCCCCCCCAAACAATGCTCCTATGACTTATCTACTTGGGCACAAGCAATGGAAGTGACTGAGGTCTGGAGGTGGAAAACCCCTCGACTAGGGCTTACTCCTGCTTTTCCGCCACCTACAAAACGTCCTCACGCACTGACATAGCTTTTGCAAATCCGGCCATGATGTCAGATGTGGTAGACGCCACATACCTACCCAGTGGGCTGTCAGATCACTGCCCCCTCCTTCTTAACTTCTGCTCACCCGTCTCCCGAACCTCTGCCCTTTGGCACCTGGGAACCTATTGGTTCTCCCACCTCGACTTGACCAACACTATCCCACCTCACCTTACCGAATACTGGGAACTTAATGCAGGGTCCTCCTCCCCAGAGGTCACTTGGGGCACCTTCAAAGCCTTCACTAGGGGTCAATACTTCTCCTCAATAGCTGGGATCTGTAGAGAACAAACTGAGCTACAGAACAAGGTAGGTACCCAGACTGAGGCCTACGCGGCTGATCCCACCGACGCTTTGATGTCCTTAACGCAGTGAAACGGGAACTACACCTCCATCTAACAGAACTTACCAGACTAGATCTATAACAGGGGGACTGAAGCGGTCACCTCTTGGAAATGTTAGCACAACATGACCTGCCTCTGACTGTGATACCCAGCATAGTGTCTCCTTCAGATGAATCAGTCTATTCTCTCCCGGACATATTAGATGTATTTCGGCAGTACTATAGCTCCCTTTACACCTCCGTGTTGCCCTCGGAATTCAGGCCACAGGACCTGGTGCCTTGCCTGGACCCCCTGGCACTCAGCTGGCTTTCAGATGCTAAGAGAGAAAATTTGGTGAGACCTATTACCCAGAAGGAGGTTTTGAAGGCCATAGGATCCGTTCCCGCCGGAAAATCCCCAGGCCCAGATGGTCTCCCCATAGAGTTCTACAAAACCCAAGGGGATATGCTTGCCCCCAAACTGGCCCATCTCTATTATCACTGTCTGACGGATGGCACCCTTCCCACCTCCTTGAGTCATGCACATATAATACTAATCCACAAAGCCCCTAAGGACCCCACATCCTGCGCCTCATATAGGCCTATCGCCCTACTTAACACAAACTTCAAAATTCTTACCAAATTTCTCACTGTGAGACTACAACCCCTACTGCCGTCTGTGATAGAAACTGGCCAAACTGGTGTTATGGCTAACAGAGCCACTGATGTCAACCTACGACGCTTATTTACCAACATACATGCACAACACCTCAATGAGGGTTCCCGGATGGTGGCCTCCTTAGACATGGAAAAGGCCTTCGACACTGTGGAATGGCCTTTTCTGTGGGAGGTCCTCCATAGAATGGGGTTCCCCTTGTTATTTATTATGTGGTTACAGGCACTCTACAAGCACCCCACGTCAGCTATCAAGTTAGGGGGATTTGTCACAGCCCTTCCCTCTGTTCAGAGGCTTGTGACAGGGCTGCCCTCTCTCTCTGGTCCTTTTTGCCATCGCAGTGGAACCACTGGTGGAGGCCCTGCGGACCTCCCTGCACATCAAGGGCATTCGCATTGGCTGGTTGGAGGAGAGGGTCGCCCTGTATGCGGACGACCTCCTTCTTTTCCTCAACAATGCAGACTCCTCGCTCAAAGGGGCACTGCAGATTCTGAACTCATTCTCCACTGTCACAGGCCTCAAGGTTAACTGGTCAAAGTCTATTTTGTTCCCTATAGACCCTGCAGCTCATACCACCACCCCCTCCGATATACCCCTACAATGGGTTGACAAGTACCTTGGGGTGGTAGTCTCAAGGCAGGATTCAGATTTCTTACTCCTGAAACTATCCCCAGTGGTTCAGGAGACACGGCTGAGACTGAAGGCATGGGAGTCACTACCCTTATCATTGCTAGGCCGGATAAATCTGATAAGAATGAAAATCCTACCCAAATTTACCTACCTACTTTCCCAATCTTCGCAATGGCTTCCCAAATCCTTTTTCACCTGACTACATAGCCTCTTCTCCTCCCTTATCTGGGGAACCTAGTCCCCCAGATACGAATGGTCAACACTTACACGCCCGTCCTCCCAGGGAGGATTGGCATGCCCTGACCTACATAAATATTTCCTGGCCACCCAGCTAGTTACAGCGGCTTGGTGGCTCACTCCCGATATGACAAATCCCACCACCTTGGTTGAGGCGGCGGTGGTGAAATCATTGGAAGCGCTGACATTTTTACTTTTCCGTTGCCAAAAGGCCCCATAACCGCTGACCCCCTCTATGTGCACCACGCTGCGTGCATGGGGGAGCGGGACTTAAAATTGAAAGATACCCTAAAAATGCATTCTCTCCAGATGCCCCCTTGTGGTTGAACCCCACCCTGGAGCATATTTACAAATGACCCGAACCCCACATTTGGACTAAATTCAACATTAAAACAGTGGACCAAGTAATCTCCAATCAATCTCTGGTCCCACTCCTCCTCTTTTTAGATATCTACAACTCTCCCATGCCTTCAGTCGCCAATATCCAGTTCTCCCCTCCAGATCATCCAATCTACATTAGAAAACCTCCTCAGTAGGGATGAGCTTCGAGTTCGAGTCGAACTCATGTTCAACTCGAACATCGGCTATTCGCCAGTTCGCTGAACAGCGAACAATTTGGGGTATTCGCGGCAAATTCGAAAGCCGCGGAACACCCTTTAAAAGTATATGGGAGAAATCAAAAGTGCTAATTTTAAAGGCTTATATGCAAGTTATATTCATAAAAAGTGTTTGGGGACCTGGGTCCTGCCCCAGGGAGCATGGATCAATGCAAAATAGTTTTAAAAACGGCCGTTTTTTCGGGAGCAGTGATTTTAATAATGCTTAAAGTGATACATTAAAAGTGTAATATTTCTTTAAATTTTGTACCTGGGGGGGTGTCTATAGTATGCCTGTAAAGGGGCGCATGTTTCCCCTGTTTAGAACAGTCTGACAGCAAAATGACATTTCATAGGAAAAAAAGTCATTTAAAACTACTCGCGGTGTTCATTTTGTGTAATCTGTGTGGGGTAAAATATGCGCGATGGACCATCTTGAACTGTATTAGTCAATCTCTCAGGGAGACTAGGGATCTGAAAGGGAAGTCCCATATGTCATCCCAGTCATCATTGTCAAAGTCGGGAATGTCGTGTAGCCATTTTGTTTCTCAGTTTTTCCAGAGTAAGGAGGGAGGTCATTATCAAATGAGAGTAAAGTCATGAGGTGGACTTATTTGCACATCCGGACCTGATGAGTAGGGATGAGCCGAACACCCCCCTGTTCAGGTCGCACCAGAATATGCGAACAGGCAAAAAATTTGTTCGAACACGCGAACACCGTTAAAGTCTATGGGACACGCAGTGATTTTAATAATGCTTAAAGTGAAACAATAAAAGTGTAATATTCCTTTAAATTTCGTACCTGGGGGGTGTCTATAGTATGCCTGTAAAGGGGCGCACGTTTCCCGTGTTTAGAACAGTCTGACAGCAAAATGACATTTCAAAGGAAAAAAAGTCATTTAAAACTACTCGCGGCTATTAATGAATTGCCGGTCCCACAATACACATAAAAGTTCATTGATAAAAATGGCATGGGAATTCCCCACAGGGGAACCCCAAACCAAAATAAAAAAAAAAAAATGACGTGGGGGTCCCATCATGGTGGATGCGGAGCGGCCCGAGAAGAAGAAGGGAAGAAAACACCGGCGCCGCGGAGGAAGATGCCGGACGAGAACACTGGAGGAAGAACCAGAAGAACCAGAAGAAGAAGATGGGGGAAGAAACCCAAGGCAGATAGAAGATAGAAGATAGAAGAAAGAAGATAGAAGATAGAAGAAAGAAGATAGAAGAAAGAAGAAGCATTTAAATAAAGGAATTGTCAAAAACTGTCTCTTGTTATTTTTAACATTTTTGACACTTTTTTTGTGAAATGGTAGGGGTACTTTTGTACCCCCTTACCATTTCATACAGGGGGGGGCCGGGATCTTGGAGTCCCCTTGTTAAAGGGGGCTTCCAGATTCCAATAAGCCCCCCGCCTGCAGACCCCCACAACCACCGGGCAAGGGTTGTGGGGATGAGGCCCTTGTCCCCATCAACATGGGGACAAGGTGTTTTGGGGGCTACCCCAAAGCACCCTCCCAATGTTGAGGGCATGTGGCCTGGTAAGGTTCAAGAGGGGGGGCGCTCTCTTGTCCCCCCTCTTTTCCTGCAGCCTGCCAGGTTGCGTGCTCGGATAAGGGTCTGGTATGGATTTTTGGGGGGACCCCATGCCATTTTTCTTAATTTTGGCAAGGGGTTCCCCTTAAAATCCATACCAGACCTGAAGGGTCTGGTATAGATTTTGAGGGGGACCCCACACCATTTTTTAAAAAAATTTTGGCCGGGGTTCCCCTTAATATCCATTCCAGACCTGAAGGGCCTGGTATAGAATTTAGGGGGACCCCCACGTCATTTTTTTTTTAAATTTTGGTTTGGGGTTCCCCTGTGGGGAATTCCCATGCCATTTTTATCAATGAACTTTTATGTGTATTGTGGGACCGGCAATTCATTAATAGCCGCGAGTAGTTTTAAATGACTTTTTTTCCGTTTGAAATGTCATTTTGCTGTTAGACTGTTCTAAACACGGGAAACATGCGCCCCTTTACAGGCATACTATAGACACCCCCCAGGTACGATATTTAAAGGAATATTACACTTTTATTGTTTCACTTTAAGCATTATTAAAATCACTGCTCCCGAAAAAACGCCCCTTTTTAAAACTTTTTTTGCATTGATCCATAACCCCTGGGACAGGACCCAGGTCCCCAAACACTTTTTATGACAATAACACATATAAGCCTTTAAAAGTAGCACTTTTTATTATTAATGTTCATGTCCCATAGACTTTAACGGTGTTCACGTGTTCGAACAAATTTTTTGCCTGTTCGCATGTTCTGGTGCGACCTGAACAGGGGGGTGTTCGGCTCATCCCTACTCCTCAGGTCCGGATGTGCAAATAAGTCCACCTCATGACTTTACTCTCATTTGATAATGACCTCCCTCCCTACTCTGGAAAAACTGAGAAACAAAATGGCTACACGACATTCCCGACTTTGACAATGATGACTGGGATGACATATGGGACTTCCCTTTCAGATCCCTGGTCTCCCTGAGAGATTGACTAATACAGTTCAAGATGGTCCATTGCGCATATTTTACCCCACACAGATTACACAAAATGAACACCGCTTCCCCCCCCAGGATGCTGGCATTGTGCAAAAATGCCTGGTGACTTTACTCATATTTTTTGGACCTGCCCAGCCATTCTCGAATATTGGAAGGAGATATTAAAGGTCATAACACAGGTCACCACCATATTGTTCCAACCCTCCATAGCAATATGTATATGCCTGATAGAACAAATAATTCCCACTGTGGCAAGCCGCATCCTCGTCGGGCTACTTCTCTTTTACGCCCGCAAAGCCATAGCCCTCAGCTGGCGTAAGCCTACTCCTCCTCCTCCTATCTCCCTGTGGAAACAATTGGTCAACAACAGCCTGCCTCTTTACAAAGATTGTTATGTTAATAAGGGTTGCCTGCAAAAATATGACAAGGCTTGGTCTAAATGGCTGGCAGATTCCTCCACAGCCTCAGACTCACACCTCACTTAACCTATTATCTTCTGCAAATGAATAGGAATCGACAATTGTGAATGTAACCTATATTTCTGAGATGCACGTTTTAGCTCCATGCTGTCCTCCTACCCATGGGGCCAGCCTGCTGCAACCACTGTGATGCCTTTAGTTCCCTGCCGTGTTTCATGTAACTGTTTGCCTTATATCATAATTCTGTACTTACCAAAGTTAACACTCGTCATGACCAGTGTATGTTGTTTTTCTGTTAAATGTTTTAAAGCTCAATAAACAGATTTGCAAAAAAAAGGATGAGATAGCAGCTCAAGACATACCAACTGAGCTGGAGAGGTTGATCTCGTTTGCCATTCTTATTGACTCTAGACTCCAAGAGAGACCTTCCTTTAAAGGAGTGCTTGCGGAAGCCACCTGTGCTTTTGGCTCGGAGCTTTGCAGTCCCACTCTTGCCTCCCTCACCTCCCATGCCTCCTGGTACCGAGTGGGTCAGTAAAGGTGAACCTATGCACTTGGGCTTCACACATCCCTCTGCAGATGAGAGGGCCCTTAGGAGGAGGGAGAGATTGTGCCTTTATTGTGGCCAGGCAGGTCACTTTTTGAAGTCTTGTCCTACCTGTCCAGGGTACGTCTGAACCTTGAGGTCCTGTCACAGACAGACCTTAGGTGGCGTTGTTTTGTCCCCAGTTATACAGAAGGATAAGCCCTGGTTCTGGTTACGCTTTCTTACGAAGTTATTTGACTGCCTCAAGGGAGCAAGGGTTTTCATGAAGCTTGATTTGAGAGGGGCATACAATCTTGTGAGGATTAAGGATGGTGACGAATGGAAGACTGCGTTTAATACCAGAACAGGCCATTATGAGTACCTTGTAATGCCATTTGGCCTTTGTAACACTCCGGCAGTTTTCCAGGAGTTTATTAGTGGTGTCCTCCAAGATTTGTTGCATTTATGTGTGGTGGTTTATCTAGATTATATCCTCATATTTTCCAAGTCCCTAGAGAGCCACCACACAGATGTCTGTCATGTGCTTAAGAAACTAAATGAATCAGAAGTACTGTAAATCAGGTTGTACCGAAACAGCCACAGTCGGAGATTTCAGGTGAGTCGTGTGATTCAGGAACATTTTTAATGCTATGGCAAACTGATCCATGTGGTGATCTTGCTCATCCAATCTGGAAAAAATATTACCAACAAGTGGATTGACTGTGTCTTGTGAATTCATGGCCTACTGTCAAAAACCATGAAATCAGACCGAGACAGAAGTACAGTTAAATCACACTTGTTTAATAATAAAAGTAAAAAGAACAAACGTAGTCAAAAAATAGCCAAAGTTAAGTAACCAGAACGGATAGTCAGACAAGCCAAATGTCAGGGATCAATGTAGTGGAACAGCAAGCAGGATCTGGAGCCAGAAGGGATGTCAGCAAAGCAAGTCTTGAACAGGATCGCAGGAGATAATTTCTGTGATGATGACCAAGGCGAAGGCAGAGCTCCTCTGGTGGGACAGCTTAAGTAGACAGGACTGACAAGCAGGATATCATCAACAGCTGAGTAACTGTGGAGAGATAGGAGCTGGCAATTAGCTGACAGCTGAGCGGCCAGCTCAGAGAAGGAAGAGCTGAGCCCAGCCCTGACAGTTATGTCATTTCTACTGCTAGTTTTTCGATGGACCCAGTGGGGTTACGTCCTCTGCAATGTTTTCTTGGCTTTGACAATTATTATCAGAAGTTTATTTGTAACTTTTCGTCTCTGGTCAAGCCCCTGACTGATATGACCAGAAAGGACGGTAACTCACAGAGTTGGACTCCGAAGTCCATTAACATTTTGACACTATTTTATGAAATGGTAGGGGTACGCTTGTACCCCATTACCATTTCACACAGGGGGGAGGCCGAGATCTGGGGGTCCCCTTGTTAAAGGGGTCTTCCAGATTCTGATAAGCCCCCTGTCCGCATACCCCCACAACCACTGGGCAAGGGTTGTGGGGATGAGGCCCTTGTCCCCATCAACATGGGGATAAGGTGCTTTGGGGGCTACCCCAAAGCACCCTCCCCATGTTGAGGGCATGTGGCCTGGTACGGTTCAGGAGGGGGGGCGCTCTCTCATGCCCCCTCTTTTTCTGTGGCCTGCCAGGTTGCGTACTCAGATAAGGGTCTGGTATGGATTTTGGGGGGACCCCTAGCCATTTTTTTTTAAATTTGGTGCAGGGTTCACCTTACTTTCTATATCAGATCCAAAGGGCCTGGTATGGATTTTAGGGGAACCCCCACGCAATTTATCTGCTTTTTTTTCCCATTATTGACTTAACATATAAAAGCAGAAAATCAACATAACCGTCATGCAACTAGCATTTCTTTATTGTACATTATGGAACACAGAGCAGGATATAATAATAGCTATAATAATAAAGGAATTGTCAAAAACTGTGTCTTGTCATTTTTAACATTACCATTTCACACAGGGGGGGTGGGATCTGGGGGCTTCCAGATTCCGATAAGCCCCCCGCCCGCAGACCCACACAACCACCAGCCAAGAGTTGTGGGGATGAGGCCCTTGTCTTCATCAACATGGGGACAAGGTGCTTTGGGGGCTACCTCAAAGCACCCTCCCAATGTTGAGGGTATGTGGCCTGGTATGGTTCAGGAGGGGGGGCGCTCTCTCGTCCCCCTCTTTTTCTGTGGCCTGCCAGGTTGCGTGCTCAGATAAGGGTCTGGTATGGATTTTGGGGGGACCCCTAGCCATTCTTTTTAAATTTGGTGCAGGGTTCCCCTTACTTTCTATATAAGATCCAAAGGGCCTGGTATGGATTTTAGGGGAACCCCCACGCAATTTTTTTTTTTCAATTTTGGTTTGGGGTTCCCCTTAATATTCATACCAGACCCAAAGGGCCTGGTAATGGACTGGGGGGGGGACCCCATGCTCTTTTTTTCAATGAATTTTATCTATATTGCCGAGACCCAACATTTCATTATAGCCGCAATCAGTTTTAAATGACAATTTTTCCTTTAGAAATGTAATTTTGCTGTGGTACTGTTCTAAATACAGGAAAAATATGCCACCTTACAGGCATACTATAGACACCCGCCAGGCACAATATTTAAAGGAATATTTCATTTTTATTGTTTCACTTTAAGCATTAAAAAAAATCACTGCTCCCGAAAAAATGGCCGTTTAGAAAAAAAAAAATTCATTGATACATGTCCCCTGGGGCAGGACCCAGTTCCCCTTTTTATGACAATAACTTGCATATAAGCCTTTAAAATGAACACTTTTGATTTTTCCTGTTAATGTCCCATAGATTTTAACAGTGTTTCGGCGGCTTTCGAATTTGCCTCGAACACCGTATATTGTTTGGTATTCACAGAACATCCGAACAGCCAAAGTTCAGCCCGAACTTATGCTCAGGCTGAGCAATTCACCCATCCCTACTCCTGAGTATGGCAATAAAATGTGTGTGAGTTTTCCACAGCCTGGCCACATACAGAGGCCCAACATTTAAGAAGCACTGTCAGGCTTCTAACACATAGCACGTACATACCAAGAATTACACCCCAAAATACATTCTGCTTAGCAAAGGGTAAAAAAAAAGGATTACCTGTGGTTTTAGCAGGCAGGAATACTGTCCCAGCACAGGCCAAGCATTGGTCCAGACAGCCAAAGGAAATGGCCAGGAATTGTCCAGGCAGCAGGCAGAGATATGCCAAAATATTTTTCTGCCTGCCACCTGAACTGCCTGCTTATGGACCATGTTCTTGCCTGGCAGTAGGCAAGAACATGGTCCATAAGCAGGCAGTTCAGGTGGCAGGCAGAGGCATGGCCAGTTCAGGTGGCAGAAGGCAGCACTATAAGGCTTAGGGTCTAAGTCAGGTAAGACCTGAGGACAGGGGTAGAGGCTTCTTCCCACCCAAAGATCTTTGAAGCCTCCGAGTCTCCAGACCCTAATCTGAGAAAACAAAAACTTGGAGAAAAAAGTTTTCTCTGCTCGGAAAATCTATTCTGGAGCTCCTCACATATGTGAGACCCCTGTGCTGTCTTGAATGCCACTAATAATGTGGCAGGGCAAAGGATCAGTTCAGGAGGCAGGCAAAAAGCATGGTCATTTGACAGGCTGAGGTCAATTGATGTGGTAGGAAGAAACATGTCGCAGAGGCATAGTCGATAAACAGTCCAGGTCATACACAGAAATATTGGAAACTGAAAAAATTAATGTCACTTCACATATACTTCACTAATAGTGTAGTGAAGTGTGATAGATCCGATAGCACTCTCCAATACAGAGGCCTGGATGGGAGGGACATTGGGGACAGTAGTATCAGGTGTCACCGCAAATTCCTTTACTTTTTTGGTGGTTTGCGGCCTGTTTGGGTAAGAGGGAGGATATCGGGGAAGTGCCTTTCAAGTCTGGTTAATGTAGCAGAGCAAATTTGTTCAGGGTCATGGCTATATGGATAGGGGGCTGTAATAATGTACTCTTGAAATTTTAGATAGGTTAGGGATCTTTGTGTGTTCTTGGAAAAAATAACATATGAATTGAACAGAGCTAGTTGAATCAAATAAATGGCGACTTTCTTATATCAAAACAGTAATCTCATATCCAAACCCCACCACCCATGAATAGGTTTTATTCCTGTACACATTTTAGCTTCTGGATAGGACCTTGTCTTGTCTAAAGTTCCACCAAAGTGTCATCATGTATTTTGGAAAGGATGTAGATGTAAATGTGTCTTTTATCTCTCCACTTTAGGGCTAGTGCCTCTTCATTCTGCATACTGGCTTTTTTCCCTGTTTCAATTTTGTGGTGACCAATCTCTGTAGGAAGCCCTTGACAGGTCTGTACTGTCCCACAGGTCACATTCTTCTTTAGGTAGAGATGGCAGAAAAGTGGGAGACTTGTGTAGAAATTGTCTACATATTGGTGGTAACCCTTCCGGAACAGTGGTTCTACCAGTTGCTAGACAATTTTGTCACTTGTCCCCATAGAGGTAGGGCATCCATGGGGGTTTAGCTGGCTGTCCTTTTCCTCAAAATTTTTAAAAACATAAGTATAACCCATGGCCCTGTCGCATGCCTTGTAAAATTTTGGCCTGTTTACTAGGGAGGTATTGCTTGATGCTAAGTCTTCCGGTGAAGTAGACTAGGGATACATCCACACAAATATTTATATCAGGGTAAACATTTACTTAAAGCTAGAGCAAAAGTAAAATTGATTAGGGGCCAAATTTAGAATAATTTGTCATAATCAGGATGATTTTGAGGGAGGCACTGGGCATTATTATTGAAATATAAAAATGTTTTTTGTCAGTCCCATGTTCAGGGTTAGTCCAAGGGAAATTTTTAATTCTTCCACGGTGAGATGTTTCCAAACAAATGGGTGGGAATAGGAAGAATGGGGAATGGCAATATGTTGGCTGAAGTACAGATTACACTGCTCCACAATGTAATTCAGCAGACCAGCCGTGAAATATAAATGGGGTTACAATTTTCTGTTTGTATCTGAGGGCCTGGCTGTGCTGTAAAAGGGGGAATTACAAGTCCTGCCGCAGTAGTGGGCAGCCATATAGGGTACAATAGAATGTCTTGGAAGCTGGTATGGGCCTCGTTGTGGCTGGGACGCCCCATTACTAGCATCTGGGAATGTTGCCCTGCTTGTGCTTGCCACTGCACAAGGGCAGAACTACTGGTGGATGCCACAGGATATATTGCACTGCTGGTGGATGCCTCAGGATTTATTGCGCTGCTGGTGGATGCCTGCACCTCCTCAAATCTTCTGAGCCTCTTTGCTAGGATTCTGTCCTCCTCAGTCTCAATTTCAGAGTCACTGCTTTCTACTTGCTCATACTCGCTATCCGAGTCTGACAGAGAGGTTTCCCCACTATGCTCATCCAACATACTCTGGAGTATATGGAAAGCCTCCTCGCTGCTGAATTTTTTTTAGCAGATCACTGGGACAGATGTGACAGATGTGTCAGATGTGTGACAGGTGTTGATCACTGGGACAGATGGGACAGATGATCACATAGAGATGATCATGGACAGATATGTGCAGATGTTCATGGGGACAGATGTGGCAGATGTTCACTGGAACAGATGTGGCAGATGATCATGGACGGATGTGCGTAGATCATCACTGATAGATGTTGCAAATGATCATGGATAGATGTGGCAGAAGATCGTGGACAAATGTGACAGATGAACACTGGGACAGATGTGGAAGATGATCACTGGTTCATATGTAGAACGAAAAAGAATAAACTGCTCTAGACTAAAAATGATAAATAATAAAAAGCGACACAGGCAGCAGCTGAAATGTAGGATACATACATAAGCAGGAAAAATGGAGGGGAGAGCTGCGCCAATATACAATATGTGTATTAATATTAATAGACCAATAGTCCATATAGATCAGTCCTCCAATGACACCACAGTGACTCCACACACAGAAAAGAGTGCCTGACCACCGTATCATAAGCCTGCTTACCAGATAGCAAGCAAAAAGGGACGTTTGGCTGTAACCCAGCCACGGCCTTTAGCTTGCAATGTTGACCACTGGAAACACACAGTGACCGGACCTTACAGTTGAAAACCACCCTAGGCGTCTCACAGAATTCATAGCCGTGCTTCAATGGTATACTCAGAGTGGGCTCAGAAGAAAGAAAAACTGAACATAGCGTGATACAGTTTTAAACATTTAATAGAAAATTAGTATTGCACTTACATGTTAGTAGATAGAAATCGCATATAAAAACAAATGCTGGCCGGCAAACACAGGAGCCCGTCCTCCTCTAGAACAACGTGGTGACGTCAGTAGGTGCCCTCCCAGGCGCGTTTCATCATAGGTGACATTTTCAATGGGGATTGGGCAACGCAATGATACACCACCATATATAGAACCAGACCTTGTTCTGAGATGCAAGCGTCAAGCAACAAACGCCATTTTAATTATGGGCAACAGTTACCTATTGCAAGGCAGCAAGGATTGATCTAACAACTATGCAGAAAATATGTAAAAAAAAAAATATACTAAAAGGACTTTTAAAGCAGCAACAAGACCTAGGAAATATAACAAAATTAAAAACATCTGACCCAAAAAACTATTAATATTATTAAAAAATGTGTATATATATATATATATACATATCATTCACCAATCGCTCACCGGACTCAATAATGGCGAGTCTGCATAAGGTAGACTCAGCCTCACAAGGAGAATGACAACTAAATAAATGGCCATGATATTAATCCACCGAATTGGGTGATAAAATGTGAAATATAAAAGAAGAAGAGAAGAAAACGAAATATAAAAAATTCCATCTCTCTCCTTCCTTCCCCTATTTGATAGCAATGAACCATCATAATAAATTAACCCTACAATTAAGACCCCAAGATATGCCAACCCAGTGTCATAAACATAAATATGATGCATTATGTGAATTA
Organism: Aquarana catesbeiana; assembly: GCF_042186555.1. Lineage (NCBI taxonomy): Eukaryota > Metazoa > Chordata > Amphibia > Anura > Ranidae > Aquarana > Aquarana catesbeiana. The sequence goes on from NC_133328.1 coordinate 284,928,754, forward strand.
ATGTACCAACAGTGAACTGACCCAATAACTGGGGAATATAGTGATTAAGAACCTATATACTGTAAATATATAGTGTATATAATTAATAATAATATATATGTGTATAGTGTAATAATTAATGTTTATATACCCAAAAATTATTTTTTATATATTCCTTGGATATAATAAAAATTAAAGAAATGTATAAAATTAATTTGGTGAAAAAGTAAATATGGGAAATAATGATGGTAGGCTCACCCTTATGTCTCAGACCAAGTTTACAAAAAGGCTTGTCATGAATTATCAATGAACGCATTAATGTCCGTATCAATATTGAGACGGGGCATACGTCTTTAATCTATGAATCCATGCCATCTCAAGCTTGGATATTTCCCTTACCAATGAACTCCCCCTCCAATAAGGCTTGAATTTGTCAATGCCAAGAAAAAGGGTCTTGGACGGATCCCTATTGTGTACAAGCAAATAATGCTTGGACACAGAATGATTCTCCCCAAATATGGCATCAAAGATGAATTCCTACATGGCTTTAAGGCTCTCTATCACGACAGGGTTTCCCCCTCTCCCCTCTACTTTTCACCCTCATGATTGAGCCCCTTGCCTGCGCTATTAGAAACAACACAGACATTAAAGGATATTTTAAGGGTTCCAAAGAATATAAGCTAAGCCTCTATGCAAATAACATGCTTCTGTTTATAACTGACCCTCTTATCTCCCTACCCAATCTAACTAAAACCCTGGACATCTTCCATGACCTGACAGGACTGTGTGTAAATCTAAGTGCTCTGCTTTACCAATCAATATCTCTCCAGCCTTAATAGCTTTACTTAAAGACAAATTCCCATTCAACTGGAACGCGGATTAGTTCAGATATCTAGGTATTCAGATCACACCTTCATATGAAACATTATACCAAGCAAATTACCCTCCCTTATTTAATAGTATTAAAAATCTACTTAAACTTTGGTCATCTTACCAGATTTCATTCTCAGGCAGAATAGTAGCAGTAAAAATGATGATATTACCCAAACTTTTGTTTTTTTTCAGAGCCCTTCCTCTTATTTTACCTAAAAAAAATTAGATTCTTTACAGAGAGAGATAAATAAATTCATTTGGCTAAACAAGAAACCCAGATTTAGCTACTCCCTTATGTTTAGACCCCAAATAAAAAGAGGCCTCAGCATTCTTAACCTTTGGCTTTATTATCTATCAGCCAGATTCACCCAACTAGCCCAATGGTATGCCCCCTCACCCCAAATCCCCTGGCTCCGGTTCGAGGAGAAATCTATCCTACCATACAACCTACAAGGACTTCTCTGGTCCAAAACCATCCCTCCACAAAAAATTAGACCCTTAAACCTTATCATCACTCACACACTTCAACTATGGAACAGACAGGTCTCTAAATGTAATTTATCTTTTGACACTCCCCCCTGGCTTCCCTTCTAGGTGACCCTCATTTCCCCCCCCCAGATAGAGCTCAAGATCAAAACATTATAACGAATTGGAAATCACAATACCTAACACACTTAAAATCACTTTCCCACAACAACTCGTTTATCACTTTCTCCAATCTACAAACAATATATGATTTCCCACCTTCAGAATTAGAGATGTATATAAATACTAGACAATTCTATCAGAAATATTACTCACTTACACTCCACCCCCCTTATACACAATTTGAACAAATTTGTATCTCCTCCCCCCGTGACAGGGGTTTAATCTCTAGAATATATAAAAACTTAAATGAGACAAACCTGCCTGAGAAATTGTGACGGGAGGGCCCGTGGAACTCAGAATACATCTTATGTCTAAGTCACCCTGTGCCATCCTGGCACAGGGTGAGTGAGAAAATATATCTTGGACTACTTAAAATGGGACAGTAATATTTGTCCACAATATCTCCCAGGATGTATGTAGAGACTATTATTGGTTTGGTTGATTCTGAACTCAACCTGTTAATTGAGTGAACTGATCACATTAGCCTCCAGGACTGGCTAGGAGACGAACTGTTGATGAATAGGTTGAGGAGGGGGGAGATTGTTGTTTGTATTGTTAATTGTAATTAGCTCCAGCTATTGTGTTTATACTACTGTGAAGCTCGGTGCCCACAAGTTTGTCATCTGGTCTGGGTAAATTTTTTAGTTAATTAGCTCATGTTAATTATGTTAATTAGGTTACAGTTGTATTGTTAGAGGAGGTTCCAACGGCATATAAAGTCTTGTAATTTTGATTCTAAATAAAACAGTTCATGTTAGCAACAAGCAAGTGTTGCCTTGTTTTGTGCTCAGAGAGGCTGGGATATCTGTATACAGACTGGGAGGAAGTGGTATATGATGGAAGCACTCAAGCAGAGTGTGGGACGTTCCGTGACATTGGTGGCAAGCAGCGGGAAAGCTTGCTGCAGTCTGGGACATCCAAACTTTCATCTGGATCCAAGGTCCAGATAGCAGGAGAGGAGAGGTACAGATACCAGCCGCCATGGATGAGGAATTTAGAAGGAGGTTGCGAGAGATGCAGATACAGCACAGAGGACCAATATCAGAACAGGTCCTGCTGGGATGGTGTGATTCTATTCGCTGCAAACTCTGGAAGGAAGCGCTAGCCCGTGAGCAGCGAAACCAGGGAAAAGTTCTCCCCTCCATCGAGGAAAGGTACTGGTCACAGTACGGACTGCGGGTGCGGTTTTTGGGAGAAAAACCACACAAGAAGCAGACAGCTGAATTAAGCAGGCTGGTCTGGGCAGAGATAAAGCTGGATGAGAGCTACAGAGCCCTCCGGTGGCATGTATCCCAAGCATGTCCCTGGATAGCGGATGACAGCCCAACGGAAGGCTTAAGCTACGGCGGCTTGGGACTGTTGTATGTGAAGCTGACAGGGGACTCTAACTTTGGGAGTGATTTGGAGTGGCGGGTGGACGAAATCATGGATTTCAGAGAAGGGCTACTGAACATTTCGGAAGTGCACTGGGCACAGGAAGATTTGGAGTTTCTGGCCGTTCAGGAATGGGAGCTAGAGATCGCCTACAGATGGCTGCTAGACATTGCTCATTGCCAGGGCTGGGCTCCCTTTGCCTGGGACTATCAGGAAATACCAGCTGACAACCCTGAAATCCTGGCTGAAGAGTCGGCAATGTGGCAGAGCAATAGTGTGCTTTGCCAACCTGCCCCCACAGCTAGGGAGGCGGAGGTCTTATGGCGGATGCAGCAAGTGCTGACTGACCTTGATGATCCTGTTTCTGCATTGGATGATCTTGGATGGAGGAATGTGTCTGTCCAGCAGCATGCCAGAGAATCTGCAGCGGAAAATCTGGAGATTGCCATCCCCAAACCTGAAGTGCTGACAACCGGGCAGAGCTCTGCTAACCTCTGCCCAGCACTGATAGCATCTTCTGGATTCCATGGACAGGAGATCATGAACCTCCATCCCCAGACACCAGTTGCAGAGACAGGGGATTTGATAGACTTTTCTGCTGAGGAAGAACCATCGGGTGAGCCACCAGCAGAAGAGTTGGGATTAGGGCCAAACTTCATTGCACTCTGCTCAGCACTGATGGCATCTTCTGAGTTCCACGGACAGGAGATGGTGAACCTCTATCCACAGACACCAGTTATAGAGGTAGGGGATTTAATAGACTTTTCTGCTGAGGAAGAACAACCTGATGAGCCTCCAGCAGAAGAGCTACTATTGGGGCCAAACTTCACTGTGCTCTGCCCAGCACCAACAGCAGTATCTGTGGAGTTACAACAAACTTCTCCAGCTGAAGATCTGGCAACCGGACAGAGGGTCCAAGACCTCTGCCCCACACCTGTGGCAGATACAGGGGGAGAAGGGAGAGGAGGTGTGTGTTGTCCCTCCCCAACAGTTGGCCAGGGTGGAGGAAGCGGCCTTCCCTCCCCAGCAAAGATCAGTGCACCTGGGAGACAGTACCATAGACATGTGGTCCAAGCAACCAGATGAGGGAATGGAAAAGGAAGCAGCCGGCTCACCTCCCCAATGGCAGCTACACAGTTTGGGAGTGGAGGAAGCCAGCCTCCTGCCCCAATGGTTAGCCGGAGTGGAGGATGCGGAGTCCCCAGCAGAAGTGCTGGCAACAGGGCAGAGTGTTACCAACCTCTGCCCAGCACCAGCAACAACTACAGAGTTCCAGGGAGGCGGGGCAGTCGGCCTCCCTCCCCAACAGTTAGCCGGAACAGATGGTGTGGGGTTTCCAGCAGAAGGGCTGGCAACAGGGCCAAGGACTGCTGGACTCTGCCTTCAACTAACAGAGGATGGATTTCCTGTGAAGGTGGATGGGACTTCAGTCTCCACCTGTATACCCCAGGGATGCTGGGCAGTGGGCCCAGATCCCCAACAGCATGACAGAGTGAGCCCAGACACCCTGTCTTCTCTCCAGTGGCAGAAAGGACTCCAGGGAGAAGGGCCAGTCCAGGCCTCTCCCCAGCGGCAGATATGTTCTCTGAGAGAGGCAGAGGTTGGCTGGGTGAGTAATGCTTTGTTTGGAACAATTTATTTGGGGTACTGTGTGGGTACAGGCATTAGAGGACTGGAGCTACTTACTAACTTCGGAGTCAACCCCTCTGGGGTCTCCTCCTGTGTTAGTCTTCTGCCGAAAGGGGAGAGATGTGACGGGAGGGCCCGTGGAACTCAGAATACATCTTATGTCTAAGTCACCCTGTGCCATCCTGGCACAGGGTGAGTGAGAAAATATATCTTGGACTACTTAAAATGGGACAGTAATATTTGTCCACCATTTCTCCCAGGATGTATGTAGAGACTATTATTGGTTTGGTTGATTCTGAACTCAACCTGTTAATTGAATGAGCTGATCACATTAGCCTCCAGGACTGGCTAGGAGACGAACTGTTGATGAATAGGCTGAGGAGGGGGGGAGATTGTTGTTTGTATTGTTAATTGTAATTAGCTCCAGCTATTGTGTTTTTACTACTGTGTGAAGCTCGGTGCCCACAAGTTTGTCATCTGGTCTGGGTAATTTTTTTAGTTAATTAGCTCATGTTAATTATGTTAATTAGGTTACAGTTGTATTGTTAGAGGAGGTTCCAACGGCATATAAAGTCTTGTAATTTTGATTCTAAATAAAACAGTTCATGTTAGCAACAAGCAAGTGTTGCCTTGTTTTGTGCTCAGAGAGGCTGGGATATCTGTATACAGACTGGGAGGAAGTGGTATATGACGGAAGCACTCAAGCAGAGTGTGGGACGTTCCGTGACAGAAATCACATCCCATGCTACAATGGGAATCAGATTTAAATACCTCATTTACTCTAGATCAATGGGATACTATTTTTACAAATCTTCATAAATGTACTAAAACAACCTCAATCAGAGAATCAGCCATTAAATTACTATATAGATGGTATCTTACCCCTGCTAAACTTAACTCATTTTACCCCTCACTATCCCCACTCTGCTTCAGGGGTTGCCCCTCTCAGGGAACACTTCTACATATTTTTTGGGACTCTCCCCACATAAAAAACACCTGGAATAAGCCTAGCATAATCATAGAAAAAATATCCGGTAGAAAGATTTCTCTTACACCCCAAATCTGACTTCTATTCTCCCCTATACAGGATATTCCAATGACAACCACAAGACTAATTCATACATTCCTCAGCTCTATTCATTGGGCCATAGCTTTTAATTGGTGCTCCACCTCGGTACCTTGGCCACAAATTCTTAACCGCATGACGAATATCAAACTTTCTGAAAGAATTTATCACAGGTTATATGATTCAATTCCTCTTCATCAAAAAAAATGGACTCTTTGGGACACCACTTCTCTGATTTAAATAGGGGAATGGGGTAAAGAGAAAAGGGGAAAGGATAAAGTAAGAAAGAAGGTATTTTTCTGTTTCATCTTTCCCATCTTCTCTTCTTAACATATACTTAATTGTCATCATTTCTTCCCTCCACTACAATACTCTGGACTGGCCTGATTATAAAACTATGCATCTTTTTTATCACCTGACTAACCATAACCCTCTTTTTATTTCCTGTACAACATTCACTGTTAAAAATATTTGTATACATACCTGTACTATCATTGTAATTGTTTTATATCTTGACCTTTTACATAATAAAAATCGTTTGTAAACAAAAAAAATAACAAAAAAATATGAATTGTAAAAAATAATAATAAAAAATTAATTGTAAAAAAATTAAAATAAAAAACGACTGACACAGTCCACTGTCACATGACATTTAAAAAAGTATAGGTAATCCGCATCGGTGAGTACTTGAAAAAAGTATAGGTACTTGTACTCGCTCTTAAAAAAGTGGTATCGGTGCAGCCCTAGTATTTTGTATCTATTTTTGTATCTATTTTGACATATTTGAGAACAAATATGGGTGCTGCACTATATTTGGTTCAATATCCACTGAAAAATGGCGCCTGCTGTCTGTTCATTCAGACTACAATAAAATGGTGACCAGTTAGTACACTTATGATCTGCATTTAAATAGCAATCTAAATTACTGCCGGCTGCTTTATGTTAATCATGAGCCTGGGCATACAGCGCTAATTACTGTTTTTTATCATTTTTTATTGGGATGTAAGTAGCCATGTCAGTATTTTATTTCTGACTTCCTAGATATCTAGGAAAATGGCACTGATCAGGAAGTGATGCAATAGACATTCCGACTATGGACCACATAAAAATGGCTGGAGATAAACAATATAGAAACCCCTGAAGATGCACATTAGTGCCAATTGTGAAGGGTAGAGTGTGAACGTCAGGCAACCACAAGATTGTACCAGGTGGCGGCATAAGATGTGAGTTAAGAGGTCATCCATTTTATTTTTTGGGGTTTTATCCTGATGTTTTACCTGTATGTCCAAGTGCTGTACTGCCATAAATACTACACCATGAAGTACATTTTTTGGTTATTGCTCATGGTACTTTGGGCCATATGAATGGAGCACTCCTCAGAGAAAGGAGAGAGTCTGGGAAGGAGTTTGCAGTTTGATGCCTGTTACCAGTGTCCACTGCACCCATAACTCTGTTTAAAATCCAGTTGCGGTGAGTGCACATTGCATGGGGGTGAAGGCTGATGATCGGTGATTGCACACTTATCTGCATATATTGTCACTATACTCACCTGGGTGTGATTATCGCATATATTAAGGAGTATTACACCATAATAGTTTATTTTTTGGATTTATTCTTGGAGTCCTAAATATAGAAGAATACTAAGAAGAAACATCTGTCCCCTGAGGGTGATGCCTCTAGCCATTTCCTGCTCTCTCCGGCGGTGTGTTCTCAGGGTATTCCGCGTGGAAATGTTTTCTTCCTTTCACTTGTTTGTAGATCAGCAGTGACTTCAGCGGCAGAATGAGTTTGCCACTTAACCCAAAACCATTCCTTAATTGCCTTACTGATAAGCCAGTAATAGTGAAACTGAAGTGGGGTGCATGGAATGCAAGGGATATCCGGTCTCTGTGGATGGCTACATGAACATACAGCTCGCCAGTACAGAAGAGTAAATTGATGGGGCATTGTCTGGACATCATGGAGAAATTCTAATAATATGTAATAATGTATTATGTATATACAAAGAGTAGAAGAGAATGAAGAACATAGCGAGATGAGAGAATAAAGGAATTTCAAAATTATTTTTTTTTTATTTTGAAACTTTACTTTTTAGGTTATTGTTGGACATTGTTTTTGTATGTTTTCTTATGAAAAATAAACAGATTTTTCTTTCAAGAGTATCTCTATATCGTTATGGTGTGAAGGCACCACCAACACTCAAACCCAATCTTTCCACACCTGTTACTTCTATACAAAGTCTACGAAAGAGACACCAGATTTTATAAAAAAAATGTTAATTTTAACCTGAGTGTACTATAATTTGACTTCTTCACATAAGGCTTGCTCACTGTGATGCAAAAATGTATTTATGTTATTTTCATCCAAAGCCTGCCAAAGAGACACCAGAATTTATTCAAAAAATCTCTAATATTGTTCAAAGTGCACTGAATTGTGGTCTCATCATACAGACTGGCTCTTTAAGCCTTTGTTTACAAAATAAAGGATGCGGGAAAAATAAATTTAAATGTAATTAGTTTTCTTTATATATGTCAGTTTTGCTGCAGCAGGTTCTATACACTTTACAGGCAGACTAAGGGGACCCCCCAGGCTCTGGGTTTAAAGGAATTCTTCATTTTTTTTAAGCATCGTTAAAATCACTGCTCCTTTAAAAATGATCTTTTAGAAAAAAAACGTTTGCATTGATACATGTGCCCCAGGGCAGTACCCGGACCCCCATACCCTTTTATGGCCAATAACTTGCATATAAGCCTTCAAAATGGGGACATTTGAGTTTTTAAGTTCGGGTCCCATAGATGTTAATAAGGTTTGCATGTCGGGTCTGAACTTTTGCAATGTTCAAGAGTTCTGGCGAGAACCAAACCAGGGGGTGTTCGGCCCAACTCTAGTTGGGAATAATTTGTTTGGGCCAACTTTGCCAAAACAAACTATTTAAAGTGAAAGTAACCTTGGAGATCAGCTTTAAAACTAATTAAAAATACACACATAGTGCACAATGCTATCTGGTGCACTGAGGATCATTCAAATGTATGTAGTTTCCCAGCTAGAATGGTGATTAGCACCATCTAGCATTGTGCCTGATTACTTACTGGCCTGGTGTCACCTGGCCGTGCCCTTCTGAGATTTGTTTTACATTATTTATTTTTTAGAGGAGGTGGTGCACATAGGGGAGAGAAGATAATTATTGTTAATATAGATATATATTGTTTTAACCATTTATGTACCAATGTATGTTTCTCATTGGCAGATCAGTGACCCTTTATTTACCCAGTGCCATTTATGAACAGCACTAGAGAAAAAGTATTCAGGGCTCTGATCCGCTGGGTGATTTCTGTCTTCGGAGCTGCCATTAGATAGCTCCGCACACAGAGACACTGTACGCCGATCTGAGGGGTTGGATACCATGTGATTTCTGTGGTTGGTAATCACAGCAAACACATTGACTATTTACAGTGCTGATCCCTACCCTTCTCTAGGAGAAAAATAAGTGCAGCTGCTGATTCATTTATTTTGTTGCAGTGACACAGTATTTTTTTTCTTGCCCTCTCCTCTACTATACATATTATATCCAAAACTGTCCCTAGTGACCTGTAAATTGACCTCTCACCTCCCTTATCCTGCCCATCTGTAGGGGTGAGCTTTGAGTTCGAGTCGAACCCATGTTCGACTCAAACATCGCCTGTTCGACCGTTCGTCGATATGCGAACTTTATGGGCCGTTTGTGCAAAATTCCAGTGGCACGTCATGGCCCATAATTCACTGCAGCATCGCAGTGCTTTGCTGGCTGATGATTAGCCAAGCATGCACAATGACCCGCATGCTTGGCCAATCACAGCGCCGTCTGTACAGAGAGCCATAATTGGCCAAAGCCAGGGTGGCTTTGGCCAATTATGGCTCAGGGGGTTTAGTACACGCCCCACACTATAAAAGGCCACCTGCGTGGTGGCCTTGTGTAGTGTGTTGCGGCGGAGAAAGATAGACAGAGAGACAGTGTAAGTTAGATAGAGTAGGCAGGCGAGTCAGTTAGCTGCACTTACAGTGTATTGTGTATATATATATATATATATATATATATATATATATATATATATATATATATATATATATGCATCCTAGGTGTTGTATATATATATATATATATATATATACACTGTATTCAGTTTAGCTAGATCCGTTCCTGTTATTCTCTTCCTACTGACAGGCAGGCAGGTGTTTTTACAGTGTTTACAGTATTTACAATTAGTGTACTGTGACCTTTGCACCTAAAGCTACCTGAAGAAAATTGCTGGTGTTCTTCTGATCCTATTAGTACCACAGGCAGGCAGCTACAGTATTTACAGTCAGTGTACTGTGTCCTCTGCACAGTGTGCACCTAAAGCTACCTGAAGAAAATTGGTGGTGTTCTCCTGATCCTATTAGTACCACAAGCAGACAGCTACAGTATTTACAGTTAGTGGACTGTGTCCTCTGCACAGTGTGCACCTAGGGCTACCTGAAGAAAATTGCTGGTGTTCTTCGGATGCTATTAGTGCCACAGGCAGGCAGATACAGTATTTACAGTTAGTGTACTGTGTCTTCTGCACAGTGTGCACCTAAAGCTACCTGAAGAAAATTGGTGGTGTTCTGATCCTATTAGTACCACAGGCAGGCAGCTGCAGTATTTACAGTTAGTGTACTATGTCCTCTGAACAGTGTGCACCTATAGCTACCTGAAGGCAATTGCTGGTGTTCTCATACTAATAGTACTATAGGCAGGCAGTTGATTCTGCTAGCTGCAGTATCAGTATATATACATACATCCCAGCTTTGTGCAGCTACATCTCACTGCAGACCATTAGTATGTCTGGAAAGCCAACAAGGAGAGGCAGACAGTCACAAGCCAATAAAAGAGGGCAAGCAGACTCTGTGACTAGAAGCAACAGTGTTGGTCATGGAGACGGTGCATCCTCATCAGCACGTGGCCGTGGGACACGCTTGTCCTTTTTTTTGGCAGCTGGCCGCGTTGAGCCGCAACATGCGGAAGACTTGGTAGAGTGGATGACCAAGCCATCCTCATCCTCCTCATCCTCTCTCACCCAGGCTCAGGGTACTTTGTCTGTATAAGCAGCTGCCTCGACTCAATGGCATCAGTCACTCCTTCCCTAGCCCCACCATGTCCTCCTGAGGAGTCCCCTGAACTGTTTGACCACAGTGTTGGGTACATGCTCCAGAAGGATGCCCAGTGTTTTGAAGGCTCTGATAAGGGTACCCAGCTAGAGGAAGGCAGTAAGGTGAGCCCAGAGAGAGGGGGTGCCCAAGAAGGACAGCAATCTGGTAGTCATGTTCCCCTAGCTGCAGCATACTGCCAGGTTTGCTCCAGTGATGAGGAGGGATGGGATGATGAGGTCACTGAGTGCACGTGGGTGCCTGATAGGAGAGAGGAGGAGGGGGAGGAGGCACATCTCCAATGAGGCAGAATGCCCTCCAGGGGCCAGCTCAAGGGTAGAATCACTGCATCACACCGCAGAGCACCGCAAGTGCAGGGCGCTGCTGTCTCTGCACGTTATTCCAAAAGTTCTTGTTCTGGTGTGGGTCTTTTTTGAGACGAGTGCATCAGATCCTACCACTGCTATTTACAACATATGTCTCAAGCGTATCTTGTGTGGCCAAAACATCACCCGCTTGGGCACCACATGCTTGACCAGACATATGTCGACCTGCCATGCAGTTCGTTGGCAAGCATACCAAAAAGACCCACACCAAAGAACAAAGCGGACCTCTCCTTGCTCCTCATCAGCTGGGATCTCCAACCCCACTATACCTTCATTCCTCTCTGAAACCTGCACTGAGAGGAATGAAGGTGTAGAATTAGGTGTGTCACAGCCAAGTACTTGCGGGCAATCTGCTATCGGTACACCAACGTCAGATTGTACCAGGCAAATTTCCCTGCCCCAGCTGCTGCACCGCCGAAAGAAGTTCGCTCCCAGCCATCCACTTGCCCAGCGGTTGAATGCTAGCTTGGCTAAATTGATAGCACTTCAACTGCTGCCTTTTCAGTTGGTAGACTCTGCCCCCTTCCGTGAGTTTGTGCAATGTGCGGTTCCTCAGTGGCAGGTTCCCAAATGCCACTTTTTCTCATGGAAGGTGATTCCGGCTCTCTACCAGCATGTGGAAGGCAATGTCTTGGCCTCGCTGGACGGGGCGGTCAGTGGTAAGGTGCATATTTCTACTGACTCATGGTCCAGCAGGCATGGACAGGGACGTTACCTATCGTTCACTGCGCACTGGGTGACTCTTCTGGCAGCTGGGAAGGATGCAGGACAGGGTGCAGTAGTGTTGGAGGTTGTTCCGCCATCACGCCTCCAAAATTCTACTAGTGGTGATTCTGCCACACCTTTCTCCTCCACCCCCTCCTCTTCTTCTTCCTCCATGGCCTCTTCCTGTTGATTTGTCCTTGGAACCAGCGGTTCTCCGTAGGCGTTCAAGGGGCTACACAAGCACGCAGGCAGAAACTGCCATGCAGTGCTTGAGCTGGTGTGCTTGGGGGACAGGAGCCACACTGGGGCAGAGATTCTGTCAGCTCTGCAGGGGCAGGTTCAGAAGTGGTTGACGCCACATCAGCTTAAGCCAGGTATGGTGGTTTGTGACAATGGCACCAACTACCTCTCCGCCCTCCGACAGGGACAACTGACCCATGTGCCCTGTTTGGCTCACGTCCTTAACTTGGTGGTGCAGCGGTTCTTGGGCAGGTACCTGGGCTTACAGGATGCCCTGAGGCAGGCCAGGAAATGCTGCGTGCATTTCCGCAGGTCATATAATGCCAGTGCTTGGCTGGCTGACCTCCAAAAGGAATTTAACCTGCCCAAGAACCGCCTAATCTGTGACATGCCCACCAGATGGAACTCAACGTTGGGCATGCTGCAGCGGCTGCACACACAGCAGAGGGCCATCAATGAGTACCTATGCGACTATGGCACCAGGACAGGGTCAAGGGAGCTTGTTTTTCTTTCCCCACACCAGTGGGCTATTATCAGGGATGCATGCACTTTCCTGTCACCATTTGAGGAGGCCACGAGGATGGTGAGCAGTGACAGTGCATGCATCAGTGACACTGTCCCTCTTGTCCACCTGTTGGAGCACATGCTGCATGGACTAATGGACAGGGCACTTGAGGCAGAACAGAGGGAGGAAGAGGAGGACTTCCTTATCTCTCAAGGCCCCCTTTATCCAGACAGTGTTCCTACGTGCCTGCCTGTCACACAGGAAGAGGAGGAAGAGGAGGATTGTGTCAGCATGGAGGTGGAGCCTGGCACTCAGCATCAGCAGCAGTCTTCAAGGGATCATTTACAGTCCGAAGAAACCCATGGACTTGTATGTGGCTGGGAGGAGGTGGCTGCAGATCATTTCATCCTTAGTGACCCAGAGGACTCTGGACTGAATGCCTCAGCAAACCTACATTGCATGGCCTCCCTGATCCTGCAAAGCCTGCGGAAGAATCCTCGTATTCGTGGTATCAAGGGGAGGGATTATTACTGGCTGGCAACACTCCTTGATCCACATTACAAGAGTAAGGTTGCAGACCTTATCTTGCCATCGCAGAGGAAGCAGAGGATGAAACATCTTCAGGAGGCCTTGCAGAATGGTTTGTGCAACACGTTTCCAGAGCCTGGGAAGTTACAATTTCCTGGTACTCCTGGACAACATGTTGCTGAGGCTTCATTCAGTCACAGAAGGAGCGTTGGAGAAGGTGGCCGTCTGACTGATGCGTTCAGACAATTTTTTAGTCCACAGCCCCAAGGTCTGATCGGTTCCAGCAACCATCTCCAGAGTCTGATTCACATGGTGCAGGATTACCTAGGGGCAAGATTAGACTTGGACACCTTTCCCACCAAAAATCCTCTGGGTCTTGAGGATGGATCACTGGCCAGTGCTTGCACAGTATGAAATTGAGCTACTGGCCTGTCCTGCATCCAGCGTTCTTTTGGAACGCACATTCAGTGCTGCTGGAGGTTTTGTAACTGATCACAGGGTGTGCCTGTCCACCGAATCGGTCGATCGGCTGACCTTCATAAAAATGAATCAGTCTTGGATCACCAGCTACCAAGCACCTGATGCTGATGTAACTGATTGATTTTTTTTTTAATGTGAGATCCCTTCAAGACTGCCTATGCTGATGCTGAGTGACTATCCTGTTATGCTGAATGAAAATCCTCTTCCTCCTCAATTTGCATGCTGATAGCTTCTAAGAACATATTTTGTTCTGGCACCGCCACCAGTGGCCAAGGCCCAATTTTTCTGCCCCTGTTTAACAGGGGTGTGTAATTAAAATTTTTGATGCAATACTTTGCACGAGGGCTCATTCCTGCGCTCCAACTATAGTATCTATGAGGGGGTGAAGTGTTGTGGCACCAGCACCAGTGCCCAAGGCCCAATTTTTCAGCTCCTGTTTAACAGTGGCGTATAATTACAATTTTTGCTGCAATACTTTGCAGCAGGGCTCATTCCTGCGCTCCAACTATAGCATCTGTGATGGGTTGCAGTGTTGTGGCAGCAGTGGCTAAGGCCCAATTTTACTGCCCCTGTTTAACAGGGGCATGTAATTACAATTTTTGATGCAATACTTTGCAGCAGGGCTCATTCCTGCGCTCCAACTATAGCATCTGTGAGGGGTTACAGTGTTGTGGCACCAGTGACTAAGGCCCAATTTTTTGCCCCTGTTCAACAGGGACATGTAATTACAATTCTTGATCTAATATTTCACAGCAGGGCCCGTTCCTGCGCCCACCAAGAGTAACTGTGATGGCTTACAGTGTTGTGGAAACACCACCACCAAAGGCCCAATTTTTCTGCCCCTGTTTAACAGGTGCATGTAATTAAAATTCTTGATATAATATTTCACAGCAGGGCTTGTTCCAGAGCCCACCAAGAGTAACTGTGTGGACTTACAGTGTTGTGGCACTAGCACCACCACCACCAAAGGCCCAATTTTTCTACCACTGTTCAGCAATGGCATGTAATTACAATTCTTTAATCTAATATTTCACAGCAGGGCCCGTTCCTGCATCCACCAAGAGTAACTGTGAGGGCTTACAGTGTTGTGGCAACACCAACACCTAAGGCCCCAATCTCTGCAGAGTATATAGGGCAGGCCCCTACTTTCAAACATCCAACTTACAAATGACTCCTACTTGCAAACGGAAGGAGACAACAGGAAGTGAGATGAAATCTACCCCTAGGAAGGGAAATTCTCTCCTGTAAGAGTTAATATGGGAAAAACATGTCTCCTCTTCACTGATGCTTTATCACCAATCCTTTTTTTCACTAAAAACCCCAAATTTTCAAAAAACATTTGTCACTGGGACAGAAAGTGAGGTGAAATCTTCTGAAGAGGTGCACAGACAGCAAAACAAATGTTACAGGGGTGATAACCCTTCCCTATGTTTTCCAAAAAGCTTAAAAATAGATTTTTTGGCTGGAGCTACACTTTAAAAATGTACCAGTTCAAAATTACAAACAGATTCTACTTAAAAACAAACCTACAGTCCCTGTCTTGTTTGCACCGCCTGTATACTGCTGTTCAGAGTATATAGGGCCTGGGGGCCCCACGCCTTTCCTTTTTTTAATTTGGCTGCGGGGGTTCCCATTAATATCCATACAAGACCCAAAGGGCCTGGTAATGGACTGGGGGGGGGGTACCCATGCCATTTGTCTCACTGATTTTCATCCATATTGCCGGGACCAGACATTACATTAAAGCCGCAAGTAGTTTTAAATGACTTGTATTCCTTTACAAATGTAATTTTGTGCAGGGACTGTTCTAAGCACGGGAAACACGTGTCACTTTACAGGCATACTTTAGACACCCCCCAGGTATGATATTTAAAGGAATATTTCACTTTTGTTTCACTTTAACCATCATTAAAATCACTGCTCCCGAAAAAACGGGAGTTTTTAAAACTTTACATACATGTCCCCTGAGGCAGGACCCGGGCCCCAAACCCTTTTTAGGACAATAACTTGCATATTAGCCTTTAAAATTAGCACTTTTGATTTCAAACATTCAAGTCCCATAGACTTTAATGGGGTTCTAAAGTTTGCGCGAACTTTCGGTCCGTTCGCAGGTTCTGGTGTGATCCCTACCCATCTGAACATAAGCCCCCTCATCTCCATCTTATCAGAGTATGTGACCAGTACATTAACCCCTTCACTTCCTCAGTGTATGACCCGGACATTAATGTGTCCAGTGCACCATTACTCCTTGTTTAATCCCCTCAGTACCAGCATGTTTCTTCATTTCCAAAAAATGGTGGCATAAAATGAAACCACCTTGCAGTGTCTGCTTTCCAAAAATATTTTGGGAGTTTTTTTTACTATTCTGCCATTTTTAATTTTAACATAGAGTAAGGGAAACCGTTTTTTCCAAGATATTCATAGTTTTTTTCTTTTTTTAGTGAAAAAAAAAAAAAAGCTGTTAATGAATACCATAAAAAGAAGGATCTATCAGTCTAAAAAATGGTATAAAATAAATGTGGGTACATTGTTGCATGACAGAGTAAGTGTCAGTCAATCTATCACAATGCTGAAACCTGAAAAAAATGACCTGGTAATAAAGGGGGTTTATAGACTAGTACTCAAATGGTTAAGCATGAGACTTATTGCCCTTTGTAGTTATCATCATTGCCTCTTTCTCCATGATCTGTTCTGCCTCTACACACCCTGTGTTATAGTATGTTGGTGATTTTAGATTAAATAATTTATTTGGGAAAAAAAATTTGTTATGGTAGTATGTCAAATAATACAATAAGTATTGATGCATGCATGTGATGTATTGGGAGTCAATACTTCCAGACTGCAGGCATAATGCACATCACATGCTGATTTATCATGATGACTGTGTAAAATATAGATCTGAGAATATGTATGAGTTGATCCATAAGAATAAATGCAATTGCATGTATATTTAAATATACAGTGCTAATAGCTTGTGCTTTTTATATATAGCCCTTAATGAGTTCAGTTTTTAATATTGTGTTTTATCAGTATAATTTTACATTATAGTCTGTAAACCCTTAATTGTGTTTCAAATAAAATACAAGCAGATTTAAACTAAAGGTTTGAATTGTCATATGTAATCTATTTGAATTTCTAAATTAGCATTTGTCCTTGGTTATCAAAAAGACCATCACACCCAGTTCTGCAAATGTATTAGGCTTTTAATTCAGTTTCCCTTAGAAAAAAAATGCAGACGCTATCCCCTTGTGTGTAGGGTAACACTTAAGCCTCATACACAGGTAACAGTCAATCCATTAACCTTTGCTTTTTTCTTAACCTGTATGCCTTGCGCATCACAATTGTCCTTCTTTTTAATACCTTTTCCGTAATAGTAGCTCACCCAGAACTGAAAAGGGCAGAGCAGCTCTTCATGACATTGACTGTGCTGCTACAATAATAAGCTTTCCTTTTTTTTCTTCCCCTCGCCACCCCCCACCTCCTCCTCTACTCTCTGAATCACTACACTGTCAGCAACCATTTTTTGGAAGGTAATCTAAAAAGAGCTGTAGAGGCAGGGGTCATGTTAAACTGTAACACAAATGTTATTCCTCGATTATCTAGCTGGGGTAAATGTCAACTGCTTCAGGCTAAAGCAATTGGAAAAGTAGAGTGTGTGAATCTAACAAAGAAGAAAAGACACCGAAAGAGGTTGTGACTGGGCTTGGCTGAAAGGCTGCGAATATGAAAGCAGGAACTCTCTCTATTGAGTTTTCATTTTTCTTCCCTGTGGTCATGCCACATCAGCTTGATCATTGCACGATACCTCTTACTCTTGACTTTTTTTTATTTTTATTATTATGCCTGCTTGTATTAACAGCCGTTACCAAGTCACTAGCTGACCCTCTGCAATACCATATGCTGATTAACACATTTGGAAAACCAGAACACTCATTATTAGACAGCTCTCTGCATATTTGGTTTATCAGTGCACAATGCACAGTAACATTAATCTCTTCCTATTTTTTATTTATCATACTTTGACATGAAATAAATTATGCTATGATAAATTATATTTCTCTTGGTAATAATTTAGATAGAAAGAGCTGCATAGGAAGGTTTAAAGACCATGCAGTTACTTAAATTGTATTTTCTCATTTGCAGCCAAATTACACCTACTTTATATTTGGTGCATGTTATCATTCACATATCCTTAACTTAAAAAAAAATGTTTACATTTACTTGCACTTTCCAGAAAACTCAAAAACTGACTGCTATGCAGAGGGGGCTCGGAGTGTCACAAAACCCACATCAGAAAAACCTATCAACAAATGCTGTACTGTATTACATGCTGTTCATATTCACTCGGTCACTATGGGATTTGTTTTCTCTATCCTGCAAAAAACCTGCTTGATCTTGAATTTCTCTATCTCCCTCTTCTGTCCAAGTCCTCAATTCAGCTAGGGATTTTGCAGAGCAGTGTTGGCAGCTCTGCACATGCTCAGTTTTCAGTGAGTTTCTATGCTGAGCATTTCTCCCTATTACATCTGAGCACCCTCACACATGTGTGTGTATACACAGTGGTAAATGACAGCCCCATCCCTCTCTCCTCCGCCATGCCCACTAACCAGCTAAACACCATGGGGTGAGATATTACATGTAGACAAATGGAAGCTTCACCTTCCTCTTATTATAAGACACAGGATGATCTTGCTATTACTAACATTCATGCCCCTAACTCCCCAGGCACACCCTTCTTTCAGGATCTCTTGGCCTGGATAATGAATGCACCTGTAAATCTCCATCTGGTAGGGGGCGACGTCAACTCAGTTATGGAGCCCTTTTAAGATAGGTCATTGAACGTGAGACCTCCGCTAGCGGGTAAGTCTATTTCTACCCCCCCCCCCTTAGCCCAGGCAATTACCTCTCTGCATTTTTCTGATATTAGGCATATCACGCACCCTACGGAGAAGGAATATTCTTTTTATTCCATACCCTATAATTCTTTTTCTAGGATAAACTATTTTTTTGGCTTATTTTTGCTCCTTCCCCTGATAAGTGATTTGGATCTGTCAACCATTACCATCTCTGATCATAGTCCTGCTCTAGTCACCATTGGATATTGTAGAGCTCAGAGTGTATGGAGGTTCCACTCATACCTGCCCATTAATGAGGACTTTAAACATGTAATCTATTTAGCATGTAAATCTGTAAATGTAAACATACATCTAAGTATGTAGATACTAATGGTGCACATTTAACAGACTCAAATCTCTTTTGGAAAGCAGGGAAAGCCTTCCTGCAAGGCAAAATAATTTTTTTCAGTACCCAATTTAAAAAACTAATGATGGAACTATGTAGATTAGCCAGTAACACCCTTCATACGGCCCAACCTAACCTAACCCAGTCATGTACGTTGGAACATATACAGGCATGACATACAGCTAAGTGCCAGTTTGAGCATTGGCCACACTGACAAAAGAGAACATTAAATCCTACTATGCTGCAATTTAATACCATAGATTTGGAAACAAAGCGGGCAGAGTTCTAATGCACCTGTGTAATGGCCCTTCTCATCCGTTACATATTACAACTCTACGATCCCCTTTGGGGTCTGTCCTTACTTCCTCCTGACCAATTATTTTATGGGCCTTTATAAGGCTGACCCCATTCACACGACCAATGCTTCTATTTTCCTGGAGAATCTCTGACTACTACATATTACCTCAGATCAACTTAAGATGTTAAATGCCCCAATCACCTTAGAAGACATATTTTACACTATGAAAGAACTAGCCAACCACAAGGCCCCGGGGCCCGATGGCTATACTGCTGATTTTTTTTAAGATGACCCAAGATTATCTTTCTAGCACCTTATGTTCTGTCTATGTGGTGATGTGGCAAGGCGGACCTTATCTCCTCAAGGGGTTACAGGCCCTTATTAAATTAATACCAAAAGAGGGTAAGGACCCCACATTGCCAGGATCATATAGGCCCATTAACCTTATTAATGTGAATGTCAAAATCCTCTAAAAGTTTGTTGCCACTCAAATTGCCACTTTGCTGCCTGCCATCATCCACCTAGCCCAAGTGGGCTTTATCTAGTCCCCCCCAGCTTTTGTCTTGGGGCCCATTGATCTGGGCAAAGGAACTTGGCAAGGGTGTCTCTCATTGCCACTACTTTTTAATATAGCTATAGAACCACTTTGCTGCCTGCCATCATCCACCTAGCCCAAGCAGGCTTTATCTGGTCCCCCTCCACGCCTTTTGTCTTGGGACCCACTGATCTGGGCAAAGGGACTCGGCAAGGGTGTCCCTCATTGCCACTACTTTTTAATATAGCTATAGAACCCCTTTCTAGACTACTTAACACTACTACATGATTAAGTGATATCACGATTGACAAACATGCTCTCTGGGACGAACTTTTTACGGATGAAATTGTAATATTGTCCTCGACCCCCTTGTCTGATATTGCCACCATTCAGGAAATTTTTATGGACTTCCAGATGTGCTTAGATAAAAGCAAAATTTATCCTCTGAACCCATCCGCCTCTAAAAAGTGGGTGCATGCCTTCCCTTTTTGTGCAGCTAAACATCACATTACGTATCTGGGGACTAATATTGGCCACAAGCCTTCCTCGCTATATTGTTAGAGACCAGAAAAATCATGGACTTTATAGGCACATGTGTAAAATTAAAAAATTTATTGATCTGCATTAAAATATTAGATTTCCCCTCTATAATATTATAATAAATGCTTTCATTGTTATTCAATGAAACATAATATTTGACATATTTAATTATAGGGCTACATTACTCGCTTGTATTAGGGGTATTAATGCTCCCCATGGGCCAACACGCCTATAAAGTAAATTTAAAGTGTGACCTATTCATGCATGTATCATCTCCTTTTGCCCCCTTAAATAGAAATTAATCGTAGAATACTCCTTAATCCTGGGTTTGCATCAATATAGGTAATACAGCTGTTAGGAAACGTACAGTATAAAAGTCCCACGGATTGGGTTCTCATCAACAAGTCTGTCTCAGCTTAGTACACAATTCATATTAGAGGTGCTGAAAAGCATAATAAGCCCAGGTATTTATGGAAGGGGCGGGGGGAAGAAACAAGGTAGAGGAAGGAAAGTAAACTGGATCAGAAGGAGCAGGAAAACCTCCCTCTCATATCCAGAGAGGGAGCGAGGGAAAGCACATAAGAAGGGAGAGGCCAGTCTGGCCAAACAGGTGTAAATACAGCTCTTTCCTATTCTAAGTTGTACCTCCTAATAGTAGCCATCCACACCCACTCCAAAGGGGGAAGGAAGAAACATAGGGGAAAGCAGTCTCTCTCTGAGCGCCTGGTAATCTGCACTCACCTCCCCAGTATTTGTATGTCCCGGCCGGGGATCACACACCGGCCAGGCGTCTGACGTCACACTGGCCAGGCCGCCAACCTACCACGCATGCACCGCACCCTGGAACATGCACACCAAGATGTACAGCAGAGGTTGGAACAGGTCCTAGTGCCCTCTGGGTATGGGCACCTACGGCAAGATATGGGGACACCACAGTGGTACCACAGATTTTCTGCAGAGGGCCATGTGCTCCCCCAAAAAAACCCATCCAGGGTGAGGCAGGAACAACAGCCTCCATGGCCTGGGGTGCCCCAGATCTGACTAAGCCAACAAAGCTATCACAGGGATCCCCCAGTTGGCCAAAGGGGGTGCTGCTGAGCACAAACATCCCTAAACACTAAAGAGCGAGCATAACTCAAATTCCCAATATCTTGCCACAGGTGCCCATACCCAGCGGGCATAGGACTTGTTCTGGCCTCCACCAGATGTCCTGGTGGGCAAAGGATGTTTTTTTTCAGCATGTAACCAGCAGCTGAGGACTAAATATTTCTCCTGCTTATGTTTCCCTGTAGGCAGGCTGGGAAACAGCTGAGTCTTGTGACAGCTATATATCAATAAGAAAAAGGGTATTTAGATTTTTCTTTTATTAACATAATTACAGTGCCATCCTTCACATACACAAAGAGAAGGGATAATGTAAATTAAACAGTGTGTTTTTATTATCACTTTAATGTTTACCATTATTAACCACTTCAGCCCCGGAAGGATTTACCCCCTTTCTGACCAGAGCACGTTTTACAATTTGGCACTGCGTCGCTTTAACTGCTAATTGCGCGGTCATGCAATGCTGTACCCAAACGAAATTTGCGACCTTTTGGTCCCACAAATAGAGCTTTCTTTTGATGGTATTTGATTACCTCTGCGGTTTTTATTTTTTGCGCTATATACGGAAAAAGACCGAAAATTTTGAAAAAAAACAATATTTTCTACTTTTTGTTATAAAAAAAATACAATTAACTCAATTTTAGTCATACATTTAGTCCAAAATGTATTCAGCCACATGTCTTTGGTAAAAAAAATGTCAATAAGCGTATATTTATTGGTTTGTGCAAAAGTTATAGCGTCTACAAACTAGGGTACATTTTCTGGAATTTACACAGCTTTTAGTTTATGACTGCCTATCTCATTTCTTGAGGTGCTAAACTGGCAGGGCAATACAAACCCCCCCCAAATGACCCCATTTTCGAAAGTAGACACCCCAAGGAAATTGCTGAGAGGCATGTTGACCCCATTGAATATTAATTTTTTGTGACTGAATAATGACAAAAAAAAAAATTACAAAAAGTTGTCACTAAATGATATATTTCTCAAACATGGCATGGGCATATGTGGAATTACACCCCAAAATACATTCTGCTGCTTCTCCTAAGTATGGGGATACTGCATGTGTGGGACTTTTTGGGAGCCTAGCTGCGTACGGGGCCCCGAAAACCAAGCACCGCCTTCAGGATTTCTAAGGGCGTGAATTTTTGATTTCACTCCTCACTACCTATCACAGTTTTGAAGTCCATAAAATGCCAGGACAGTTCAACCCCCCCCCCAAATGACCCCATTTTGAAAAGTAGACACCCCAAGCTATTTGCTGAGAGGCATGTTGAGTCCATGGAATATTTTATATTTTGCCACAAGTTGCAGGAAAATGACAAACTTTTTTTTTTATTTATTAATTTTTTGTGACTGAATAATGACAAAAAAAAAATTACAAAAAGTTGTCACTAAATGATATATTTCTCAAACATGGCATGGGCATATGTGGAATTACACCCCAAAATACATTCTGCTGCTTCTCCTGAGTACGGGGATACCACATGTTTGGGACTTTTTGGGAGCTTAGCTGCGTACGGGGCCCCGAAAACCAAGCACCGCCTTCAGGATTTCTAAGGGCGTAAATTTTTGATTTCACTTCTCACTACCTATCACAGTTTACAAGGCCATAAAATGCCAAGATGGCACAACCCCCCCCAAATGACCCCATTTTGGAAAGTAGACACCCAAAGCTATTTGCTGATAGGCATGGTGAGTATTTTGCAGCTCTCATTTGTTTTTGAAAATGAAGAAAGAAAAGAAAAATGTATTTTTTTTTCTTTTTTCAATTTTCAAAATTTGGTGACAAAAAAGAGAGGTCTGCAAAATACTCACCATATCTCTCAGCAAATAGCTTGGGGTGTCTACTTTCCAAAATGGGGTCATTTGGGGGGTTGTGCCATCTGGCATTCCATGGCCTCCGAAACTGTGATAGGCATTGAGGAGTGAAATAATAAATTTACACCCTTAGAAACCCTTAGAAACCCTGAAGGCGGTGCTTGGTTTTTGGGGTCCCATATGCGGCTAGGCTCCCAAAAAGTCTCACACATGTGGTATCCCTGTACTCAGGAGAAGCAACAGAATGTATTTTGGGGTGTAATTTCACATATTCCCATGGCATGTTTGAGCAATATATCATTTAGTGCAAACTTGTGTCACAATATAAAATATCCCATGGACTCAACATACCTCTCAGCAAATAGCTTGGGGTGTCTACTTTCCAAAATGGGGTAATTTGGGGGGGTTTGAACTGTCCTGGCATTTTATGCACAACATTTAGAAGCTTATGTCACACATCACCCACTCTTCTAACCACTTGAAGACAAAGCCCTTTCTGACACTATTTATTTACATGAAAAAATATTTTTTTTTTACAGAAAATTACTTTGAACCCCCAAACATTATACATTTTTTTAAAGCAAATGCCCTACAGATTAGAATGGTGGGTGTTTCATTTTTTTTCACACAGTATTTGCACAGTGATTTTTCAAACGCATTTTTTGGGAAAAAACACACTTTTTTAAATTTTAATGCACTAAAACACACTATATTGCCCAAATGTTTGATGAAATAAAAAAGATGATCTTAGGCCGAGTACATGGATACCAAACATGACATACTTTAAAATTGTGCCCAAACGTGCAGTGGCGACAAACTACATTTTTAAAAGCCTTTAAAAGCCTTTAAAAGCCATTACAGGTTACCACTTTAGATTTACAGAGGAGGTCTACTGCTAAAATTACTGCCCCTCGATCTGACCTTCGCCTTGATACCTCACATGCACAGTGCAATTGTTGTTTACGGCAGACCAATGCTTGCGTTTGCCTTTGCGCGAGAGCAGGGGGGGACAGGGGTCCTTTTTTTTTTTTTTGCTTTTTTTTCTTTTTGCTTTTTTATCTTATTTTTAAACTCTTCCTTTCATTTTTTTTTTTTTTATCATTTTTATTGTTATGTCAGGGAATGTAAATATCCCCTATGATAGCAATAGGTAGTGACAGGTATTCTTTTTTGAAAAAAATGAGGTCTATTAGACCCTAGATCTCTCCTCTGCCCTCAAAGCATCTGACCACACCAAGATCAGTGTGATAAAATGCTTTCCCTATTTCCCAATGGCGCTGTTTACATCCGGCGAAATCTAAGTCATGAAATGCTCGTAGCTTCCGGTTTCTTAGGCCATAGAGATGATTGGAGCCATTCTGGTCTCTAATCAGCTCTATGGTCAGCTGGCAGAATCACCGTCTGCATTCTCAGGTTCCTTGTTGGGACCGGAGAGCCAGAGAAAAACATGAAAGATGGTGGGAGGGGGGGACATTCCCTCCCACTGCTTGTAAAAGCAGTCTAGAGGCTAATTAGCCACTAAGATTGCTTTTACATGAAAACCGACCGCTGGCTGAAAAGAATGATATCAAGATTATACCTGCAGGCATCATTCTGGTATAACCATTTAAAGTCCAGCAACATACCAGTATGTTGCTGGTTCTTGTTGGGCATATATTGTAATATTTTTTTTTCATGCAGCCTGTGGGCTGAACGAAAAAAGAGATTGATTGGTGGGTATGCCCACCATTAGAATACCTCCCTTCATCCACCCACTTCTAATGATGGGAATACATGCAACATTTATATATGCCAAAGCATGGGGGCATCCACCCCAAAAGTTAGGAGCAAATCGCTCCTCCGCCCCTGCTGCCCCCCATGCTTCGGCATATATCACCTCCGCTGGAGTCACGGCTTTATATATCGTGGGAGAAAACGCTGTTGCTGTCAAGATAAATAAATCCATGCTGCAGCTGAATGGCGTACCTGAAAACAAAAAAATGGATAACAATAAAACACAGTAAACAGTAAATATAAAAAATTGCATACCTGAAAAGCAAACATGATAAAACATAATAAGAATAAAACATTGCAGAATAGAATACAGTAAAAAAGAGCAGAACAATAGAGAGAGAATAGAGAGAGAGAGAACAATAAAACGACAACTATTTTTGTTTTTTTTATTTCATTTTTTTTTGTTTTTTTTTTTTACACTTTTTTTTGTAACTGTAACTTTTATAACTGTAACCGGTTCCAGGTTCGGGTCTCTCAAAATGCGATGGCATCTTGGGAGACCCTGTAAAAGTGTGCCTAGTCTGTTCAATGCTGTACCCTACACTAATACTCAACTAGTGTATGGTAGCGTTCAAAACATTCACCAATGCAAAGACCAGGATTGTCAGGACAGGAGGGACAATAATATCGGGTGTCACGCCTATATCCGTGCTTGCTGCAGACATGACATCTTTTTTGGGGGGGTTTCGTTGGGTAGGGGTACTTGAGAGGACATAAGAAAATGCCTCTCATGCAGCCGACTGCATTTGGTTGGGGATGTGAATCGGGGAAGTAGGGGTGCTGCAGAAGTGGTGGGTTCCCAATTAGGATTGGAGAATGCAGCAGGAAGGGCATTATAGGCATGACGGGCCTGTGTTTGTCTTCTTCTTGGTGGCAGCGGGACACTACTTGTGCTTGCCATCTCACCAGCTTGAACTGCACTTATGGGACTCGCCACGTCACCAAGTGTTACTGCAGTGCTGGTTTGACTATGACCGGGGTGTACTAGGCCGCTGGTGCTTTCCAGTTCACCAAAACACTACCAAAAAAACTGTTAGAGATCGCAGGGATCAGGCCTGACTCTGCGAACGCTGCAGTTATGTGTTTATTGTTTTGTAAGTGACAATGATCGATCGATAGTGCACTTGGGTGGGCTGGGCTGGGCTGGGCAGAGGGACAAAACGCAGGTGCTAGCAGGTATCTGGGCTGATCCCGCTAACACTGCGTTTTTGGGAACCCTAAACTGCTGGGGACGCTAGTATAAATCTGATCGGATCAGATATTGATCCGTTCAGATACTATACCACTAAGGGAGGTGTACGGTGCGTGCGTGGGTGTTATCGCTACTGGCTCTAACCTGACGCTGCCTGGGGCTGGTGCTTGCCAGTTCACCAAAACGCTACCAAAATAACTGTTAGCGATCGCAGGGATTAGGCCTGACTCTGCGAACACTGCAGTTATGCGTTTAGTGTTTTGTAAGTGACAGTGATCGATCGATACTGCACTTGGGTGGGCTGGGCTGGGCCGGGTGGAGGGGCAAAACGCAGGTGCAAGCAGGTATCTGGGCTGATCCCACTAACACTGCGTTTTTGGGAACCCTAAACTGCTGGGGACACTAGTATAGATCTGATCGTATCAGATTTTTTTTTTTTTTTTTCTTTTTCTTTTCTTTTTTTTTCCACCTCAGTGATTCTATTAGAGACTTAATCCACTTTGTCAGTGTCATCTATGTCTCTTCTTTTTTCACATCATTTGTAGCTTTCTATGCAGGTATACAAAACATTTATTTACTTAAATAAAAAATCTTCTTTTCTCTTTTTCCCCCAAATAACCCCATCCCTTACCCCTCTCCCCTACCCCTTCCCCTCTCCCTCCCTCCTACTTCTGTGCACACTTGGTTGATTTCACTCTCTTTAATCAAATCTGGTTCTCAAACCCTCAGTAATATTCCTTCCAACTTTGCCAGTTGTTTTTCTCCCCTGCTGAATCGGCTTCCCACCCATATCCTCCTTCCTCCATATATTGAATGCCTTCCACTGCATCAACCCACTCCCAAATTGATGGGCATTCTGCCTTCTGCCACTTTTTTGGGATGATTTTTTTAGCCGCATTTAGCAGGTGTGGTACCAGGGTATCTTTATACTTTTTGACCTCCCCTCCTATTCCATGGTGTAATACTATCCAGGGGTCTGCTTTTACTTCTATCTTTGTTATTTCTTTAATAAACCCCAGGATTTTTACCCAGTAACTTTTAATTTCGGGGCAGTCCCACCATATGTGGGTGATATTGCCTATTCCTTTACACCCCCTCCAGCATTCCGATGTTTTATCCTTTTGGTATTTACAAGCTTTATCTGGGGTGACATACCAGCCCGTTAGAATTTTATAATTCATTTCAGCAACATTGGTGTCAATCGACGAGCCGTGGGTCAGTTCCAGTACTTTCCTTAACCTATTACTATCTATCTGCGATCCTAATTCTTTTTCCCATTTTGTGATGTATGAAGGTACCTCCCTACTACCCACCGTCAACCCCATTTTATAAATTTTAGATTTATAAATTTTTTTTTAGATATTATGTAATTTTATAAATTTTAGATATTATGCCTTTAGTACTATTCGCCAGACATAGCTTTTCCAACTCTGATAATTCCTCCCCTGACCTTATTGGCTGTGGCAGGCGATTGACAAAATGACTTAGCTGAAGGTATCTCCAACGATCTAACACCCATGTTTCTTTGTTGTGCTTTAATTCGTGAAACGCAACAATCTTCCCTTCTTTTATTATGTCTCTCAAATGTGCCTTTTCATTCTTAATCCAGCTACCGCCAATTTCCCTTTTCCCCGGTGCAAAATAATCGTTTTCCGAAAGTGAAATTAAAGGGGAATTATATGTCTTGTTTACTTGTTTATATACTGTGTCCCACACTCTAAGGACCACCTTTGTCAGTGTGTGTGTGTTACCATCTAATACTCTATAATGTGGGGGATTCCAAATTATATAACTATAATGTGGGGGATTCCAAATTATGTTAAGTGTGCCTTACTCAAACTATTTTCTATATTCACCCATCTCTTCTGTTTATTCTCTCTAATCCACTCGATTGCTCTTGACACCAATATTGCCTTATAATAGCCCTGGATGTCGGGCATCGCCAGACCCCCTTTCTTTTTTTCCTGTTTTAAAATATCAAAAGACACTCTAGCCCTTCTATTTTTCCAAACGGTTTTCATTATAATTGATTTAAGTTTTCTAAGATAAAACTGTGGGATAGCCAGTGGGAGCATCTGTAGTTTGTAGATGATTTTAGGTAGTAATATCATCTTTATGGCATTAATGCGTCCTACCCATGATAATGGTTTACGTATTATCCTTTTACTCTCAGCTTTTATTTCGTCTAGCAATGGAATAAAATTTGATTTATAGATCCTCCCTAGTGAGTTTGCCAACTTTATGACCAGATAGTTTATTTCTTTTTTCCATATAAATTTAAATTCCTTTTTCAGCTTACTTTCCTTCCTCTTACCCAAATTAATATTTCAGATTTCAGATTTTGCTGAGTTTATTTTGAAGTTCGACACTTCTCCATACTGTCTCAAAACTCTAAGTATGTTTGGCATTGTAATTTTCGGGTTAGTTATGAAGAGCAGAATATCGTCGGCAAAAGCCGTGACCTTATGCTCCTCATCCCCAACCCTAAAACCCCCAATATCCGGATCCTCCCTAATCACTGACAACAAAGGCTCCAGGGAAAGGACAAAGAGCAAAGGAGACAGGGGACACCCCTGTCTCGTCCCATTTTCCATTTCAAATACCTCCGAAGGGGAACCATTAATTCTTATCAAGGCCGTAGGATGGTTATACAAGGCACGTATCCTATTAATCATTTTCGGGCCCACTCCCATATATTTAAGGGTTTGGAACATGAACCCCCAGTCTACTCTGTCGAACGCTTTTTCAGCGTCTATAGACAAGAGTAGACCTGGGGGTCCCCTGTCCTTAATATGCTGCCATAAAAGGAGCGTTCGCACACCATTATCTCTCCCTTTTCTTTATGGGGTAAACCCTACTTGATCTGGGTGTATCCATTCGCTCATCCTCTCTTTCAACCGATTTGCTAAAACTCTAGCATACAATTTCACATCTGTGTTAATCAGCGATATTGGCCTATAACTAGAACAGATCGTAACGTTTTTCCCCTCTTTTGGAATGACTGTGATCTCCGCTTTAAGCGCCTCTCTACTTAGCTCAAAATCCGTGCCCAACCCATTCATGTATTCGCAAAGTCTAGGGGATAATATATCTTTAAATTTTTTGTAATAAACGTTAGTAAATCCATCCGGACCCGGACTTTTCCCTGGAGCTGACTCAGATAATGCTCTATTAATCTCCTCTACTGTTATCGGGCTTTCTAAGTTGTCCTTATCATTCTCAGTAATCTTCGGGAGGTTAGCTTTATTAAGAAATTCTACTATCTTCTTTTCCTTT
The DNA here is from genome assembly GCF_042186555.1 of Aquarana catesbeiana. Lineage (NCBI taxonomy): Eukaryota > Metazoa > Chordata > Amphibia > Anura > Ranidae > Aquarana > Aquarana catesbeiana. Next base: position 284,958,089 of record NC_133328.1, read on the forward strand.
ACTCCGTCTTGCCTTCTAATTTTGCCTACTGAGTATAAATCCTTATAATATTTCCTAAAGGATTCCCCTATTTCTTTTGTTGTATGAACCATAACTCCTTTGCTATTTTGGATTTTTTCTATATAGTTTCTGGCTTTTTTTCTTCTTAAGATTTTAGCTAGTAGTCTACTTCTCTTGTTTCTACTCTGGTACCTGGTAAAATGCTTTTTTTGTTTCTATGTCTATTAGATCTTTTAGTTCCTCTCTTTTTAGAATTGATTTTTGATGAACCCTCTTATCTTGGCCCAATCCTTTCTTATGCTCCTGCTCCAGATTATATGTTTCTTCAGTTAATTTTTTGATTTGCTCATTTGTTTCCCTTTTTCTTCTTGCTCCCATTTTTATTAATATCCCCCTAATGTAAGCCTTGTGGGCCTCCCACAGGGAGGACCCCGAGATTTCTCCTGTATCATTTATTAAAAAATATTGTTTAAGTTCCTGCTCTATTTTCTTTACATTTATTTCATCTTGTAAAAGATCTTCATCTAATCTCCAGCTTACTGGGGTTCTCTGGGTTTCTGAAACATACATTCCCATACTGACCGGGGCATGATCTGACAAGGTAGTAGCCTCTATCTTGGATTCTACTACTCTATCTAAAAGTGAATGTTCAGTCCATATATAATCAATCCTAGAGTACGACCCGTGCACTGGGGAGTAGAATGAAAAATCCTTCTTATTTGGGTTCATGACCCTCTATATATCCACCAATTGACAGGAATATAACTTCCGTTTTAACTTTCTCAATTTCTCGTTCGTCATCCCCAGTGCACGCGACGTACTATCTACCTCCGGTACCATACATAGGTTGAAGTCTCCCATCATAATCAGACCACCCTCTTTAAACTCCATTAATTTTTCCACTGTTTTCACTAGGAATCCACTAGCCTCTTTATTCGGTGCATATACATTAGCCAGCGTACATTTCCATCCCTCCAGGGAGCCCTTCAGGAAGATATACCTCCCTCCTGGATCCATTAATCTCTCATCAACCTTAAAATTTACCCCCTTTGCTATTCCTATTGCCACTCCTCTTGCCCTTGTTGTTATTGAATCCCCATAAAACCAGTTTGGAAAAACTTTTGACCATAACTTAATCTTTGTTAGGTGGGTTTCTTGGAGGAACACAACCTCAGCTTTGTATCTCTCCAATTCCCCCAATATCTTGTGTCTCTTCATGGGCGTGTTAAGGCCCTTTACATTATAAGCCATAAAATTTAACTTCCTCATCTCCTGTCATGTTTTTTATGTTGGACATGCATTACTGAGCTAACCAAAAATTTTTCCTTTTTCTTTTTTTTTCTCTTTCCTCTTTCCTTTTTTCTTCCTTGTACACAGAATTCCCCCCCTCTCAGGCCTCTGGTGTTCTGAATTATATAATCTTCCCACACAATGAATCCTTTCTGTTTTGGGGAACTCCACTACTTCTTCTCCAAGTAGTGGGCCTAATATTAAGGAAACCACGTTCTTCAGATCTTCTCCTTTATTTTCTGGGACAAAGCGGAGTCTTATATTCTGTCTTCTTTCTCTATTTTCATGATCCTCGATCTTGTATAGGATTTTCTTCTGATTTTGTCTGGAAATTTTTATTTGCTCTTTGAGATTCATTATCTCCATTTCTAATTCCTCTGTTTTTTCCTCCGTTGTTTCTAATCTTTCTAGAAGGCTTCCCAGGTCTCCTCTCACCAGGCCTATTTCTGATTTTATTGAGTTCTCAAGATTTTTGAGCATATCACACAATTCCCCTTTTGAAAGCATCTGGACACTTGTTCTTCTTTCCTCCACCCGACTTATTCCCACTTCGCTTTCCATTATTGAGTTCTCCCTGGACTGGGCCATCTTGTCCCCGGCTTTGTTTGGGGTTCCCCCTTTTCTCTCCGTCCTTGATCCTCCTTGAGCCTCTTGCTCCCCACCTCTTGGGCTCACTCCTTGGTAGGGATGTGCCGAACACCCCCCTGTTCGGTTCGCACCAGAACATGCGAACAGGAAAAAAGTTCGTTCGAACATGCGAACACCGTTAAAGTCTATGGGACACGAACATGAATAATCAAAAGTGCTAATTTTAAAGGCTTATATGAAAGTTATTGTCATAAAAAGTGTTTGGGGACCTGGGTCCTGCCCCAGGGGACATGGATCAATGCAAAAAAAAGTTTTAAAAACGGCCGTTTTTTCAGGAGCAGTGATTTTAATAATGCTTAAAGTCAAACAATAAAAGTGTAATATCCCTTTAAATTTCGTAGCTGGGGGGTGTCTATAGTATGCCTGTAAAGGGGCGCATGTTTCCTGTGTTTAGAACAGTCTGACAGCAAAATGACATTTTGAAGGAAAAAACTCATTTAAAACTACTCGCGGCTATTGCATTGCCGACAATACACATAGAAGTTCATTGATAAAAACGGCATGGGAATTCCCCAAAGGGGAACCCCGAACCAAAATTTAAAAAAAAAATGACGTGGGAGTCCTCCTAAATTCCATACCAGGCCCTTCAGGTCTGGTATGGATATTAAGGGGAACCCCGGCCAAAATTAAAAAAAAAAAATGACGTGGGGTTCCCCCTAAATTCCATACCAGACCCTTCAGGTCTGGTATGGATTTTAAGGGGAACCCTGCGCCAAAAAAAAAAAAAAAAACGGCGTGGGGTCCCCCCAAAAATCCATACCAGACCCTTATCCGAGCACGCAACCTGGCAGGCCGCAGGAAAAGAGGGGGGGACGAGAGTGCGGCCCCCCCTCCCTCCTGAACCGTACCAGGCCACATGCCCTCAACATTGGGAGGGTGCTTTGGGGTAGCCCCCCAAAACACCTTGTCCCCATGTTGATGAGGACAAGGGCCTCATCCCCACAACCCTGGCCGGTGGTTGTGGGGGTCTGCGGGCGGGGGGCTTATCGGAATCTGGAAGCCCCCTTTAACAAGGTGACCCCCAGATCCCGGCCCCCCCCCTGTGTGAAATGGTAAGGGGGTACATAATTACCCCTACCATTTCACGAAGAAAGTGTCAAAAATGTTAAAAATGACAAGAGACAGTTTTTGACAATTGCTTTATTTAAATGCTTCTTCTTTCTTCTATCTTCCTTCATCTTCTGGTTCTTCTGGTTCTTCTGGCTCTTCTGGTTCTTCCTCCGGCGTTCTCGTCCAGCATCTCCTCCGCGGCGTCTTCTGTCTTCTTCTCCTCGGGCCGCTCCGCACCCATGGCATGGGGGGGAGGCTCCCGCTCTTCTCTTCTTCTTTTCTTCTCTTCTTCTCTTCTTCTTTTCTTCTTTTCTTCTCCGGGCCGCTCCGCAATCCATGCTGGCATGGAGGGAGGCTCCCGCTGTGTGACGGCGCTCCTCGTCTGACAGTTCTTAAATAACGGGGGGGCGGGGCCACCCGGTGACCCCGCCCCCCTCTGACGCACGGTGACTTGACGGGACTTCCCTGTGGCATTCCCCGTGACGTCACAGGGAAGTCCCGTCAAGTCACCGTGCGTCAGAGGGGGGCGGGGTCACCGGGTGGCCCCGCCTACCCCCGTTATTTAAGAACTGTCAGACGAGGAGCGCCGTCACACAGCGGGAGCCTCCCTCCATGCCAGCATGGATTGTGGAGCGGCCCGGAGAAGAAAAGAAGAAAAGAAGAAGAGAAGAAGAGAAGAAAAGAAGAAAAGAAGAAAAGAAGAAGAGAAGAGCAGGAGCCTCCCCCCCATGCCATGGGTGCGGAGCGGCCCGAGGAGAAGAAGATAGAAGACGCCGCGGAGGAGATGCTGGACGAGAACGCCGGAGGAAGAACCAGAAGAGCCAGAAGAACCAGAAGAACCAGAAGATGAAGGAAGATAGAAGAAAGAAGAAGCATTTAAATAAAGGAATTGTCAAAAACTGTCTCTTGTCATTTTTAACATTTTTGACACTTTTTTCGTGAAATGGTAGGGGTACTTATGTACCCCCTTACCATTTCACACAGGGGGGGGGCCGGGATCTGGGGGTCACCTTGTTAAAGGGGGCTTCCAGATTCCGATAAGCCCTCCGCCCGCAGACCCCCACAACCACCGGCCAGGGTTGTGGGGATGAGGCCCTTGTCCTCATCAACATGGGGACAAGGTGTTTTGGGGGGCTACCCCAAAGCACCCTCCCAATGTTGAGGGCATGTGGCCTGGTACGGTTCAGGAGGGAGGGGGGGCCGCACTCTCGTCCCCCCCTCTTTTCCTGCGGCCTGCCAGGTTGCGTGCTCGGATAAGGGTCTGGTATGGATTTTTGGGGGGACCCCACACCGTTTTTTTTTTTTTTTTTGGCGCGGGGTTCCCCTTAAAATCCATACCAGACCTGAAGGGTCTGGTATGGAATTTAGGGGGAACCCCACGTCATTTTTTTTTTTACATTTTGGCCGGGGTTCCCCTTAATATCCATACCAGACCTGAAGGGCCTGGTATGGAATTTAGGGGGACTCCCACGTCATTTTTTTTTTAAATTTTGGTTCGGGGTTCCCCTTTGGGGAATTCCCATGCCGTTTTTATCAATGAACTTCTATGTGTATTGTCGGCAATGCAATAGCCGCGAGTAGTTTTAAATGAGTTTTTTCCTTCAAAATGTCATTTTGCTGTCAGACTGTTCTAAACACAGGAAACATGCGCCCCTTTACAGGCACACTATAGACACCCCCCAGGTACGAAATTTAAAGGGATATTACACTTTTATTGATTGACTTTAAGCATTATTAAAATCACTGCTCCTGAAAAAACGGCCGTTTTTAAAACTTTTTTTTGCATTGATCCATGTCCCCTGGGGCAGGACCCAGGTCCCCAAACACTTTTTATGACAATAACTTGCATATTAGCCTTTAAAATTAGCACTTTTGATTTCTCCCATAGACTTTTAAAGGGTGTTCCGCGGCATTCGAATTTGCCGCGAACACCCCAAATTGTTCGCTGTTCGGTGAACTTGCGAACAGCCAATGTTCGAGTCGAACATGAGTTCGACTCGAACTCGAAGCTCATCCCTACTCCTTGGGACATAAACTGTTTTATTGTGCTTCCAGCAGTCTTGTCCTTTGAGGGTTTTAGGTGTTTCCCCTTTTTCTGACTTGGCTGCTGCTTTATTCATTGCTCCCTTCTTTCTTGGCCCTCCTGTTTGTTTCCCCAGTTTTGAATCTGGCTTTCTCCCTCCACCTGTGGAATGAGCCTCCTGCGGGGTGCTGGACCAAATGAATAAGCCCAAGAGATAATAAAAAAAAAAAAAAAAAGGAAAGGGGGTGGGTCTATTTTTTTTGGGGAGTCCTTATTCCGGGCCCTATTTCAACCTGTCTCTTCTCCTTTCTATAGGCACGAGTGACCGGGGGTAACAATTTTGTGACCAACAACCAGATCCCTCCACACACCCGCACCTCAAAGATACCTCGGTCAGTATCTCCCCCCCTTGAGCTCTTTTATTAGCCCTTCCAGATATATATAATTTCACAGTACTCCTTTCATTTTTATATGCAGATCTTTTAATTTGTATATTTCTTTCAATCCCTTGTTTTATTGAGCCAATACATAAGATGGAATTACTTGCTCTTTATGCTCACCTCCTCTTCACAACCCCTCTCAGGTTTACAAAGGGTGAACTTCCATAGTTTCCTCGTTTCCCCCTTGCAGTTACAAACAGGCTAATATTACCTAGATCAGCAGAGAATTCAGATGTTCCAGTACCTTCAACTGCGAGCCTCCTTATTGACTCCTGGCTTCTGATTTAAACAATATACCGGTATATCACATAGAGAGAGAGGAGAAAAACAAAGCTGTTTCTATGTTACCAGCTCCTGGGCTCAGTGGAGATCAATGCTGGTTCCACAGCGCTTAGAGAGAGGTGCGGGGGGGGGGGGGGACACCGTCCAAACCTCCTGTACTCGCCGTCTGCTTCTTCGCTTAGCAGCCGCACGCCGTATTCTTTGCTTCCTTCTCTAGTCCGCTCTGCAGCGGCATGTGGAGCTCTTTCTCCTCCTCCCCCGTTGGGGTCTCTCAGCAGCGGTGTACGGGGATCTTCCTTTCTACCTCGTAGGTGTGCATAGTTCTCCTTATGCAGCGGCAGCCAAGAGCGCGCGCTACGGGGATCCTAGGAGAACCCGCTTCTCCGGCAGACACTCTCTCCTCCCTCCCTCCGCTATGTCATCACGCCCATCCCCTGATCGGATCAGATATTGATCTGTTCAGATACTATACCACTAAGGGAGGTGTATGCTGCGTGCGTGGGTTAGCTAGCACTAACCTGACGCTGCCTGGGGTGACGCAGACCCTATCTGACCCTAAAACCTAACTTATATCACCGCCGGGCGATCAGGGGGCTAAACCTTTATTAGGTAATAAACGGCGGGTGCCCTGACACTATAAAAAATAAACTAACTAACCAGCGTCACCCGTAACAGTTTTACAGTGATCACTGGTGAAAAGGTTGACTAGGGGGCAATCAAGGGGTTAAAACCTTTATTAGGTAGTATATGGGATCCCTGACGCTATAAAAAACTGACGGCAAACCTATATATTTACCTCCCTAACTAGCGTCACCAGTGACACTAATACAGCGATCAGAAAAACTATCGCTTAGTGACACTGGCGACGGGGGGTGATCACGAGGTTAAAACTTTATTAGGGGGCATTAGGGGGGTATCCTAGACCTAAAGGGGGCTAACACTAACTGCCGTACCACACTAACTGTCACAAACTGACACCAATGCAGTAAGCAAAAAAAAAACTGCTTGGTGTCACTGTGATGGGGGGGTGTTTAGGGGGTGATCAGGGGGTGATGGGGGGTGTAAAGTATGCCTAGTGTGTTTTACTGTTTACTGTGATGTGTTGTGTTGCTCACTCACTCAGATGTCTTCTCTCCTCTGCGCCGGAATGGAAAATACTATACAGCAGCAGAGGAAGATTCTCATTCGTTGGGAGCGATCGCGAGGGGTTGGCCACGAATTAGTGGTCTCCCCCTCAGCCTGGATCGCTCCTCTGATGAAGCCGACCGCTTCGGGCACCCGCGGGAGGCAGATCACGTACCAGGTACGTGATTTTGCCTGCCCGTGCCATTCTGCCGCAGTATATCTGCGTTAGGCAGTCGGCAAGTGGTTAACCCTGTCTGCATTGTGCTGACAGATCTCATTATCAGTTGTAAACTAGATTTGAATGGGCTAAAGATCTAGAAGCTGGGCTTCTGCATTGTATGTTAAAGAGGGAAAGCTTAGTGTGTCACTCTTTGTCAGTGAGGAAAGATGGAGTTTCCTCTCATTTCAAAATGCTCAGAGTAGCTCGTAGTTTGTCTGAGGTCTGCTCCAAACAAACACCTAGAAAAGTAAAAAAGATTGTGTTTTAATTATTTTTAGGCATGTTATGTAAATGGAAGCACATAACAAATAGTGGGGGGTTCGTAATTTGACTGCAAAAGTGTAAATGCAAAATACAAGTAAGGGCATTTGACTGCCAGTTTAAATACAGTAAGTACCAAATCCAGTTACTATTGGGCCTTAGTCATTGGTGCTGGTGCTACAACACTGCAACCCCTCACAGATACTCTAGTTGGAACTCAGGAATGAGCCCTGCTACAAAGTATTGCATTAAAAATTGTAATTACATGCCCCTGTTAAACAGGGGCTGAAAAATTGGGCCTTAGTCACTGGTGCTAGTGCCACAACAATGCAACCCCTCACAGATACTCTAGTTGGAGTGCAGGAACTAGCCCTGCTGCAAAGAATTGCATCAAAAATTGTAATTACATGCCCTTGTTAAACAGGGGCTTAAAAATTGGACCTTAGGCACTGGTGGCGGCGCCCAGAACCAAAAATTTTCTTACAAGCTATCAGCATGATCATTGAGGAGGAAGAGGATAATTACTCAGCATAACAGGATAGTCACTCAGCATCAGCATAGGCAGTCTTTGAAGGGATCTGACATTTAAAAAAAAAATTATTTGGTTACATCAGCATCAGGTGCTTGGTAGCTGGTGGTGATCCAACACGTTGTCCAGAAACAGGAGTTTGTAACCTCCCAGTCTCTGGGAATGTGTTGCACAGACCTTTCTGCAAGGCCTCCCGAAGATGTTTCATCCTCTGCTCCCTCTGCGACGGCAAGATAAGGTCTGCAACCTTACCCTTGTAACGTGGATCAAGGAGGGTTGCCAGCTAGTATTGTTCCTTCTCCTTGATACCACGAATACGAGGATCCTTCCACAGGCTTTGCAGGATCAGGGAGGCCATGCAGCATAGGTTTGCTGAGGCATTCGGTCCGGAGTCCTCTGGGTCACTAAAGATGACATGGTCCGCAGCCACCTCCTCCCAGCCACGTACAAGTCCATGTGTTTCTTGGGACTGATCCCTTAAAGACTGCTGCTGATGCTGAGTGTCAGGCTCAACCTCCATACTGACACAATCCTCCTCCTCCTCCTCGTCCTCTTCCTGTGTGATCGGCGGGCACGCAGGAACACTGTCTGGATAAAGGGGGCCTTGAGAGCTAAGGAAGTCCTCCTCTTCCTGCCTCTGTTCTGCCTCAAGTGCCCTGTCCATTATTCCACGCAGCGTGTGCTCCAACAGGTGAACAAGGGGGACAGTGTCACTGATGCATGCACTGTCACTGCTCACCATCCTTATGGCCTCCTCAAATGGTGACAGGACAGTGCATGCATCCCTGATCATGGCTCACTGTCATGGCCCACTGGGGAAAAAAAAACAAGCTCCCCTGACCCTGTCTTGGTGCCATAGTCACACAGGTACTCATTGATGGCCCTCTGCTGTGTGTGCATCCGCTGCAGCATGCCCAACATTGAGTTCCACCTGGTGGGCATGTCACAGATTAGGCGGTTCTTGGGCAGGTTAAATTCCTTTTGGAGGTCAGCCAGCCAAGCACAGGCATTATATGACCTGCGGAAATGCACACAGACTTTCCTGGCCTGCCTCAGGGCATCATGTAAGCCCAGGTACCTGCCCAAGAACCGCTGCACCACCAAGTTAAGGATGTGAGCCAAACAGGGCACATTGGTCAGTTGTCCCTGTCGGAGCACGGAGAGTAGGTTGGTGACATTGTCGCAAACCACCATTCCTGCCTTAAGTTGGTGTGGCGTCAACCACCTCTGAACCTGCCACTGCAGAGCTGACAGAACCTCTGCCCCAGTGTGGCTCCTGTCCCCCAAGCACACCAGCTCAAGCACCGCATGGCATTTTTTGGCCTGCGTACTTGCGTAGCCCCTTGAATGCCTACGGAGCACCACTGGTTCTGAGGACAAAGCACAGAAAGAGGCCATGGAGGAAGAAGAAGAGGAGGGGGTGGAGGAGAGAGGTGTGTCACAATCATTAGTAGTGGCATTTTGGAGGTGTGGTTTCGGAACAACATCCAACACTACTGCACCTTGTCCTGCATCCTTCCCAGCTGCCAGCAGAGTGACCCAATGCGCCGTGAAACTTAGGTAATGTCCCTGTCCATGCCTGCTGGACCATGAGTCAGCGGTAATATGCACCTTACAGCTGACCGCCCTGTCCAGCGAGGCCAAGACATTGCCTTCCACATGCCGGTAGAGAGACGGAATTGCCTTCTGTGAGAAAAAGTGGCGTTTGGGTACCTGCCACTGAGGAACCGCACATTCCACAAACTCACGGAAGGGGGCAGAGTCTACCAACTGAAAAGGTAGCAGTTGAAGTGCTAGCAATTTTGCCAAGCTAGCATTCAACCGCTGGGCATGTGGGCTGGGAGCGAACTTCTTTCGGGGGTGCAACAGCTGGGGCAGGGAAATTTGCCTGGTACAATCTGACGTCGGTCTTCCAAAAGCAGGTTGCCCACAAGTACTTGGCTGTGACACACCTAATTCTACACCTTCATTCCTCTCAGTGCAGGTATCAGAGAGGACTGAAGGTATAGTGGGGTTGGAGATCTCAGCTGAAGAGAAGCAAGGAGAGGTCCTCTTTGTTCTTTGGTGTGGGTCTTTTAGATACGCTTGCCAACAAACTGCATGGCAGGTCAACATACGTCTGGTCAAGCATGTGGTGCCCAAGTGGAAGATGTTTTGGTCACGCGAGATATGCTTGAGATATATGTTGCAAATAGCAGAGGTGCGATCTGATGCACTTGTCTTAAAGAAGGCCCACACCAAAGAACTTTTAGAATAATGTGCAGAGACAGCAGCGCCATGCACATGCGGAGCTTTGTAGTGTGATGCAGTCAGTGTGCTACCCTCAGGCTGGCCCCTGGAGGGCACCCTGCCTCGTTGGTGATGTGCCTCCTCCTCTCTCCTATCAGGCACCCACGTTGAGTCAGTGACCTCATCATCCCCTCCCTCCTCATCACTGGAGCAAACCTGGCAGTATGCTGCAGCAGGGGGAGCATGACTGCCAGATTGCTGTCCTTCTTGGGCACCCCCTCTGTCCGTGCTCAAGTTACTGCCTTCATCTAGCTCAATATCATCATCAAAGCTTTCTAAATGCTGGGCATCCTCCTGGAGCATGTACCCAACACTGTGGTCAAACAGTTCAAGGGACTCCTCAGGAGGACATGGTGGGGCTAGGGAAGGAGTAACTGATGCCATTGAGCCGAGGGAAGAGGTCATGTTGGCAGCTGCTGTGCCAGACAAAGTACCCTGAGCATTAGTGAGAGAGGATGAGGAGGATGAGGATGGCTTGGTCATCCACTCGACCAAGTCTTCCGCATGTTGCGGCTCAACACGGCCAGCTGCCGAAAAAAGGCCAAGCGTGTCCCACGGCCACGTGCTGATGAGGATGCACCGTCTCCACAACCAGCACTGTTGCCTCTAGACACAGAGCCTGCTTGCCCTCTTTTATTGACTGTCTGCCTCTCATTGTTGGCCTTCCAGACATACTAATGGCCTGTAGCTGCACTAAGCTGGGATATATATATATATATATATATATATATATATATATATATATATATATATATATACTGATACTACAGCTAGCAAAATCAACTGCCTGCCTGTAGTATGAGAACACCACCAACCTTCTACAGGTAGCTTTAGCTGAACACTGTGCAGAGCTTGGAAAAAAATAACTTGTAGCTTATTTAGCTGCCTGCGGTAGTGATAGGATCAGGAAAACACCACCAACCTTCTACAGGTAGCTTTAGCTGAACACTGTCCAGAGCTTGCAAAAAACTAACTTGTAGCTTATTTAGCTGCCTGCGGTAGTGATAGGATCAGGAAAACACCACCAACCTTCTACAGATAACTTTAGCTGAACACTGTGCAGAGGTCGCAAAAAACTACCTTGCAGTTTTAGCTGAACACTGTGAGGAGGACGCACTACACTAACTTGTAGCTTTAGCTGAACACTGTTCAGAGGACGCACTACACTAACTTGTAGCTTTAGCTGAACACTGTGCACTACACTAACTTGTAGCTTTAGCTGAACACTGTTCAGAGGATGCACTACACTAACTTGTAGCTTTAGCTGAACACTGTGCAGAGGTCGCACTACACTAACTTGTAGTTTTAGCTGAACACTGTGAGGAGGACACACTACACTAACTTGTAGCTAGGGATGAGCCGAACACCCCCCTGTTCTGTTTGCACCAGAACATGCGAACAGGAAAAAAGTTTGTTTGAACACGCGAACACCGTTAAAGTCTATGGGACACGAACATGAATAATCAAAAGTGCTAATTTTAAAGGCTTATATGCAAGTTATTGTCATAAAAAGTGTTTGGGGACCTGGGTCGTGCCCCAGGGGACATGGATCAATGCAAAAAAAGTTTTAAAAACGGCCGTTTTTTTCGGGAGCAGTGATTTTAATAATGCTTAAAGTCAAACAATAAAAGTGTAATATCCCTTTAAATTTCGTACCTGGGGGGTGTCTATAGTATGGCTGTAAAGGGGCGCATGTTTCCCATGTTTAGAACAGTCTGACAGCAAAATGACATTTCAAAGGAAAAAAGCCATTTAATACTACTCGCGGCTATTGCATTGCCGGTCTGACAATACACATAAAAGTTCATTGATAAAAACGGCACGGGAATTCCCCACAGGGGAACCCCGAACCAAAATTTAAAAAAAAAATGACGTAGGGGTCCCCCTAAATTTCATACCAGGCCTTTCAGGTCTGGTATGGATATTAAGGGGAACCTCGGCCAAAATTTAAAAAAAAAAATGAGGTGGGGGTCCCCCTAACTTCCATACCAGACCCTTCAGGACTGGTATGGATTTTAAGGGGAACCCCGCGCCCAAAAAAAAAAAAAACGGCGTGGGGTCCCCCCAAAAGTCCATACCAGACCCCTATCCGAGCACGCAACCTGGTAGCCCCCCAAAACACCTTGTCCCCATGTTGATGAGGACAAGGGTCTCATCCCCACAACCCTAGCCGGTGGTTGTAGGGGTCTGCGGGCGGGGAGCTTATCAGAATCTGGAAGTCCCCTTTAACAAGGGGACCCCCAGATCCCGGCCCTCCCCCCTGTGTGAAATGGTAAGGGGGTACAAAAGTACCCCTACCATTTCACTAAAAAACTGTCAAAAATGTTAAAAATGACAAGAGACAGTTTTTGACAATTCCTTTATTTAAATGCTTCTTCTTCTTCTATTTCTTCTGGCTCTTCTGGTTCTTCCTCCGGCGTTCTCGTCCAGCATCTACTCCGCGATGTCTTCTATCTTCTTCTCCTCGGGCCGCTCCACACCCATGGCATGGGGGGAGGCTCCCGCTCTTCTCTTCATCTTCTTCTCTTCTTCATCTTCTTCTTCATCTTCTTCTCTTCTTCATTTTCTTCTCCGGGCCGCTCCGCATCCATGCTGGCATGGAGGCAGGCTCCTGCTGTGTGATGGCGTCTCCTCGTCTGACGGTTCTTAAATAACGGGGGGCGGGGCCACCCGTTGACCCCGCCCCCCTCTGACGCACGGTGACTTGACGGGACTTCCCTGTGACGTCACGGGGAATGCCACAGGGAAGTCCCGTCATGTCCCGTGCGTCAGAGGGGGTGGGGTCACCGCCCGCAGACCCCCACAACCATTGGCCAGGGTTGTGGGGATGAGGCCCTTGTCCTCATCAACATGGGGACAAGGTGTTTTGGGGGGCTACCCCAAAGCACCCTCCCAATGTTGAGGGCATGTGGCCTGGTATGGTTCAGGAGGGGGGCGTTCTCTCGTCCCCCCCTTTTCCTGCGGCCTGCCAGGTTGCATGCTCGGATAAGGGTCTGGTATTGATATCTTGGGGGGACCCCATGCCGTTTTTTTTCTTTTTTGGTGCGGGGTTCCCCTCAAAATCCATACCAGACCTGAAGGGTCTGGTATGGAAGTTGGGGGACCCCAACCTCATTTTTTTTTTACATTTTGGCCAGGGTTCCCCTTAATATCCATACCAGACCTGAAGGGCCTGGTATGGAATTTAGGGGGACCCCTACGTCATTTTTTTTTTTTTTTTTTTGGTTCGGGATTCCCCTGTGGGGAATTCCCAGGCCGTTTTTATCAATGAACTTCTATGTGTATTGTCGGACCGGCAATGCAATAGCCGCGAGTAGTTTTAAATGGCTTTTTTCCTTTGAAATGTCATTTTGCTGTCAGACTGTTCTAAACATGGGAAACATGCGCCCCTTTACAGGCATACTAAAGACACCCCCCCAGCTATGATATTTAAAGGGATATTACACTTTTATTGTTTGACTTTAAGCATTATTAAAATCACTGCTCCTGAAAAAACAGCCGTTTTTAAAACTTTTTTTGCATTGATTCATGTCCCCTGGGGCAGGACCCAGGTCCCCAAACACTTTTTATGACAATAACTTGCATATAAGCCTTTAAAACTAGCACTTTTGATTTCTCCCATAGACTTTTAAAGGGTGTTCCGCGGCATTCGAATTCGAATGCCGCGAACACCCCAAATTGTTCGCTGTTCGGCGAACTTGCGAACAGCCAATGTTCGAGTCGAACATGAGTTCGACTCGAACTCGAAGCTCATCCCTACTTGTAGCTATAGCTGAACACTGTGCTGAGGTCGCACTACACTAACTTGTAGTTTTAGCTGAACACTGTGAGGAGGACGCACTACACTAACTTGTAGCTTATTTAGCTGCCTGCGGTAGTCATAGGATCAGGAAAACGCCACCAACCTTCTACAGGTAGCTTTAGCTGAACACTGTGCAGAGCTCGCAAAAAACTAACTTGTAGCTTATTTAGTTGCCTGCAATAGTGATAGGATCAGGAAAACACCATCAACCTTCTACAGGTAGCTTCAGCTGAACACTGTGCAGAGCTCGCAAAAAACTAACTTGTAGTTTTAGCTGAACACTGTGAGGAGGACGCACTACACTAACTTGTAGCTTATTTAGCTGCCTGCGGTAGTCATAGGATCAGGAAAACGCCACCAACCTTCTACAGGTAGCTTTAGCTGAACACTGTGCAGAGCTCGCAAAAAACTAACTTGTAGCTTATTTAGCTGCCTGCGGTAGTGATAGGATCAGGAAAACACCACCAAACTTCTACAGGTAGCTTTAGCTGAACACTGTGCAGAGCTTGCAAAAAAAACTCACTTGTAGCTTATTTAGCTGCCTGCGATAGTGATAGGATCAGGAAAACACCACCAACCTTCTACAGGTAGCTTTAGCTGAACACTGTGCAGAGCTCGCACAAAACTAACTTGTAGCTTATTTAGCTGCCTGCTGTAATGATAGGATCAGTAAAACATCACCAACCTTCTACAGGTAGCTTTAGCTGAACACTGTGCAGAGCTCGCAAAAAACTAACTTGTAGTTTTAGCTGAACACTGTAAGGAGGACGCACTACACTAACTTGTAGCTTTAGCTGAACACTGTTCAGAGGACGCACTACACTAACTTGTAGTTTTTGCTGAACACTGTGCACTACACTACCTTGTGGCTTTAGCTGAATACTGAGAGGAGGACGCACTACACTAACTTGTAGCTTTAGCTGAACCCCCACCTAATTTTTTTTATACATTTTGGCCAGGGTTCCCCTTAATATCCATACCAGACCTGAAGGGCCTGGTATGGAATTTAGGGGGACCCCTACGTCATTTTTTTTTTTGGTTCGGGGTTCCCCTGTGGGGAATTCCCAGGCCGTTTTTATCAATGAACTTCTATGTGTATTGTCGGACCGGCAATGCAATAGCCGTGAGTAGTTTTAAATGGCTTTTTCCCTTTGAAATGTCATTTTGCTGTCAGACTGTTCTAAACACGGGAAACAAGCGCCCCTTTACAGGCATACTATAGACACCCCCCCAGCTACAAAATTTAAAGGGATATTACACTTTTATTGTTTGACTTTAAGCATTATTAAAATCACTGCTCCTGAAAAAACAGCCGTTTTTAAAACTTTTTTTTGCATTGATTCATGTCCCCTGGGGCAGGACCCAGGTCCCCAAACACTTTTTATGACAATAACTTGCATATAAGCCTTTAAAATTAGCACTTTTGATTTCTCCCATAGACTTTTAAAGGGTGTTCTGCAGCATTCGAATTTGCCGCGAACACCCCAAATTGTTCGCTGTTCGGCGAACTTGCGAACAGCCAATGTTCAAGTCGAACATGAGTTCGACTCAAACTCGAAGCTCATCCCTACTTGTAGCTATAGCTGAACACTGTGCAGAGGTCGCACTACACTAACTTGTAGTTTTAGCTGAACACTGTGAGGAGGACGCACTACACTAACTTGTAACTTATTTAACTGCCTACGGTAGTGATAGGATCAGGAAAACACCACCAACCTTCTACAGGTAGCTTTAGCTGAACACTGTGCATAGCTCGCAAAAAACTAACTTGTAGCTTATTTAGCTGCCTGCGGTAGTGATAGGATCAGGGAAACACCACCAACCTTCTACAGGTAGCTTTAGCTGAACACTGTGCAGAGCTCGCAAAAAGCTAACTTGTAGCTTATTTAGCTGCCTACGGTAGTGATAGGGTCAGGAAAACACCACCAACCTTCTACAGGTAGCTTTAGCTGAACACTGTTCAGAGGACGCACTACACTAACTTGTAGCTTTAGCTGAACACTGTTCAGAGGACTCACTACACTAACTTGTAGCTTTAGCTGAATACTGTGCACTACACTAACTTGTAGCTTTAGCTGAACACTGTGAGGAGGATGCACTACACTAACTTGTAGCTTTAGCTGAACACTGTGAGGAGGACGCACTACACTAACTTGTAGCTTATTTAGCTGCCTGCGGTAGTGATAGGATCAGGAAAACACCACCAACCTTCTACAGGTAGCTTTAGCTGAACACTGTGCAGATCTCGCAAAAAACTAACTTGTAGCTTTTTTAGCTGCCTGCGGTAGTGATAAGATCAGGAAAACACCACCAACCTTCTACAGGTAGCTTTAGCTGAACACTGTGCAGAGCTCGCAAAAAACTAACTTATAGTTTTAGCTGAACACTGTGAGGAGGACACACTACACTAACTTGTAGCTTTAGCTGAACACTGTAAGGAGGACGCACTACACTAACTTGTAGCTTATTTAGCTGCCTGCGGTAGTGATAGGATCAGGAAAACACCAAAACCTTCTACAGGTAGCTTTAGCTGAACACTGTGCAGGGGTCGCACTACACTAACTTGTAGTTTTAGCTGAACACTGTGAGGAGGACGCACTACACTAACTTGTAGCTTTAGCTGAACATTGTTCAGAGGACGCACTACACTAACTTGTAGCTTTAGCTGAACACTGCACTACACTAACTTGTAGCTTTAGCTGAACACTGTGAGGAGGATGCACTACACTAACTTGTAGCTTTAGCTGAACACTGTGAGGATAACGCACTACACTAACTTGTAGCTTATTTAGCTGCCTGCGGTAGTGATATGATCAGGAAAACACCACCAACCTTTTACAGGTAGCTTTAGCTGAACACTGTGCAGAGCTCGCAAAAAACTAACTTATAGTTTTAGCTGAACACTGTGAGGAGGACACACTACACTAACTTGTAGCTTTAGCTGAACACTGTAAGGAGGACGCACTACACTAACTTGTAGCTTATTTAGCTGCCTGCGGTAGTGATAGGATCAGGAAAACACCAAAACCTTCTACAGGTAGCTTTAGCTGAACACTGTGCAGAGGTCGCACTACACTAACTTGTAGTTTTAGCTAACCACAGTGAGGAGGACGCACTACACTAACTTGTAGCTTTAGCTGAACATTGTTCAGAGGACGCACTACACTAACTTGTAGCTTTAGCTGAACACTGTGCACTACACTAACTTGTAGCTTTAGCTGAACACTGTGAGGAGGATGCACTACACTAACTTGTAGCTTTAGCTGAACACTGTGAGGATAACGCACTACACTAACTTGTAGCTTATTTAGCTGCCTGCGGTAGTGATATGATCAGGAAAACACCACCAACCTTTTACAGGTAGCTTTACCTGAACACTGTGCAGAGCTCGCAAAAAACGAACTTGTAGCTTTTTTAGCTGCCTGCTGTAGTGATAAGATTAGGAAAACACCACCAACCTTCTACAGGTAGCTTTAGCTGAACACTGTGCAGAGGTCACACTACACTAACTTGTAGTTTTAGCTGAACACTGTGAGGAGGACTCACTACACTAACTTGTAGCATTAGCTGAACACTGTGCAGAGGTCGCACTACACTAACTTGTAGTTTTAGCTGAACACTGTTCAGAGGACGCACTACACTAACTTGTAGCTTTAGCTTAACACTGTGCAGAGGTCGCACTACACTAACTTGTAGTTTTAGCTGAACACTGTGAGGAGGACGCACTACACTAACTTGTAGCTTTAGCTGAACACTGTGCAGAGGTCACACTACACTAACTTGTAGTTTTAGCTGAACACTGTGAGGAGGACATACTACACTAACTTGTAGCTTTAGCTGAACACTGTGAGGAGGACACACTACCCTAACTTGTAGCTTTAGCTGAACACTGTGCACTACACTAACTTGTAGCTTTAGCTGAACACTGTTCAGAGGACGCACTACACTAACTTGTAGCTTTAGCTGAACACTGTGCAGAGGTCTCACTAAACTAACTTGTAGCTTTAACTGAACACTGTGAGGAGGACGCACTACACTAACTGTAAATAGTCTAGCTGTCTGACTGTGGTACTAATAGGATCAAAAGAACACCAGCAATTTTCTTCAAGTAGCTGTAAATACTGTAACAACACAAGCCTGCCTGTCAGTAGCAAGATAACAGGAACGGATCTAGCTAAACTGAATACAGTGTATATATATATATATATATATATATATATATATATATATATACAACACCTGAGATGTATGTATATACACAATACACTGTAAGTGCAGCTAACTCACTGACTGTCCTGCCTAATCTATCTAACTTAAATCAAATGACGCTGTCTCTCTGTCTATCTATCTCTCTCTCAACGCCGTAACACACACTACACAGGGCCGCCGTGCAGGCGGCCTTATATAGTGTGGGGCGTGTACTAAATCCCCTGAGCCATAATTGTCCAAAGCCTCCTTGGCTTTGGCCAATTACGGCTCTCTGTTCAGACGGTGCTTTGATTGGCCAAGCATGCGGGTAGTAGTGCATGCTTGGCAAATCATCAGCCAGCAATGCACTGCAATGCCGCAGTGAATTATGGGCCATGACGCGCCACACAAATTTGGTGCGAACGGCCCATATCGTTCGCAATTCGGCGAACGGGTGAACAGACGATGTTCGAGTCGAACATGGGTTCGACTCGAATACAAAGCTGATCCCTAATACTAAGTAACATACTAAGTAATATTTAAGTAATATTTAATAAGCTAAGTAATATTTAATAAGCTTTCATACAAACTTCATATTTTATAGCTTTTGCATTTTACTAGTAATTTACCTTTTGATCCTACCAGTTCCCTGTGCATGCAGTTAATTCCGGTGTTGAGCCAACAATGCTGTGTACGTCTACAAATTATTTATTCTTGACATCTGTGGTAAGGGGACATGTCATCTTACAAAAGTGTATACTCATTTTGAAGGTAGCTTTGACCCCTGCAACTCCCTATCTTCCTTTGGCTGGAAACAGCAGTTGTGTCTTGGAGCATGCCATTTCCAGGAATTATGTCAGGCTTGCTGATAATGTCTTTCAACCACCCACAGAGTATCAAATTACCCAAAGAGTTTGCTGTTACACAGTGGTGGCTTGTGCTCAAATTTTTTTGGGGGGGCACAAACAAACTGAAAAATACTGAAAAAAAAACCCCATCAATTGCAGCCTCACTCTGCTCATCAAATGCAGCCACTATGTCCATCATATTCAGCCACTGTGCCCATCATATGCAGCAACTTGTGTCCATCAAATGCAGCCATTTGTGCCCATCATATGCAGCCACTTGTGCCCGTCAAATGCAGCCACTTGTGCCCATCAAATGCAGCCACTTGTGCCCCATCATATGCAGCCACTTGTGCCCCATCATATGCAGCCACTTGTGCCCCATCAAATGCTGCCACTTGTGCCCATAAAATGCCACCACTTGTGCCCATAAAATGCCACCACTGTGATCCCCACCCGCTGTCTGCCCAGCACTTACTCCACCTTAGTGGTGGGTCAGGCAGCGGGTGACAGTGGAGAGCTGTGGGACGGCTCCTGTGTCCTCCATGCTTCCCCTCCTCTCTTCTTCCATTCTGCTAGGCATGTAATTGGGGCACCTGTACCTTCAGCCAATCAGGTGACAGGTATTGGACCCGCGCTACCTGATTGGCAGAGAGGTGGTTCAGGGTTATATTAATTTGCTTTTCTAACACATCTGGGTGGACTGCGAGCGCAATGCTCTGTGATCCAAGTCCACCTTTTTTGAAGCTTATTAGAGCCCATGGCTCTAATCAGGGGCTTCAAAAAAAACACCCCCGCATGTCGTCCGAAAACGGGCCAGATGCCTGAATAGGGGGTGGCAGAGGCGGCCATGGATAGATTCATGCAATGCATAAATTTATCCATTAGTCATAGATGGGGTGGCTGGAGAGAGGGGGCGCTGCCCGTGCGTCCTTAATCGACGGGCCGCCCCTGCTGTTACATGATCATAACTAAACACATTAAGACATTTAGACCTCTTACACACTGATGCGCTTTTTAGGCATTTTTGTGCTAAAAATAGCTGAAAAGTGCCTGAAAACTGCTTCCCATTCATTTCAATGGAAGCTGTCACACTGGGGCGGTGCACTGGAGGGGCAGTGCAAAAAGTCCTGCAAGCAGCATCTTTGGGGCATGTTTGAAACACTTTAAAAAGTGCCTCAAAAACACCTCTGTCCATTGAAATAAATAAGAAGTGCTTCCAAAGCGCAGCAAAATGGCTCGTTTTTGTTTTTAAGTTGACCTTAAAAAAAGCACCCAGCTGACACCGCAAAGGTGGCGCGAAAACGGTGCTAAAGCGACCAACGTTTCATGGGTAGTTTTTAAGCGCTTCAGTGTGAAAAGGGTCTAAGACCTAGCAATATTTTTTGGGAAGATAACATAAATGGTCTTAAGCAATTGTCTCAGTGTTGCTGGAACATTTTTTTTTTTTTGTACATTGCCTTTCCATCTACTATAAGTGATGCAGCACATATATTTTCAATGAGAGTCCATAGTTTTACTTTAACTACTAATGCTGCTAACAAGTAAAAAAGGCATTGTGGTAACATTAAAGTTTATCTTAATGTGAGCATTTGGTAATCCACTGAAATCAAATTTAAAAAAAAAAACTAACAAAATTAGTGAAAGAAGCAGAGTGATTGAACATCATGAATATTTTGTATGTCATTCATTTTTGCCTCTGCTTTCTGTGAGAAATCCTTAGTACTTTCTCTTTTTTTTACAGTATGTGAGAAACATGTATGGGTCTGCAAGGGAGTTGTATCCTCAGAAGCAAAAAGATTCCAAGATAATCAGATACATTAATTACCAAAAAAACAGTCTGAACTGTTACATTACAATAAAGCCTAGATGAGAAACTGAAGTTTTAATCAGGTAGGCTATGCCCCCTGTATGTATCTCAAAGTTTAAAGTTGAACTCCAAACTAATATAAAAGACACACATGGATACAGCTCTGAAATTGTTAATGCATTTTTTTTTCTTAAAAACAGTGTAAGTTCAGAATTTGCAATCTCCTGTACAGCAGAGCACAGACTAGGAGGGTGAAGGAGCATGAAGAACCAAATAATTTCTGCTGTAGTACATGAAGCCTTCTTATAAGAGAAAAGAGCAGAGTGACAGAGAGATGAGGTGATCAGTCTGCTGCTTCTCCTTCACTGTTCAATCACAGGCTGGGGAGAAGAATTCAAAGAAAAATCTGGATGTCTTCCCTGCCATACAAGGCTTTGCAATGTCAGGACTGGGTGGAAAAAAATGCAAACCCTTTAGCAGCTAAAACAGATTTCATATATATTGTACATTTCTTCTGTGTATTTAGCAGTTTGCCTGGAGTTCAGCTTTAATTTTCAAATTTAATGGAGCCTACATTAAAATGCAACATTTTTTTACCCTTTATAAAATGATCATAGTGCAGGGACAGGAAAGTCAGTTTCCCTAAACCAGGAAAAGCCAGTAATTATCTACTCTCTACAATATAAACAACTCCAATGTCCACAGATGCCTAGAAAAAAAAGAGGTTCCCATATTTTGAAAGAAACTAACACAAGATTTCTCTTGTTTACCAATGTAGACTGTAAATCAAAGGACTATGTAAAATCTCTCTATAGTCACTATGTTTCCCATAACATACCTGATGACTCTGCCAGAAAAGCAGTTGTTAAGGCAATTCCTTTGTTGTGGTTACAAAGCTGACAAAGCTACCACACTGTCCTTGAAATTTTCTTCTGGGCTACAAGCATACATGCTAATGTTGAAAATGCTAACACATCACAATCTTGATTTTATATTATCTCCAACTCCTATTTATAGAGGAAATCAAAGTGCCATTCTAGTTGTAGTGCATGCAACTTACCCATCAGGGACTCACCTTCCATGTTCTCATCCAGCCAGGTAGCTGAGGCATCTGCACACAACCTTTTCTCGCTTTTTCTATAGATACTTTACACTCATCTTCCTCTGCTCAATATTTCGATGAGCATTCAGATGAGCTTCCCTGAGATGGGTTCTAATGCCGTGTACACATGACCGGTCTCTCCGTCGGACTGAACTCCGAAGGAATTTTCGACGGAGTTCCGCCGAAACGGACCAAAGTCTAACCGTCTAGAATGTGGTGACGTACACCAGGTCAAACGGGACTATAAAACGGAAGTTCAATTAACTAGTGTGCCACCCTTTGCGCCTCTTCTGCTAATTTCGTGTTTATCTCGTGTTAGTAGAAGTTTGGTGAGAGACGATTCGCGCTTTTCAGACTCCTGTTTTTTCAGATCATTTAACTGTTGTTCAGTTTGTGCTTGTGGGGTTTGTATCTGCTTTTCAGTGCGTGTAGTGAGTTTGCATTTGTTAATTCAGTGCGTTCTTGTCCACTCATTGCTGATTTTCAGCTCGCTCTTCACAGGCCTTGCTGTTCTTCAGTGCGTTCTGTTAAGTTCTTTCTGACCAGCCGACTGTTTTGAAGCCATGTTGTGTGTACGTACTCATCGTAGAGTTCCTGCTTTACTTGTGCTTGGTGTTGTAGTTCATTCTTCGACCCAGGCCCAGTCCATGAACAGGGTGGGGAGGAGTTCATGGACCAACAATTGGTTAACTCCAGCGTGGCCAATTCTCTCACATGCCTTTGCTTTGTGAGATCCAGGAGAATAATCCTGAGGATTTCAGGAACTTTCTCAGGATGACGGACCCTGTTTTTCACTATCTGTTGGCTTTGCTGACCCCTTATATCAGCAGGCAGGATACCTGCATGAGGCAAGCCATCACTTCGGAGCAGAGGCTAGTCGCCACGTTTTAACCAGAGACCTGTTCTGCTATAATTCAGGTCCTGCAGAAGGACTATATTAAGGTAAGATTTATCCTCTAACATCACATTTTATTGTATTTAATGTTTGCTAATGTATTGTATTTCTTCCCTCAATCCCTAATTACCATGATTGCAATATGCTGTGAATGTCCCCTTTGTCCTCATGCATGCTGTAATCTTGTAATGCTCCTTTTTTGTCCTTCATGCATATTTGCCTTCGCTAACCTCCCCAGCATGCTATCCTGGGCCCATATCTACCTAGTCTAGTCACTTAACAATGTATTTTGTCAGCTCCATTGTAGTGCTTTACCCTAAACACCAACTTAAAATGTTTCCAAATGGTCTGTGTGTGCTTAAATTAATTTATAAACCCCCTTAAAATGTTTCCAAATGGTCTGTGTGTCCTTAAATTAATTTATAAGCCTCCCTTAAAATGTTTCCAAATGGTCTCTATGTCCTTAAATTAATTTATAACCCCCCCTTAAAATTTTTCCAAATGGTCTGTGTGTCCTTAAATTCATTTATAAGCCCCCCCTAAAATGTTTCCAAATGATCTGTGTGTCCTTAAATTCATTTATAATTCCCCCCCTTAAATTTTATCAATGGGCCATCAGAGGGGGTGAGGAATCTGATAAGTGGGCCTTATATTTTAGTCTTTAAATAATACTTAAAATAAATGTTATACTGACGTTGGGCAAGAATGTTTTTTGTGTAATGTGCTTGCAATGTTATGTGCAAAAGTACTGATATTTTTTTCTTGTTTGGCTCCCCAGTTTCCTTCAACGCCACAGGAATGGCAGACTGTGGCATCCCATTTTGCCACCTGTTGGGAATTTCCCAACTGTGGAGGGGCTATAGATGGGAAGCATGTCCACATCGTGCCACCACCCCATTCGGGGTCATACTATTTTAATTATAAGGGGTTTCATAGTATCGTGTTAATGGTGGTGGTGTCGGCACAATATGAATTTCTGTATGTGGACATGGGGAAGAATGGCCGGATGTCACATGGAGGAGTCTTCACCCAGATGTAGTTCTACCAGCGTCTCCAGAATGGTGGCCTGGGAGTGCCACCTAATGCGGATAACGTGGAAGGACTCCCCTTTGTCTTCATTGCAGATGAAGCCTTCGGTCTGGGCAAGCACCTGATGAGGCCATTTCCCCAAAGGACCCTCACCCTGGAGAGCAGGGTTTTTAAATATCGGCTGGCCAGAGCGAGAGCGAGCATGTCCACATCGTGCCACCACCCCATTCGGAGTCATACTATTTTAATTATAAGGGGTTTCATAGTATCGTGTTAATGGTGGTGGTGTCGGCACAATATGAATTTCTGTATGTGGACATGGGGAAGAATGGCCGGATGTCAGATGGAGGAGTCTTCGCCCAGATGTAGTTCTACCAGCGTCTCCAGAATGGTGGCCTGGGAGTGCCACCTAATGCAGATAACGTGGAAGGACTCCCCTTTGTCTTCATTGCAGATAAAGCCTTCGGTCTGGGCGAGCACCTAATGAGGCCATTCCCCCAAAGGACCCTCACCCCAGAGAGCATGGTTTTTAAATACCGGCTGGCCAGAGCGAGAAGAGTTGTGGAGAATGCCTTCGGGATAATGGCCAGCCGGTTCTGCCTGTTTCTGACAGAAATCCATATGGCTGACTACAAACTTAATCATATCATCCTAGCATGCTGTATCCTGCACACTTTTTTAAGAAAAAAATCTAGAAATTATATTGCCTCAGTTGGGCCTGAGGCTGGACTTATTCCAGAGAATCCTCTGATGGGCCTGGATACTGGCCGTACTGGCTTGGCCCCCCAGAGCGCCCGTGAAGTTAGGGATAAATATGTTAATTTTTTTTACAGGTAGGGGGGCCATTGCAATGCCAGACAAAGTCTAATTTTTATTAATAAAAAAATATGATAAGATGAGATCTCGAAATGTATTTATTGCTTGCTTTTCTTTTTGGCTGTCTCCTAGGTTCTCCTAGTGCACTTGTAGTGCCAAGTGTATTTTTCTTTAGTAAATAAGCCCCATTGTCACTGTAAACACCAAATTACTTACAAAACTGGTATTGGGCATTGAAAGAAGAAGCCACACATTGTTGATTAGAAAACTTTTTAATCTGTGCACATTCACATGTGCGTTTATAATTTTTTTTTTTAAATATATATTTCTTTTTTTAACAATATATATATATATATATATTTTTTAAACTTTTTTTTTTTTTTTACAAACAGGCATGTTTTAAAACATAACATACACACAACTCTGGAACTTACAAAGTTCAACATCTAGAACATGAAGGCAATATCAGACATTATAGTGAAAAAATGTCTTGATATTGCCAGAATTAGATGGGGTGATGTCACCCCTGTAAAAAACAAATTTTGAAGATACACACAAATTGGGATTGCAAATGGGTAATGTCAACATGTGCTATCTCCCATCATGGGGGATCAATGGACGTGTTTTGTGGGTGCAATCCCTTTCTCTCACCTACTAGCGTTATTAGGAAGGGGTTGCACCCACAAAACGGGTACATTGAGATCCCCTTATGGCAGATAGCACATGTTGACACACCGTGTGAATCTTCAAAATTTGGCTTTTAAAATTGTAAAAAATTAAAAGCACAGAATGTGGTCATCTAAAAAGGAAATGAAGAACATGATCGATTTCGTTTTAGGGAAAAAGGGATTAAATTCTCCCCAAAACATTGATCACATTCTTTATTTCTTGCTGCATAATGTCCAGGCGATTGCGCATTCCATCGATTTCCCCATTCCAGGCCATGATCTGGCCAATGAGTCTTTGGGCGCTGTCGCTTGTAAATGGTTCCGCCGCTTCCCCTTCCACAACCAGCACATCACCTAAAATTGAAGAAAAAACATGTATTTAGAAATATGCAGGCATACATAGATTACCTGAAGCTGGGGTGTCAGACACTCACCTGGTGGGGTGCACATCTCGCCCACTTCCTCCACCCCCCTTCCTTGGGCTAATTTGCCAATCAGGTTGGTGATGTCGGGGGTCCCTGGTATCCTCTGACTGCTGTCTGAGTCTTTTCTCTGAGAATGAAACAAAAGGTATACTTAGCACACAGATATTTGAGTCCAGAAATAGGAATATGAAACATTGCTTTGAAGTGGTGTACAATTGTCTGTTTGGGCAGAGATCCAAGTTGAAGACATGATTAATATCCCCTTTTAACCAAGCTGGAATACTTACCTTTTTTGGCCAAGTTTCACAGATAGAGACACCCCAAGTATCCACTGGAGCACCTGTGTGGGTTACCCTAAAAATGTATTCTGGTGTCCCACACTAGTGCTCCTGAGTCCAGATGTGTAAACAGCTGCCGAGTGTCCTCTCCTTACATTCCACTGAATGAAGTTTGCTATTCATTCTAGTTTCAAACACATCTAGACAACAATGTCCTAAACTTCCTTTAATAAGACAAATTAGCAAGACGAAAATGTTGTTGAAACCCTGTATCAACTAAATACACTGTATATATTTTCAAACAAAGTTTCCTATGAACAATTATTGTGTCCACGAACATGAAATTAGCCATTTAAAACTGTACAACAGTAAAGAAAAGGAACACATGTCAAGTACTTACTTTTTTGAAGCACTTTCTTTATTCTTCTGTACTGATCTAGCTCCCTCAGTTTAAGGTCGGACCAGTGTTTCCTTAATTGGTCTTTGGAGAGGCATACCCCAAAATTCTGCTGCAGAGTCTTCACAAATTTTTACATGATTTTGGCCTTGCGCAAATTCGGCTGGGTGTACGGCCCATGCTTCCCATCATAATCGTTCCTCCACAAGATGTCCACCATCTCCACCATCTCTCCAAAGGCCATATTGGAGGCCTTAAATCTCTTCTTCCCGGATCAGGAAGTTTCGGACTCTGGGCTTTCCTCGTTAATGGAATCATTTCCAAACACCTGCTGTGTCTCCTCCATGTTGCTCCTACTGCGCACCATAGAGAGAAAGGGTGGGGAATATTCGTGAAAAAGGACATCAGGGGCGGCGATGTAGGAGGAGTTTCATGCATGGCGCAGTGTATATAAAGCTAACACGCATGTGCCGTACGTACGTACGTTCTGTGCGTAGAGAGAATGGGCGGGGAATATTTGTGAAAAGAACGTCAGGGGCGGGCGACGCAGGTGGAGTTTCATGCATGAGCAGTGTATATAAAGCTAACACGCATGTGCCATACATGCACGGAGGAGAAAGGAATGGAAGTTGCGAGCGTCCGAAATGAAGATAATTATTTTTTACTATTTTGGAACATCAGTGGCCTATACTGCTTAAAGATTGAGGCCTATATTGGGACAAGATTATGAGAGCTTAGACTAACATTGTGTTTTTGTCTTGTGTATTGTCTTACAGAAAAAATGAATAATAAGTTTAAGGAGCCTGCATTTATGTGCAAATGTATTGACAAGTACAGGGAGATGAGGAATGTGTGGGAGGTCAAACACAGTTTATATTAGAATAAACAAGCAAGGAGGGCAACGCTGGAGACACTTCTGGAGTTTGTGTAGACTTTGATCCTAGAAGCAACCATGGAGATTTTGGAAAGTACAATTAGGATCTTGAGGAACACGTACAGGAGGGAGCATAGGAAGATCCAGGCTTCCCTGAGATCAGGAGCATCAGCAGATGATGTGTATGTATCCAGGCTGTGGTACTTCAAAAAACTGCATTTTCTTGGCGACCAGACTGAAGCCAGGGAATCTGTTTCGACCCTGCCCTCCACCCTTCCCTCCACGTTTCCCTGCAGCCTTCCCTTCACCCTTCCCTCCACCCCAGCAGAGACTGCCGAGGAACAACCTGGGCCTTCCATCCTGGAAGAAGCGGATGTGCCCAGCTTCAGCCAGGTATATTATTTTTATACATATTTAGTGTCCTAATATTAATGATGTTAACTAGATGTTATAATTGATTACCTATTCTGGAAAGTGGCAGGCAGGAGGAGGCTGGGCCCAGTGACAGCCAGGAGGTGGGCGGGCCCAGTGTCAGCCAGGAGGTGGCCAGGCCCAGTAGACCAGTTGACTGGGTTCAGTCTGGTCTGACAGAAGACGCAGGCTGGTGTAGTACCACAGTCTGGGGACATATATGTCATTTGCTGCTGGTCTTGATCTCTGGGATTCCTGGACCAGATTGTGCTCCCTATTATATGGACTCCTCAAGATCACAATTTTCTTTTCCATAGACTTGATGTGTGCCCTGGGGCCAAAAGGCTTCACAAATTCCTAAAGTTTCTCCAGCGTTGCCTTCATCTTTATTTTGTTAATCAGAATAAATGGATATTTTATTTTCTGAAAATACTTGCCTATGTGTTTTTATTCAAATACATTTCTAAAAGACAATGTCAAATTAACAAGGGACACCAACCTCCTTGAGGTTCAAAAAAAAAATATATATAATATTGTGGTAACTTGACACAAAAAAAATGTTAAAAAAAATATGGCGATCACTAGAAAATAATTTTTAAATAATACTAAAAAAAATCTTGATGAAATCAAAAATAATAAAAGATGCCTCTAAAAAAAAAAAAATTGTAAACATTATTATGGAGATCGGGCTTTTAAAAAATACAATATTATTCATGAGATCAGGAGAAATAATCCAGAAATCAGTCTGTGAGAACTCTGTGTGAATATGAGCAGCAAAACAACTTTGTTCTTCTAGCATTATAAAGAAGACAATAATGTGCTGCATTAAACGATCACAGAATTTGCAGCATGAGAAATGTGCTAGCTCCAATACGAACATTAGTTTTACCAGACTGAGTGCTTCCGTCTCGTACTTGCTTCAGAACATGCGTCATTTTTGGTCCGTCGGAACAGCATACAGACAAGCAGATTTCTCGATAGGAACTTGTTCGGGCGGAGTTCCGTCGGAAAGATTTGAAACATGTTCTATTTCTAAAGTCTGTCAGACAGAAAAGGTCCGATGAAGCCCACACACGATCGAATTGTCCGACGGATTCGTTCCGTCGGACCTTTGCTGACGAAAAGTCCGGTCGTGTGTACGCGGCATAACAGTTTGTACAGAAATTCTTTGGTTATGCAAACTGATTGTTGGAGCAGCTGTCCGGGTGGCTGGTCTCAGACAATCTTAGAGGTGAAGATGCTGGATGTAGAATGGCTTATGGTAGAGAAATGAACATTCAATTCAAGAGCAACAGCTCTGGTGGACATTCCTGCAGTCAGCATGCCAATTGCCCGCTCCCACAAAACTTGTGGCATTGTGCTGTGTGATAAAACTGCACATTTTAGAGTGGCCTTTTATTGTGGCCAGCATAAGGCACACCTGTGCAATAATCATGCTGTCTAATCAGCATCTTAATATGCCACACCTGTGAGGTGGATGGATTATCTCGGCAAAGGAGAAGTGCTCAGTAACACAGATTTAGACAGATTTGTGAACAATATTTGAGAGAAAAAGGCCTTTTGTGTACATAGAAAAAGTCGTAGATCTTTCAGTTCAACTCATGATAAATAGGGGCAAACACAAAAGTGTTGTGTTTATAATCTTACTCAGTGTATTTGTATTTTGCTGTGATTTCCATATTTGGTACTGGTTACCCTGGCAACAACTTTTTGAATTCTTTCCCAACTATGTCTGTGTCTCCTTTTTTTTCCCCTCAGAATCCAACTAACTGAATACTACATTTTTGCTCCTCACCTCACTTGCCCTCCTTTTATAAGAATAATCTTGCTGTGCAATGGTCTTCTGGTTAAATCCAGATAATACAGTTCTTAGATTCTCTGGGAGTGCCCGAATATTAGTGTCCACATATAAGTATCTTAGAAGGATGGCCACTATAGGTGAAGTGTGTCGCAATAGTGGTCATATGGTCTTAACAGAAACACAATCCTCACACTACCCTGTTAGACTGGAGGTACAGTACATTGGAAAGTGGAGCTATGTTCTAAGATGGTCTCATACTATTCTAAAAGAATAGAAGTCCTCATCAAAAGTAAAAAGAAGAAGGAGGAGAAATCCCCCATTCTTACCCGTGCAAATGCCAGAACAGTTTATTACTATGAATGTTGTTAATTGAGCCATGAGCTGTTATTTTTCTATGCTTGGGTTAGTTGATAAACAGTATTGCATTGCATGTAACACTTTTGAAGAAGTTAATGAGATGAGAATTACAGTAACAAGGACATTTTTTCCTTTTTTTAAGGCCAACAAGGACATCATAACTTGTCCAATAATTCAGCTACAAGAAAAATATTTATCCTTGGAATTAGACTTTAAAGACACTTGAACTCATGTAACAATCATGAAGTAGAGTATGTCAGAAACCATGAAATCAGACCGAGACAGAAGTACAGTTAAATCACACTAGTATAATAATAAAAGTAAATCGAATAAACATAGTCAAAACATAGCCAATAGTTCGGTAAAAGGAACTCATAGTCAGTCAAGCCAGAAGGTCAGGGATCAGTGTAGTGAAACAGCAAGCAGGATCTGGAGCCAGAAGGAATGTCAGCCGAGCAAGTCTTTAAACAGGTATGCAGGAGTCTCTGTGATGTTGACCAAGGCGAAGGCAGAGATCTTCTGGGCTGGACGGCTTAAGTAGGCAGGACTGACAAGCAGGATATCATCAACAGCTGAGTAACTGTGCAGAGATAGAGCTGGCAATTAGCCAACAGCTGAGCGGCCAGCTCACAGAAGGAAGGGCTGAGCCCAGCCCTGACGGAGTGCAAAAATAATTTATTAACAACATATGATTAAAAATAGTAACATGGAATGTACATAGCAATAAGCAACTGAGACTGCACCAACTGTAACATGATTGACAATACAGACGTGTTTCAGAGTCTGGTTTATCTTCTTCCTCAGGGGTAGGGAAGGTATAAATTTTCTATAATGCAAATGCAGAAATCAATAGTAATTCATATAAATACATACTGTTCAAATATATTTGATTCCGCATCTACAACTTACAGTCATTTCAGTCATGTATGAGCACACATTCCATGTAGATTAAAAGCAAAAAACACTGCCCCAAAGAACTGCTGCCTCCTTCATCTCCACCAAGCATCAGGTGTGTTATATTGTAGATTTAAGCAAAAAAACAAAAATGTTTTACAAGTATATCAAGGGAGCATCAAAGAGGCTCCCCTGAACACGGGAAAACCAGATCCACTGAGGCCTAAAGATAGGATCCTGTAATTAAAACATAATGATAAATAGTGTATGTACTGACAAAGAAAAATATATCCTATCAATATATGAGTATTACGTATGTCATTTTAATATGTTAAATCAAGCATACCTTCATGTAGAAGCCAGATGTAACTTGGGCCTGCTCCTGATAGATGGCATTACAGGGGTACACTAGAGAATGGAAAATGCATATATATGCATACGTACATGCATGAATATAGTCATATATGTATGTGTTTGTCAAACTTGTTTAAGCTTGACAACAAAAAGTTTATTTAGAGTGTGAGAGTATATGTTTAATCCTGGATGAATTTCCAAAATTGAATAAATAAATACATCCATTTATATACAGTATATATATATATAATCATAGTAGCCATATGCCTCAATCCTAGAATGTTGTAATACTCGACTATATGGGGACTTAAAGTACGGCCATGCACATAAATATAGAGTGAGTAATTCAGTAAAAATGACATAATAATAAGGTATGGCTTCTTTAACCACTTGCCGACCGCGTCACGCAGATATACTGTGGCACAATGGCTCTCCTGGGCGAAATCCCATATGGGTACTTCCTACCTGTTTTCAGCCACCAGATGGCAGGGAACCCGATGAGCGTGGCCGGTGGGCACAATCGCCGCCAGCCACGAGCGATCGCGTGCACGAGCACCAGCATGGGGATTTGTGTGTGTAAATACACAAATCCCTGTGCTGTCAGAGGAGAGAAGCCATATGGCTCACGATATGGCTCACTCACATCTCCACACAGTTAGAACATGCTGAGGGAACACACATTTAACCCCTTGATCGTCCCCTAGTGTTAACCCCTTCTCTGCCATGACATTTACACAGTAATCAGTGCATTTTTATAGCACTGATCGCTGTATAAATGCCAGTGGTCCCAAAAAAGTGTCAAACTTCTCCGATCTGTCCATCACAAACCTGCCCACTGTCCCAAAATTCGTCACAGGTGATTCCGGGCATTGGGCCTTGTCAGGCGGTCTGATATGCCCATAGCCATGTATAAGTTTATGCATCAATGGGAGTCCACCATCTAGTGGTCAGAGATCCACAAGGGGAAATCATATGTAATACAACATAATGACACTTGATATAGGAATAAAAATGGCAGCAATCCCTAGGGCAGCATATGCATATAAAGAATCAACTAAATATACAAATAATACATTTAAATGCATACATTGGTCATTACATGGGACATTATTTACATAACTACAACCTATAAGTATACAATAATGTGCATATATGGGATATTATCAAATGAATAGTCAAGGCAAGCTCAATGTTCTTCTTCAATAATTCAGCTACATCATTTTTAAGATGCATCAGAAGTCAGTTTTAACAGGCATAGTACCATAGTCAGGTAATAACTATTATATGTGGAAATATACTGTTGTGGGTATACAACAGTTTCAGATAAACATTTATGGTAGATCTCCTTCTCCAGCTATTTTTTTGTGATTTTCCTAACTTTATCTGGATGATCAAGATAAATAAGGAGCCTGGATGAAGGAGGATAGGGAATGAGCATGGGAAAAATGAAAGGGGAGATAAAGGGATGTGGTGAGAAGATACATTACTCTCCAACAGTAAAGATATTTGTGGGGACTGTGCAATCTGTAAAGTAGTTTTACATTAGTGTCTTGGTATTTTTTTAAATTAGAAGATTTGTATGTGAAGAATTCTGTTTGTTTGTTTCTGGTTAGTGCAAATGACATGAAGAGGCCCTGGTCCATCTCTGTAGGGAAGGAGGTGTCTCTACCCACTCCAGGGGTTAATAGTGAATGCATAGTGGTTAAAGAGGGATACATTGGAATGTAGTGTAGGCAGTACTTTTCTATTGGGAAGGGTAGTGGAGTAGTAACTGTTTATTGTGTTTTAAAATAAGGTAAAAAAAATCATATCCTCCAGTTGTCTAAATCTTCATTTTAACTATTGTGAAGAAGAATTCAAAATGTATAAGGATTTGGAGACTGCCATTTTTAGCATTAGTGATCAGCACAATAAAAATTATGGAATCTATGAACTCTAGCTTGGTTTATTACCAAACTCATAAAAAGCTTTTTTACATAATGTTGCATGTGCTTTGGCCTTTCCTTTTAATAGAAGCTTGTGTTTGTCTTACTAATTTTAGGACTGCTAAATTTGCATTGGGAGGCCTGCGAATAATATTAAATTATTTTATACAATACTGTTTTTTTTTCTTTGGTTTCCAAGTTTATTAAGTATGGCTCTAATTTAACATTTGGGGATTTTCTACAGTGTCCAAGAGCTGATACCCTCTCGATCAACATTCATAAGAAATAATTCAAGGTCTTTTTGAAGTTTTAAACTGTTCAAAGGACCATGGACAAAGGACTTATTTAGACTCATTTAGTTTCCAATGACACTGCAATTCTAATGTGTCAGGGCTGGGCTCAGCGCTTCCTTCTCTGAGCTGGCTTGCCAGCTCCCATCTCTCTCCACAGTTACTCAACTGTTGATGGTCCTGCTCGTCAGTCCTGCCTACTTAAGCCATCCACTCCAAAGGAGCTTTGCCTTCGCCTTGGTCACATCACAAGAAACAATCTCCTGTATTCCTGTTTAAAGACTGGCTTTGCTGATATCCCTTCTGGCTCCGATCCTGCTTGCTGTTCCACTACTTTGTTCCCTGACTTCTGGTTTGGCTTACTATCCATTCTGGTTACTGAACTTTGGCAATGTTTTGACTATATTTGTTCTTTTTACTTTTATTATTAAACAAGTGTGATTTAACTGTACTTCTGTCTCGGTCTGATTTCATGGTTTTTGACAGTAGGCCATGAATTCACAAGACACAGTCAATCCACTTGTTGGTAATATTTTTTCCAGATTGGATGAGCAAGATCACCACATGGATCAGTTTGCCATAGCATTAAAAATGTTCCTGAATCACACGACTCACCTGAAATCTCCGACTGTGGCTGTTTTGGTACAACCTGATTTGCAGGCCATCCCTGCTGCTGCACCAGTCTCTGTGCAGGCACCCGCCTCGAGTATTACCTCTTTATGTTTAGTTCCGCTCCACTTCCCCAGCGATTTGGGGGCGATCCAGTTCAATGAAGAGGGTTTCTCAACCAGGTTGAGATATACTTTGAAACGCTGCCCCAGGCATTTCCCACGGACAGAAGCAAAGTAGGTTTTGTGATATCTTTGTTTTCTGAGAGAGCCTTGGCCGACGCAAAAACCTGTTGTCTTGAGTTACCCTGAGTTTGTGACCTCCTTTTAAAAGGCTATTTGACGTTCCCGCACGCTCCTCTTCTACTGCCAAGTGCCTCATGTCCATCAAACAGAGTACGAGACCTGTTGCCGATTATGCCATTGAATTCCGTACTCTGGCAGCAGAGTTTGCTTGGAAAAATGAGGCCCTCATGGCTGCTTTTTCTCATGGTCTCTCGGATTCCATCAAGGATGAGATAGCAACCCAAGATATACCCACTGAGCTGGAGAAGTTGATCACGTTTGCCATCCTCATTGACTCCAGACACAGAGAAAGACTCTCTTTTAAGGAGCACTTGCAGAATCCTCCTGTACGTTTGCCTCTGAACTTTGCAATCCCACCCGTGCCTCCCTCACCTCCCATGCCTCCTGGTATCGAGTCGGGCAGTGAAGATGAACCCATGCACTTGGGCTTCACAGGTCTCTCTGCAGATGAGAGAACCTTTAGGAGGAGGGAGAGATTGTGCCTTTATTATGGCCAGGCAGGTCACTTTTTGAAGTCTTGTCCTACCTGTACAGGGAACGCCTGAACCTTGAGATCCTGTCAGGACAGACCTTAGGTGGCGTTGTTTCATTCCCAATTATCCAGAAGGATAAGCTCCTGGTTTCAGTCACCCTTTCTTGGGCTGAGATACAGGCTCTAATCGACTCTGGGGCTGCAGTCCTGTTCATTGAAGCTGCCTTTGTATCGAAGCACTCAATTCCGCTGCAGCTGTGTGACACTCCACTTGCCATTGAGGCTCTTGACGAGAGACCTCTACAGTCTGCCCATGTGACTCATGAGATGGTTCTGTTGTCCATGGCCATAGGGGCTCTTCACCATGAGATAATCCAATTCAAAGTTATTTCCTCAACTAAGTTTCCGCTAGTTATTGGTAATCCTTGGTTACAGAGGCACAACCCCTCTTTTTGATTGGCTCCGTGCTGAGGTTCTTTCCTGGTCACCGCAATGCAGTGAGACATGCTTCCAGAAGGTAGCCAAGGTCCTGTGCACCTCCTCACTCTCCTCCTAGCCACTAGGAGTGAATTTTAGCAATGTCTTTGACAAAGGTCAAGCCGGTAGTTTTTCCTCCACACGCCGTATGATTGCGCAATTGACCTTCAATTTGGTGCCATACTCCCTCGTGGCTAGGTTTACCCTTTGTCAGTCTTGGAGGAAAAGGCCATGGAGGAGTATGTTGCAGACGCACTTTCTCGAGGTTTCATCCGCAAATCCTCATCTCCTGCTGGTGCTGGTTTCTTCTTTGTGAAGAAGAGGAGCGGTGAACTGAGACCTTGTATTGATTATAGGGGTCTCAATCGTCATTAAGAATTCCTACCCAATCCCGTTGATTACAGAGTTATTTGACCGCCTCAAGGGAGCAACGTTTTTCACTAAGCTTGATCTGAGAGGGGCTTACAATCTCGTGAGGATTAAGGAGGGCGATGAGTGGAAAACTGTGTTTAATACCAGAACAGGCCATTATGAGTATCTCGTAATGCCTTTTGGCCTTTGTAATGCCCAGGCAGTTTTCCAGGAATTTATTAACGATGACCTTCAATATTTGTTGCAGTTATGTGTGGTGGTTTATCGTGATGATATCCTCATATTTTCCAAGTCCCTGAAGAGAAACCACACAGATGTCTGTTGTGTGCTTCAGAAATTAAGAGAGATCAATCTCTATTGTAAACTGGAGAAGA
The DNA here is from genome assembly GCF_042186555.1 of Aquarana catesbeiana. Classification (NCBI taxonomy): domain Eukaryota; kingdom Metazoa; phylum Chordata; class Amphibia; order Anura; family Ranidae; genus Aquarana; species Aquarana catesbeiana. Next base: position 284,994,016 of record NC_133328.1, read on the forward strand.
ATGAGGTCCATCGGGAACAGGTTAAATTCCTGTCATTTCCACTGCTGGTTTTTCGATGGACCTAGAGAAACTTTGGGCAGTACTACAGTGGTCCCGACACGTTAGGTTACGTCCTCTGCAGTGTTTCCTGGGTTTTGCCAACTATTATCAGAAGTTTATTCGTAACTTCTCGTCTCTGGTCAAGCCCCTGACCGATATGACCAGAAAGAACGGGAACCCACAGAGATGGTCTCCGGAGTCCATTAAGGCTTTTGAAAGTCTCAAGGCTTCCTTTGTTTCTGCTCCTGTGTTGGCACATCCTGATCCTACCTTACCTCTTATCCTTGAGGTTGATGCTTCTGAGACTGGTGTTGGCGCCCTTCTGTCTCAACGTCCTACCTCTGAGAGTGCTATGCATCCTTGTGGCTACTTTTCCAAGAAATTGTCACCTGCCGAGTGCAATTATGAGATTGGTGACAGAGAGCTGTTGGCAATCATTTTAGCCCTGAAAGACTTGAGACATCACCTCGAAGGTATCACTGTGCCGGTTCTCATTCTTGCTGACCATAAGAATCTCACATTCTTGTCTGAGGCTGAACGCCTCTCTCCCAGAAGGGTGCGATGGGCTCTTTTCTTGTCAAGTTTCAATTACATTGTCTCATTCTTACCCGGTACTAAGAATGTAAGGGCTGATGCCTTGTCACAACAATTTTCCTCCACTTCCAAGTTGGAGTTGGTTCTGGTTCCTATGATTCCTTCTGATCGTATTCTGGCTACGGTTCACACCAGTCTTAATTCTCCTTTGGGTGACAAAATTCTTGCTGCTCAGGTCGATGCTCCTCCCGAAAACCTTGTGACTGCTGCTTTGTCCCAGAGTGTCTCCATACTGCAGTGCTCCAGACTTACCATTCTCCCAAGGCAGCTGGCCACCCTGGTAAGAATAAGCTTGTTTGGACCATTTACCAACAATTCTGGTGGCCTAGTCAATGTGCTGATGTAACTGCCTTCGTAGCTGCCTGTATCCTGTGTGCTCAGAATAAGACTCCACAACACCTTCCAGTGGGCCTCCTATAACCCATACCCAATGGAGAGAGGCCCTGGACCCACCTGTCTATGGATTTCATTGTGGAGTTGCCCAACTCCCAAGGCAACACAGTTATCCTTATGGTGGTTGACCAGTTCTCAAAGATGTGTCATTGTATTCCACTTAAGAAGTTGCCCACTTCTAAGGAACTGGCTTCCATTTTTGCTCGGGAGTTCTTTCGCTTACATGGGCTACCCAAGGTGATTGTCTCCGACAGGGGTAGTCAGTTTGTGTCCCGGTTCTGGCGAGCCATTTGTGCACAGTTGGGAATTCAGCTGTCAGGGCTGGCTCAGCCCTTCCCTCTCTGAGCTGGCTAATTTCCAGCTCTCATCTCTCTCCACAGTTAACCAGCTGTTGTGGACCTGCTCATCAGTCCTGCCTACTTAAAAGTCTCCAGCTCACTTCATTCCTGCCTTCGCCTTGGTCACATTACAAGAAACCGTCTCCTGCATTCCTGTTTTAAGACTGGCTTTGCTGACATCCCTTCTGGCTCCTTATCCTGCTTGCTGTTCCTCTACTTGGATCCCTGACTTCTGGCCTACAAGTTGCCCACTTCTAAGGAACTGGCTTCCATTTTTGCTCGGGAGATCTTTCGCTTACATGGGCTACCCAAGGTGATTGTCTTGGATGGGTAATAAGTCAGTTTGTGTCCTGTTCTGGCGAGCCTTTTGTGCACAGCTGGGAATTCAGCTTGCTTTCTCCTCTGTGTATCACCCGCAGTCTAATGGGGCCGCAGAACGAGCCAATCAGTCCTTCAGTCCTTGGAGCAATTCCTACATTGCTATATTTCTGACCATCACAACAACTGGTCAGACCTATTACCATGGGCAGAGTTTGCTCACAACAGTGCCTTGAATTCTGCTTCCCGATTGTCTCCGTTTATGGCAAATTATGGTTTCCAACCTTTCATGTTGCCTGACTCGTTTGTTCCTCACAATATTCCTGCACTAGAGGAGCATCTCCGTGGTCTTCGTTCCACTTGGACACAAGTCCAGGAGGCTTTTGGTCATGCTAATGATAGGTACAGACTCCATGCTGACCGCAGAAGCCTGCCTGTACCTGTACCTTCCTACCAGGTTGGGGACAAGGTCTGGCTGTCATTTCGCAACCTCAGACTTCATGTTCCCTCACTGAAGTTCGCACCTTGGTTTATTGGGTCTTTCTGTATCCTTCACAGGATTAACCCAGTGGCTTATGCATTGGACCTTCCTCCTAGCATGCGCATCTCAAATGTGTTTCATGTCTCCATATTGAAACCGTTGGTCTGCAACTGCTTTACCACCTATTTGCCACGCCCTCACCCTTTACAGGTTGAGAACCATGAGGAGTATGAAGTACAATCCATTGTTGACTCCCGTAGGTTCCGTGGGCGCATACAGTACCTGGTGCATTGGAAGAGGGAAGGGTCCAGGGGAATGCTCCTGGGTCTCATCCTCGGACGTGCATGCTCCTGCCCCCCTCCGTGATTTCCATAGACATTTTCCCCTCAAGCCCGGTGGTCCTCCGAGGGGGAGGGGTCGTTGAGGAGGGGGGTACTGTCAGGGCTGGCTCAACCCTTCCTTCTCTGAGCTGGCCGCTCAGCTGTCGGCTAATTGCCAGCTCTCATCTCGCTCCACAGTTAACCAGATGTTGTGGATCTGGTCATCAGTCCTGTCTACTTAAAGGTCTCCAGCTCACTTCATTCCTGCCTTCGCCTTGGTCACATCACAAGAAACCATCTCCTGTATTCCTGTTTAAAGACTAGCTTTGCTGACATCCCTTCTGGCTCCTTATCCTGCTTGCTGTTCCTCTACTTGGATCCCTGACTTCTGGCCTGGCTGATTACCCGAACTGGTTATTGAACTCTGACTTGGCTGATTACCTGATCTGGTTACTGAACTCTGGCTTGGCTGACTACCCGATCCAGTTTACTGGACTCTGGCTATGCTTTAACTACGCTTACTCTATTTACCTTTTTATTTTTATTATTAAACAAGTGTGATTCTACTGTACTTCTGTCTCGGTCTGGTTCATGGTTTCTGACATCAGCTTGCTTTTTCCTCTGCGTATCACCCACAGTCAAATGGGGCCGCAGAATGAGCCAATCAGTCCTTGGAGCAATTCCTATGTTGCAATATCTCTGACCATCATAACAACTGGTCAGACCTATTACTGTGGGCAGAGTTTGCTCACAACAGTGCCTTGAATTCTGCTTCCCAATTGTTCCCGTTTATGGCGAATTATGGCTTCCAACCTTCCATGTTGCCCGACTCGTTGGTTCTGCAGAGTATTCCTGCATTAGAGGAGCATCTGCGTTGTCTTGGGCACAAGTCCAGGAGGCTTTGCGTAACACTTATGATAGGTACAGACTCCATGCTGACCACAGACGCCTGCCTGCACCTTCCTACCAGGTTGGGGACAGGGTCTGGCTGTCATTTCACAACCTCCGTCTTTGTGTTCCCTCAGTGAAGTTCGCACCTGTTTATTGGGCCTTTTCGAATGCTTCTCAGGATTAACCCAGTGGCTTATGCATTAGATCTTCCTTCTAATATGCTTTTTTCGAATGTATTTCATGTTTCCTTATTAAAACCTTTGGTCTGCAACTGCTTTACCACCTCGGTGCCACATCCTCACCCTGTACAGGTTGAGAACCATGAGGAGTATGAAGTACAGTCCATTGTTGACTCCCATAGGTTCCATGGGCGCATACAGTACCTAGTGCATTGGAAGGGGTACGTTCCGGAGGAACTCTATTGGGTCTCATCCTCGGACGTACATGCCCCTGTCCTCCTCTGTGATTTCCATAGACATTTTCCCCTCAAGCCCAGTGGTCCTCCGAGGGGGAGGGGTCATTGAGGAGGGGGTACTACCAGGGCTGGGCTCAGCCCTTCCTTCTCTGAGCTGGCCGCCCAGCTGTTGGCTAATTGCCAGCTCCCATCTCTTTCCACAGTTACTTAGCTGTTGATGATCCTGCTCATCAGTCCTGCCTACTTAAGCCATCCAGTCCAGAGGAGCTCTGCCTTCGCCTTGGTCACATCACAAGAAACTATCTCCTGTGTTCCTGTTTAAAGACTGGCTTTGCTGATATCCCTTCTGGCTCCGATCCTGCTTGCTGTTCCACTACTTTGTTCCCTGACTTCTGGCTTGGCTTACTATCCATTCCAGTTACTGAACTTTGGCAATGTTTTGACTATGTTTGTTCTTTTTACTTTTATTATTAAACAAGTGTGATTTAACTGTACTTCTGGCTTGGTCTGATTTTATGGTTTCTGACATAATGATGTAAGAGACGTGTGCCTGGTCAGAGGAAAAAATGTTACCTTCAAAGGCTTTAGAAAGTAAGGATATGCCACTTTGTTGGGCAAAGAAATAACTTATATGGGAATATGTATAATCAGCCAGAAATACTGTATGTGTAGTCAGGTGTATTTGTACTTACAGTCTGTCAAACATAAACTAAGAAGTGATGTAGGTCTAAGCCCCCAATCACACTTGAGAATATTTATGCTTGCATTCCTACGCCTGACTGCACTTTACTATGCCTGACTATGAATGACTATACAGAATCTCATTATTTCTAACTGTGCCTGTTCATACTTATACGCTCTGTCACGTTATGCACTATAACCTACACTCAGAAAAGTACCACTTTTTTAATAAAAGGAATTTTAGCAAAAAAAAACTGAATTACAGATACAAGAATAACCGTTCCATAATACAGTCTCTGATGTCACAGTAAGAATTACAACAATAAGCACATATAGCACAGGAACCATTTAACAAGTGCAACCAAAGTGATTGCTGTAGTTCTACGTGTAGAATACTGTCTCTTTTACAGAAAAATAATAAACAAATGACTTATATATTAAGTGAGCCCTCAAAATCAAAGTTATTGCCAAGGTGTATGCCAACTCCACTTCAATATAGGTCCAAAGCCAGTTCTAAGGCAAGATAGCACCCAGTGTATTACAACAACTATGTAATAATCTTAAGAACGTGCAGTCAGGGTATCATATTCAGTTCACATCAGAGGAAGAAGTAACAGAATATAGGAGGAGAATATAAAAGAAACAGAAGAGGAAGGTAAGTGGAGACAGACGGGATCAACTCGGCTCGACCACCATCTCCCCCAAGAAAGCCCTCCTCAAGATGGCAATTTGAGATATTTAATCCAAGGTGTCCAGGCCTGTTCAAACCTGGCCTGTTTATTGCATAGTATGCTGGCTAATTTTTCATGGACCATAATCCAAGAGATTTTTAGTTTAGTGGCCACATAACAATTGTGTTTTTTTCCACGCTCTGGCAATGGTCACTCTAGCTGCTGAAAGCATTAAAAAAAAAACGCCGTCTTGGCATTTTTAGCAATATTAGGGCCAGTTATGGAGTATATAAGATTAAAAACTCTGATCCAGTAATGTTGGACTGTAGAAAAAGACCACCAGACATGGTACATTGCAGCCTCTAAAGCACAAGGTGATATGGTAGGGTACACTTTAGAATTAGCTTCACCTAGCGTTTTGTTGATGATCCCCTTATGCACCCTTACCGACCACCGAGCCCAGTCTTCCTCCACAATGTATATGCCCAGTTCTGCTTTCCAAGCCATCTGGTAAGAAAGTGTACCTGCGGTACAAGAAAAAGCCATAGAGTTCAGAAATGTCCCCCCTTGTATCCAGACACCGCAGGCATCTGTTTTCAAAAAGGGTTTATGTGAACAAGTCATCTGTCTGGTGTTGGAGGGTGATTAGGAAGTGATGTATTTGATTAGGAAGTGATGTATTTGAAACCATCATCTCAGATAAAGTAATGTCCAAAGTGTAGATAAAATACCCAAGGGGCCTAATCCCCTTGTGGTCAAGGACATGCTCAATCCTATATATAGGTCTTTATTGAACCACCACTGAAAGTCATGGGGGGTTTGACGTTGGGGGAAACAGTGGATTAAAAAGGAGGGCTAAAGGTATATGAGGAAATTTAGGGGGATAAAGCTTACAAGCCATGTCTCAGAGACAGAGGGAATGTGACAATGTAGGGCATAAAATTGCCCTGCAAGCTTTTAATGGGAGACAAAAAAGGAGGTCTATTGGATGTGAGACGTCTGTCTGAGCTATGAGCCAAATCCAATCTGACCAGTAATTAGTGGAGAAAATTTTTGTAAGCTCAGTCAGTTGTGCAGCTCTATAATACAGTGTCTTGGGAGGTGAGGGGCTCCCAGACTGCCACAGGATTTGGAAGCATACAGTATACAGTCATGTGGGCTACCCTACAGCTTCTAGAGCCCCAAATAAATGTAAAAAACAACATCTGAAGTTTGTTCAAATAAGAGAATTGCACCGATATGGGAAGGATGTGGAAGTATCACAATGCAGTCATTTTTATTGTGGCTATTCTACCCATCAAGGAAAGAGTATGAGTGTCCCACATGCATCTCTAATGAATAATTCACCTGAAACAATGACAGAAAGTCTAAAGTAAGTTGTATCCCCATGTAAGCAAGTTCATGAGCATTCCATTTCAACTAGAAGGAGGCCTTAATAGACCCCAGAGAGTCAAGATTAATGTCTAAAGCTTCAGATTTGGTCTGTTACAGTACAGATTTTTTTTTAGTGCAATCAGTCATTTTTTATTCCATAGACTTTAGTGGGAACGCCTGGTAATACACAATATGCAACATTTGGAGATGTCTGTGTGCTATTTTCTTCTTTAATAAAAAGAAGCTTGCAATGAAATGTTATTTGCCAGCAATTTTAAACACATATTCCTGTCATCATTGCAATCAGCTGAAATGCCAGGAATAGACAGGATAATAAGGATGACTGGACAGCGAAAATGCTTTATTTCTGCTGAAATATCTTTAAAGGCAAGAATCTTTTCTGGAGAGCTCGCTCTAAAACTATGTTTTCTGATGTAAAATATATATAAGTCAGATATGGAAATTATTTATGCCTGTAGGTATTCATTGGATTTTACAAATATAAAAAAAAGATTTATAATAAACAATTAGTAGGGAGGATTGCTCAGATATTCAGAGTTAAGTTCATTATTCTCTGCAATAACATTTCCATTCTTAAGGCTAATGTATCAGTTCAGTAACACCTTTGGCAAATGTATTCATTATACTCAGTTATTCCCCAAGTCTTGTAAAAAGTAAATGAATTGCAGTGAATTTAAATAAGCTTTGCTTCTGGATTTATTTTTTGTTTCAAGGAGTTTTTGTGCTGAATTGTTAACATGTTTTAATTAAAAGATTTAACAGGGCTAGGAAAACAATAGATATATTGAAAGTATTTCTCATGGGGTTCTATTATTCTAGAAATTTTGAAATATGATATAAGCTTTTCCACTTTGAAAATACAAAATTTGTGTGTCTGGGTTTAAAATCAGGGAGGTACTAAAATGAAAAAAGAACCTTCTTACATTTCAAATAAAAATATTCGAATGCTGTTTTCAAATTACCGTATATACTCGAGTATAGGTCGACCCGAATATAAGCCGAGGCACCTAATTTTACCACAAAAAACTGGGAAAACACATTGACTCGAGTATAAGCCGAGGGTGGGAAAATGCAGCAGCTACTGGGTAAACAATGCCCATCTGCAGCCTCACTGTGCCCATTTGCAGTCTAATTGTGCCCATCTGTAGTCTCACTGTGCCCATCTGTAGTGTCGCTGTGCCCATCTCTAGTGTCACTGTGCAAATCTCTAGTATCACTGTGCCCATCTGTAGTGTTACTGTGCCCATCTCTAGTGTCACTGTGCCCACCTGTAGTGTCACTGTGCCCATCTCTAGTGTCACTGTGCCCATCTCTAGTGTCACTGTGCCAATCTGCAGCTGTACCTTCCATTAGTAAAACAGCGTGTGTAACAGCGTGAGTCTCCGGATGTGTATGCAGTCTGTTCCGCCGTCCATTGAAAGAAAGACCCGCCTCCTTCTCGTCCGTGCTAGAGGAACACTGATACAATGCTGGGAAACTGTATCAGCATTCCGTCTATCAGAGACAAGGAGGAGGCAGGGCTTTCTTACAATGGACAGCGGAACAGACTGCATACACAGCGGGAGACACACGTTGTTACACACGCTGTTTTACAATGGATGTTACGGCTCACTCGAGTATAAGCCGAGGGGGGGGGGGGTTCAGCCTAAAAAATGGGCTGAAAAACTTGGCTTATACTGAAGTATATATTGTATTTTGTTTTATGACTTATACAATACTTTTATGACACTAGACCTTTTTAACTAAGATTTGCCACACTTTTGGAAAGTGCATGTATAATTAAAAAAAGTATCTTATTTTTTTCTATAACTTTTTTTTTTTTTATCATAGTGATAATGACATTTAAAACATGTGCAAATTAATACATTTCTTCTTAGTGTAATAATACATGTAAGATATCAGCCACCAAAATAGGCTTGAAAATGTATGCAAAGTAAGAGCCTCAGTGAAAAATAAGAATTTTATATATGGTGGATATTGTAAGCTTTTCATTCAATAAATTGTCACCATTCATTAATGCATTGGGTTCAAAAGGAAAAGCAAAATTAGGGTTGCTTTAAATGGCTTCTGAGGTAACTTCTTTGGCATGGGCTGCAGCTGCTTTTATCTAACAGGGCAGTTGAATTAAATTTCAGTGGCCAAACATGGTTTGAAATTTGGCCAATCCCTGCTGAATAGGCCGAATTCCTTAAGCTGGCCATAGACATTGTAATTTTCTTTCCTGCAATCAGGGGTTGAGGGGCATGGGGAGCCTTCCCTGCTGCCGGAAGAACACAGTGATTATTGCTAGCATCCATAGCTGCTGGCAATAATTGCATGAAAAATCTGACATGCTGGTTCTACCCAGCTTGAGTTCGATCAACTTGATTAGAATCAACCTGCCCATACATAGTTACATAGGTACATAGTAGGCGATGTTGAAAAAAGGCACAAGTCCATCGAGTCCAACCTATGTGTGTGATTGTATATCATACATGGTTTGAATCTCGGACGGTCCTACTGAACTTAGCTTTGTTGCCCTTCTTTGTACTCGCTCCATTTCCAGTACATCCTTCCTGAGGACTGGTGCCCAGAACTGGACAGCATACTCCAGGTGCGGCCAGACCAGAGCCTTGTAGAGTGGGAGAATTATCGTTTTATCTCTGGAGTTGATCCCCCTTTTAATGCATGCCAATATTCTGTTTGCTTTGTTAGTCGCCCACCCCATTAATTTATTCAGGTCTTTTTGCAAGGTTTCCACATCCTGCGGAGAAGTTATTGCCCTGCTTAGCTTAGTATCGTCTGCAAATACAGAGATTGAACTGTTTATCCCATCCTCCAGGTCGTTTATGAACAAATTAAATAGGATTGGTCCCAGCACAGAACCCTGGGGAACCCCACTACCCACCCTGACCATTCTGAGTACTCCCCATTTATCACCACCCTCTGAACTCGCCCTTGTAGCCAGTTTTCAATCCATGTACTCACCCTATGGTCCATGCCAACGGACCTTATTTTGTACAGTAAACGTTTATGGGGAACTGTGTCAAACGCTTTTGCAAAATCCAGATACACCACGTCTACGGGCCTTCCTTTATCTAGATGGCAACTCACCTCCTCATAGAAGGTTAATAGATTGGTTTGGCAAGAACGATTCTTCATGAATCCATGCTGATTAATGCTAATGATATCGTTCTTATTACTAAAATCTTGTATATAGTCCCTTATCATCCCCTCCAAGAGTTTACATACTATTGATGTTAGGCTAACCGGTCTGTAATTCCCAGGGATGTATTTTGGGCCCTTTTTATATATTGGTGCTACATTGGCTTTTCTCCAATCAGCTGGTACCATTCCAGTCAGTAGACTATCTGTAAAAATTAGGAACAACGGTCTGGCAATCACTTGACTGAGTTCCCTAAGTACCCTCGTATGCAAGCCATCTGATCTGGTCCCGGTGGTTTATTAATGTTAAGTTTCTCAAGTCTAATTTTAATTCTGTCCTCTGTTAACCATGGAGATGCTTCCTGTGTTGTGTCATGAGGATAAACACTGCAGTTTTGGTTACTGAAGCCCCCCGATTCACTCGTGAAGACTGAGGAGAAGAATAAATTCAATACCTTCGCCATCTCCCCATCCTTTGTAACCAGATGTCCTTCCTCATTCTTTATGGGGCCAATATGGTCTGTCCTTCCTTATTTACTGTTTTAAACAAACAATAAAAATTAAATATTCCTTTAAATATTGTGCCTGGGGGGTGTCTATAGTATGCCTGTAAAGTGGCACAGTTTTCCCTTGTTTAGACTGTACCACAGCAAAATTACATTTCTAAAGGAAAAAAGTAATTTGAAACTGTAACAAATTGCCGGGTCTCGGCAATATAGATAAAATATATTGAAAAAAACCGCATGGGTTCCCCCCCAGTCCATTACCAGGCCCTTTGGGTCTGGTATGAATATTAAGGGGAACCCTGAACCAAATTTTATTACAAAAATGGCATAGGGGTCCCCCCAAAATCCATACCAGACCCTTATCTGAGCACGCAACTTGGCAGGCCACAGGAAAAGAGGGGGACGAGAGAGCGCCCCCCCTCCTGAACCATCCCAGGCCACATGCCCTCATCATGGGGAGGGTGCTTTGGAGTAGCCCCCCAAAGCACCTTGTACCCATGTTGATGGGGACAAGGGCCTCATACCCACAACCTTTGCCCGGTGGTTGTGGGGGTATGTGGGCGGGGGGCTTATTGGAATCTGGAAGCCCCCTTTAACAAGGGAACACCCAGATCCCAGCCCTCCCTATGTGAATTGGTAACGGGGTACATTGTACCCATACCATTTCACAAAAGAAAGTGTCAAAAATAGTAAAAAAGACAGGAGACACTTAGGGACAAGTCCTTTATTAAAAGATAAAAAAATAAAAATGTCTATCATCTTCTATCACGCCACCCGACAAGCCGAAAAAATAAAAAAAGACGCATGGGAGGCTCCTGCCGAGTGATGCTTCTTCTTGGCGACAGTTCTTATATAGCTGAGGGCGGGGCCAATCAGTGATGTAAACAGGTGACCCCACCCCCCCTCTGACGCCTCGTGACATCAGAGGAAGGTTCACATAGGTTGGACTTGATGGACTTGTGTCTTTTTTCAACCTCACCTACTATGTAACTATGTGTCCCATGGTCTCCCCTTGATGCAAGGGAGTGGACCAGAGACTGCTGGAGTGGCTGGAGTGGCTACAGTCTGGGCTGTATGGCGTGTGGATCAGTGATTGACGGCCACTCTATCCCTGACCGGCTGGCAGCCTTCTCCTTGCAGCGCGGTTGGACGGAAGAGGAGCTGGGGAATACCCCCGCATGGCTCTGTGAAGCCGTAAGCGGAAACCGAAACCGCGAAGCAACACACACACTGTGAGTATACGCTTTGAGGACAGCAGTGACGAGATGCTGGGGATGCAGGTGATATGCAAGTGGGAGTGACCAGGGCTCAACTGGCTGGTGAGTGACTTTACCACAATTAAAATACAAGCACACACTTGCTACCTGTTCCAGGAGAAAAGGTCAAGAGTCTGTACTGCAGGGGAGCTTTATGCCTTTGATGTCTGACTAAATCATTCAATAGCATTGTCTGTTGATGCTCTGCAGGAAGTATCTGTTTTTTCTTTTCTCTTTTTTTTCTTTGATGTTCACACTGTTTTGCTCTAAAAAGCTTTTTTCTGATGTGTGACTTTTAGCAAATTTTTACAATGTTTGTGCTTAGGACAGTATATAATTACTTTAAAGTGATACAGCATTAATGCATAACATCAAAGGACATTTTTAAGTTATTTCTGCTCTTGGAAGCCGCTAACATTGTAAATTGCAGTACATTTTTACTTATTTCAGTAGACACTAGGATAAGTAGCTACAGTGTCTTGAGCCTTGGTAACCCATGTGAATTGGGAAATGTAGCACACACTAGAACTTTTGCCTTATTATTTTGACGCTCTGACACACTTGCTGGATAGCATTCAGTATTTTTTAACCAGTGGCTTTTGAGTTTTCCTTTAATTTTTTTTTTCTCATAAACACCTAAACCAGTCCACTGGACCACTCAATATAATTAGTCTCTGTGAATAGTAACAGGTGCTCTAGCTGGCAGCATCTACTTTTACACTCCCCATTTTTTTTTTGGCCTGGTCCCAGTAAACATTGAGACCCTGGTCTAGTGTTTTGCTGAAAAGAAGCAATATGACTAGAAAGAAAGGAGAGGAGCAGCCACATCAGGAGAACCCTGGGTCCCAAGCAACACAATTGGCAAAAGAAAAAATGAACCATGTCGCAGCAGCAGCCAAATTGGAACGGATTGCCCATACTTCTGGACAGTCGGCCAATAAAGGGCCCCAGCAGTCAACAGCAAAGGCCCAATCTGGACCTTCTCTGGATAGAAAGAGCCAAGGTCAAATGTCTACGGTATTAAAAGATACAAAAATGACAGGCAATAGGGGGACAGCTAAATCGGTCCCTCACACATCTTTAGTATTACAGGAGGAACCAACACTGAAAGACATACTTACCACTGGTAACGCATGTAAATGCTCACTGAATAGCCTTTGTGAACAAATTGGGGGAATCAAGTAGGAACTACTTTTAATAGGCCAGGAATTGCGGAGGACTGTGGAAAGGACAACTGCCCTAGAGGAGAGATTAAGTTCAATTGAAGATTACTTTTTCCCTTTAAAACAGGATATTAAAGTAATGAGAGAACAAATGTGTCTTTACGCCTCAAAGATGGACGAAATAGAAAACAGGGCATGTAGGAGTAACATGCGTAGTGGGACTTTCAGAGTTGTGTGAAGGCCCCCACCCTGTTGAGTTCCTTGTGGTGTGGTGTAATATAATCAACTTTAATGGTATCACTGATACTGTACCCTTGCAAGTGTTAACAACTTTATCTTTAACTAGAAAATAGTCTCGGGGGCGTGGCCTGGACGGGAACCGAGATGACTTAAACAGGAGGCTCCCGCACTCGGAGGACGACAAACACCTTATCTGGGGCTTTAAAATCACTTACCCAGGATGGGAAAGCCCAACAGAAGCACCTCGACACCCCGCACACAAAAAGATCCAGGCACGCAGATCAGCGGTAACATTCCGGAGATATTCCGGACCAGACAAACGGCGCAACTCGAGGCTTCACAGGCCGCGCAGGCCTCGCACACCCTACAGGCCTCATCCCCGGACTCAATTAGGAGCAGCACAGACCCGATTATGGACGAAGACGGCTCCGGAGCTCCTCTCCAAAGCCTACTTGACCTGCAAAGAGACCTCCAAAGAGTCGCCCTAGACATCAAACATACCATGATGTCGGCGATCTCATATCTCAAGGCGGACATCCACTCCATGAACGATCGAATCGCAGAGGTGGAGGAAAACGCTCATACACAAGCCACCGCTATCAGGCAAGTACAGAAAACGTATGATTCACATTTACCACACTTATTTGAGCTCCATAGACAAGTGGAGGACCTGGACAATAGGGGACGCAGGCATAACGTGAGGGTGAGGGGGGTCCCAGAAGGAGTCGACCAGGCCGCACTACAACACACAGTCTGTTCCATCTTTAATGACCTACTGGGCCGACCAGCAGACTCCCCCATAGAAATGGAACGCATACATCGTGCATTAAGACCCCCTCCCCGTGATAATGAACCACCCAGGGACATTGTCTGTTGTATTGTCAACTTCCCCTTGAAAGAGGAGATTCTTAAAAAAGCAAGAGACAGAGGCCGCATACTACTCAATGGTACTGAAGTGAAATTGTTTCAGGACTTATCTCAAATCACTCTACAGAACAGACGCACCCTGCGCCCCCTGCTGGAAGTTCTCCATACGCACAACATCCAATATAGATGGAGGTTTCCGTTCTGCCTGTCGGCATCCACTAGGGGTCGCACAGCTTTTCTTAGAACCCCGGAAGATCTACCCACCTTCTGCGAACAAATGGACATTCCTCAGATGGACATACCTGAGTGGTATGCTTTCTACTTCCCTACGGATCCATGGAAGCCAGTCTCATACAACTCATCACCCAAGGCCCAAAGACAACGCTCCAGACGCCGCAGACTGGACCCTACATCACCTGGAGATCGCCAATCCCGCCGAGACCTCCCAGCCCGCAGCCCAGGCCTGGCAGACACTCCTCATCGGAATTACTAGAGGACATCACCCTCCTTTTTACTGACCATACTGTTTTTACACAGTAAATCTAACTTTTCCTCTCTTCTGGCATATTGCCTATCCCCCTCCCTCGGTTCTCTTTTTGTTTTCTTTCTCCCTATGTTTTTCTCCCCCTTTTCGTTTAGCCGAAGGAGCAACACCAGTCTTCTCAAGGACTAGTATCGGAAACTCTTTGCCTAGTTAATGAGACGCATATACATAACCCTGGCGGAAGTACCATTACCTCATCTGGACTTGTGAGTAGCGCTTTGGCCAGATGTGGCCGATCTGTTATCCTTTTCACTCACATCCCTAACACCAATGCCAGGTTTACACTCACCTTGGTTATAACATTAGCTATCCAAACGGGCCATTCTCTCTTGCCCAAAGCAAAGGGCTTTATTTCTATTCTTAGTTATGTTACGGCACAGTTATGGGCGGCACAGTGGTCTAGTGGGTAGCACTCTCACCTAGCAGTAAGAAGGGTCGCTGGTTCGCATCCCAACCATGACACTACCTGCCTGGAGTTTGCATGTTCTCCCTGTGCCTGCGTGGGTTTCCTCCGGGTATTCCGGTTTCCTCCCACACTCCAAAGACATGCTGATAGGTTAATTGGATCCTGTCTAAATTGTCCCTAGTATGTATGAATGTGAGTTAGGGACCTTAGATTGTAAGCTTCTTGAGGGTAGGGACTGATGTGAATGTACAATGAATATGTAAAGAGCTGCGTAAATTGACGGCGCTATATAAGTACCTGAAATAAATAAAATAAATAAATGTTACGCTTGTTTTGCTTGTTTTAAATGGTTAATGACTTTTCTTGAAAGACAAAATGGTGGGAGCCTGGATCCTTAAACTCTTAGTTCCTATTCAATCTATTGTCTGAGCAACCTATATTCGCCAGACTTGCAGTTAACTCTCCCTTCCAACGGTACCTCATACCCCACCCATGACCTATACACTTGTTTCAAACTCTCTGCAACCCTACGCTACCATTAGCAAGCAAGGAAATGACGCCAACCCATTCCACTAACAGTAAATCCCTACTAACACTATCGCCCCTTTAATTCCTCATCACCCAAGCATTTTCTTGTACCCGGAGCAGAGATCCAGACTCCCACACTAACAGGCATGTTCCTAAAAAGGGGGGGCGGGAAATACAAAAATGTAGAGAAATATTAGGAAAACTTAGTTACAGTAAGACACAGAAGAATATGTGTAGAAGTTTTTCCTGCCTTCCCTAATGGATAAGCCCCCAAGAGGTCAGGCTACCATAGGTTGTTGTTCTTGCTTACTTTATACATGTTTATTATGGTTTGTGAGGGGAGTTTTTCTTTTTTCCCCCTTAATTCCTTTTTTCCCTTTTTCTTTTTTTTTTTTTCTTTTCTTTCTGTATAATGATTTAATGTGCAGAAACATAGATCAATGACAGGGATCCTAGGATACCATTATTATTACCAGAACTAACATATAAGGTACCGAAAAAAAAAAAAAAACTTTACTATTCACAAGACTGAACTAACATTCATATGGTCCCTTATCACCCACACACAACTTCCCATAATGCAGTCTACTGCACACATCTCCCAGCCCCCAACCACTATTATTTAGCATGATTCGTCCTCCATAGTGCTGCAGCACTCATTCCTACCACAGCTCGCATACCCCACACAGCTGTCCATACGGACTAGAGCTACTAAACTGAACATCTCTCCCATAGGTGGATAGGCAAGCCTACGCCCACCTCCGGTACGTCCTTTTTACGTACCCGTTGTATCTTTGAGGTACGTTCCCTAATTCCCCAGACTTTAAGTCTACCTACTTTGTCTTTTCTTCCCCTCATCCTTTATCCCCCTCCCCTTCCCCCTCCCGCTCCCTCCTTTTTCTGTCCTCTCACTCCCCTTTTACCCTATTATCTCTACTGGGTCTAACCCTTCTTGCCCTTTCTGCACCTTCTTTATATCACATCTACTCTACAGGGTGGGGGCCACCCTTCCTTCCTCTTCTCCAGCCTTCAGCTATCCACTGATCCATTTTACAGCACGTGTACAGGACACGACACCAGCTAGCGCAATTTAACACCCTTTGAACTCTTGGATACCCACAATGTCGAGGGGAGCTGCAATCTCTACACAACAGCTCTCATTTAAATGCCTATCACTAAATGTAAAAGGTTTAAATATTCCAGAAAAAAGGTCGCAAGTTTTATCGGCACTGACTAAACACAATCCCACTTCCTCCTGTTACAGGAAACACACTTCTGTGCAAAACATGTCCCCAAACTGTCGAATCATGTATATAAACACACACTCCACTCTACGAACCCAACATCAAAAATGAAAGGAGTATCTATCCTTATCTCCAAACACGCTGACTTTCAACTGAAGGATTCCCTGGTTGATCAAGAGGGTAGATACATTTTTATTAAAGGCACTTACGCATCAAAAGCAATCACAATTGCAAATGTGTACTGCCCAAATGAGCACCAAGTAACCTTCTTCAGACGAATTTGTGACCTTCTCTCCACATTTCAATAAGGTATAACACTTCTTGGTGGTGATTTCAATGTCCCACTAAACCCAACCTTAGATTCCTCTACGGGGACTTCTGCACTCCCCTATCGGGCATTACGACAAATTAAACTCCAATTACAGAACTTGACACTCCACGACTCATGGCGCACCATGTACCCGACTGACAAAGATTATACATTCTTCTCATCCCCACACTAAAAATACTCGAGAATTGATTACATATTTTTATCCCAAACAGACTGAACACTTCTCTCCCATGCCACAATAGAACCTATGTTCCTATCAGGCCATCATCCCATCACGATCACTTTAACATTCCCAGACTACAATAACAGAACCAAGACCTGGAGACTGAACCCCTCCCTCCTTAAAGACCCTGACGTAGTGAGACAAATAAACACACGACTCCAACAGTACTTTCAAGAAAATTCCTCCCCAGATATAACCCCGGTCACACTTTGGGAAGCCCACAAATGTGTCATTAGAGGGAAACTCATAGCCCTAGCAACAAAAGAGAAAAAAAGCAGACAGGCCCATATTGCATCCCTCCTCGAAACTATCAATAGACTTGAAAAAACACACAAACAATCCACCTCTCACTCCACACTACAGGACCCTCTTTATGCTAGATCCACTCTATTGGAGGAACTAGGGAAACGCACAAGGCGACAATATGTACTCAGACAAAAAGTGTTCTATGAACACGGTAACAAAAGTGGGAGACTGCTTGCACGCACTATACAAGCTGCCAAGACCTCTTCCATAATTCATCACCTTCGTACCGATGGGGGTGCGGTGCTCTCTAAAAATGAGGACATTGCAGCCCATTTTGAAAGCTTTTACTCTAAACTATATAACCTGCCATCCCATAACACAGACTCACCCAACATCTCACTTCGCCAATCTCAAATACATGACTTCCTAGCCCAATACTGCCCTAAACCGATAACTCCTCTACAGGCTGCCACCCTAGAATGCCCTATGACCACAGAGGAGTTGTGTCTGGCAATAAAACAAATGAAAGTAGGCAAGAGCCCAGGCCCAGATGGCCTACCACTAATTTACTACAAAAGCTTCCTAGAAACTCTTTCACCGCAAATGCTCAAAGCCTTCAACTCCCTGTCGGACCCTTCTACCCCATCAGGCAACCTGCTTGAAGCCCATATAGCAGTCATACCGAAAGCAGATAAAGATCCATCCCTGGCGTCCAATTACAGACCCATCTCATTACTCAATGTAGATATCAAACTTTATGCAAAAGTGCTAGCAAATAGATTACTGCCCCTAATTCCTGGCCTGATCTCAGCAGACCAAGTGGGCTTTATCCCGGGGAGGGAAGCCAGAGAGAATACCATTTGCACCTTAAACATACACCATTGGCTTACTTCCTCGGAAGCGAAGGGATTCCTGTTGTCACTCGATGCCGAGAAGGCGTTTGACAGGGTGGCCTGGGACTATATGCGGGAAGTGCTGAAGGGCATTGGTTTACTACCACGCATGTGTACCTACATCAACGCTCTATATGACAATCCTTCGGCAAGAGTAAAAGCAAACGGCCTCCTGTCAAACGCCTTCCCAATAACCAATGGTACCCGCCAGGGATGCCCTCTATCCCCTCTCATTTTTATCTTAGCTTTAGAACCCCTTTTAAATAGATTGCGAGCGAATACGGATATACAAGGAATAACTATAAATCGGAGGGAATTTAAGGTAGCAGCTTTCGCAGACGATATCCTGCTAACACTCCAATCACCTCACATTACTCTGCCTAGCTTGCTGAAAGACATCAACCATTTTGGGGTCTTATCAAATGTTAGGATAAACTATCCTAAATCACACGCTCTGAACATATCCCTCCCCGCACAGGTGGTCACTCACTGCCAAGACTCCTTTCCCTTTCAGTGGAAAGGCGCCGCCATTACTTACTTAGGCATCCAAATCACTAAGCGACTTACAGACCTATATGACCAGAATTTCCTTCATGCCCTCTCGAAAATTCAGACGGACTTAAAGGAGTGGGCCACCCTTAACGTATCATGGTTCGGACGCTCGGCCCTGATCAAAATGATTGTCCTCCCTCGCCTCCTGTACTTAATGCAGACTATTCCAATACATTTACCCCCTGCATTCTTCTGTTCATATAAAAAGGCTTGTACAACCTTTATTTGGAAAAGCAGTCCTCCAAGAATCAAATACTCACATCTGACCTGCAGCAAGGTCAAGGGTGGGATTGCACTTCCAGATCTCCACAAGTATTACATGGCCTGCCATTTAACTAGGGTGGTGGACTGGTGTACCAACAGAACAGGGAAACCCTGGGTGACTCTAGAAAACTCTTTTACACCTGGCCATCTACACAACCTCCCCTGGCTCTCATCCAAACATTGGACACAACCAATCAAGAAACATCCACTCATTTACCCGTCACTACTCGCCTTTACTTCTGCTATGACAGCCTCTCAACTATCTTCACGACCAGGGCCTTTGACCTCCCTGAGGGGAAATCCAGACTTCCCCCCGGGGTTATCACACACATTCTTAAAACAAGAATGGCCACATGGAGAAGTCCAAGCTCACCACTTCTTCCATGCAGACCGGCTACGATCATATGATAATCTCAAATCCATGTTCCTCACAAAAAACTTTCCTTTTTGGACATATAGACAGCTGACACACTTTCTCTCCTCTGCAATTTCCAATAATACACGGTCGAGAAAACTAACTCCATTTGAAACCCTATGTACCCAGAACACGTCTCAAAGACACCTAATATCCACCATCTATTCTCTCGTCCAAGAAACGCCACACCACTCACAAACCGAAATCCTTCACTCATCCTGGAATAAAGACCTACACATAGACCTCACTGAGGAAGATTGGGAAACTATTCATGTTCATACACACAAAGTTAACTAAATGTTGCTATCCAAGAGAATGGATACAAAATACTTACCAAATGGTACAGAACACCGTCTCGCATACATAAATTCTCGCCCTCAATCCCAAATACATGCTGGAGATGTAATAAAGACGTGGGCTCTATGATCCACATATGGTGGGAATGCCCGATCCTTCAGGCTTTCTGGAGGGAGGTTCACGACATAATACAACGAGTCACTACATACACCCTGGATTTCGAACCAGCACAATATCTCCTCCATCATACAACCTTACCTAAAAGATCCTACCACAGATCGCTGGCCATGCATATGGTAAATGCAGCCAGTTTATGCATTCCTGTAAAATGGCGATCAACCAGCCCCCCGACAATCAGAGAATGGTTGACAAAGATTGCTAAGATAGAGGAGATGGAGGAATTGATCTATATCTCACAAGACCGCATACAAAAATTCACCAATCTATGGGCTTGCTGGACACATTTCAAAAGCACTAATTGCTATAAGTCGTACTTCCCAATATAATATTTTCCCTCTCTTGAGAGATGAGAAAGGCTTCGGAAGCTTCTTATAGCGGAGTGGATTGGCTGGGGAGAAAGGGCGGCCCCCTATCCCCCCTTCTTTACTCTAATACTCTACGTATATCCTTCTTCTTTGTTCTTCCTCTTTTTCCCTTTCCCCCCACTGTTTTTTCCTATCCCTACAGTTTCCCCTTCTAAATCTTTCTATTACTCCCATCTCACCCAAGGTATATACCCATCTTATCCATACCTATACATAACCTCTTCGCAATATCAGCTTGTGACAACTCAACACAGTCTAAAACCTAATAGAGACAGACTTTCCCATTTTAGTTCCACACAAGTCTCATGCTCCTACTTACTTCGTGACTGATCCTGGTGTAAACGGACTACACAAAGTACTCCTGACTCCTATAGTACTTGTATACAGAAAATGTCTTGTAGTAACATATTCAGCTGGTTCTTCTTTTATACTTTCTTATTATCCTACCATATGCTTGTATCTCCCATGACTTTAATGGCATTAACACTTATTGTAACACTATTGTATAAAATGTCATGGAGCATCTGTCAAAATCTGTTCAACTGTTTATACATGTAATTGTGATTATTTCTCAATAAAATCTTTTTTGTGGAAAAAAAAAAGAAAATAGTCTCATTAAGCCAGAGTGTACATATTAAGGACAATAAGATCTTAATATAATATTTAAATCAATACTTAATACAATACTACAATACTGCTCCCTTATTGTACCAATCCATCCACGGTCTCCAATCTAGTGTGGTCTTGGCGTAATTCCCTGACGCTGAGGAGTGTAAAGTTTCATAGGTACCATTCGTATGAACTGTGTTTATGACCTCCATGACACTAGGTATATTAGGCGATCTCCAGTGTCGTAAAATAGTGAGACGTGAGGCTAATATTATGTGTGAGGTCACTGTTCTATATGGAAGTGATATACTATGCAGCTCAAGTGATAGTACAGCCATGCCTGGTCATAATGATTGATGGGTGTTTATTATAGTAGAAAGAAGGTTCTCAATCTGCGTCCACAGTGGGTGAAGACGGGGGCACGACCACAAAATGTGGTATAGCGTGCCCAGACCCCACAATTCCTCCAACAGAGTGGAGAAGCCCCTGGATATATTTTAAAGATCCTGTATGGCGGGGCGTGGTTTGGCCGCTCGAGTTAATGGCCGCTTAAACCGGCAGCTCCAATGGGGAGACGCTCTGGCCAGCTACTTTACAGTGCCTCAAGCCCAGAAAAAACAACCGGTGACTGCCGCCAACCTCCAGGATGTCACGGGGAACTTCCGCTCGCCGCAATCCCGGATCGGGACAGCCCAGAAAGCTCACAGACTTCTTCCCGGGCACAGGCTGTGAGGTGAAGATGGCGACGGAGGAAGCATGGACCTTTCTCCCTCACCCTCCACAGCGCTGAACACACATCCCGGCAGCCAGGAGCCTCACTTACAGGACCACAGACTGGATGAAAAGCAGACAAATAAGCACCCAGCAGACTCTCCAACTGCCTCCCCAGCATTCAAGGGTCCCGTGAGTAAAAAGCAGTTCTCTTCACCAGAGAGCAGTGACCTTGCACAGAACCCACAAGATTCACTCGCAGCATTCCCCACCTCTGACCGCCCTGCCTCAGAGTCCACTCTAAAAGAGATGCTGCTATCACTAAAAAAATGATCTGCAGACTGAATTATGTAATTCTGTGTCAGCACTACAGGTGCAGGTGAAATGATTAGAGGGCAGAATGGATATCACAGAACAGAAAGTGAGGTAATGCATCTCTGCGCATAATGTCCTAGCGGACGGTTATCAAGAATGCGATGCTGACATACAATGGCTGAAAAACAAGGTCACAGACCTCGAAGATAGGTCCAGGAGGAACAACCTGAAATTCAGAGGTATTTCTGAAACAATTACTCCTCCTGAACTCCCACAATACCTACTTCAATTGCTAAAAACCCTCCTTCCTATGGAAAATGCCCGTGATCTGGTCATTGACAGAGCTCATCGTATAGCTAAACCCAATTCCCTTCCGGATTCAGTCCCAAGGGATGTATTGGCCAGAATTCATTTTTTCCATATTAAAGACAGAGTCATGGCTGCAGCCCGTAAAGCAGGCAAGCTCCCTGATCCATTCGCCCACATCAACATCTACGCCGACCTCTCAGCTACCACTCTAGCCCGTCGCAGACAGTTCACACCCATTACAGCAGATCTTAGAGAGAAAAAGATCTTGTACAACTGGTTCTTCCCTGCCACCTTACAAATCACGTAACAGGGGCAAAAATATATCCTATATTCACCAACAGATGCACAGAAACTGCCCCGACAATGGGGCATCTCTACTCCACCTGCTAAGGATGAGGAACGCTCCAATATACCTCATTCACAAGCTCAAACCCGGTCAACTCCTTCTGGGCTAGGATAACACAGTTGCGCCACATCTGGGCCACATATTATACCTATCAAGGGCATGACAATGCTTAGACTCAGCGATTCACCTCCCCTTGGTTTGGAACTCTTTACCTCGCACCCCTACGCATCAGTTGTTATCAGTTTGGTTATTGACCACAGGGCTTGATATCCCTCTTTATTGCTTGTATTTCATAATCTGTTGCGTACTATTTAGAAGACTTAATACACTATTTGTATTACATAGAACTACTTTCTAAGCTCCTATAGCCGTGTTAACATTAGTATATATTGGTTTAAGCTGTGGTACATTTCTCTAAATGTGTGCACTTCTCCACAGCAACACATAACAGAGCGTGGGACACTCCCAGCTCCTCACATCATACTTCCTACTCTAGTGCCCCACCATTTAGGAGATGTCACTTAAAATTGCCTGAACAGCCCCTACAAATGATCCCTGCTCTGGAGAGAAGCTCTCTCCCAGAAATGTGACATACTATGTGTGCAAGAGACGCACTTAACTCAACCCAACACACCACAAGTCTCCCACCTTAAATTCCCACACTGCTTCTTCGCCAGTTCAGATAAGAAAACTAAAGGTGTGCTGATAGCTATCAGGGACACAATCACCTTCTCACAGAAATTTGTAGAATGTGACCCCAATGGTAGATATGTAATCCTAGGAGCAGAGCTCAATCACCAACCATTCACCCTAGTGTTGGTATACTCGCCAAATACAAACCAAAAATCTTTTTTACGCCAGTTACTAAAACGTTTTCACTCGATCCAAGTAGGCCAACTTATAATCTGTGGAGACTTCAACGCTGTTTCAGACACCTCACTGGACTCCACAAGCTCATGCCGGAAACACTCACAGAACCTATCTTCTCTCACACGAGACAAAGGTTTATATGATGTATGGAGAAGTATACACGGCTCTGAGAAAGACTTCACTTTCTTCTCTACTGCTTTCCATGTATATTCCAGGATTGACATGTTCCTCGTGGACAGGGCCACCCTTTTCCAAGCCACTGAAGCACAGATTGGCACTATCCTATAGTCCGATCACGCACCAATCTCCCTAACCTTCTTCACCAACATACGCAACCCACAAAACTATGGAGACTAAATACCAAACTCCTAAATAACCCTGGCTACAAGGAACAGGTCGCGTCCGACTTAAATGTTTTTTTTACACAAAATGCTAACTCAGTGATGAACGCACACTCCTTATGGGCGGCTCACAAAGCCTACATGTGTGGAGTGTTCCTCAAACTGGGCGCCCAGGAGAAGATTAAGAGAACACAAAAGATTAATGACCTTACCCAGACCATAACAGACCTTGAGACCCAAAATAAAATCAAACCCTCCACCGACTTAGTAAATAAACTTCAAGAGACACGACACAAACTCTCCCAGTGTTTTGTGTCACAGTATGACCTTCTCCTTAAAAGACTCAAACTGAACTACTATGTAGCTGGCAATAAAATAGGCCCTCTACTGGCAAGGCAAATAAAACATAAAACAAACAAGGTCAAAATAGACCACCTATTAGATACACAAAACCACAGGCTAACCAATCCAATGCATATAGCTAATCGCTTCGCCGAATACTACACTGAACTTTATAAATTAGAATCCACCCAAGTGATCCCACCTCCTGATCAGGCTCAAATTAGAGAGTTTCTACGTTCCCTCTCGCTACCACAGATATCCTCTGCAGACCTTACCACGCTATCCTCTCAGTTCTCCAGTCAGGAAATCCAGAAAGCAATTACCACACTTCCTTTGCACAAATCCCCAGGTCCAGATGGGTACGGTAATGAATATTACAAAAAATTTAACAATTTCCTAATTCCCCACTTACAAGCAGTCTATAATGCAGCAGCGACCTCGGCAGGCTTTCCCAAGGAAGCACTCGAAGCATTACTAGTAAAGCTGCCCAAACCAGGAAAACCCCCATACCAACTAGCTAATTACCGTCCCATCTCCCTCCTCAATACTGCTATTAAGATCTATGCTAAAGCCATCGCCTCTAGATTAGAAAATGTCATACCCAAATTAATTCACCCTGATCAAGTAGGATTTGTGAAAAGTCATCAAGCCTCTGATGGCACCAGACGCATCCTCAACGTCCTTCAATGGTCGAGTCACATCGCACGCCTTCTCTGCTTCTCTCTTTGGATGCAGAGAAGGCATTCGATCGGGTTCACTGGACTTACCTGAGGGAAGTACTTCAGGTCTTCGGCTTCACAGGATTTCTGGATTCAGCTATAAGGGCTCTTTATTCTAATCCTTGCGTGAAAGTATACACCTCTAACACCCTCTCATGCTCATTTAACATCACAAATGGCACCAGGCAAGGTTGCCCATTATCGCCCATAATATTCGCCTTGGTTATGGAACCCCTTGCACAAACTATCAGGAATCATCCCAACATCACAGGTATCAAAATCACCATGTGGATCACAGAATTGGACTATATGCCGATGACGTGATCATCTCCCTCTCAAACCCTGAAACCTCCTTACCAGTAGTCTCTGATATAATTCAAAAATTCGGGTCATTATTTCTCTACAAGGTCAATGTTGCTAAATCACAGATACTCCCTATCTTATTATCCAAAAAAATACAATCACATATATCAGCACTCTCCGGATTCTCCTGGGCTCCCAAGTCATTAGATATCTGGGCATACAATTGACCTCACCAAGTTCTTTAATGGTCCATACAAACTATGATTCGTTACTGAAGAATGTAAGAAATTAAACACAGGGACTTTCCAAACTACATATTTCATGGGCGGGCAGAGCAGCAGTCACCAAAATGTCCATACTCCCAACGATTTTATACTACTTCCGTACTCTACCGATCCCTCTAACTAACTCATACTTGCAGAACTTGCAAGCCTCCATTAACAACTTCATATGGGGTAAAAAAAAGCTTGCTTCAGCAACAATGTTTTGTACAGACCTAAACGCACCCCCGACATGGGAGTCCCTAATTTGAAGTTATACTATCATGCCGTGATTATGGACCAAGCTGCCGTATGGTGGTCACCCTCAGAAGAAAAACAATGGGCCTCTATGGAACAACCCATAATGGGCCACCAACTCAAAGGCCTCATGTTCGCACTCCTTCTAGGTCTCCCTCCCGTACCTCTCCACTACTTCTCGATACAAGCCACTATGGCCTCATAGACGTATACACAATAAAATCCCTATGGACTCACACTCTATACCTTTAAGTAACTTGGAATACTTCACTGAAGACCTAACAATTGACAGCTGGTCAGAGGCAGGAGCTGTTACTATTGGACATCTATTTGACAAAACCAACCTCCTAACCTTTGAGGATTTGCAGAAACGCTTCTGTCTAACGCACAGCGACTTTTAGAAATATCTTCGTATTTGGAACATTATAGGACACATCCCTAAAACGGAGGTAATGGTTCCACAAGAAGCTCTTGCTTTCTGCGCATCTCCAGCAACTACGAATAAAGGCATCTCATACTTCTACCAACTCTTTTTACTCTCCCCACCACAGGAAAAAACTCTGTCCATGAAGAAGTGGGAAAACGACCTTGTCTGCACTTTTAATCAATTGCAATGGAACGCAGCAACTAACAATCTACTAAAATTCTCCCATTGCACAACACATTGGGAATCACACCTAAAGCTAACACACCGCTGGAACTACACTCCAATTCAGCTTTCCAAATTCTCCAAAAGTACCTCCCCACGATGTTGGAGGAATTGTGAAGAATCAGGATCCCTAATTCACATCTGGTGGCATTGCCCCAAGATTCTTCCCTTCTGGAGGAAGGTATTCCACTTTATCTCTTCCATCACTGGCAATAACTGCCCTCTGGACCCAGCCATGGCTCTACTATTACTGAACTGTGACCGTTGGCCTAAGAACCATCTCCCCTTAGTGCTCCATTGTCTGACGGCCGCTAAGAAATCAATACTGTATCAAAAGAGTATATTTTGCGCTAACCATATGTAAAAAAACAACAAAACGGTGCAGCTGCTCGTGTAAGTCAAAAATACAAAAAGGACCCAAACAAAGTAACAAAAAAATACAAGCGCGCCACCAATAACTATGTATCTGAATACAATGTATACAACTACATTTCCATGATTCACCACTATTCTAGTGAAGAAATGTTTTAAAAAAATAGATACATTTTTCAAACTAGCTGAAATATCTTGTTTATGCAAAGTGTTTATATGTCATAAATAAGGAGCAACTAATTTACTCCATTTACTTTTACTTATACCAATGGGTTAAACGAATAACTATTCAAATGGTGAAATATAAGTAAAAAGTTACCAAGTGCCTATTAAAACTGGTGCTTATGTGAAAAAAAAATCAATTGTATAGATCTATGCGTTCATAATCTTTCAACACACCAATTAAATTACTTGTTCCTCTTTAAAAAAAAATAGCAGAAATAAACACCCTTGTGATGTGTCATAAAAGATAAAGTCCATATGAGGATATCTTGTATTGTAGATCAATCATGAATCTTCTGCTTTAGAACAAACAAATAAATGATCTTCCCTCTATAGGTACAGTAGAAATGCTCGCTTACCGAATCTGTAGGATCTCAAATTATAGAGATCTTAAAGGCTTGTTGCATTCACCTGCCGGCATCTGTGATCTCCACCTGGGTAGTAATCCAGAAAGTTTTTCCTGTTTTTCTTCAATGGAATAACCAAAAGACACTTTCTTTGGGTTCAGGAATTAAACTTCCACAGCTGTGGGAGGGAAGGTCAATTATCTTCCCTCAATCCTCCACACATCCAGACCCCTCAATGAAAACAAAACGGGGGAAACTCGATAGTGTAGATGTAAAAATGTATTAAAAGTCACTTGTAATTCCACAGCAATTGCACACAGCACTAAGAACACAGCATTTCAGAAACTGCAAGCCAAAAAGTCAAATCAAATTGCACAGCAACATCACCGCAAATAGTGCACAGCAAAGGGAACTGGATAAAAATGTTTCACAGGCAGTGCCATTTTGTCTGGGCCCAGGAGGAAAATACTCCATCAGCTTTTGGGGATGATTCCCCTCTTTCTTGTGCCTGGGCATGTTGAAGAATGTTGCCGCTGCCACCGGGAGGTAAATCGCCATGTATGTGAGCTGTTTAGCGGGTCGGATGGGCTGCTATTAGCCGTGTTATCTCTGCTGGATCCGGAGCTCCGCTCTCAGGCGTCCATCGCGGTCTCCGGCTAGCTCCGCCCCCCGGGAACCCAGTTTTTTGATACACTGACTGACGCGGCAAGATGGTTTGAGGACAATAAGAAGAACTTACAGACTGCAGAGTTATAAGTGAAAAATGGATGGTTTGCAGGGTTTGCCTGCGATTATGGGGAATTTTTGTGTTATTAGAGGGGGAGGAGTGGGGAGGCACATGTATGGTAGTAATATAATGTATGTGGCAGGTATAATACCTGTTAGGATGTTTTGGAGTGTTTTGATGTTGGTGGGAGGGGGGTGGAGGGAGATGTATGAAAAAGAAAGGAGAATAATAAGAGCACAACACTGGGTTTGTGTGAGTGGATGGAATGGGGGGTAGAATGGGGAAAGGTCGCACATAAAACCCCTGGGGCTAGCCTAGTTAGGCATGGGAAAGGGGGGGTTGGGGGATGGAGAGGGGGAGCGGAGGTGGGGAAGGGTAGGGGGGGTCTGGAGGAGGTAAACGCACAGCAATTACTACCGTTTATACACATACCATTTATGACAAAAGCACAAAAGATGCAAGTGGGATAAAGTCACAAAAATGGAAGTACACAATAGAAAATACACTTACATTTAATTATTGGTAAATAAGATTGAAGGGAATATATCTCAAAGTGTAATGGTGGTAAGAATGTTCCCTTTTTTTTGCATGTTTCTTCTCCCCTTTTCTCTTTTCTCTCCATTTTTTAAAATATTATTTTTTTCCTCTTAAATGCAGTCTAAAACATTTAATGTAGGTTCCTGGAACGTCAGGGGAATGGGTGACCCGATTTAAAAGAGCCACAGTGTTTGCCTCACTAGAGACATATGGAGAAGATCTGGTTTGCCTGCCGGAGACTCACCTAATGAAGGACACCATGGTACAATTTCGTAGTAAGAAATTAATTTCGCAGAAGAAATTTCAGTTTCAGAGCCATTCGGTTTACTCCTCTTACTCTAGGGGGTGAGCATAATTTCAGAGCCATTCGGTTTACTTCTCTTACTCTAGGGGGGTGAGCATATACTGATTTCCCTGCAGGATAATGGGGTGTTTTTCTCCAGCAGGGAAATCTATATAGATAAAAATGGGTGTTATGTGTTTTTGTATTGTTCGATAGAAAACAAACCATATATGGTGGTAAAACTTAATATCCCCCCCTTTTAAACTAGAGATCCTATACAAACGAATGGAATTTTCAGGGGAAAAGAAGGAGTTCTAATTATTGTAGATGAGGATTTTAACGAGGTCATGGATAGGAGAATGGACAGATTCCCACCCGGAATACAGACAGGTAGGGTTTATGAGGGTCGTTTGTCCCAATTTATGGAAGAGGTGGGAATGCGTGATATCTGAAGAGCTCGGAATCCACTGGGGCAACAGTATTCCTGTTTCTACAGTTCATATGTCACACTGTCTAGAATCGACATGGCCTTTGGTAATGGGGTCTACCTACCGCTTGTAAAAAATATTGTATATTCCCAAAGGGGGGTGTTTTTCATTCACCCATAATTTTGACAATCTATACTGGGGTCCAAAAACCCCCGAGAGATTGGAAAATAAGTCCATTCTGGTTGGAACTAATTGAGGAGCCAACTGAGGTAACATTGAAATTGAAAGAATTTATCTAATTTAATGAAGGCACTTCATTGGCGGGGGTAGTGTGGGACAATTTGAATTTCTCAGGGCATTACTAATTCAGCAAGTTAAAAAAACTAAAAGGAGATCTAGGGAATGGGAGGAGGAGTATTAGGAGAGAAGGATTAGCAACAGAACAAAAGTATGTGGAAGATCCAACCCCAGAGAAACAAAGGAGGTAGCTCAATAATCAAAGAAGAAAGAAAAGTGACGTACATTTGGGTTATAGTTGACACTTTTGGATAGGGTCACCAGCATAGATGAGAACGGGGGCCTGGGGGATTGTTCTACACCTCATACAGTAAGTGGACCCCAGTTGGGTTGCCTGGGGCAGAGATTATGTCAATCCGTCCAATTGGTCTCACCAACACCTTTAAAGTGTGAAGGGTGAAGGCGAATCCCGTGGGGAAGGTATGTTGGGATAACTACTCAATCGTTCTCTTCACTTTAAACTGCAGCTTAAATTTTGTGATGCCTATTTTAGTGGTTTTGTGTATGCAACTGTAAAAAACATAATAAAAAGTTTATTGAATTAAAAAAATTAAAAGTGTGTAGACTTTAGCGGTGTTCGTGTGCTCTTCCGAATTTTTTGCCTGTTCGGATGTTATGGTGCAGCAAGAACCGGGGCAGTGTTCGGCTCATCCTTATTCACTATATGGACCACAATGCAAAAATTGTGGAACTAAATGGGACTTTAACCGCTTGCCGACCAGCCGCTGTCATTATACTGCGGCAGGTCGGCATGATCTCGCGAGCCGTCGTAGCTGTACGTCAGCTTCTTTAAGCGGGATAGCAGGCGCGCACGTGCATAGTGCACCGCGGGGGTGCTGACGCGCGTGGCCGACAGTTGCGATGACCGCCGACCCCGCGCGATCGTAGGCATGAGAGCCAGAACAGGGACATGTGTGTGTAGGCACACAAATTCCTGTTCTGTGAGGACAGGAGAGGCAGATCGTGAGTTCCTACTAGCTAAGAACCATGCTCTGCAATCTCCTATAGTCAGTTCCCTGCCCCCACAGTTAGAACACACGCTAGGAAACACAGTTAACCCCTTGATCACCCCCTAGTGTTAACCCCTTCCCTGCCACAGTAATAAGTGCATTTCTATAGAACTGATCGCTGTATAATTGTCAATCATCCCAAAAATGTGTTAAAAGTGTCCGATGTGTCGACCATAATGTCGCAGTCCCAATAAAAATCACAGACCGCCATTACTAGTAAAAAAAATAAATAAATCTATCCCCCATTTTGTAGAAGCTATGACTTTTGCACAAACCAATCAATATACACTTATTGCAATTTTTATTACCAAAAATATGTAGAAGAAAACATATCGGCCTGAATTGAGAAAAAACCTAGCAATTTTTTTTTAAAAATTGGGATATTTATTATAGCAAAAAGTACAAAATATTGTGTTTTTTCAAAATTGTTGCTTTTTTTTGTTTATAGCGCAAAAAATACATACCGCAGAGATGATCAAATACCATTAAAAGAAAGCTCTATTTGTGGGATAAAAAGATGTCAATTTTGTTTAGGTACAGTGTTGCACAACCTGAATTTAACTGAATTGTCAGTTAACAGCTTGCCGACCGCCTCACGCAGATATACTGCGGCAGAAGGGAACGTACAGGCAAAACCACGTACCTGTACGTTCCCCTTTAAAAGGCGGTCAGCGGGCACGAGCACGCCGGTGGCGGATACCCGCGATCGCCTCATGGGGAGGAAGAACGGGGAGATGCTAACATAAACAAGCATCTCCCCGTTCTGCCTAGTGACAGTGTCACTGTTCTCTGCTCCCTGTCATCGGAGCAGAGAACAGTGACATCACACACACAGCCCATCCCCCTGACAGTTAGAAACATTCCTTAGGACATACTTAACCCCTCCCCGCCCCCTAGTGGTTAACCCCTTCACTGCCAGTGTCATTTACACAGTAATCAGTGCATTGTTTTTAGCACTGATTGCTGTATAAATTACAATGGTCCCAAAAAATGTGTCAAAAATGTCCGATGTGTCCACCATAATGTCGCAGTCACGATAAAAATCACTGATCGGCACCATTAAAAAAAAAAAATATTAATAAAAATGCCATAAAACTATCCCCTATTTTGTAAAGCTATAACTTTTGCGCAAACCGATCAATAATCGCTTATTGCGATTTTTTTTACCAAAAATAAGTAGAAGAATACATATCGGCCTAAACTGAGGAAAAAAATTGGGTTTTTATATATTTTTGGGGGATATTTATTAAAGCAAAAAGTAAAAAATAGTGTGTTTTTTTCAAAATTGTCGCTCTATTTTTGTTTCTAGCGCAAAAAATAAAAACTGCAGGGGTGATAAAATACCACCAAAAGAAAGCTCTATTTATGGGAAAAAAAGGACATCAATTTTGTTTGGGAGCCATGTCGCATGACCACGCAATTGTCAGTTAAAGCGACGCAGTGCCGAATCACAAAAAGTGCTCTGGTCAGGAAGGGGGTAAATTCTTCCGGGGCTGAAGTGGTTAAAGCGACGCAGTGCTGTATCGCAAAAAATGGCCTGGTCATTGAGCAGCCAAATTTTCTTGGGCTGAAGTGGTTACATGTACATTCTAGGGTATATTAAACACCAACCCATGGAATATATAAAACATGATTAAAGTTTTATTCAATATCATAAAGGTTTAAAACACATATGTTAACCACTTGCTGGCTGCCGCACGCCAATATACATCGGCAGAATGGCACGGGTGGGCAAATGGGCGTACCTGTATGTCCTTCCCTCAACGTGGGTGCCCACTCGTGCCTACGGAGGTCGGATTTGTTAGAGGACCGATAAGTCCTCAGGTCCAGGCCAATGGTTTATAGCCTGGATCTGTTGATCGGTCCTGATGAATTAAATCCTTCCCCTGCCTGTGTAAGTGTAAACACAGACAGGGGAAGTGATGTCATCTCTCTTCCTGGAGTCTTTTTGATTCCAGTGAGAGGAGAGAGAACATCTAAACATGAGATGCACAACACTACACTAACACCAGTACACATAGGTACACTTGTTACCCCCCCAATCGCCTCCCTCCCCCCAGTTAACCTCTTCACTCCCTGTCACTGTGTCACCAATTGCAGTTTTCAGATTTTTCATTGATCACTGCATTGGTGTCATTTGTGACTGTAATAAGTGTTAGGGCAGTTAATAGTAGGCCCAGGTAGGTCTAGGGTACCCCCTAAACCCCCCTAATAAAGGTTTAAGGTAGTGAAGAGGAAGTCACCCATCTGTCAGTTTCAGGCTTAGAATATGATCCTGTAGTCAGTAGTCAGTCACCCTGACAGATAGCTCTGACGACAGAGTTGTGGTCCCTGCCAAGGTCAGGTGTACCCGACCCCGTTCTTCTGCTGATGTTGAGGTGCAAGAACTGCAGGGCTCTCGTATGGAGCAGGGAGCCAGTACTAGTGCCGCTCATCCTTCTGGTGAACTGGCAAGCACCAGCAGCCTAGTACACCCTGGTCGTAGTCAAACCAGCACTGCAGTATCACATGGTGATGTGGCGAGTCCCATAAGCGCATTTCCAGCTGGTGAGGTGGCTAGCACAACTAGTGGGTGGATGAAGGGCGTTATTCTAATGGTGGGCATACCCAATGATCAATCTTTTTTTTTCGTTCAGACCACAGGCTGCATGAAAAAAAGAACATTACACTATATGCCCAACAAGGACCAGCAACATACTGGTATGTTGCTGGACTTTGAGCGGTTATACCAGAATGATGCCTGCAGGTTTAGGTATCATCTTGGTATCATTCTTTTCAGCCAGCGGTCGGCTTTCATGTAAAAGAAATCCTAGTGGCTAATTAGCCTCTAGACTGCTTTTACAAGCAGTGGGAGGGAATGTCCCCCCCTCCCACTGTCTTCCATGGTTTTCTCGGGCTCTCCTGTCCCAACAGGGAACCCGAGAATGCAGTCGATGGTTCTGCCAGCTGACCATAGAGCTGATCAGAGACCAGAATGGCTCCAATCATCTCTATGGCCTAAGAAACCGGAAGCTATGAACATTTCATGACTTAGGTTTCTAATATAAACAGCGCCATTGGGAAATTGGGAAAGCATTTTATCACACCGATCTTGGTGTGGTCAGATGCTTTGAGGGCAGAGGAGAGATCTAGGGTCTAATAGACCCCAATTTTTTTTAAAAAGAGTACCTGTCACTAGCTATTGCTATTATAGGGGATATTTACATTACCTGAGATAACAATAAAAATTATTAAAAAAATGAAAGGAACAGTTTAAAAATAAAATAAAAAAGCAAAATAAATCATTTAAAAAAAAAAAGCACCCCTGTCCCCCTGTGCTCACGCGCAAAGGCGAAAGCAAGCGTCGGTCTGGTGTCATATTACACCATGCATGTGAGGTATCACCGCGAAGGTCAGATCGAGGGCAGTAATTTTAGCAGTAGATCTCCTTTGTAAATCTAAAGTGGTAACCTGTAAAGGCTTTTAAAGGCTTTTAAAATGCATGTAGTTTGTCGCCGCTGCACGTTTGTGCGCAATTTTAAAGCATGTCGTGTTTGGTATCCATGTATTCGGCATGAGATCATCTTTTTTATTTCATCAAACATTTGAGCAATATAGTGTGTTTTAGTGCATTAAAATTTAAAAAAAGTGTGTTTTCCCAAAAAAATTGCGTTTAAAAAATCGCTGCGCAAATACTGTGTGAAAAAAAAATTGCAAAACCCACCATTTTAATCTGTAGGACCTTTGCTTTAAAAAAAATGTATAATGCTTGGGGGTTCAAAGTAATTTTCTTTTAAAAAAAATATTTTTTCATGTAAACAAAAAGTGTCAGAAAGGGCATTGTCTTCAAGTGGTTAGAAGAGTGGGTGATGTGTGACATAAGCTTCTAATGCTGTGCATAAAATGCCAGGACAGTTTAACCCCCCCCAAATGACCCCTTTTTGGAAAGTAGACACCCCAAGCTATTTGCTGATAGGCATGTTGAGTCCATGAAATATTTTATATTTTGCCAAGTTTTGGGAAAATTATACTTTTTATATTTTTTTTGTACAAAGCCTTCAGGCTTTCTAAGGGTGTAAAATGGTGATTTCACTTCCTCACTACCTATCACAGTTTTGGAGGCCCTGAAATGTCAAGATAGCACAAACCCCCCCACAAATGACCCCATTTTGGAAAGAAGACACTTCAAGAGTAGGGATAGGCCGAACACCCCCTGGTTCGGTTTGCACCAGAACCTGCGAACGGACAGAAAATTTGCACGAACATTAGAACCCCATTGAAGTCTATGGGACTCAAACGTTCGAAATCAAAAGTGCTAATTTTAAAGGCTAATTTGCATGGTATTGTTCTAAAAAGGGTTTGGGGACCCGGGTCCTGCCCCAGGGGACATGTATCAATGCAAAAAAAAGTTTTAAAAACGGCCGTTTTTTCGGGAGCAGTGATTTTAATGATGCTTAAAGTGAAAAAAAAGTGAAATATTCCTTTAAATATCATACCTGGGGGGTGTCTGTAGTAAGCCTGTAAAGTGGCGCGTGTTTCCCGTGCTTAGAACAGTCCCTGCACAAAATGACATTTTTAAAGGAATAAAAGTCATTTAAAACTGCTTGCAGCTTTAATGTAATGTCGGGTCCCGACAATTTGGATGAAAATCAGTGAGACAAACGGCATAGGTACCCCCCCAGTCCATTACCAGGCCCTTTGGGTCTTGTATGGATATTAAGGGGAACCCCGCACCCAAATTAAAAAAAGGAAAGGCGTGGGGCCCCCAGGCCCTATATACTCTGAACAGCAGTAGGTTTGTTGTTAAGTAGAATCTGTTTGTAATTTTGAAATGGTCCATTTTTAAAGTGTAGCTCCAGCCAAAAAATCTATTTTTAAGCTTTTTGGAAAACATAGGGAAGGGTTATCACCCCTGTGACATTTGTTTTGCTGTCTGTGCTCCTCTTCAGAAGATTTCACCTCACTTTCTGTCACAATGACAAATGTTTTTAGAAAATTTGGGGTTTTTAGTGAAACAAGGTTTGGTGATAAAGCATCAGTGGAAAGGAGAAACGTTTTTCCCATATTAACTCTTACAGGAGAGAATTTCCCTTCCTAGGGGTAGATTTCATCTCACTTCCTGTTGTCTCCTTCCGTTTGCAAGTAAGAGTCGTTTGTAAGTTGGATGTTTGAAAGTATGGGCCTGCCCTATATACTCTGCAGAAATTGGGGCCTTAGGTGTTGGTGTTGCCATAACACAGATACTCTAGTTGGAGCTCAGGAATGAGCCCTGCTGCAAAGAATTGCACCAAAAATTGTAATTACACACCCCTGTTAAACAGGGGCTGAAAAATTGGGCCTTAGGTACTGGTGCCACAACACTGCAACCCCTCACAGATATCTAGTTGGAACGCAGAAACGAGCCCTGCTGCAAAGAATTGCATCAAAAATTGTAATTACAAGCCCCTGTTAAACAGGGGCTGAAAAATTGGGCCTTAGGCACTGGTGCTTGTGCCACAATACTGCAAACCCTCACAGATACTCTAGCTGGAGCACAGGAACGAGCCCTGCTGCAAAGAATTGCATCAAAAATTGTAATTACACGCCCCTGTTAAACAGGGGC
Source organism: Aquarana catesbeiana (assembly GCF_042186555.1). Lineage (NCBI taxonomy): Eukaryota > Metazoa > Chordata > Amphibia > Anura > Ranidae > Aquarana > Aquarana catesbeiana. Next base: position 285,030,052 of record NC_133328.1, read on the forward strand.
TAAAAAATTGGGCCTTAGCCACTGGTGGCAGTGCCCAGAAACAAAAATATTCTTACAAGCTATCAGCATGATCATTGAGGAGGAAGAGGATAGTCACTCAGCATAACAGGATAGTCACTCAGCATAGGCAGTCTTGAACGGATCTGACATTTCAAAAAAATTTATTCGGTTACATCAGCATCAGGTGCTTGGTATCTGGTGGTGATCCAAGACTGATTCATTTTTATGAAGGTCAGTCAATCAACCAAGTCGGTGGACAGGCGCACCCTGTGATCACTTACAAAGCCTCCAGCAGCACTGAATGTGCGTTCTTAAAGAACGCTGGATGCAGGACAGGCCAGTAGCTTAATTGCATACTGTGCAAGCTCTGGCTAGTGATCCATCCTCAAGATCCAGTAACCCAGAGGATTTTCGGTATGAAAGGTGTCCAAGTCAGATCTTGCCCCTAGGTATTCCTGCACCATGTAAAACAGACGCTGGCGATGGTTGCTGGAACCGATCATACCTTGTAGCTGCGGACTAAAAAATTGTCTGAACGCATCGGTCAGACGGCCACCTTCTCCACCGCTCCTTCTTTGACTGACCGAAGCTTCGGCAACATGTTTACATAATCACACACATAGGTTGGACTTGATGGACTTGTGTCTTTTTTCAACCTCACCTACTATGTAACTATGTAACTATGTTGTCCAGGAACAGGAGTTTGTAACCTCCCAGTCTCTGGGAACGCATTGCAAAGACCTTTCTGCAAGGCCTCATGAAGATGTTTCCTCCTCTGCTCCCTCTGTGATGGCAAGATAAGGTCTGCAACCTTACTCTTGTAACGTGGATCAAGGAGGGTTGCCAGCCAGTAACGATCCCTCTCCTTGATACCACGGATACGAGGATCCTTCCGCAGGCTTTGCAGGATCAGGGAGGCCATGCAGCGTAGGTTTGCTGAGGCATTTGTTCCAGAGTCCTCTGGGTCACTAAGGATGACATGATCCGCAGCCACCTCCTCCCAGCCAAGTCCATGGGTTTCTTGGGACTGTAAATGATCCCTTAAAGACTGCTGCTGATGCTGAGTGCCAGGCTCCACCTCCATGCTGACACAATCCTCCTCCTCTTCCACTTTCTGTGTGATCAGCAGGAATGCAGGAACACTGTCTGGATAAAGGGGGCCTTGAGGGCTAAGGAAGTCCTCCTCTTCTTGCCTCTGTTCTGCCTCAAGTGCCCAGTCTATTATTCCACACGGCGTGTGCTCCAACAGGTGGACAAGGGGAACAGTGTCACTGATGCATGCACTGTCACAGCTCTCCATCCTCATAGCCTCCTCAAATGGTGACAGGACAGCGCATGCATCCCTGATCATGGCCCACTGGCGTGGGAAAAAAAAACAAGCTCCCCTGACCCTGTCCTGGTGCCATAGTGACACAGGTACTCATTGATGGCCTTCTGCTGTGTGTGCAGCCGCTGCAGCATGGCCAACATTGAGTTCCACCTGGTGGGCATGTCACAGATTAGGTGGTTTTTGGGAAGGTTAAAATTCCTTTTGGAGGTCTGCCAGCCAAGCACTGGCATTATATGACCAGCAGAAATGCACACAGACTTTCCTGGCCTGCCTCAGGACATCCTGTAAGCCCGGGTACCTGCCCAAGAACCGCTGCACCACCAAGTTAAGGACATAAGCCAAACAGGGCACATGGGTCAGTTGTCCCTGTTGGAGGGTGGAGAGGAGGTTGGTGCCAAACCAACATTCCTGGCTTAAGTTGGCGTGGTGTCAACCCCCTCTGAACCTGCCCCTGCAGAGCTGACAGAATCTCTGCCCCAGTGTGGCCCCTTAAAAGCACCGCTGGTTCCGAGGACAAAGCACAGGAAGAGGCCATGGAGGAAGAAGAAGAGGAGGGGGTGGAGGAGAGAGGTGTGGCAGAATCACTACTAGTAGTATTTTGGAGGCATGGTGGCGGTAGCTTGAAGTGTCTTCTTTCCAAAATGGGTTCATTTTGGGGGGGTTTTGTGTTATCTTGTCATTTCATGGCCTACGACACTGTGATAGGTAGTAAGGAATGGAAATCACCATTTTATGCCCTTAGAAAGCCTTAGAAAGGCAGTAATTGGTTTTCGGAGTCCTGAACATGGCTTTGTTCCCAAAAAGTCTCACACATGTGGTACCCTCATACCCACGAGAAGCAGCAGAATGTATTTTGGGGTGTAATTTCACATATGCCTATGGCATGTTTGAGAAATATATCATTTAGTGACAACTTTGTGCAAAAAAGATTTCATTTTCCCGCAACTTGTGGCAAAATATTAAATATTTCATGGACTCAACATGCCTCTCATCAAATATCTTGCGCTGTCTACTTTCCAAAATGGGGTCATTTTTGGGGGTTTTGTGCTTTCTTGGTGTTTTATGGCCTTCGAAAGGTTATGAGGAGTGAAATAAAAAATGTACACCCTTAGAAATCCTGAAGGAGGTGCTTGATTTTCTGGGTCCTGTACACTGTTAGGCTCCCAAAAAGTCTCACACATAAGGTATCTCCATACTCAGGAGAAGCAGCAGAACGTATTTTGGGGTGTAATTCCACATATAACCATGGCACGTGTGAGCAATATATCATTTAGTGACAACTTTGTGTAATTTTTATTTTTTCTGTCATTTTGCAATCACTTGTGACAAAAAAATAAAATATTCAATGGGCTCAACATGCCTCTCAGCAATTTCCTTGGGGTGTCTACTTTCCAAAATAGGGTCATTCTGGGGGGTTTGTACTTCCCTGCCATTTTAGCACCTCAAGAAATGAGATTGGCAGTCATAAACTAAAAGTTGCGTAAATTCCAGAAAATGTACCCTAGTTTGTAGACGCTATAACTTTTGCGAAAACCATTAAATATACGATTATTGACTTTTTTTTTACCAAATACATGTGGTTGAATACATTTTGTCCTAAAATTGAGTTTATTGATTTTTTTATAACAAAAAGTAGAAAATATCATTTTTTTCAAAATTGTCAGTCTTTTTCCATTTATATCACAAACAATAAAAATCGCAGAGGCAATCAAATACCATCAAAAGAAAGCTCTATTTGTGGGAAAAAAAGGACACACATTTTGTTTCAGTACAGCATTGCATGACAGCACAATTACCAGTTAAAGCAGCTCAGTGCTGACTTGTAAAAAGTGCTCTGGTCATTGAGCAGCCAAATCCTCCGGGGCTGAAGTGGTTAAAAATGTATTCACACATGCAGCGGTCATATGAATCTCTGTCTTGGCCTTGGGATCCAGTGTATTTTCCAATTCGTTTTATGGGCAACCCTGCTTTATCAGGGCCTTGGATCCTCTAAAGGATACTGCAATTATATGCAAACATACTGTGACGGGAGTCACTTTTGGGCACAGGGTGACTGAGAAAATATATCTTGGATTACTTAAAATGGAACAGTAATATTTATCCACAATATCTCCCAGGATATATGTGAAGACTATTCTTGGTTTGATTCTGAACTCAGCATGTTAGTTGAGAGAGCTGATCACATTGGCCTCTAGAACTGGGTAGGAGCCGGACAGTCTACTCCTACTATAGTTTATTGCCTAATAGGCTGAGGAGGGGGGGATCACTGTTTGTATTGTTAATTGTAATTAGCTCCTGCTATTGTATTGTGAGAAGGTGTCCTGTGTTTATACTAATGTGTGAAGCTCGGTGACAACAAGTCTGACCGGGAGTGAAATCCTGATTCATCATAGAATGCCCAGGAGGGCACGGAGTCACATTGGCTGCTTAAGGGGTTAGTTAATTAGTTCATGTTAATTCTGTTTCTGGTTACAGTTGTATTGTTAGAGTAATATGAGCAGGAGGGGGGAGCTCCTCTTCTACTGTATATAAGATTGTATTCTGGTTCTAATAAAAAAGAGTCTGATTCCTGTTTGACCCTCCATACAGAGCCTCATCTCGTACTTGGGGGGAAGAACTATTCATATGGGTTTCTTGTTCGGCTGATTGAAGTGTTTGGTAGCTGCCTTTGTGTTCAGAAATGGAATGTCCTAAACGGCTTTAACCCCTTTTATACTCGGGGTGCCATTACAATTGGTGGCAAGCAGCGGGCTGATTCCCACAGCCCAGAAGGACAGCTACAAGAGGACACAGGCCAATGGAAGCACAGTATGAATGGCTAAAGCGCTCTACCCTCAAGTACTTACTGGAGAACCGGGGCCGACCGGCCAACAACCGTAAGAAGAGGGACATTATCGCAGAACTAGTCGAAATGGATAGAGCCGAAAGACCCAACATAACTGAAAGGCCCAGCGTAACAGACAGGACACCCGAAGAGGCGAATTTTGATCAGGCTGTTAACATAAGACTGGTACATTATGGCCCTAACCCTACAGCAGAGATCATAGACTGAGTTATAGCGGCTGTGGAGGCAAATTGGCTACAGCAAAGAGGTGCTACAGCAGCAGGAGTCACAGCAGCACCAACTGAAAGAAGAAAGATACATTTTGCTGCTTTTAAAAATTTCATTGAAACAGAAGGGGATATTGATGGGTACCTTGCTGATTTTGAACGGCAATGTGCCCTACACCGGGTGCCCACAGAGGAATGGGATACCAACCTGTCTGGGAAATTTTCCGGCCAGGCCAATGAAGTATTCAGGGCCATCCCAGACGAGGAGATTATGAACTATGGGCTGGTAAAAGAAGCACTTTTGGCCAGGTATGCCGTCACACCGGGGCAGTTCCGAGAGACGAGCAAGCAGGCTGGAGACTCATATACCGAGTGGGCATGCCGCCTACACCGCACGGCATCCCACTGGGTCGCTGGATGCCAAGCAGTATCCAGGGAAGAGGTGCTGCAGCTGCAGCCTGCGGCTCACTGCGTTGATGAGGAAGAACATTGGGGCGTCCTGCACGAGGCTGATCCAGTACAAGCAGCTAACCAGGACAGCAGGCAGCAACACAGGAAGACTGTCCGGGTTAATGGAAAGGTAGCCAATGGCCTACGTGATACTGGCGCCACCATGACCCTACTACAGAAGAACCTCATCCCAGACAGCCAACACACCAGAGACACTGTAGCCGTAAGGGTAGCAGGAGGCACCGTTTTCCAGCTATGCGTTGCCCGTGTTCACCTGGATTGGGGGGTTGGTTTGGGACACGTGAATGTGGCGGTGATGAAGGATTTGCCAGTGGATGTGCTACTGGGGAATGATTTGGCCCCCCTCGTTTCTGCTTATGCCCCAATGGGCCCCGCTGGGCCCCGCTGAAGCCAACCCAGTGACTACCCATGCCCAGACCCATGCTGCTGGAACTGGCCCGCTTGCTACTGAGACCCAGGTAAGACTATCTTCCATGACACGTACCTTAGATCAGGCTCCCCTAGGCTGGGATACCCCAGAGGCATTCGGGAGGGAAACCTAGGAGGACCTCACCTTACACAAGTATAGGGCTAAGGCAGATACTCAGGAAAGGGGAATAGATGGGGAGCTTTATAATTGGGTGGGGGATAGACTGTATAGGATCCCTAAGCCACCCCCGAGAAGTAAAGCTCCTTCGCAGAAATGACAGCTGGTGGTACCTAAGAAATACCATAGAATTACACAGAATTTCTTCTGGCCCAATTTTAACCAGGATGTGTGACAGTACTGCAAAACGTGTGACACATGTCAATGGGTAGGTAAGCAGGGGGACCACCCTAAGGCCAGACTTATGTCCATGCCTATTATTGGGCAGCCCTTTTACAGCATAGCTGTTGACATTGTGGGTCCCTTGGCCAGGCCTAGTCCATCCAGCAAGAAGTATATTCTCACCATGGTGGACTATGCCACCCATTACCCAGAGACAGTAGCTATGTCCAACATTGAAGCAGAGACAGTAGCTGATGCCCTGGTTAAAATATTTACTAGAGTATGGTTCCCTAAGAAGATTCTCTCTGACCAGGGAACCCAGTTTACTGCTGTGCTCACCCAGCAGTTGTGGAAGGTGTGCAATATTAAGCCCTTGCTGAGCTCACCTTACCACCCCCAGACTAATGGTCTCTGCAAGCGCTTTAACGTGACCCTCAAGAAAATGCTAAGGAGCTTTTTAGATGCTTGCAGAGACTGTGAGAGATTCCTGCCTCACCTGTTATTTGCGTACAGAGAGGTACCCCAGGAATCTACTGGGTTCTCTCTCTTTGAGTCACTCTATGGGAGAAGGGTCCGGGGACCCCTCAATCTAATTAGAGGACACTGGGAGGGAGAGACAGAGCAGGAGGGGACCCCCATAGTGCCCTATGTTCTGGAACTCAGGGACCGCATGGAGCAACTGTCTCTGATGGTAAGGAAGAATCTCCAGGCGGCCCAGGGGAGACAGAAGAGATGGTACGATTGGGGGGCTCGACATCGTATCTTCCAGGTTGGGCAGAAGGTCTTATTGCCTGTAAAGACCGACAAGATGCAGGCATCTTGGCAGGGCCCGTATAAAGTAGTAGCCCAGGTATGTGATACTACCTATGTTATTGCCAGCTGTGCAGATGAAAGAATCCAGCGAACCTTTCATGTGAACATGCTAAAGGAGTATCAGGAATGGCAGGAGGATGTTGCTGCAGTATGTGCCCCTACTGCAGACGACTCCGAAAGTTTACCCCTCCCTGACTTACTAGAAAAAGACCCCCAGACTGACCTCATTAGCCTCTTACAGCTAGGGGACTGGTTAAGCCCCACAAAGAAGGAACAGGCTAAGCGGCTTCTGTGGGAGAAACAGACGACTTTCTCCCAAAAACTGGGCTACATGATCCTGGCTGTCCATAAGGTAGAGACCCCTGGACAAGCACCCCTTCAACAGCCCCCCTACCATATCCCTGAAGCAGTTCGAGAAGGAATGTGGAAGGAGATACAGGAGATGATTCAGTTAGGAGTCATTGATCCCTCTGGCAGCCCTTGGGCCTCGCCTGTAATCCTGGTGCCTAAGAAAGACGGAAATACTCGGTTCTGCATGGACTACAGGCGACTCAATGAGAAGACCACCACGGACTCCTACCCGATGCCCAGGGTAGATGAACGTCTAGATCGTATAGTCAGGGGATGTTATTTAACTACAATAGACCTGTGTAAGGGCCATTGGCAGATTCCCCTGGCCGAGGATGCTATCCCCCAAGTCGGCATTTGTTACCCCGTTTGGCCTGTACCAGTCTAAGGTCATGCCATTCGGGATGAAAAATGCCCCGGCTACCTTCCAATATATGGTGGATAGGCTCCTCGATGGCTTGCAGGATTTTGCATGTGCATACCTGGATGACATTGCGATCTACAGTGGGTCTTGGGAGGAGCACCTAGTTCATGTAGGGGTGGTCTTGGACAAGATTTTGGCCTCAGACCTGACCTTGAAACCAGACAAGTGCCATCTAGGTATGGCGGAGGTGCAGTACCTGGGACACCGAGTAGGGTGTGGGAACCAGAGACCAGAGTCAGCCAAGGAAGAGGCAGTAGCTAACTGGCTGACACCCCGTACTAAGACCCAGGTATTAACCTTCTTGGGGACTGCAGGGTACTACCGATGTTTTGTCCCTGATTATAGTACTATCGCCAAGCCCCTGACTGACCTGACAAAAAACAATTTACCTAGGCAGGTCCTGTGGTCTCCAGCTTGTGAAACCACGTTTCTAACCCTCAAGCAAGCACTTGTAAATGCCCCTGTCTTGGCTGCCCCAGTACCTAACAAAGGTTTCCTTGTCCACACAGACACTTCCATGTTTGGACTGGGGGCTGTGCTGAGCCAAATCGGGGAGGATGGTGGAGAACACCCTGTCGCATACCTGAGCAGAAAGCTATTACCCCGGGAAGTGGACTATGCAGCAGTGGAGAAAGAGTGCATGGCCCTGCTCTGGGCCCTTAAAAAGTTGAACCGTTATTTGTACGGACAGGAATTTTCATTAGTCACCAACCACAACCCATTGGTCTGGCTTAACCGGGTCTCAGGAGACAATGGCATTCTTACAATTTCACCATCAGCTACCGACCCGGTAAGCAAAATGGCAATGCTGATGGGTTGTCCTGGGAAACAGATGTCACTCCGGCCTCCTTGTTCTGGACATCCCCAAGTTAACCAGAGAAGGATCAAGCTGGGTCTGCCGGAGTGTTCCACAAGGAGGGAGCCATGTGACAGGAGTCATTTTTGGGCACAGGGTGACTGAGAAAAATGAAAATCAGAGGGATGGATAAGGGGTTTTGAAAACGGTATGATTACTTGTATGATGGATGTATGGGATACTGGTAACAAATACTCTGCCAGGTCTGTTGGGAACACAACCAGGTCCTCCAATGCCCACTCATACCCATAAGGGTTATCAGATGTACAAATCTACATATTAGAATATCATATTTAAATAGGAATATAGTGTTTAAATAGATTGAATGGTATTATACAAGAAAGGGAAAGGGACAAAGGGACAAAGGAAATGGATAGGACATGGGAAGGGAAATGGGTGGGAAAGGGATAGTTAGGAGGGGGGAGGGGGACAGGAGAGGAAGATTTAGGAGGGGGAAAGGGGGTGGAAAAGAGGAGGTGGGAAGGGGGAGGGAAAATAGGACCAGAGAGGGAAACAAAAATACCAAGAGGTGACTGTAATCTCACCCGGGCTCAAAATGCAGAAATTAGATAGATGTTGAATATCACATATATGATCCATATAAAACCTAAGGTCCCAGCTCTTAAGGGCTCAATGACAATGTTTTTCTCCTGTGTGATGAGAAAAATCACTCATCATCCCTCAGGCATCCGCTCCCTCCGTTCATCATCCATCTCTGAGACCTGAAGCATCCCAGACATCTTTAAATCACAGCTGTGGCACCTCGAGGCCTCAGACGAGGAGAGGACAACTTTGGTGAAGACTCACAGTTGGCTTTCGAGGAGGTGGAAAGGGGTACAGCTACACCCGACCACCCTCTCACTCTCACCGATATGACATAAAGGCAAGCAGTTCTACCTGTGAACACCTGATGAACTGTAATTTTTTTTTGATAATTTTCAGATTCCAATTGTAGATTTGCTGGATTGGTATAAGGATTTTCGCAATTCATTGCAGTCCTGCAGTGTATCCAATACACCTTAATATACGCTAACTAAACCACCCTCCAAAAAGGGTATGAAAGAGGTGGTTGAAAGCCCCCCTAATATATATTTCTTGTTTTGGGGTATTACTCCTTTAAATATATTGTTGCTCTGAAGTTAGAAGTAAGAGAGATGTTTCGATAGAAGAGATTGAAGTCTTGGTTTAGTTTTATGTTAACCACAAAACTAGCGCCTGGGTCAAAGTGATGTGATAGCCTGTGTATTGTTATAAAAGCTGTTATAAAAACTGTCTGAACAAGAATATATAGAATGTATAGATCTAATAATCTGTGTTGGGTCACTTTTATAAGTACATTGTTCTCTGCGCAGAATGTGGGTGTGGTGAAATAAGGAGTGACGGCAACAATAATAAGGTAAGATTAATAATAATAAGGTAATAGCTAGGATTAGAGTTTATAGGATCCAGAAGTATCCTATCAGGGGAAATATCACAAACAACATCCACCTGGCTCCTTTTGCACCCCAGCACACACTAAGAGCTCTGGAAAAGGATAATGAAAACAATTGAGTGTTGTAGTCTTTTGGAAACTCAATTGGTCTTTTATCTACTGCAGACTTCCTCTTTTATGAGGCCACGGTTGGTATGTTAAGATATACCATTTATGTTTGTAAAGTGAAACTTTACTTTATGTTTTTCATGCAACGAATCTGGTTGCTAAGACAAAATGTGTCTCCTCCTCCTAATAGGAAGAGATTCAGGTTTTGAGCTTATTCAACAACTGGCTGATCCAGAAGGCCAATATCTCTTTTTTAAAGGGAAAATTGGGAATCTACCAAACACTTTAGCCAACATATCTCTTTTTGCAGCAAAATCAATGATGAGTTGACCTGGTTTGCCTCTGGGTGCCTTATCCTGGGGGGGGATTCAAATATTCACCTGGACCCTCTTCAGGATATCGCAAACGCAAGTCAGCCATTGTCTTTCAAATACTCATAAGAATTAAGGTATTACTGAATTCCTTGACCTTGGAAAAGGGAGAGATTTTGCTTATTAGCCCACTGTCCACAATAAACATTCACGCATAGACTACATTTTAGTTTCCCAAAGAGATCGGACATCCTTATTAGAGGCACAAATAGGGATTCAGACATTCTCAGATCATGCTCCCATATCAATTTTGCTACAATTACATAATATTCCTACCAAATCATACACATGACAACTTAATCCCACACTGTGGACAGATCCCTTGACCATGACACACATTTCAGATACTGTGATTCAACACTATTTAGAACAAAGTGGGTTACCTAGTTTGAACGCTTCAGAGGCTGAAGACCTTCATAAGAGAATCAAAATGAAGAAATAATACAGGCAATCAAAACATTGAAATCTGGCAAGATCCTGGGCCCAGATGTTTTTTCAGCTATCTATTACAAAATCTTCACAGCATTAATCTCAAACCTTGCTTTACACATTAAACTCCCTGAAAAACCCACAAACAATCCCACATTTCTTTTACAATGGCCCATATTACTATGTTGCCCAAACCTGGCAAGAACCCTGCTGATTGCACAAGTTATAGGCCAATATCTTTGCTCAATTTAGACATGAAATGCAAAGATCATAGCAACAAGGCTTCACAAGCATCTCGCAGGGCTTATTTGCCCAGAACAAACAGGCTTCATGCCAGGTAGGGAGGCACAAGATAATCTTACTAAGGCATTGAACATTATTCACCTCCTCAAAGGACACAAAGAAGAAGGTCTTGTCCTATATACAGATGCAGAGAAGGCCTTCCATAGGGTAGCCTGGAAATTCATGCTCTCGGTTTGCACACACATTGGCCTACGGCCTAATATGCTAAAATATGTGCTAAAATGGATTTTGTCGTTATATCAAAACCCAACAGCCAGACTAAAAATCAATGGTACACTTTCAGACCCTGTGCAAATCCATAACCGCACCAGACAGGGTTTCCCACTATCCCTCATATTATTTATCCTTACCCTGGAACCATTCATCTGAACCGTAAACAGAAATATGTCCATTAAGGGAATGAACCTAGGTTCCACACAATGCAAGCTTGCTGCATATGCAGATGACCACCTTTTCTTCCTCGCCCACCCACATCAAACTGTCCCGAACCTCTTGAAAGAATTTGATCTCTACGGATCTTTTTCCATTCTTAAAGTCAACTATCCTAAATCAGAGGCACTTAATATATCACTTACTACTAAAAACTTACAAGATACTCAACTGAACTGTCCTTTCAAATGGGTATTGTCAGCTCTTAAATACCTAGGGATACGGCTTACTCCCAATGTGGCAGATTTATACACACAGAATTTTAAACCTATTCTACAAAAGCTGTGAGTCAAAACCCTTCTCATGGTTTGGCAGGGCTGCAGTAGTGAAGATGACAATATTACCCCAAGTACTGTATCTTTTCCAAAATTTGCCCATAACACTAGGGATGAGCTTTATGTTTAGGTCGAACATGAGTTTGACTTGAACATTGGCTGTTCGCCAGTTCTTCGAAAATCATACATTATGGGGCGTTCGCTCCAAATTGGAACGCCCCATAATGCACTGTGGGAGCGTAGTGCATTGCTGTATGATGATTGGCCAAAGCATGCACCATGACCTGCATGCTTTGGCCAACCCCAGCGCCCTCATCTAAGGGAGCCATAATTGGCCAAAGGCAGGGTGCCTTTAGCCAATCATGGCTCAGGGGGACTAAGTCCACACCCCACACTATATAAGGCTGCCTGCACATCAGCCCTGTGTAGTGTGTTGTTGGCATGGATGGAGCGAGAGTATCATTTAGATTGAGCAGGCAGGCAGGCAGGTTATTCAGTTAGCTGCAGTGTATTTAATATATATATACAGACAGTCTCGTATATACAGTATTTCACAAAAGTGAGTACACCCCTCACATTTTTGTAAATATTTTATCATATCTTTTCATGTGACAACACTGAAGAAATGACACTTTGCTACAATGTAAAGTAGTGAGTGTACAGCTTGTATAACAGTGTAATTTTGCCATCCCCAGAAAATAACTCAACACACAACCATTAATGTCTAAACCGCTGCAACAAAAGTGAGTGCACCCCTAAGTGAAAATTTCCAAATTGGGCCCAATTAGCCATTTTCCCTCCCCGATGTCATGTGACTTGTTAGTGTTACAAGGTCTTAGGTTTGAGTGGTGAGCAGGTGTGTTAAATTTGGAGTTATTGCTCTCACTCTCTCATACTGGTCACTGGAAGTTCAACATGGCACCTCATGGCAAAGAACTCTCTGAGAATCTGAAAAAAAAGAATTGTTGCTCTACACAAAGATGGCTTAGGCTATAAGAAGATTGCCAAGACCCTGAAACTGACCTGCATCACGGTGGCAAAAACCAGACAGTGGTTTACCAGGACAGGTTCCACTCAAAACAGGCCTCACCATGGTCCACCAAAGAAGTTGAGTGCACATGCTCAGCATCATATTCAGAGGTTGGCTTCGGGAAATAGATGTATGAGTGCTGCCAGCATTGCTGCAGAGGTTGAAGGGGTGGGGGGTCAGCCTGTCAGTGCTCAGACCATACGCCACACACTGCAACAAATTGGTCTAAAAGGCTGTCTTCCCAGAAGGAAGCCTCTTCTGAATGAATGATTTGTATAGCGCTGCAAATGCGAACTGAATCGCCTCAAGGTGCTGGATCCATCCTGTGTTGTCCAGCTTCTTAGAACAGGTAGGTCTTGAGTTTTTTTCTGAAAGCCTGATGGTTTTCTTCCATGCAGATGTAAGTCGGTAGAGCGTTCCATAGCCGTGGTCCTTGGACTGCGAATCTTCGTTCTCCCTTTGATTTGTAGTAGGATTTGGGAATGAGGAGGAGGTTTTGGTTAGATGATCAAAGACTGCAATTGGGTGTGTAGTGTTTTATTTTCTCACGTAGGTACTGAGGAGCGTTTCCTTGTATGCATTTGTGGGTGAGGCAGAGGGTCTTGAATGTGATCTGATTCTTTACATTTAGCCAATGTAGGCTCCTCGGGAAGGGGAGATGGATTCCCAGGGTTTTTTTCCTGTTAGCAGTCTTGCCGCCGTGTTTTGGATGAGTTGTAAGCGTGCAAGTTGATATTGGGGTAGTCCTATGTAGGGGGAGTTTGTGTAGTTGAGTCGGGAATTAATGATTGTTCCAACTACTGCTGCTTTGTCCTCTTCTGGAATGAAGGGGATGAGTTTACGCAGCAGGCGGAGGAGATAGTGAGATCCGCTGACTACTGATCCTATGTATGAATCCATTGACATTTTTGAGTCAAAGATGACTCCGAGGGGGGGCGCGGCCTGGCGCGCAACGGAGATGGCGGCCTTCTAGAGGCGCTCCGGAGGTTTCGCAGCCTACAGCCCCTCCATCGGCACTCTGCACCTTATCACGAGCGAACTGAGCTATAGAACACCCCACACCAGATCCCACCGATCATCGGCTACTCACCAGGGGAGAAATATCTCAGAGATATTTAAAAATCAGACACTCGCACAGAACAGCACGCCTGGAGACAAGATGGTGCCGAGCCATGCTGCAGAGAATTTCAGTGAGGACTCACAGTCAGCGCCGGACGACAATGGTAGTGGATCTTCACACCCCAATCTTCCCCTCACCTATGCTGACATGGCCATCATTGCAGCAGACATTAAATCATCCTTTTCTGCAGCTATGACTGACCTAAAATCCAGCCTGCTGGTTCTAAATGAGAGAGTGACTACCGCTGAAATGACTGGAAAACACAGAGACAAGGCCATCAGCAGATTAGACAGAATATCGGTCTCCTATACAAACCACTTAATAAAAATGAATACACCTGGAAGACCTCGACAATAGAGGGAGATGCAAAAATATCAGGGTACGGGGGATCCCCGAAACAGTGGACAGTGACCAAATCATTCCAGCCCTGCAAAGAGTCTTTCATAGCCTATTAGTATGACCGGAGGACACTGTGATAAAGTTTGTCAGGGCACACAGAGCCCTGAGAGCAAGAGGCCCTGACACCATGCCCCCTCATGATGTGATATGCTGCCTGCAAAATTTCACATTGAAAGAAGAAATCATGCAGAAAGCACGACCGGATCATTTTCAACGGCGAAAACATCATGCTTTTCCATGATCTATCCCAGACCACGTTGAAGAATCGCAGGGCCCTGCGACCCCATCTGGACAAGTTACGCGAGAAAGATCTTCGTTACACATGGCAATTCCCTTTTGCACTACTAGTAACACATAATGGCAGGCAACACATCCTGAGATCCCCTGAAGACCTAACAGAATATTGTACCGCACTCCACCTGGGTTAAGTGGACCTCCCTGAGTGGTATCAAGAATTCTGGGATCCCCCTCTGGAAAGAAGTCCACCCAGCTCACCATTTGTTTCCCTTGAGAAGCATTTATCCAAAAAAATGAAACAAAACAGACAAGGTGGTTCGCTTGCAGGTACTCCTTGTAACAACAGAGCCCACTCCTCAAGAGCCCTGGAAGATGCTTCATCACTACAACACAGTTAATGACAACTAGGAAGAAACACTTGACTTTCAGCAAGTTACTTTTATCGACTATAAGTTTCACATAACCTTAAATAATCTGGTTTTTGCTCTTTTCAGGAGCGGAAGTTGACTGCGTTTTTGTTTTTGTTACCACTTAATCTTCTCACTCCCTGGGGCATACTGTGTCTCCCAACACCTCTGACCTTATCAGCCTGTAGCCGGCTGGCAAATATATTCCACTTATATGGTGAGAATTACATTTGAGTCTCTCCACTCCATAGCCCAGCGCTTTGGTGAATAACCTGATCAGCTATTGGGACTTTGGACTCCACGCAGAATCTTTCTAAAAGACTGAGGAAACGAGATATGTTCATCATTGTGCTGATCATTTAACTATTTAGATGACAACATAGTACTAGACTTATCCAAATTATCATTCATAGGGTCTATGCTGGGCTTTCTGCTGTTTCAACATATAGCCTACACCCAGATGACCCTCGAGACATCCCGCAGTTTTAGTCAAGAATGACAATATTCATACTGCCCCTGTTACATACATGCTTGCTCCACCTTACCTAGATCTCCCTAAGTGGGAGATCTGATTTGGCTTTATGCCACCTCCTGATACTTCCACTCTATAACATGTTTGACTGGTTGTAACTTTCCTCTGTTAGCTTGGAATGATTACAAATGTTTTACCCAAGCAAAATCTGTTGTAAGTTAACCTTTAGCGGCGCACGTCTATTTCTCTGTCCTGAAGTTCACGACAGATTTAAAATGACTTCCCTGAGTTTTGTTGATGACTATGCAACCTAGTTTAGACCAGAGTGTACACTGCTCCTATTATATAATATCCCTTAACTATGTCAGCTCTTACTGCTCAAGCCCTGAAGTGCCGCAGGACTTCATACAGGAGACACACTTCAAATCCCACAAGACGCCCAGGCTCACTGATTTATATTTTAAGGAAGCACATCACACAACGAACGATGTGACTAAATCTAAAGGGGTCTCAATCCTTATCAGCAGGGAAGCCCCCTTTGAATTGACCGAAAAATTGACAGACCCAAATGGAAGATTTATCTTTCTCAAAGGAAAATACAACAATTGCCCCATAACACTAGCTAACGTATATTTTCCCAACACATCACATTTACCATTCTCTGATTGATAAGGGAGTTGGAGAGCTTTAGCTCCAGCTGCCTTATCCTGGGAGGGGATTTCAACCTTCCTTTGAACCCCTTAGCTGACACCTCCACGGGTATAACCTACATTATCTACAAGATCCTAAAAAAATATCAAAGCGCTGTTAAACTCTCTACACCTCATAGACTCATGGAGATACCTTCACCCAGAAGGTAAAGATTTCACATCTTATTCAATACCCCATGCCAGACACTCTAGGATTGACTGCATTTTCATTTCCCGCAGAGACCTTCACATCATCTCAGAAGCACACATAGGACTACGGTCCTTATCGGACCATGCCCCAATCTCATTATCATTGACCCTAACAGCCCCCTCTAAAAAATCCAACACCTGGAGACTGAATTCCTCTATCCTAACGTACCCAGTGTTGTTGCCGGAGATTACTTCAATATTGAAGGAATTTTTTGTAAATAACACATTGCCTGACACAGACCCTTTAATGATATGGGAGGCACACAAGTGTTCTATTAGAGGAGATCTGATTAGAATGGGGGCCCGACACAAAAGAGACAGAGAAAAAGAAATTACCAAACTCACTGATAAAATAATGAAACTTGAGACTCTTCACAAACAATCCCTAACAACACAAACTGCAACCGAACTACTGGAAACTAGGAAGACATTGCAGCAAACACTGGAGGCCACCTCCAAACGATTCCTATTTTTTAAGAAAAAAATCTATTATGAATATGGTGACAAATCGGGAAAGTTTCTAGCAAGAGCACTGAAGGGACCCGACACAAAAAAAACATTCCGGGTATCACTAATAAGGAAGGGACCCTAGACATATCTGATGATCTAATCGCCCAACACTTCCACGAGTATTATACCAAACTTTATAATTTACCAACACAACACAGGTGTACAAGGAAACAGAAAACAAATCATACAAGACTACCTAATCTCTTCCAAACTTCCTAAATGCTTTAAAACGGACATTGGACTCATAGACCAACCCATAGACCCGATAGAAATACAGAATGCAATCAAAGACCTAAAAACAGAAAAGAGCCCTGGACCAGATGGCATTTCATCCATCTATTATAAAACATTTATAGATATCTTTACAAACCCTCTCATGAAGGCACTTAATTCTTTTTCGAGTTCCATGGAAGTTCCTACAACTTTCCTATCAGCCCATATAGCAGTCATACCCAAGCAGAATAAGGATCCAACACAATGCACAAGCTACAGACCAATCCCATTACTCAACTTAGATGTGAAGCTAATGACAAAAATCATAGCTAACAGACTAATGCCCCATACACACGGTCGGACTTTGTTCGGACATTCCGACAACAAAATCCTAGGATTTTTTCCAACGGATGTTGGCTCAAACTTGTCTTGCATACACACGGTCACACAAAGTTGTCGGAAAATCCGATCGTTCTGAACGCGGTGACGTAAAACACGTACGTCTGGACTGTAAACGGGGAAGTGGCCAATAGCTTTCATCTCTTTATTTATTCTGAGCATGCGTGGCACTTTGTCCGTCAGATTTGTGTACACACGATCGGAATTTCCGACAACGGATTTTATTGTCAGAAAATTTTATCTCCTGCTCTCCAACTTTGTGTGTCGGAAAATCCGATGGAAAATGTCCGATGGAGCCCACACACGGTCGGAATTTCCGACAACACGCTCCGATCGGACATTTTCCATCGGAAAATCCGACCGTGTGTACGGGGCATAAAACCTTTATTACACAAATTGATTGGTCCTGAACAGGCGGGATTCATGCCTGGAAGAGAGGCAAAAGACAAAGTCACAAAATCACTTAACTAATATATGCCGCCCAATGGCGAAAGATCGAGGGCTTTCTCCTGTCCACTGACACGGAGAAGGCCTTTGATCGAGTAGCCTGGGACTTCATGCTAGAAACAGCACTATATAAAAATCCTTCGGCAAGACTAAAAATCAATGGGTCCTTATCTGACACGGTACATATTACTAATGGTACAAGACAGGGATACACCCTTTCACCTATACTTTCCATTTTAACACTTGAATCCTTCATTAGAAGACTGAAATTAAACTCTGATTTACACGGTTTCCAAATAGGAAATAAAGAATATAAAATAGCCGCGGATGATCTCCTTTTTTTTTTTTGACAAGACCGCACATCTCACTACCAAACCTGATGACAGAATTTTCCCATTTTGGATTTATTTCCAATCTCAAAATTAATAAAATTAAACAAAATCGGAAGCAATGAATATCAATGTCCCAGCTACAGCTTTAAAAGCCCTACAAGATAACTGCCCCTTCAAATGGGAAACCTTAGGGCTCCAATATCTTGGGATTTGGCTGACACCCCAACTCTCCCAAGTTTTTGAAAAAAAATTCCTCCATATGCTTAAAGCGACCTGTGTTCCATACCCTTGAGGTTCTCTCCTTGGATACCTTTGGCTAAATACCCTTCAGACATAAAACAACACTCTTTAATAAACACCACCCTCTCAATCTTTCATCTGTCCACTAAAAATCCTGATATATCTACCAAACTAAGCCCACTCACCCCACTTCAATATAACCCTGACTTTCCCCCAGGACTCAGAAACAGTTTACTGAAATCTACAGAGTCAAACATCACAATCCTTGCCAAACATTGTTTTCATGACAAACTGATAAAAGACTTTGATGCACTTAAATCAGACACTCTTACGCCAAACCTACCACTATGGAACTATTTCCAGATCAAAAGCTTTGTCAATAACGCCAAACGCAGAGATCACTTTAGCAGACACCTAACAGAAATGGAATCAGTGTGCCTGAAAGGTGCTTACACTCCAAGAGCCACATCCCTATCATATGCCTGGTTGCAACAACCCGTCTGCCGACAGATTCAGAGAAAGCTGGTCAAAAGATCTTGGTATAGACATTTTGGATAGACAATGGCAGAAAGCTTGCATACTAGCGCACAAATGCTCACTCAGTCCCAGAATGCAGGAAACATCATTTAAACTCCTCTCTCAATGGTATGCCACACCAGCTAAGCTAAATAAATGGTACCCACAAACGTCGGACTTATGCTGGCGATGTCAGAAAGACAAAAGGACCCTTCTCCACATTTGGTGGCAATGCCCCATAATATCCTCATTCTGGTCTGAGGTGAGCAAAGTCATCCGCCTAATCACAGAAACCACATTAAGTCTGGATGCAGCATAATGCTTACTCTATGTCACAAAATTCTCTTAAAAAATACAAAAACTCTTTATCCAGACACTTGCTCAATGCAGCCAAATCTCTAATTCCATTACATTGGAAATCTACCAATATCCCATCCATTAGAGTTTGGTTACACAAAATCATAGACATCTCTGACATGGAGGAGACAATAGCACAATCTAACGACTCGATTGAATGTTACCACAAGACTTGGTCTTCCTGGTTTGCTTTTAGGTACTCAAAAGATTTTGAGGATCTGAAGGTGGAAAAACTACTATAACTTACAGTTATAGCACAAATAAGTGAATCATAACTGTGTCTAACCGCTATATATACGACAGACTCAAGAACTGATAACTTGGCTACTAAACAACCCAAAGAAGTAGACTAGGGCCACACCTGCACGTGTCAGAATACCTAGTATCAATAATATACAATACGAATAACATTACAACTACTTAAAAACCACTTCATCTCTTACTCCTCTCCTCTCACTCCTCCCTATTACCTCCATCCTACCTCACCCGTCCTCCCCACCCTACAAATACCTATTTCTTTACTCTAATCTCTAATGTATTCTTTTTTAACCCAACCTAACCTTCCAATACACAATAAGAATAATTCTAATCTTCCTAATTTAGAATATGATCCATCAGTATTCTGAATCAAATCTAAAAATCATTAATACCTGGATGTTTTATTTCTTTCCATGTTACCAATGGAACACATTTATTTTATTCATCTACATGTTAACTACTGTATATCAATGCATATTCAATGTACGATTATATTCTTCAATAAACTTTAAATAAAAAAAAAAAGATGACTCCGAGACTCTTGGCTTTGGTGCTTGGAGAGATGGTCAGTCCAAGGATGGTGGGAGGTGTCCATGGGGTCTTAGTTTTGGAATTTTGGTTTGCGTGTAGAAGAAGAAGCTCTGTTTTTGATCCGTTGAGTTTGAGGGAGCTAGTGATCATCCAGTCATCTATCAAAGTGAGGCATTTTTCTAGTCGCTGATGATGGTCTTTTTGTCCAGTGATACGAAAGTAGAGTTGAGTGTCATCAGCGTATGAGTGGAAGCAGAGGTCTGATATACTGATGATTTTGAGGAGTGGGTGGATATAGATGTTGAAGAGCACTGGCGACAAGGGTGAACCTTGAGGGACTCCACAAGAGATTGTGCGGGTTTCAGAGGGGAATGCTCCAAGTTTCACTGTCTGAGAACGATTTCATAAGAAGGATGCGAACCATTGTAGATCTGAATCTGTGACTCCTGCTACTTCTGTGAGGCGAATGAGTAGAGTATTGTGGTCCACTGTATCGAACGCTGCACTGAGGTCCAACAGTACCAGGAGACATGATTCTCCATCACCTGCTGCTTCAAGGGCGTCGTCCCATATTTTGAGAAGTGCCATTTCTGTGCCATGGCCTGGGCGGAAGCCTGATTGCAGAGGGTCCAAAAGTTTGTGTGTGTTCAGGTGGTGTTGTAGCTGTTGTACTACTGCTTTCTCCATAGTCTTGGAGATGGTATTAAGGCTTGTTATCGGTCTGCAGTAGTTAGGGTCCTTAGGGTCGAGGTTGGGTTTCTTTAGCAGGGTTTTTACGATGCTTTGCTTGAGGGCGATCGGAACAGTCCCTTCTTTGAACAACTGATTTATGAGGTGTGTTATGGTAGGAGCCAAAATGTCGGAACATTCTTTCAGGAGTTTTGTGGAAATTATGTCATTTGGTGATGTGCTGTCTTGGAGGCTTCTGATGATGTTTTTGGTGGTGTCAGTGGTGATTGGGGTCAGAGAAAAGTTCGGTGATTGTGTGATGTTCATGTCGATATCCTCTTTTTGCTTTGGTGGAATGAAATTGGTTGTTTTTTTCTGTTGAATTGTTTTCCGAATGTTGTCAATTTTGCCGATGAAAAAATCTGATAACTCATTGCAGAATTATTGAGTGTCATTTGCTGGGGGCTCTAAGCCGGTAGGGTTCATCGACTGAGTGACTATTTTGAAAAGTTCCTGAGGGCGGTTTAGGGCAGATGAGTTGGTGTTCGAGAAATGTTCTTTTTTAGATTTGAAGATTGCTTTGTGGTATTTGTCAGTGAGTGCTTTGTAGATTGTGTGGTTTTCCTTGGTAGGATTTCTTCTCCATGCTGTTTCAGCTCTTCTGCGTTCTTGCTTGTGTAGAGTGAGAGTGCCATTAAACCATCCCAAGTTTTTTTGTGGATGAGTGTTCTGCGTTTTGGAGCCACTGAGTCTGCTGTTTGTAGAAATGCCTTGTTTAGGGAGTTGAGTGTTTGTTCCGTTGAGTGGTTTAAATTTAGCATTGCAATTTTGTTTGATAATGTGGTTTTGAAGAGTTCGGAATGTAGTTTCTTCTGAGATCTGGTCCAGTGTGTTGTTGTTGCATGTTTCGGTTTTTGGGAGGGTGGAGTTCATGGTGATTTTAAATTTGACAGCATGGTGGTCCATCCATGGTAGCGGTATGTTGTTGAATATGTTGATGTCCATATTTTGTTTGAAGATGAGGTCCAGAGTGTGTCCTGAACCATGCATGGGAGCCTTTATCACCTGCTGAAGACCTAGCTCTTCCAGTTAGTTAATGCAGGTGGTAGTGATAGGGTCTTGGGTAGAGTTTGCCCAGAGGTTAAAGTCCCCAAGTACCAGAAAGTTTTTGGTTTTCAGGGTGTGTATTGAAATGAATTCAGTGAGGGGTGTAAGGAGATTAGTCTTCGGTCCTGGTGGTCTGTAGCATAGTAGTATGTGAATGGTGTCTTGGGGTGTTGTTTGAAGATGTAGAGTAAGTGTCTCCATGAAAGGCACTGAGTTCTGTAAAGTTGGTTTGGTGAACACAAGGTGAGATTTGAAGATCACTGCTAGGCCTCCTCCTTTTTTCCTGTTCTATGCTCAGTTAGGATACTGTAGTTCTCAGGCACAAATTCAGTTAGAATGGGTGTTAGTCAGCTTTCCGTGATGAAGAGGCAATCTATGTTGTTTTGGGTGATGAAGTTGTGGACTTCCAGTCTGTGTTTGACTGCAGATCTAGTGTTAATCATGGCGCATGCTAATTGTTGTGGTTGAATTGGTGTCTTCCTGTGTTTGATGGTTGATTGTAGGTTGGGCCTTAGTAATTGTTCTTTTCATAGGATTTTTTGAATGGAGGTTGGTAATGTTGAGGTGGTATTTCTTAGCCTGTGGAAAACTTCTGCTGAGTATTTGAAGTTGCACATGGCGCAAAAAAAAGTTGATGGTGGTAGGATGAATGCGATAATGATACTGATGTAGCACCGATGATGTTGCTGAGAAGATGATGGTCCTGAAGGATGCCGCTGATAATAGCGGTGGTGTGTTGAGGTGCTGATGATGGTGCGAATAGTACTGGTGGTGGTGATGGAGGGGCGCCCACTGACCTAACCGCTCTCCCATTGATCCAGAGGAAGGCAAAAAACCCTAGCTGTGCTGGCCAATTGCTACAGTAGAGGAAAAAAATCCTTCCTGACTCCCCGAGAGGCGGTCGGACCGGAGGACCCTGGATCAACTGCTAAGGGTGATGCCCCAAGTGCTTACCTGACCAGGGATAGTCCAGAGAAGAAGAAGAGAGGAGAGGAGATGGGGGGGGACTGGAGGACAGAAGGAGAGGGCACTAGGGGCCTAGGCCCTACTTACCGGTACTGCAGCCTTGTCTGGGTGGATCAAGATGCAAAAACATATTTCAGGGGCACACCCTACAATGCGTTTAAATTCAAGATGGTGCTGCTATAAGACCTACAAACAGTACAAAATATATTACAGCGCACACATTCAAGAATGACATTTCCTGCAAGGCTAGTTAAAAACACCTGAACACATTAAAAAAATACGGGGGTTTGGTCACACTAGAATGACAGGTGTTTCTAACTAGCCTTGCAGGAAATGTCATTCTTGAATGTGTGCGCTGTAATATATTTTGTACTGGGTCGATCAAGATAGACGTCAGGGGTAGGCCTGAGCCGTGGTTATCCTGGCTCTCTATTTCACCCGGTGCCACTGCGGGAAGATCCGGTAGCAAAGGAGGAGGCGTTCAGGGGCAGGAAGGGCACGCTGGCCCGCTGAAACAGAAAGTGGGGTGAGCTAGGAGGTATGCCGGCGTGAGCTGGAGCTAGGCCATAGCCAGGGTCTGTTCCTCGTTAGGGATGAGCTTCGAGTTTGAGTCTAACTCATGTTCAACTCGAACATTGGCTGTTCTCCAGTTCGCTGAATAGCGAACAATTTGGGGTGTTCGCGGCAAATTCGAAAGCCACGGAACACCCTTTAAAAGTCTATGGGAGAAATCAAAAGTTCTAATTTTAAAGGCTTATATGCACAGTATTGTCATAAAAAGTGTTTGGGGACCTGGGTCCTGTCCCAGGGGACATGTATCAATGCAAAAAAAGTTTTAAAAACGGCTGTTTTTTTCAGGAGCAGTGATTTTAATAATGCTTAAAGTGAAACAATAAAAGTGTAATATTCCTTTAAATTTCGTACCTGGGGGGTGTCTATAGTATGCCTGTAAAGGGGCGCATGTTTCCCATGTTTAGAACAGTCTGACAGCAAAATGACATTTCAAAGGAAAAAAAGTCATTTTAAACTACTCGCGGCTATTAATGAATTGTCGGTCCGACAATACACATAAAAGTTTATTGATAAAAATGGCATGGGATTTCCCCACAGGGGAACCCCAAACCAAAATTTAAAAAAAAATGGCTTGGGGTTTCCCCTAAATTCCATAACAGGCCCTTCAGGTCTGATATTGATATTAAGGGGAACCCCACGCCAAAATGAAAAAAAAAATGGCGTGGGGGTCCCCCTCAAAATCCATACCAGACCTGAAGGGTCTGGTATGGATTTTAAGGGGAACCCCACACCAAAATTTAAAAAAAAAATTGGCGTGGGGTCCCCCCAAAAATCCATACCAGACCCTTAACCGAGCACGCAACCTGGCAGGCCGCAGGCAAAGAGGGGGGACGAGAGAGCACCCCCCCTTCTAAACCATACCAGGTAATAGGCCCTCAACATTGGGAGGGTGCTTTGGGTTAGCAGCCCCCCAAAGCACCTTGTCCCCATGTTGATGAGGACAAGGGCCTAATCCACACAAGCCTTGGCCGGTGGTTGTGGGGGTCTGCGGGCGGGGGCTTATCGGAATCTGGAAACCCCCTTTAACAAGGGGACCCCCAGATCAGGCCCCCCTGTGTGAAATGGTAATGGGGTACAAAAGTACCCCTACCATTTCACAAAAAAAGTGTAAAACATGTAAAAAATGACAAGAGACAGTTATAGAGTTTTTGACAATTCCTTTATTTAAAGTCTTCTTCTTTCCATCTTCTTCGGGTCTTCTTCCTTCTTCCTTCCTTCTTCCTTTGGTTTCTTCCTCCATCTTTTTCTTCCTCCGATCCTCTGCTTCTTGCTCCGGTGTTCTCGTCTGGCATCTTCCTCCACGGCGTCTTCTTCCCCGCTTCGTTCTTGGGCTGCTCCGCATCCATGGGAGGCTCCCACTGTGTGACGCTTCTCTTCTTCTGACACTTCTTAAATAATGGAGGGTGGGGCCACTCGGTGACCCCGCCCCCCTCTGACGCACGGGGACTTGACGGGGACTTCCCTGTGGCATGCCCCGTGATGTCAGAGGGGGGCAGGGTCACTTTTTACGTAACCGGGTGACCCCGCCCCCTCTGACGTCACAGGGAAAGCCACAGGGAAGTCCCTGTCAAGTCCCCGTGCGTCAGAGGGGGGTGGGGTCAACAGGTGGCCCTGCCCTCCTTTATTTAAGACGTGTCAGAAGAAGAGAAGCTCCACACAGCAGGATGTGGAACGGCCCAAGAATGGAGCAGGGAAGAAGACGCCGTGGAGGAAGATGCCGGATGAGAACACCGGAGCAAGAAGCAGAGGATTGGAGGAAGAAGAAGATGGAGGAAAAAACCGAAGGCAGAAAGAAGGAAGAAGACCCGAAGAAGATGGAACAAAGAAGACTTTAAATGAAGGAAAAAAACTGTCTCTTGTCATTTTTAACATTTTTGACACTTTTTTTGTGAAATGGTAGGGGTACTTTTGTAGCCCATTACCATTTCACACAGGGGGGGTGGGATCTGGGGGTCCCCTTGTTAAAGGGGGCTTCCAGATTAAGATAGGCCCCCCCACCCGCAGACCCCCACAACCACCAGGCAAGGGTTGTGGGGATAAGGCCCTTGTCCTCATCAACATGGGGATAAGGTGCTTTGGGGGGGCCGCTACCCCAAAGCACCCTTCCAATGTTGAGGGCATGTGGCCTGGTATGGTTCAGGAGGGGGGCCGCACTCTCACCCCCCTCTCTTTTCCTGCAGCCTGCCAGGTTGCGTGCTCGGATAAGGGTCTGGTATGGATTTTTGGGGGGACCCCACGCCCTTTTTTTAAAATTTTGGCATAAGGTTCCCCTTAAAATCCGTACCAGACCTGAAGGGTCTGATATGGATTTTGAGGGGGACCCCACGCCATTTTTTTAAAAATTTTGGCGCGGGGTTCCCCTTAATATCCATACCAGACCTGAAGGGCCTGGTGTGGAATTTAGGGGGACCCCCACACCATTTTTTTTTTCAATTTTGGTTCAGGGCTCCCCCATGGGGAAATCTCATGCCGTTTTTTTATCAATGAACTTTTATGTGTATTGTCGGACCGACAATTCATTATAGCCGCTAGTAGTTTTAAATTACTTTTTTCCTTTGAAATGTCATTTTGCTGTCAGACTGTTCTAAACACGGGAAACATGCGCCCCATTACAGGCATACTATAGACACCCCCAAGGTACGAAATTTAAAGGAATATTACACTTTTATTGTTTTACTTTAACCTCTTGCCGACCGCCTAACGCAGATATACTGGGGCAGAATGGCATGGGCAGGCAAAATCACGTGCCCGAGGCTGTCGGCATCGTTAGGGAAGTGATCAATGCTGAGGGGGAGGCCACTCATTCGTGGCCACCCCCTCGCGATCGCTCCCAACGAATGAAAATCTTCCTCTGCTGCTGTAATGTAAACAGCGGCAGAGGAAGTGATGTCATCTCTCCTCGGAAAGCCTTTTCGTTACGGCGCCGAGGAGAGAAGACATCCAAATAAGTCTTCACAAAACTACACTGACAGTAGAACATGCAGGCACACTTTTCGCTCCCCAATCACCCCCCTGCACCCCCGATCACCCCCCTGCACCCCCAGTCACAGTGACACCAATACCAGTTTTTTTTTTTTTTTTACTGATTACAGCATTGGTGTCATTTTGTGACAGTTATAAGTGGTAGGGCAGTTAGTGTTAGGCCCCTTTAAGTCTAGGGTACCCCCCTAACCCCCCAATAAAGTTTTAACCCCTTGATCACCCCACGTCGCCAGTGTCACAAAGCAATCGTTTTTCTGATCACTGTATTAGTGTCACAGACGACGCTAGCTAGGGAGGTAAGTATTTAGGTTCGCCGTCAGCGTTTTATAGCGTCAAGGACCCCAATATACTACCTAATAAAAAGTTTTAACCCCCTGATTGCCCCCTAGTTAACCCTTTCACCAGTGATCTCCGTATAACTGTTAAGGGTGATGCTGGTTAGTTAGTTTGTTTTTTATAGTGTCAGGGCACCCGCCGTTTATTACCTAATAAAGGTTTAACTCCCTGATCACCCGGCGGGTGATACAAGTTAGGTTTTAGGGTCAGATAGGGTCTGCGTCGCACCAGGCAGCATCAGGTTAGTGCCAGTACCGCTAACACCCACGCAAGCAGCATACACCTCCCTTAGTAGAATAGTATCTGAACGGATCAATATCTGATCCGATCAGATCTATACTAGCGTCCCCAGCAGTTTAGGGTTCCTAAAAACACAGTGTTAGCGGCATCAGCCCAGATACCTGCTAGCGCCTGCTTGCCCCTCCACCCGGCCCAGCCCACCCAAGTGCAGTATCGATCGATCACTGTCACTTACAAAACACTAAATAAATAACTGCAGCATTTGCAGAGTCAGGCCTGATCCCTGCGATTGCTAACAGTTTTTCTGGTAGCGTTTGAATCAGTCGCTAACAGTCAGGAGCTTTTTTACCTGTGAGTCTCACTACTGTACCACTAAATTTAGAGCCCAAAATCTCAAATAGAAGGTACAGTAGTGAAGAGGCCTACACGTTTCTGAGCATGAGAGATAGTGAAGAGGAAGTCACTCATCTGTCAGATTCAGGCTCAGAATACGATCCTGTAGACGACAGCGGCTCCATGACAGATAGCTCTGACGACGGAGTTGTGGTCCCTGCCAAGGTCAGGCGTACCCGACCCCAATCTTCTTCTGCAGTTGTTGAGGTACAGGTCCCTCGTATGGAGCAGAGCAGTACTAGCGACGCTTTTCCTTCTGGTGAACTGGCAAGCACCAGCAGCCTAGTACACCCCCGTCGTAGTCAAACCAGCACTGCAGTAACACTTGGTGACGTGGCGAGTCACATAAGTGCAGTTCAAGCTGGTGAGGCGGCAAGCACAAGTAGTGTCCCGCTGCCACCAAGAAGAAGACAAACACAGGCCCATCGTGCCCATAGTGCCCTTCCTACCCACCACTTCTGCAGCACCTGTACTTCCCCCATTCACATCCCCAACCAAATGCAGTCGGCTCCATGAGAGGCATTTTCTTTATGTCCTCCCGAGTACCTCTACCCAACGAACCCCCCAAAAAAGATGTTGTGTCTGCAGCAAGCGCGGATATAGGCATGACACCCGCTATTATTGTCCCTCCTGTCCTGACAATCCTGGTCTTTGCATTGGTGAATGTTTTGAACGCTACTATACACTAGTTGAGTATTAGCATAGGGTACAGCATTGCACAGACTAGGCACACTTTCACAGGGTCTCCCAAGATGCCATCGCATTTTGAGAGACCCGAACCTGGAACCGGTTACAGTTATAAAAGTTACAGTTACAAAAAAAGTGTAAAAAAAAGTAAAAAAACAAAACACAAAAAAAATAAAATAAAAAAAACAAAAATAGTTGTTGTTTTTATTGTTCTCTCTCTCTCTATTCTCTCTCTATTGTTCTGCTCTTTTTTTACTGTATTCTATTCTGCAATGTTTTATTGCTATCATGTTTTATCCTGTTTGCTTTTCAGGTATGTAATTTTTTATACTTTACTGTTTACTGTGTTTTATTGTTAACCATTTTTTTGTTTTCAGGTACGCCATTCAGCTGCAGCGTGGATTTATTTATTTTGACAGCAACAGTGTTTGCTCCCACGATACATAAAGCCGCGACTCCAACGCTGTTGGAGGTGATATATGCCAAAGCATGGGGGCAGCAGGGGCGGTGGAGCGATTTGCTCCTAACTTTTGGGGCAGATGCCCCATGCTTCGGCATATATAAATGGTGCATGTATGCCCATCATTAGAAGTGGGTCGATGAAGGGACGTATTCTAATGGTGGGCATACCCACCGATCAATCTCTTTTTTTCATTCAGCCCACAGGCTGCATAAAAAAAAGATTACAATATATGCCCAACAAGGACCAGCAACGTACTGGTATGTTGCTGGAGTTTGAGTGGTTATACCAGAATGATGCCTGCAGGTTTAGGTATCATCTTGGTATCATTCTTTTCAGCCAGCAGTCGGCTTTCATGTAAAAGCAATCCTAGTGGCTAATTAGCCTCTAGACTGCTTTTACAAGCAGTGGGAGGGAATGTAGGGAATGTCCCCCCCCACCGTCTTCCATGTTTTTCTCTGGCTCTCCTGTCCCAACAGGGAACCTGAGAATGCAGGTGGTTCCACCAGCTGACCATAGAGCTAATCAGAGACCACGAGCATTTCATGACTTAGATTTCGCCGGATGTAAACAGCACCATTGGGAAATAGGAAAGCATATTATCACACTGATCTTGGTGTGGTCAGATGCTTTGAGGACAGAGGAGAGATCTAGGGTCTAATAGACCCCATTTTTTTCAAAAAAGAGTACCTGTCACTACCTATTGCTATCATAGGGGATATTTACATTCCCTGACATAACAATAAAAATGATTAAAAAAATGAAACGAAGAGTTTAAAAATAAGATAAAAAAGCAAAAAAAATAATAAAGAACAAAAAAAAGCACCCCTGTCCCCCCCTGCTCTCGTGCACAGGCGAATGCAAGCGTTGGTCTGGCTTCAAATGTAAACAGCAATTGCACAATGCATGTGAGGTATCACCGCAAAGGTCAGATCGAGAGCTGTAATTTTAGCAGTAGACCTCCTCTGTAAATCTAAAGTGGTAACCTGTAAAGGCTTTTAAAGGTTTTTCAAAATGTGTGTAGTTTGTTGCCACTACACGTTTGTGCGCAATTTTAAAGCATGTCGTGTTTGGTATCCATGTACTCGGCCTAAGATCATCTTTTTTATTTCATCAAGCATTTGAGCAATATAGTGTGTTTTAGTGCATTAAAATGAAAAAAAGTGTGTTTTTGCCCCAAAAAATGCATTTGAAAAATCTCTGCGCAAATACTGTGTGAAAAAAAAAAGAAACACCCACCATTTTAATCTATAGGGCCTTTGCTTTAAAAAATATATAATGTTTGGGGTTCAAAGTAATTTTCTTTAAAAAAAATATATTTTTTCATGTAAACAAATAGTGTCAGAAAGGGCTTTCTCTTCAAGTGGTTAGAAGAGTGGGTGATGTGTGACATAAGCTTCTAAATGTTGTGCATAAAATGCCAGGACAGTTCAAAACCCCCCCAAATGACCCCATTTTGGAAAGTAGACACCCCAAGCTATTTGCTGAGAGGCATGTCGAGTCCATGGAATATTTTATATTGTGACACAAGTTGCGGGAAAAAGACAATTTTTTTTTTTTTTTGCACAAAGTTGTCACTAAATGATATTTTGCTCAAACATGCCATGGGCATATGTGGAATTACACCCCAAAATACATTCTGTCGCTTCTCCTGAGTACGGGGATACCACATGTGTGAGACTTTTTGGGAGCCTAGCTGCGTACGGGACCCCCGAAAACCAAGCACCGCCTTCAGGCTTTCTAAGGGTGTAAATTTTTGATTTCACTCCTCACAGCCTATCACAGTTTCGGTGGCCATGGAGTGCCCAGATGGCGCAAACCCTCCACAAATGACCCCATTTTGGAAAGTAGACACCCCAAGCTATTTGCTGAGAGGTATGGTGAGTATTTTGCAGACCTCGCTTTTTGTCACAAAGTTTTGAAAATTGAAAAAAGAAAAAAACATTTTCTTTTCTTTCTTCATTTTCAAAAACAAATGAGAGCTGCAAAATACTCACCATGCCTCTCAGCAAATAGCTTGGGGTGTCTACTTTCCAAAATGGGGTCATTTGTGGGGGTTTTGTTCCATCTTGGCATTTTATGGCCTTCAAAACTGTGATAGGTAGTGAGGAGTGAAATCAAAAATTTACGCCCTTAGAAATCCTGAAGGCAGTGATTGGTTTTCGGGGCCCCGTACGCAGCTAGGCTCCTGAAAAGTCCCACACATGTGGTATCCCCGTACTCAGGAGAAGCAGCAGAATGTATTTTGGGATGTAATTTCACATATGCCCATGGAATGTTTGAGCAATATATCATTTAGTGACAACTTTGTGCAAAAAAAGTTTGTAATTTTCCCGCTATTTATGGCAAAATATAAAATATTCCATGGACTCAACATGCCTCTCAGGAAATAGCTTGGCGTGTCTACTTTCCAAAATGGGGTAATTTGGGGGGGTTTGAACTGTCCTGGCATTTTATGCCCTTCAAAACTGTGATAGGTAGTGAGGAGTGAAATCAAAAATTTACACCCTTAGAAATCCTGAAGGCGGTGCTTGGTTTTCGGGGCCCCGTACACAGCTAGGCTCCCAAAAAGTCCCACACATGTGGTATCCCCATACTCGGGAGAAGCAGCAGAATGTATTTTGGGGTGCAATTCCACATAGGCCCATGGCCTGTGTGAGCAATATATAATTTAGTGACAACTTTTTGTAAATTTATTTTTTTTGTCATTATTCAATCACTTGGGACAAAAAAATAAATATTCAGTGGGCTCAACATGCCTATTAGCAATTTCCTTGGGGTGTCTACTTTCCAAAATGGGATCATTTGGGGGGGGTTTGCACTGCCCTGCAATTTTAGCTATAATTTTTGCGCAAACCAATAAATATACGCTTATTGACATTTTTTACCAAAGGCATGTGGCTGAATACATTTTGGACTAAATATATGACTAAAATTGAGTTTATTGGATTTTCTTTATAACAAAAAGTAGAAAATATCATTTTTTTTCAAAATTTATTTTTCCATTTATAGCGCAAAAAATAAAAACAGCAGAGGTGATCAAATACCATCAAAAGAAAACTCTTTTTGTGGGAACAAAAGGACACAAATTTTGTTTGGGTACAGCATTGCATGACTGCGCAATTAGCAGTTAAAGTGACGCAGTGCCAAATTGTAAAAAGTGCTCTGGTCAGGAAGGGGGTAAATCCTTTTGGGGATGAAGTGGTTAAGCATTATTAAAATCACTGCTCCTGTAAAAATGGCCATTTTTAAAACTTTTTTGCATTGATACATATCCCCTGGGGCAGGACCCAGGTCCCCAAACACTTTTTATGACAATAACTTCCATATAAGCCTTTAAAATTAGCACTTTTGATTATTCATGTTTGAGTCCCATAGACTTTAACGGTGTTCGTGTGTTCAAACAAATTTTTTTCCTGTTCGCATGTTCTGGTGTGAACCGAACAGGGGGGTGTTCGGCTCATCCCTGTTCCTCATCTAACTAGCTAGAGCAGAGGCGACCAACAGTGGCTGTGGATGGTGCCCAGGTGAGATGAGGTCTGAGTGGGGGTCGGAGTGGGACCGGGTCCCGGTAGAACCTGCTGGGGGGTCCGGGGAATGAGCTCCGGGTGGCCGGTGGAGTGCTGCGGCCACGACTGGGTGGACCAAGATGGCCGCCGAGCTAGGCCAGAGCCGCAGGCTGTCTGGATCTCGGGCTCCTGGTGCTGCTGTGGTCCCATTCGTGGATAGTGGGTAGGGTCTGGACAGAGTGGGTTCCCGGGCCTGCTGAAGAAGGCTGGGTGGGGGGGTGATGCTGCGGGCCGGCACTGGCTGGAGCTAGGCTGGTGCCGCGGTGTGTCCTGTGAGACTGCCCACAGAGGTTGGCGGGCTGGAATCGAGGCATCCGGATGGCGGCGGACGGCGCGATGTGGAGCTGAGGGCTGGGCTGGGCGTGTGGGGTCCTGGGTGGTCCGGGGGGATCCCGTTCCTGTTCCTGGTACACATAGCTGGAGGGGGGTCCTGGTTCAATGCTGCTGGGGGGTCCAGGGAGTCCTGGATGGCTGGATGGCCGGAGCTTCTAACGGAGCTTCTGACAACACGTTCACTCAGGTGCGATGGGTGGGAAGATCTGGCTTGCCATCTTGTGCATCATCTAAAGATGAAACAAACAGACTAAGGACATGGATTACTGGAACCATGTCCTGTGGTCTGATGAGACCAAGATAAACTTATTTGGTTCAGATGGTGTCAAGCGTGTGTGGCGGCAACCAGGTAAAGAGTACAAAGACAGGTGTGTCTTGCTTACAGTCAAGCATGGTGGTGGGATTGTCATGGTCTGGGGCTGCATAAGTGCTACCGGCACTGGGGAGCTACAGTTCATTGAGGGAACCATGAATGCCAACAAGTACTGTGACATACTGAAGCAGAGCATGATCCTCCCTTCGGAGACTGGGCAGAAGGGCAGTATTCCAACATGATAACGGCCCCAAACACACCTCCAAGACAACCACTGCCTTGCTAAAGAAGCTGGGGGTAAATGTGATGGAGTGGCCAAGCATGTCTCCAGACCTAAACCCTATTGAGCATCTGTGGGGCAACCTCAAACAAAAGGTGGAGGAGCGCACCCTAACATCCACCAGCTCCGTGATGTCGTCATGGAGGAGTGGAAGAGGACTCCAGTGGCAACCTGTGAAGCTCTGGTGAACTCCATGCTAGGAGGGTTAAGACAGTACTAGAAAAATATGGTGGCCACACAAAATATTGACACTTTGGACCCAATTTGGACATTTTCACTTAGGGGTGTACTCACTTTTGTTGCCAGCGGTTTAGAAATTAATGACTGTGTGTTGAGTTATTTTGAGGGGACAGCAAATTTACACTGTTATAAAAGCTGTACACTCACTAATTTACATTGTAGAAAAGTGTAATTTCTTCAGTGTTGTCACATGAAAAGATATAATATAATATTTACAAAAATGTGAGGGGTGTACTCACTTTTGTGAGATACTGTATATATATATATATATATATATATATATATCCACTGCATCCAGTTTAGCTTAATCTGACTGCAGACCGTTCCTGGTGTACTTTTTCTAATATACTTCAGGCAGGCAGTTTATTCAGTTAGATGCAGTGTATTTAATATATATATATATATATATATATATATACAGCCAGTCTTGT
Organism: Aquarana catesbeiana; assembly: GCF_042186555.1. Classification (NCBI taxonomy): domain Eukaryota; kingdom Metazoa; phylum Chordata; class Amphibia; order Anura; family Ranidae; genus Aquarana; species Aquarana catesbeiana. The sequence goes on from NC_133328.1 coordinate 285,063,386, forward strand.
GTATATATATATATATATATATATATATATATATATATATATATATATATATATATATATATATATCCACTGCATCCAGTTTATCTATATCTGACTGCATTCCTGGTGTACTTTTTCCAGTATACTTCAGGCGGTGTACACAGTATACAGTACCGTGCTCCCATAGTGCAGTTTCTACTACTTTTCTGTTGATGTACACAGTACCGTGCACCCCCAGTGCAGTTGCTACTACTTTTATGGTGGTGTACACAGTACATACAGTGCACCCATAGTTGTTATTATACTTCTGGTGGTGTACACAATACCGTGCACCCCTAGTGCAGTTGCTACTACTTTTCTGGTGGTGTGCACAATACATACAGTGCACCCATAGTTGTTATTACACTTTTGTTGGTGTACACAGTACCATGCACCCATAGTACCCATCAACAGTCACTCCTTCCCTAGCCCCACCATCATACATGGAGGAGTCCCCTGAACTATTTGACCACAGTGTCACATACATGCTGCAGGAGGATGCGCAGCGATTTGAAGGCTCTGATGATGGTACCCAGGTTGAGGAAGGGAGTAACATGAGCCTAGAGAGAGAGGGTGCCCAAGAAGGTCAAGAAATTGGCAGTCATGTTCCTCCAGCTGCAGCATACTGCCAAGTTGCTCTCAAGTTTGCACTCTGCAAGTGCAGGGCGCTGCTGACTCCCCGCTGCCTTTAAAAGTTCTTTGGTGTGGGCTTTTTTCGACACATGTGCAGCAGATTGCACCGTTGCTGTTTGCAACCTATGTCTGAAGTGGATCAAGCGTGGCCAGAACAGCAGCTGCTTGGGCACCACATGCTTGACCAGACATATGACGACCTATCATGCAGTCTGTTGGCAACAGCACTTGAAAGACCCACATCAAAGAAAAATGCAGACTTCTTCTTGCTCCTCATCTGGGACCTCCAGTCCTTTCAAAAACCTGCACCAAGAGGAATGAAGGTATAGCAAAAGGTGTTCCAAGTACTTGCAGCCAATATTCTAGCAGTACACCACCATCTGATTTTAGCAGGCAAATTTCCCTATCCCAGTTGCTGAACCGTAAAAAGAAATTCGGTCCCAGCCATTTGCATGCTCAGCATCTAAATGATAGCACTGTTGGTAGACTCTGTTGGTAGACTCTGCCCCCTTTCGTGAATTTGTGAAATGTGCTGTATCTCAGTAGCAGGTTCCAAAACACCATTTCTTTTCACAGAAGGCCAATCCGACTCTCTACCGGCATGTGGAAGGCAATGTTTTGGCCTCATTAGACAGGGCGGTCAGAAGTAAGGTTCATATTGCCACTGACTCATGGTCCAGCAGGCATGGGCAGGAACATTACCTTTCCTTCAGGGTGCACTGGGTAACTCTGCTGGCAGCTGAGAAGGATGCAGGAAAGGGTTCAGTGTTGTTGGAGCTTGTTCCACCACCACGCCTCCAGAATGCTAGTGGTGCTTCTGCCACAGCTCACCCCCTCCTTTTTTTCTTCCTCTATGGCCTCTTCTGCAGATTTGTCCTCTGAACCAGTGATGCTCCAAAAGCATTCAAGGGGCTACGCAAGCAGTCAGGCTAAAAGATGCCATACGGTGCTTGAGTTGGTCTGCCTAGGGGACAGGAGCCACACAGGGGCAGAGATTCTGTCAGATCTGCAGGGCCAGGCTCAGAGGTTGTTGACGCCACACCAGATTCAGCCAGGAATGATTGTATGCGACAATGGCACAAACTTTCTCTCAACCCTCTGACAGGGACACTTGGCCCATGTTCCATGTTTGGCACATGTCCTGAGATGGTGGTGCAGTGGTTCTTGAGCAGGTACCCAGGCTTACAGGATCTCCTGAGGCAGGCCAGAAAAGTCTGTGGTCATTTCTGCCCGTTATACAATGCTAGTGCTTGGCTGACTGACATTCAAAGTGAATTCAACCTGCCCACCAACCGCCTCATTTGTGACATGCCCACCAGGTAGAACTCAACATTGGCAATGCTGCAGCAGCTGCACACACAGCAGAGGGCCATCGATGAGTGCCTGTGTGCATATGGCACCAGGACAGGGTCAGGGGAGCCTGGCTTCTTTTCACTCCACCAGTCGCTACTGATCAAGGATGCATGCACTGTCACCATTTTAGGAGGTCACAAGGATGGTGAGCAGCGACAATGCATGCATCATTGACACTGTCCCTCTGGTTTTCCTGTTGGAGCACACACTTTGTGGAATCATGGACAGGGCCCTTGAGGAAGAACAGTGGGAGGAAGAGGCACCCTTTATACAGATAGCATTCCTGCGGGCCCGCCAAACACACAGGAATGAAGAAGAGGAGGATTGTGTCAGCGTGGAAGTAGAGGATAACACTCAGCAGCAGTTTTCAAGGGATGGTTTTCAGTCCCCAAAACCCAAGGAGTTGTACATGGCTGGGAGGAGGTAGTTACAGATCATATGATCCTTAATGACCCAGGGGACTCAGAATCGAATGCCTCTGCAAACTTATGCTGCATGGCCCCCCTGATTCTGCAAACCTGCAAAAGGACCCTAGGATTCGTGGTATCAAGGAGAGGGATCATTGCTGGCTGGCAACCCTTCTTGATCCACGTTTCAAGGGTAAGGTTGCAGAACTCATCTTGCCTTTGCAGAAGGAGTAGAGGATGAAACATCTTCAGGGGGCCTTGAAGAAAGGTTTGTGCAATGCATTTCCAGACCCTGGGAGGTTACAATTTCCTGGTGCTGGACAATGTGTTGCTGAGACTTCGTTCAGTCAGAGGAAGAGTGATGGAGAATGTGGCCGGCTGACTGATGCCTTTAAACAAGTGTCAAGGTCTGATCAGTTCAAGCAACTATCGCCAGCGTCTGCAATACATGGTGCAGGAATATCTAGGGGCAAGAGCAGACTTGGAGACCTTTCCAACAGAGCATCCACTGGGTACTGGGTCTTGAGGATGGACCACTGGCCTGAACTTGCTCAATATGCAGTTGAGCTACTGGCCTGTCCTTCATCCAGCATGCTTTCTGAACGCACATTCAGTGCTGCTGGAGGGTTTGTAATGGATCATAGAGTGCGCCTGTCCACAGACTTTGTTGATAGCCTCACATTTATAAAAATGAATCAGCATTGGATCAGCAGCTATCAAGCACCTGATGCTGATGTAACTGATTGAATTTGCTATGGATGTGGGATCCCTTGAAGACTGCCTATGCTGACTATCCTATTCCTCCTCAATCTTGATGATGCTAGCTTCCAACAATATTTTGGTTTAGGGCACCACCACCACCACCCAAGGCCAAATTTTTTCTGTCCCTTTTTAACAGGGGCATGCAATTACAATTTTTGATATAATATTTCACAGCAGGGCCCGTTTCTGCACCCAACAAGAGTATCTGTGATGGCTTACAGTGTTGTGGCACCACCAACACTGCCCAAGGCCCAATTTTTCTGCCCCGTTCAACAGGGGAATGTAATCACAATTTTTGATATAATATTTCACAGAATGGCCAGTTTCCTTGCCCAACAAGAGTAATGCCCCGTACACACGGTTGGATTTTCCGATAGAAAATGTCTGATCGGAGCGTGTTGTTGGAAATTCCGACCGTGTGTGGGCTCCATCGGACATTTTCCATCGGATTTTCCGACACACAAAGTTTGAGAGCAGGCTATAAAATTTTCCGACAACAAAATCCGATCGCGTCAATTCCGACCGTGTGTGGCCAGTTCCGACGCACAAAGTGCCACGCATGCTCAGAAGAAATTCCGAGACGGAACAGCTCGGTCTGGTAAAATTAGCATTCGCAATGAATACAACACTTTCGTCACGGTGCAATGTTAAAAATGGTTTAATACAGCGCACTTTCTTCTTCTTTATAATGTGAGAAGAATGAAGTAGTTTTGCTGCTTATATTCACACAGACTTCTCACAAACTTCTTTCTTTATTATTTATCGGGATTCCCTCAATATATTTTGATTTGTCACATCTGCCAAAATTATTTTTGTGTTGTTTTATTTTTTTTTTTAGGTTTGTATTTTTTCAAGGATGATCTTTGTTTTATTTTATTTTTAGTTTTACTCCAGAATATTTTTGTGTGTGTTTTGTGTGTCAAGTTACCACAACACCATTGATATCTTGTATTATTTAATCTCAAGGAGATTTTTTTGGTGTTGGTGTCCCTTGTTAATTTCACATTGTACTTTAGAAATGTACCTGAATCCTCACAAACAAACTGTCCTTTTTGAAGGAAAAAACACATAGGAGAGTATAATTGAAACAAAAAATCCTTTTTATAAGGGCTCAGAACCAAACAAAGAGGGAGGCAACGCTGGAGAAACAGCAGAAATTAGCGAAGCCTTGGACACCCAGGGCAGACATCAATTCTTTAACATCAAAATTGGTGGCCTGAGGAGTCCTTATCTAAGGGAGTGCAGTCTGGTCCAGAAGTCCCAGAGATCTGGAAAGCAGCAGATGACATCTGTGTCCTCAGGCTGTGGTACTACAAGAGGCTGCATCTTTTGCCAGACCAGACAGAACCCAGGGTCATCACTTTCTGGTTTTCTTTCCATGCTTCCTTCCTGGCTGTGGCTCTGCTGTTGGAGATGTGGCAGGAGGAGGAGTAGGACCTGGAGTTGGAGGAGGAGGAGTAGGACCTGGAGGAGGAGGAGGAGGGGGACCATGTGTGAGGTCACAAATGTGGATAGCAGATGTTATTTGGCCCCTCAATTCCTTATTGAGAGCTTCCAACATTAAGGACTCACACATGAGTTGTTGGCCCTCCTCCATCCGCTGCATTTTGCAGGCAATTATGCCAGCAAAGTCCTCCTCCACAGTGTGGGGGGCTCTCAGGGCCTCTGTAGCCTTCCAAAAGAGGCCTATGGCAGCCTCCTCCAGGGTACTCCTCTTCCTGCCACTTTCTCTTTGCAGGTGTAGTGGAGGGACCTGTATATCAGGCAGCCTGCTCGGCCCGGCCACCTCCTGGCTGAGACTTCCTTGTGTATGAAAAAGGGACATTTTTTTAGTTTTTGCATCATCAATCACAATCATAAATTAGTACTCCAAACTAACATCTAGTTAACATCATTGATTGGACAAGCCAGAAATATTTAGAGAAATGTTATGCCTGGCTCAATCTGGGCTCCTCCACATGTTGCTGCCTGGAAGGCCCAGGTTGGGCGTCAGAAGCCTCAGCTGGGGGGGAAGGAAGCGTGGAAGGAAGAGTGGAGAGTGTTGGCCTGGGTTCAGTCTGACCTGCCAGAAAATGCAGTCTGTCACAGTACCAAATCCTGGGGACATAAACGTCATCTGCTGCTCCGGATCTCTGGGAATCCTGGACCTTCTTGTGCTCCCTTAGATAAGTGCTCCTCAGGCCACCAATTAGGATCTTCAAATAGGTGATGTCTGCTGTGGGGACCACCGTCTTCAGCAATTCCAGCAATTGATTCTAGCGCTTCCTTCCTCTTTGTTTGGTTCTTATAATGTGGGTGGTTTATCTCCCAAGACAAGGCAGCTCCCTGAACATATCTATGAAGATTGCCATAAAGTTGGTATCTTTCAAGATATCCATTTTCACTGCAAGACACAACACAAGACAAACCCTAATGTCAGGCCAAACTCTCCTAATCTTGTTACAATATAGGCCTCAATCTAGAAGCAGTATAGGCCCAAGTTTGGCTCTTACCTTTGTTATCACGATCGGCCCTCCGATACTCCTTCCTCCGCTCACAGATTGTACGTACTATGCACGCATGTTGCGCTTTATACACACTGCGCATGCGTGTAACTCCGCCCGCTCCTGATGTTCTTTCTAGTCAATTCCCCGCCCCTTTTGTTCAGTGCAGTGGGGGAAGAGCACATGGCGGAGTCAGAGCAGGTGCATGCTAATTATAGCAACGAGGAGGAGGGGGATGAAAGCCTGGAGCCAGAAACGTCCCGATCCAGAAGGAGACGATTTAAGGCCTCAAATATGTCCTTTGGGGAGCTGTTGGAGATGGTCGACAACCTGAAGAAGGCCGACTATGATGGAAAGTATGGACCTTACCCCAACCCCAATGTCCGAAAGGCCAAAATCATGGCGAAAGTGGTCAAAAGTCTGCATCGGAATTTCGGGGGTACGTCGATCGAAAGATCAGCTCAGGAAGCGGTGGTCAGACCTGAAATTACGAGAACACGAGCAGTACTGAAAGATCCGGAGAGTGCTGTAAAAAAGTAAATAGTTGTGCTGTGTTCCTCTTCTTTTTGTCTTTATTACGTTCGTGCTGCTCCATGTGCTTTTCTTAAGTGTTGTACAGTTTAAAATGGCAACTTTCATGTTTATGGGCACATTATTCGTTCGTATCAAACATTTTTTTTTCGGCCTATAAAACACCATTGTTTTGGCCATATGCATTTGCCCACATTTTTTAGGGCCTACTTGTATGAAACTAATTTGGTTGTGTAGATGGGTTTGTTACTAGAATGAAATGCCAACTAGATTCTGTGTAAGGAGAGGACACTCAGCAGCAGTTTTCACATCTGGACGCTGGAGCACTAGTGTGGGACACAAGAACACAATTTTTATTAGGTGCTCCAGTGTATACTATAGGGGTGTCTCCATCTGTGAAGCTTGTACAAAACAGGTAAACTATTGAAGCTTGACAAAGGACACTGAAAATGCTACATCTTGGAACTCTGCCAAAATAGACAATTGTACCCCACTTCCAAGCAATGTTTCATATTTATAGTTCTGCCATCAAATATCTGTGTGCTAACTATAGTTTTTTTTTTTAACATAGGGGAGAAAAGACTCGGAGGACACCCCTCATCCGAGGAGACCAGAGACCCCCCACCTCTGGAAGAAGGGGAAATAGCCCAAAGACAAGCAGAGCAGGAGGAGGGGGAAGGAGATGTGGTGGAACTAGTCACCACAACAGGTGAGTGTCTGCGACCACAGGCTCAGGTAAGAGATGGATGCCGGCATATTTATAATACAATGGTTTTTTTTTGTTTCTCTCTTTTTAGGTGATCGTGATGTTGTGGATCCAGATCCTTTCACCTCAGAAAGTGCCCAGATCCTGATTGGGGAGATCATGGGGTGTAATGTTGCACTGGAAAACCTCAAGAAAAACATCAATGATGTTATTCAAAAAAATAAGAAGATCATTGATGTTTTGGGGAGAGTTTAAAACCCCTCCAAACCCCTTTGTTTTTTTGTGTGCTACAATGTTAAAAATGTTTTAGCAATTTTTAGAAAAGCCAAATTTTGAAGATGCACACAGTGTGTCAATATGTGCTATCTGCCATCACGGGAGATCAATATACGCGTTTTGGGGGTGCAACCCCTTCCTCAATAATAAAGTAGCTGAGGGGAAAACACATCCCTTGATCCCCCGTGATGGCAGCTAGCACATGTTGACATTCGTAAATTGGTGTGCATCTTCAAAATTTGGCTTTTCCTGGGGTGACTTCACCCCATCTGAACGCAATATCAAACACAGTTTCTAAATACTCATGTCTGATATTGCCTTCAAGTTCTACCATATGTGAACTTTGTAAGTTCAAGATTTGTGTCTTTCTTGTTGTTTTGAAACATGCCTGTTTTATCTTAAATGGACATTTCTATTTTTGATAATGCCACTCCAAAAATTGTTATACAACAAACATGTTGGTTTGTTTTAAAAAACCTTTTCTAAATGCACATGTGATTGTGCAGGTATTAAAAAGATTGTTAATCAAGAATGTGTGGATTATTGTCTCAACGCTACAACACTTTTGTGGTGCTCTAATTGCTGCTTTCTGTGACAATGGGTGTTATTTCCTAAAAGGGCAAATCCACTTTGCACTACAAGTGCAGTTTCAGTGCATTTTCAAGTGCACTTGTAGTGCAAAGTGCCTTTGCCTTTAGTAAATAATATCCAACAGTGCTTTGTAAGGTTACTTAATCACGCCATTTTCAGGACTCACCACATTTCGGTCAGGGTCAGCTAAAACAAACACAAGCAGTAAATGTCACCAAAGATTTGCTTAATTTTTTTTTATTTGATCAAAGTTCCACAAATTGTCTGGCATATTGATGGCCCCCCTACCCGCAAAGAACTCAAGGTATCTTAGCCGGACATCACGGGCACTCAGGGAGGGCAAGCCAGGACGGCCACTTTCAAGCGCCGTCAGGGTTGTTTCATTTATAATTCTGGCCTCAGGCCCACCTGAGCCAGCATAGTTGGCAGAATGTTGCCGTAAAAAGTTATGTAGAACACAGCACGCCAGGATTATATGATTCAGTTTATACTCCGCCATATGGATGGGTGTAAGAAATAGGCAGAACCGGCTGGCCACGATTCCAAATGTGTTCTCCACCACTCTTCTGGCTATGGCCAGCCAGTAATTAAAAACCCTTTGGTCCGGGGTGAGGGTCCTCATCGGGAATGGCCGCATAAGGTGGTCCCCCAGCGCAAAGGCTTCATCCGCAATGAAGATGAATGGGAGTCCTTCCACATTGTCTTCTGGAGGTGGCAAGTCCAAGCTGCCATTCTGGAGATGCCTGTAAAACTCCGTCTGGGCGATGACTCCACCATCGGACATGCGGCCATTTTTCCCCATGTCCACATACAGGAACTCATAATTAGCCGACACCACCGCCAACATCACAATACTATTGAACCCTTTATAATTATAATAGTATGACCCCGAGTTGGGTGGTGGGATGATGTGGACGTGTTTCCCATCAATTGCCCCTCCGCAGTTAGGAAAGTCCCACCGCTGGGCAAAGTGGGAGGCCACAGTCTGCCATTCCTGTGGCGTGGAAGGAAACTGTGGAGGAAAAAAAAAAAAATTAGTCTTTTTGCTCATTTAAACATGGAAAGCAGATTACACACAAACATTCTTGGCCAACATCAAGATAACATTTATTAAGGGGAATTTTACAACACCAAAGTATAAGGTACACCTATCATATTCCCCCTCCTCCCCCCTCTCCTGGGCCATTTCTAACATTATAGGGGGGGACTCTTGGACAGGTAACCCTCTCCACTTCATTGAGAGATGAATGCCTAAATAATGGGTATTACTTTGAACAGCCCCTCCTTAGTTACCCTATTGGCAGCCCACTGGACAGGTAAGAAGTGTCATAATACAAAGATATAAGTACACATTGTACACATTTAAGCATATTTGGACATTCTGCTATTACCTATCACGATAATAATAGAATACAAAAACCTTAAACAGTACCATTTGAAAGTATACAGGCAGGCCCTTGCACTACATGCTTTGGGGAATTCATCCATACATCTGAGCACAAAAGAGGTGGATATTGTGTGTATGGGTTTGGCAAAGTCAGCAGATAGATGATTGAGGATAGATAGAGAATTGGTATCAGCTGACTTAGCAGTTGGGGGGAGGGAGGGTTAAAAATGATTTGGGGACACCCCAAAAAAAAGCCTCTGGCACTCTGCCTGAATTTAAAGCACCAATCACATTTTAAAACATTTTAGGGGGTGTTTGGGGTAAAGCATTACTGTGGAGCTGACAAAATACATTGTTAAGTGACTACATGAGGTGAATATAGGGGCAGGAGACCATGCTGGGGAGATAAGTGAAGGCAAATATGGAGAAAAATAATAATTACATAAAAATCCAGTATGAATGAGGACAAAGGGGACATTCACAGCATATTCAATATACAATAAAATGTGATATTAAAGGATAAAGATCTTACCTTAATATACTCCTTCTGCAGGACCTGTATGATGGCAGAATAGGTCTCTGGGATAATGATACCCAGAGCCTGGGGGGAGATGCCTGTCGAGAACTTCAAGTCCTGCAGGCTTCTCCCCATCGCCAAGTACCGCAGGGTGGTGACGAGCCTCTGCTCCGGAGTGATGGCTTGCCTCATGCAGGTATCCTGCCTGCTGATATAGGGGGTCAGCAAAGCCAACAAACGGTGAAAAACGGGGTCCGTAATCCGGAGAAAGTTCCTGAAATCATCAGGATTATTCTCACGGATCTCACGGAGCAAAGACATATGACAGAACTGGTCACGCTGAAGCAACCAATTCTTGGTCCATGAACTCCTCCCCACCCTGTTCATGGACTGGACTTGTGTCAAGGTCAGGACCCCAACACCAAGCCCCCACACAGCACGAACTCTACGAGGAGTACGTATACGCAACATGGCTAGAAAATGGTCGGCTGCTCAGAACGAAGTAACAGAACGCACTGAAGAACAGCAAGGCCTGTGAAGAGCGACCTGAAAAACAGCAACGAACGAACAAGAACACAATGACTAATCAAAGTCACGCATAGCTTGCTGCACACACTGAAGAGCAGATACAAACCCACAAGCACAAACTGAACCACAGAAAATGATCTGAAAGCCACGAGTCTGATAAAGCGCGAATCGTCTTTCACCAAACTTTTACTAACACAAGATTAGCAAAAGGAGCCCAAAGGGTGCCGCGCTTGGTTCTGAAATGGCCTTTTCTAGTCTCATTGTACGTGGTGTACGTCACTGCGTTCTTGGCGATCGGAAATTCCAACAACTTTGTGCGACCGTGTGTACGCAAAACAAGTTTGAGCCAATATCCGTCGGAAAAAATCCTAGGATTTTGTTGTCGGAATGTCCGATCAATGTCCGACCGTGTGTACAGGGCATAACTGTGAGATCTTACAGTGTTGTGGCACCACCACTCAAGGCCCAATTTTTCTGCCCTGTTTAACAGAGGCACGTAATTACAAGTTTTGATATAATATTTCAATGTAGGGCCTGTTCCTGTGCCCAACAAGAGTTATGCCTCATACACATGATCGCATATTCCGACAACAAAATCCATGTTTTTTTTCTGACGGATGTTGGCTCAAACTTGTTTTGCATACACACGGTCGCACAAAGTTGGTCGTAAATTCCAAACGTCAAGAACGCAGTAACGTACAACACGTACGACGGGACTAGAAAATGGAAGTTCAATAGCCAGTGCACCACCCTTTGGGCCCCTTCTGCTAATCTCGTGTTTATCTTGTGTTAGTAAAAGTTTGGCGAGAGACGATTCGCTCTTTTCAGACTTGTGCTTTTCCGATCATTACTGCTCTTCAGTTTGTGCTTGTGGGTTTGTATCTGTTCTTCAGTGAGTGTAGTCAGTTCGCATTTGTTTGTCAGTGCGTTTTATTATTATAGTACGTATTTGATTTTCAGTGCGTTCTTGTCCTCTCGTTTCTGATTTTCAGCTCGCTCTTCTCAGGCCTTGCTGTTTTTCAGTGCTTTCTGTTCTGACCAGCCGACCGTTTTGAAGCCATGTTGTGGGTACGTACTCGTCATAGATTTCATGCTGTGCAGGGGCTTGGTGTTGGGGTTACTTTGACCCAAGTCCAGTCCATGAACAGGGCGAGGAGGAGTTCATGGACAAAGAATTGGTTGCTCCAGCATGATGCCTTTGTTGCAGGAGATCCAGGAGAATAATCCTGATGATTTCAGGAATTATCTCCGGATGACAGACCCCATTTTTCACCATTTGTTGGCTTTGCTGTCCCCTTATATTACAAAGCAGGACACCTGCATGCGGCAAGCCATCACTCCCGAGCAGAGGCTAGTCACCATGTTGCGGTACTTGGCGACAGGGAGAAGTCTGCAGGACATCAAGTTCTCGACAGGTATCTCCCCCCAGGCTCTGGGGATCATTATTCCAGAGACCTGTTCTGCCATAATTCAGGTCCTGCAGAAGGACTATATTAAGGTAAGATTTCTCCTTTAACATCACATTCTATGTATTTAATGTTTCCTAATGTATTGTATTTCTTTCATCATTCCTAACAAACAATGTTTCATACGAACGATTACTGTGCCCACGAACATGAAAGTTGCCATTTTAAACTGTACAACAGTAAAGAAAAGCGCATGGAGCAGCATGCAAGTAATACTAAAATAGAAATACACAACAAATACTTACTTTATAGAAGCAGTTTCCGGAACTTTCTTGAGGTGATTGTAGCCGTATTAGTGCAATTGTGACAGAGAAAATTGAGTACTGTCCATGATACTTTTTTTATTTGCACTAACATATCATTTTTCATGGACGAGCTTCAAGGTCCAGGCAGTAATGATTCACAAAAGTTTAAGCAGAAGGTAAAACAAAACAAAACAAAATTAAAACAAAATAAAAAAATCTCTAAGGGAAAGGAATAATAAAAAAAAAACACATACAAATCATGGAAATGGTAATAAAGTTATCAGCAAGTGAGATAAGACAGAATGATCTTTCTGTACTGATCGTGCTCCCTCAATTTGAGGTCTGACCATCGTTTCCTCAGTTGATCCTTGGAATGCCATACCCCAAAATTTTTCTGCAGACTTTTCACAACTTTAGTCATGATCTTGGCCTTTCTCACATTTGGGGTGGGATAAGGTCCATGCCTCCTGTCATAAGAATAGAGTGAGTGGTGATTGCACTGTGATAAAAAGGGGAAGGGGGGAAGAGGAAGGGGAAGGGGCTAGCTCAAATGTATAGAGAGGTGAGTGAAAAAATAAAAAAATATATTTAAAAAAGTATAATAAGCATGAGGGCTAATATCATACTAACACATGAAAAATATTGTAAATACTGAAACAAAAGAAAAGAAAGTTCTCAGTGCAAAAGGGCTAGTATCATACTAGCACATATGTGGTAATTCAGCAAATACTTATTAGAAGAAAAATCTCAGTGCAAAAGGGCTAGTATCATACTAGCACATATGTGGTAACTCAGCAAATACTTATGCCCCATACACACGGTCGGATTTTCCAATGGAAAATGTCCGATCGGAGCGTGTTGTCAGAAATTCCGACCGTGTGTGGGCGCCATCAGACATTTTCCATCGGATTTTCCGACACACAAAGTTGGACAGCAGGAGATAAAATTTTCCGGCAACAAAATCCGATCGCGTCAATTCCGACCGTGTGTGGCCTGTTCCGACGCACAAAGTGCCACGCATGCTCAGAAGAAATTCCGACACGGGACAGCTCGTTCTGGTAAACTTAGTGTTCGCAATGGATACAGCACTTTCGTCACGCTGCAATGTAAAAAATGGTTTAATACAGCGCACTCTCTTCTTTATAATGTGACAAGAATTAAGTCGTTTTGATGCTCATATTCACACACACTTCTCACAAACTTCTTTCGTTACTATTTATCGGGATTCCCTCAATATATTTTGATTTCTCACATCTGACAACATATTTGTTTTTTTTTGTTTTTTACTTTAATGTAGAATCTTTTTTTGTGTTTCTCTTTTTTTTTTTTTTTTTGGTGATTTTGATTTGTACTCCCGAAAATGTTTGTGTGTTTTTTGTGACAAGTTCCCACAACACCATTGATATGTTGTTCGATTTAATCTGTAGGAGGAGATTGTTTGGTGTTGTTGTCCCTTGTTAATTTCACATTGTACTTTAGAAATGTACCTGAATACTCACCAACAAACTGTCCTTTTTGGATGAAAACACACACAGGAGAGTAGAATTTACCTAAAAATATTTTATTAAGGGGTCACAACTATAAACAAAGAGGGAGGCAACGCTGGAGAAACTGCAGAAGTGGGCAAAGCCTTGGACCCCCAGGGCAGACATCAATTATTTAAAAGCAAAATTGGTGGCCTGAGGAGTCCTTATCTAAGGGAGGGCAGTCTGGTCCAGAAGTCCCAGAGATCCGGAAAGCAGCAGATGACATCTGTGTCCCCAGGCTGTGGTCATACGAGAGACTGCAGCTTCTGTCAGACCAGACTGAACCCAGGGTCATCACTCTGTGGTCTTCTTTCCACGCTTCCTTCCACGCTGTGGCTGTGGTGGTGGAGTTGTGGCAGCAGGAGGAGGAGGAGGAGGAGGATCGTCCCTCTCCATGACATCCGTCTTGTGTGTCAGTTCCCCACTCTCCCCCTTCCGAAGGACTTTATAAATCAGGTCCTCAGAGATCTTGCGTTGGCCCTCCTGCATGCCCTGCAATTTGGTGGCAGCCATGCAGGCAAAGGCCTCTTCAGGACTGGGGAAGGCTCTGAGGGACGCCGAAGCCTCCTGGATCAGCCTGTATGCTGAATCCTGCACAGGACTGGGAGTGGCCTTCCTGGCCCTTTTATATGGCAGGCGGAGGGGAGGGACCTGAGACTCAGTCATGCTGCGACTTGTCCCAGGCTTCTCTTGGCTGACACTTAGCCCCGCCTCCTCCTGGCTGCCACTAATCCCCGCCTCCTCCTGGCTGCCACTAATCCCCGCCTCCTCCTGACTGCCACATTCCACAGCCTCCTCCTGGCTGAGGTCTTCCTGTGTATGAAAAAGGGACATAGTTTTAGTATTGTTTTCATCAATCACACACAATTTTCACCTCCTGACTGCTGCAAATTCAATGTTAACAAATATAACAGACTATCCTTCTGAGCCCAGCATTTTTCATTCTTGTCCCAATTATTTTTGCCCACTACTGTCTATTGATATGTAAAACACTTTTTTTAATCAGCAATTAGTGATCAATAATAACATCTAGGAAACATCATTTATTTATTGCCCGGAAATCAGTAGAAGAATGCTATACCTGACTCCAGCTGGGCTCCTCCACTTCTTCCTGGCTGGAAGGCCCAGGTTGGACATCGGAAGCCTCAGCTGGGATGGAAGGAAGTGTGGAAGGAAAAGTGGAGAGGGATTCCCTGACTTCAGTGTGGTCTGACAGAAATCGCAATCTCTCATAGTACCACAGCCTGGGGACATAAACGTCATCTGCTGCAGCTCCGGACCTCTGGGAATCTGTGACCTTCTTGCGCTCCCTAAGATAAGTGCTCCTCAGGCCCCCAATTTTAGCTTTTAAATAAGGGATGGTTGCTGTGGGGACCACCGGCTTCACCAACTCCAGCAGTTTCTCCAGCGCTGCCTGCCTCTTCTGTTTGTGATTATAGTGGGGGTGTCTCACTTGCCACAGACAGGGCAGCTCCCTGTACTTGTCTATGAACAGGGGCAGGAAATTGTGGTCGTTGAACCCATCCATTTTCTCTGCAAGACACAACACATGACAAACCCTAAGGTCAGGCCAAACTCCCCTAATCTTGTTACAATATAGGCTTCAATTTCGAAGCAGTATAGGCCCAAGTTTAGATCCTACCTTCGTTAGCACGATCGGCGTCTCCGATGCTCCTTCCTCCGCTCACAGATCGTACGTAAGACGCGCGCGTTACGATTTATACACACTGCGCATGCGTATAACTCCGCCCGCCCCTGACGTTCTTTCTATTCTATTCCCCGCCCCTTTTCGTTCGGCGCAGTGGAGGAAGAGCACATGGCGGAGAGACAGCAGGATAGTGCTAAGTACAGCAACGAGGAGGAGGAGGAAAGGCTGGAGCCTGAAACGTCCCGATCCAGAAGGAGATTGAAGGACTCAAATATGTCCTTTGGGGAGATGTTGGAGATGGTGGACATCCTGAAGAAGGCCGACTATGATGGAAAGTATGGACCTTACCCCAACCCCAATGTCCGAAAGGCCAAGATCATGGCGAATGTGGTCAGGAGTCTGCACCGGAAATTCGGGGTACGACGATCGAAAGATCAGCTCAGGAATCGGTGGTCGGACCTGAAATTACGAGAACATGAGCAGTACAGAAAGATCCGGAGAGTGCTGCAAAAAAGTAAGTAGTTGTGCTGTGTTCCTATTCTTTATGTTTATTACGTTCGTGCTGCTCCATGTGCTTATAGGAACTGTTGTACAGTTTAAAATGGCAACTTTCATGTTCATGGGCACATTATTCGTTCGGATCACACATTTTTTTTTTCGGACTATAAAATACCATTGTTTAGCCCATATGCATTTGGCCACCATTTTGAGGCCCTATACTTGTCTTCAAAGAATTGGGTTGTGTAGATGGCTTTGTTACTAGAATGAAATGCAAACTAGATTGTGTGTAAGGAGAGGACACTCAGCAGCTGTTTTCACATCTGGACACTGGAGCACTAGTGTGGGACCCCAGAACACCCTTTTTATTAGGGGGGCCACACAGGTGCTCCAGTGTATACTATAGGGGGGTCTCCATCTGTGAAGCTTGTACCAAACAGGTAAAGTATTGCAGCTTGACAAAGGACACTAAAAAAGCGACATCTTGGAACTCTGCTAAAATAGATCATTGTACCCCACTTCCAAGCAATGTTTCATCTTTATAGTTCTGACATCAAATATCTGTGTGCTAATTATACCATTTTTGTTTTACATAGGGGAGAAAAGACTCGGAGGACACGGACACCCCTCATCCAAGGAGACCAGAGCCCCCCCCCCTCTGGAAGAAGGAGAAATACCAACACAAGATGAGCAGGAGGAGGAAGACGTGGTGGAACTAGTCACCACAACAGGTGAGTGTCTGCAACCACAGGCTCAGATAAGAGATGGATGGCGGCATTTTTTTTAGACCTAATTTATTTTGGGTTTCCTTTCTTTTTAGGTGATCGTGAGGTTGTGGATGAAGATCCTTTCACATCCGAAAGTGCCCAGATCCTGATCGGGGAGATCATGGGGTGTAATTTACAATTGGAAAACATCAAGCAAAACATCAATGATGTTATTCCAAAATATAAAAACATCATTGATGTTTTGGGGCGAGTTTAAAGCCCCTCCAAATCACTTTCTTCTTTTGTCTGCTACAATGTGCGAAATGTTTTTGTGATTTTTCCCAAAGCCAAATTTGGAGGATGCACACAGTGTGCCAACATGTGCTATCTGCCATCACGGGAGATCAATGGACGCGTTTTGGGGGTGCAACCCCTTCCTCAATTATAAAGTAGCGGTGAGGAAGGGCTTTCTCCCCCAAAACACGTCCCTTCATCCCCCGTGATGGCAGGTAGCACATGTTGACATTGTGAAATTGGTGTGCATCTTCCAAATTTGGCTTTTCCAGGGGTGATTTCCCCCCATCTGAACGCAATATCAAACCCAGTTCCTAAATTCTCATGTCTGATATTGCCTTCCAGTTCTACCAAATGTGAACTTTGTAAGATCAAGATTTGTGTCTTTCTTGTGGGTTTTACACAGGCCTGTTTTCTATAAAATGCACATTTTGATTTTGGATAATGACACCACAAAATATGTTATACAATAAACATGTCGGTTTGTCAGAAAAACCTTTGGTAAATGCACATGTGATTGTGCTGGTATTAAAAAGATTGTTCATCAAGAATGTGTGGATTATTGTCTCAATGCTACAACACTTTTGGGGTGATGTAATTGTTGTTTTATGAGAAAATGGGGGTAATTTCCTAAGGGCAAATCCTCTTTGCACTACAAGTGCAGTTTCAGTGCAGTTGCAAGTGCACTTGTAGTGAAAAGTGTCTTTGCATTTAGTAAATAACAGCCAACAGTGCTTTGTATAAGGTTACACAATCACGCCATTTTCTGCACTCAACACATTTCTGTCAGGGTCAGCTAAAACAAACACAAGCAGTAAATGTCCACAAAGAAGAGCCTGGGGGGAGATGCCTGTCGAGAACTTGAGGTCCTGCAGGCTTCTCCCTGTGGCCAAATACCGCAAGGTAGTGACCAACCTCTGCTCCGGAGTGATGGCTTGCCTCATGCAGGTATCCTGCCTGCTGATATAGGGGGTCAGCGAAGCCAACAAACGGTGAAATACGGGGTCCGTCATCCTGAGAAAGTTCCTGAAATCATCAGGATTATTCTCACGGATCTCACGGAGCAAAGGCATATGACAGAACTGGTCACGCTGAAGCAACCAATTCTTGGTCCATGAACTCCTCCTCGCCCTGTTCATGGACTGGACTTGTGTCAAGGTCAGGACCCCAACACCAAGCCCCCGCACAGCACGAACTGTACGAGGAGTACGCATACGAAACATGGCTAGAAAACGGTCGGCTGCTCAGAACGAAGTAACAGAACGCACTGAAGAACAGCAAGGCCTGTGAAGAGCGACCTGAAAAACAGCAACGAGCGGACAAGATCGCACAGAAAACTCCGATACGAACTGACGCCACGCACTGAAGAGCAGATACAAACCCACAAGCACAAACTGAACGGCAGAAAACGATCTGAAAGCCACGAGTCTGAAAAAGCGCGAATCGTCTCTCACCAAACTTTTACTAACACGAGATTAGCAAAAGGAGCCCAAAGGGTGCCGCGCTTGGTTCTGAACCGGCCTTTTCTAGTCTCGTCGTACGTGCTTGACGTCACCGCGTGGTTGTCGATCAATAATGCCCCGTACACACGGTCGGACATTGATCGGAAATTCCGACAACTTTGTGCGACCGTGTGTAGGCAAAACAAGTTTGAGCCAACATCCGTAGGAAAAAATCCGAGGATTTTGTTGTCGGAATGTCCGATCAATGTCCGACCGTGTGTACGGGGCATTATTGGTGACTCCAAGTAAATAAATAAATGGTGAACAATCCCACCACCTAGTAGTACAAAGTGCTCAAACAATGAGTCATCAGTTCCAAAAAGGCAAAATGAAAAAATTATACAAAATATAACAGTATAATGAAATGTAATAAAGTGCGGTCTCATGGGCACTAAATCCGAATAGACTGAGGAAACAAAATTGCCTAAAACGTATAAAAAGCTATAAAATGAGTGACAAATACAATGTGGGTACAACAAAAAAATATATATATATATATATATATATATATATATATTGAACCAAATAAAAATATATAAATCAAAAAAAGTCCATGTGCATGAGGGCTAGTATCATACTAGCACATAAAAAATATTGTAAATACTGAAACAAAAAAAAATCTCAGTGCAAAAGGGCTAGTATCATATTAGCACATATGTGGTAACTCAGCAAATTCTTATTAGTGACTCCAAGTAAATAAATGGTGAACAGTCCCACCACCTTGTAGTACAAAGTGCTCAAACAATGAGTCATCAGTTCCAAAAAGGCAAGTCCACAAGCCACAGGAAAGGGAAAAAAAGTCTTCAGTGGGGACACCTCTGTGCTCGCAAGCAGCTCACCTTACTGCTTCAAGACAACAGCTTGTAATCCAATACAAATTACCAGCAGGAAAGGGTCCCATCCAGTAGTTCAGGCGATTCGGGTGGTGGGTGTGCAGGATGGTATATAAAAAACATAAGCAGACAGTATATAGTATAACTCCGTGGCGGCCAGAGTGGAAAAAGGGACAGGACACAGAAGGGGGATGCACTCACTTTTGTAAAATGAGTGTGGGCGTCAATCCAACGAACGCCTAGTTCGTATACCTCAAAAGGGTGTCTTCAAACCGTCCCCATCTCCTCAATGCTCATCACAATGGGATGAATATATGTGGAGTGTTGGAAGAGAGTGCACATAGCGTGATCCCTTATATAAATAAGTTTATTAAGTTAAAAACAACATGGTACACTTACATTTAGCAGAAGGCTATGGTAAAAAACATCCACGAGCACCGAGCTCGTACCCTATCCTCAGTCTGTGACAGTTCCCGTGCTCCAATCCTGACGCGTATCGTCACGCCACGTGACTTCAGAGGATTTTTCTTCTAATAAGTATTTGCTAAGTTACCACATATGTTCTAGTATGATACTAGCCCTTTTGCACTGAGAACTCTCTTTTCTTTTGTTTCAGTATTTACAATATTTTTCATGTGCTAGTATGATACTAGTATGATACTAGCCCTCATCCTTATTATACTTTTTTAAATTTTTTTTTATTTTTTCACTCACCTCTCTATACATTTGAGCTAGCCCCTTCCCCTTCCTCTTCCCCCCTTCCCCTTTTTATCACAGCGCAATCACCACTCACTCTATTCATACCACTTTTGTCTGTTTGGATCAGCCATTTAGGTGTTGCAGCAGTGCCCCTTAGCATAGGTATTTCTGACAGAGCAGGAGTTTCTTCATCATTTATCTATTTGTTTCTATCCTCCTGTCATAGTCGGCCCTCTTCAAGATGTCCACCATCTCCACCATCTCTACAAAGGACATATTTAAGGCCTTCAATCTCCTCCGGGATCAGGGCATTCATGGCTCCAGGCTTTCCTCATTGCTGCTCTCCTCTGCATGCACCTGCTGTGTCTACGCCATGTTCTCTACCCACTGCGCCAAAAGAGAAGGTGCAGGGAATACACTAGAATGAACGCCAGGGGCGGGTGGAGTTTCACGCATGCGCAGTGTATATAAAGCTTAATAGGTACGATCTGTGAGCGGAGGATGGAGTATCGGAAGTGACGATAGTTATAACGAAGGTATAATTTTAACTTTGTGCATCAGTGGCCTATACTACTTATAGATTGATGCCTATATTGGGTCCAGATTAGGAGAGTTACACCTGACATTAGGGTTTGTCTTGTGTTGTGTCTTGCAGTGAAAATGGATGGGTTCAAAGACCACAGCTTCCTCCCAATATTCATAGATAAATACAGGGAGCTGCCCTGTCTGTGGCAGGTCAAATATCCACATTATAATAACAAAATAAAGAGGCAGGCAGCGCTGGAGAAACTGCTGGAGTTGGTGAAGCTGCAGATCCCCACGGCAGACATCATTTATTCAAAAAATAAAATTGGTGGCCTGAGGAGCACCTATAATCGTGAGTGTACTAAGGTCCAGAAATCCATGAGATCAGGAGCAGCAGCAGATGATATTTATGTCCCCAGGCTGTGGTACTATGACAGACTTCATTTTTTGGCAGACCAGACTGAAGTCAAGGAATCCCTTTCAACCCTACCTTCCACGCTTCCTTACAACCAAGCTGAGGCTTCCGATGCCCACCCTGGGCCTTCCAGCCAGGATAAAGTGGAGGAGCCCAGCTTGAGCCAGGTATAGCATTGTCCAACATATTTCTTGTCGTAAAATAAATGATGTGAAATAGATGTTATTATTGATCACTAATTGCTGATTTAATAAAGTGTTTTGCATATTAATATACAGTAGAAGCCAAAAAAGGTTTGGGACAAGAATGAAAAATGCTGGGGTCAGAATGATAGTCTTTTCTATTTGATAACCTTCAATTTGCAACAGCCATGAGCTGAAAATTGTGTGTGATTGATGAACAAAATACTAAAACTATGTCCCTTTTTCTTACACAGGAAAGCCTCAGCCAGGAGGAGGCTGTGGAATGTGGCAGCCAGGAGGAGGCAGGGGCTGGTGGCATCCAGGAGGTGGCAGGGGTTAGTGGCAGCCAGGAGGTGGCAGGGGTTAGTGGCAGCTAGAAGGTGGCAGGGCCCAGTAGCCTGACACAATCTCAGGTCCCTGCCCTCTGCCTTCCACAAAAAAGGCCAGGAAGGGGAGTAATGTGGAGGAAGCAGCACTCAGGCTGATTAGGGAGGCTAATGCTGCCCTCAGAACCGCCATCAATCCTCAAGAGGCCTTTGCCTCCATGGCAGCCTGCAAAATGCAGGACATGGAGGAGGGCCAACGCATCATGTGTGAGGAAATCATTTATCTCACATTAAATAAGGGGCCAACCCACACCCAATACTCACCTGTGTGAGTTGGACCATCCGCCTCCTCCTCCACTTCCTGACACACCTCCAACACCAAAGCCACAGCCTGGAAGCAAGCTTGTAAGGAAGAGAAGAAAGTGATGGCCTGGGTTCAGTCTGGTCTGGCAAAAGATGCAGGCTGTTGTATGACCACAGCCTGGGGACATAGATGTCATCTGCTGCTGTTCCTGATCTCTTGGAGTCCTGGACCGGATTGTGCTCACTATTATATGGACTCCTCCGGCCACCAATTTTGGCTGACAAAAAATTGATGTGTACCCTGGGGTACAAAGGCTTTGCCATTTACAGCAGTTTCTCCAGCATTGCCTTCCTCTTTATTTTGTTATGACCCATAATAAATGGATATTTTTTTAAAA
The DNA here is from genome assembly GCF_042186555.1 of Aquarana catesbeiana. Classification (NCBI taxonomy): domain Eukaryota; kingdom Metazoa; phylum Chordata; class Amphibia; order Anura; family Ranidae; genus Aquarana; species Aquarana catesbeiana. Next base: position 285,085,145 of record NC_133328.1, read on the forward strand.
GAAATACTTGCCTATGTGTTTAACTTCAAAAAGGACAGTTTGTTTGTGAGTATTTTCTACTTTTTGTTATAAGAAAAATCCAATAAACTCAATTTTATTCATGCATTTAGGCCAAAGTGTATTCAGTCACATGTCTTTGCTTAAAAAAATGTCAACAAGCGTATATTTATTAGTTTTCTCAAAAATTATAGCGTCTACAAACTAGGGTAATTTTCTGGAATTTACACAGCTTTTAGTTTATGACTGCCTATCTCATTTCTTGCGGTGCTAAAATGGCAGGGCAGTACAACCCCCCACAAATGATTCCATTTTGGAAAGTAGACACCCCAAGGAAATTGCTGAGAGGCATGTTGAGCCCATTGAATATTTATTTTTTTGTACCAAGTGATTGAATGACAAAAATTTTTTTTTTTTACAAAAAGTTGTCACTAAATGATTTATTGCTCACACATGCCATGGGCATATGTGGAATTGCACCCCAAAATACATTCTGCTGATTCTCCTCAGTACGAGGATACCACATGTGTGGGACTTTTTGGGAGCCTAGCCACGTACGGGGCCCTGAAAACCAAGCACCGCCTTCAGAATTTCTAAGGGCGTAACTTTTTGATTTCACTCCTCACTACCTATCATAGTTTTGAAGGCCATAAAATGCCAAGATGGTACAAACCCCCCCCAAATGAACCCATTTTGGAAAGTAGACACCCCAAGCTATTTGCTGAGAGGCATGTTGAGTCCATGGAATATTTTATATTTTGCCACAAGTTGCGGGAAAATTACAAACTTTTTTTTTTTTGCACAAAGTTGACACTAAATGATATATTGCTCACACATGCCATGGGCATATGTGGAATTACACCCCAAAATACATTCTGCTGTTTCTCCTGAGTACGGGGATACCACATGTGTGGGACTTTTTGGGAGCCTAGCCGCGTACGGGGCCCCGAAACCAAGCACCGCCTTCAGGATTTCTAAGGGCGTAAATTTGTTGATTTCACTCCTCACTACCTATCACAGTTATGGAGACCATAAAATGCCAAGATGGCACAAAATACCCCCAAATGACCCCATTTTGGAAAGTCGGCAACCCAAGCTATTTGCTGAGAGGCATGGTGAGTATTTTGCAGCTCTCATTTGTTTTTGAAAATGAAGAAAGAAAAGAAAAATGTATTTTTTTTTCTTTTTTCAATTTTCAAAACTTTGTGACAAAAAGTGAGATCTGCAAAATACTCAACATGCCTCTCAGAAAATAGCTTGGGGTGTCTACTTTCCAAAATTAGGTCATTTGGGGGGGGGTTTGAACTGTCCTGGCATTTTATGCACAACATTTAGAAGCTTATGTCACACATCACCCACTCTTCTAGCCACTTAGAAGACAAAGCCCTTTCTGACACTTTTTGTTTACAGAAAATTACTTTGAACCCCCAAACATTATATATTTTTTAAAAAAGCAAAGGCCCTACAGATTAAAATGGTGGGTGTTTCATTTTTTTTCACACAGTATTTGCGCAGCAATTTTTCAAACACATTTTTTTGGAAAGAACACACTTTTTAAAAGTTTAATGCACTAAAACACGCTATATTGCCCAAATGTTTGATAGTATAAAAAAGATGATCTTAGGCCGAGTACATGGATACCAAACACGACATGCTTTAAAATTGCGCACAAACGTGCAGCGGCGACAAACTACATACATTTTTAAAAGCCTTTAAATGCCTTTACAGGTTACCACTTTAGATTTACAGATGAGGTCTACTGCTAAAATTACTGCCCTCGATCTGACCTTTGCTGTGCTACCTCACATGCATGGTGCAATTGCTGTTTACATATGACGCCAGACCGACGCTTGCGTTCACCTTTGCGCGAGAGCAGGGGGGGGCAGAGGTGTTTTTTTTTTAATTATTTATTTTGCTTTTTTATTTTATTTTTAAACTGTTCCTTTCATTTTTGTTTTTATCATTTTTATTGTTATCTCAGGGAATGTAAATATCTCCTATGATAGCAATAGCTAGTGACAGGTACGCTTTTTTGAAAAAAATTGGGGTCTATTAGACCCTAGATCTCTACTCTGCCCTCAAAGCATCTGACCACACCAAGATCAGTGTGATAAAATGCTTTCCCAATTTCCCAATGGCGCTGTTTATATTAGAAACCTAAGTCATGAAATACTCGTAGCTTCCAGTTTCTTAGGCCATAGAAATGATTGGAGCCATTCTGGTCTCTGGTCAGCTCTATGGTCAGCTGGCCGAACCACCGGCTGCATTCTCAGGTTTCCTGTTGGGACAGGAGAGCCAGAGAAAAACACGGAAGACGGTGGGAGGGGGGGGACATTCCCTCCCACTGCTTGTAAAAGCAGTCTAGAGGCTAATTAGCCACTAGGATTTCTTTTACATGAAAGCTGGCTGAAAAGAATGATATCAAGATGATACCTAAACCCGCAGGCATCATTCTGGTATAACCACTCAAAGTTCAGCAACATACCAGTACATTGCTGGTCCTTGTTGGGCATATATTGTAATCTTTTTTTTTCATGCAGCCTGAACGAAAAAGAGATTGATCAGTGGGTATGCCCACCATTAGAATACCTCCCTTCATCCAACCACTTCTAATGATGGGCATACATTCACCATTTTGTTTTTAACTGTGATGGTGAAATCACCTCCTACAGCGCTGGAGTCATGGCTTTATGTATCGTGGGAGCAAACGTTGTAGCTGTCAAGTTAAATAAATCTGCGCTGCAACTGAATGGCGTACCTGCTAAGCAAATGATGGTTAACAATAAAACAAAGTAACATTACAGTATAACAGTAAGACATACCATATCTGCAAAGCAAATACAAAAAAAAATAGTAAAGAATAAAACATTTTTTTAACGCAATCTGTGCCTAAAATATATATATGCTGAAGCATGGGGGCAATCGCCCCCAAAGTTAGGAGCAAATCGCTCCTCCACCCCTGCTGCCCCCATGCTTCGGCATGTATGCTCTTTTTTTTAACTGTGGTGGTGAAATCACCTCCTACAGTGCTGGAGTCACGGCTTTATGTATCATGGGAGCAAACGCTGTTGCTGTCAAGATAAATAAACCTGCGCTGCAGCTGAATGGCGTACCTGAAAACAAAAAAATGGTTAACAATAAAACACAGTAAACAGTAAAGTATAAAAAAATTACATACCTAAAAAGGAAACATGATAAAACATAATAACAATAAAACATTGCAGAATAGAATACAGTAAAAAAAAGAGCAGAACAGAGAGAATAGAGAGAGAGAGAACAATAAAATGAAACAACAATTTTTGTATTTTATATATTTTTTTGTGGTTTTTTTTTTTTTTTACACTTTTATTTGTAACTGTAACTATAACAGTTCAGTTCCAGGTTTGGGTCTCTCAAAATGCGATAGCATCTTGGGAGACCCTGTGAAAGTGTGTCCTAGTCTGTGCAGTGCTGTACCCTACGCTAAAACTCCACTAGTGTATTGTAGCTTTCAAAACATTCACCAATGCAAAGACCAGGATTGTCAGGACAGGAGGGGCAATGATAGCAGGTGTCACGCTTATATCCGTGCTTGCTACAGAAACAACATCTTCTTTGGGGGGTTCGTTGGGTAGGGGTACTCAGGAGGACATATGGAAAATTCCTCTCATGCAGACGGCTTACTGCATTTGGATTGGGAAGATGAAGTGGAGCACCATCTGGAAACAGAAGGGCTCTGACAATCTCTTCCTGGAATTTAAGGAAGGATCCAGTCCATCCTGAAGCTCGGTATAGCACATGAGAGTTCAGCAAAGCCAATTGAAATAAGTATACAGACACTTTTTTGTTCTAGGGTCTGGGCCTTATGGGCACCTAGGTACGGTGCCAACAACTGGTCGTTGAGGTCCACCCCTCCCATATTTTGGTTATATTTGTGTACACGGAGGGGTTTCTCCACAACACCAGTCACTGTAGGAATTTGGACCGTCTTGTCTGCATGAAGGGAGGACAGAATGAATTATCCCTCCACTTCACAGCGAGCAAGTTATTAAACTTAAAGCAGGCTCTCTCCCCCAGCCTAAGACGGGAATCTACAAGCCTCTGGGGTAAGCTCCGGCGATTAGATCCACATGCACCAATCTGATGATCAATCAAGTGACTAAAAAGTGGCACGCTCGTGTAATAATTGTCCACATACAAATGGTACCCCTTTCCGAATAAGGGTGACATCAAGTCCCACACAATCTTGCCAGTGCTCCCTATGTAATCTGTCCAGTTCGGCAGCTCTACGTGACTATCTCTTCCCTCGTAAACATAAAACTATATGTATAGCCTGTGGCCCTGTCACAGAGCTTATATATCTTGACCCTGTATCTGGCACGCTTGCTGGGAAGATACTGCTTGAAAGACAAGCGGCCAGAAAACTTAATCAGGGACGTATCAACGCAGACAACTTGATGGGGAGTAAACAAGGCTGAAAAACGTTGGTTGAAGTGGTTTATGAGGGGTCGAAATTTGTAGAGCTGATCGTATCCAGGGTCTCCAAGAGGACGACAGAGTTCATTGTTGTTGAAGTGCATGAACAGCAAGATCTGCTCATATCGTGCCCTGGCCATGGAAGCAGAGAACATGGGCATATGGTAAATTGGGTCAATGGACCAATATGACCGCAACATACTCATTTTAACTATGCCCATGTCGAGGGATAGGCCCAGAAAGGTCTTAAATTCAGAAACCGTAATTGGTTCCCAATCTCTGGCAAGGGAGGACTGGGGATTAGCGGCGATGAATTGACCAGCATACAAATTACTTTGGTCCACAATAGATCTATGGAGATCTTCCGTGAAAAACAGTGAATAAAAAGTTATGTTAAATCAATTCCATCTGAATTCCAGGTTGGCCAGTGAATGGGGAAAGTACGGGTGCTGCAGAAGTGGTGGGCTCCCAATTAGGATTGGCAAATTCTGCAGAAAGGACACTATGGGCACGACGAGCCTGTCTTTGACTTCTTGGTGGCATCGGGACACTACTTGTGCTTGCCACCTCGCCACCTTGAACTGTACTTATGGGACTCGCCAGGTCACCACGTGATACTGCAGTGCTGGTTTGACTACGACCGGGGTGTGCTAGGCTGCTGGTGCTTGCCAGTTCACCAGAAGGAAAAGCGGCACTAGTACTTCTCTGCTCCATACGAGAGCCCTGCGGTTCTTGCACCTCAACAACAGCAGAAGAAGATCGGGGTCTGGTACGCCTTACCTTGGCAGGGACCACAACTCTGTCGTCAGAGCTATCTGTCATGGAGCCACTGTGGTCTACAGGATTGTATTCTGATCCTGAATCTAACAGATGAGTGACTTCCTCTTGACTATTTTTTATGCTCAGAAACGTGTAGGACTCTTCACTACAGTACCTTCGATTTGCCATTTTGGGCTCTAAATTTACTGGTACAGTAGTGAGACTCACAGGTAAAAAAGCTCCTAGGCTGTCAGCAACTGTATCAAATGCTACCAAAAAAACTGTTAGCTATCGCAGGGAACAGGCCTGACTCTGCAAATGCTGCAGTTATGTGTTTAGTGTTTTGTAAGTGACAGTGATCGATCGATACTGCAATTGGGTGGGCTGGGCTGGGCAGAGGAGCAAAACACAGGTGCTAGCAGGTATCTGGGCTGATCCCTGGGGACGCTAGTATAGATATGATCAGATCAGATATTTATCCGTTCAGACACTATACCACTAAGGGAGGTGTATGCTGCATGTGTGGGTGTTAGCAGTACTGGCACTAATCTAATTAACGCTGCCTGGGGCGATGCAGACCCTGACTGACACTAAAACCTAACTGATATCACCCGCCGAGCGATCGGGGATTAAACCTTTATTTGGTAATAAACGGATAAGAAACAAACTAACTAACCAGCGTCACCCGTAACACTTATACGGTGATCACTGGTGAAAGGGTTAAGTAGGGGGCAATCAGGGGGTTTAAACCTTTATTAGGTAGTATATGTGGGTACCTGACACTATAAAAATTTGATGGTAAACATAAATAACTAACAGGCTACCTAGCATCACCCGTGACACTTATACGGTGATCACTGGTGACAGGGGGTGACAGGGTTAACTAGGATGCAATCAGGGGGTTAAAACCTTTATTAGGTAGTATATGGGGGTACCTGACGCTATAAAAAGCTGACGGTGAACCTAAATAACTAACAGACTAACTAGCGTCACCTGTGACACCAATAAGGCGATCAGAAAAATGATCGATTAGTGACACTGGCAACAGGGGGTGAAAGGCTTACCCGCTAAAAACAAAAAAAGCCAATCTTCTTTGAATGCTGTCTTCCTCCGTTGTGTTGTCACCCACTGTCTTCCATTTCTTATATAGCCATGGGGCGTGGCCATCCCATGACATCACCCAGAGAACCGCCCCTGTGTGACGTCATGTGGGACATCATGTGTTATGCGTGACAGCTGATGACTCATCGATTGTTAAGGACTTCCCGTCCCGCTCCTTAGCAACCAGCAATGTACATTGTGTTTAACCTGCTTCAGCCCCGGAAGATTTGGCTGCTCAATGACCAGGCCATTTTTTCCTATACAGTACTGCGTAGTTTTAACTGACAATTGCGTGGTCAAGCAACGCTGTACTCAAACAAAATTGGCGTCCTTTTTCCCCACAATTAGAGTTTTACTTTGGTGGTATTTGATCGTCTCTGCGGTTTTTATTTTTTGTGCTTTAAACAAAAGAAGAACAACAACTGAAAAAAACAAATTTTTTCCTCAGTTTAGGCCAATATGTATTCTTTTACATATTTTTTGGTAAAAAAAAAATCGCAATAAGCGTATATTAATTGGTTTGCACAAAATTTATAGCATCTACAAAATAGGGGATAGATTTATGGCATTTTTATTATTATTTTTTTTTTACTAGTAATGGTGGCGATCTGTGATTTTTATCGGGACTGCGACATTGTGGCGGACAAATTGGAAACTTTTGACACATTTTTGGGACCATTGACAATTATACAGTCATCAGTGCAATAAAAATGCACTGATTAATGTATAAATGTCACTGGCAGGGAAGGGGTTAACATTTGGGGGCGATCAAGGGGTTAACTGTGTTCACTAGGTGTGTTCAAACTGTAGGGGGGATGGGATTGTCTAGGAGGAGAGAGAGATCGGTGTTCATAGTTAGTATGAACACACAATCTGTCTCTACTCCCCTAAAAAAATGGGATCTGTGTGTGTACACACACAGATCCCGGTTCTTGCCCTGTCATGAGCGATCGCTGGAGCCTGCTGGTCATTGCACCCACCGGGAACTCACATCGGCTCTGGGCTCACGCTGCGGGCATGCATGCGCCCCTAGAGCCCAAAAGGCGAGGTGACGTAAGGTAACATCGTTTCGCCTAGCTGTGCCATTCTGCTGCAGTAAAACTGCGGAGGCTGGTCGGCAAGCAGTTAGAGGAAAAAAAAAAACACAAAATGCATGAAAACACACACGCAAAAACACGTAAAAAACAAGGCTTTAAAAACTCGAAACACACTGCAAAACACGCATGAAAAACGCATAAAACGCAGCCAAATCTGTTGTCCCCAGACATTGGAGATCCACACATGCTCATACAGTCTGGAATGGCTGAATACAGTGCAATCTATCAATAAAATGGAGGAAACAGTAGCCATTGCCTCAGAATGCACAGAAAAAGGCCATAAACTATGGAGACCTTGGTTCTTATTTAACTATTAACTAGTAACTATTTAACTAACTGGTGTGGGGTTGTTTTTTGGGGGTCGGGCTTGGTCCCTTAGCGCCAGGGAAAACTTAAGACATCAGCATAGCAAGACATTTTGGACAATTTCATGCTCCCAACTTTTTGGAAACAGTTTCGGAATGGCTCCTTCCTGTTCCAACATGAATGTGCACCAGTGCACAAAGCAAGGTCCATAAAGACATGGATGAGCGAGTTTGGGGTGGAGGACCTTGACTGGCCTCAACCCGATAGAACACCTTTGGGATGAATTAGAGCGGAGACTGCGATCCAACGTCAGTGCCTGACCTCACAAATGTGCTTCTGGAAGAATGGTCAAACATTCCCATAGACACACTCCTAAACCTTGTGGACAGCTTTCCCAGAAGAGTTGAAGCTACTATAGCTGCAAAGGGTGGCATAACTCAATACTGAACCCTACAGGCTAATGCAATGTAGACACGAGCGGACTTTTCGACTGGACTGGTCCGACGGACCGAGTCCGGCGGACAATCCAATCGTGTGTGGGCTTCATCAGACCTTCAGCAGACTTTTCCAGTCGAAAATCTGATGGACTTTAGATTTGAAACATGCTTCAAATCTTTCCGACGGACTTGAGTCCGGTCAAAAAATCTGCTCGTCTGTATGCTAGTCCGATGGACGAAAACCCATGCTAGGGCAGCTATTGGCTACTGGCTATCAACTTCCTTATTTTAATCCGGTTGTACGTCATCACGTACAAATCCGTCGGACTTTGGTGTAATTATGTGTAGACAAGTCCGTTCGTTCAAAAGTGTCGGAATGGCTGTCGGACTTTTGATGCCGAAAAGTCCGCTTGTGTGTACGCGACCTTAGACTGAGATGCCAGTAAAGTTCATGTGCGTGTAAAGGCAGGCATCCCAAATACTTTTGACAATATAGTGTATATCTACATAAGAAATTATTTTTTCTGCTGATTGTAATGGGTATTGCCATTTAAATAATTTAAATCAGTTAAATCTTTGATTGACGTGTGTTCAAAGCACTTTAACTGACTGTTTACTTTAACTGACCTTATATTTCTTAAGTCTTTGATTCTTAACTATTGTTTCCTCTTGTGTACAATGTAAAATGGAATACATGCTCAAAATGGATAGACCATGCGTGTGTCTTATGCTGCACTGTGTCATATATTGGTCTTGACTATTTTTTCTTTATTTCAATAAAAATGTATATTGGAAAAAAATCATTTTTGCGCAAACCAATCAATTTAATGCTTACTGGAATTTTTTTACCCAAAAAATGTAGTAAAAACGGAAAATTTATATCAAATACTTACCGTAATTTTCCTTTCCTGATGGACTCCATGGCAGCCTACGTATGGGTTAATCCCGCCTCTCATACCTCATAGGACCCCACTCCCATAAATCTTTGCAACTAGACAGAGACCGTGTTCCGTAACTTAGCCTACTCCAGCAAATGGGAGGGAACTCCTGCTGCCATCAGTGCCCTGGTCCATCAGGAAAGGAAAATTACGGTAAGTATTTGATATAAATTTTCCGTTTTCCTGACAGACTCCATGGCAGCCTACGTATGGGAAATAACTAGCCATACACGCCCGGGTGGGCAATTGCTGGTTAAAGAAAAAAAGGTTTAATTGGCACCATCAACAGATAATACGTGCAAACCAAAATTAACCGAAGACAAGGAAGCAGGTTCTACACAATAGTGTGTCATAAAGGTATTAATTGATGACCATGAGGCCGCTTTACAGATCACTTCCCGAGATACATGCCGGGATGCTGCCCAAGATGTAGATACGCTCCTGGTAGAATGAGCGGTCACTGCCTCCGGAGGAGCCAAACCCTTAGACTTGTAAGCCCACTGAATGGCCTGAACAATCCATGCTGCAATGGTTCTAGAGGAAGCACGCTTTCCCTTGTTTTTACCGTGGAAGAGGACAAACAAGTGATCAGATTGGCGAAAAGAAGCTGTGGCTTCCAAGTATTGCTTCAGAACTTCGACATCTAGAGGATGAATATTAGAGCCCTCAGAAGACTTGAACGTGGGAAGAACAATTTCCTGATTTTCATGGAAAACAGTTGTTACTTTGGGATTTGAACCTAACATAGGAATCAGGACCACTCGGTCAGGGAAGAACGTAAGGAATGGTTCTTTGAATCCTAAGGACCCGATTTCGGAAACCCTCTTAGCCGATGTTATGGCTACTAAAAAGACCACTTTGAGGGAAAGTTCCCTAACAGATGACTGGTCCACATGACATATTTCTCTTCCTGCGAAGAAGTCCAGGACAAGAGGAAGATCCCATTTAGAAAATCTTGGTCTCCTTTGAGGTCTAAGTCTTATTGCTCCCCTGAAGAACTGTCTCGTAAAGGGGTGCCTGGCCCATGATACACCTGTGAAGGCAGAGATTGCAGAAACTTGGACTCGTAAGGAGCTAACCGACAAAGACAGATCCAGGCCTGTCTGCAAAAAACCCAGAATATCCTGTATCTTTGGGTCAATACAAGAGCCATTAGTGGAGGTCACATAGTCCGCAAATTTTGACCAAATTCTTTGATAGACTTTGTTGGTGCCCGCTCTTCTGGCATTCAACAGTGTAGCAATCGCTGAACTCGGACATCCTAGTGCTTCCAGCCTTCCCCTCTCAACCACCAAGCCATCAGATGGAGATGAGATGGGCATGGGTGAAGAGATGTTCCTTGCGACAGGAGATCTGGTCTGGCCGGGAGAGGGACCGGATCCCGGTAACTGAGCTGAACCAGGAGAGGAAACCATGGCCTGTTGGGCCAGAAAGGAACAATCGCCACTACCTCGACTTCTTCCCACCTGAGCCTTGAAAGAAACCGAAGGATGACTGGTACCGGGGGAAAGGGGTAGGCCTTGAGGAATCTCCACTGATCCGTCAGGGCATCCACTCCGAAGGCTTGGGGACAGCGACACCTCGTGTAATATTTCTGCAGTTTGAAGTTGCAAGGGGATGCAAACAGATCTACTTCCGGCATCGCTCCCAGAGACAAGACCCAGTTGAACACTTCGGTGTGGAGAGACCATTCGTTGTTGTCCAGGGTGACCCTCGAAAGGAAGTCCGCCTGGACATTCTGAATTCCGGGGAGATAAACAGCTGATAAATTTGTCAAATTCACCTGGGCCCAGGACATGATCGGACTTACTTCTTTCAGTAACGAGAGACTGCGGGTGCCCCCCTGTCTCTTGATGTAAGACACTGCAGTCGTATTGTCCAGTCTCAGGAGAACTGAGGCCCCTGATGTCAGGTGGGAAAAGGCTTGAAGAGCACGGAAGGCAGCTCGAAGCTCCAGGATATTTGAGACTATCCCTTGGGATGGGAAGTCCCATCTGCCTTGGGCTACCTCCGTCAGACAGAGGGCGCCCCAACCTCTGTTGCTTGCATCCGTAGTCACCGTGATCCAGGAGACAGGCGCTATGGAATGGCAATTGAGAAGATTCCCCCGTTGCAGCCACCAGGGGAGGCTCTCACGCATGGAGGTGGTTACTCGTACCAGCTGGTCTCGAGACCCTGGATCCCACTGTTGGAGAAACCCCTTCTGAAAGGGCCGCATCCTCCATTGTGCCCACTTCACCATGGGGGCTGTGGCCACCATGGTGCCTATTATCTTTAGACATTGCAAGGCTCTGAAAAGAGGTGATGATAATGCCAGACGAATTCTTTCCTGAATCACCGGAATTTTCTCCAAAGGCAGAGAGATGGTACTCTCCATGGTGTTGAATTGGGCTCCAAGGAATATTAGAGACTGCGCTGGATCTAGGTGACTCTTCTCCTTGTTCAACAGCCAACCGAACTCTGTTAGGGTAGAGATGACCTGATCTCGATGTGCCAGCAGCTGACCCCTGTCTTGTGAAAGCAGAAGTAGGTCGTCCAAGTAATGGTGTAATCGGATACCTTTGACCCTGATTAATGCTACCACAGCCAATAAGAGCTTCGAAAACACTCGAGGCGATGTTGTAAGCCCGAATAGGAGACATGTGAATTGGAGATGCCTCTGATCTACTGCGAATCGGAGATACATCTGAAATTCCTGTGCAATCGGCACGTGAAAGTAGGCATCTTTCAGGTCTATGGAGACAGCCAATCTCCTGGTTGTATCGTCTGGCGTATTGTTAGCAGAGTCTCCATCTTGAATTTTTCCTTCTTGATGAAGGAGTTCAGATAAGTCAGGTCGATTACCGGCCTCCAGGACCCATTCTTTTTGAGGACCATGAAAAGGGGGGAGTACACCCCTAGGAATCTCTCTTCTGTTGGTACTTGAATGGCGGCCCCTTGGACTACTAGTGAGTCTGTATATGACAGCAGAACCTGTTTCTTCTCTTCTATGTGAGGAAGAGTTGTAGGAACAAACCGGTGTATGGGTGGGTTGCTGAACACCCAGGTATGACCTGAAGAGACCGTTTTGACGGTCCAGAAATCCCGAATTGAGGCTGCCCAGACGTGCTGGAAATGGAGTAAACGAGCCCCGACTCGCTCCGTCTGGACAGGCTCTATATCAAAAGGACTTCGCAGCCTCACGTCCCCCAGAAGAGGCTGACTTTGAGGACTTCTGCCCTGAAGGTTGATTTCTCCTCCAGTTTTTTCTAAAATCACGGCCAGGTCTGTAGCGGTGTGCATCCCTCGCACGCTCCTGATCTTGTTTGGGATAAGTTTTCCTCTGACCAAAAAGGCGGCGATCCTGGGGTAAGAACCCTGATTTACCCCCTGTAGCACGGGTAATGGCAGAATCCAGTTTATTCCCAAAGAGGGAGCAACCCTCAAAGGGAATTTTACACCATGCCTGTTTAGAGGCAGGATCCACAACCCACGGGCGCAGCCACAAGGCGCGCTTCGCCGTTACCGAGGAAAGCATGACACATGCCACAAGGCGGATAATATCCAGGGATGCTTCCCCCAGAAAGGCTGATGCCAGCTTCAGCTCATGTACTGGTGAGTTCTTGAGCAACTCCTCAGAGATCTTTCCCAATACTGCATCCATATCATCCGTCCATGCTTCCATAGCTTTAGACAAAGCTGCAAGAGCCAGGGCTGGTCTACAAGCCATGCCTGCCGTAATATAAATGCGTTTGAGGTCAGTGTCGATCTTCCTCTCCAAACCATCTTTAAAAGAAACGGTGTCTTCCAGAGGAAGCGTGACATGCTTCACTAACCTCATTAAGGCCACATCAATGAGGGGTGCAGCTTCCAGATGCTTTACCTCCTCACTTTTGAATGGGTACATTTTCGCTATCTTGGAAATCAGTGAGTTCTTCCTCTCAACTTTACTCCATTCATCTGAAATAATTTCCCCAAGTTCACCCAGGAAGGGGAAATTTGGGCGTTCTTTCCTGAGCTGTTTGAAGTACTTCCTCTGTTTAGAGGGGGCTTCTACTGGCTCCTCCCATCTCAATGCGTTTTTAACCGCTTTAACCATCTGTGGAACCAAGGAAAAATCGAAGCCTGTACTGGAGTCTTCCACATCCGCTTCGCTGTCCAAGGAACCACTCAAGGAGAGGCTTCGTCGAGAGGGACCTGGAACCTCAGGGACAACCCTGTCAGGAACTGGTGGAGGAGCAGCAGGAGGGCTGGATGTACGAACGGGATCTGTCCTGTTCAAAGACTCTTGAACCACTCTTCTAACCAGAGCCTCCACCTGTTGGTCTCCAGCTCCTCATTCTTTAACAGCTCGAGCATAGCTCACAGAGAGATTTACCCTCTGGGACCTGAGCTCTACATCCCCAGCATGCCTTCTTATCAGAGCGGCTGGAATGGCGGTGAGAATGGCGACTAGACGTGGACCATCTGGAGGATGATCTAGGACGTCTAGAGCTTGACGTAGAGTGACGGTTTTGTGATCTAGATTTGTCACTAGCTTCACGTGCCGAAGAACGGTGTTCAGACCTAGAAGGGCTGAGGGAAAAAAACAGAGTCAACATGTACCTGACAATAAAACCCAAAACAAAAAACAGGCAGAGGGAAAATTAATTCCATCCTACCTGCCGAGTAAGGGTTGGCCACTGGGGGGCGGTGACACATCCATAGCAAACAACTGACCAGCAAGACACTGAAAGCAATCAAGACAGTGTATAAGAAACTGATGGTTTAGCAATTAGGAAGAAACCATAGGCAGGCAGTGCAGCATAACTCTTACCTTGACCAGTCAAGATATGTGCTCGGGGAATCAGCTGCTGAAGCATGAAAGCATCCCAAGAAATAGCTGAATCTGACAGCTATTTAAATCTGCCGCCCAGGATGATGTCATCGTGCTCACAGCGAACCCACGCTGTGTACGACGCCGCCCCATAGACACTGCGCGCATGCACGACCGCCGCCATCTTGCCTGGACCGCGCACGCGCAACCAAGCCTTGATTTCGATCGCGGCTCGCGCATGTGCAGAAGGGCCAAGAAGCGGCGGACTGGAACGCAGATGCGTCCCAGCCGCCATGACCAGGAAAGCTACAGGGACAGACAACAAACAAATACAGGCTGCCATGTAATAGAAAAAAAACCAGTATACATCACCACCACGGCACCGATTCGATCCGGCCTGGGACTGGGAGCCATTGCTCATACTGCACGACCAGGGCATTTTCATGAAGGGGCCTCCCGCTAATAGCTGGGACGAATGGCCATGTTGCCGCTTGCCTGCCAATGGCCGGCTATTAAGCTCTTCAAGGCATCGCAATACTCGCCCATGTCCACCCTGCTAATAGCTAAGGTAAATGGACTCCAGAAAAGGACACCGTCAGAACCGTCATCTTCGCGTGCAAACCACCAGGACTGGACTGATAATTTTAAGGTAAGACTACCTTGGTCCTAGGAGGAGGACAAAAAAGGAACACGGTCTCTGTCTAGTTGCAAAGATTTATGGGAGTGGGGTCCTATGAGGTATGAGAGGCGGGATTAACCCATACGTAGGCTGCCATGGAGTCTGTCAGGAAACACATATTGACCTACATTTATGACGACATTAGATTTTTTTTCATTTTTTTTATTGGATGGTTTTTATAGCAAAAAGTAAAAAATATTGTTTTTTTTTTTTTCAAAATTGTCTTTTTTTGTTTATAGCTCAAAAAATAAAAAAGGCAGAGGTGATCAAATACCACCAAAAGATAGCTCTATTTGTGGGAAAAAAGGACATACTGTACATTTTATGTGGGTACACCGTTGCATGCCCATGCAATTGCCAGTTATAGTAAACCAGTGCCGTATCGAAAAAAATAGCCTGGTCATGAAGGGGGGTAAATCTTCCAGAGGTCAAGTGGTTAAGGAAACCCTTGACATTATACAAACACATACAGGATGCTGCTCTACCCTGGCAACCTTGCGTTCAGTGGTATAAAACTAAACATTTCAGGAAGTAACCCAATTTATGAATATTACTCTGTACCCTCTTATGAATGTGTTTAGTTTTACAATGCTAAGCCTTTATACTGGTGTACTTTGTCTGTATATCTAACTGTTCCTAGTGCAAATATGCTACTCTGTACCTAAGATATGATGTATATCGATGTTGACTTGTTCTTTTGTCTTGTTACACTTAACCCTTTACTTGCCTATGGTGGAACATGGAGATTCTATGTATGTTTGTGCTCATTGGTTGTTCTGTTTTGTGTTATTCTGGAAACCCATAAAAATTATTGAAAGAAAACAGGAGAAATCTATCTGTGGTTGCTAGGCACTGGATGTCTGCAGGCACCCACCGATCATCTGTAAAACTCACAGAACAGAGATCTGCCTATGTAGACAAGGTAGATCTCCGTTCTGACAGGGGGGAGGGATGGATTTTGTGTTCCTGCAAAGCAGGGAATAAAATCCATCACTTCCTCTAGTAAAAGCACCTAACACAGTACAAACAAAACACTGGCTAGGCACACAGTTAACCCTTTGATCACCCTAGATGTTTAACCCTTCCCAGCTAGTGTTTAGTACAGTGACAGTGCATATTTTTAGTACTGATCACTGTATTGGCATCACCGGTTCCTGCAAAGTGTCAAAAGTGTCAGTTAATGACCAATTGTCAGCCGCAATATCGCAGTCCCACTATAAGTCGCTAATCGCCACCATTACTAATATATATATAAAAAAATCCATAAATATACACCATAGTTTATAGAAACTATAACGTTTGCGTTAACCAATCAATATACGTTTGTTGGGATTTAGTTTTTTTTTACCAAAAACATGTAGAAGAATACATATTGGCCAAAATTTATGAAGACATTGGATTTTAAAAAAATAATTATTAGATATGTTTTATAGCAGAAAGTAAAAAATATTGTTTTTTTTTTTTTTTTTGGTCTTTCTTTGTTTATAGCGCAGAAAAAAAAAATGTCAGTAGTGATAAAATACCAGAAAAAGAAAGCTCTATTTGTAGGGAAAAAAGGACATACATTTTATTTAGTTACAGCATTGCATGACCACGCAATTGTCAGTTAAAGTAACGAAGTGCAAAATCACATAAAATGGCCCGGTCATGAAGGGGGGTAAATCTTCCGGAGGTCAAGTGGTTAAAGAATACATTTCAAAATAAATTTCACCTGCTAAGTTCAAGGCTTACAAGACTTGTTACTTCTTGTTGTATAAACATTCTTCTTCTCTGCTGGTTCAGCCTGTCCTCCACCACTGGATGCAATATACAGATTTAGAGTGTATTCTTTACTCTGAAAGGTTCTACAATGACAACATTGCATGTGCACGTCTGGCCAGGACTAGTGTTGAATGGAAATCATGGTTAAGAATGTTTGCTTGGTTATAAGCAATAAAGAAACTGGACTATATCGCTGCAAAATTGATATCTCAATTAGAGGTTTTACAACAGATTTAAAAAGTAAATTTCCTACTCACAGAGTAATCCAAAGTTTTCTTGTATGTGCAGGAGAAAAGAGCCAGAGTGAATGTCACGCGGCAGTTCACACAAAGCAGCAGATTAGAGGGCAAGACAGGAGGAAATATGCAAAGGATAAAAATGTGAAGTGAATGCCAGTGGGCAGTATGCACAGGAAAGGAGTCTGGAGGATATGACAGGGGGCAGCATAAACATGAGAGTAGCACAGAGGGTATTTATCAATATGTACAAGAGAGGCATCACAGCTGCAAATTCGGGCAGAACGGGAGTGCACAAAGAGGAGTACTCAGTGTATGACATCAACCATTACATGTGCAAAATTATTGTGCAAGGTATAAAGACACTGATGATAAAAGAATATCTCTACCAGAGTGAGGTCATTACTGAATGAACAGCGGGTGTACTGGATATCTGTCAGCATTGCGGTAAAAAAAACCTCTGGAAGGGTTCAGATCTGAGAGGAGGCACATGTCTACATGTCCTCTTGCAGTACCCTTTTATAGCACACGGGAAAGGACTGAAACTCATCTATCCTGTGAACAGCTAATTATGACTGTGAATAAATATGTTATAAATATGTATAGTCTCTAGTGGCTCGCCCCTTCCGTAGTCAAAGCCGGGATAGAGTGTATGGGAAGAGTGCAGGTGTATTAAAGTTCATACCGCTCACTGATGTGGTGTCTCCTGCCGTGGTCTCCCGCTAATGTTGCTGAAGCCTTAGCTCACTGAAACTCGGCATCCATCACTCCCTTACTAGCGGCGTCAGGGACAGGACTGCGTTGTTGATGACGTCAGTGTTGTCATGTATTGTTTTATGTTTGTCCTGTTTGTTGATCTAGTTCATGACCATCTCTTCAATGTCCAACACTGGATGTGATCAGTTTTTAAATGACACTGCACCTTTCTAGTTTAATTCCCCTTTGTACATGTTAAGTAATTGACTGTTTAATAAATACATTTGTTAATTTTTTATATTTTTGGTTTGATCAATTTTTTGTTGCTAATAGTAACCTCTAACCCGGTTCTCTCTATACCGGGTAACTACTTTCTTTACATGTATGCCCGCGGTTACAGCAACAGACACCCATTAGGTGTATGATCTAACAGGTCATGTATTTTACCTGACCACCACTAGGTGATGCTTGCTCCTTCCCCATCCCACCTCCCCTTTTCCTATCCCTTGTCATATATACATGGAACGAAATTTGGCTGGTTAAGGTGGAACAGGGCGAATTTTAATCAATGTATGGGATGCAATCAATTTGTGTACACAGCCAGCCTGTCAGATTTTTTCCTGAATGATTAGTGCTGCTAGCTATATCCGGCAACTCTGATCATTGTATTGTGACAGCTGGAAAGGCTCCCCACTGTCAGAAAGCATTACCACAGTGGGATGAAATTTCCCATCCACATTGAATGTGCGGATGGGGAAATTGGGTCATTTTTTTAATGTATGGGTGTGGTACTGTTCTGAAAACTGGGTTTCTATGTATATTTTGTATTTTTATCATTTATATTACATTATATGTGTACAGGTACAGTAAGTATGGTGTCAGCTGTGTGTCTAAATGAAAATGATAGACTCTCTGCAACCTCTAATTATTTTAATCATCTATAATGCAGCTAATGTTTGGATTGATTGAGTAGTGTGCTTTTTTTACATAACAATAAAGTTATTTGGTAAGTTCTCCTATAAATGTCATGTGCTTTTACTTATAGATCCATTTTAATATGCATGTCTCAAATGTCTTGACATATTCAATTAACATATGAATATGTTTCACACATCACATTTTAAAATATAGTAAAGATAAAATCCACTTGTCAACACGCTAAGATCAGTGCGATCGTCAGAAAATCCTATTTTATTATTTCCATCAAGCTTTAGGTGGGCATACATAGAAAGACATTTTTTATGTGCCGATTGTGAATGACTAATCAAATTATATACTTATGGGATGTACTATTCTATCCACAATGTGTGCAGAAGTGCATGAACAGACAGCACACATACATATCTATATGTGGAAATTACTGAGAGGGGTAGTGTGCTATGTGTGTAGTTGTAGTATTCTCCAGGGTTTGCGGATATATCTAACTGATGATAACATTTTTTTATTTGCCCATGCCATATTGGAAGAAAGGTACAAAAAGTTTATATGGCTTTCATTAACCACAGTGCACTTACACCCCCAAGCCATTTTTCGGCTTTCAGCGCTGTTGCACTTTGAATGACAATTGTGCGGTCGTGCTGCACTGTACCCAAACACATTTTTTATCCTTTTCTTCACACAGATAGAGATTTCTTTTGGTGATATTTAAGCACTGCTGTTTTTTTTTTTATTTTTTACAAAGAGCCAGACCAAAAGATCAAACATTTTGAAAATAAAATGTTTTTTACTTTTTCTCTGTCAGTAAATTTTGTAACTAAATAATTTTTTGCCTCCACTGATGTGTGCCGATGAGGCGGCACTGATGGGCACTGATAGGCTGAACTGGTGGGCATTAATGAGGTGGCACTTATGGGCACTGATGAGGCAGAACTTATGGGCTCCGATTTAGTGGCACAGATGAGGAGGAACTAATATGCTGCACTTATGGACACTGATAGGTGGCACTGATGAGCACTGATAGGTGGCACTGATGGGCACTGTTAGGCAGCACTGGTGGGCACTGATAGGCAGCAATGGTGGGCACTGATAGGCAGCACGAATAGGTGGTAGTGATGGGCACTGATGGGCATTGATGGGTGACACTGATGGGCATTACTGATGGGCATTGATCAACAGTAGTGATGGACATTGATGGGCAGCACTGATAGGTGGCACTGATTGCCAGCACTGACTAGCATCGCTAATGGGCATTGATTGGTGGCACTTGTAGGCACTGATTGCTGCCACTGGTGGGCACTGATTGGTGACACTGTATTTCTATATTGTAATCAGGGCACTGATGATCAGTGCCCTGATTACATTCCTATATGTCCCCCTGTGTGGAGATGCCGCTGATCAGCTCTCCTCGCCACATACTCTGTCAGTGTGAGGCGAGGAGAGCCGATTACCTACATCTCCATGTTTACACATGACCAGCTGTGATTGGACACAGCTGCTCACATGGTTAAAAAGCCAGGGATGCAGCTCTTTACAGAGATCAGGGTCACGCCATATCCTAGCAACATGGCGCGGCCGCGATCACCGTGCTGCATGCCCACACGGGCACACATCCATGGGCAAGAGCCACACTGCCCTGCTGTCATTTGACGGTGGGCAGGCGGGAAGCAGATGCTATGCATTAAGGTGAAAAGCCTTCTGTCATGCAGCTGCCCCCAGACCCCCCGTTTTACTTACCTGAACCCGTACCCCCCGGGGACGAGCACACCAGCTCTAGCCGGTGTCTCGTGACCTGATTGGATAGATTGATAGGAGCGCAGCCAGCAGCCATTGGCTCCCGCTGCTGTCAATCAAATCCAATGATGCAGGAGGGGGGCAGGGCCGAGTCCTGCTGTCTGTGTCAATAGATACAGCAGGACATGGTAGCACGCCCACACGGGTGTCCCAAAGAAAAGCGCTTCTCCAATGGGGCACTAGAGAAGTGGAGGAGCCACAAGCGGCACTGAGGGACCCCAGAAGAGGAGGATCAGGGCCACTCTGTGCAAAACAAGCTGAGCAGAGGAGGTGAGTATGAGATGTTATTTTTTAAAAAAAAACAAGGGTTTAGTATCCCTTTAAAGGAAACTGCAAAAAAATTGAATTTCTAAAACAATATATAAAGGTGTATTGTACTGTGTATGCACATATCTTTGTATGCATTTTATTGCTTAATGAGGCAGCCCTATTATTTATGTATTGATTTGTTTATTTTCATTTTTTTTAAATATGCTGACATGGAAAATCCATACAACACCATATTTACATAAAAGGTGCAGAAGCAGAATTATTTAAATGGTCATTGCACATAGTTAACTAGCACCATAAATATTGAACATCGGCGTTCAATCAGCTAGGTAATTCAGGGACAGAGATTGCTGGGTGAGAGTACATCCACATGCACATATGTTCCCACAATGCAAGATTACTAAAGTGTTTATCTCTACTCTTGTTTATTTGCTTTAGTAAATCAAGCTTACTGCATCAACATATGTCTATGTAACAATTGCTCCATGTATTAGTCATAATAATTCAAGTAACCAGAAGTAGCATTACAAAAAAAAAGGGAGAAGGTGTTTTCTTTCGATCTTCAGATATTACTGAGATAAAGAACAATAACAGGACACTACATGTGTTATTTCATTGCAGCGAAAAAAAAAAATAATGATGCACTATAATGGATATACAGTATATGTTGGGGAAACAGGGTTACTCAAGGGTCTAATTGTTTAGTTTCAGATTATCAAATCTCTGAGCGTATGGTCAGCTTCCAGAGAATGTACTGGTGCTGTAGCCTCCCTGGCGGTTTTCCTGAGTGTGGCTCGGGGTTAAAATTCAGTACCATTAGCGGTAACCCCGAGCCACACTCGGGATCGCATTGCAGGATCCTGGGGCGGCGTTACTTACCTTGTCCCCGGGATCCTGCGATGTCACCCGCAGTGTCCGAGGGCTCCGTCCTCCTCCGAAGCCTCTCTGTGCCAGGCTCCATTCCCTGCGAGCGGTGCGACGCACAGGGGCGGAGCCTGGCGGCAAATTCAAAAAAATGTCAAAAGCATAACACATACAGTACTGTAATCTTACAGATTACAGTACTGTATGAAATGATTTCACATCCCTTTTGTCCCCAGTGCTTTGTCCCATTCCCTGCATGCAATTTTACATGATATACACTGTTCTTTCTGCCTGGAAACTGGAGATTGTCCATAGCAACCAAAAAGTGTCCCTTTACGTCAAAAGTGGCTT
The DNA here is from genome assembly GCF_042186555.1 of Aquarana catesbeiana. Lineage (NCBI taxonomy): Eukaryota > Metazoa > Chordata > Amphibia > Anura > Ranidae > Aquarana > Aquarana catesbeiana. The sequence goes on from NC_133328.1 coordinate 285,106,617, forward strand.
TAGACCAGCTAGAAAACAGCGATAGTAAATTAGAACACTTGCAGAATTGAGCGATAGTGAATTGTGGGGAAATTTATTTTATTACTATTTTTTTTTTTTTTTTAATTATTTATTTTTATTTATTATATTATAATTTATGTTTTTGTGTTTCAAACTTTATCATACCCGGGATATCTACTAGACTCTGGTTTGGACAGATTTAAGTGTGTTATTGTTAAGATTTACAGACCTACAATATAAAACGCCAAATTTCCATGCAAAATAATGGTACCGCTTTCAGCACCTAAAATCCGAAATAATCATACCGCCAGGGAGGTTAATTTAATTCAGGAATTAATGTATTCAAAATAATAAGTATATCTTCTTTCACATGACAAGTATAAAACAGTATATGTTATGTGTAAAAATATAGTATTTACATTAAAACCAGTGTATTGTGAACAAAAAATAATGGATTTCTCTGCTTTTTAGATCTGGGCATGGCACTCCTTCCTAAAAAATATATTTTCAATCTGTTTTACCCTCAGCTCAAAGTGGTTGTGAATCATCATCAATCAGCAAACTCATATGTCCCTGAGCCTGTGTGGTAAATCTGAGACTAAACAATAAAAAAAAACATCCAAGTGGAATAAAAAGGAAGGGAACTAGGGAAAGAAAAATGATTAAAAAAAGAAAATAAACTGAGTCTGACTCGCTAATGGAGTTACATTTGGGATTTAACTGACAGCCAGATATTATAAAAGACAGAACTGATTATGGATCTATGAGGTCAAGCAATGAAAGACTAAAGTTTATTACTGCCATTGCCTGATAAAAGCAGATAGAAAGAACAGGCAGTTATAAGGATAATTTAGTTATATATATCTATGAATGCTATTGTATTCTCAATATGTTTGCTTCTTGTACACAACTGCACATTGTGTTCATAGATCTAAAGGTTTCTTTTTTTACTGTGACAGCAGTTTATCTGGCAATCTTGCAGTCCTTGTATAGAAACATTGTCATCTCATGTTTTTTCTAGTGTAATAACACCAATAAGGTAACCTCTGGCTAGGCACTGAGGATTAGCAATACTGCTGTGTTGTGTAAAAATAGATTTGTAGAGAAGGCAGAAACAAACATATATCCCATAGTGCTGCTTTCACTAAAATGTTTCATAGCTTCCTCGTCTATTCTGTGTATAACTCTGACATAGTAAGTTTACACTTATTTATCTACAAATTGATACAGGCATTTGATATTGCCATTTTCATTAATTGTATGGTAATTGTTACTGTAATGTGAATGTGCATTTACAAAAAATCTGCAAAAACAGTGGGGTTCATTTTATATTCTAAAAAAGAATGAGAAAGAAAAGGGATAGGGGTTTCAAGTTCCCCTAGCCTCTTTTCTAATGGCACAGGGGCAGCTAACAGGTTTCAAGGCTCCCCCTGGAAAGTAGGTCACATAAGGTGCCTTGAAACAGTTAAAAAAGGGGATCCTTGAAACCCATAATCTGGTCCTGGAAGCTTCTAGAAGCCTGGAGGACCCCTATTTAAAGGGGGTTCCATCAGAGCTCAACTGCCAGTCACCTCAGGAACTCATCAGCGGTGGAGCTCTGCAAAAGGGCTGTAATACTCATCGCCGCTAACTCCTGAGGTGACATGAAGACGCTATTAAGAAGACTGTTTGAGAGAGCAGAGACAGTAGGAGGAGAAGATTGGCTGTGCCAGTGCCTCGCCTTACTGGACGGGCTGGAGGCTGAAGCATCGGCTTAAGATGTGAGCGGCGTCAGATCCAGAAGCGATGGTCGCGGCGAAAGAGAAGCTGACTTGGAAGATATTTGGCAGGAAGAAGAGGAATCGTTTCCAGTTCCGAAGAGGCGAGTTCAAAAGTCAGAAGGAGGAGCCGTGGCAGCGTACAGCGAGAGAAGAGGAAAGGAAAAACTCGGCAGCTGTACAGCCCCCGGTAAAGAGCAGAAGTGCAGCGGAGAAGTCAGCATTGCTGGGGGTGCAGCTACACCAACGTGACATCAATATAGGCGTGGCTCAGAAGAAGAAGGGATGGAGCCAAGTAGCGAGCAGTGAAAGACAGTCTCCTAGGCAACTGAATACACAAGAACCAAGGGCAAGCAGTAGCTGCAGCAATGACATGCCCAGAAGAAGTATCAGCACAGACAAATCTTTTCAATCGGCGGCAGCGAGGGGCAATACATTTCCCAGCAGCAATGAGATTCCATTGCCTTCTGCTGCTGTAGAAGGTGAGTTAGATAATACTGATATGATAACTACCTTGTATAGGTCAATTTCTCAATAAGATTATTCTTTGTCATTTATCAGAGATGTGTCAACAAATCAAGTTGGTAATAGTACTAATTTACAGGATGTCTCTAGTGTCTGGACAGTTGTAGATCAGTTATATTCCAAACATACTGCCATTGCTACACAAGTATCCAGATCAGCAGACAGTGCTCATGCTTTATAATGGTTTTACAGAAGGTTTCGCGTTACCATCATTTAATGGAAAGGGTTGTAAAAAACTGAAATCGGTGAATACATTAGAAGATATAGTAAGGAAAATATTAACAATTAAATTAAAGCACATAGAATTGCAGGTCTTTTTAAAAATCCACCTTTTTCGGATTTTAGAATATCTCCTTTAGAAATATTACCCAAAAAAGAACCTACTCAATTTGGAGTTATTCATCATCTATCATTTCCCGAAGGTAAGTCCCTTAATGATTAAATACCTGGTGAGATTTTTTTCGGTTGAATATGTATCATTCCAAGATGCAATAAAATTGGTAAGAAAATTAGGTTCAAATGTGTTATTAGCTAAAAGACGTAAAATTGGCTTTTAGATTATTGCCTATTCACCCGAATAGTTTCAATTCTTTGGGATTTTATTTTGAACAAAATGTACTACTTTGAAAAATGCTTACTGATGGGGTGTTCCCCTTCCTGTCGGTATTTCGAGGCATTTTCCACTTTTATTGAATGGGTAGTACGGAAGATTTCAGATTCTTCATATGTAAAACACTACTTTGATTTTTTATTTCTTGGTTCCTATGGGTCAGAAGATTGTATGGATCTCTTACAGTTATTTTTTTTTTTTTAACATTTGTGAGAATTTTGGAATTCCATTAGTAAAAGAATAAAACAGTCTTACCCACTAATTGCCTAGAATTTTTAGGAATTACAATCGATACATCCCTTATGGAATTTCGACTCCCACTAAAAAAATTAGAGACTACTTCTGAATTACTCATGAATCTAATTTGTAAGAAAAAGGTGTTATTGAAAGAAATGCAAAAGTTACTAGGATTATTAGCTTTTGCTACAAGGATTTTACTGGTTGGTAGGATTTTTCCAGAAGACTTTATTTTGCTGTAGCTGGTTTAAAAAGTCCTTATTCTTATATGCGCATGTCCTCGGATATGAAGGAAGACATGATTGTGTGGATAACATTTTTGACACACTTTAATGGAAGAACCATATTGCAGCATGAATTTATTTCAGATGAAGAATTTTGCTTAACAACTGACTTTGCTGAGTCAGTAGGTTCTGCTGCAATATGGAAAAATCATTGGTGTGAAAAAAAATATCCTTTACAGTGGAAACATCTTGGTTTATTAAAAAATAGCCTTTTATTAGAACTATTACCAATTGTAGTAGCTATATAAATTTGGGGAAATATTTTAGTAACCATTGCTTGCTTAGTACAGATAATAAGGGAGTAATGTTCTCTATTAATTGCTTATCATCTAAATCGCCTCCAGTTATGAAACTACTAAGGTATCTGGTATCAAAATATTTACTGTTAAATATTTGGTTGAAGGCTCAATACATTCCAGGTAAAGATAACATTGAAGCAGATGCTCTCTCTCAGTTACAGATGAAATGATTTTTCGAACTGCTCCCAGAAGCGGACAGGATAGGTATGGTAGGCCTTCAACATCTTTGGGACATAATTTAATATATGACCATATAAAAAATTAATTGGCACCCAAGACTTGGTTAGGATATTCTTCAGCCTGGTTTTTATGGATATCTTATTTTAATTCACATAATATACTTTAGTCAGCTTTTAATGAAGATATGGTGCTTTCCTTTCTTAATATTCTTATGGAAAATAAATTTTTGTGGTTGCATATTAACAAAATATTATGTGGCATTTAATTTTTTCTTGTTATATGTATTTCCTTCACTATGTCGTTTTTTTTTCCCATGTGTTAAGCAATAAAAGGTTTCAGTTGATGACAGACACCCAATTTCTTCAGAGTTATTAGAAAAAATCTGTTTAGGAACGGACAGTATTTGTTTTTTCAAATTTGAGGCTTGTTTATTCAAAGCAATTTTTTCAATATGTTTTTTTCACAGCCTTGAGAATTTCTGAATTAGTACCACACAACAAGAAAAGCTCAAATGGCCTTCGGTTTGCAACAGTGGAAAATAATGACCATTGCATTAGAATTTTTTTGCACAGATTGAAAACTGATCAATTAGGCAAAGGTTCATGTATTACTTTATATAATTGTAATAATCCAGTAATTTGCCCAGTTCAACTTTTAAATAAGTATCTTAGTGTGAGACCTTATGGTCAGAAATTGTTATTTGTACATGAGAATAATTTACCATTGACCAAATTTCAATTCAGTAGAGTACTGGAAAAATGACTGCAAGTTCTTAAATTAGACAAACTTCCGATGTCCTGTCATTCATTTAGAACTGGTGCTGCAATGGAATCTGCTAAACTTGGATTAGATAAGGATGAGATCAAACAAATTGGCAGATGGAAATCGAATGCTTATACTTCCTATGTTAGGCCTACTGTCCAATTTTGACTTTCAGGTACTCTGAAAATTATATGGATCATCGGACACTCCTTTGTGTTCTGGGCCCATAAGAGAGCATTGAAAAGAGTTTACTGAGAGAATTTGGATTTGGATCCGAACATTTTTCAAATGTATTGGTTTGGTAAGCCAGGGATGGTTTGGGGGGAATTGATGTTAGTACTGGGAAGATTGACTAATGGATGGCCTTTACCTGATGTTTTGATTATACATCTGGGAGGTAACTATATTGGCAAACTAAAAACTTTGAATCTATTATTTCAAATTTGGTTGACCATTCAAAAGTTAAAGTCTGCATCTCCCAAGGCTGTCATTGTTACAGGATAATGGGGTACACAAAACATTTCGCACTTGCACCATGTGCTTACTCATAGCTGTGAGTAAGCACTTGGTGTAAGTGCGAAACGCATCAACTATTCTTGTACCACCCCACAGTCGTGTTTTGTGTACCCCATCCTGTATTTTGAATAAAAAGACGGATTTATCCATTCCGGTGTGCAGCTGTCCAGGTCTTCTTGTTCTCTTCTATTTATGTGGTTGGGTCACCTTTTCTAATGAGAAGGGGGACAATTTATTATTAATTTTATGCTTGTTATAATTCAACTCGATCTATAAAAGCTGAGTTGTTCATTTCAATATTTGTATTTATGCTGAAAAAAAGTTATTGATGAATTCTGATGAAAGAATTATTTAGAGTTGTTTAATAATATTTGATATGTAATATGGTAAATGAATAAATAAAGCCGCGGTCAATAAGATAAAATATTTTATTAATCGAAATATATTGTCTGAGTGTATTTTTTCAATGACTGTCTAGAAAAGAAATGTAACTGCTTGCTGTCCCATGATTTATGGAGTCATGGTTTTTCTGTCTAATTATGAAATACAAGTTAAAAAAGCAGCTAAAAAAAAGATCTAAAAAATCTTTTTTAGATATCATGTTATGTTAACAAAAGTAACTTCAGCTCAAACCCCCATGGAATTTTAAATCATCACAGGCTTACTGGTTGAGATGATTCCTTTAGGACATCAACTAAAAGATAACTTGTAACTCTAAAGTGATTAGTGATCTGACTAGTGTTCATTGCTAATAGTGTTTGCTGTATTTTAAGCATGACTGAACAATACTGTTACTAATTTTTTTCAGATATTAATAGCTGCAGATTTATTGATTTTACTGTCTTTGACTGTCAATGACTTATTGCTCTTTCCAGCAAGGAATGTAACATTCTCTGGTAATCAAGTTCACAGCTGCACTTCAAAATGTAAAAAAGAGTCTCCAAACTCCGCTCCCCACCACCTTACTACTAACTGTAAGCCCTGTAATTTTCAACCTCATTGCTAGGTTTAAGCCCAAAAACACCTTGGCCCTAGGGCCTGTGGATTCTATGCTCCAAATTTCCACAAGTAGCACACAACAGATTAGGGATTTGTTTAGAACCCTGACATTACAAGAAAGTTTTGTTTTTGTCATACAATATGTATACAGTATGTGTTAAAAAAAAAGTAAATGTAAGACACCATAAAATATTCAAAGACACATATGCCACTATTCATGCTGCAAGCAATGCTATCCCTGCGCACATTAAACGTTTAGGATCAAAATAGTTAGAATAATGCTAAATGGATGAATTAGTAATGTTTTTATGTAAGTCACTAATATACAGTGTTTCATTTCTTGTCAAGAAATACATCACTTTAAGACGTACACATAGAGTGGGGACGGAAAGTATTCAGACCCCCTTACATTTTTCATCTTTGTTATATTGCAGCCATTTTCTAAAATCATTTACGTTCATTTTTTTCCCTCATTAATGTACACACAGCACCCCATATTGACATAAAAACACAGAATTGTTGACATTTTTGCATATTTATTAAAAAAGAAAAACTGAAATATCACATGGTCCTAAATATTCAGACCCTTTTCTGTGACACTCATATATTTAACTCAGGTGCTGTGCATTTCTTCTGATCATCCTTGAGATGGTTCTACACCTTCATTTGAGTCCAGCTGTGTTTGATTATACTGATTGGACTTGATTAGGAAAGCCACACACCTGTCTATATAAGACCTTACAGCTCACAGTGAATGTCAGAGGAAATGAGAATCATGAGGTCAAAGGAACTGCCTAAAGAGCTCAGAGACAGAATTGTGGCAAGGCACAGATCTGGCCAAGGTTACAAAAAAATTTCTGCTGCACTTAAGGTTCCTAAGAGCACAGTGGCCTCCATAATCCTTAAATGGAAGACATTTGGGACAACCAGAACCCTTCCTAGAGCTGGCCGTCTGGCCAAACTGAGCTATTAGGGGAGAAGAAATATATAATAAATTCCACACTCAGGATAAAAGTGGGTTGCAGCCCCCCCTATTGGGTTCCCATGGGAACTTACAGAAGTAGTGAAAAAAGTGGGGTAATTGGCGCTACCCTGTAATATATTTTGTATAAGAGATAATGTAGAAGGTACTGAGCTAAGGCTTTCTTATAGAACAAAGTGTGTGTATACGTACCCCTAATATTAAAAATGTGATACACAAAAACAGGCGCGTGACAGGTACATCAAATTATATAAATAATTAACCAAAATAAAAAAGGAAAGTGAGTGTATCTCTCAGTAAGGCTGAGGTTAGCAGCTCAGCATATAACTATTGTGGCACAAATACTACCTCAATTGCCCAGCCAGATATACCAACCATTTACCATGTGATATCCCAATTCATTGTATACACAAAAAATGTGAATAAATGGATAATAAACACACCACCGTAAACGAGGTGCAAATTACATCCACACCTACATATATATAGCAAACAGAATAAATGTGTAAACAATATAAAAATATATATTCAATGTAAAAATTCCAAGTCCCACTTGTGAAAATGAAAAATAGAAAAAAAGAAAAAATGTGATCCCAGAGTGTCCAATAATGGCATATAACAGGTGACTTCGGTGCTCAGCACGTAATGTGACTCTTGATGCTTCCCCAATGAGTCCCCACTCACCAGACGTAGTTACCCCTGCAGGGGTAATAAGCAAAGAGTGGGTGACTGTGGATAAACCTCCTCCTCAGTTTTCTGTACTATTCCATCAGTTCCTCCATCTGGCTTTTCCACCTGTCCTCTCAAACTCAGGGGTGCACTCCAATCAGGACCTACCAGATCGTTCCACAGTATCTCAGGGTGGGGTCCTCACAGGAAGAAACAAGGGGCTCCCATAGTGCAGTATTTAAAATTATATTTTATTAAAAAAGTATATAAAAACAACAGCTTCCCATCGCCGGTAGGCAGAAAAGAAAGATGCAATGAAAAATGTGCAGGAAGAGCCGGTCCGTGGCGTGTGTACCACCTGCGTTCCAGGCTCTCTGTTTCCGGATATGACTTAAAGCGTGGCTACAGAGCCACGCTTTTACGTCATACTGAGAAGCAGAGAGCTTGGAACGCAGGTTTTTTTTTTTTTAGTGGTTCACAGGGTAGCGCCCACTTTTTATCATTAGGGGAGAGGAGCCTTGGTGAAAGAGGTAAAGAAAAACCCAAAGATCACTGTGGCTGAGCTCCAGAGATGCAGTCAGGACATGGGAGAAAGTTGTAGAAAGTCAACCATCACTGCAGCCCTCCATCAGTCGGGGCTTTATGGCATAGTGTCCCGACGGAAGCCTCTCTTCTGTGCAAGACACATGAAAGCCCACATGGAGTTTGCTAAAAAACACCTGAAGGACTCCAAGATGGTGAGAAATAAGATTCTTTGGTCTGATGAGACCAAGATAGAACTTTTTGGCCTTAATTCTAAGCGGTATGTGTGGAGAAAACCAGGCACTGCTCATCACCTGTCCAATACAGTCCCAACAGTGAAGCATGGTGGTGGCAGCATCATGCTGTGGGGATGTTTTTCAGCTGCAGGCACAGGACGACTAGTTGCAATCGAGGGAAAGATGAATGCAGCCAAGTCCAGGGATATCCTGGACGAAAACCTTCTCCAGAGTGCTCAGGACCTCAGACTGGGCCGAAGGTTTACCTTCCAACAAGACAATGACCCTAAGCACACAGCTAAAATAATGAAGGCGTGGCTTCACAACAACTCCGCGACTGTTCTTGAATGGCCCAGCCAGAGCCCTGACTTAAACCCAATTGAGCATCTCTGGAGAGACCTAAAAATGGCTGTCCACCAACGTTTACCATCCAACCTGACAGAACTGCAGAGGATCTGCAAGGAGGAATGGCAGAGGATCCCCAAATCCAAGTATAAAAAACTTGTTGCATCTTTCCCAAAAAGACTTATGGCTGTATTAGATCAAAAGGGTGCTCCTACTAAATACTGAGCAAAGGGTCTGAATACTTAGGACCATGTGATATTTCAGTTTTTCTTTTTTAATAAGTCTGCAAAAATGTCAACAATTCTGTGTTTTTCTGTCAATATGGGGTGCTGTGTGTACATTAATGAGGAAAAAAAATGAACTTAAATGATTTTAGCAAATGGCTGCAATATAACAAAGAGTGAAAAATTTAAGGGGGTCTGAATACTTTCCATCCCCACTGTATATTTTATTATTTAACTCAACACAGTTATGTTCTTTTATACTTAATATAAAATCCTGAAATTGTGTTCTGTTTGTTTGTACTAATACTGATTTTGATGTATTTTTTTTTATATTATACTTCTTGGTAACAATTCTTCAACTGTCATGACATATAAAAAATCAACTTTATCAACAATACTATATTTTATGTTATGTGTTTTAACTATTTACGTATGTGTTTTAACTATATTAACATGATTAAATCATTTGAAATTCTGTAAGCACATAACACATCTAGGCTAGATTTGAGATAACTTCTTTTCAGAAAATCACCTAAAACAACTTGATAATAGTAACCCAATGACTGACTAGCTTTCAGAAACAGTATTGTTTGTGTATAACTGTATTTTGTATGTGTAGTTCTATATTAGAGATTGAAATGTTGTGACTAATACCAGTGCTTGCAAATAATAACAGTTTGGACTATGTGAAAATAAACCTAGCATTAGCCTATACTGTACATATAGGTGATTTCAGAATTTTACCTAAATTGTGCCTGCTGTGTGGTTGTTATAGTACTGTGTATGTGTATGTAATGTGTATGTCAAACAAAAACTTTGGATAGTGTAGGGAATGGTTAAGACTACTGTTGGTTTTCTTTTTGCTTTCTAAAGCAGGGTATCCATTTTATTTCAACCAGCAGATTAAAAAAAAATGGGTTCCTGCATCCACAAATATGATATGGATGAAGGGATATCTCCCACTACTCTATTGGATTCTTCCCCCTCCCCCTGCAGCCAGAATACACTGAACAGCACTGCAACCATTGACTGCAAGCACTGATCAAATGTTGCTTTTCCAGCAGGACCATTCAACTGAAACCAGTCGGTCGCTAGACCAGCTTCTGTTGAACAGGGAGCAGTGCACAGGTACCAAAATTCAGCCTCTGGGACATGAAGTGTTGCTGATGAACCACCCAAAACTCAGTATTTATACCCAGCTAGCTGGATACACACTATACAACTTTTATTGTCTGATTTCCTTTAGATTTACCAAAACCATGTAGTACAAGGGCCTGCCTGATTGCATACAAATTGAAACTGGTAAGGTTTGACCCCATATTATATGGTTTTGGTAAATCTAAAGGAAAAAATCTAAAGAAAATTGTATAGTGTGTATCCAGCTTTAAGCCCCATACACACTATTAGATTTTCTGCAGGCCTCGTATACACTGTACAAAAATCAGAAGGGAAAAGTCTGAAGACGAGCTGTCTGCGAATTTTCGGATCGTTAGTACAGTGCTTTTGACAGACGATTTGATTTTTACATTAGACAAAAGCTGGATGTGCAGGCTATAAAATTTTTGTCTGATGTGAACTCAACGTCTGATTTTCAGATGGTCAGTACAGAAATCCATCACACAAAAGTCAAAAGTACAAACACACATGCTCATAATCAAGGAATGACTGGGAAGAGTTTGGTCTTGTAAACTACTGTTCATAATCTTGAATTAACATTCGTGATGCGGCAATTGATGAAATGTCAAAATTCTCATCTTCTTTAATTGGATAATAATGAAGCTGCTTTGCATGTAGTTATAACAAATGTATTTTAAAAGGCATTTGTTTTGTACGATCTGAAAATCGCGAATCAACGCTCACCAAACTTCTACTAACATGCAATTAGCAGAAGGGGCCCAAACGGTGGCGCTTGAGAAATGAAATTACTCTTTATACTCTCATAGTAAGGCACTACGTTCATGTTTGTCAAATGACAATTTCTGGATAGTTAGTATGCTAGCCAAAGTCCCTTTTGACAAAATTCAGCCGCTCGGTCGTCCAACAATCAAAACGTGTGTACGAGGCCTAAAGCCACGTACTTACAATCGGATTTTCCAACGGGAAATGTGTGATGACAGGCTGTTGGTGGAAAATCCAACCGTGTGTATGCTCCATCAGACAACTGTTGTCGGATTTTTCATGGACAAATGTTGACTAGCAGGTTTTAAAATTTTCCGCGGACAAATGTCTGTTGTTGGATTTTCCAAGCATGTGTGCACAAGTCCATCGGACAAAAGTCCAAAGTACAAACATGCATGCTCAGAAGCAAGGACGAGCCGAAAGTGGTCGGTCTTGTAAATTAGCGTTCGTAATGGAGAATTAACATTCGTGATTTATGAAATCTACAAATGCAGCGCACATTCTCTTCTTCTTTAATGGGATAATAATGAAGTTGCTTTGCTGGTGATACTGATGGAGTTATTGCAAACAATTTTTCAAAGGCTTTTTTTTCTAGTGATATCAAGAATAGTATTATTATTTTTTTTTTTCTGGGCAAGTTACCACAACACTATTATCCCATAGTTTTTAACCACTTGCCGACCGCCTAACGTAGATATACGTCAGCAGAATGGCACGGGCAGGCAGAATCACGTACCTGTACGTGATCTGCCTCCCGCGGGTGGGGGGTCCGATCGGACCCCCCCCGGTGCCAGCGGCGGTCGGCTTGTGACTGGGAGCGTTGGGAGGCGAGGGGGAGACCATCCGATCGTGGCCCCCCCCTCGCGATCGCTCCCAGCCAATCGGAATCCTCCCCTGCCTGTGTGTAGTTTCACACAGGCAGAGGATGTGATGTCATCTCTCCTCGGCTCGGCAGTTTCCGTTCCAGCGCCGAGGAGAGAAGACATGTAAGTGCACCAACACACACACACACAGTAGAACATGCCAGGCACACTAAACACCCCCGATCCCCCCCCGATCGCCCCCCGATCCCCCCCCAACCACCCCCCCCCCGTCACAAACTGACACCAAGCAATATTTTTTTTTTTTTTTTCTGATTACTGCATGGTGTCAGTTTGTGACAGTTACAGTGTTAGGGCAGTGAGTGGTAGCCCCCTTTAGGTCTAGGGTACCCCCCTAACCCCCCCTAATAAAGTTTTAACCCCTTGATCACCCCCTGTCATCAGTGTCACTAAGCGATCATTTTTCTGATCGCTGTATTAGTGTCGCTGGTGACGCTAGTTAGGGACGTAAATATTTAGGTTCACCGTCAGCGTTATATAGCGTCAGGGACCCCCATATACTATCTAATAAATGTTTTAACCCCTTGATTGCCCCCTAGTTAACCCTTTCACCACTGATCATCGTATAACCGTTACGGGTGACGCTGGTTAGTTCGTTTATTTTTTATAGTGTCAGGGCACCCGCCGTTTATTACCGAATAAAGGTTTAGCCCCCTGATCGCCCGGTGGTGATATGCGTCGCCCCAGGCAGCGTCAGATTAGCGCCAGTACCGTTAACACCCACGCACGCAGCATACGCCTCCCTTAGTGGTATAGTATCTGTACGGATCAATATCTGATCCGATCAGATCTATACTAGCGTCCCCAGCAGTTTAGGGTTCCCAAAAACGCAGTGTTAGCGGGATCAGCCCAGATACCTGCTAGCACCTGCGTTTTTCCCCTCCGCCCGGCCCAGCCCAGCCCACCCAAGTGCAGTATCGATCGATCACTGTCACTTACAAAACACTAAACAAATAACTGCAGCGTTCGCAGAGTCAGGCCTGATCCCTGCGATCGCTAACAGTTTTCTTGGTAGCGTTTTGGTGAACTGGCAAGCACCAGCCCCAGGCAGCGTCAGGTTAGCGCCAGTACTGCTAACACCCACGCACGCACCGTACACCTCCCTTAGTGGTATAGTATCTGAACGGATCAATATCTGATCCGATCAGATCTATACTGCATCCCCAGCAGTTTAGGGTTCCCAAAAAACGCAGTGTTAGCGGGATCAGCCCAGATACCCGCTAGCACCTGCGTTTTTCCCCTCTGCCCGGCCCAGCCCAGCCCACCCAAGTGCAGTATCGATCGATCCCTGTCACTTACAAAACACTAAACAAATAACTGCAGCGTTCGCAGAGTCAGGCCTGATCCCTGCGATCGCTAACAGTTTTTTTGGTAGCATTTTGGTGAACTGGCAAGCACCAGCGGCCTAGTACACCCCGGTCGTAGTCAAACCCGCACTGCAGTAACACTTGGTGACGTGGCGAGTCCCATAAGTGCAGTTCAAGCTGGTGAGGTGGCAAGCACAAGTAGTGTCCCGCTGCCACCAAGAAGACAAACACAGGCCCATCGTGCCCATAATGCCCTTCCTGCTGCATTCGCCAATCCTAATTGGGAACCCACCGCTTCTGCAGCACCCGTACTTCCCCCATTCACATCCCCAACCAAATGCAGTCGGCTGCATGAGAGGCATTTTCTTTATGTCCTCCCGAGTACCCCTACCCAACGAACCCCCCGAAAAAAGATGTCGTGTCTGCAGCAAGCGCGGATATAGGCGTGACACCCGCTATTATTGTCCCTCCTGTCCTGACAATCCTGGTCTTTGCATTGGTGAATGTTTTGAACGCTACCATTCACTAGTTGAGTATTAGCGTAGGGTACAGCATTGCACAGACTAGGCACACTTTCACAGGGTCTCCCAAGATGCCATCGCATTTTGAGAGACCCGAACCTGGAACCGGTTACAGTTATAAAAGTTAGTTACAAAAAAAAGTGTAAAAAAAAAAAAAAATAACACAAGCAAAAATATAAAATAAAAAATAATAGTTGTCGTTTTATTGTTCTCTCTCTCTCTATTCTCTCTCTATTGTTCTGCTCTTTTTTACTGTATTCTATTCTGCAATGTTTTATTGTTATTATGTTTTATCATGTTTGCTTTTCAGGTATGCAATTTTTTATACTTTACCGTTTACTGTGCTTTATTGTTAACCATTTTTTTGTCTTCAGGTACGCCATTCACGACTTTGAGTGGTTATACCAGAATGATGCCTGCAGGTTTAGGTATCATCTTGGTATAATTCTTTTCAGCCAGCGGTCGGCTTTCATGTAAAAGCAATCCTAGCTGCTAATTAGCCTCTAGACTGCTTTTACAAGCAGTGGGAGGGAATGCCCCCCCCCAACGTCTTCCGTGTTTTTCTCTGGCTCTCCTGTCTCAACAGGGAACCTGAGAATGCAGCCGGTGATTCAGCCAGCTGACCATAGAGCTGATCAGAGACCAGAGTGGCTCCAAACATCTCTATGGCCTAAGAAACCGGAAGCTACGAGCATTTTATGACTTAGATTTTGCCGGATGTAAACAGCGCCATTGGGAAATTGGGAAAGCATTTTATCACACCGATCTTGGTGTGGTCAGATGCTTTGAGGGCAGAGGAGAAATCTAGGGTCTAATAGACCCCAATTTTTTCAAAAAAGAGTACCTGTCACTACCTATTGCTATGATAGGGGATATTTACATTCCCTGAGATAACAATAAAAATAATTAAAAAAAAAAAAAAAATGAAAGGAACAGTTTTAAAATAAGATAAAAAAAAAAATAATAATAAAGAAAAAAAAAAAAAAAAAAAAAAGCACCCCTGTCCCCCCTGCTCTCGCGCTAAGGCGAACGCAAGCGTCGGTCTGGCGTCAAATGTAAACAGCAATTGCACCATGCATGTGAGGTATCACCGCGAACGTCAGATCGAGGGCAGTAATTTTAGCAGTAGACCTCCTCTGTAAATCTAAAGTGGTAACCTGTAAAGGCTTTTAAAGGCTTTTAAAAATGTATTTAGTTTGTCACCACTGCACGTTTGTGCGCAATTTTAAAGCATGTCATGTTTGGTATCCATGTACTCGGCCTAAGATCATCTTTTTTATTTCATCAAACATTTGGGCAATATAGTGTGTTTTAGTGCATTAAAATTGAAAAAAGTGTGTTTTTTCCCCAAAAAATGCATTTGAAAAATCGCTGCGCAAATACTGTGTGAAAAAAAAAATGAAACACCCACCATTTTAATCTGTAGGGTATTTGCTTTAAAAAAATATATAATGTTTGGGGGTTCAAAGTAATTTTCTTGCAAAAAAAAATTATTTTTTTATGTAATCAAAAAGTGTCAGAAAGGGCTTTGTCTTCAAGTGGCTAGAAGAGTGGGTGATGTGTGACATAAGCTTCTAAATGTTGTGCATAAAATGCCAGGACAGTTCAAAACCCCCCCAAATGACCCCATTTTGGAAAGTAGACACCCCAAGCTATTTGCTGAGAGGCATGTCGAGTCCATGGAATATTTTATATTGTGACACAAGTTGCGGGAAAGAGACAATTTTTTATTTTTTTTATTTTTTTTTGCGCAAAGTTGTCACTAAATGATATATTGCTCAAACATGCCATGGGAATATGTGAAATTACACCCCAAAATGCATTCTGTTGCTTCTCCTGAGTATGGGGATACCACATGTGTGGGACTTTTTGGGAGCCTAGCCGCATACGGGACCCCAAAAACCAAGCACCGCCTTCAGGCTTTCTAAGGCCGTAAATTTTTGATTTCACTCTTCACTGCCTATCACAGTTTCGGAGGCCATGGAATGCCCAGGTGGCAAAACCCCCCCCCAAATGACCCCATTTTGGAAAGTAGACACCCCAAGCTATTTGATGAGAGGTATAGTGAGTATTTTGCAGACCTCACTTTTTGTCACAAAGTTTTGAAAATTGAAAAAAGAAAAAAAAAAAATGTTTTTTCTCGTCTTTCTTTATTTTCAAAAACAAATGAGAGCTGCAAAATACTCACCATGCCTCTCAGCAAAAAGCTTGGGGTGTCTACTTTCCAAAATGGGGTCATTTGGGGGGGGTTTGTGCCACCTGGGCATTCCATGGCCTCCGAAACTGTGATAGGCAGTGAAGAGTGAAATCAAAAATTTACACCCTTAGAAATCCTGAAGGCGGTGCTTGGTTTTCGGGGCCCCGTACGCGGCTAGGCTCCCTAAAAGTCCCACACATGTGGTATCCCCGTACTCAGGAGAAGTAGCTAAATGTATTTTGGGGTGCAATTCCACATATGCCCATGGCCTGTGTGAGCAATATATCATTTAGTGACAACTTTTTGTAATTTTTTTTGTTTTTTTTTTTTTTTTTGTCATTATTCAATCACTTGGGACAAAAAAAATGAATATTCAATGGGCTCAACATGCCTCTTAGCAATTTCCTTGGGGTGTCTACTTTCCAAAATGGGGTCATTTGTGGGGGTTTTGTACTGCCCTGCCATTTTAGCACCTCAAGAAACGACATAGGCAGTCATAAATTAAAGGCTGTGTAAATTCCAGAAAATGTACCCTAGTTTGTAGGCGCTATAACTTTTGCGCAAACCAATAAATATACACTTATTGACATTTTTTTTACCAAAGACATGTGGCTGAATACATTTTGGCCTAAATGTATGACTAAAATTGAGTTTATTGGATTTTTTTTAGAACAAAAAGTAGAAAATATCATTTTTTTTCAAAATTTTCGGTCTTTTTCCGTGTATAGCGCAAAAAATAAAAACGGCAGAGGTGATCAAATACCATCAAAAGAAAGCTCTATTTGTGGGAAGAAAAGGACGCAAATTTCATTTGGGTACAGCATTGCACGACCGCGCAATTAGCAGTTAAAGCGACGCAGTGCCGAATTGTAAAAAGTGCTCTGGTCAGGAAGGGGGTAAAACCTTCCAGGGCTGAAGTGGTTAAGATCAAAGATACAACTATGTTGTTGTCAATTTTACATTGTATTTTTTTAAATATAACTGCCTACTCCCAAACTGTCATTTGAAGTACAACACATAGCCAAGTATTATTCTACACAATTTTTTTATTGTGCATTAAAAAAAGAAAACAAATAAAATTAGACATGCTATCTGCCAATAGAACTTAACTAAAAAGTGCATTCTATGTATCCAAAAATATAGAAAATATACCAAATCAAATCATTATTCAACCAAAAAAAAGTCAAAGCAATAACTCCAAGGCCAATAATAAATAACACATTATCTCCTCCAATTCCGCAACATGTCTGGTTGACGAGCGGCCATTCAGAAACTAACTGAAAAGCGCAAAATGAAAAGCGCGAATCAACACTCACCAAACTTCTACTAACACGAAATTAGTAGAAGCAGCCCAAAGGTTGCCCTAAAGAGCTGAAAAGCCATGTAGCACGTCACTATGTTCGGGATTGTTTGCCAAAAATTGTGTGCCGTGTGTATGCAAGACAAGTTTGGTCCAACGCCCTTTGGACAAAAGACTACGGTTTTGTTGACCAACAATCGGATCGTGTGTACGAGGCTTTAGTTTCATCTGAAACATTTCCCTTCACTTCATGTCCCAGAGGCACAGCAGGAAGTAAAGGGGATATTGCTTTATAGATGGTTGTCACCAGAACAGGTGTCCCCATTGAAAGATTCTTTCTCACCTTTACTTCCTGTGGCAAATCAAAAATGTACTATCATTTTCTATACCAGAGACAATTTTCACCAGGACCAGAAGTGTTTTAATACACTTTAAACCTGACTTTCAAGCCCAACTAAAACACAGCTACAGTATTCACAAGATAAACACTATCAGCCCCCAGCTATATGTTGTCTTTTTTCAGTGTCTCACCAGCAAAAGCAATCAAACCCTATTTCAACCTATATTGAAATCCTATGTGGCACCTCCCGCACATCTTCAAAACTCTGTACACTACACTGTTGTACCTTTCTAAAGCAACTTATGCCTACATAAATCATGGGAGCATATTTCAAATGATTAAAACTGGTAGCTACATTTATATTAGCATGATCACTATTTGGGCTATTTTCCTATTAATTTTTAATGTACTTTAAGTTCAACATTAAAACAAATTAGTGCACCTGGGTCACCTGCTACTAACTGCTGAAAAATCATCTGTTAGGCTGAGATATAAATAAGACATGGAAATAATTGAAATAATAATCATGTATTAAAATGGAAGTCAAATATATTACAGTCTTAATAAAAATACAATGTCCGTGCATTACTAAAAATGTGAAAAGTTAATTTAGCCCAGGGAATTAGAGTTAACTATTTTGATTGCAGTGGAATTTAAAACAGTAGAGATTCCCCTTGTATGTAATTGGATGATTGAATTAAACACAGCTTTAATGGGCTAAGGCTCCATTCACACTAGCGCGTTTTTTGATGCATTTTGCATTTTGCAGAAATGCATGGAAATTTTTTAACATGGGTTCCTATGGAACATGTTCACATCAATGCTTTTTTGTATCTCTGCGTTTTTGGAAAGGGTCGGGGACTTTTTTTCATGCAAAAAGCAGCGTTTTGCATGTAATGGATTTCAATTGACAAGCATCAAAAACGCAAGTGCACCGTTTTTGCAGTGTTTTTGCAGCGTTTTTGGTGCGTTTTTGGTGCGTTTTTGCCGGTTTTTTTTTTTTTGTAATTTTTTTTTAAGACTGTAAAAAAAAATAAAAAAAAAAAAACGCAAAACGCAAATCGCGGCAAAAACGCCACAAAAACGCTGCTCAAAAACGTGCCAAGCATGAAAAAAAAACCTCCAAAAACGCTCAAAAGCAACATGCATATGTGTGAATCGAGCCTAAGTAAACATTCTATTTCTTTAATAATAAAAGGGTTGTGTGCAAATACAACAGGGACTCCTCACATCTAATACAGATTTTTCAGGACACTTTTACAGTCTTATTATGGTAAATACTTTTGTTTTTATAAAGTAATTAAAGTGTATTTCTAATCAAAATAGTTATAATAGTGAAATATGTTTTTTTTTGTTGTTCTCTGTGTCTTGTGATATGTGGACTGCTATAAAATGTGCTACTTATTTATAAAAGGTGTTTTACTACACTTCGCCCCCGGTCACACCATGCAACTTGTCATGCGATTTGACAGTTCAAATCGCATGACAAGTCGCACCCTATTGTCCGCTTTGGAAGCGGTCAAATCAGTGCGACGATGATGTGGCAATGATTGTGAAAGTGGTTACTTTACTACTTTTTGCAAGCTCAGGTGCGACTTGCATAGACATCTGTGCATGAAATCACACAGATGTCTTCTAGGTCACACCTGCAGTAGCACTGAAATGCTACTTTGAAATCGTGCCACTTCAAGTGAAGTAACACAATTTCAATGTCGCGATCGGTGTGACTAGGGTGTAATTGCTTTATCCAGCCTCTATATTCATGCATTAGGTATTTCTTAAATCTAGTCTAAAGTAAATTATGTGCTTACAAAAAAGCACAACAATTGTTATCATATTAACTATATTTGATCTGTTTAATTTGGCATGTGGCAGGAGTTTTTTTTTTGTCTATAAATTTTTTGTTAAAAGCCACACCTCTTTCTCATCTCAGAAAGTTGGAATGTATGTGGTTCTATCACTCCTGAATAAGTTCTACAGTGCGTATAATTCAATCTCCCTGCTATTAAGGTTTATTTGAAAAGTAGCAGCTATTTAAAAAAACAGCAACTTTTCTTGATTGCAGGCATGTATGTGCTATCAGTAAAGTAAACTATTAAATAATTATACTATAGATTTTTTCTGACATAAATAGGCCACTAAATTTTCCTCTCTGATTTCCACCTCTGACAACATCATGCCCATTCTCACATGTGAGGCATCTGTATGGACCACAAATACATTTTTTTTTAAAGTCAGGAGCTATCAACATGGATTTCCTACATAAGGCCTGGAAACTGGAATGTCCTGTCAGCATCAGTGCCTCACTAGACCTAACTAGATCATTGTGAAGTTCTTCCCCTTGGGTAAGGCCAATAATGGGCTGTTTTTGGAGCCATTTTTTCAATTTTTGCACAAACGCTGGGTGAGATAGAGTTATCACATCTATACTATTACCATTTAGGCAAGCATGAGTAACGCAGGATGAATTGAAATAATTCTGATTAGGCTTTGGTATATATGAATTATTTCTAATATTTGTATAGGTATGTATCACGGCCCTGTGAGATCTTTGCATGCCTGACCTCTTTGTGTTCCCACACCCGTCTAGAGACAAGTGTGCCACCAAGCTGTTCTATCTTCTTTTCTTACATTGTTGAAATTTTACATTCAACTGTATTGGACATGTGCTATGGTTTATGTAACTAGTGTCCATTGGTAATGTGCTATTTTCTGTTTATGTTTAAATTTTCTGTTTATGTTTAATCCAGCACTTTTTCTGCACCCAAGGGCTCCCGAGGAAGTCGCTCACTGTAAAACATGTTGAGCTTAACCACTTGCCGCCCGCCCTATTACATATTGACGGTGGCAAAGTGGTTTGATAATCCTGATCAGACGTCATATGACGTGATCAGGATTATCCGCTATTGCGCGCCCCCGGGGGCGCGCACCACGGTGATCGGGGATGACTCTTGTCCCTCGGACACAGCGAATCCCCGATCAGGGTAAACAGCCAATGAAATGGCTGTTTACCCATGTGATTGGCTGTGTCCAATCACAGTCGGTCACCTGTCATAACAAGTCAGGCACGCGCAATGCGCGCCGCCGGGGGGCGCGCAGCACGCAGATCGGAGAAGGCGAGTGTCCCTCGGACACAGCGCATCTCCGATCAGGGTAAACAGCCAATGACATGGCTGTTTACCCATGTGATTGGCTGTGTCCAATCACAGCCGGTCACAAGTATAAACACTGTGGCAGTTTCCAGGGATCTCTCCTTCTCTCTCCTCATACACCGATCGTGTGAGGAGAGAGAAGGAGAGATCTGATCAGTGAGTAAAACATCTATTTCTACTGTCTATATCTGTTCTATAGTCTACTGTCTGCACAACATGAACCCCCCTCATCAATAAAGAGAACCTGTCACAGCCCATCAGGATCTGTCACAGCCCATCAGGATTTGTCACAGCCCATCAGAACCTGTCACAGCCCGTCATCGGTATCGCCATCAGCACCGGTACCGCCATCAGCACCGCCACCGCCATCAGCACCGTCACCGCCATCAGCACCGCCATTGGCACCACCTGGATCTGACAGCCCATCTGTCACACAGGCCGCCATCAGTACCATTAACGGTACCGCTATTAGTACCGCCATCGGTAACATCTGAATCTGACAGCCCATCTGTCATAGCCCATCTGTCACACAGGCCCGCCATCACTACCATCGCACAATCCCGCCATAAGTATCGCCAAAAGTACCACCATCATGTCCCAAAGAGTTTATACACCTGAGGAGGCATATAACATCCTTGCCATGTCGGATGATGAGAGCAGCGGGGAGCTCTCATTATCCGATTCTGGTTCGGAATACGAGCCAGTGGAGGGTAGCGGATCGGAGTCCGAGTCAGCGGAGGAAACCGCCCCTCCTAAAAGAGTAAGGAGATCAGGACCGAGATCAGAAAACCTGCCTACCACCAGCAGCGCCAGACCCCAGGAAGAGGAGCCCAATATCAGTACTGGAATTGCACATCCAGCCCAAAGAATCCGGGCCCAGTCCTACCTTCCCGATGCCCTGGCAAACCCCTTATGGTTGCCTGCCAACTCAGGATCCGCTACAATCCCCCCTTTCACTGCACAGCCAGGTGTGCAGCTGAACACTTCGAATTTTTCATATTTGGACTATTTCCATTTGTTTTTCCCAGAAGATTTGTTGCAGTACATGGTGGACCAAACAAATCTCTATGCAGAGCAATTTATTGCTGCCAACCCCAGTTCATCCTACGCCCGTATGTTCCATTGGCGACGTCTCACACTAGACAAATTCAAATGGTTCTTGGGCCTTACTTTTAATATGGGGCTTACAAAGAAAAATGAACTGCATGCCTACTGGTCCACCCACCCCATCCGCAACATGCCCCTATATTCTTCTGTTATGTCCAGGACACGGTACGATATGATAACGCGTTTCCTACATTTCAATGATAATTTGCAGTGCCCTCCCCAAGATCATCCCAACCACGACAAATTATATAAGCTTTGCCCCCTAATAAATTCTTTTACCAAACGATTTTCTGAAGTCTTTATCCCTGACCAAAATATTTGTGTAGACGAATCCCTTATCCACTTTATTGGCCAGCTGAATATCAAACAGTATATCCCAAGTAAGAGAGACAGTTACGGAGTGAAATTGAACAAATTATGTGACTGAGCCACTGGTTACATGTACTCATTTCGCATTTATGAGGGAAAAGACTCCCAGCTCCAGCCCCGTGAGTGCCCCACATACATAGGAACCAGTGGTAAAATTGTGTGGGACCTTGCATACCCCCTGTTCAAAAAAGGTTACCATGTATATGTAGATAATTACTACAGTAGCCTGCCCCTTTTCCATCACCTGTATCGTGAAAAAACCCTGGCCTGCGGAACCTTCCGAAAAAATAGGAAGGGCTTCCCACAGAACTTACTTTCAAAACGGCTACAAAAGGGGGAAGCCGCATTCATGAGGAATGAGGAGGTGTTGGCCATGAAGTGGTGGGACAAGAAGGATGTTCACATGATGACTACCATTCATAATGACACCTTGGTGGAGGTTCAGAGAAGACGTGGCCCCGTAGTAAAGCCTGAATATGTCCATGACTACAATCTGTATATGAGGGGGTGGATTTAAATGATCAGATGCTGCAACCATATTTGTCAACCCGCAAGTCCAAATATTGGTATAAAAAAGTTGCATTTCATCTGTTTCATATGGCCATGTTCAATTCATTTGTCTGCTATCAAAAATCACCCGAAAACCAACCCATCACCTACCTCAAATACTTTGAAAACATTCAATACAATGAGCAGCGCAGGTTACAGTGTGTAACAATAAGTCTCAATGCACATTAAGAAAGTCCTTTTAGCTCTGAAAAGCTCCTCGTGAGATGTATACGGTCTGTTGCTAGGGCAGCCTTATCAAGGGGGTGAAGCCACTCCAATATGTAAGACAAAGGATAAACAACAAAGGCGCCTCTTAGTAAGATCGTAAAAATTTAATGATACGATTCCATTAGTACACTCACATGTAAAGACTGTGTAGTCCGGCAAGGGTAGAGTCAGTAAAGGCCATGTCCGTGCTCACAGAAAAAACTTGGTTCCTCAACGCTGCCTGCTGTTGTTATGCCGATGTCAGGGGCATATCAGTGGCCGTCGGGCAAATATGCGTGCACGCAGGTGCACAAGAAGCTCTTCCAGGACAATTCCGCTCAATTCCCCACCAGGGGGCGCCGGAGCGCTCCCGCGTGTGCCCGTACGCGCGTTCGCACGTTCACGAGTGCGCGCGCGCGCCCGTGCGCGCGCCCATTCGCGTTAGCGCTGTTTTGGCGCCAAGGGTCCTTTAAAAGAATGACAGGTGCTTCTGTCAGGTGCTGTTTGTCTGCAGCTCTGTACCTGAGTTCCTGTTTTCCGCCTGTTGTTGTATTTGCTAGTGACCCGGCTACGTCTGACCATTCTCCAGTCTCCAATCCGACCCGGCTTGTCTGACCTTGTTTATCTTGATTACCTGTTGCCGAACCCCTGCCTGCCTGACTATTCCTGGATCATCCCTTTGTTCATATCTGCCTGATCTCCTGCTGAACGGACTGTCTGACTTTGCTTTGCCTGTGTCCTGTGAAGCTGCTTCCAGCCTGCTTGTCAAGCATCCTGCTGCTGCCTTCTCAGCTACCTGCCTGCCTACCGGCCTGCATCTGCCTACCTACATCCGCAGCTCAGCCATCCCTGAGGGGCATCCTTCCAGACCATCATCTGCTTCTGCCGGAACCACATCAGGCCCTCCTACCCACTGTGCTCAAGAGACCACTGTTCCCACTTCCAGTGGCTCCTGAACCAGCGCTTAAGAGAGGTCTCCTTCCACCAGTCAGGCTCAACTACCAGGTACCTTACAGTACAAACAGCCATGACTGAGCCTGCAGGAGAGACCTCTCCCATCAAGGAGATCTGTACGTACCTAGCAGCACTTACCCAGGCAGTGCAGACCTTATAAGACAGTTACAACAGACTGGAGGGTAAACCTCAGTGGGCCCGGTAGTGTGGCCCCTACTTCTGCAGCCGCTCCAGTACAGGCTGCTGCACCGCCCTCTGTGGTTATGCTTCCACCTGAGCCAAGAGTGCCTACCCCCAAAAAGTTTTCTGGTGACCGAACAAAATTTTTGGCCTTCCGCAGCGCTTGCCAACTCAACTTTGCTCTACAACCACGGACTTTTTCCTTGGAGGCTACCAAGGTGGGATTTGTTATATCCCTTCTTCAGGGGGAACCTCAGACCTGGGCCCACTGCCTGCTTGAAACCAACGCTACACAGGTCCAGTCCTTGCCCGCCTTCTTTGAAGCCATGGCCCAGCTTTATGAGGACCCTCAATGGACTGCCACCGCTGAGGCAGCTTTGTTCGCGCTCCAGCAAGGCCGTAGGCCGGCCGAGGACTATGTAACGGACTTTCGACGCTGGAGCGCGGACAATCAATGGAACAACGCAGCCTTACGTCACCAGTTCCGCATGGGGCTATCCGAAGGTCTTAAGGATGAGCTTGCTCGGGTAGGGATGCCTGATACCCTTGAGGAACTCATCGCCATTACCATCCAGATTGACCGACGCCTTCGTGAGCGCAGGTCTGAACGCTCGTCACAACAAACACGCCCTATGTGGATGACTGCAAGAGCTCCGGTTCCTGCCTCTCGATACCTACCTTCTGCTTACCCGAGTCCAGTCACCCAAACAACCGATGCCCCCGAACCTATGCAACTGGGACTTATGCGTGCCACCCTGACCCCAGAGGAACGGGCGCGCAGACGCCAGTTAAACCTCTGTCTCTACTGTGGTGGGACGGGCCACTATGTGAGCAACTGTCCAGTAAAGACTCGTAAGTGCTTTTCTTCTACTCCGACCAGTTTATCCGCTTTAACCGCCAATACAACTCAACTTGTCCTCCCTCTCTCATTACAGCTCCAGGGAAGAACAATCCAGGTCAACGCCATTGTTGATTCTGGGGCATGTAGCTGCTTTGTGGACTCTGCTTTTGCCACCCAAGAATCTGCCTTTAAAGAACAAGACACACAGACTCTCAGTTTTCTTGGCCGATGGGTCCCACATAAGATCTGGACAGGTCTCTCAAGAAACCCTTCCTCTGTCTGCCACCTGCTCATCTCAGCACCAAGAGATCCTAACCCTGGATGTTATTTCATCTCCACTATTTCCAATCATTTTGGGCATGCCCTGGCTCCAGGCCCACAACCCTCTTGTTAACTGGGTCACGGGCGAGATCAAGTTCCAGTCACCCTATTGCCAAAGACATTGCCTACCAGAATCCTCTAAACCTGCTGCTACTTTACTTTGTATGGACATTGGTCCAGACCTGCTCCAAGATGTACCAGAAGTCTATCGGGAATTTGCGGATGTGTTCAGCAAGAAGGGGGCAGACACCCTGCCTCCCCATCGTCCCTATGATTGCCCAATTGAGCTGCTTCCTGGGGCTGAGATTCCTTTTGGACGCATTTTTCCGCTGTCCGAAAAGGAACAAGAGGCACTTAAGGTTTACATAAATGAAAACCTCGAAAAAGGCTTCATCCGACCTTCTACTTCACCAGCTGGTGCCGGAATATTTTTTGTTTCTAAGAAGGATCAGTCTCTTCGCCCCTGTGTGGACTATCGGGAGTTAAACAACATTACAGTCAAAAACCGTTACCCGCTGCCACTGATACCTGAACTGTTCCAGAAGCTGAGGTCTGCTACTATCTTTACCAAGCTGGATCTGAGAGGGGTTTACAATCTGGTCCGCATTCGGGCCGGGGACGAGTGGAAGACGGCTTTCCGGACCCGTTTCGGACACTATGAATATCTTGTCATGCCCTTTGGTCTATGCAATGCTCCCGCCACGTTCCAGCATCTGGTCAATGATGTGTTTAGAGATTTCCTGGACATCTTTTTAATTGTCTATCTGGATGACATTCTAATCTTCTCCAGTTCACTTGAGCAACATAGGGAACATGTCCGTAAAGTCTTGACCCGACTCCGTTTGCACAGACTGTATGCTAAGGCGGAGAAGTGCGAATTTGAACAGAAGGAGATTCAGTTCCTGGGGTTAGTGATCTCCCCAACCGGCATCAAAATGGACCCTCAGAAGGTATCTGCTGTGTTAGAGTGGCCAGCTCCCATTACAAAAAGGGCATACAACGCATCATTGGATTTGCAAACTTTTATAGGAAGTTCATTAGGGGGTTTTCTGCTATCATCTCCCCCATCACGCAGCTAACCAAGCAGAACTCTCGCTTCCATTGGAACCCGGAAGCCCAGGGGGCCTTTGAAGAATTAAAAAGACGTTTTACATCAGCCCCGATCCTTAGCCATCCGGATCCATCCTTACCTTTTATCCTGGAGGTTGATGCGTCCGAAGTAGCCGTGGGTGCTGTTATTTCCCAACGACAAGGCAACAAGGACATGATGTATCCCGTAGGTTTCTTTTCTCGGAAACTTTCACCGGCTGAGCGGAACTATGATGTGGGGGATCGAGAGCTACTCGCTATCAAGACAGCTTTGGAGGAATGGAGGTACTTGCTAGAAGGCGCAGTCCATCCAGTACTGATTTATACAGACCACAAGAATCTCGAATATTTAAGATCTGCCAAGAGGTTAAAACCCAGACAAGCCCGTTGGGCTCTATTTTTCACACGGTTCTGTTTCCACATTACCTACCGGCCTGGATCCAAAAACGTAAAACCAGACGCGCTGTCGCGCATGTTTAATAGCCCTAAAGACTTTTCTGTACCTGACACTATTTTGCCGGCAAATAGCTTCCTTCTTCTTCAAACAGATCTTCTGTCCATGATCAGAGAAGCATCTCCAGAACCTTCAAGTCTTCAGGGATCCTCTTTAACACCTCGTGATGGACTATTGTGGAGAGGAAGTCAAATTTTTGTACCAGAGAGCGCCCGAGTCAAGGTACTGACACTTCTGCATGACCACCCACTTGCAGGACATTTTGGGGTCCGTAAGACCCTTGAGCTGGTGCAGCACACCTTTTGGTGGCCTAACCTAAAGGAATTCTGCAGGAAATATGTCAACTCATGTTCTGTCTGCATCCAGAATAAGACTCCCAGGAACAGAGCTTGGGGACTACTGAGACCATTGCCTATACCAGATAGGCCCTGGAGGATGATAGCAATGGACTTTATAGTTGAACTGCCTTGCTCTGAAGGATGTTCGGCAATCTTTGTGGTTGTCGACCGGCTGTCCAAAATGGCCCACTTTGTGCCCCTAAAAGGAACACCCTCTGCTGTGGAGACGGCCCATGTGTTCATTAAGGAGATTGTCAGGCTACATGGAATCCCTGCAAATATAGTGTCCGATAGGGGGGTGCAGTTTACATCACGTTTTTGGAGAGCCCTTTGTGAAATTCTGAAAATTGAATTAGCCCTGTCCTCAGCATACCATCCCCAAACAAATGGGCAAACTGAAAGGACAAATCAGACACTGGAGCAGTACATAAGGTGTTTTACATCTTTTGTGCAGGATGATTGGGTATCTCTGCTGCCCCTAGCGGAATTCGCCTATAACAATGCCAGCCACTCTGCTACCGGTCAATCCCCTTTCTTTTCCAACTATGGTTTTCATGCATCTTTTTTACCAGATTTTCTTTTAGAAACCTCAGTTCCAGCGGTCCAGGACACAGTGCAGTTCCTCAGCCATAATAACCGAATCTTACGGGAAGCGTTATCCAAGGCACAAGCGGACAACAAAAGGTTCTTTGATCAGAAAAGAAGAGGAGACCTAAACCTTCAGCTTGGTGACAAGGTATGGCTGTCTACTGATAATATTAGATTAACCTGTCCTACTAAGAAGCTTGCTCCTAAGTTCATTGGGCCCTTCCCTGTGAAAAGAAAGATTAATGAGGTGTCCTATGAATTGTGTTTACCTGATTCACTCAAGATCCACCCTGTGTTTCATGTGTCACTCTTGAAACCTGCTGTAGATGATCCTTTTCCTGACAGGGGCACCAGGGTCCCTGAACCGGTTCTGGTGGATGGCAACGAGGAATATGAAGTGGAGGCCATCCTTGATTGCAGAAAGAGATCTGGGCAAGTACAGTTTTTGATTAAATGGAAGGGGTATGGTCCGGAAAATAATTCATGGGAACCTGACTGTAATATTCATGCCAGACGTTTGATCCATGCTTACTTCTCTGCTCATCCTGAAAAGAAGGGTATTCTGGGCATCCGGAGGCTGCCCGTTGGGAGGGGGCAATGTCAGGGGCATATCAGTGGCCGTCTGGCAAATATGCATGCACGCAGGTGCACAAGAAGCTCTTCCAGGACAATTCCGCTTAATTCCCCATCAGGGGGCGCCGGAGCGCTCCCGCGTGTGCCCGTACGCGCGTTCGCGTGTGCCCGTTCGCGCTAGCGCTGTTTTGGCGCCAAGGGTCCTTTAAAAGAATGACAGGTGCTTCTGTCTGGTGCTGTTTGTCTGCAGCTCTGTACCTGAGTTCCTGTTTTCCGCCTGTTGTTGTATTTGCTAGTGACCCGGCTACGTCTGACCATTCTCCAGTCTCCAATCCGACCCGGCTTGTCTGACCTTGTTTATCTTGATTACCTGTTGCCGAACCCCTGCCTGCCTGACTATTCCTGGATCATCCCTTTGTTCATATCTGCCTGATCTCCTGCTGAATGGACTGTCTGACTTTGGTTTGCCTGTGTCCTGTGACGCTGCTTCCAGCCTGCTTGTCAAGCATCCTGCTGCTGCCTTCTCAGCTACCTGCCTGCCTACCGGCCTGCATCTGCCTACCTACATCCGCAGCTCAGCCATCCCTGAGGGGCATCCTTCCAGACCATCATCTGCTTCTGCCGGAACCGCATCAGGCCCTCCTACCCACTGTGCTCAAGAGACCACTGTTCCCACTTCCAGTGGCTCCTGAACCAGCGCTTAAGAGAGGTCTCCTTCCACCAGTCAGGCTCAACTACCAGGTACCTTACAGCTGACTTCCGGGTTTCGATCATGGATCACTGTCCAGAACGAGGCTTGGTCAGGCAGTCGAATGGAAGGCTGGAGAGCAGATCAGGTGGTGGCGCTGTACTGCTTCAGTTCCTATGAAACAATTCCACTCTATAGCTGCTTTCTCTTTGAAGACTTTACTGTTTGTCTCACCTTTCTTCTCACAGGGATTTCTCAAAGGGAAGGTCTCTACTCATCATTCGACTGCCTGACCAAGCCTCGTTCTGGACAGCGATCCATGATCGAAACCCGGAAGTCGGCATAACAACAGCAGGCAGCGTTGAGGAACCAAGTTTTATCTGTGAGCACGGACATGGCCTTTACTGACTCTACCCTTGCTGGACTACACAGTCTTTACATGTGAGTGTACTAATGGAATTGTATCATTAAATTTTTACGATCTTACTAAGAGGCGCCTTTGTTGTTTATCCTTTGACTTTGAAAACATTGTCACTGCCCTTATTTACCAGCAAGGACCCGCCCCAGGAAGCATTCGCTTTGAGAGTGTAAGTCGACTTCATGAGCAACATTTTCCCTATAACATTCCCCCCACAGAATCCGGAAGAAGACGCCAAAAGAGATGTCGTGTATGCTCAAGTGGAGGAGCTAGAAGAGATACAAGTTTTTATTGTCCCCAATGTCCCTCCCAACCTGGCCTGTGTATCGGTGATTGCTTCAAAAATTATCAAACATCCATCAGATATTAGTTCCCCTTATTAGTAACAGACTGCCATTTCCCCATTTCAATTACCTGTGTGCATCATTTGCCTGCCACCATGTTTCTACCTTCCATGTTAACTGACCCTGGCCTATTTACCGACAATGTCTTTGCCTGCCGTTTTAACCACGTTTGACTTCCATGTGCACCGACCTCAGCCTGTTTACCGACGATGCCTTTGCCTGCCATTTTAACCACGTTTGACTTCCATGTGCACCAACCTCAGCCTGTTTACCGACGATGCCTTTGCCTGCTGTTTTAACCACCTTTCTGACTTCCACGTGCATCGTCCTCGGCCTGTTAAATCGACCATGTTTTTGCCTGCCACTTGGACTAATCTTTTGCCCTTCTACTTCAGTACACAGGGGTCTCACATATGTGAGGGGCTTCAGAATAGCGTTCTGAGTAGAGAAAATCAGTTTTTGGTTTTCTGTGTTCCCAGAACAGGGTCTGGTTGCCCGGAGGTGGGAGAAGCCTCTACCCCTGTTCCCCTGGCCCTAAGCTTGATGGTCCTTCCTGCTGCCTGGACCAATACTTTGGCTGTGCTGACCATATCGCTGCCTGTAATGACCCAGGACTTTATGGACTATTTATTTCTGCTGCCTGGACCAATACTTTGGCTGTGTTGACCATATCTCGGCCTGCTGCCTCTACTGACTATAGACAGTATTTTTGCCTGGACATCTCTGCCTGCTACCTGGACCAATGCTTTGGCTGTGCTGACAGTATCTCTGCCTGAACTAACTATGGACAGTATTGCTGCCTGGACGATTGCTTTTGCTGTCGCTGACCACATCCCTGCCTGCTGCCTGGACCGATGCTCTCCTCTGTGGACCACTAAACTACTAAAACCACAGGTAATCTTTTGTTATTTGGTATGTACATGTTATGAATTAGAAATATGAAGGGCCTTCAAAAATATGATCGGTAGTCATGAAATTATATGTGTAATTTATGCTCCTAGAACGACTGGAGGTGCTATTTGGATGTTGGGCCTCTGTATGTGGCTAGGCTGTGTAAAAGTGTCACACATGTGGTATCGTTAAACTCAGGAGGAGTAGCAGAACAAATTTTGTGGTGTCATTTTTGCTATGTACATGCTATGTGTTAAAAATATCTTATAAATGGACAACTTTGTGTAAAAAAAATGTGTTTTCATTTTTTTCCCACGTTTTCCGAAAACTTCTGGAAAAAAATGAACCGTTCAAAAGACTCATTATGCCTCATAGATTATACGTTGGGGTGTTTGCTTTCCAAAATGGGGTCATTTTGTGGGCGTTTCCATTGTCCTGGTGCTCCAGGGCCTTCAAAAGGGAGATAGGTCGTCATGAAATTATATGTGTAATTTTGCTCTTAGAATGCCTAGAGGTGCTACTTGGATGTTAGGCCTCTGTATGTGGCTAGGCTGTGTAAAAGTCTCACACATGTGGTATTGCCATACTCAGGAGGAGTAGCAGAATGTATTTTGGGGTGTCATTTTTGCTATGTACATGCTATGTGTTGGAAATATCTTATAAATGGACAACTTTGTGTAAAAAAAATGCGTTTTCATTTTTTTGCCATGTTTTCCGAAAACTTCTGGAAAAAAATGAACCGTTCAAAAGACTCATTATGCCTCATAGATTATACGTTGGGGTGTTTGCTTTCCAAAATGGGGTCATTTTGTGGGCGTTTCTATTGTCCTGGTGCTCCAGGGCCTTCAAAAGGGAGATGAAATTATATGTGTAATTTTGCTCCTAGAATGCCTAGAGGTGATACTTGGATTTTAGGCCTCTGTATGTCACCAGGCTGTGTAAAAGTCTCACACATGTGGTATCGCCATACTCAGGAGGAGTAGCAGAATGTATTTTTGGGTGTAGTTGCAAGTATATGCATGCTGTGTTCAAGAAATAACCTGTCAATACAATAAGTTTGTGTAAAAAAAAAAAAAAAAAAAAAAAAAAAGTCTTCATTTTCCCAAGAATTGTGGGAAAAAATTACAACTTCAAAAAACTCACCATGCCTCTTACTAAATACCTTGGAATGTCTACTTTCCAAAAATGGGTCATTTAGGGGCTATTTGTACTTTCACTGATTGTTAGTGTCTCAAGAAATTTGATAGGCCTTTAGTACATCAGGTGTGATCAGATGTGATCTATTTTCAGTGATTTGCACCCTAACTTGTAGACTCTATAACTTTCACACAGACTAAATAATATCCACTAATTTGGGTCATTTTTACCAAAGATATGTAGCCGTATAAATTTTGGCCCAAATTTATGAAGAAAAATGACTCATTTGCAAAATTTTACAATAGAAGATAAAAAAAAGTGTTTTTTTTCAAAATTGTCGCTCTTTTTTCGCTTATATTGCAAAAAAGAAAAAACCCAGCGGTGATTAAATACCACCAAAAGAAAGCTCTAATTGTGAGAAAACAATGATAAAAATTTTGTTTGGATACAGTGTAGCATGACAGAGTAATTGTCATTCAAAGTGTGAGAGTACTGAAAGCTGAAAATTGGTCTGGGCGGGAAGGTGTTTAAGTGCCCTGTATTGAAGTGGTTAAATTTGAAGGGATGGTGGCCCTCCCCATAATAATAATAAAATGGTTATCCATCAACATTAGAATTACTTGTACTAAGAGGCTAACCCCTCCATAACAATGGGGTGAAATATGAATGTCATTTATGGTTGATTTTTAGATAATGCATTAATAAACTTTGTATGGTTTTACTAGATGTGGTGGTGCTTAAAATGTCCATGTTTCCAATTTTTGCTTTTCTACCTTGTAATTTTGACGTGGCACTCAGGAATAGAATTTTAGACATGTTTCCACATAATCACCTAGTAGTTTTTCGTAGTTGCTATTTGAGGTCCCATTATTGCACACATGTTAAAATGCCCATTTTAGGCCTGAAGATTAGTTTAACCCCTAAATATTATATATTTTCTGAAAGCCAAGTCCCTGGAGAATAAAATGGTAGTAGTTAACAGTTTTTGTCATAATGTTTTTATGATATTAGTGCACATCAAATGAAGAGTTTCATAAAAAATACACTAAAGTTAATTTTAGTGCACACAAACACAATATATTACCAATTTGTTTGGTAAAATATAAAAGATAAGGCTGCAATGAATAAATAGATAGCCGGCTATAGCAGCTGTATGTATGTAAAACCCTGGTCTACCAGCTGCCATTTATAAATGGGGCTAATAGACAAGTGGTTAAGATCAAAGTGAATCAGATTATAGAAAATACCTGGAATTTAAGCAGGCTTTTTACATCTTCAAGTACAATGAAAGACTGCAGTCCTGCACTGTTTGTGATGACATTTGAAAAGGAAGAGCTGCCCGACTAACAAAGAGGAATAGCTTTATGGCATTGATCATCTGGTTGGAGGAAGTAAGGTAATAAAATCTTCCTACTCCATGCCCCAAAGACTAAATGAGCATTATACTAGTGTTGGGCAAGCGGATCAGCCCGAACACATTTTGCGAACACCCAAATTTGCAGGGAACTCGGCAGGATGTTTACCTGCTGAGCACCTCACAATGCACAGTGAGCTGCCCAGTGCATTCTAATCCCTGATTGGGCAAAGCTGTGCCCAATCAGGGCACAGTGAAGAGCTGGTTGTTAGGGAGTGGGCCAGGAAGCCTGCTGCTGTGTCCTTAACAATGAATGAGTCATCAACTGTCAACAGGCTTCCCCGCTGACAGCTAAATGAAAAAAAAACATTGCCAGCAATAGAAAAATTTGAAAAAAGCAGTGTGGGCCCCCCCAATCCATACCAGGCCCTTTGTGTCTTAAATGGATTTTAAGGGAAACCCCATTCCAAAATGTTCAAAAAAATGGTGTGGAGTCCCCCCCACAATTTATACCTGCTCCTCATCCAAGCATGCAGCCTGGCAAGCCAGGAAAGGGGGGAGATGAGTGAGCACCCCCCATCCTGAACCATAGCAGACCACATACCCTTAACATGGTTGGGTGCTTTGGGGCAGTCCAAAGCACCTTGTTCTCATGTTGATGGGGATAAAGGCCTCTTGTCAACAATCCTGGGCTGTGGTTGTGGGGGTCTGTGGGCAGGGGACTTATCATATTCTGGAAAATGATAAGATATTTATTCCTGCGCTACCATGTAGGGAAAGGAACAGGTGGAAAGGCTGCATGCACCAAATCAGGGTCAGCCAAACCCAGATGAACAATGTGGTAAGAATGGGGGGTGGTGCTGCGCTAATCCATAAACAAAACGGTAATAAGGTAAATAGAGTAAAAATATATATCCCTCTAAGGGAGAAAACACAATATATGATCCCAGAACCGGGTTTGCAGAACCTACTAAGGTGAACAATTATCGCTATGGCATAGTATACAAATGGTGAATTAAATATAGAGTGCAGCGTGCAAGCATCCACTCACATAATCACTGAGGCAGTAAACTGGTAAAAAAAGAACCTATATCATAAAAGAAAAGTGCAAGCTTCTGCAATAAGTGGGGAAAAAAACACAAAAAAGAAAATAGTGACCACTGCCAAGATAACAAAACTAATGTAACGTGATTGTGACTAATATGTCACACACACACGTGACTTCATCCCCTGATCCCCTGATGAAGTCACGTGTGTGTGTGACGTCACGCGTAGGGACGGGATAGGCACTCTTCTCTGACACAGACTTACGAGCTCACCGCTCGTCGGAAATCAATTCTGTTTGCTCTGATATCTATGTGAGTACCTTGATGCTGTTTTTCAATAAAGGCTATTAGTGTTTAAACAATATCACACTATCCGTTACCCTCTTTTGTTTTACCTCTTCTACACCCACTGAGGGACCAAGACCTGTAGGGAATACACCTCGGTTCAGGACTACAAGGAGAGGTAGCCTCCACTGGCATATACCCTATGCTATTACCTCATTACCGTAAGGTAAGGGGCCACTGCTTTCAATTGTGTGATTTGTACATGAAGAGGAGTCACTACCTTTTTTCCATTCAAGCACTTCACTTTGATACCGGCACATTGGAACCTTCTATTCACTTTGAGAAAGAATATTGTCATCTTGACCTTATTCACCACTGTTTTGCTATTTTGCACATATGGACTGTTTTGAACTTTCATATTTATAGTTTTATTTAATATTCTGTTGCACTTTACACCACAGTCTCCATTTATTGCAGAGTTTTGCACATCGTATGCAGCACAGAGTGATTTCAGTGCTATATGTGTTACATTGTTTTGGTGACATCTATTGGATTTGATGCTTGCACGTTGCACTTTATTAGTTATTATTCATATTATGTCACACCAATGACCATACATTTGTATTAGTTTTGTTATCTTGGCAGTGGTCAATATTTTCTTTTTTGTGTTTTTTTCCCCACTTATTGCAGAAGCTTGCACTTTTCTTTTATGATATAGGTTCTTTTTTCACCAGTTTACTGCCTCAGTGATTATGTGAGTGGATGCTTGCATGCTGCACTCTATATTTAATTCACCATTTGTATACTATGCCATAGTAATAATTGTTCACCTTAGTAGGTTCTGCAAACTGGTTCTGGGATCATATATTGTGTTTTCTCCCTTAGAGGGATATATATTTTTACTTTATTTACCTTATTACCATTTCAGTTATGGATTAGTGCAGCACCACCCCCCATTCTTATATCATAATCTGGAAGCCCCCTATGTGACTGAGTAGGGGTACATTGTACCCCTACTCATTCACCAAAAAAGTGTCAGAAAGAAATAAAAACAGTTTTTGACAATTCCTTTATTAAAAATAAAAAACAAATGGATACAATTCTACCTCCTCATATGTCACAAACAAATTCTGGTGAGAACAACAGTTCAAAATATTTCACCATGGCTACATCCCTTCCCTGCCACCAACTCAACAATCTCACAAACACCTATGCCTCCTGTGCAACCAGGAGAAACCATCTTTGCTTCATAGACTTTGGCTCTGTCCTCATATCTCCTCCTTCTGGAACCAGGTGGAAAACTTTGCACTAAAAGTCACGGGGCACCCCCCCACAAAGGCAATTTTTTCCCTTGCTTTTTGGTCACATGATGACTCCCTCAACAAAAGGCCCATATATTCGGAAAGAAATTGGTCGGTGAAATATAGCTTGGTTATCAACATATTTGATGTCAGCCAGATTTGTGATATTCAAGAAATGGTCTTCTCCCAGCCCCTTTACAATCCAGGATGTCAAAAACAGTCTCACATCCCACATCTGGATAAAGAAAATCTTGATGCATATCTATACCAGGCGTGGTCCATCACCCCGCTTCCAACGCAAATGGTCATCTTTCATCACTAACACACTACCAACGTCTGACCTTCTGGGTACCCATTCCCCTCTTCAGCATCTCCTGGAACCCCTCTTCTTCCTGCTGGTCTACACTCTCCTTAAGACCAAGATATGGAATGCATTATAAACTTGCTTTTTGAATCACAATGTGTCATATCCAGGCCTCACTGGGTCACGGTCTTGGCATATCTGCCTCCCTCCCAGGAGGTATGACATCAGAACCCTCATCCCACCTGCTTCTCCCCTCTCTCTCTCCAGATTGGAGTCAAGGAGGGGTGATGCTGAAGGGACTGGAATGTTACCCCGCCCCCCCCCCCTGTATTTGCACTAGTAATTTTTGTAAATATTTTATTATATCTTTTCATGTGACAACACTGAAGAAATGACACTTTGCTACAATGTAGACCATGACACTCTCACCACCATGCTTGACTGTAGGCTAGGGATGAGTGAACGGTTCGGCCCGAGCAAAAGTTTGGGCCGAACTTTCATTGTTCGGCTGTTCGGAGAACAGCCGAACAAACGGAACGTTCGACCGTTTGTTTGGCCCCCCAGACCGACCACAATGCATTGTGGCATTGAACAGTGCATTGCAAGCTCTGATTGGCTGAAGCAGTGAAAGCTTCAGCCAATCAGGGCACAGAGCACTGTCAGAGTCATGACTGGACACTGTCATCATGACTTTATCCAATCATGGCTCATTCCCGCCCCACAGTATAAAAGTATTCTTTCAATGGCAGACATTTTTAGTGTGATTTTGGTGTGGAGAGAGATAGAACAGGGCTCTGGTTAATGCTATTAGTTAGTGTGCTATACTGTGCTATTTTGCTTCAATTGTCAGTGTAGAAAATTGGTTTAATGTCAGTCTAGGGATAGTGTGAGTGTAGTGAGACCGTGTCAGTAATCTTGACATTAGTATATAGCTAGAGTAGGGACAGTTCAGATAGCTTCAGTGTAGTGATGGTTGAACACGTCTATTTGATTGTGTTACTGCCAGTTTAATGCCATTTCGTATTGCGTGCGTTACTGCCAGTTTAACGCCATATAGTTATGCGTGCGTTATTGCCAGTTTAACGCCATATTGTATTGCGGGCGTTACTGCCAGTTTAACGCCATATAGTTTTACGTACATTACGGCCAGTTTAACGCCATATAGCTTTGCGTGCGTTACTGCCAGTTTAATTTCATATAGTTTTGCATGCATTACTGCCAGTTTAACGCCATATAGTTTTGCATGCATTACTGCCAGTTTAATGCCATATAGTTCTGTGTGCGTTACAACAAGTTTAACACCATATAGTTTTGTGCGTTACTGCCAGTTTAACATCATATCGTTTTGCGTGCGTTACTGCCAGTTTAACGCCATATAGTTTTGTCTGCGTTACTGCCAGTTTAACACCATATAGTTCTGTGTGTGTTACTACAAGTTTAACACCATATAGTTTTGTGCGTTACTGCCAGTTTAATGCCATATCATTTTGCGTGCGTTACTGCCAGTTTAACGCCATATAGTTCTGTGCATCACTGTACGTTTGGCGCATTATATTGAAGTATATTATATTGTATCTGTGGAGTGTATCTGTGTAGTGTGAGTACTCAAATTAAAGGGCACCAAACACCTCTTTACATTGATTAAAGTGCATCTACATACAGATTTCAACTTCTCCTTTCCATTTGCTTATAAGCACCGCCCCCTCCCTCCCAATAATGTCTAGGAGAACAACAAGGAGAGGCAGACGTTCCCTTGGCACTGTAAGTGGGCCAGCAACAAATGTGTCCACAGGCAAAGGTGGACATGGTGGTCAGTCCTCAGGCAGGGCATCATTTCCTCTGTTTAGTGAGTTTGCCTGTGCTATCCAACCACAGCATGCAGAGGAGGTGGTGGACTGACTTACTAAACCTTCCTCATCCTCCTCATCCTCTGTCACACAAGCAGAGACAAGTGTGCAGTCCCCTGCAGTTGCCAGAGTGGATAAACCTGCCTCCTTGTCCACATCTATTTCTGCCATAGCCCTAACATCAGCCATTGAGGAATCAGCTGAGTTATTTGACCACAACCTCAGCCACTTGCTCCTTGATGATGCCCAGCCATTACTGGATTCAGATGCTGGTTCTGAGGTTGAGGGTGACAGGAACATGAGCCTAGAGAGAGGGAGGAACACTGGTAGACAAATTGGCATTCATGTTCCCCAAGCCGCAGCGTATTGCCAAGTTGTCTCCAGTGGTAATGATGAAGATGGAGCAGATGGAGATGATGATGATGATGATGATGTCACTGATGCGACTTGCCAGATAGAGCAGAGTAGGAAACTGAAGGTGAGGCGGCACAACCCCAAGGAGATCAGCATCAAGAAAGAGTAGAGAGCAGCCACCCTCCTATTCCATCACATTCTGCAGCTGTTATCTCCCAGCCCACTCCCCACAGCTCAGCTATCTGGGCCTTTTTCAGCTCATCTGCAGCATATCGCACTGTTGCTATCTGCAAACTGTGTCACAGGAACATCAAACGTGGCAAAAACACCAACCATTTGGGTACCACATGCCTAACAAGGCATTTAACATCTAACCACTCAGCCCATTGGCAGGAGCACCTAAAAGCCACACAAAAGGGGCACAAATCTGTCTCTCCTCCTCCTTACCCACTTCAGTCTGCCCCTGCAATACCGAGTAATTACTTTTCAGCAGCTTCCACTGACAGTGATGATGGTATAGCACAGGGTGTCCAAGGTCCTAGCAGCTCATCTACCAGCAGCACACCACCAGCTGTAGACTGTAGCCAGCAAATTTCTCTGTCCCATCTTCTGCAGCAGAAAAAAAAATACAGTCCCTGACACCCACATTCTTGCTTTCATCAAGATTATCTCTATAGGGTTATGGTGGGAAGTCACCACCAACACCCAAAGACCAATTGTAATGCACCCGCTACTTCTATCCAAAGTCAAAGTGACACCAGAATGTAACCAAAAAATCTCTAATCTTGTTCCCAGTGCACTACATTGTGGCCTCATCATACACACTGGCTCCCCAGCTGTTGCCGAGCAAAATAAAGGCAGCTTGCAGGAAAAATGTCATTTTTTTGGCTTTATAAATTCAATTATTGCTGCAGCAGATTCTAGACATGGTACAGATCTACCACTTTACAGTTAGACTAAGGGGAACCCCCCGGCACTACATTGGAAGGAATTTTTCATTTTTAGGCTTTCACTTTAAAAAATAAAAAAAAAATCACTGCTCATATAAAAATGACGTTTTTCACAAACTTTTTTTTTATTGATCCATGTCCCCCAGGGCAGGACCTGGACCCCTATAACCATTGTATGCCTAATTACTTGCATTTAAGCCTTCAAAATGGACACTTTTGATATTTAACTTTCGGGTCCCATTGACTTTAATGGGGTTCGGTGTTCAGCCCATCCCTACTGTAGGCACAACACACTTGTCTTTGTACTCCTCACCTGGTTGCCGCCACACACGCTTCACACCATCTGAACCAAGTAAGTTTATCTTGGTCTCATCAGACCACAGGACATGGTTCCAGTAATTCATGTCCTTAGTCTGCTAGTCTTCAGCAAACTGTTTGCAGGCTTTCTTGTGCATCATCTTTAGAAGATGACAGGCTGGCCCCCCACCCCTTCAACCTCTGCAGCAATGCTGGCAGCACTCATATGTCTATTTTCCAAAGACAACCTCTGGATATGACGCTGAACATGCACTCAACTTCTTTGGTCGACCATGGCAAGGCCTGTTATGATTGGAACCTGTCCTGTTAAATCACTGTATGGTCTTGGCCACCGTGCTGCAGCTCAGTTTCAGGCTCTTGGCAATCTTCTTATAGCCTAGGCCATCTTTATGTAGAGCAACAATTCTTTTTTGTTTCAATTTTCTTTATTAAAGGTTTTGCAAATTATACAAAATGGCATGAACAATCAGTCAGCAATCTTTTTTTCAAATGACACAAAAGTGTTGTACAGTACACGAAGAAAAAAGGGAAAAAAAAGGGGGGGGGGGGGTTAACAGGTGAGTATTAGTACGCTCTGTAAACATAAGGACACTAATGTTGACCTATCCTTAAAGGGTCTAGAATAACATATCATACAAGTTCCATATATCATTAGTGTTTATCAAAATGAAAAATAAAAATAAAAATAGAACTAAAAAAATAGAAAAGATAAAGAAGATAAATTTTCCCCCGTAAGCGGAGTACTCTTAACTTCTTGGTAATATTAAATCAAGTTTTAGTACCTTTAGTATATCTCAGTATCAGGGCCCTTGGCGCCAAAGGAGGTTAGGCCTTTAAAATTAGTTTACCTTGTTCCTCCATCGGAGCCAAGGAAAGAGAGGCTCCATAGCTCTCCACTTGTATCCACAAGTAGAGTCTTTTAAACATAGAAAGAGAAGAAAGGGAGGGGAGAAGAGAAGTGGTTTAAAGTAAGTTTGAGAAGAAGGAGGAGGATGGGAAGGGGAGGAAGAGAAAAAAGATAAAGGTCCAGAATGCAAAAAAAGAAGCCGTTTCCCTCGGCCTGGGTCCCCCACCATACAGTTATTGAGATTATGGGGCTTGTAGGTATTTGATCCAGGGGGGCTACACCCTGTCAAATCTGGCCTGTCTGTCTTTAAGGATACTGGCCAATTTTTCGTTGACCATGATCCAAGATATTTTATTCTTTACCAGTGCAAGGTTGACCACTGGAGTTTTCCATGCTCGTGCTATTGTGATTTTAGCTGCTGAAAAAATAAAGAAGATGAGAGTTTGGAGATGTCTAGGGTTCCCGTCCGGCAAGTCTGCAAATAGCACCGTCTTGGGATTTTTAGGTAGATTTTGTCCTGTCACTGAGTAGGCCAAGGTGAAAACTCTGATCCAGAAGCACTGGATCTTGGGACAGGACCACCAAACATGTAACATGGTACCCTCCTGCCCGCATCCTCTAAAGCAAAGGGGTGAAGTTCCGGGGTACATCCTCGCCAGCCTCGCCGGGACAAGGTACCACCTGGACAACACCTTGTAGTTTCCCTCCACCAGGGAAGTATTGAGTATTCCCTTATGCACCATGGTCGACCATTTCCCCCATATCTCCTCCTCTATAGTCTCACCTAAATTGGATTCCCATGCTATTTGGTATGAAGGTTTGGTCTGTTGGGTATTGAAGAGGGCATAGAGCTCAGAGATCCCTCCCCGTGACTCAGTTCTGCGTAAGCATTTATTTTCAAACAAAGTCCTAGTAGTTATGTCTATCAGATCAGTAGCTAGGGATTTGATGAAGTGAATGATTTGATGTAGACGGAAAGATTCCGTCTGTGGCATCTGTAATTTCTCTCGAAAATAAGCCTGTTGCCTGATCCCTTTGTGGTCTATGAAGTGTGCTATCCTATAAAGGCCTTTGTTAACCCACCACGTGAATTGCTGGGGATTTTGTCCTGGAGGAAAGTGTGGGTTATTGAGTATAGGGGCTACGCAACAATTCTTTTTTTCAGATCCTCAGACATTTCTTTGCCATGAGGTGCCATGTTGAACTTCCAGTGACCAGTATGAGAGAGTGAGAGTGATAACACCAAATTTAACACACCTGCTCCCCATTCACACCTGAATCCTTGTAACACTAATGAGTCACATGACACCAGGAAGGGATAATGGCTAATTGGCCCCAATTTGGACATTTTCACTTAGGGGTGTACTCACTTTTGTTGCCAGCGGTTTAGACATTAATGGCTGTGTGTTGCATTATCACGCTCTTGGCGCATCTGCCTCCCTCCCAGGGGGTATGACATCAGAACCCTCATCCCACCTGCCTCTCCACTCTCTCTCTCTCTCCAAATTGGAGTCAAGGAGGGGTGATGCTGAAGGTACTGAAATGTTACTACTCCCCCCCCCCCGTATTTGCACTAGTAACTTTAGCTCCGCTGTTACTCTACCATATATATATATATATATATATATATATATATACACATATACAGTATCTCACAAAAGTGAGTACAAGTACACCCCTCACATTTTTGTAAATATTTTATTATATCTTTTCATGTGACAACACTGAAGAAATGACACTTTGCTACAATGTAAAGTAGTGAGTGTACAGCTTGTATAAATTTGCTGTCCTCTCAAAATAACACAACACACAGCCATTAATGTCTAAACCGCTGGCAACAAAAGTGAGTACACCCCTAAGTGAAAATGTCCAAATTGGGGCCAGTTAGCCATTATCCCTCCCTGGTGTCATGTGACTTGTTAGTGTTACAAGGTCTCAGGTGTGAATGGGGAGCAGGTGTGTTAAATTTGGTGTTATTGCTCTCACCCTCTCATACTGGTCACTGGAAGTTCAACATGGCAAAGAAATGTCTGAGGATCTGAAAAAAAGAATTGCTGCTCTACATAAAGATGGCCTAGGCTATAAGAAGATTGCCAAGACCCTGAAACTGAGCTGCAGCACGGCGGCCAAGAACATACAGCGGTTTAACAGGACAGGTTCCAATCATAACAGGCCTTGCCATGGTTGACCAAAGAAGTTGAGTGCACATATTCAGCGTCATATCCAGAGGTTGTCTTTGGAAAATAGACATATGAGTGCTGCCAGCATTGCTGCAGAGGCTGAAGGAGTGGGGAGTCAGCCTGTCAGCACTCAGACCTTGTGCCGCCCACTGCATCAAATTGGTCTGCATGGCTGTCATCCCAGAAGGAAGCCTCTTCTAAAGATGATGCACAAGAAAGCCTGCAAACAGTTTGCCAAAGACTAGCAAACTAAGGACATGCATTACTGGAACCATGTCCTGTGGTCTGATGAGACCAAGATAAACTTACTTGGTTCAGATGGTTGGTGTCAAGCACTTACAGTTCATTGAGGGAACCATGAATGCCAACATGTACTGTGACATACTGAAGCAGAGCATGATCCCCTTCCTTTGGATACTGGGCTGCAGGGCAGTATTCCAACATGATAACGACCCCAAACACCTCCAAAACGACCACTGCCTTGCTAAAGAAGCTGAGGGTAAAGGTGATGGACTGGCCAAGCATGTCTCCAGACCAAAACCTTATTGAGCATCTGTGGGGTATCCTCAAATGGAAGGTGGAGGAGCGCAGGGTATCTAACATCCACCAGCTCCATGATGTCATCATGGAGGAGTGAAAAAGGACTCCAGTGGCAACCTGTGAAGCTCTGGTGAACTCCATGCCTTAGAGGGTTAAGGCAGTGCTGGAAAATAATGGTGGCCACACAAAATATTTTCACTTTGGGCCCAATTTGGACATTATAACTTAGGGGTGTACTCACTTTTGTTGCCAGCGGTTTAGGCATTAATGGCTGTGTGTTGAGTTATTTTGAGGGGACAGCACATTTACACTATTATACAAGCTGTACACTCACTACTTTACATTGTAGCAAAGTGTAATTTCTTCAGTGTTGTCAAAGGAAAAGATATAATAAAATATTTACAAAAATGTGAGTGGTGTACTCACTTTTGTGAGATATTGACTCACAATGGAACATAAGTTTACCTGTTCTTGGTTCTACCTGATTCTTCAGGTTATACCTAAACATGTTCATTTTGTCTGCTACACTGTTGTTGGAAAAAACAATAAAGTATTTTCAAAAAAATAAAAAACAATGTCCCCCAATTTAGATCCAGAGACTGCCTGCTCTGCCGTTTGACAGTTCTTAAATAGGTAAGGGATGGGACCACCTGGCGATGTCACCTGGGGGAACCGCCCCCATGTGATGTCA
Organism: Aquarana catesbeiana; assembly: GCF_042186555.1. Lineage (NCBI taxonomy): Eukaryota > Metazoa > Chordata > Amphibia > Anura > Ranidae > Aquarana > Aquarana catesbeiana. The sequence continues at coordinate 285,150,426 of NC_133328.1, forward strand.
CAGACCCAGCATGCACCTATTTAAGAACTGTCAGATGGCAGAGCAGGCAGAAGGAGGTTAGCCTACGTTGCGGGTGGAGCTTTTTTTTCCGGGGCCAGTGGAGGTGGCAGGCATTGTGATTGGTCATGGATCTACATTGGGGGGGCATTGTTTTTTATAATTTTAATAAAGGAATTGTCAAAAACTGTTTTTATTTTTTTCTGACACTTTTTTGGTGAATGAGTAGGGGTACAATTCACATAGCGGGAGCAGTATCTGGGGGCCCCCTTGTTAAAGGGGGATTCCAGATTCTGATAAGCCCCCTGCCCACAGACCCCCACAACTACAGCCCAGGGTTGTTGGGAAGAGGTCCTTGTCCCCATCAACATTGGGACAAGGTCCTCTGGGAAGCGGGGGGGGGGGCAGTTCCCCAAAGAACGTCCTGTCATGTGTTCTAGAAATGCAACAATTTTATTATTCAGTTTATTTATTTGTTTATAGGTTGTCTTTATAGTACATTTGAAAGTAGAGTTGGCCATATGTAGACATAAACAGCAGGGACCAACTGAATTTCGATCATTGTGTGGCCCCATTGTGGTTGAACAAAAGTCAATTTACCAATGGACTTCTGTTCAACAGCCCTGTCAGTATATTCTTGCTCAGTTAGAGCAGCAGGCAACAGGCTACAGCACTGATCTATGTTTTATCTCCACTGTCAAAATGCAATGACACAGTGGGGAGGATTCCCACATCTACATCGAGTGTGTGGATGAGGGGATCAGGGTTTTTTTGGTGCTTGAATGAGAAAAACAAACCCATATATGCCAGCTTAAATGTACATTGGTAAGATAGCACTATGAAACATGTAAATATATAATTTATTTTCTACTTTTGTGCTGAAGCCAAGGCAAAGGTGGACATGGTCCATCTTCAGGCAGGGCACCATTTTTTCTGTTAAGTGATGTTGCCCATGCTATCCAGCCACAGCATGCAGAGGAGGTGGTGGACTGGCTTACTAAACCATCCTAATCCTTCTCATCCTCTATGACCCAAGTTGACTATCATGTACCTGGTGCTGGAGGCCAATGGAGAGAGGGCCTCCTTTGCTAAGTTCCAGACCACCCTGAGGTTGAGACAGGAGAGGTCAGGCCCAAAGTAGCACGGGTCCCCTGCTGGACTGTTACCAGGGAGTTCCTGGGTACAGCTGATGTGCTGGAGAGGAGTCAGCAGACAGGTGACGCTTTTGAGATGTAGCAGGCAGAGGAGGAACTACCACCATAGAGGCCCATGCAGGCGCTATGGGGCCGCAGCCGAGTTGGGGCCCGGTGAGTGGCATTGCTAGGTGGGTGTGGGCCACACCGGGTGACACCCTTGGGTAGCGGCAGCCACACCACTAACACTGCTTGCTGTGCCTCACACTGCTGTGTTCCTCAGCGGCGCAGACCGAAGCTGCCTCCCCTCCTCTCTGTTTACATCCACAGAGGAGGAGGAGCCTACACTTGAGCCTCGAGGAACACACACCGCTGTGTGTATCTGGAGACTGTCAGCGCAGCTCTGAGGTATGTAAGAAGGGGGCGTCTATACTACTGAGGGGGAGTCTGTACTGAGGGGGAGTCTGTACTGATGGGGGTCTGCACTACTGAGGGGGGTCTGCACTGAGAGGGGGTCTGCACTGAGGGGGTCTGCACTACTGAGGGGGGTCTGCATGACTGAGGGGGGTCTGTACTGAGGGGAGGGTCTGCACTGCTGGGGGGGGTCCTGCACTGAGGGAGGTGTCTGCACTGAGGGGAGGTCTGTAATAGGGGGGGTGTCTGTACTGAGGGGAGGTCTGTAATAGGGGGGTGTCTGTATTGATGGGGGGTCTGCACTTGGGTGGGGGTCTGTACTGATGGAGGTGTCTGTACTGAGGGGGTCTGCACTGAGGGGGGTGTCTGTACTGCTGGGGGAGTCTGCACTGAGGTGGTGTCTGTAATGCTGGGGGGGTCTGTACAAGGGGGGAGTCTGTACTAAAGGGGGTGTTTGCACTGCTGGGGGGTCTGTACTACTGAGGGGGTCTGCACTGAGGGGGGTCTGCACTGAGGGGGGTGTCTGCACTGAGAGGGGTGTCTGCACTGAGGGGGGTGTCTGCACTGAGGGGGGTGTCTGCACTGAGAGGGGTGTCTGCACTGAGAGGGGTGTCTGCACTGAGAGGGTGTCTGCACTGAGGGGGGTCTGCACTGGGGGGTGTCTGTACTGAGGGGTTGGTCTGCACTGGGGGGTGTCTGCACTGAGGGGTGTCTGTAATAAGGGGGTGTCTGTACTGATGGGGGGGTCTGCACTTGGGTGGGGGTCTGTACTGATGGAGGTGTCTGTACTGAAGGGGGTCTGCACTGAGGAGGGGGTGTCTGTACTGAGGGAAGGTCTGTAATGCTAGGGGGTCTGCACTGAGGGAGATGTCTGCACTGAGGGGGGTGTCTGCACTGAGGGAGGTCTGCACTGGGGGTGTCTGTACTAAGGGAGGGTCTGTAATGCTAGGGGGTCTGCACTAGGGGGGTGTCTATACTAAGGGGGGTGTCTGCACTGCTGGGGGGTCTGTACTACTGGGGGGTCCTGCACTGAGGGGGGTCTATTATGCTGGGGGGTCTGCACTAGGGGGGTGTCTGTACTAAGGGGGGTGTCTGCATTGCTGGGGTGTCTGTACTGAGGGGGGTGGTCTGCACTGGGGGGGTGTCTGTAATGCTGAGGGGGTCCTGCACTGAGGGGGGTGTCTGCGCTGAGGGGGGTCTGTAATGCTGGGGGATCTGCACTAGGGGGGTGTCTGTACTAAGGGGGATGTCTGCACTCCTCGGGTGATCTGTACTACTGAGGGGGGTCTGCACAGAGGGGGGTGTCTGCACTGGGGGGGTGTCGGTACTGGGGGGTGTCTGTACTGAGGGGGTGTCTGTACTGCTAGGGGGGTCCTGCACTGAGGGGGTGTCTGCACTGAGGGGGGTCTGTAATAGGGGGGTGTCTGTACTGATGGGGGGTCTGCACTTGGGTTGGGGGTCTGTACTGATGGGGGGTGTCTGTACTGAGGGGGGTTTGTACTGAGAAGGGGGTGTCTGCACTGCTGGGGGGTCTGTACTACTGAGGGGGGTCTGCACTGCTGGGGGAGGTCTGCACTGAGGGGGGTGTCTGCACTGAGGGGGGTCTGTAATGCTGGGGGGTCTGCACTGGGGGGTGTCTGTACTGCTGGGGGGGTCCTGCACTGAGGGAGGTGTCTGCACTGAGGGGAGTCTGTAATAAGGGGGTGTCTGTACTGATGGGGGGTCTGCACTTGGGTGGGGGTCTGTACTGATGGGGGTGTCTGTACTGAAGGGGGTCTGCACTGAGGAGGGGGTGTCTGTACTGAGGGAAGGTCTGTAATGCTAGGGGGTTTGCACTGAGGGAGATGTCTGCACTGAGGGGGGTGTCTGCACTGAGGGAGGTCTGCACTGGGGGTGTCTGTACTAAGGGGGTCTGCACTAGGAGGGGTGTCTGTACTAAGGAGGGTGTCTGTACTGCTGGGGGGTCTGCACTGAGGTAGGGGATGTCTGTACTGGTGGGGGTATGCATGTGTGTCCTTCAGGGGCTGCATACAGTAGACTGCATACTTTGTTGTTCGAAATTAATATAAAATGTTGCCTGGGTACTGTGCTACATGAGTGTGGTAATCTGTTGTTCAATGGCATTAGTTCATTTTTTTTGTGGGGGGGCTGTTTGCAGGGGGGCCCATACAATATTTTGCTATGGGGCCCTGTGATTTCTAGTTACGCCCCTGGTAGCAGGTCTTTGGTAATGAAGAGACTGAAAAATAGTGGATGGGAAGCCAAGGTCAGGTGCCAGGTAGGTTTTAGAGAAGTTGAGGTTAGATGAATAGCCAGGGTCAAACACAGGAGGTGGGCAGAAGACAGGTCCAGGACAAGCCGAGTCGATAACAGGAAATCACAGGAACAAGGGAATCACAGGAATAATGCCATGGAGGAACCAAAGATCAACTAACAACTGCAGCCATTGCCAGACTTCCTTATAAAGGCCGTTTGGCGCTAAAACTACACGCATGCGTGTGCCAATGTGCATTCTTGTGTGCGAGTTCCTGCGGTCATGTAAAGTACTGGCATGGAAGCCAGGTCTTCGAGCATCTCCATTGCAAATGGTGTGCGGACACTGACACTAGTGCACAGTCTACGGCAGCTGCCAGAGTGTCCTATTCTGCCTCCTTGTCCACAGCTACTCCTGCCATAGCCCCAACATCATGCATGGAGGAGTCGTCGAACACAGCATCAGCCACTTGCTTATTGAGAATGCACAGACATTACTTGATTCTGATGTTGGTGTTAAGGTAGAGAAAGGGAGCAACATGAGCCTACAGAGAGGGGAGAACTCTGATAAACAACAAATTGGCAGTCATGTTCCCCCAGCCGCAGCGTATTGCCAAGTTTGCTCCAGTAATGATGAGGATAGAGGGGATGATGATGATGACGATGAGGTCACTGATGCAATATGGGTGTCGGATAGACCAGAGGAGGAAAGTGAGGGGAGAAACAACCCCAAAGAGGAAGGATGTCCTCCAGAGGCAGCCATCAGATTGTGGAGCTGTTATCTCCTGGCCCACTTCCCACAGCTCAGCTGTGTGGGCCTTTTTTAGCACATGTGCAACCAATAGCACTGCTGCAATTTGCAATCTCTGCCACAAGCAGATCAAGCAAGGCAAAAATACCAGCCATTTGGGTACCACATGCTTGACAAGGCATTCAACCTCCCACCACTTAGCCCGTTGGAAAGAGCACCTGAAAGTCACATACAAGGGACACAATTCTTCTCCTCCTCACGCCCCACCTTTTATGTCTACCCCCACTACATCTCATGACCTCTCAGCAGCCTCCACTGACAGGGATGATGGTATAGCAAAGGGTGTCAGGGGTCCTTGCAACACGTCTGCCAGAAGCACATCACCAGCTGTAGAGAATAGCAGGTAAGTTTCTCTGCCCCAGCTGCTACATCGAAAAAAAATTACACTCCCTGCCACCCACATGTCCAGCATTTAAATTCCAGCTTGTTCACATTGCTGGCTTTACAACTTCTGCCTTTCCTTGTGGTGGATTCTGCCCCCTTCAGTGAATTTTCAGAATGCACTTTACCTCAATGGCAGCTTCCTAGTTGCTATTTCTTTGTAAGTAAGGCCATTCCAGCTCTTTACTATCACGTGAAAAGCAATGTTTTGGCCTCATTGGGTAAGGCAGTCAGCAGCAAGGTCCACAATACTGCTGACATGTGATCCAGAAAGCATGGTCACGGATGTTATATTTCATTCACAGCACACTGGGTGACTCTGCTTGCAACTAGGAAGGATGCAGGACAGGGCTCAGTGCTGGAGCTTGTTTTGCCACCATGTCTCCATACAGCTGGTAGTGATGATGTGAGATCTGTCAGCTCTACCCTCTCCTCCTCCTCCTCCACTTCCTCCTTGCCCTCCTCTGCTGAATTGTCCTATGAACTACCAGCACCCCCTAAGCTTTCAAGGGACCATTTAACGAGTCAGGCTAAAAGATGCCATGCAGTGCTTCAGCTGGTCTGTCTAGGGGACACACTGGAGCAGATATTCTTTCAGCTCTGCAGGGTTAGGCCCAGAGGTGGTTCACGCCATGGAAGCTTGACCCAGGAAGGGTGGGTGTGTGATAATTTACACTATGACGTAAATAACACCTGTCCATAATCCACTTGATTTGTGACATGCCCACCAGGTGGAACTCAACTTTGGCAATGCTGCAAGGGCTGCACAGGTAGCAAAGGGCCATCAAAGAGTACCTGTGTGAGTATGGCACAGGGACAGGCTCAGGGCAGCTCAGCTTTTTTCCCCACGCCAATGGCTGCTAATAAAGGATGCATGTACTGTACAGTCACCATATGAGGAGGCAACAAGGATGATGAGCCGTGACAATGTATGCAACAGTAACACAATCCCTCATGTGTTCCTGCTGGAGCATACTCTGCGTGGCATTATGGACAGGGCACTCAAGGCAAAGCAGCGAGAGGAAGAGGAGGGCTTCCTTTACTCTCAAGGCCTGCTTTATGCAGACACCATTCTTGCAATGCCACAGAACACAAGAGGATAGAGAAGAGGAGAGGAGGATTCTGGCAATTTTGGAGGCATAGAAGCAGAGGAAGACATATGTCAAACCTTAAGAGATGGTTTTTAGTCCCCAGAAACCTTGGGAATAGTACGTGGCTGGGAGGGGGCAGTTCCAGTTACTGTAATCCTCAGTGACCCCAAGAACTCTGTTTCTCATGACTTTGCAAGCTTGCGGTGCATGGGCTCCCTTATTCTTCAAAGGCTATGAATGGACTAGAAAATTTGTGGCATCAAGGAGACGGATCATTATTGGTTGGCAACCCCCCTTGACCACTGGTACAGGGAGAAAGTCTTGGAACTCATCCTGCCCTCGCAGAGGGAGCACAGGATGAAATATCTTGAGGACACCCTAAAGAGGAGTTTATGTAACACCTTTCCAGATGCTGGTAGGTCGCAGCTTCATGGAAAAGCTAGTTTTGAGACTTCTGTTGGTCAAAGGAGGAGCGGTGAAGAAGGGGGCCACCTCAGTGATGCATTTCAAAAAAATTTTTACCCTCGGTGCCCAGGGCTGTCAGCTTCAAGATCCAATCAGCAGCATCTGTTATGGTGGAAGATTATCTATCAGATATATATATATATATATATATATATATATATATATATATACACACTTTCTCTCTCTTTCTTTCTTTCTTTCTTTCTTTCTTTCTTTCTTTCTTTCTTTCTTTCTTTCTTTCTTTCTTTCTGTATTTTATCATCCAATAAGAGAGGGATTCATCTGTGCCCTGTTTGGTAACCCCAGTAGTACGTCTTCTGGTTTCACCTAGAGACATATCAGAATGGCGGCAGTAGAGATCCTGTGTTTTTAAATATGACGGCTCCTTCTCTTCTGTAAACTTTTCATTGATGGGTTAGACAACCATGATAATGCTTTACTAATATTCAGGCATAGTTACAGTATTTGCAGCATTTCTTGTTGACATCTTTATAGATTGCTTCAACTTAGATTTGGGCCCCTCTAAAGAAGAGTTATGCAGTGTACACACGAGCGGACTTTTCCACCGGACTGGTCCGATGGACCAAAGCCGGCGGACAATCCGACCGTGTGTGGGCTTCATCGGACTTCCGACGGACCTTTTCGGTCGAAAATCCACCGGACTTTAGATTTAAAACATGCTTCAAATCTTTCCACTGGAACTCCGCCAGACCCAGATCCTATCGGGAAGCCCGTTCGTCTGTATGCTGGTCCGACGGACCAAATACGACGCAAGGGCAGCTACAGCACCTGGCTGCGAGAATGTTTCCAGCGCGACCCTATCGAGCTGGTCCTCAGCGACAGGGTATAATCTCATGCTTGCTGTAATAGGAAAAACACAATTTCCTATTGCAGTGAGCGCGAGAAAGAGGCGACAATGTCGTCTGGTATGGATTTTAAGGGGAATCCCCTACGCCGAAAACACGGCGTAGAGATCCCCCCAAAATCCATACCATACTCTTATTCGAGCACGCAGCCCGGCCGGTCAGGAAAGGGGGTGGGGACGAGCGAGCACCCCCCCTCCTGAACCATATCAGGCCACATGCCCTCAACATGGGGGGTGGGTGCCCAAAGCACCTTGTCCCCATGTTGATGAGGACAAGGGCCTCTTCCCGAGAACTCTGGCTGTTGATTGTCGGGGTCTGTGGGCGGGGGGCTTATCGAAATCCAGGAGCCCCCTTTAATATTGTACCCCTACCTATCCCATTCACCTGGGGAAAAAAGTGTCAATAAAAAACACACTACACAGGTTTATAAAGTAGTTTATTAGGCAGCTCCGGGGGTCTTCTTCCGACTTCGGGGGGGTCTCTTCCGACTTCTCCATTCTCTCCGGCCTCTTCTCCCGGTGTCCGGTTCTTCTCCCACTCTCCGGCCTCTTCTCCCGGTGTCCGGTTCTTCTGCCGGGTTCCTCCACTATCTTCTGCTCTTTTGCTGCTCTTTTGCTAGCAGTGGCCCGGTCTTCTCCGTCATCTTGTTCCCTCTTCTCTTCTTCCGATGTTGACAGGACGCTCTCTCCCACTGTAATGTTGTGTGAGCGGCGTGCAATGACTTATATAGGCATGGGGCGTGGTCAGTGGGTGATGTCACCCAGTGACTCCGCCCCTTATGACGTCACAGTCCTGGGGCATGCTGGGACTGTGCCGTCATAAGGGGCGGGGTCACCACCCGGTGACCATGCCCTATGCCTATATAAGCCATTGCACACCGCTCACACAGCATTACAGCGGGAGAGAGCGTCGTGTCAACATCAGAAGAGAAAAGGGAAGAAGACGACGAAGAAGAGCAGGCCACCGCTAGCAAAAGAGTGGAAAAAGAGCAGAAGATAGCGGAGGAGCCCGGCAGAAGAACTGGACACTGGGAGAAGAGGCCAAAGAGCGGGAGAAGACCCGGACACCGGGAGAAGAGGCTGGAGAGAGCGGAGAAGTCGGAAAAGACCCCCCAAAGTCGGAAGAAGACCCCCGGAGCTGCCTAATAAACTACTTTAAAAACCTGTGTAGTGTGTTTTTTATTGACACTTTTTTTTCCCCAGGTGAATGGGTAGGGGTATGATGTACCCCATACTCATTCACATAGGGCGGGGGGCGGGATCTGGGGGCCCCCTTATTAAAGGGGGCTCCCGGATTCTGATAAGCCCCCCGCCCACAGACCCCAACAACCAACGGCCAGGGTTGTTGGGAAGAGGCCCTTGTCCTCAACAACATGGGGACAAGGTTCTTTGGGGGAGGGGGGGTGCAGGGCACCCCCCTCCCCCAAAGCACCCACCCCCCATGTTGAGGGCATGCGACCTGGTACGGTTCAGGAGGGGGGGGAGCTCGCTCGTCCCCACCCCCTTTCCTGACCGGCTTGGCTGCGTGCTCAGATAAGGGTCTGGTATAGATTTTGGGGGGACCCCCACGCCATTTTTTTGGCGTAGGGGGTTCCCCTTAAAATCCATACCAGACCTGAGGGCCTGGTATGCTCTGCGACGGGGCTCGCAAGGTGTCAATATCGCCGCTTGACTTCCTTTTCTAGTCCCGTCGTACCTCATCAGGTTCAAAATGAATGGACTTTAATCCATGTGTGGGCAAGTCCGTTAATTTGGAAGTCCGCTGTAACTCCGTCAAAAGTCCATCGGGAAGACAGGCGGACCTAGTCTGCCGGAAAGTCCGGTTGTGTGTAGGCGAGTCCGTTCATTCAGATAGTCCATCGGAAGTCAGCCAGAAGTCCGTCAGGAAGACCATCAGACTTAGTCAGAAAGTCCGGTCGTGTGTACGTGGCATTACAAAACCCTGCCTCGAAAACGCATCAGGTACCATTTAATTTTCAAAAACTTTATTAGCCTGTCCCTGTATAATCCCATACAAAGAGGGTCTTTTCTTCTAAGTATTATTGGAGGAATTTTGGGAATCATATACATGGTTTAACTGGATCCAGAGGAGAGTGTTTGACTAACGGACACATCTGCTGACATCCCTTAAAGGGACATGTGCATTTGACCTATTGTCCATAGGCCATATAGAGAGGCAAGCTGCTAATGGTGGTGGGGCATGCAGCACATGGTGTATTAATTTCACAGAAGATTCATCAAGAATCTGAGGATAATTTAAAAAAAAAATTTCACGTGGACTTTTTTATATATATATATATTTATATATATATATATATATATATATTAAGGGGTTAGATCAATGGGGATCACCCTTCATTGGGAAAAAGGTTGTGCAGATGGCAAGTTTTCTTAAAATCTAACTTGTAGCCAGTTTTTTTTAAAAGGTTGCATGATAATGAAACAAAACAGAAAATAAATCCTTACCATCCAGGTACTAAATAAATGATTCAGTTTCCTAACTCACAGGTGAAGGGCTTCTCCCAGTCACCCACAAACGAAGATAATGCAAACCTTTTTCTTTCTCTCACAAAGCAAATTTCCCATAAGTAGCTCTCTCAAGTTTGGCTTCCTGAGTCCCAGGCCAAGAGCATTCTCTTGCTCCAGTCCTGCTTTATTTATATCACCTGCTGGTAGTCACTAGTGGACTGCAAAATCTGGGCTGGAACCAAGACTGCCAAGGTGGCCCAGAAAACCTAGCCCGGATTCCACCTTAGTTTTCTGCATATGAGTGCACGCAAGGTGATACATAGTGTCCACCCATCACCTCGCCTTTCATAATGTCACCACTGTATTGTCAAAAGAATTGAGACGCCTGCCTTTACACACACATGAGCTTTAATGGGATCCCAGTCTTAGTCCATAGGGTTCAATATTGCATTGACCTACCCTTTGTAGCTATAACAGCTTCAACTCTTCTGGGAAGGCTGTCCACAAGGTTTAGGAGTGTGTCTATGGGCATGTTTGGCTATTCTTCCAGAAGCGCATTTGTTAGGTCAGGCATTGATGTTGGATGAGAAGGCCTTTTGTGAGGTCAGGCATCTAATTCATCCCAAAGGTGTTCTGTCGGGTTGAGATCAGGACTCTGTGCAGGTCAGTCATGTTCCTCCACCCCAAACTTGCTCATCCATATCTTTATGGACCTTGCTTTATGCACTAGTCCAAATCATTTGGTGGAGGGGAGATTATAGTGTGGGGTTGTTTTTCAGGGGTTGGACATGATCCCTTAGTTCCAGTCAAGGGAACTCTTAAGGCATCAGCACACCAAGACATTTTGGACTATTTCATGCTCCCAACTTTGTAGGAACAGTTTTGGGATGGCCCCTTCCTGTTCCAACATGACTGTGCACCAGTGCACAAAGCAAGGTCCATAAAGACATAAATGAGCATGTTTGGAGTAGAGGAATTTGACTGGCATGCACAGAGTCCTGACTTTAACCTGATAGAACAACTTTGGGATGAATTCGAGCGGAGACTGCGAGCCAGGCCTTCTCGTCCACATCAATGCCAGACCTCACAAATGCACTTCTGGAAGAATAGTCAAACATTCCCATAGACATACTCCTAAACCTTGTGGACAGCCTTCTCAGAAGAAGTTAAGCTGTTAAAGCTGCAAAGGGTGGACAAACTCAATTCCAAGAAAAGATGTAGCTGTCAACTCCAGAATCCCATGTAAATCTTTATTTGCTACATAAAGGTCAAGATTAAAAACAGCTGACGTGTTTCAGCATACAGCCTTTTTCTGTTCAGAGCATATTCACAAATTTATACTAGATACCTCATGAGGAAGAGCAGTGTCAATAAAACAATTATTCAATAAAAATCAAAACCTAGCAGATGACAGAAAAAAAGCGACACGGGGTCCTTTTCCTATCGGATGTGGGCTTACAATACTATGAAAACATAGAGCATATCAAAAAGACACCATGCATAACAATAGGCTTGTGCAAGCTACTATCTAGATTGATGTTATGCCCTACAACAACAAAAAAAAAAAAAGAAAGCATTCCATTAATAAAAGCAATAGCGGTGGAGCAGCAGATTTAAAACATCCAGTACAATCAATACTTTATATTATTTGTTTTATTTTTTTTTAAATAAATTCAAATCCCACCTTGAATTCATACCTGCAGGGGTTCAAATACCGAGAGTAAATATCCACCAGACCTCTCTCTCAAGTAGTCTATGGTGAAGATAACCTCCCCGGGGAAGTTTATGAACCCTTTCCACACCACTAAATACAAAAGATTCCATATTTCTAGCGTGCACATGTTTAAAGTGTGTTGATACATTTGAGAGATTCCTATCATTAGAATAAGATGCACCATAATAGTGTTTACTCATCCTGACCCTAAAGCCGCGTACACACTGTCGGATTTTCCAACAGGAAATGTTCGATGTGAGCTTGTTGTCGGAAATTTTGACCATGTGTACGCTCCATCGAACATTTACTGTTGGAATTTCTGCACACAAATGTTTGAGAGCAGGTTCTCAAATTTTCCGACAACAAAACTTGTTGTCGGAAAGTCCGATCCTGTGTACACAAGTCCGTCACACAAAAGTTCACGCATGCTCTGAATCAAGCAGAAGGAGCCACACTGGCTATTGAACTTCTTTTTTCTCATCTCGTTGTACGTGTTGTATGTTACCGCATTTGGAATTTTTGGCCAACATTTGTGTGACCGTGTGTATGCAAGACAAGTTTGAGCCAACATCCTTCGGAAAAAAATCTGCGTTTTTATTGTCGGAAAATCCGATCGTGTGTATGGGGCATAAGAGATCTGGAGGTGCATCCTACATATTGGAGTGTGCATGCTGTGCATTCCAAAAAATACACAACATTCTTTGTGCCACAATTAATGAAATCTCGAATTGTGTATTCTCTGCCAGTGGATCAAGAAACAATGGTCTTGTTATTTCTACTGTGCTAATCACAATAACGGCAGGTTCGCAGGCCACAGCGGAGAGAGCCATGAGTGGTTAACCATATATGTCTAAAACCACCAGATTAAAAAAGGCTAGGAGACAAAATATTGCCAAGTGTCCTACCACATCTGCTTGAGAACCTGCATCCCTTAGAAAGCACAGGAACAAGACCCTTGTCCGCAGAGAGTACAGGCAGATATTTTGATATAATGCCTTTAATTTAGTTAAATTCCTTTGAAAAGGTGGTAACAAAAGTGACAGGATTAGCTTTGTTAGATTCAGACAAATGCTTGTTGCTTGTCTTGGTGAGGAGTGTGCATCTATCTCTATTCTTGGTGAGGCGTGTGCATCTATCTTGTTTTGGACCGAACCAGAACCGTTCGGTACTTTTGTTTCTGTCCCCCAAATTAACCTTCAATGTAAAAGTGTGCACACTTGAAGCAAATTACTGACACATACACGAGTTCAGTAGATTGATAGTTCTGCTTTTATTACTTCCTGGACCCCGGCTAATATACCGTGAGCCGGATATTTTGTTATCAAATCAAATATCAAATAAGACAAGCGTATGCAGACCACAAGATATACATATTCATTATTGTGACAAAGTATAAGCTTTTAGCTGGGTTATATCTATATAAGGGAATAGCAGACTATCATAGCTAAATAGGTTCACTTGTTTCCAGTTCTTGAAAACAGGCGCAATCTTCTTTTAACTTGTTCTTAACTCTTGCAATTCTGTTCCACAAAAAGGGGGGGGGGGGTAAGCTGGCAGACATCTAATTGAATATGGTTAAGGCTGATAGCTGAGAGAGAAAGATAAGCACTTATATCTATATGGTTATATTTGAAATAGGCATTTCACCATAATACTCATAATCACATCCATTGCAATCTCTATTCTTGGCTTTTGTGACATCCCTATTGATGTGCCAATCCTGGTAACCTCTACCTTTAAGCCTTGAGGTGATGTTATTACATTCCTGCAAGAAGCTAACGGTGCTAGAACAATTCCATTGTGCTCTAATAAATTCCACTACAGGAATAGAACATATGGTGTGGGAGGGTTGCCAAGAGCAACAAATTACCAGCACATACTTTGCGGAATGCGGAATGTATGGGTGTAAACAGTACCTGTTGTGTGATCCCCCACAAGAGTGACATATAAATAGTTAATCATGCTACAATTACTCTCATGGCTAAACTCCAAACCAAGCTGATTGGTATTGACATAAGACATGAGGGCAGACAGATCCATAATGGCCCCACCCCATACAAATATGAGGTCATCAATAAACCTGCCACAATATCTAATGGCACCCGCCCATGGATTGGAATGGGAGAATAGGAACTTCTCCTCCCACCAACCCATGTACAAGTTCACCAAGGATAGTGAAAATTTGGCACCCATAGAGGCTCCGCTACATTGTAGGTAAAAGATCTAATCAAAAATAAAATAATTGTGTTGTAACAAAAACTGACATGACCAAAAACTCTTTCAACTCTGCACTATATGTGCTATAACAATGTAAATGGAATCTCAAGGCATCCAGCATCAAATTGTGAGGAATGCATGAATATAAAGATCGAATGTCCAAAGTGACCCACAGATATGACCCCTGCCACTTAATATCCTTGGTATGAGACAGCACCGTGGATGTGTCCTTATTGTACCCTAGCAGTCGTTTTACCATAGGCTGCAGGTATTGGTCAGCCCATTCCCCAAGTTTTTCAAGCAGGGAGCCAATACCTGCAATTATCGGTCATCCCTTAACTGGAGTGTCACCTTTGTGCACCTTAACGCAATATTGAACCCTACAGACTAAGACTGGGATACCAGTGAAGTTCATGTGCATGTAATGGCAGGTGTCTCAATACTTTTGACAATATGATATATAAAAATGTATATATATTGTTTCACCACTTTTATTGGTTTATCACTTTTATGGGTTTATCATTAGAGAACTTTTGGTAATTCACATATACGGTGTTGATTTTTGGTTCATCGCTGAGTCACTTTGGTTTAATAATTTAATTATTACTTGTGTAGAAGTGGGCAGTACACTTGTAGATTCTGGCTGTAGCACGGTTCACATGTTTTTGAATATATATATATATATATATATATATATATATATATATATATATATATATATATATATATAAAAATTTGTTTTTTTCATTGTTTTAAAAGTATACAGGGGTATTATAATTTGTTTTGGAACTGGTGCACAAGCAAAAAGTACAATCATTTAGGTGCTGACAAAATTTCCAGCAGCGGGTATTTTTTTTGCACTTCACACAGTTATAAAAATTACTTTTAATGATGATATGTCAGATATAAATTAACATTCCTTGTTAGGATTTACCTACATACACAATATTAAAAGTATGGGGAGCATGAATCATAAAACTAAAGCTCAGTGCCTACATCCCCTAATAGAGGCAATATACCAAGAAACCTAGAAAGTAGGACTGTAGTGGTACCAAATGAAATCATTATGTATTGCGATATTTGTAAAGAAAAACACACATATTTATTGTATAAAAGCATAACATTTTATTGCAAAATCATTTTAAACATGGTAAAAAAAATGTTGGCCTTAGCATGTTTGTAAATCTAACTACAATCACAATGTTTTAACACATCCCAGCCTAAGCCCATTATTTCTGGTTTCTGAATTTGTTCTCAAATATGAGTTCATGTATTCATGTCAATGAAGTCCTTGATTGTCACAGAGGAATTAAGAGAGGGGTCATGATTCTTTACAAGTTTCTTGGATCAAGGTCCATTTTATCAGGAAATGTGGAGGTGTTTCTGTAAATTGTTAAAATGAATGATTAGGAATTCAGCAAATTTGTACAGGCTACATAGTGCCATAGCATCATATTCATCAACAATATAATTACTTACATATATAAATCTGTGCATGGAATTATTTACAATCTTAAATTAAAACAATATTTGCACTGCTGTGCAGCATCCTCTGGGAAGGGTTAAGGAGAGATGCAGGGTAATTTATATATAAGTATACAGATAGAGAGATACATAATGACTTCATGTGGTACCACTAAAGTCCCACTTTTTAGGTTGTTTGCTGTGTTAGGTTTTACAAAAAAAACCCTTTAAAAAAAGTTTAAAGACTAAGGCACTACCAAAAATGGGGTGAGTGTGTGTTTTGGTCAGAACAAAGATTTGAAGGAGAGGGCTACATGAATAACTGGAAGAAAAAATGATAAAGTGATTCTAAACCTTACATTTTTTTTAAACATGTTAATAATAAACAGGGTTATACTCACCTGCTCTGTGCAATGGTTTTGCACAGAGCAGCACTGATCCTCTTCTTCTGGGGTTCCCCGCTGGCGCTCCTGATTCCTCCTCCTTGGCAAGTGCCCACCATAGGAATCCCTATGGGGACACATGTGTGGGCTTTATCCCAAACTCCTCTACCTGTGTCTTTGGACACAGACAACAGGGCTCGGCTCCACCTTGGTTCCCACTGCTATCAATATGCTCTATGTGGGGGAAGAGATTGGAGAGAGCTGCTGCTCTAGATCATAGCACTGGACCGAGAATAGGCTCAGGTAAGTATAAGGGGGCTGGGGGATCCTGATCCCAAAAGGTTTTCTACCTTAATGCAGAGAATGCTTTAAAGTAATAAACCTTAAGGCCTCATTTTGTTGTTGGGGGCAGTAAAAATACGTGGTTGAGCCTTGTTTTTCCCATTGGCCAACGGCCAACTGCCCCCTATAAGCAGCCTGTCAGTAGCCTCTGGAGCGCAATCCAATAGCGTATCAGACTTAAAAACCAAGGGATATTTAGACACATGTCTAAATCTACCCTAATGCCGCGTACACACGAGCAGACTTTTAGACCGGACTGGTCCGATGGTCTATCTGACGGACTTTCGGCGGACTTCCGACTGACTTTCTGAACAAACGGACTTGCCTACACACGATCACACCAAAGTCCGACGGATTCGTATGTGATGACATATGACCGGACTAAAAAGTCAGCTGCAGATCCAATGAAGCCCACACATGGTCGAATTGTCCGCCGGACTCGGTCCGTCGGACCATTCCGGTTGAAAAGTCCATTCGTGTGTATGCGGCATTAGGCTTTAGAACCACTTTAAAGACAGAATTGTTTTATAGCATGGCTAACTGCTAATTTCAAAAAACAAGTAGATAAACACCTGAAGGACCACTAGGGATTGGCAAACGATTTGGCCCGACCATAAGTTTGGGCCGAACTTTGATTGTTCAGACGTTTGGCAAAGAACGAACAATATGCGGCGTTCGATGCAAATTTAAAAGCCGCGGAACCCCGTTAAAGTCTATGGGACACTACTATGAAAAGCCAAAAGTGCTAATTTTAAAGGCTTATATGCAAGTTATTGTCATAAATAGTGTTTGGGGACCCGGGTCCTGCCCCAGGGGACATGTATCAATGCAAAAAAAGTTTTAAAAATGGACGTTTTTTTGGGAGCAGTGATTTTAATAATGCTTGAAACAATAAAAATTAAATATTCCTTTAAATCTCGTGCCTGGGGGGTGTCTATAGTAAGCCTGTAAAGTTTTCCTGTCTATAGAACAGTACCACAGCAAAATTACATTTCTAAAGAAAAAAAGTAAATTAAAACTGATCGCAGCTGTAATGAATTGTTGGGTCTCAGAAATATAGATAAAACTCTTTGAAAAAAATGGCGTGGGTTCCCCCAGTTCATTACCAGGCCTTTTGGGTCTGGTATGAATATTAAGGTGAGACCCCGAACCAAACGTTTAAAAAAAAAATTGTGTAGGGGGTCCCCCCAAAATCCATACCAGACCCTTCAGATCTGGTGTGGATTTTAAAGGGAACCCTGCGCCAAAATTAAAAAAAAAAGGCATAGGGGTCCCCTCAAAATCCGTACCAGACACTTATCCGAGCAAGCAACCTGGCCGGCCACAGGAAAAGAGGGGGGGAGAGAGAGTGCCCCCCTCCTGAACCGTACTAGGCCACATGCCCTCAACATGGGGCGGATACTTTGGGGCTCCCAAAGCACCTTGTCCCCACGTTGATGGGGACAAGTGCCTCATCCCCACAACCTTGCCCCGTGGTTGTGGGGGTCTGCAGGTGGGGGCTTATTGGAATCTGGAAGCCACCTTTAACAAGGGGACCCCGATTCTCAGTCTCCCCCTATGTGAATTGGAAACGGGTACATTGTACCCCTACCATTTCACAAAAAAAATAAAAAATAGTAAAAAAAGACAGGAGACACTTTGGGACAAGTCCTTTATTAAAAAATAAAAAATAAAAATGTCCCACAATGTAGATCCATCCCATGCATCCCGAAAAGCCAAAAAAAGAAAAAAAAAGGCCGCAACAGCTCTACCTCCATGGGAGACTCCCGCTGAGTGATGCTTCTTCTCGATGACAGCTGTTATATAGACTGAGGGCGGGGCCACTCTGTGATATAAATGAGTGACCCTGCCTTTCTCTGACATCACATGGCATCAGAGGGGGCGGGGTCACCCGTTTACATCACCAGGTGGCCCCGCCCTCAGCTATATAACAGCTGTCACCCAGAAGAAGCGTCACTCTGCGGGAGCCTCCCATAGAGGCAGAGCTGTTGCGGCTTTTTTTACTTCAACATGGGGACAAGGTGCTTTGGGGACCCCAAAGCATCCTCCCCATGTTGAGGGCATGTGGCCTGGTATGGTTCAGGAGGGGGGCGCTCTCTCGTTCCCACTCTTTTCCTATGGCCTGCCAGGTTGCGTGCTTGGATAAGGGTCTGGTATGAATTTTGGGGGGACCCCTATGCCCTTTTTTGGTTCGGGGTTTCCCTTAATATTCATGCCAGACCAAAAGGGCCTGGTAATGGACTGGGGGGAACAAATTCCATTTTTTTCAATGAGTTTTATCCATATTGCCGAGATCCGACAACTCATTACAGCCGCAATCAGTTTTGAATGACTTTTTTTTCCTTTAGAAATGTCCTTTTGCTGTGGTACTGTTCTAATCACGGGAAAACTGCGCCACTTTACAGGTATATTATAGACACCCCCCAGGCAAGATATTTAAGCACTTCAATACCGGGCATTTTCGCCCCTTCCTGCCCAGGACAATTTTGAGCTTTCAGTGCTGTTGCACTTTAAATGACAATTGCGCAGTCATACAACACTGTACCCAAACTAAATTTTTATCATTTTCTTCCCACAAATAGAGCTTTCTTTTGGTGGTATTTGATCACCTCTGTGGTTTTTATTTTTTGCTAAACAAACTAAAAAAGACCAACATTTTTGAAAAAAAAAAAAGTTTTTCTTCGTTTCTGTTATAAAATTTTGTTTTCTCCTTCACTGACGGGTACTGATGAGCCAGCACTGATAGGCACTGATGAGACAGCACTGATGGGCACTGATGAGTTGGCACTGATAAGGTGGCACTGATGGGCACTGATTAGGAGGCACTGATATGTAGAATTGATGGGCACTGATAGGCGGCACTGATATGCAGCACTGATGGGCACCAATAGTTGGCACTGATATACAGCACTGATGGTCACTGACAGGCGGCACTGATGGTCACTGACAGGCGGCATTAATGGGCACTGACAGGCGGCACTGATGGGCACTGACAGGTGGCATTGATGGACACTAATATATGGCACTGATGGGCAACACTGATTGGGCAGATACTAACAGGTGTTAATGCTGGGCACTGAGATGGACACTGATTGGCACTATGGTGGCCACTGATTTGCACTGTGGTGGGCACTGATTGGCACTTTATTGGGCACTGGCAGGGGGTTATGATGGGGTACTGACTGGGCACTGATTGGCAGCTTATGGGTACATTTGATGGGGGCTGTGCTGATAATCAGTGTGCTGATTATCAGCACAGACCCCCCTCTGACAGGGAGAGCCACTGCTCGGCTCTCCCTGTCAGCACGAACCGAGGAATGCCGTTTACCATTTAGCTGTGATTGGGCAATTTAGGTATGATTGGTCATAGCTGATCATGTTGTAAGAAGCCTCTGCTAGAGGCTTCTTATCATGATCGGAGATGCGGCGTGTCAGACTGACACGCCGCGACCACCACGCTGCATGCCCCCGCAGGCGTGCGCCGGCATATTATCCTGCTGGACATCATATGACCCCCAGTCAGGATATCAGAACCACTTCCCGGCCGTCATTCTGTTATAGGCGGAAAATAATATACCAAAAGCTCCTGAGGAAGCGTTACTGAACGTGTAACATGTAGAGCAAGTCGAGCTATTTTTTTACACTGTCTCCCCTGAAACCTGTTACGATTGAGCAAGTTAAATGATTGAATACCTTGTTTTAACGTATATTTACTATGTAGATAGTGTATTGAATTTGCTCCTAGGTATTATTTGTGAATATATGTAAGTTTATGTACATGTTTTTTAATCTCATTTTTTGTAATAAATATTTAAACACCTTTTAACTTTCTGTGTTATGCCTAAAAAGTCCATCATTCCAAACTATTCTCTAATGATTTTCAATATTGGGACGTGGCATTATTTTCTATGAACCGTATCCACAGTGCCACTCTGGGATGATACAAATCCTCTTAGAATATGTTAGGTATTAGTATGTATATAGTCACCACTACAACCCTTTTTTTTTTACTGGATTCTTTTCTGTTTTTTTTTTTTTTTTTTTTTTTTTTTACTTTCAATGTTTTATTTCGATTGTAACATGACATACAATAAGGATAAAGGCAAAATATTATACATCACTTTAGCAATGAACAAAGAATGGTTGCCTGTATGCGTCACATAGATCATAACAATAACATTCTTGTGGAGGTGAATAAAATCCTTTGGTCAGCATGCTATTATTGCAAGTAAACTCGTTTTGTTTGATGTGCTTGGATCATGTTGTTGGTTTGCTCGGTAGGATAAAGTGTTACGGGTCTGACCTGGTAGGATGATATCTAACAATTAAACTTCCTATAATTGCTTCTCCTTTGATCTAGGGAGCACTTATTCTGTAAGTTTCAGATGCTCATTGCGCGTAACTCAATAGCAACTATTAATTCGTAAGATGATAGGAGAAAAATAGATATAAAAGAAGAATAGGTATAGAGGGGAAGAGGAGAAAGAAGAAAGAGAAGAGGATAGATTGTTCCTGTCTTGCCATTCCCACTGATCCTATTCTGTCATGAAGTTGCTAGAGTCGATTACCTAAGTTCCGATATATGCAGCCCATGGTTCGCAGATCAATTCAGATTTAGTCACTGTATCTTTTAGTATGCTTACCATTTTTTTCCTGGGCCATTATCCAAGATATTTTCCTTTTTGCTGCAGAAAAGGATACGCTATGTTGTTTCCAAGCCTTAGCTATGGTTAGTTTGGTGCCTAAGAGGATGAAGAAAATTAGGGATTGGGTTGCTTTGGACACTTTTGGAATCTCCTCATTGAGGAGCGCTATGGCTGGGTTCTTGGGGACTTGTTTACCTGTGACTTTGCGTAACATATAGAATATTCTGTTCCAGAATCCCCTAATTTTCGGACACTCCCACCATATGTGTATCATAGAGCCATAGTTATTGCAGTTTCTAAAGCATAATGGTGAGGTAGAAGGAAAGATTTTCGTCAATTGTGCTGGGACAAGATACCACCTGGTGATTAATTTAATGTTTGCCTCAATCAGGGCGGTATTACAAATTTGTTTGTATGACCAAAATACATTTCTATTCCACTTATCCTCACTCCAGCTGATCAGAGTCTCTTTTTCCCAGTTCAGCAAATATGGGAGTTCGGAGTTGTCTGAGGCTAGTGACAGGTAGACTACTGAGATGCCCCCCCACTGCTTAGTGGCCTGGCCGCACCATTGCTCGAATGTTGTTGTGATAGGTGGTCTGGGTTTGGTGATCCATAAATGAGATAGAAAGTGGGATATCTGCAAGTATCTAAAGCGTTCTGATTCTGGCATTTCCAGTTTGCTTTTGCAGTAGCTTAGTGAGATTGGCCCTTGAGGAGTCATGAAATGTCCGATGCGATACAATCCTTTATCCAACCACCAACGAAAGGCTTTAATGTCCATTCCCGGTGGGAATTTTGGATTGTGAAAAATGTGTGCAAGTGGTGTCATCTCTGATGAGATGGAGGGGTGGTTTTTTAGGCTATCCCAAAGGAGGACTGAATGAGAAACAGTTGGGGACATAATTGAGGGGCGATCTTTAGGTGGGCACCAGAGTAGGAAGTCGATTGTGTGCGTAGGTACCGCTTGTCTCTCCATATGCACCCAATCAGGCTTTTCTGTGCGTGTGTAAATTATAGATATTTGTGAGAGTCTGGCTGCCTGATAGTACCAAAGTAGGTTGGGAGCTCCCATTCCTCCTTGTTTCCTGGGTCTTTAAAGAACCTTCTTGGAAAAGCGATAACCAGCTGCTCCCCAAATGAATTTTATCAGTTTGCTCTGGAATTTTTTCAGGAGATCTTTTCTGATTGAGATTGGCAGAGAACGAAAAAGGTAAAGCAACTTGGGTAGCGTTGTCATTTTTGTTGCATTTAGTCTCCCCAACCAAGAGCTGTCATGAGCTGTCCAGTTTTTTTTACATACATGGGGGGAAAGTTAGCTTCATAAAGTAATTCCACCCAAGATGTGAGTTCCACCCCCAAGTATCTGATGGTGGAGCTGCTCCATTTAAATTGAAAGGCATTTTTTAAATTGTCTGCTACTACTGTGGGTATATTCACATTCAAGATTTGGGATTTTGAAAGATTGACTGTCAGGCCAAATGCCCTGGAGAATTGATCCAGTAGTTTGCATATGTTAGGGAGAGAGGTGGTTGGCGTTGTTACGAATAGTAAGAGGTCATCCGCAAACAGTGCGCATTTGTGCATCTGCTGACCACAGGTCACCCCCTTAATGTCCTCGGTGGCGCAATTGGCTATAGCTAGGGATTCAATGGCTATTGCGAATATAAGGGGTGATAGGGGGCAACCTTGTCTGGTTCCTCTGGCTATTTTAATAGTGTCAGAGTAATAACCCTGCATTCTTATTTGCGCTACTGGATTGGAATATAAAGCCGAGATTAGGCCTAAAAAATTCTGCCCGAATCCCCAGCGTTGTAAGATGTTGAATATGCATGACCTTGAGACAGAGTCGAACGCCTTTTGGAGATCGAGTGAGAGAAGCAAACCCTCCTGGTGTGTTCCCCTGGGCCAGCCCGACTGTAGAATGGAAATAATATCTATAGCTCTGCGAATTTGATCTGGTCCTTGACGGCCTGGGATGAATATCACTTGATCCTTGTGGACGTATAGACCTATAAATGAGGCCATACGATCCGCAAGGATCTTTGTTAGAATTATCAGGTCATTGTTTATTAAAGATATGGGCCTGTAATTTCCCACCTCTCCCTGGTCTTTGTGGGGTTTAGGAATTACCGATATGTAGGCTGAACTTAGTTGGCTATCTAGGGGTTCATCAGTTGTTTTGGTGTTAAAGGAGTGTGTGAGGTGCGGCAATAATGTCTGTGCGAATGTTTTATAATATGGGATAGAAAATCCATCAGGGCCAGGAGCAGATCCTCTCTTTAGCTGTTTGATGACATCTAGTACTTCCTCTTCTGTAAATGGGGACTCTAAGATATCGCGGTGTCTAGTTTCTAACCTCGGGATTGGTATTGAATCCAATGATGTCATTGAAGGTTCATTGTTTTTATTATCTGTGCTGTCTAACTTTTCATAGAATCTATGGAAGGTTTCCATGATTCGTTGTGGGTTGGTCGTGTGGTGATTGCCCGAGATGCGTATTTTGGGAAAGTGTCATTGTGTTGGTTGGGGATTCAGTTTGGCCACTAACATGGAGCCGATCGTGTCTCTCTGGTGGTAGAATTTAGCTCCACTCCATCGGATGTGTTTTTCAGCTTTAGACGTGAGAGCGAGATTGAGGGACAGCCGCGTTGCATCTAGCTTGGCTATGGAAACTTGTTTAGGGTCCCGCTTGTGAAGTTTTTGTAGGCGTTCGAATTCTAATTTCAATCTGGTTATGTCAATCGTGTGTTTCTTTTTGGCCTGGGAAGACATTTGGATCAGTTTGCATCGGATGGTGGCCTTGTTGGCTGCCCAAAGGGTTTCGGCCGAAACCTCTGATGACGTACTTAACTGAAAGTATTCTTTAATAGCTTTTTCAATTTCTGCAGCCCTGGCCGGGTCGCTAAGTAGGGATTCATTTAGTCGCTGCCGAAGATTAGGTCGGTGTGAGCTACGTTTAATTGTAAGTAAAACCATGGAATGATCTGACCATACTGTGTCTCTAATGGTCGATTTGACCATGTTCGGGGCGTGAGCAGTAGAAATAAAGATGTGGTCAATCCTACCATATGTTTGATGTGGATGGGAATAGTGTGTGTAATCCCGTGTATTAGGATTGAGTTCCCTCCATGCATCTGTTAGACTGTGCTGATCAATTAGTTTGGCAATTTTAAGGCTTCTTTTGGGAGGGAGAACGATCTGAGAACCCAGGGGTCTAGTTTTATCTAGCCCCTGGTCAAGGGTTATGTTTGAATCCCCTCCATAGATGACTGTCCCGCCCACCATAGGGGTTAGTTGTTGGAGCATATCGTGGAAGAACTTTGTTTGGCCCTGATTGGATGCATAGTAGGAGACAAACGTGTATAAATGATCATCTATAGTGCCTTTTAGGAGAATAAATCTGCCGTCAGGGTCCTTATGTTCTAGTTGCGGTGTGAATTTACAGTTCTTGGATATGATGATTGCCACTCCTTTGGTTTTATCCTCAGCGTTGGCCAAGAAGAAAACCAGAAAACCTGAGTGGATGAAGGAAGGATTGTACCGCCTCCGAAAGTGGGTCTCCTGTAGTAGTATATCTATTTGCTGTGAGTGCATGTATTGTAGGATTTTACATAATTTAATAGGGGAGTTCATCCCCTGTGGGTTGTGTGAAGCAACCCGCAGGGGAGGAGAGGGAGCAGTGCGGTCAGCCATCGAGCGTGGGTGAGAGGCCCCCTGCTGCCAACCCATCACCTACCTCAGAGATTGTCGTATAGTCCATATGGTATCCATTCCAGCAAGATTTGTTTTCACTGGTCTGATCAGTGGGTGCATGTGGATCTCGAAGTCTGGCAAAACGGGAAGAAAGAAAAAGATTAAGAGAAGAAAGGAATTGAACAGGAGACAGAAGAAGAGAGAGAGAGCCTTCCAGAGACTCTGATGGACAGAAGAAGTAAATTACCTTGCTGTCCATAAAATAGACAGTGAAATCAGCCTCCCCTTGAGGGGCTGAAATCCCATCAAATGGCCTCGAGAAAGTCAAGATCATTGGATAGGTGGAGCGCAACCTCGTGTCACCTAGGTCAAGGCACACCAAAGTTAATAACTGTAAAAAACTGTAATGTAAACATAACCGACTATGGCCCATATGAGGCTTAAGATTTATACCCAGATTCATAAGTGAGAAGGTTGGTGCGGCCTCTTGTGGTTTTTCCCCTATGAATTTGGGTCTTGGTTTGGGGAATCCAGAAAAAATCAAGGTAGGGTTATAAGAATTATTACGTTCCAAAAAGCATCTATGAATTCCTTAAGCAAATGTAAATAAAAGAGTCACAGAAAACATTCAGGAACTGTTCGGAATTGATAAATTTGTGGAGCTTAGAAAAAAAAGGAACAAAAAGAGAGTGTAAGAAGCATAGCATAAGGCACATTATGCTGTGCAGCTTCAAAAAAAGACTGGTCAAACCAGGGGTAAAAAAATGGAGGATGTGTGTATATAGTGTCCTCTTGTAGATTCAGGGAAGTGTTCCTTCCTTTGAGCGCTTAAAGTTGGACTTGTTCCATATCGGTGAGATGGGGCTGGATGGTGTCTGTCGCTTCGTAGCTCCCGAGTGGGGATTTGGTAGGGTCTGAGGTAGGTCCAAGTTGATCAGTTTCAGTCCTAGGAGAAATTTTTCGCCTTCCTGGAGATTGGAGAAGGAGTAGGTTTTGGATTTGAAAGTGAACCGGAGGGCAAACGGGAATGCCCACCAGTATTTGATTTCTTTTTGGAAAAGGATTGTCAATAACGGTTTCAGCGTCCGTCTTCTTTGAATTGTTGATGGAGATATGTCTGCGAAGATTTGGATCGGATGGTTTAGGCAGAGTATAGTCGCTTGCTTGCGGGATCTTTTCATGATCTCTTCTTTAACAGAATAAATATGAGGCTTCACCACTATGTCTTTTGGTGCTCCGTCTTTCCTCGGGGGTCCCAGTGTTCCTTGGGCTCTGTCTAATTCCATTTTATGTGCGGGAATGTCTGGGATGAGGCCCTTAATGAGATCATGAACCACTGCTGTTATGTCGGTTACTGATTCCGAAGTTGTATCGTCTCAAACGGTTTTCGAGATCGTCTATTTTAGACAGAGCTTCATCTAGTTGGTCCTGCAGGACTTGTATATGTGCAGGATTTTGATTGTTTTTTGCCACTGTGTCTTCCAGCTTGTGTTCCATAGTTTCCATCCTATCCCCTAATCTTTGAAAGTCCTCTTTTATATCTCCTGTAATTTTTCCTGTAATTTTTGCTGCTACTGTGGAAACTCCCTTGTCCAGAAGTGAAGACAGCTTATTAAAAAGGTCTGCTGTATTTATGAGGGAGTCTGAGGCGCCCTGCGTGTGGTGGCTTGGAGAAGTCGGGTAGGCCTCATCAGGTCTCATGGGGGAGAATAGGAAGTCTTCCATAGTGTGTCCTATAAGGGATTCCATGGAAGCAGGGGAGGGTGCCGCCTCTTGTCTGATACTCACTGCGTGTTCCGTGGGTATCTGTTGGGAGGCTTGAGCTGCGATTATGGAGGAATCCTCCTCCATTTCAGTGCAGAGCTGTGCTGTGAGGTGCATCGCGGCCACCATCTTGGAAACGAGCGGCTCTGTTGGCGGGCTAAAGCTTGGCCTCAGGTCCCGTTTGACTGAGCCCCTGGGCATATAGGTGGTCCCGGGCTATTCCCCCAGCTGGTTCCATGGTCTGTTTGTGTTCCGCTGGCCTAGTCAAATGCTACGTGTGCCATCGGACCTAGGTGAAACAGAGCTCCAGGCTCAGGCGGCCATCTTGGAGTCCTCCGCGCATGTGCCTTTTCTGTTTTTTTTTATGGTAAGCGAGGTGTGTCTTCACAAATCTCACCACCTCGTGCTCAAGTAATTTAAAGTTTGCATTTGTGTACAGTCTGCATTTTCCTTCAGGACCCTATAATACAAATGGCTAAGGTGAGAAGAGTAGACCAACTCAATGTAAACATTACAGGTACATTGTTTCACATGACAACATGCATTGTCAACGGGATGTCACTGTATATTATAATTACTGATCCTACCTGTAATTGTACTTCGAAATTGAACATTTTGGATTTTTATTTTTTATTCAATTCTTGCAGTACATGGACTTTTTTGATTACCTTTAATTTTATTGTTTATTGTAAATTTTACATGTTATTTGTCTGTAACAAGTGTTTGGCTTTTAAATAGCTTGCACAGTTCATTTTAATCAACAAAAGTAGAGAAGACATGGTTGTGATTTTAAATAAACTGCTGTACATGATATGCTTGTGTTAAGCACCTACAGTATATAATAGGAAAAGTAATCAGATAGGTCGTATGCCTTTATAAATCACACTACGCTACTTCAAAAAGATACGATATCTTATGATTACCTCACCAGGAACTGGTAAAATGGTGAACAGGAAATTGAAACTGTTACTATACAGGAAATAATCATGCTCTGTCAAATTCTGCAGAAGAAAACATATGTTCCAACTTACTGTCACCATCTTACCTATCTGATCTCATATATAAAGAGAGCAAAATTACAAGAGCCATTTTTGTAATATCAGCTGAGGGCTTAGGATGCTCTACCACAGTTAGGAGAAAAAACCTTTCAACCTCATAAAAGTGTTTAATGCAGACTATCAGATGGAACAGATGTCCAATAATAATTTCAAAGAAAAGAACATTCACAACTGAAAAAGTAAAAAAAAGTACTTTGAAACAATCACTTAAAAGAATCTATCTGAGTCATGTTTGTAATAAAGCTTAGCATTTAGAAGATTTAAGATTTTAATCCCCTTAATGCTCTGCACACTTCAATGTTAACATTAATAAACATTTGACATACAGCATATGACTTTAAGTACTATTAATTGATTGAAAAGGAAATTGAGTTTTTAGAAATTAATGCATTTTTCATTTATATTCAATTCTGTTTTCTGTATAGATTATTTATTATTGGAGGGTATATACATGTATTTATTACACCAGTATTAGTGTTGTTTTATCTTAATGCGGCTTTTATTCATTTAGATTTTAAAACTGATTGAAACATTGCTGTAATTTGTATCTTTGTAATTTTAATTATGTTGCACAGTAAATCTTCAAACAACTGTTTACTCATATTGAAACTGATATGTATATCACCCATACACATAAGTGAATTTTGTTCTAAGTATGACATCATGTAACCTTCCAAATGTAATAGTTACTACTATGTAGCATAGATAATGTTGATCAATTCAAGGAAGGACGGAATGTCTAGCACAAAAAAAGCAAGAAAAAGGTTGACAGGGGGTAGAGACACTATAGCTGGTTGCTAGTTAAACAATGTTTTTTTGTTTTTTTTGTTCACTAGAGTTAAAGTGGGACTGCAGCAAAAGCATTGTTTTTAAATAGAAAGGAGAAGGATATGTTTTATTCATGGTTTATGTCCCAGTGTGGATTAATTCACTCATATTTATAAGGATTGAAGAATGAGGGGAAATCTCCTCAACTGGGGCAACAACAAGGGGAAAACTTGACAAAGCTTCATTTCCAGACAGACTCCATGGCAGACTATGTGTGGGTTAACCCTGCCTCCTCTCCAGTGCTATAGGACCCCATACCCATAAGAGTAAGCTCACCTGCTCAGGACTGCGTTCCTTTTTTGTCCTCCTCCATGGACCATACATCTCGTTTTGCTCCTGTGTGACGTCCAGTCAAAAACATTTCCTGGTACCAATTGTGCAGTGCATCCCAGGGCCCAGCCATGGGCGAGCGAGTGGTTTCATTGGGCTTGTGATACCCCTGTGGTGGAAGGGAGGTAGCCCACGTATACCAGGATGGACAGTGGAGTTAATTATCGGCTGGCAAGGTCTGAAGATTATGTTACACATTTATGGCAGACTGTTTGTGTTTATATTTAAACCCTTTTTTCCTCCCTTTTGTGCGTTATGGCGTCTGGGGCGCTTCTGCGTTCCAGATCACCGATTCTCTTCCTGGTTCCTGGCTGTCGTGTCTGTCCGCTCATGCGCGGAGCCTCAGTCACATCGAAGCTTGGTTCCATGCTCGGAGGGGCCCATGGCCGCACAGGCGCTGTTCGGCCGGTATCTTCAGCACAGGCGCGCTATGGAGGCCAGCGGTGAAGTCATTCCGGCGGGGAAATTTAAACAGCTGTCAGCTTCTGCCAGGTGTGACACCTGTATGCAGCTAGTGGCAGCTTCCCCAGGCTCAGCACCACTTCAGGCAAGTTGAAGCCTTTTCCCTAGGACTTGCAGGATATTTAAAAGTCTTAAAGAGGAAGTTTAAAAAAAAAAAAAAAAAAACTTTCTTCACTTGCCTCTTATTACTCAGGTATTATCAAGTGGTGCATGAGTGCTTTTGGCCCGGATCATCGATTCGTCATGGACAGGTCACCGCCTTCGTGTGGCCAGCCCTCTCGCACAAGGTATGTGCAGTTGAGGGAAAGGGGATTAGGCTCGGCTGAGTTTAAAGAGAAACGCTGACCCCTCCCCCCCTTTTTTCTTTTTGCAGCCCTGCAAGTTCCAACCACCAATCAGCGGCTCAAGTCAACAAAGACCTTGCCAGGCCGCAACAACGCTCATCATTTAGGTCCAGACGCGACTCTCCGTCTGGGACCCATCATCAAGGGAGATGTTCTCATTCCTCCCACATACAGGGGAGATGTTCCTATTCCTCCTCCAGCCACCTCTCCAACAGCCACGATATCCGCTCTGATCACAGAGCCTGCTGGGGGTGTGGGACCAGAGTCCCAGAGGGCAAATCCCTGTGTGATCCCTGTTATACCCGGGTGGTCGGGGAAAAAGATACGGAAAATCAACACATGGAGTCTCTTGTCAAGCGTGTGGTGCAACAATCCCTGAAAGAATTGGGTACATTGCACACGCGGAGTCAGTCAACCACCATATCTGGCTCCCTGGCTGACGAGGCCCAGGAAGATCCCGGCCCATTCCAGCTCTATAATTCCTCCCCTGATTCCTCGCACAGCGAGATGGAGGGAGATGAATTTACCGGAGGTTTCGACTATTCCCTAGTTTCCCCATTGATCAAGGCAATTAAAGAAGCCCTTAAGTGGGAAGATGCTTCTCCTTCCCCAGTAAAACAAAGGAAGTTTTTCAAGCAATTAGGGAAGGAACATTCTAACTTCCCGCTCCTTCCTGAATTGAAGGACATTTTTGATGAGGAATGGAGTAAAGTGGATAAGAAGGTATTCATGTCAAACAAAACCTCCAGATTATACCCCTTCAAGGCTGAGGAAGTGAAACATCTGGAAAATGCCCCCCTTGTTGACGCAGCTCTGATGTCACTCTTCCATTAGAAGACACGGTTTCCTTCAAGGATGGTCTTGAGAGAAGGATAGACCAAGATCTCAAGAAGATCTATGGGCTGACTGGGATGGCTTGCAAGCCAGCTTTGGCCCTTGCGGCCATGTCCAAGGCCATGGAGGCCTGGACGGAAAATGTGGACTCTGTACTTAGGGGAATCTCAGTTGATCTGGCCCAGGGCTCGGCAATTCATGAGCTAAAGCTGTCAGTGGCCTTCCTGAGGGAGGCCTCGATTGACCTAATCCGCCTGTTGGCCCGATCGATGCTGTCCTCGGTTACAGCCAAACGGGCCTTGTGGTTGGGCCCCTGGCTTGCCGACCCAGCATCCAAGCAAGCCTGGTGTAGGATCCCCTTTTAGGGGCCCTCATTGTTTGGTAACAGAATAGATAGTGCCATAACTTGGGCTATGGGGGGAAGTCAGGTTTCCTGCCCCAGGACAGGCATCTGTCTGGTCAGAAGAGGCCCCAGCGAAGACGCAGTACTGAGCGTTCAAGAGAAGCACGCTCCTACAAACCCAGACGGGATTTTAGGAGGAATTGGAATAGAGGGCAGTATTCCTTCAAGAGATCCACAAAAAGACAGGCACCCGGTGGGCGTGAGCCGACTAAGCCCTTTTGAGATTGGGCCCGCCCAGGCGGGTCGGGTGGGGGCCCATCTGCTTCTCTTCTGGCACGCCTGGGTGGCCTCAAACTCAGATTTCTGGGCCATCAGGATGGTCTCTTCAGACCACACATGGTCCTTCATCAGTTCTCATCCTTCTTCTACCTTGATCAGAGGAAAAGAAGCAGGTGTTGCTATCCTATGTGAATTCACTGGAATCTCAAGGAGCGGTGGTGCCTGTTCCGAAGGAAGAAGAATTCCAGGGTGTGTACTCCCCTCTTTTCCTTGAGCAAAAGAAAAATGGCTCATGGTGACTGGTGATAGACTTAACCTATCTAAACAAATTTATAAAGTATGAGAGATTCAAAATGGAGACCTTGTCTACCATTCAGAAAGCAGTACAACCAGGCGATTGGCTGATCTCAATGGACCTAAAAGATGTGTACTTTCACGTGCCTGTGGCAGAGGCTCTGCACAAATATCTTAATTTCCAAGTCAAACAAAAGCACCTGCAGTTCATTTGCCTCCCTTTCGGTCTGACAACCTCACCTCGTGTGTTCTCCAAAGTCCTTCTGGCCATAGTGGCTCTCATCAGAGTAAAAGGGGTACGCCTGTACCACTACCTTGACGATCTCCTGGTGTTATCGCAAGACAGAGGACAACTGTTAGTCCACAGGGAGTTGGTTATCTCAACTCTAACCAATTTCAGTTGGCTCATAAATCAAGAGAAGAGCCATCTAGATCCGGTCCAGCGTCTGGTATACTTGGGAGCCCAATTCAATACGGTGGAAGGCACCATCTCCCTTCCAGTAGAGAAGATTCCAGTCATTTGGAAGAGAATCTCACGGGCCTTGGGCCCCTCACATCTGAAGGCATCACAATGCCTGAAAATTGTAGGAACAATGGTCTCTACGACCCCCATGGTCAAATGGGCACTATGGAGGTTACGTCCCTTTCAATCGGGACTTCTCCAGCAATGGAAGTCAAGGGACGTCAATCAACTGATTTACATAACTCCATCGATGAGGAACCGTCTCTTCTGGTGGCTTCAAAGCAAAAATCTTCTCACCTGCCACTCCATTGCCCCCATCACATGGGTTGCGGTCACGTCCGATGCCAGCGGCGCAGGCTGGGGAGCCCTTTGCGGGTCAGAACTTGCACAAGGTAGATGGGATGCCCACCTTCACAACCCAGGTTTGAATGTCCTGGAACTTCAGGCCGCCTGGTGCGCCCTTCAATCCTTCACACATCTCCTAGTAGGGGAATTGGTGTTATTGAAGATGGACAACACCACAGCAGTCTCCTATGTGAAGAGACAAGGGGGTACTCAGAGCTTCACTCTACTCCAGGAGGTCGAACCTATAATGTTGTGGGCCCAGAAAAATCTAGCAAATATTTCGGCAGTCTTTATCCCCAGGGCTCAGAACATCCAAGCAGACTTTCTATCCCGCAAATGGATGGACAACAATGAGTGGTCCCTCCATGCGCAAACATTAAAATGGATCCTGTCCCTAGGAGTCGATCCTGAAGTGGATCTGTTTGCGTCCCCCTGCAACTTCAAATTAAAGAAGTACTTCACAAGGGACCACTGCAGCCAGGCTATAGGAATAGATGCCTTGACAGGCCAGTGGAACTTCAACAGGGCATATGCCTTTCCCCCTCTTCCGATCATCCCCAAGTTCTTGCAGAGGCTCCGAACAGAAGCAGTCGAGGTGGTGATGATAGCGCCTTACTGGCCGAACAGGCCATGGTTTCCCCTCCTGACCCAGCTGAGCTTCTGGGATCCGGTGCCTCTTCCCCTCAGGCCGGACCTTCTGTCTCAAGGGACAGTTCTGCACCATTGTCCAGCAGTACTGAGACTGATGGTCTGGTTCTTAAGAGGGAGAGGTTGGAACTTCTCGGGTGCGAGTCAGGAGTAATTTCCACTCTCATGAGCTCAAGAAAGACGAGCACAAATAAAGTCTATGGGAGAATATGGGCCAAGTTCGTTGAATTTTCTTCTTCTACTGGCAGACCATGGAGAGACCCTGGAATCCAGAATATACTTAGTTTCCTTCAGTCCGGCCTAGATCTGTCTCTTTCCATCAGCTCCCTCAAAGTTCAAGTCTCAGCTCTGTCGGCCTTCTCTGGAACATCATGGGCCGTACACCCTTTAATTCGACAGTTCTTTTGGGGGGCAACAAGGCTTAGGCCTCAAAGAAAACCAAGGTTCCCCAAATGGGATCTTCCTTTTGTCCTGGACTCTCTGTCTACTATCAGTACCACAGGTTCCACTCCACCCTCTATCAAGGAACTGTCTGCCAAAGTTGCTTTCTAGTTGCCATCACTTTGGCCCAAAGGGTTTCCGAGATTAGTTCTCTGGGTTGTCAAGAACCCTTTCTGACTTTCTTCCCAGACCGGGTGGTCCTCATTCCTATGCTTGGCTCAAACTCAAAAGTCACCTCGGTGTTTCACGAAAACCAAGAAATCGTCTTACCTACACAGGCACATCCTCTAGATGTAGGCCAAATACTGAAGGAATACCTACAAGTTACCTCTTCTTTCAAATATTCTGATCACCTGTTCGTTTTGCATTCTGGCATTAACAGAGGGAAGCGAGCTTCATCCAAAACAACTGTGGCCTGGATCATCCAGGCCATTCAACAGGCTTACAGGGCTAAGGGCTTGGCTCCTCCAGAGGAGGTGACGGAACATTCCACCAGGGGTATGGCGGCCTCTTGGGCAGCAGCTCAACTTGTAGCTCCTGATGTCATCTGCAAAGCGGCCTCATGGGCCTCAATCAATACCTTTATGTCACATTATTGCAGAGAGCCTGCTTCTCTTTCCTCTGTGAGCTTTGGTTTAAAAATCCTGTCAGTTGACGGGGCGAATTAATAATTAAACTTTTTTTGTTCAGCATACCCTCCCGTGTGGTTTGGCTAGTTATTTCCCACACGTAGTCTGCCATGGAGTCTGTCAGGAAAACGGAAAATGTATTATCAAATACTTACCGTAATTTTCCTTTCCTGATGGACTCCATGGCAGACGGAGTTCCTACCCATAAAAAAAAAAGAGAGAGAAAATGGTCAGAGTCAGCTAGTTACATTGGAGAGTAGGTGGGGTTAACCCACACGTAGTCTGCCATGGAGTCCAGGGCCCATATGTCTCTGTGCATTGCTGCATTCATCTTTCCCTCAATCCTGACTCCCAGTTCCTGCCACTGAAAAATATCCCCAAAGCATGATGCTGCCACCACCATGCTTCACTGTAGGGATGGTATTGGCCAGATGATGAGCGGTGCCCGGTTTCCTCCAGACATGATGCTTGCCATTCAGACCAAAGGGTTCAGTCTTTGTTTCACCAGACCAGAGATGCACTGTTAACTGTGGGACCTTTTATAGACAGGTGTGTGCCTTTCCAATTTATGTCCAATCAACTGAATTTACCACAGGCGGACTTCAATCAAGTTGTAGAAACGTCTCAAGGATCAGTAGAAACAGGATGCGCCTGAGTTCAATTTTAAATGTCAAATTCTTTGAATACTTATATACATGTGCTTTTTTCATTTTTTTATTTTTAATACATTTGCAAAGGTTTCAAAAAATGTCTTTCATGTTGTCTTTATGGGGTATTGTTTGTAGAATTTTGAGGAAAATAATTAATTTAATCCATTTTGGATTAAAGCTATAACATAACAAAATTTGGAAAAAGGGAAGTGCTGTGAATACTCTCTGGATGCATTGTGGGAACATGGGACAAAGTGCTACATGTACTTTGTATCCGGGGGAACAGAACACTAAAAAAATTCAAGTGAGGGTTCTTCTTTAAGCAATGTAACTGGCGTTCAACTCGTGTTAACATTTACTGTACAGAGAAAAATCTTTTAGTCCTGTATCTAATCTCCCATTTGATTCAGAGCATAGCAAAAGCCTTTAAAAGCATTTAGGGTGAGGAAAATGTAAACTTTAGAATGCCTCAGAACCATTATTTTCCATATTTTAAGACTAGAGATAGTTCTCCTTTAAATCTTGACCTGTTTATGTAGATAAAATATAATAGTAATTTCTATTTAAGTCTGCAAGAAGACTTCTAATATCAGTTATGCACTTAGTTATTCTTGTGCATTTATGAGCAAATCCTTTTGCAGTAAGTGAAATGTATTGATTATGCAATATTACTCACATAATATAAAAGGAACCTTGCAGAATTAAATTACCTTAATTCCACAACTGTACCTTATTCAGACATGTAATATGCTGGAATAAAATGTTCTATTTTAAATGGATTGTTTTTGCATGAGGAAATTCCAAAATTTATTTGGCCTGACTTTAAATGATTTATGCTAATGCTCAATTAATGCAATAAATGATAAATCTTTGTATGGTTAATAGTGGAAAAGAGGCTTTATTTGCTAATGAATTATGTCATAGTCCTTTTAGTGCTGTATTTAAACATCACATAGAAGTAGATCATGTTTTTAGAAGTCATGAGTAGCCCCAGGCATACCATAATTTTAATTGATGTAAATGAAGAAAATAATGAAAGCTTGTGTGAGCTGACCCTGTTATGCAGGATGGATCACCCCAATTAATCAAAGAACCTCTAGAGATGGTACATTCATCTGGCCTCAGTGAGAGGTCTTAAGCAATTGTCCGAAAAAATTGTATACAGTAGCTGTTATATAGGAAAACTAAAATGCATTTATAAGATCTGGAATCTCTCTTCATATGAGGCTTAAAAACACATCATACAAATACATGAAGATTTGTTGCAATCAGTTTAAAAAAGATGATTTCTAGTTTCCTCTGATCCTAACCACCTAATTTAGTACAAGAGAAGAAACGCCTTATTGGATTTCTTTTTTATGTTTAAAATATCAATTGCTACTCGTTGCCTTTCACAGGGCAAAAGTAACATTTCCTAACATTCAATCCTAAGAGAAAATAGCCTCAAGAACATTCAATCAGCAAAGTTAAAGGATATCCAGTAGAGAGAATAGCCTAACATTATAGGCTAAGTACATTCAACCACATACGGAAATAGTATTAGGGATACATCTATATTCTTTGTAATCAGCTACATACCAAAACGTACAAGGGTGGGTCTGTTTGCTGCCATGGCTTGGCATCAGGAAAGGAAAATTACGGTAAGTATTTGATACAATTTCCCATTTTATTGACGCCTCCATGGCAGCATACTAGTGATAAATAACTAGCTAACAGGGTGGGTTCTACTTGTCAAATCAATTTTTAATTAGAATGGGACAGAACACGGAACAGTCTTTCCTCCGCGGTCCACTAATGGCAAGACCCACAGATCTACTCCGTACCGCTTGAAAAGGTATCTTGGGGTGACCATGATACTTCCCTGCAGATGGATTCCATGGACACTTTCGAATGGGCAGCCCATAAGACCGAAACCGCTCTGGGAGAGTATGTATCCACTGCTGAAGGAAGTTCATGACCCCTCGCCCTATATGCACGACCAAACCTACTAAGTCCAGGAGGTAACCTCTTTTCCCTGACGAATTCCAGCTGGATGGAAATATGAAAGACATGATCTGAAAAGGGCAATTGTGGATAGGGACTTCAAGTTCTGTACACATCCAATTTGTGTGACCCTCCTGAGTGATCCTCTGGGAAGGTAAACAATGCCCAGATGACTGTTAGATGGAGGGCTGTCGCTACCCTTGATAGAAGATGATCTACCAGACCCAAGTCTATTCCTTCTGGAAAGAAAATAATATATTTTTCTGAAGGTCTCGGAGCTTGAATCTCAGACATCCCTCTGCTTGAAGATCTTGTGATAGATACTGCCTAGTAGATGATGTCACAAACTGAACACTGTTCTATTGGAGCAAATGGTCAAACTGATTTGAAATCCAGCAACACCAAGAGATTCCATTGGGAATGATCCTCCTTCATGGTGGTTGAAATCTCCTGTCTTCAAAATTTGTGCAAACAAAAGGATTTCCGGCACAGCCTTGTTATTGCCAACCTAGTCGACACTTGCAATCTCAAGGAATATAGGCTAAGGCTCATGTCTAATCTGGTCTACAAGAAGTCCAGAACAGCTGTCACCGGAGGTGCAGTAGTGTCAATATCTCACCCTGCTGAGAAATAACTCAGACATGTTCCAGATTTTGGCATAGAGGGTGTTAGTAAAATGCCTTCTCACACTCCACAGGGTAGAGATTATCCTGGAGCAGGCTAGGTTCTCAAGCTTCCCCTATCAGTCGTCCTGTTTGCAGCCACAGCCTGCATATGTGCAAAGGGGAATTGGCTTCTGTCTCATGAGATGAATGGCCACGAAAACTCAAGGCCCTCATTGTCACAATGGAGGTATAGATATGACTACCATGTTCACTCTCGACAGCCTCAAGAGGAATCTCATTACGAGAAATGTTTTGGAAAATATATAGGCTAGATTGCAGATCCATGGAGAAAATCAAGGCATTTGTCCCCTTTGCCTCGGTGTGCAGAACTGATTCAGACATTCTCCTAAGTTTGAAATTGCTGTGAGAAGCAATGTAGTCTGTCTGTGGTTGGCCCCACCTGTGGACCATCTCATAGAAGACCTAAGTGTGGGGCCCACTCATGCTCTGGAAAGTTTGCATAATGGTCTGCCTGTGTGTTCAAGTCCCCTAGGAGGTAAACTGCTTTCGGAAATTGCAGGTGATTTCCTGACCTCGACAGTGTGGGGTTCACCTCTCTTAGTAGCATATTGCCACAAGTTCCTCCTTGGTGATGAATAGGCAACTGCTGCTATGTTGTTCAACTGCAGAGAGACTGATATTTACTTGATACTGTGTAGTAAAGTGAAAAGCGCTAAAGAAGCTACTTGGATTTCTAGGTAATTTAAAACCACCCCGCTTGGCTGAGAATCTCCCATTGGACTGTACCAACAGTGTGCTTTTCTAGGCCATCTTTGCCGAGATGAATAGTAATTGTAATCTAGTCTAATGGTTCTAACGGGGCGACTTCATCACATCTTCCCCTCTTCAGCCACCACTGTATACTCCTACTCATACTGAGTGACAGTTGATAACTGTGCCAGACTCTGTTTCCTCTATTGTGCTAAGAATCCCAGCTTAAACTGTCAAAGTCAGATCGCCCAAGGGATTATTGGTATGACGACATTGTGCTCCAAAGTGTGAGGCACTGAGAAATGGTGAAACAAGTGGAGATTACTGTCTTCAGCATTCCTTCTTTGACTTCCATTTTCTCTGGTGGAAGCCGAACCGAGGAGTTGGCAGAGTACCTACCGGCATACTAACTGTTAAGTTAGAGAGAGTTAATAAACCAGCCATATCCCTGCAGGGTGTTTATGAGCATCTCTTGGTGTGTCAGCAAGTGTTGCAGACCTCTGGATAGAAGAATAATGTTGTCCAGGTAGCGGCACACCCAGAGAACTTGTTGTCTGACTGGAGCTAACACTGCACTAAGTACCCTTGTGAACAGTCTTGGAGACCTTCATAGGCCAAAAGGCAGACTGTTAAACTGAAAATGTGTCTAGCTGATCGCAAGCTTGCCAATTATGAAAGAAAGAAATATTTTGGGATGTTTAGATCCAAAAATAGCATTTTGCCATCTGGCTGTGCTGGTTTAATGGACTCCAAGATCTTTAAGTGGATAAAAAAGTTTAACCTCTTCCTTCAATAACGATATTTGAGTGTTACCTGTCAACTCCTCCAGGCAGTCTTTACTCACCAGCCTATTGGTCATAGGTCCATAGTACAGCCATAGGTATTGTGCCACAGGCGCTGCAGCACTTTTGCTGGGATGGTAGAGTTGCTCTAGGAAGAAGCGATAAGACTTCATCCTTGGAATTTTCCCCTTGAATGGGAGTGGCCTCTAGGGCTACGTTCCTCCAAAGAAACTCCGCCTACCATGGCTCTTGAACTGAGAAAGCATGAGCATGGGGGGCTGAAAAAATTCAAAGCAATCCGTAAAGGGAGGCACTCTTTGCCAAAAACTTATCACATGATGGTCTCCCACCTTTGAATTTGAGGGTCTTTTGTATAAATGGTGACTGACTCATGGTTTGAGGACAAATAGGATGGCCAGCTGAAAAAACAGGGATAGCTAAAAGGGAAATAGCATCAGAGAGTGAAAGGTTTAGAGATGAAAGAGAAAAATATACAATGGTAACAAAAAAATGAAAAAGTGCTCTTTTTTTTTCCATTTAAACAAAAGTCTAAGTGAAACAAATAAATTATTGCCCATACATACACATACAAATATGTGCATACACACATATATACAAACACAGTTTTTTTTTTTTTTTTTGCTGTGTCATACCTGAAACAAACAGCAGGGTGCATCGAAGGAAAGTTCGTCTGTCCCAGGAAGCAGAGGGAAGAATGATCCAAAGCCAGGCAAAGGAGGCTCTGCCTGACCAAACCTCCAGAGCCGTTTGAACCCCTTTAATTATCCCTGGAGATCTAATAATCTACCCTGTGATACTGACCCTTATTATTAACAAGAGGACAGCTTTTCCCAAAAGAAAAATGGATGTCGGTACACCCACCAGCCAGTGTGCATGTGCAGACCAGTGCAGCTTGATGTCATCAAGAGCGCCTCCAGCACAGAGAAAACAGTCCAGCACAGGATAAAACAAGCAAAAGGTCAAACTAAAATCAGAACATGGAGACAAAGAAGACACAGAAAAAGGAAAAGATCAAGGTAAAAAAGGGGAAATATATAGGGAGACAGAAAAGAAAAACAAAAAGGGATAGGTAGCCCTGTGAGATACAAGGGACCAAAGGAGTGAAATGAAAGAACTAGCTGCCCCCGCCCCCCCCAAGCTTACTTACTGGCAGATTTCCTTCCTAAAGAGGAAACACTGCAGGACCCCATCAAGACCCACAGAAGGGGTTCCCAGGCTGTTTAGCGCAATTTAGCGGTCTGAGAGCTGGGACTTTGCACTGGAAGAGGCTCAACCCAGCCGAATGCAGCACGGAGGCAGAGGTGGGGACATAGTACTGCTTACTCTTCACTGGTGCATGGAGGTATGAGGAAAAAAAGATGAATGGGGTGGAGCCTAACTAGGCCTTCAATTTATGCTATTCACTGGTCCTGAGGGAGTGGAAGAGGCGGAGCCTATCACTAGTATGCTGCCATGGTTTGTCTATCACAGCGGCACTCAGCCATTCAGAGTAAGCAATTTATTGGCTGAGTCAGTGGTTGTAACATCATCCGCCCACCTGATAGAATACATTGCTTTCTCTGAATGACTGAGTGCCACTGTGATAGACTCTACTGTGGTCCGGTATAAGACTAGAAGTCTCGGCTCAAACCCAGAACACAGTGCGGTATGCTGTATATAGCCTCAGTGCACATCCAGTGAGGGACCAAACTGGCCCAAACAAACTATGTAAAGTGTATGAAAAGATGGATTTCAGCTTTAAGTAATTTGTAAAGGGTTTCAGTCTGGTAAACTTGTCAAACAATGGAGTTCTGTATCTGCAAAATGCTATCAATTCTGTATAGCAGTTTGCTCTGCAGTATCTGGTTCATTACACTGTCAGTTGTCAGCAAAGGAATCTCCATACACCTAGCAGGGGTCTCTCTCATATTATTTATAAGGGCACTTTCACACTGATCCATGGCAAAAACGCGGTGAAGACACATATACAATTTTGCCATAATTTTACTGCAATTTTACAGTGTTCCCGGTACGTTTTTCACAGGACATGTCACTCAAAAACAGCATCAAAAACACAACATGGGTGAATTTTTAATGCATTTGTGATGCATTTTTTGTTTTCAATGTATTTCAGTGGGGAGGTTTTTTTTTTTTACAGCACCAAAAATGCAGCAAGCAGGATTTTACTAAATGCAGCAGACCCGCAATGGATCAGTGTGAATAGTTCCATAGGATTATATGGCCACATGTTTTTCTTCTGCTTTTTTTTAATGCAAAAGCGGAAAAAAATGGATCAGTGTGAAAGCAGCCAAATGTTCTTAGACTATAGTGATAGGCTATTTTTCGATTGGTTGAATGTTCTTCACCTCTTCTGGTTGAATGTTCTTAAGGTTATTTTCTCTTAAGCATGAATGTTAGGGAATGTTACATATTTCACACATATTACAAACATTAATGGCATTGTCAGTGACTTTTGCAAAAATGCTAAAACCTTTTACAGTTTTTTTTTAAATAAATAGACAGTAAATATGTAAATATTGAGGCTGCCATTGACAGTCTCCTTCTAAAATGACTGGTTACCTGGTTGTTATGCAGATCCTCAGGCTTCAATACCTTCCGAGTCCCTGAACTAAAATCAAGTTCTTATCTGCATTATTCTGGGTTAGTTATTTAAAGTAATAAAGCAAGTGGGTCTGCATGACAGACAACTTTGTAATTAGAAGTCAGCATTATCATACTCTAGTTTTCTTTTTTTGGGGAAAAACGTTGTCACCTTTTGTAATAGTACATTTTTTGTTCTGATAATTCTTTAAGTTTGCAATTATACTTTTAGAGAATGTTTTCACATTACAAAGTGAATGTTTTTGTAGCTGAGTAAGTAAAGGGCAGCTGTGCTCAATGAAATGAAATAAACAATCCTGATTGTCTACATTTCTCTTGCACATGATTATTTTCCCTTCCACATGATTATTCCATTAGGGCTACTAGGGATAGATTTATGACTTACTTTTAGGAGTCTGGTTTCTGGGTTAAAGCCCAGCCTCACCATGTAATCATTGCTGTTCTAATCATTATTTTATTTTTGACATCAG
The DNA here is from genome assembly GCF_042186555.1 of Aquarana catesbeiana. NCBI lineage: Eukaryota > Metazoa > Chordata > Amphibia > Anura > Ranidae > Aquarana > Aquarana catesbeiana. The sequence goes on from NC_133328.1 coordinate 285,191,712, forward strand.
ACAATTTTGGCTTCCGAATGGCACTCAGCAACCTCCAGTTTAGAGCATTGCTGTTATGACAGCAGTTGCATCACAAGTGGGTGTTTTTCTAAAGCAGGGTGCATGCTACTGCATTTCACTTTGTAAACACCACTTTTCTTGAATGACAATTGCGCTGCTCTATTCTGCAAGAAAGATAATGGAGTTCTGTGCTCTCCTATCAGTGCAAAAGCAGCTGCTTTCAGCCCCTCCAACACTATCATGGAGCACTATCAAGCCCAGGGCACTGGTTTCCTGGAACTGTTTATAAAAAGTGTCACTAAAGTCATATTTTTTTTATTAAAATAACAAACATGTTCTCTGCAGTGGTTATTGCACAGAGTGGCCCCGATCCTCCTCTTCTGGGGTCCCGGTGGCGATCTTGCCTCCTCCTCTTCTTTTTAGGACAACCATAGCCAGCCGCTTGCTATGGGGAGAAACGTAGTCTGCGCGCTCCCGACCTGTGTGTCTATGGAGCCCCAATCCATAGACTTACACAGCGGGACTTAGGCCCACCCCCACTTCCTCTTCATTGCATTTGATTGACAGCAGCAAGAGCTAATGGCCCCTGCTGCTTCTCGATTGTTGTGTGAAGAGGAAGTAAGGGGAGAATAGATGCAGCTGTGCACAGCGCTGATCTCTTCTCCCCTCTATTATTTTTCACACAGGGAAAGGGGGGGCACAGGGAAATTGAAAATATTGTTTACCTTAATGCAAACAATGCATTAAAATGGTTGTTAAGCCACTATCTGATCTTTATACCATCCCTCTTGTTAGATAACAACCTGTGTCCTAGTGTATGTGCATTATAAACAAAAAGCAGATTTCTACCTGATTTCACAGCACCTCCCAGTGCTCACATGACTTCTCCGCTCCCTCCACTCCCCATCTGATAGCTCCAGTGGGCAGGGCTGAAAACTCCCACTGACGTCAGCCGGGGAGGCGAGAAGGAGAGGAGGAGAGAGCCGGGAGTCATGTGAGCGTCGGGAGGCTCTGTGAAATCAAATAGAAATCGAATTTTTTTTATAAAGCACAGACACTAGGACACAATGGGGATGGTATAAAGATGACATAGTTTTGTTTCAGCGGGAAGGGGATGGGCTTAGAGCAGTGCTACTGAGAGCTGGCAAGGAAGGGTGGGGGGAGGAGGACAGAGGGAGACAGAGGAGAGCTGTATAGCTGCGGATGACGAAGGCATGTAAACTGACCACAGTGTCAGGGCTTAGCAGCCTTCATAAACCATGGTCAGTTTACAGGGGGGAGGGCACAGCCAGGCAGGATCAGCCAGGTATTTCAGGTGATACATGGGGCCAAATTACACAGCACAAGCACTGTGCAGTATAACATGCTTAAAGGGAACAAGATCCATTTTTTTTATGGTAACAAACACTTTAAGGTAAAAAATGTTTTTAGGTTTAGTAACACTTTAAGTATAACAAGTGTACATATCTTCACCTTATTCATTTTACTACATTACAGAAAAATCTGAACTACCTCCCTCATCCCTTATGTTCAGGAATTCATAGGTTTATCCTTCAAAAGAGCTCTTATCTCAACAGAGAAAGCAGAACCAGGCTAGGTCTGTAAAAACAGCTAATGTCGGCCTAGCAGTATGTCCAGGCCTATCTTAAAACAGTCACCCTCTCAATTCAGAGAACCAGGAGATACCAATTGTAAATACCTTAGTGCACATAAAGCTTAACCACTTGCCGACCAGCCGCCGCAGTTGCACTGCGGCAACATGGCTCAGCTGTGCGAATCGCCGTCATGTTATGTCGCTCCCTCTGGTGGCCACTAGGGGTGCGCACGCACCGCTGGAGGCGCCCGCAGCTGGCTCCTGGAGCCGATGCAAGTGCCCGGTGGTCTTGATAACTCCAGGCTCCCGCGATCGCTCGTAACACGGCAAGAACTGGGATCTCTGTGTGTAAACACAGAGATCCCGGTTCTCTGAGGGGAGAAGTGACAGTTCGTCTGTTCATACAAAGTATGAACAGCGATCTGTCATCTCCCCTAGTCAGTCCCCACCCCTTCAGTTATAACACACACTAGGGAACACAATTAAACCATTGATCGCCCCCTAGTGTTAACCCCTTCATGACCAGTGACATTTTTACAGTAATCAATGCATTTTTATAGCGCTGATAACTGTATTAATGCCAATGGTCCCAAAAATGTGTCAAAATTTTGCCGCCATTACTATTAAAAAAAAAAAATAATAATAAAAATGCTATAGATCTATCCCCTATTTTGTAGACGCTATAACTTTTGCGCAAACCAATCAATATACGCTTATTGTAATTTTTTTTACCAAAAATATGTAGAAGAATAAAACTGAGGCAAAAAATATTTTTTTTTTATATATTTTTGGGGGATATTTAATATAGCAAAAAGTAAAAAATAATGCATTTTTTTCACAATTGTCTCTCTTTTTTTGTTCATAGCGCAAAAAATAAAAACCACAGAGGTGATCAAATACCACCAAAAGAAAGCTTTATTTGTGGGAAAAAAAGGATGTCAATTTTGTTTGGGTGCAACGTCGCACGACCGCGCAATTGTCAGTTAAATTGCCGCAGTGCCGAATCGCAAAAAGTGCTCTGGTCAAGAAGGGGGTAAAATCTTCCGGGGCTGAAGTGGTTAAACAGTGGAAAAAGTATGAAATTTCAACATGTTTCACAACTTCCAAAGTAATAATAGCACAGCCATAATATGGACATATTTAGTTTCCTCAGATGATTTGTAACGTTTCACGTCCAGACACCCCTATGTCAGGTCATATGGGAAACCACTGGTACCCTTTATTCCTCCTAGGTAAACTAGACATTGGAGATATGGCATGTTTATATCTGTTTTGAAGGAAATCTCATGCTGAACAATAATATAGATATTTGCAGTCTGTAAACACTATAGATGCAGAGATATGAATATGTATCACAAAGTGTACCTGGGACATGGTCATGAGTGTAGAAACCTCCCAGCAACCAACCCTTAAACAAGATGACCAGATCATTGGTCACTGGTCGCTGTCAACACCCCTTTGATCTGACAGAAAAGAGGAGATGCCAAGACCATGGTCAGTTCTCCTTTTACCATCGAAGCAGGAACATTTGCCAAGTTTGAGAACCGATTACCCAGCTCATCGATCAAACTCTGATCAACCCTCGGACATTAATTGCAAGTATTCTTCTTCCCCGATTCTACCTTATTTCTTTGTGGCTGTATATTGTCGTTATCTCTTTGAAACATCTTTTTTCTGTAAATGTTTTATTTGCACCAACTTTGATATTTCAGAATAAACCCTTGTGTTGAAAAGTGTTAACCTTGTCTCTAAAGCTCTTAATGCAAGCTATAAATGAACCTGCCTCTTGAAGAGCGCTACTGTTGTAAAGTAAGGCCTCTGAGCAGACCTGTGTGTGGTGGCAGTGTGTGTTGCAGACGCTTATTCTAAAGTTATAATTGGTATTGCTAAAATCACAAGTCTCCCCCGGCTTGGTCTAAACGAGGGTGGTGGCAGTTAAAGGGTAAATTGCATAATTAGCCCAGTGACAATCGCTCTTAGGCTGTTGACACCTAGATTGTGGTCCTGTAAGCTGGAAAATCTTTGTGCTGGGCGCATCTGAGAGTGGCATTGTTACATAACAGACAGTGTGGTGTGAGGTTGGCCGGTCCTTCGTCGCAAGTTAGCAAGGAGAGCAGGGATCTGACACATGCATTCATCACAAAGATCAGGGCCTTAAAAGGTGCTGCAGCCAGGGACAGCCAGAAAACTAGCATTTTTAGCAGTGGCAACCTAAATATTGTCTTTAAAAATAAAAATATAAATACATAAATAAATGGATAAATATATATAAAGATAAATATAAAAATTAAGTAAAAATCTATGGTTGTATGATGGATTGCTTGAAATTACAATGGTGACTTTTAAAAAACAATTTGAGTATAAAAGAGGATATATGGTTTCTCATTTGTAATCACTAATTCTACTGCATTGCTCTTTGTATTTTTAATAGTTTCTATATGCTTCTAGTAGCTGCTTGTAATTTATTATAGACAGAAAAAAGGAGCACTATTTCATCAGACAAATGTATTTTCTAATAGATAGTTTCCTGCATCTTTTTAACAAAACAGATGACGAGAAGATGAGATACAACTGAGGTCCTAGAACACACCAGCTGTTGCTGTTGCTCCTCCCTGCTGTGCCATGAGACTTGTGCCCTCTCTGGAAGGCATGGCAATCAGTTGACATCTCTTGTGCTATGCTACTGCGGGACACTCGGTTGATTCTAAGGTAATGATCATCTGGTTGAATGCACAAAAATCAATGCCTATAGTGTAGACGTGGAACAAACACACAAAGCAGATGGCTGGAGGCCTGCTTATTCCTGTTTCTGGAGCTGTTTACATTCTTAAGTGACTAATTTTGACATGTTATACTACTGATGAAGTTTTTTTTGTATGACTTAGTAAACGGTGTACAGTATTGTCTGGGGCCTTACTGATTGTATTGTGGAGACTCATTTCTGCTGTTTTTAGTTCAATGACAAGCAATCAATTAAAAACTATGCATGTTTGTTTAAATATGCCCTCTGTGGACAAGACACAGTTTAACATTTTTGTGCTTAGTGTCACAATACATTAAGATTAGAGAAAGTGATCAAAATGATCATATAACAAGAATACAGATAGTATATGTTTTTTGTGGTCTGACATACATTAATACTTTTTAAGGCATAACTATTAAAATGAGAAATACATCTAATGTAAAACTAAATAATATAGATAAACTTTATATTTGACCAATTTGCCCACCTGTCTGAATCGGCTAATGAAGCTGGAAGTCTATCATTTAGGGACGGTAGCACTACCAGTGCTAAATGACTTCACAAATGTTATTTACAAACAGGCCTCTGTTTGAAAACAACTCAGTGGTGAGGAATTCATGTAGTGATGGGAGTACTGGCGGATGATAAGCATGGGGGGATGGCACTTGCACGGCAAGATGGCCGCTTAACTCCAGAGCTCTGCTCTGGTACTGGGAAGATTCACATCAGCAGCAGCCCCTAGAGACTTTGAGCATTGACCTGTGGCTGCCATGATGGCTGAATACCCACTCGTTCTAGTGGCATGTGGTGGCACCAACAAGACCTGGCACCGCTGAAGAAATTCACAAGCTTTTTTTCCATCATGCGCCATGGGCTCCAACAAAATGGTGGTGGAGACTACCCGGCATGAGCCAATCCTGGGCTTCTAGGAGTAGAACCAGAAACACAACCAGCTGAATGCGAGCTGAACATGGGGCCTGCAAAAGAGATCTCATTATCCTGGCAATCTACTCCATCTACCTGCAGCCCAATTAAATCATGGCCCCATAGGGACTTTTCTGGTGACCTGGATGGTGACCCATTTATGGAGGTGAGTGACTCATCACAGAAAGCACCCAGAGGCCTTCGAGGCCTCACCTTATGGCAGCATTCCCCACTACATGGCAGCCAGTGTCCAACAACACCTTGAAGGATATGCTGCTCTCCCTATAAACCTCCTTACTGTAGTAATATAACTGAACCAAAGTGACTCCATCTTGGTCACCATAAGTACATATACCTTTAATTAAGTCTCAGACTTATATTCTGGTTCATTTTGTATTTCCAGCTTTGTAACCACATGTTACAAGAACACACAGCATGACAGCTTGCATAAGCATTTATAAGCATTTGTACGCTATATATAAATTGTGGGCCAGTCTGGCTTTCCTGTGCCTTGTTCCTTGTCCTGGGACAGGAAACCATGACTTATGAGTCATGGCCAGATGGCCTATTCACTTTTTGTAACCTATGTTAACCATGTTTTTAGGGGTTATAAACGTGTATAACCATATACTGATGAATTGTTTAATTATTAATGATATTCAATATAGTCCTTTACTAACCAATCCCCCCTTCCCTATTGTGATTGGTAAAGTTGAACCAAATATAAGCTATATAAAAGGCAGACACTTTTTGAACTTACTCCTTGTATATTGCGTTCATTTGAAAGTGTCTCCTGGTACCGGGGATCTTCGGTAGTCTGCAGTATTAACCATTGGCTGGTCTGTCATGTACCTGGAGGTACATCCCACCCCCAGAGCTCAGGCATAGTAGAAAGAATGAATAGGACTTAAAGATAAAATCAGAAAGGCCACCAGGGGAACTTTCAAAACGGTACTGCCTGCAGTCCTTGCAAAGGTAAGAATCACTCCCTGCAGAGCCACAGGTTTCTCTCCATTTGTCCATAAGTCTTAATGGGAAGGCCGTTCCCCACTCCATTGGCCAGACAGCCCCTAATGTTAGAAAGAGGAGATCTTGATCTCATACAGGAAGAGTTTGTTAAGAAATTGACTGAAACTTTGGACAGAGTTGAAAAACGTGTCGCCCGCACCTCTGCTTTTTCTTCACAGGAACCAACTCACCTGTTCCAGGAGGGAGACATTGTGGTGGTCCAGTCCTTGAATCGTACCAAGAAGCAAGAGTACCCGTTTGGACCCCCAACTACAGTTATCACAGTGACCCGAACAGCCATCCTGGTAGAGGGACAGCAGGCTTGCATCCATGCCAGTCGTGTGAAGAAGGTGAACCAAACACCTAAGAAGCAAAACAAAGTACAGGGAGGTGAAGCAGGTGGTACAAATCCATGAATTGTGAGTGAAACAGGTGGTCTAGACTCTGAAAAAGATGACCTTGCTTATTTCACCACAGACTTCTGGGAAGGTGTTGTGCCTCCTGCTCATACTGACACTGTATTTATCATCCTGAAGAACTGGGGGCCCTTAAGGTCATATGTGGCCCACCCGATAACACCACTAATAACATACTTACTAGACATAGAAGGGATGTGTATTTGGAGTCTGAGGGAACTAAAACTGATATGCCGCGTACACACGATCGGATTTTCCGACAACAAAACCGTGGATTTTTTCAGACGAATGTTGGCTCAAACTTGTCTTGCATACACACGATCACACAAATGTTGGCCCAAAATTCAGAATGTGAGAATGTGGTGATGTACAACACATATGACGGGGCTATAAAAAGGAAGTTCAATAGCCAATGCGCCACCCTTTGGGCTCCTTCTGCTAATCTTGTGTTTATCTCGTGTTAGTAGAAGTTTGGTGACAGACCATTTGCGCTTTTCAGCCTTGTGCTTTTCAGTTTGTTTCTGCTTTTCAGTTTGTGCTTGTGGGTTCGTATCTGTTCTCCAGTGTGTGTTGTCAGTTCATTCCTGTCTTTTGGTGCGTTCTATTTATAGTTCGCTTCTGATTTTCAGTACGTTCTGTTGTGGAAAATTTTATATTAATGTATTGTCATAAGTCTCCCAGTGTGTGTTCAATCACAGCCCGCTCTAAAGAGCTGACATGTCCGCCAGCAAAGGGCCCCTGTGCAATGCACAGAACGATCGTCTGGTGGGGATGCGTTCACTCTGCAAAGACATTATCGGTTTAGCGGTGGTTTGCTCTTGTCACCCCTGGTATGCCTGATCAACATGTTTGGGGTGCCATGACATACACCTGCAGATAATATCCCATGCACAAGGAACTTTAGTCATCGTCATTAGGTATATTGTATCATGTCCTGTAGTAATTGGTTGTTTTGTGTTCTGTGTTGTTAAATCCTTATATGGTCATTGATATCCTGTGAGGTCATATCCTGTGAGGTCACAAGCTTTGTAAGAGGTGTGTTTGGCTGTTGGAGGCCGAACCCTCGAGCTTTGGGGACTTCCTGTTATGCTAATAAAGAGTGAGCACACAGCTGAGCAGGCAGTGTGATCGTGGAACTGGAACCGTGAGGATGTGTTTTGTCTAGTTGGTTGGATGTGGCACACACCAGAGGATGGATATGATCAAAAGGTGAGATGCATTTATATCATTAGACGAAATTGTTATTATGATTAGAAACAGGAGATTAGGCTGTGTGCTCTGTGTGCAGCCAAATTTTGCTGACAGAATGGCGGGCCAGGTACAGACAGAAGCCCCGTCCACATCGGTGAGAAAAGGGGGAGAACGGATCCCAGTCTAGGACATTTCTTTCCGATGTGTTGGGGAGCCTCTGCTCTGCAAAAGAACACATTTTTCGTCTTTTGAAATAATTCTGGAAGTTTGATCGTATGTCTGGTGTGTGCCTGTGTGTGTATGCCTGCGTGTGTGTGTGTGATTTGTATCTCAAATCTTTGTGTAAGGAGACTGTGTGTGTGTGTGTGACTGATGCTGTGTAACAAGTTTGTAATGCATGTGAGAAATGGATGAATTGTAATTATTACTTATGTATGGGATAAGTAGATTACATGAGTTTTGTAAAGTGTTTGATTGACTCAAGACACAGGTGGTTAGTGGACTTTGATGGTTATGAAAAGAACATAAAGGCATCACTGTTTGTACCTCTCAATGTCTTGTTCCTGTGAAAGTTGATGTGAACTGAGTTTGAGAGGAGAGGGTATGTGGTAGCCGTGTGCTTTTTAATGTGGTCTTTTTGTCATCGGCCATCTTGTTGTAGTCCAGATTGTTGTAATATGTTGTAATGTTCACCGATTTATGTGGGACATTGAGTTGACGATGGTCTATTTTGTCCAAACCAACTCAATTTTAATATAACAGCTGAAAACCCTTTGATGTGTTAGTCTCATGCAAGTCTACCTAGAGGTGTGAGGTATAGGCTGTTAACCTAATTGAACATTTCAAAGGGTACATTGTTTAAAGGACCATAGAAGAAATATTTATTGATGGTAATTAGACTTGAGGGGGTAACAATGGGATCAAGGAGTGTTGTGGGTTGGCCTAGCGGAGGCTCCCTCCTGTGGGGCTAATTTATCAGGGGGGCTTGTTGATATGCAGGAATGTAGGTATTCCAAGGGCTAAAAAGGGTGTTCTGTTTATCTAATTAATATATCTAAAGGGGACTTGTTGATGTTGATATGCGGGAGTGCAAATTGGGGTGGTTTATGACTGCAACTGTTCACGGCTGGGAGTTGTTGTCTGTTTGAAAGACAAAAGCTAATCAAAGTCCTAAATTGAAACGGCCAATCAAATTGCTCAGCCATTCAATGCCTGGTGAATATAACACGGCATTCAGTATATAGGGTTTAGGAGAGGCTTGTCTGTGTATGCACACAGACCTATGAACATGGGGTTCTGAATTATATCTACTCTGTCTGGTTTTTTGTCATCTGTGGACTTTGGACTTTGTTCTGTGTTGGAAGTCAATAAAATGCATCTCTCTGGAAGAATTGGGTTGCTGCGGAAGAGTACTTACATCATCATTATAATAATACCTAAATATTAATTATCATACCCACTCTACATCATATCACCCAATATATATTAATATACCCGATCACTACACAGATTTCATCTACCATGTGTTCCTTCGTAACTTTAACACTTTTAAATATTTGTCCAAGCGTTCATTTAGTTTCTCAAATGTGTAATTTTGTGGGGAGGAATTTTTGGTTTTGCCAGGAAAATGGTTTTTGTCTGCTACTTCCTTTTGTTCTCTTGTTGTCTACCATGTGACTACGGTCGGCCATTTTCCTTTCCTTTGTGTGTGAACTTTGAAATGTTTATCCATCTTGGTCAGTTTTGGCGGGAAAATGCGCCATTTTGTTGGGGTCTGGCTTTTGTTGTGGTCACCATGTGCATCGTCGGCCATTTTGAAGACCTGTGATCCTTCCTACAGGGGAAGCTGCTCCATTGTGTATTCCTTTGCGTGTGCAAAGCCATGTGCTTTAAGCTACAATCTGGCTTCTAGGCACAATTTTGTGAATTCTATTTTTGTACTGTTTACATACTTTTCAAGGAAGCTATTGCGTTTTCTGTATTGAATATTGGTTTTAAGTGAAATCTCTACTTTGCACTGAATTTCAATGGATAACAAGACTAGCTTTAACTGAGTTTTTGTACACAGTGGTGTGTGTTATTTTAATTTTTTAATGTTTGGGAGTTTCTTAGAGGTCAATTCATTGTTTTGAGGCTTGTATCGCTTTAGCTAAGGGTTGCTAGCCTGCAGTATCCCTCCCCTCCCTTTTCCTGTACATTGATATGTAAATAAACCAGTTTGAGGGGTTTTAGAGCTGGGCACACAGCATTTTATGTATCAACAGGAAGTTGGTGGGGGGGAGCTTGGAGTATCACACAAGCAAATGAGATTTGTACTCGGAAGGACAATGGGAAAATACTGGCTTTTCAAAGTGTTTTAAATTTAATTCCAATTGTTTTAAAGAAGTTTATGTTTCTAGTGAAGATTTTTCAATGTCTTGATAGACAAAATATGAAGCTATTTGAGGCTTCCCCTCCCCATCCCTCTTCCTACTCAGGTGTGCAACAGGAAGTTGTTGGGAGGGGCTTGGGGTCTTTTGACTTGTGTTTGGAAGGACGAAATCATTTTTATTTTTAAATTATATTAAGGTTTATACTGTAATACAGTTTTGGGTGGAGAGCAAACAGGAGGCATCCAAGTTATTGTTGTAATAGCGAGGTACAGAGAGAAGCTGCAGTGTTTTGTAAAAAAAAAGCAGGCAAAAGTGTTCTGTGTATATTCGTCTGGCGACGCAGTGTACGGTCATACAGTGCAATGCACTTGTGTATGCATACACTGTGAGGGGTTGAGACATAATTCGGGGGTTGATCTGTGGTTGTTGGCAAATCATTTGGCATAGTTAATAGTTGGTTGTTAAAAGAGTGGTACTCTGTAGTTCTGTGCCAAAAGTGTTGGGACAACAAGCCATAGAGTTGATGCCTCGTTTTAGTGTTTCTAGTTGAGTGACTAATTTGTAGTCCGCCAATCCACCGTGTAAGAAGACACCGGGTGGTGGTCTCCGAAATTGGTGCAAGGGTTTTCCCTGGACGCAGGGATAAGACGATAAGCCGATTTGAATCGCCATGGGCAATGGCAGTCCGTGCAAGGGAAGGAATGTAAGGCTTCCCACAGTCAAACGAATGCACAAGAGCATGTGGAGTCTAGTTCTGAGGAAAAGGCCATTAAACCCCAGGAAGATTGTCATAGGTGGTCCAAGGATACTATTTTGGGTATCCCTCTGGAGTTGATGTAGCGCGACTGCGGCTTCAGAAATCTGTAATGTTGAGTGAGTTGATGGATGCGTAGTACACGTTTGTGTGATTAAAAATACACAGGCCTGTTTTTGAACTTTGTGTGGCTGGTCCATGCAAAGATTTTGAAATGCTCTCGTGCCTTTCAAATTGTATTCTTTTCTATCGCTAAAAGAGTGAAGGCAGCATTCCATCTGGTTGTTTTTATTTTTTCATTTTTCATTTTTGGGAACTAAGAAATATCTCCCCCATATTTGTATCTAAATGTTTTTCTTTGTTATATTGTTTGTATGTGGTAACAAGATGTTTGAACCTCCCGTGACAGCCCTCTTGCGTGTTGCGGCTGTTGTATTTAAGATTTACAGAGGGTTTAGTTATTGTCGGTTTTGTGGAATGTCAGTGACAATTTACCAGTGTACATGAATATTGTATTGTTTACCATTCTTTGAAGGATAGAGTAATCAGGTCCAAAGAGTTTCTGAAAGTGTGTGTACAGGTGTATAAGAAGGTAAAAGTATCATAGGGTATGTCACTGTTTTATTCTGCACTATTCTAAACCCTACATGTCTTCCTCCAGTTTTTAATGAGGAGGGAAGAAAAGAGGGGATGAGAGTGGTGAGAATAACACATTTTCAAACCAACAATACTAACCGCTCTAATTCTAACCAAATTTGTGCCAAGACTGTCTTTCTTTGATGGAATTTGAATCAGCAAGCAGCAGTCTGGTGAAGGAGGCTCCCATCCCAGATGTTAAGAACCTTTTTGTCACTGGTTCCAGGTATTACACCCCAGATGGTAAGCCACGCACAGGTTATGCAGTGACCACAGTCCCGATGTCTGGGTTATTGTCATATGAGGTTTGTTTGAAGGTCAACCAAAAACAGAATTGTACTTTCCTCATTAGCTGTCACCTACATTCTCAGCTGATGGGGTGGGTGCAATCAATGTACCATGAACTTCAAAAGGTCCACCACAGGGTTCACGAGTCCATCCTAGGCCCTGACACAATAACCAGTTTACATTCTTTCCAACCAGGTGACTGGGTCATTATAAAGAAGCTTGAGGGATGAGGCCATGCCAGCCACTGCAAGAAGCTGATCAACCACAAAGAGTAGAGAAGTACCTTCATTAATTTATATTTTTTGTTTAATAAATTTTGGCAAGGGTAACGATGAAAAGCATCCCAACTAGCTAAGAAAGAGAACAGGACACATGGTCGGGTATTAGTGCCCCAGCGATGACGGCGGTACATGCTATATGTGACGTTCATATTGGTGTGAGGAGTTTTGACAGACTAGTAAAATCCAAACAGACACCTGTCAAAGAAACTTAACAAAATATTTCTAGACTGTAAAATTAATTATAATTTTAACAATAGCTCTGGTTCTTGCCAGCTTTGGTATCGGGATAACTAGGTAGCCCACAAGTGTGCTTCAACTGTAGTTTGGTATTAATGCGGATCTACAGCTTATAAGGTAATTTCCCGTAAGGCAAGAGGTTCATGTGTGCTGGTGAAACTCATCCCAGCATCTTATGTCGCGGCCGATCGCGAAGATCTGATGGCGCGAGAGAAGGTAAGAATGACAGGGACAGCTGGAAGGGAATTGCTTGTACACGGCGGGGGCTTGAGCTTATGAAACTCTTGAACAATTTCTCATCCATTGAGGATGGAATGTTTCATGTAACTGTTGAAGCTACAAGGAAGTTCCCACAGTCCAAGGGTTTCTGGGAATTCATAAGTAAAGATTGTTATATCTGGATCTGGGATAGTAGTGACAAAGTTCAGGCCCATATGGATAAGGTTTAGGTCCCTACAAGGCAAAGCCAGAGCTATAGATAGTGAAGATTGGAATCCTTTTTAAGGGGTTGGGAATCGTTGGAGATTTAATTTTTATCTTGCAGCGGATCATAGTGAAGAAAGTAGGGGTATATATACTCATGTTGTTTTTGTTTCTATTCCTTCTATATGCTGTGATGAGGTGCTCCTGTTGCATGATTGGACGCGTGACCAGAGCCTGAGCAGATGACCACATCTTCCCTGATGAGATGCCCCGAAGCCCAACCCACGTACAAGACACAGAGGATCCCAGACCGACCGGCGACTACTACAGCTCACCACATCATCTCCAACAGAGTCTACATGTCAAGCCGTGTTTTACTTTTTATGGACTAAGAAGAAGATCAGGATTCATCGAGGGACACATGGGATCATATGACAAGAGAAGGGACTGTTGTGGAAAATTTTATATTAATGTATTGTCATAAGTCTCCCAGTGTGTGTTCAATCACAGCCCGCTCTAAAGAGCTGACTGGGGCAGACTGGCGCTGGCTGAGACCTGTTAGGTAGTGGAAAACTTCCTGGTGTTTGGAGAGAGGTGTTTGCAGAAAGAGGACATGTCCGCCAGCAAAGGGCCCCTGTGCAATGCACAGAACGATCGTCTGGTGGGGATGCGTTCACTCTGCAAAGACATTATCGGTTTAGCGGTGGTTTGCTCTTGTCACCCCTGGTATGCCTGATCAACATGTTTGGGGTGCCATGACATACACCTGCAGATAATATCCCATGCACAAGGAACTCTAGTCATCGTCATTAAGTATATTGTATCATGTCCTGTAGTAATTGGTTGTTTTGTGTTCTCTGTTGCTAAATCCTTATATGGTCACTTACATCCTGTGAGGTCATATCCTGTGAGGTCACAAGCTTTGTAAGAGGTGTGTTTGGCTGTTGGAGGCCGAACCCTCGAGCTTTGGGACTTCCTATTGATATGCGAATAAAGTGGCTCACTCAGAACAGCTGAGGCAGGCTGGCTGCAGTGTGATTTTGGAACTGGAAGCATGAGGTTGTGTTTTGTCTAGTTGGCTGGATGGGGCACACACCAGAAGATGGATACGATCAAAAGGTGAGATGCATTTATATCATTAAACAAAATTGTTATTATGATTAGAAACAGGAGATTAGGCTGTGTGCTCTGTGTGCAGCCAAATTTCGCTGACAGTTCTTGTCTGCTTGTTTCTGAATTTCAGCTCGTTCTTCTCAGGTCCTTTCTGATTTTCAGTGTGTTCTGTTACTTCGTTCTGACCAGCCAACTGTTTCCTAGCTATGTTGCAGTTATACTCTCATCGGAGAGCTTGTGCCACTGTTGGGCTTGGTGTTGGAGTGCTTTGACCCAAGTCCAGTCCATGAACAGGGCGAAGAGGAGTTCATGGACCAAGAATTGGTTGCTCCAATTCTCTCACATAGAGATGAAGGATGGGGTAATTGGCGCTACCCTATAAGACAAATGACATATCAATAAATATGCACCAAAATGTAAATGCAAAATATATATACAACTAAATGTATATAGTCCCACACAAACCATGTGTGTAGAAAACAAAAAGTACATTTTAAAAATTAAATTATAAAAAAAAATATATATAGGTAAATATGAAAAGTCCAAGTCCCATGTGTAGAAATAAATAGAGTGTGATCCCAAAATAGCCAATGGTGGCTTAGAACAGGTGACTTCGGTGCTTAGCACATAAGGTGACTCGTAGTGCTCCCCCCAATGGGTCCCCACTCACCAAACGTAGTTACCCCTGCAGGGGTAATAGGCAAAGGGTGGGTGACTGTGGATAAACCTCCTCCTCAGCTTTCTTACTCTCCCATCAGTTCCTCCATTGGGCTCTTCCAGCTGTCCTCTCAAACTCAGGGGTGCAATCCGGTCAGGACCTCACAAATCGTTCCACAGTGTCTCAAAACTGGGTCCAACTGCAATCAACAGGTGGCCTGGAGCAGACCAAAAAAGAAGAATTCTCTCACATGCCTTTGCTGCGGGAGATCCAGGAGAATAATCCTGATGATTTCAGGAATTATCTCCGGATGACTAACCCCGCTTTTCACCGCCTGTTGGCCTTGCTGTTCCCTTATATTATGAAGCAGGACACCTGCATGCGCCAAGCCATCACTCCCAAACAGAGGCTCATCGCCACCTTGCGGTACTTGGTGATGGGGAATAGTCTCCAGGACATTAAGTTCACGACTTGGATCTCCCCCCAGCCTCTTGGAATCATTATTCCAGAGACCTGTTCTGTCATAATTCAGGTCCTGCAGAAGGACTATATTAAGATAAGTTTTATCCTTTAATATCACATTCTATGTATTTAATGTTTGCTAATGTATTGTATTTATTTCATCATTCAATAATTACCATGATTGTAATAAGCTGTGAATGTCCTCTTTGTCCTCATGCATGCAGTAAGCTTTTAATGCTCCTTTTTTCCTTCATGCATATTTGCCTTCACTAACCTCCCCAGCATGCTATCCTAGGCCCATACAGACCTAGCCTAGTCACTTAACAATGTATTTTGTCAGCTCCATTGTAGTGCCCTAAACACCCCCTAAAATGTGTCCAAATGTTATTGTTGTCCTTAAATTCAGGCAGAGTGCAAGAGGCATTTTTTTGGGGGCCAAAACTCATTTGGAACCCTCCCTCCCCCCCAACCGCTAAGTTAACCGATACCAATAATCTATCTGCTGACTTTGTCAAACCCATACACACTATACCTACCTCTTTTGTTGTCATATTTATGGATGAATTCACCAAAGCATGTAGTGCAAGGGCCTGCCTGAATACTTTCAAATAGTACTGTTTCAAGTTTTGTTCTCCTATTATCTTGATAGGTAATTGCAGGTAATTGCAGAGCGGTGCATTCCCAGATCCTCCTGTTATTTATTGTGGGAACTGCAGCCCATACAGGCTCCCCTCCACACCTACAACTACTTGATGTGACAGTCATCTGGGAGGCCCCTGCTTCTGTTTGCTGCCCACCTGATCTTTTTCAGATACACTTCTTACCTTCGATCGTTTTCAGCGATCTACTGATTAAACCCACTTTTTTGAATATTTCTCTTTTTTCACACTCACTTGAACCTCTAGCTCCTGATGAAGCGTTCTTTGTCAACGTGAAACATGTAGAGCAATTTGAGATTATACCACTTTGGAATACCAGACCTGCAGTGCTACCTCACACTCAACTCCACAGGGGAAGTGTACCCTCTTTATTACCTGAAAATTGTTTTAGTTGTCTATGGTTATAGAACAATATATAGGAGACTGCAGGATAGGATCCATAATGATGTATTTAACTGAGTTGTATGCCCATATCTGATGTGTTTTTAAACTTCTATGTCCGTTCTTTGTGATGTTTTGTATATCATTAATAAAATTTAACTTTTTATATACTTTTTGTAGTTCAATACTATTGTGCCTTTAAAGTCCCATTACTTAGTTCCTTGATGTCCATAACAAATCATCGGGGACGTTGGCACAATTGACTTTCAAGTACCTACAGAGTCACCCTGTATACTAGGTACTTTAATACTAGGATCTTCCGTTTGCAATGTATGTAATGCATTAATGATAAAAATAATCATCTTTTTCAACTCCATGAATTAATTGCTTGGAGTCCCTAAAATGGCCTTATTGGGGCGAATTTTTGAGCACTGTGGGGGTTATTTACTAAAGGCAAATCCACTTTGCACTACAAGTGCACTGAAACTGTAGTGCAAAGTGGATTGCCTTTAGTAAATAACCCCCATTGTCACTGTAACTACACCAACTTACTCCAAAAACTGGTATTGAGCATTGAAAGAAGAAGCCACACATTGTTGAGTATAAAACATTTTACTCCAAGCACATTCACATGTGCATTATAAAAGAGTTTTTTAACAAACCAACATCTTTAGTGTATAATACGTATGTGTGACAGTATATAGCCTTTTTGTGACTAAACAGGCATGTTTAAAACCATAACATACACATCCACAACTCAGAAACTTACAAAGTTCAACTTTGATAAAGTGAATGCAATGTGAGACATTAGTATGTCAAAACTGTGTTGATTTTGCCTTCATCAGATGGGGTGATGTCACCCCTGTAAAAGCCAAATTTTGAAGATACACACAAATTGGGACTCAAAAATGTGGATTTCCATCATGATCCCATGTCTAAAATGTGTGTCTTTTCCCTACATCTATTTTTCTAAAGCCACAAAACGCACAGTGTGTCAACATGTGCTAGATCCCATCATGGGGGATCAATGGACGTGTTTCCTCTCATCTACTTTAGTTGCGAGGAAGGGGTTGCACCCACAAAATGCTTACATTGATATCCCATGATGGCTGATAGCACATGTTGACACACTGTATGCATCTTCAAAATTTGGCTTTCAAACTACTTTAAAATTTATATAAAAATTAAAAAAAAAACGACAACATTGACTTTGGCTTTTTTTGTTAGATTGTTAGATTTTGGCTAAAACATCAATGATGTTGGTGAGTCTTTTTTCAACATCATTGATGTTTTCCATGACCTTCTCTAATTCACAATTGCACGCCATTATTTCGCTGATCAGGATTTGTGCACTTGCACTGTTAAAGTGAGTTTCTTCTTCCACAACATCCACATCACCTAAAAATAAAAAAAAACACACCATGTATTATAAATATGCAGGCATACATCTATTACCTGAGGCTGTGGTCTCAGACACTGACCTGTTGTGATCACCATTTCGCCCACTTCCTGAACCTTGGAATCCACATCTTCATGATGTGTGGGGAGTTCCCCTTCTTCAGGAGGTGTGGGGTTCGTGGTGTCCTCAGATGTCCTGATTCTTTTCTCTCCTATGTGAATACAAAAAAAGGTATACTTAGCACACAGATATTTGAGGTGAGAAATAGTAATTTGAAACATTGCTTGTAAGTGTTGTCCAATTGTCTGTTTTGGCCGAGTTCCAAGCTGAAGACATGATTTTTTTCCCTTTACAAAGCTGGAATACTTACCTGTTTTGTTAAAGTTTCACACATGAAGAGACCCCCAGTATCCACTGGAGCACCTGTGTGGGACACCATAAAAAGGGTGTTCTGGGGTCCCACACTAGTGCTCCTGCATCCAGATGTGTAAACAGCTGCTGAGTGTCCTCTCCTTACACTGAATCAAGTTTGCATTTCATTATAGTTACAAACACATCTAGACAACAATGTACTAAACTTCTTTGCATACAAATAGGCATGAACAAATGTAGTTAACCTGCATCTGCCAAAAATGTTGTATTAGTGGTCGAACAAAAAATGTTTAATACGAAGGATTACTGTGCCCATGAACCTCAAACTTGCCATTTTAAATTGCACAACAGTAAAGAAAAGCACATGGAGCAGCATGAAAGTAATAATAATAATAGGAACACACGACAAATACTTACTTTTTGGAAGCAGTTTCTTGATCCCTCTGTACTGATGGTGCTCCCTCAATTTCAGGTCTGACCAATATTTTCTCAATTGCTCCTTGGATCGTCATACCCCAAAATTCCTGTGCAGACTTCTCACAACTTTAGTCATGATCTTTGCCTTTCTCACATTTGGGTTTGGGTAAGGTCCATACTTCCCATCATAGTCTGCCCTCTTCAAGATGTCCACCATCTCTACAAAGGACATTTGAGGCCTTATATCTCCTCCTGGATTGGGAACTGCCTTGCTCCGGGCTTTCCACCTCATTGCTGCTCTCTGCATGCACCTGCTCTGTCTCCGCCATGTGCTCTCCCACTACGCCAAAAGAGAAGGGGTGGGGAAAACACTAAAAAGAAGGTCAGGGGCAGAGTTTCATGCATGCACATTGTATATAAAGCATAACATGCGTGCGTAGTACGTCCGATCTGTGAGCGGAGGATGGAGTAGCGGAGGACGGAGTAGCGTAAGCGCTGATCGTGCAAACAAAGGTACAATTTTAACTTGGGGCATCAGTGGCTAGTGGCCTACACTGCCTATAGATTGAGGCCTATAATGGGTCAAGATTAGGAGAGTTTAGCCTGACATTAGGGTCTGTCTTGTGTTGTGTCTAGCAGAGAAAATTGATAAAATTACAGACCCAGAATGCCTGCCTAACTTCATAGACAGGTACAGGGAGCTGCCATGTCTCTGGCAAGTCAAAAACAGTGACTACTCCAACAAGCTAAAGAGGAAGGCAGCACTGGAGAAACTGTTGGAATGAATAAGGCCGGTGACTCCTGCGGCAGACATCACCTATTTGAAGGCCAAAATTGGTGGCCTGAGGAGCACATATAATAGGGAGCGCAAAAAGGTCCAGGATTCCATGAGATCAGGAGCATCAGCAGATAACGTATATGTACCCAGGCTGTGGTACTTCGACAGACTGCGTTTTTTGTCAGACCAGAGTGAACCTAGGCCATCGCTCTCAACCCTTCCTTCCACACTTTCTTCCACACTATCTTCCACACTTCCTTCAACATCAGATGAGGCTTCAGATGTCCAATCTGGGCCTTCCACTCAGGAAGATGTGGAGGAGCCCAGCTTGAGCCAGGTATAGCATTGTTCAACATATTTTTGGACAAAAATTGAAAGATGCTAACTAGATGCTATTATTGATCACTAATTTCTGATTTAACAAAGTGGTTTACATATCAATAGACAATAGTAGACAATAGTAGCCAAAAATGATTGGGACAAGAATGATAGTCATTTCTATTTGTTAACATTCAATTTGCAACATTCATGAGCTCAAAATTGTGTGTGATTGATGACCAAAAACCTAAAACTATGTACCATTTTCATACACAGGAAAGTCTCAGCCAGGAGGAGGCTGTGGAAAGCAGCCTGACTGAATCCCAGGCACCTCCCCTCTGCCTTCCAACCAAAAGGACCAGGAAGGTGAGGAACCTACTTTAATTCGCCAGGCTACTGCGGTACTAACAACAACCCCTGGTGGCCTTATGGCTGTCTGACAGCCAGTAAACTGGAACGAATGGAGGAGGGCCAACGCCTCATCTGTGAGGAGATAATTCTTCTGGCCCTAAACAAGGGGATGAGGGGTCAACTCACAACTAAAAGCTATGTGTGTGAGTTGGACCATACTCCTCCACCACCTCCAGCAATACCACCAACACCTGCAGCAACACCACCACCACCACAGCCACCCAACCCACCATAGCAGCCTAAAGGAAGCGTGGAAGGAAATGTTGAGCGTGATGGCCTGGGTTTGGTGTGGTCTGGCAAAAGACGCAGGCTGTTGTAGGACCACAGCCTCGTTACATATATGTCATCTGCTGCTGCTCCTGATATCTCGAAGTCCTGGACCAGATTGTGCTCCCTATTAAATGGACTCCTCAGGTTACCAATTTTGCCTGTCAAATAATTGATGTCTGCCCTGGGGTACAAAGGCTTCACCAATTCCAACTGTTTCTCCAGCGTTGACTTCATCTTTATTTTGTTAAGACCCCTATTAAATTTCAAATTTTTGTTTCGACAAATATTTGGCTATGTGTTTTACTTCAAAAAGGACAATTTTTTTGTGAGTAGGCAGGTACATTTCAAAAATACAATGTTAAATTAACATGGGTCACCAACATAGTTGTACTTCTTTGAGGTTAAAAAATACAAGATAATAATGGTGTTGTGGTAACTTGACACACAAAACCACAAAAAATATTAGAGAAATCACTATATATATAAAAAAAAGATTATTCTGGAGATCTAGAGAAAAAAAAAGGAGATCACTAGGAAAAAAAAAAAAAATATATATATATATATTCTGGAGATCTTGAGAAAAAAAAGGAGATCACTAGAAAAAATAAAATAAAATTATATTCTGGAGATCTTGAGAAAAAAAAAAAACAACAAAAACAAAGATTATTCAGGAGATCATGAGAAATAATAAAAAATCTGTTTGTCAGAACTCTGTGTGAATATCAGCAGCAAAGACTTTCCGACAACAATCTCACATCGAACATTCCCTGTCGGAAAATCCGATCGTGTGTACGTGGCTATAGTCTCACAGAAAACATGTTGTTACTTAAATTTAAATATAGCTATGCTCAGAAATCAGGATATGACAAATGTTGGATATGTAGTAAACAGCATCCTAGTACAGCCTGTATTTCCCTTATGGCTGTATCCCTGAATATCACCCCCTTTCTAAACGGAACACCCCCCATTACTCTCATCAGAGTGCATATGACACTAGGGAACAGTCCTGTCACCTTCCAAGCAATGGGAAGGAGTATTTTCCCTGATTGGTGTTTTAGATTGGGTAACTCATCAAAAGGTGGGGGAGTATGCAGTCACATTAGAATACATTTCTCTATGTCCTCAGATCACTCCACAGTTTTTGACTCCTCAGATCATGCCCTAAATCGCACCATATATACCTTCATAAGTACTCCTGACTCCCATACTGAGATTGCAAAACTACTCACACAGCTTGGCCTTGCAGGATTCTCTGAAGGGACCCAACAAATCCTTAACAGACAGCCACTAGCCTTGGGCAACAGCACATACATTTGTTGTGGAAGGACATGCCATCCATGGATTCCTAGTGATCCCCAGGGATGGTGTTACTTAGCCTCATTGGTCCCGATAATGGGAATTCTCAGAGACAATGAGGGAAGTCACTTGCTCAAGGCTGGTGTTCATCCCAGATACTCCCTCGAACACCGTTATGCCAGGTCATTGTTTTTGGAAAAGGACATGGCCTGGGCATGGTCCCCTTCAGGAACCGGATGGGGTATTGACATGAGGAAAAGGCTAAATAATTACTCTGGGATTTTGGATGAGATACTAGATACGAATTCTGCTGACATTACCAACCTTAACTTATAAACTAGGGCAATGAGAATGCAGCTAGAGCTCCATGACTTGGCCATCCAAAGCGTGAGCGCAGCCCTCACAGGGTTATGTGAGGTAACAAAGGATTATGAGTGTTGCACCTGGATACACAATACCAGTATGGAGGTGCCCGATTATTTTGGGTGCATTTTTAACAGGTTAAGAAGAAGCTCCTGGAGGCCTTCCGCCATGTGGATCAACTACCAGCACAAGCTGCTAAACTACAGGTCCTTCTGGATTTATCTCAATTCACCTTGCAACTCTGAAAAAGTTTAAACTCTATTACCAAGGTGTTACGGAATAAAAAAATTGTGTACAAATGAAAATACCCAGCAAAATTAAGTGTGACACACACAGGCGCATCGCACCTCATCACATTCATGGAAGAAGGACTTAAGCTCCTCCGGGCCTGGGACATTATTCCCAACGGTCAGACACCTGAAGGTCCTCCTCCACGTCAGGCACCCACACGTGTGGATTTAGAGTGGCATGTTGTTTCCAATAACAATCTGACTCAAGAAGTGCCTAGAGGTCTCATATGTATAGCAGAGACCAATTCCCAGGTTGGATCTCTGGAGTCAGTAGAAGTACTCACAACTATACTCTGAACCCCAAATAGTTTTTCAGTATTAACTTCCCAAGTTGGTTCTATAAAGACCCTTTTTTTACCCTTATAGCAGCAGTCTATGGCTGATTCTTTGCCCTTTCGTTCTTCTCAAACATTCACATTACTTTTACAGCAGTTTGCCTCACTTACCTTGCCTACCTTTTTACTCTTAGTTTGTCATTGGACTGTTATAGTTAGACTATGCTAAACAACTCAACTTTGTTTTTTTTTCTGCTCGGAATGTCAGACTCGGGAATACACAAGCAGCATTGGCATAATTTCCCACAAAGGAACACTGGTGCTTTGTCCTTTTCCATCAAATCAAGTGGATTATCCTATATTCCTATCTCTCAGTGCCACACATGAACATCTTCTTCAGGTCCTAGATATCGTCATCACTATTGGTTAGCAAATTCACCATGGGACTTAAGCTTATATCCCTAAATGTCTGTGGCCTCAATTACCCAGCCAAATGTCATTCCTTGTGGAAGGAGGCTTTGTCAACTTAGTAGCTGTGCAAGAAACCCATTTTCAAAAGGATTCCACACTGCAATGTTCTAACTAGAAGCAAAAAAAACCTTACATACAGGATGAGGACCCCCCCAAGGAATGACTCCACAACATTAATAATATTTCTGTATTTTATATAATACAAACTTTTAATATAACAAAATGTGATCAAAAACATATACACATATTGTGCCTCCTCAAGAGATTCTCAAACTGTTGTGACTTGTCCTCATGCAATGTGAACATACAGTTATTCAAACCAACTTTAGCTTTAGGCAATGTCTCAACAAATGGCCAATATCAAGGAGATGCATATAACCGTGTCACGGATCCTTCCAGAGCCAACCAATCCTTCACTGTGGCAGGTATGGGAGCAAACAAGAGCCAAAAAGCAGGCAGCTACAAACCAGAAGTTAAAGCAAACATAGGGAAATTGCCAATTAGTCCAATGTGACTGCAGTGTCCAAGCTAGATGGATGCTTGTTTCAAAATAATCAAGTGCCAAAAAAAGTGGTCAGCACACCTACCAATAGAAATATATTATTGGCGCATTGGAGACTGACCCTGAGCAATGAGGACAATTATATATCTTAATGTTTGAAAAAAGTATCACAGTAGTTGAGCAAAAGAAGCATCCAAATATGCATCCATGTATGCATTCACATAGGCCATCTTGAGCACTCTATAACAGAAAAAAGAAGAAAGGAGAGTAATTAGCTTACATACTTGGGGAGAGAAGTGCTAAACACACCAACAGAGTTCACACTCCCAATTTTTAGGAAACAATTGGCCTAACTAGCTGAGGGGTACATACACACGGTCAGAATATCGTACTAAAAAATACAGCTTTTAAAGTGATTGTGTGATAATCTGATAGTTAGTACACAGCTTTCACCCAAAATTTTCCAAAGGGACAAACAGGAAAATTTTTCTTGTACAGTACCAGATCATACTGTTTTTTTTTTAATCAGTACAGTTTTTATCCGAAAAAACAATACAAATACATTACATCACTTTTGAATTTATATTCTGTTGTACGAGAATTTTCGCACTTTAGTAACCTATTTGTTTTCAATATGGAGACTAGCATGCAAAAAAAAAAAACGGACAATCATTCGTCGATAATCTCATTGTGTGTACTAGGCTGTATAAATCTCCTCAGATGGATTATCAGAGGTAATCAGTCTAGAATCATACCACCATCAAAGTAAGAGGTAGATAGATCAAAAGATAAAGTCTCTAATCCTATTGATGTAGTACACAGAACCTCTCCATATGTACAATCCATACAAGGGTCCGCTAAAGTGCACCATCCAAAAGCGAGATGCACTGGCAGCTCTTATCTTACTCCAGGTCAGCACACACAGCCGGTGCAAATGAATGCATCCGTGACATCACCGGCTCTTAAGCAGACATGCGCAGAAGTATGTTGTTGCGTGTGCTGTACTTAGCACTGAAGCCACCAAATGTAGGCATAACACCTCACAAAGCAGCCAACCAGGTCAAAGGGAGGACAGGGCAAGGAACTTTTAAAGGCCCACAACCCCTCCCCCCATCCTGAGAGCTGCATACCTGCCCCAGAGAGAAGCACATGGCGGCCACAATGCAGGACCCAATCCACGGCAGCCAATCCCCACAAGTCGGAAAACGTTGCAGTATCCATACACTTTGTCAGGGGGGGCAGCTTTGGTTTCATACATCTCCCTGGCAATTTACCCAGTATTCTCTTGGATCTGGGGACACAGGCCATGGTTTTGGCTTCCTGTGTATCTTTGCCCCATCCATGTGTGCCATGCACCTTTCATCCGGGGGACCTTGCTTTTACTGCCTTTTACGCTTGACGTCATTCTGCCACGAATGGGCAGAGCCAGGCTGCAAATCCTTCAGGTGTGGATGACCAGGCTGGAACGCACACCAGCCCTGCAAGAGGGGGCCAGTCACCATGCTGGCAGTTAGTTTTTCACCGCAGCTGCTTTATAAGCCCACCCCCAATCACTGGCCTCTACCATCCGAATTGATTCTCCACCATAGTGGCCACCCTGGCCTTATATTCAGGGTTTTTTTGACAATTTTGCTGGAATTGATGAGTCATACACCCCTGTTTACGATGATGGTACACATCTTTTTTTGCTTTTCCTTTTTCATGTAATACACATTATTCAATCTTTTCCAGGATAGATCAGTATGTAAGTTTCCTGTGTGCCCGCCATATTCAGTATGCATTTTACTGGATCCCCTGTTTGGGGTACAGTCAATTCTTAGATAGTCTTTTAATTATTATTTTTCCATCTTCAAACCTTTTTTGTCCTGATATACAGTGGGGACAGAAAGTATTCAGACCCCCTTAAATTTTTCACTCTTTGTTATATTGCAGCCATTTTCTAAAATCAACAGCACCCCACATTGACAGAAAAACACAGAATTGTTGACATTTTTGCAGATTAATTAAAAAAGAAAAACTGAAATATCACATGGTCCTAAGTATTCAGACCTTTTGCTCAGTATTTAGTAGAAGCAACCTTTTGATCTAATACAGCCATGAGTCATTTTGGGGAAGATGCAACAAGTTTTTCACACCTGGATTTGGGGATCCTCTCCCATTCATCCTTGCAGCTCCTTTCCAGTTCTGTCAGGTTGGATGGTAAACATTGGTGGACAGCCATTTTTAGGTCTCTCCAGAGATGCTCAATTGAGTTTAAGTCAGGGCTCTGGCTGGGCCATTCAAGAACAGTCACGGAGTTGTTGTGAAGCCACTCCTTCGTTATTTTAGCTGTGTGCTTAGGGTTATTGTCTTGTTGGAAGGTAAACCTTCGGCCCAGTCTGAGGTCCTGAGCACTCTGGAGAAGGTTTTCGTCCAGGATATCCCTGTACTTGGCCGCATTCATCTTTCCTTTGATTGCAACCAGTCGTTCTTTTCTCTGCAGCTGAAAAACACCCCCACAGATGCTGGCACCACCATGGTTCACTATTGGGACTGTACTGGACAGGTGATGAGCAGTGCCCGGTTTTCTCCACACATACCACTTAGAATAAAGGCCAAAAAGTTCTATCTTGGTCTCATCAGACCAAAGAATCTTATTTCTCACCATCTTGGAGTCCTTCAGGTGTTTTTTAGCAAACTCTATGCTCGCGTTCATGTGTCTTGCACTGAGGAGAGGCTTCTGTCGGGCCACTCTGCCATAAAGCTTCGACTGGTGGAGGGCTGCAGTGATGGTTGATTTTCTACAACTTTCTCCCATCTCCCGACTGCATCTCTGGAGCTCAGCCACAATGATCTTTGGGTTCTTTTTTATCTCTTTCACCAAGGCTCTTCTCCCCCGATAGCTCATTTTGGCTGGACAGCCAGCTCTAGGAAGGGTTCTGGTCATCCCAAATGTCTTCCATTTAAGGATTATGGAGGCCACTGTGCTCTTAGGAACCTTAAGTGCAGCAGAAATTTTTTTGTAACCTTGGCCAGATCTGTGCCTTGCCACAATTCTGTCTCTGAGCTCTTCAGGCAGTTCCTTTGACCTCATGGTTCTCATTTGCTCTGACATGCACTGTGAGATGTAAGGTCTTATATAGACAGGTGTGTGGCTTTCCTAATCAAGTCCAATCAGTATAATCAAACACAGCTGGACTCAAATGAAGGTGTAGAACCATCTCAAGGATGATCAAGAAATGGACAGCACCTGAGTTAAATATAGGAGTGTCACAGCAAATGGTCTAAATACTTAGGAGTTTTTATTTTTTAATAAATCTGCAAAAATGTCAACTATTCTGTGTTTTTCTGTCAATATGGGGTGCTGTGTGTACATTAATGAGGAAAAAAAATGAACTTAAATGATTTTAGCAAATGGCTGCAATACAACAAAGAGTGAAAAATTTAAGGGGGTCTGAATACTTTCCGTCCCCACTGTGTATATATATATATATATATATATATATATATATATATATATATATATATATTTATATATATATATATTGTCCCTAAGTTTCATTTTCATTTTACCATCCAATTTTTAGATATATATTTGATTAGTACCCATATTTATTTTTTTCTGATACTAGACAGCCTTTTGTTGGCCATTTTGGGTTCCCACTTTTCAGTGTGCCTATTCCTGATGGTCTCTGCTTGATCTTTCTTGTATGCATTGCAGATCTTTCATCTTTCCCTGGCATTCAAATGGACACCACTGCTTGTTTTTAACCTTGTTGGCTGTTTTTGAACAATACATTCTACATAACATGTAAGTCTAATATACACTATTATACCAATGTGAGTTGTATTTGCTATGACAAGAATGTACGTACACTCCTGAAGAAAGAAAGAATATGTTTCTGAAATGCGTCGGGTGATCTTGTCCAAATTCGGTCTCAGTATATGTATTGTGACACCCATCAGGATACTGTAGAACTTTGGCTACATGTTTTGCATGGTCTGTATATTGGCCATGCTTTTGGATTTATGTATATGCCTAGTAAAATTTGCAATGTGATTTTATACCTTGTCAGTACTATATTTAGCTATATCTTTATTGTTTACTCACCTATTTGGCCCAAAAAGTCCCAGTACCAGGGGATTTCCTTTGCTCTCCAGTTTGCTGTGTGATGTTGGAATACCTTTTTTCCTCACCTGTTCCCTTTCTTCTTTCCAATACACTGTTATAAATGACAATAGTACAAAATACACAGTTCACAACATTGTAGAAAATAATTAATGGATAATTGAAATGGACTCAAATCCAAAATCTTTCAGCACATGAAATGCAAATATGAGAAAGACATGCATGCTTGAAGTGGGATACAGACCCCCTAAAGAAACAAGAGGGGAAAGGAAAAAGGACCTCCCAGGAACCCGAGTATCAAACAAACAAAGAGGGTAAAAAATTATTATTCTTACACCAAATGACTGCCTCCAAGTAAGTGAACAAAGGCGAATCCTGCACTAAATCAATGTCCAGAATATCTAATACAGATGGATCTATAGGACCACAAGCTATATTTATTTCATATATGAAAGCGCATTGAACAAAAAGAGCCTTAAAGTCAATCCACCTACAGCCACCTAATGTAATAAAGACCCACAGGAAGGATGTGTATGAATTAACCTTAAATTAATATAATTGAATCCAGGAGGAATAGTAGCAATAAGACACTTAGTTCATAGTGTTTCCTTCTAAAGAATTTTTTGTCCCAATCACCACCTCGTAGGGCAGGGGCCACTACTTCTAGAACAAAGAAGCGTGCTACTGATGTATCATATTTGTGGTGCAAACCAATAAGGTGATTCACTGGCATGAGGATATTACCATTTCCAAAGTAATAAACATGATCACCAATTCTCTGTTGGAATTGGCGCCTAGTTTTCCCAATGTAAAACGCATGACACTGGCATCTCATTAGATAGATGACCCCTTGTGTACTGCAGTTGGAAAATTTCCATGAGTGGAACCATTGTCTATTGGATAATTGGATATCCATATAGGATCAGGATCTGAAGCATCACTACTGTCCCTTTTGAGGAGCTTGAATGAGAATGACTTCAACCTCAAGTTTACCTACACTTACAATGTGAGCAAGATTTTCTTCCTTGATCTGGAAATCCAGATACAGAATGATGGTTACATCACAACAGATCTATACCACAAACCTAGTGCTGGCAATACTTTATTGCATGCCTCCAGTTCCCACCCCCAACCTCTGATTCAAAGCATCCTATATTTGCAATACCTGCACTTGCACAGGAATTGCATGCAGGATGAGGACTTTAAAAGACAGGCAGGTTCTTTAAAGGAATGTTGGCTAGTGGATATTCCTGCACTGCACTTAAATAAGCATATAAAAGGGCCATTGGAGAATCATGAGGAGCTCTACTCTATGATAAAATGTCTATGAAAGACCAGGATACAGTATAAATTATAACCAGATTTTCTGCACATCATTCCACACTACAATTGCCTCAAAACACTAGCACTTCCTCACAGAAGACTATGTGCTAAATACATTCAACCCAATCCATACCTAGTCTTCCAACAGGCATCATCCTTACATGATCCCCTTACAGCTAGCCACTATGCCAGCGAGGATGTGACCCCCCTGGCCCTCAGGGCACCTACCGTTGCAGGGAATACAATTACCCAATTACCCAAATTTGCCAACTCATCTATTTGATGAAATGCCAGTGTCATGCATTTTACATTGGAAAAAACTAGGCACCAATTCCAACAGAGAATTGATTATCATGTTTGCACTACAAATAGTGCAAGTAGCATACTTCTTTGAAGTAATGGACCCTGACCCATGAGGTGGTAACTGGGATACAAAAAATTCTTCAGAGGGAGACACTATGCAATGTGTCTCAATGCTACCATTCCCCCAGGCCTCAATTCATACACATCCTTTCTATAGGTCTCTATTAGGTGGCTGTAGGTGGATTGACTTTAAAGGGGTTGTAAAGGTATTTTTTTTATTTTTTAAAAATAACAAACATGTTATAATTACCTTCACTGTGCAGCTCGTTCTGCACAGAGTGGCCCGAACCTGCTCTTTTGGGGTCCCTCGGCGGCTGTCTCAGCTCCTCCCCGCAATAATTAACCACCTTAATGCGAGCTCCCTCGCATGGTGGTTAGTTATTGCGGGCGCGCTCCCGTGATACAGCCGGCAGCTATAGCCGCTCGCTGTATCACTCGGCCCCGCCCCCCAGCGCGCCGCGTCATTGGATGTGATTGACAGCAGCGCGAGCCAATGGCTGCGCTGCTTCCAATCCATCCACTGTAGCCAATCAGCGGCCAGGCTGAGCAGCGGAATCAAGGATGTGAACGAGCAGCCGAATTTCGAGGGGTCAGGTAAGTAAAACGGGAGGGCTGGGGATGGCGGTATTGTTAGTAGTTTTTTCACCTTAATGCATAGAATGCATTAAGGTGAAAAAATGTTTACCTTTACAACCCCTTTAAGGCTCTATTTGTTCAATGTGTTTTCATATGTGAAATAAATCTAGCTGATTGCCCTTTAGACTGATCTGTATTAGATATTCTTGAAATTGATTTCGTGTGGGATTCACCTTTGTTCATTTATTTGGAGCAGTCAATTTCATTTTTTTTTATACTAGTAGAGCCCCTGGGTTCCTGAGGGGGTACGTTTCATTTTCCCTCTTTTTTCTTTAGGGGGTCTTTATCCCACTTCAAGCATGCATGTCTTTCTTGTATTTTCATGTTATGTGCTCATATATTTTGTATTTCAGCCAATATAAAATTTCCATTGATTATTTTCTACATTTTTGTGAACTATGTATTCTGTATTGTCATTTATAACCATGTATGTATACTGCATAATTTTTCTGCCTCACTGGTGCGTGGAAAGGGCTGGTCGACTTGTGGAGATTGGCTGTCATGGATTGGGTCCTGCATTGTGGCCACTCTGAACTTTTCAGGGTGGAAGAAGGGGTCGTGGGACTTTAATACTTCCTGGCCCTGTCCTCTCTCTGACCTGGTTGGCTGCTTTGTAGGTAGTTATGCACTACTTTTGGTGGCTTCAGTGCTAGATACTGCGTGTGCACTGATATACTTCTATGCATGCATGTTTGAGAGCCAGGCCAATGATGTTACGGGCGTATTCATTTTCGCTGGCTGTGTGCACCAACCTGGAGCAATATAAAAGCTGCCAGTGCATCTGGATTTTGGATGGTGGACTGGAGCAGATCCTTGTATGGATAGGACATATGGAAAGGTACTGTGTACTACATCAGTAGGATTAGAGACTTTATATTTTGATCTATTTGCCTCTTACTTTGATGGTGATATGATTCTAAACTGATTACCCCTGATAATCCATCTGAGGAGATTTACGCCCCTCAGCTAGTCAGGCCAATTGTTTCTTAACAATTGGGAATGTGAACTCTGTTGGTGTGTTTAGCACCTCCCTCCCAAAGTATGTGGGCTAATTACTCTCCTTTCTTCTTTTTTCTGTTATAAAGTGCTCAAGATGGCCTATGTGAATGCATATTGTGATGCTCTTTTTGCTCAAGTACTGTGATACTTTTTTCAAAAATTCAAATATATAATTGTCCTCATTGCTCAAGGTCTGTCTCCAATGATATATTTCTATTGGTAGGTGTATCTTTATGTAGGTTTGAATAGCTGTATGTTTATATTGCATGGGGGCAAGTCACAACTGTATGGGAGTCTCTTGAGGAGGCACAATATATGTATATGGTTTTAATCACATTTTTCTATAATAAAAGCTTATATATGAAATTCAGATGTATTGTTAATGTTGTGGAGTCATTCTTTGGGTGGGTACTGTGAAAGTCGATCTTTTCCTCATCCTGTATACGTTTTTTGTTTTATGCATAGATTTTTGGATGCGGTGCCCCAATATTAAATACTTTGGCACCTTTTATTAGTATATTCAATGTTTTAACAAGAACTATCAGCAGATTTTGCTGGCCTTCGTATCTGCGAAGAAACGAGATGTAATAATTGCCATTAGAGACTCAGTATACTTTACTATGAAGGACTCCATCCTAGACCCAGAGGGTAGATACATAATTCTTTTCTGTAATCTTATTGATTGTGCTTATACATTGGTGAATGTTTACATTCCCAACTCACAGAAATTGAGATATACAGTGGGGACAGAAAGTATTCAGACCCCCTGTCAGAGAAATAATCAATCCGGCTGTATTTGCCGAATGGTGCTCCAGAACGAACGCATGCGCGGTGTGCTTCGACGCACACGTGTTCGTGGCCCGATGGAACGACACGCACGCACGCATTCGCGTTAGTGTTAGTGTTAGTGCACGCTCTACGTGATGCTCTGGCTGGCCTATTTAAAGGCACTCAGGTGCTCAGACGGGTTGCTGGTTTGTCTTCAGCTTTGTCTGAGTTGTTTCCTGTTTCCTGTTATTGAATCACTTGCTTGACCTGGATCGTCCCTGACCATTCTACTCTTCTCCTAGACCCGACCTTCGGCTTGTTTAATGGATTCTGCCTTGCCTTCAGTGTTTGACCCCCTGCCTGTGACTCGGATTTGCCTGCTATCGCCTGTACTTGACCCTCTGCCTGTGACCCGGATCTGCCTGCTACTTTCTGTGTTTGACCCTTGGCCTGCTTCCGACTTCCTGAATTGCCAGTCCCTGCACATCTACCAAAACTCTTCAAGGAGTACTACGTAAGTCTCATCCTGCCTGCTGGTAGCCTGTGTCTCTTCGTGCCATCCACTCCTTGTATCACCTCCAGGGGCGGAGTGTGCCTAGTCGCAAAGGTGAACCGCTCTCGGCATCTTGGGCTCGGTAAGTACTTACCTGAAACCCCTTAAATTTTTCACTCTTTGTTATATTGCAGCCATTTGCTAAAATCATTTAAGTTCATTTTTTTCCTCATTAATGTACACACAGCACCCCATATTGACAGAAAAACACAGAATTGTTGACATTTTTGCAGATTTATTAAAAAAGAAAAACTAAAATATCACATGGTCCTAAGTATTCAGATCCTTTGCTGTGACACTCATATATTTAACTTGGGTGCTGTCCATTTCTTCTGGTCATCCTTGAGATGGTTCTCCACCTTTATTTGAGTCCAGATGTGTTTGATTATACTGCTTGGACTTGATTAGGAAAGCCACACACCTGTCTATATAAGACCTTACAGCTCACAGTGCATATTAGAGCAAATGAGAATCATGAGGTCAAAGGAACTGCCTGAAGAGCTCAGAGACAGAATTGTGGCAAGGCACAGATCTGGCCAAGGTTACAAAAAAATTTCTGCTGCACTTAAGGTTCCTAAGAGCACAGTGGCCTCCATAATTCTTAAATGGAAGACATTTGGGATGACCAGAACACTTCCTAGAGCTGGCCGTCCGGCCAAACTGAGCTGTCGGGGGAGAAGAGCCTTGGTGAGAGAGGTATAGAAGAACCCAAATATCACTGTGGCTAAGCTCCAGAGATGCAGTCGGGAGATGGGAGAAAGTTTTAGAAAGTCAACTATCACTGCAGCCCTCCACCAGTCGGGGCTTTATGGCAGAGTGGCCCGACAGAAACCTCTCTTCAGTGCAAGACACATGAAAGCCTGCATGGAGTTTGCTAAAAAACACCTGAAGGACTCCAAGATGGTGAGAAATAAGATTCTCTGGTCTGATGAGACCTAGATAGAACTTTTTGGCCTTAATTCTAAGCGGTATGTGTGGAGAAAACCAGGCACTGCTCATCACCTGTCCAATACAGTCCCAACAGTGAAGCATGGTGGTGGCAGCATCATGCTGTGGGGGTGTTTTTCAGCTGCAGGGACAGGACGTCTGGTTGCAAATGAGGAAAAGATGAATGTGGCCAAGTCCAGGGATATCCTGGACGAAAACCTTCTCCAGAGTGCTCAGGACCTCAGACTGGGCCGAAGGTTTACCTTCCAACAAGACAATGACCCTAATTCACACAGCTAAAATATTGAAGGAGTGGCTTCACAACAACTCTGTGACTGTTTTTGAATGGCCCAGCCAGAGCCCTGACTTAAACCCAATTGAGCATCTCTGGAGAGATCTAAAAATGGCTGTCCACCAATGTTTACCATCCAACCTGACAGAACTGGAGAGGATCTGCAAGGAGGAATGGCAGAGGATCCCCAAATCCAGGTGTGAAAACTTGTTGCATCTTTCTCAAAAGACTCATGGCTGTATTAGATCAAAAGGGTGCTTCTACTAAATACTGAGCAAAGGGTCTGAATACTTAAGACCATGTGATATTTAAGTTTTTCTTTTTTAATAAATCTGCAAAAATGTCAACAATTCTGTGTTTTTCTATCAATATGGGGTGCTGTGTGTACATTAATGAGGAAAACAAATTAACTTAAATGATTTTAGCATTATGTGGGGATTTCAATCTCGTTGTGGATCAACACATGGATGCCTCCTCAAGGCTGAAAGGCCATACTCCCTTATTGGGTGGCCTTCTGCACACAGAAGATGTCCCTGATGTTTGGTTTTGCCTACATGCGAGTGAAAAAGATTTTACTTATTTTTCCCTGATACACAACTTGTATACCCACATAGATATATTTTTGGTGGACAAGTGGCTTTGGCAAAAGGTGCCCTCCTCCTCTATTTAGGATATTATGTGGAGAGACCACGCTGTTACTACCATGACAGTAGAGGAGTAGAACTCCTGCCAATCGGTATTTGTGTGGTGCTGCAATAATTCAATTCTACAGAATCCTGAATATCAAGCATCCAATGCTAACCATATTTCAGAATTCTTTTTGCAGAACAACCTTCCAAACACTAATACATTTGCTTTGTGGAACACCCAAAGGGTATTATGTGAGGAATCCTGATCCAACTTAGCTCTAGGCTAAAAAATAAATCACTGCCAAACTAAATACCCTTGTAGCTGAAATTCACTCCTTAAATGCTCAGATAATGCAAGGAAGAGCTTAAATATGTGTAAAAGAAGTTGAAGAAGAATCAGGAACAAGCGCAATCCTAATATTAGAGAGTATAAGACTCTAAGAAGTATAAAAATGAAGAGAAAAAAAAAAGAAATGAATAAAATTCCCTCAGTTATCTGCACATCAGTTAAGTCATGCCTCCAGACCATCCAACCACCCCAAATGGGATCAAACTATGGACGAATGGGGGCATGATCTTAAGATAATGAATTATCAATTTACAGAATAGAGGGAATGTTTGACAAATCTTAGAGTGATCAAGGTAAATAAACAATAACTCGTGTTTTCTTCACGTATATAGTACTGTTTTTATTGGCGTATAACACTCACTTTTTCACCATGAAAATCGGGTGCAAATAGCGTGTGCGTGTTATACGCCAATACTTCAATTTTAGCTGCCTCGGAGGGGACAGGGAGGGGGGCAGGACGAGCGCCATCAGATTACATACAGTGAGAATCTCCTGTTTACTTGGCGGCCTCTGTAATAGGAAGACCCGTCTCCTGGGCCGCCATTGGACCACTGTTCTGTCTATCATAGGAGATTCTCACTGTATGTAATCTATGGTAAGGGTGCTACATTGATGGCAATGGTGAGGCTGCACATAGGCAGTGATCAGGCTGCATTGATGGCAATGGTGAGGCTGCAGATGGGCATTGATCAGGCTGCATTGATGGCAATGGTGAGGCTGCAGATGGGCATTGATCAGGCTGCATTGATGGCAATGGTGAGGCTGCAGATGGGCATTGATCAGGCTGCATTGATGGCAATGGTGAGGCTGAAGATGGGCGCTGACCCTTATTTTGCTTCAAAGTTCCTTATTTAAAATTTAAGTTTTTTTCCTGAAACTTCCCTCTTAAAATGAATGTGCGTGTTATACGCCTGTGCGTGTTATATGCCGATAAATATGGTAAATATAGTCTATATACAAAAAATGATGATATTATAAGAAAAATGAACAATGTATGACTGAAGTATCAATACTGGTGAATGAGGATAATAGGATGGAAAGAAAAAAGAAGGGAAAAAAAAGAAAGGCGAAAAAAGGGAAAGATACTATTAATAGAACCAAAATTGAGCAACACAAGCTTTAAACTACATATGAGAAAAAAAGGTAAAGTAAGATTCATTCACCTCTAATTTAATGTCAATAAGTCAATATGAGAAAGAAAGAAAGAAAGAAAGAAAGAAAGAAAGAAAGAAAGAAAGAAAGAAAGAAAGAAAGAAAGAAAGAAAGAAAGAAAGAAAGAAAGAAAGAAAGAAAGAAAGAAAGTCTCTCATGGTGGTGGTGCGGCCCCCACCCGGGCAGTGCATATGTCTAATGATATGGAGTGGAAGGAAGAAGAGTAAACTTAGCAAGGTAAAAGTAAGGATTGGTCAAAGTCAGTTGGTAAGTAATATTTGACCCAAGGTTGCCAAATCTTGCAAAATTTGTTTATATTATTATTTTCTATAGCTGTCATTTTGGCAAAGATAAGGGCTCTGTTCATCCTATGTTTAGCCTCAGCCACTACCAAAGTTTGAGATTTCCATGCTTTGGCTATAGTTTGTTTAGCTGCAGTGGCAAGGTGAATTAATAATTTGAATTGAGTTTGCGCTAGGTCCGATGGTTTGAGATTCAAAAGAGCCATTGCCGGGTCTGGATGAATAGAGGTGCCCAGAGCTTTGGAGGCTATCTCAAATATTTTCTTCCAAAATTCTTGGGCTATCGGGCATAGCCACCAGATATGAAAGTGTGTACCAGGTTTTGGACATCCCTGGAAACATGAGTCTGAATAGGATGGAACAAATTTTGCTATTCTGGCTGGTACTAAATACCATCGTGCCAAAACTTTAAAGTTGGTTTCTAACGCAAAGCAATTTGGGGAAGAAGTTTTTGTAGCTAACCAGATATTAGACCACTCTTCTATGTCAAAAGTGCGATCCATATCTTGTGACCATTTGACAGTATATGAGGGTAGTGTTTCATTAGAGGTAATATTAATGTGTCGATAAAGGAGTGAAATCAGGCCTCTAATGTGTGGGTCACTCTTACAAAAGCGCTCAAACTGCGACATCTGGTTGAGTGGAGAACCTGTCCTAATGAAGGGTGTATAAAAATTTTAAAATTGTAGGTATCAAAATAGTTCAGTTCTGGGAAGTCCAAAGGTTTCACATAATTTGGAAAATGTGTATAATGAGTTGTTAGAAACTAAATTATGCAGTCTGGTTAAGTTAGTAGAAGACCAAGCTGTGAATGACATCAGGAATTTCCAAGCTGGGTAGCAAGCTGGGTTTTTAATGAAGGAAAGGAGGGGGTTATGTGAGGACTGAAAATTGTGCAAACTTTTAAATTTGTCCCAGATAGGCAAACAACGTTTGGTAATAGGATTAGATATATGTACTCTATCCTTAGGCTGAAGCTATAACATGTTAGTCACAGAGATGGGGTCAATATCAACAGATTCGACAGCAACCCATAGATGAGTTTCCATATTTGAATGGTATTTAGGCAATTGGGATAGTTGTGCTGCGTAATAGTAGGAAGAAAAATTTGGTAACCCTAATCCGCCCCTCAATTTAGTAAGGAACAATGTAGATTTAGGGATACAGGGTTTATTGGTACCCCAAATAAATGATATAATTCTGCGCTGTGTAAGACGTAAGAAGTATGAAGGTATTGGAATGGGGAATACCCTAAATAGGTAAAGGAATTTCGGTAGAATTGACATCTTAATGGCATTAATCCGCCCAAACCAAGACAAGGAAAGAGAAGACCATTGCTTCAATAAACTGGTAATTGATTTTAGAAGTGGTAAGTAGTTGGTTGAAAAAAGATCTGTGAATGAGTTTGTGATTTGTATTCCCAAATATGGAAGATGATGTGATACCCAGTTGAATGGTAATGAGGACTTAGTTTGGAGAAATTCCGCTTGTGTTAAAGAAACGTTTAGCGCGTTAGATTTATTATGATTAACAAAAAGTCCAGAGACTACTGCAAATTTATCTAATAGGTCTATTAAGTTAGGGGCCGACACATGTGGATGAGTTAAGAAAATAAGGATGTCATCGGCGAAGAGACATAATTTGTGTTTGTAAGCACCCGACTCTATGCCTTTGACATTCGGATTAGAACGGATAATTGTGCAAAGGGCTCTATAAGTAAGGCAAAGAGCAACGGAGATAAAGGACAACCTTGCCTAGTTCCTCTACTAATGTCGAATCTTGCTGACTTATAACCAGCGTATTTAATGTAGGCCTGTGGATTAGCATAAAGAGAGGAAACCCATGTTAGAAAGTGTTTTTTTAAACCCCCATTTTTGCAGAATATATTGCATGTATGGCCAGGGAACTGAATCGAAAGCTTTTCTAATATCTAAAGATATAAGGCATGTCGGAATTTTTCTTTTTTTAGCAGTATGGATAAGTAAGAGAGCTTGTCTTATATTGTCGCCCGCCTGTCGCATGGGCATGAAACCTGTTTGATCACGATGTATTAATTGACCTATAATCGCATTCAATAGTGTCGCTATGATCTTGGCTAATAATTTGATATCTAAATTTAGGAGGGAAATGGGGCGATAATTAGTCCAGGAGGTGAGATCAGAATGAGGTTTGGGAAGCATGGTTATTATAGAGGTCAGAGTTTCGGTTCTAAAGGAATTTCCGGATAACAAAGAGTTGAAAGCCCTAGTTAAGATTGGAGATAGAATAGACAAAAATTGTTTAAAATAAGTTGCTGAAAATCCATCAGGACCTGGCCTCTTATGGGGTTTCAAGGATTTGATGGCGTTTTGAACTTTTAAATTTGTAATAGGTTTTTCAAGAAGATCATATTGCGCTCGTTCTAAAGTAGGGAGATTAATACCAGAGAACAGGTCGTCTGCCTTAGTTTTGTCAAAGTCAGTGTTAGAGGAATACAGTTTAACCAGGTTAGAACGGAAAATCTCCAATATTTTGACTGGATTACTCGTGTAAGCGTCGCGAGAAGTTTTCAGTCTTATAGATGTCTGTGTATGTTGTATTTTTCGAAGAATACGTGCCATTAAGGTGTCAGGTTTGTTAGCCTTAGGATATTGAATGTGATATTTTTTGCGTAAGACTTTATCTACTGAGTCAGTTAAAAATAGGTCCAAATCAAGATGTGCTTTATCTAAATTTGCATTTGTAGTAGCATTAGAATTAGACTGAAAAGCCATATGACTAGCATTAAAATTAGCTTCCAATTTTGCAAACAAAATCTTACGTTCTCTTTTAAGAGATGTGGCCTGTTGTATAAGTTTGCCACGATTGACAGTTTTATGGGCTTCCCATAGAGTAAGGGCTAAAATATCTTCATTATCATTAAATGAAAGGTAATCTGTAAGTGCTACCTCTATCTCTAAGCGATGGGATGGGTGGGTTAGTGTCGAATCATTGATACACCAAGTTGTATCTTGTGACCGGGGTATCGGAGAAGCTATCGTGGTGACAATCGCACAATGATCAGTCCAAGAAAAGGGAATAATTTTAGAGGAAATAATCTCTGGGAGCATACTAGCTAGGATCGAAATGTGGTCTATACGCGAAAAAGAATTGTGTGGATATGAGTAGCGAGTAAAGCGCCTACTAGAGGGGTTAAGTTCTCTCCAAGAGTCTACCAAACCATGGATACTTAGCAAGCGTTGGAGGGATAATTTGTTAGAATTTGATATAACTAATGGCGGAGATTTATCTAAATATGGAAAAACAGTAGTATTCGAGTCCCCACATAAAATGGTCGTCCCAAACTTGTGTGTATCAATCATTTGGAAAAGATGTGATAGAAAAGCCTCCGGGTGTTTATTGGGGGCATAGTACGATACAATTGTTACTGGTGTATCTGAAATATATCCCGTAAGTAGAAGATATCTACCCTCAGGGTCATTTAGTTGGGATACAAGAGTAAATGGCATAGTTCTATGAAACCCGATAAGTGTACCACATTGCTTAATAGTTGCTGAGGCTGTATAGAATTGTGGGTATGTGGCAGATAAAAATTTAGGAGAGGCCTTATCGATGAAATGAGTTTCTTGTAAACAAATAATATCCGCTTTTTTGGTGGCAAGGGAGCGCAGAGCCTTAGTGAGCTTATGTGGAATATTGAATCCTTGTACATTCAAGGACAATATATTTATGGGGGCCATAACATGTCAAAGACAATCGTTATGTCAGGGAATACACAACCCAAACCGTGAGCCGCAACCACCACCCTGAGAGAAGGAAAAGAGAGGAAAGAGAGAGAGGGAGAAAAAACAAAATCCAAAAGAACAACCCTATTAGATGCAAAAAATGTTAACATATAAAACGCTATCAATAGGGTACAGGAGCGTCTCTGAGGAAATTCAAAAAATGCTCGAGAGTCTCCAATGCCTCCATCAGAGTCCCACATAATTTAAGTGGGGGTCTGGGGATGATGTAAGGGGCTGCAAGATGTTCCAAAAGGAAGGACAGCACCAGAGAACCACTATATCTAATCAAAGAGTAATAGTGCATTGAGGACCAGAAAAAGAAAAAGCATCAAAATAACAACAAAACCGGTATGAATTCATCAGGGCCACTTGTGGCCAAAAATAACATAATGAAATACCTGCAGAGGAAAAAAAAAACAAGTTTAAAAAAAAAAAAAACAATGTAAAAAAAAGAGTAGTCTAGAATCGACTTCAGTTCATCAGGACCACATAGACTATCCAATATGTAATATATGAACCATATTAATTTTGATGAGTCCCATTTCCTATTACTTTCCTGGGAGCTTCCGTGAAAAGTCTCTTAAAACATAAAGAGAACACTGAACCAGGCTGAGACTCATAAATTAAAAGAAGAAACAGGAACTTTAATGTAAGAGCAGATTTCTAGTGACTCTAAAGTCCTGTGCAAGTAAAGATTATGGGAAAAAAAAAAAAAAAAGATAATATATATGAGAAAAAAAAAAAATATATATATATATATTTTCCTGGAAGAAAGCAATGAAAGTGGAGTCATAACAATAAGCCAGAGTCCAGGTGAGTAAATGTTAACTGATGTTACCTCTAGCCAAAATTTCAGAAGGCTATTGAGGAAAATGACAAGAAATAGGATGGAATGGTAAAATACACTCAGTCCATAGAATCAGTAGCAATCGATATTGGATTGTCATATCTACCACGTTTGTGAAGATTTTGATGTGATGAATCAGGCATTTCAGATCCAGCTGATGACTGTTGCTGCTGTGGGGATCTAGAAGCAGAGCATCTCCGAGGGAGGTCCCTAGATGAAATTTGATCCACAAGGCCCATTTTAAGCAATGCTGTTTGCAATTCCTCAGAAGAGCGACACACATATTTGTGCTGAAGGTGAGTGAAGCGTAGCGAAAATGGGAATCCCCAACTGTATGTAATTTGATTGCTAATAAGTACTTGCAATTGGGGTTTTAGCGCGCGTCTCTTGGCAACAGTGAGTGGAGAAAGGTCTGCGAAGAGCTGATATTGGTGTCCTTGAAAATTTAGATTGTTATTACCTCTGGCTGCTGAAAGTAATTGCTCTTTAGTGCGAAAGAAGTGAAATTTAGCAATCATGTCCCTGGGAGGACCGTTTGTCTTGCGAGGGGCTAGAGCTCTATGTACTCTGTCCATCTCTAGCCTTTCAACAGGGATGCCAGGCTGCAGTTCCTGGAAGAGAGCTATCATAGTAGCCTGTAAGTCCACAATAGACTCAGGAATCCCCCTGAATCTCAAATTAGAACGACGGTCTCTGTCCTCCTGGTCCTCTAAACGGGACTGTAATAACAAATTCTCATCTTTAAGGTTATCTAGTTCAGTATGTTGTCGAGTATGAATTTCAAGTTCATCTACCCGCACATCTAATTCAGCTGTTTTCTGTCCCAGCTCTCTAATTTCCTTAGTCAGCTTGTCAGTTATGTGGTCAGATGTTTGTTTAAGAGCTTTTTGCAGCATACGTTCAAATTATTTGAACATTGTCAATTGAACTACTGATTTTGAGCTCCCTGTGTCAGAATCAGACTCACCAGCAGTGTCAGAGAACTCACAGCACTAGCTCCCGTCTCCTTGCAGCAGTGACTAACGGTCTTGCGCGGTGTCCCCGACAGAGGCGAGCGAGTTCTGGATCGAACGTGCACACTCACACACCCGTACGAAGATATGCACGCACCCACACACCCATACGAGCGGGTGTACGTTCTCACACTCGCACGTTCACGTCCACCAATCCTGGCGCTCAGCGCCATATATAAACAAGGTCCTTGCCTGACACTAGTGCTGGATCGTCTTCAGCTAGTTCCTGAGTTCTTGATTCCTGTGTGGCCTGTTACCCTGCTCCTGACTACCCGGGTTCCTGACTACTCTCTTGGATCTCCCTTGCCTGCTACCTACCTTTGCTGATAATACTGTCCCCGGCTTGGACTCTCTACTACGGCTCTTCTTCCTGACTTTGTACCTCGCTGCCCGCCCATTGCCAACCTCTGCCTGATCTTGACCACGAACCTGCCTTCTGTGTGGATACCTTGTTGCCAGCCAGCCAACCCTTGCCTGCCCTGACATTGCATACCTACCTGCCTGGCTTCTACTAAACAGTTCTGGTGATCAGTCTTCTCATCTTCTCCAAGAGGATCCTGAATCTCCAAGTTCCAGCTTCCAGCCGCAGGCACCTGCACCATTCTGTGCCCCAGCACTCCCTGTCCTCACTACCAGGGGTGTTGGGACCGGAACCATGCGAGAGGCCTCCCTCAGCATTCAGACTCCGCTGTAAGGTACGTGACAGTACGATCCAGCCAAGATGGAGTCTGAAAGGGGGACCTCACCTTTGGACGCTCTGTGCCAACAAATTTCGCCCTTACCCAGGCAGTCCAAGGCCTACAAGACGGCTACCGGCAACTCGAACAAAGAGTGGAGTCATTGTCTCCAAATCCCTCAACTCACCAGGCAGCTACCACATCTCGGCTTCCCGGCCCAGCAGCCTCAGCATCAGCACCCGCAATAATGGTGCCACCCCCAGAACCTCGAGTCCCCACTCCAGAGAGGTTTTTGAGAGATTGCAGCAAGTTCCGTGCCTTCAAGAATGCCTGCCAGCTATACTTCCTGTTTCAGCCCCGTACCTTCTCTTTGGAGAGCACCAAGGTGGGGTTCATCATCTCACTACTCCAGGGGGAACCCCAAACCTGGGCCCATTGCTTACTAGAGCAGGCCAGTCCACTGTTAGACACTATGGACTCTTTCTGAATGAAATGGCCAAATTGTATGACAACCCTCAACGTGCCACCACCGCAGAGGCCAGTCTTCATGCCCTCCAGCAGGGACGTAGGCCAGTGGAAGACTACATAACTGACTTTAGGCGGTGGAGTTCCGATACCCAGTGGAACGATGCCGCTCTCCGCTATCAGTTCCGCATTGGACTCTCTGAGGCACTGAAATATGAGTTGGCCCGTGTTGGACTACCAGACGCTTTGGAGGACCTGATCCAATTGTCCATCCAGATAGACCGTCGTCTAAGAGAGCGGAGATCTGAGAGAACCAGCCAAATGCGGCCCATATGGATGTTGCCTAAAGTTTCTAGCAATCCTCCTATGTCTGCCTCCCATGTACCTACTGCCACCTCCGAAGCTCCGGAGCCAATGCAGATAGGTTTACTCCATTCACCACTGCCACCCGAAGAAAAGCAGCGTCGATGCCAGAACAACCTCTGCCTCTACTGTGGGGAGGCTGGCCACTATGCAAACATGTGCCCAAATAAGACCTGTAAGTTTAACTCTCTGCCTCATGAACCTAGTGCACCACCTGTAACAAGATCTGCTCACAT
The DNA here is from genome assembly GCF_042186555.1 of Aquarana catesbeiana. Classification (NCBI taxonomy): domain Eukaryota; kingdom Metazoa; phylum Chordata; class Amphibia; order Anura; family Ranidae; genus Aquarana; species Aquarana catesbeiana. The sequence goes on from NC_133328.1 coordinate 285,234,780, forward strand.
TGCTGTCCCTGTTTCCTTGCAGCTTCCAGAGGGAACACTCCGGGTCCGGGCCATAATTGATTCCGGCGCCTGCAGCTGCTTCGTGGATCGTGCCTTTGCCCTGCAACATCACATTCCGTTAACACCCAAGCAACAACAACTCTCCATACGGCTAGCAATGGGTCAAATATTAAATCCGGGCCTGTTACTCATGAAACTCAACCACTGCTCGCCAACATACTACCCAACCATCAGGAATTACTATGCCTGGACGTCATCTCTTCACCATTATTTCCAATTATTCTGGGAATGCCGTGCCTGCAAGCCCATATTCCTCAAATCAATTGGGTCACGGGTGAAGTAGTCTTCCAGTCCATCTATTGTCTCCAGAACTGCCTTAAGGTCCTCCACCATATGACCCCAGTCATCGGCTGTTTAAAATCCGCATCAGAATCTCAAAAACTGGTCCCATCTGTGTACCATAGCTTCCTGGATGTGTTTGACAAACAGAAAGCGGACACTCTTCCTCCCCACTGGGTTTATGATTGCCCAATCGAACTTTTACCTGGGGCAGAAATTCCGTTTGGAAGGATCTTTCCTCTGTCGGAACCTGAACTTTTGGTCCTTAAGAAGTACATTGACGAAAACCTCAAAAAAGGTTTCATCCGACATTCCTCTTCTTCAGCCGGTGCTGGAATATTCTTCGTCGAGAAGAAAGATCATTCCCTCCGTCCATGTATGGACTACAGAGACTTAAATAAAATAACGGTTAAGAATCGCTATCCTCTCCCATTAATCCCAGAACTGTTTCAGAGACTTCACTCGGCACGGATATTCACAAAGCTGGATCTGCGGGGTGCCTATAATTTGATTAGAATCCGTGAGGGGGATGAGTGGAAGATGGCTTTCCGGACACACTTCGGCCACTTTGAGTACCTAGTTATGCCATTTGGACTCGCAGAACGTTCTGGTGATCAGTCTTCTCATCTTCTCCGCCAACCTCTGCCTGACCTTGACCACGAACCTGCCTGCTGTGTGGATACCTTGTTGCCAGCCAGCCAACCCTTGCCTGTCCTGACGCTGCATACCTACCTGCCTGGCTTCTACTAAACAGTTCTGGTGATCAGTCTTCTCATCTTCTCCAAGAGGATCCTGAATCTCCAAGTTCCAGCTTCCAGCTGCAGGCACCTGCACCCTTCCGTGCTCCAGCACTCCCTGTCCTTACTACCAGGGGTGTTGGGACCGGAACCGTGCGAGAGGCCTCCCTCAGCATTCAGACTCCACTGTAAGGTATGTGACAAGCAGATTCCTGTGATTTTAAGCTGTGTGACAGAGGCTTGAGGCTACTCTGTGTAGTGTGCTGTGAGGGGGCAGCCAACGCCATCTTGGATAACGGCCTGGACAAGGTTTCCTTTTTTAGAAATGGCTATATAATTAATTTTTTGGCCTTTAAGGACCATGATTTCAGTACTGAAGGGTCCTGTGATGTGAGGGACACATTGGAGTCTGAGGGAACAATCTGTTCCCCCAGACTCCACGCATGCGCCTCCTCAATGCTCAGATATCTCATTAAAAACGCATCCTCCCTTGATAAAGCCACATCTCTGCTGAAATTAACAAAAAAATACTCTTAGGAGATTGTTGTGATAACGCCATTTTAAGTACTTGAAATTGAATTTCTAAGCATAGAACAATAGGGCGTGCATATTCCTTGCCAGTAGGTTGAAAGCCCAGAGAACCAAAACAAGATTTCCTTAAATATATTACACCCAGTCACTAAACAGAAACTTGTGAATCTCCAAGCCACAGCGGACACCTTCGCTAAATATTACGAATTGTTATACAGATACCACAAATTTTATACAGATACCACTACACCACAGCAATCAGAAGCTAATATCCTATCTTTCCTAATGCGTCTCACCCTCCTATCCTTAACTGATTCCCAACTAGAACAACTCAATGCTCCATTCACTGTAATGGAGATAGCAAAAACTATTGACTCCCTTCCCCCTAGGTAAATCTCTGGGCCCTGATGGACTCACCAACAAGTATTTCAAAATATTTAAATATTCCCTCATACCCTATTTACAATCAGTATACAAAACATCAGCAATGGTTGCCCACTTTCCTTTGGAAATATTGGCAACTCATGCAGTTACCCTCTCAAAACCAGGAAAAGACCAAAAAACCCAGGCCAATTTTCACCTATTCAACTCCGATATCAAAATATAGGCAAAACTTCTAGCTAGACATCTCTTAGAAATCCCATGCACCCTAATAAAACCAGACCAATTGGGTTTCACCAAAGGTAGGCAGGCATCCGATACTACCAGACTAATAATTTATATTATCCATCACGCAGAAACTGGTCAGACACCTTCTCTTCTTCTCTCAATTTATGTGGAGAAGGCGTTTGACTGGGTCGAGTGGGGATACATGTCTGTAGTACTGTCCAAATTTGGGTTTAGGGGTACTATTTTGCCAGCAATTTTAGTTCTTTACTTAGCACTCTCCACGCATGTGTATATGTTCGGCCTTCTATCCAAGCCTTTCCAAATTTCTAATGGGACCTAACAAAGGTGCCCCCTTTCCCCCTCAATATTCAATCTCATGATTGAACCCCTGGCAGAAACAATTCAAACTCATCCTCATATTTCTGGATTTCGATGTAACCATAGGTCACACGTGATAAACCTTTTTTGCGGATGATGTCATTCTCATATTAACCAATACCCTTGTCTCAATTCCCTTTGCCCATAAAGCCTTGCAAGACTTCAGCTCCATATCTTATTACAAAATTGACTTTGCCAAATCCCTAATATTGTACCTAGATATACACATAGAGACTTGTAAACACCTGTCTAACTTACTACCTTATAAATTGGTGGAACATAGCATCCCTTACCTAAGCATCACTCTAACACCAACCGTGGCTAAACTATCGGAGGTCAACTATAACTTACAGTGTCTATTCTGCAGGTCTTACATTGCTTCTCTCAGGTAGAATTATCATGGGTTGGAAGACTTACGATGTTTAAAATGCAAATACTGCCAAAAATACTCTACATATTTCGCACTCTGCCAATACCGTTGACCCTTCCATATATTTTGATTTTGAAGTCCATATAACGGACTCAGGCCTTCCTGAATTTGAAGATTACTTTTACGCTTCACAATTAGCCCAACTCAGGCATTGGTTTAGAAACTTACCTGATGTGCTGTGGGTGGATATCGAGACTGTCCTCACTCGCACATGCAGCTTGCACCTTATTCTGCTAGTGGACACCTGGTAACCTTTACATTTGAACTCTCTCTCTCCACTTACATGGAATTATGTACTAGCTTGGAGAAAACTGATGCTCCAAGCAACCCAGAGACTTTGCACACACGCTGTTCGATACCCATTAGAAACCTTGGAACTCCTTATTCCTTGTATCTCTGTTAGACATTGGGTGGAGGCGGGCCTACAATGAGTAGACAACCTGTTCCATAACAACACCTTAAAACCCATGGAGGCCCTAGTGGTGGAATATGGTATTTCGAAATCCTCTGGTTTTACCATATACAAATATTGAGCTTATTGACCAAATATCCTCCCCCACGCTTAATCCTTCCTGAGGCAATATGGCAATTTCTCACACACAAAGGGATTTCCTTTTTTTACAACATACTTCAACACAAAATTAAGTTCTTAAAAAATTCTACTGTATGTTAAAATGGGAAATAGATCTCAATAACTCTTACTCTAGTACTCAATGGTCCATGGCAATACGCTGCATCTACTCTATGTCACATTGCCACTCACATTGGGCACAAACACAGAAAATAGTCACTCACTGGTACCTGACCCCATATCAACTAGTGAAATTTTCCTTGTCTCACCCCCCTTTGCTGGAGGGGATATGGACAGGTTGGAAACCTGACTCACATCATCTGGGCCTGTAAAAGCCTTACCAGCTTATCTCAGGCATAACTGGGCTTTTTACTAGTTCCGACCCTGCTCTGTTGATTCTACAATTGGGAATTGACCATGTTCCCCATGTAGAATGGTCATAATTCATATTCTCATTGCAGCAAAAATGGTTATCATGAGACCCCATTTGAAAAACCGGGCACCTTACCCTTTTGGAGTTATAGACCTGGCAAATGTTCACTACTTATACTAAAGAATGTTTTCATGTAAATCAGCCACCCATGCAACATTTGATAAACTATGAAAACCATGGGTGATTGTAGTTATTATGTCGAACCCCCCAGTTCGGTTTGTGCCAGAACTCTCGAGCATTGCAAAAGTTCAGACCCAAACCCTGAACCCTATTAACCACTTCAATACAGGGTACTTTCCCCCCTTCCTGCCCAGACCAATTTTCAGCTTTCAGCGCTGTCACACTTTATATGACAATTGCACTCTTTGGTGCTATTTGATCACCACTGGGGTTTTTATTTTTTGCACTACAAATAAAAAAAGACCGAAAATTAAAAAAAAAGTTTTTCTTTGTGAATAAGTAAGTTTTCTCCTTCACTGATGGGCACTGATGAGGCTGCACTGATGGGCACTGATGAGGTAGTAATGATTGGCACTGATGAGGCAGCACTGATGAGGTGGCACTGATGGGCACTGACAGGCGGCACTGATAAGCAGCACTGATGAGCACTGATAGGTGGCACTGATATGCAGCACTGATGGGCACTGACAGGTGGCACTGATGGGCACTGATAGGCAGCACTGATAGGTGGCACTGGGCACTGATAGGTGGCAGATGGGCACTGATAGGTGGCACTGATAGTGGGCACTGATAGGTGGCACTGATAGGCACTGATGGGCGGCACTGATAGATGACACTGTTAGGCAGAATTTATCAGGAGGCACTGACAGGCATCACTGATGGGCACTGAGTACCATCCCTATTGGGCATTGATGGGCATACCTGGTGGTCCTGGGTGGGCATCCCTGGTGATCCTGGGTGGGCATCCCTGGTGGCCCTGGGTTGGCATCTCTGGTGGTCTTGGCTGGGCATCCTCGGGGGGGCTGCACTGATAATCAATCAGCGCAAACCCCCCTGTCAGGAGAGCAGCTTATCAACTCTCCTCTACTCGTGTCTGTCAGTGTAAGTGGAGGAAGAGCTGATAAACGGCTCTTCCTATTTACACTGTGATCAGCTTTGATTGGACACAGCTGATCACATGGTAAAGAGCCCACGCTTTTTACCAAGATCGGAGATGTGCTGTGTCAGACTGACACACCACATCACCGATCGCCACGGGCCACAGGCCATGGGCGCATGCTGGCTTGTTATCCTGCTGCACATCATAAGATGCCCAGTCAGGATAACTGAACAACTTCCTGGACATCATTCTGCTATAGCACGGGCGGGAAGTGGTTAAAGTCTATAGGACCTGAACTTGAAAAAAATTAAAAAGAGCTAATTTTAAAGGCTTATATGCAAGTTATTGGCAAAAAAAGGGTATGGGGCCTGGGTATTGCCCTGGGGCACATGTCTCAATGCTAAAAATATTTCTAAAAAGATTGTTTTTACAGGAGCAGTGATTTTAATGATGTTTAAAGTGAAACAAAAAAATGAAAAATTCATATAAATATAGTGCCTGGGGGCCACCTTAGTCTGCCTGTAAAGTGGCACATCTGTATCGTGTATAGAACCTGCTGCAACAAAACTGACATTTATAAAGAAAAAATACATTTAAATTGCTGGCAATACAATACAATAACAAAGCTTTGCCCAATCAGGGCTTGGAATACACTGTGCAGTGTGCAGTGCATTGTGGGGTGCTCGGCGGGTAAACATCTCGCCAAACACCCCACAAGATCGGGCGTTTGTCGAATGGGCAAACAGGCAATGTTTGGGCCAATCTTTTACTCAGCTCGAACTGTTCATCCAACTCTAGATGCTTTATTTTCCTAATTGAATGTTATCTCTCAAAGCATAGTATTGCATTGTGTGCAGCTGCATGCCTTTTCCGGCTTGAAAGTTTGCTTGTATACACCTGAGTATCAACCACATGTTTTATGCTTTTGCTGGTTTCTTATTGTTTTGTGTATATGCACAAACTTTAATAAAAAGTATTGTTACAAAAAAATCATCAGGCACTGTGGGTCATCGTATCTGTGAGTCAACATCACTGGGTATGGCTTATTATTAATAGGAATGTGGATCTCCATTGCATGATGATGTAATTGCCATTGGCTTTATGGGACCTTTTTTTTAAATTTTATAATAAATTACTTTTTTCAACGTGTGGGTGTTTTTATTTATTATTTATATATTTTTGGAAAAAGTAACAAGAGGTATTATGTACCACTTATTCATTGACCTGGGAGTGCAGATATCTGGGGGTTCTCTTATTCTAATGGGGGCTTCCTTTATAAAAGGGTATTTTTAAAAAATCCCTTCCCTCTAAATAATTGGATAAGCACCCCTACTTACTCACACATCCTTTGGGATGACAGGGAGGGCAGCCAGGTTTGGCTTGATTTTTTTATTTGATAAATGGTGTGCTTGCCCTTTAAGAGATATCATGGTGAATGCCCCCTAAAATGCATAAAAGACCCTTATCAAGACATTCAGCCTGAATGGCCAGAAAAGGGGGACCAGCCAGTGCCTGGTCCCCACTCCTGAACCAGACCAGGGCACACTCCATCAAAATTGGAAGGGGCGGAAAAGCTTGCCCCTTGCAAAGCACCTTGTTCCCATTATACTGGGGATAAGGGTCTAATCCTTACATATAATAACCCAAATAGGATAAGATTTGTGAAAGGGAACTAATCAGAATCTGAAAACCCCCTTTTTGACAAACACAAGCCACAAAAAGCAAGACACGGTATGTCTTTTAGAAGTGGTGGTGCTACTGCCACTAAAAGACAGAACCCCAGCTGCTCTTTGTTAAAAAAGGACATTTTAAAAGGATTACGTTGTACTGCCCTGCATCTTCACATACAGGTGTAAGTCATCCCCAAGAAATGTTATTTAAAAGTTTATTGTGTTTTTAATGGTTTATTTTAAGCCACAATAAAAGACCCTCTTGCTACTGAATAATATTATTTAAAAAAAAATTTTGCATTGGTATACAGCATGTCCCCTGTGGCAGTGTGCAGGTACCCATGACATTTGTTAAACATTTGATTCTTTTTTCCTGGGTTCCCCAAACCACCTATGGATCAAACTTTGCTTGGTACACTCATCCCTAATATTTGCAAAAATTGGGGCAATTTAATTAACTAAACTGAAAACAAATACAATTTAAAGAGGTCATAGCTTAAGTTTTGTGGCAAAGATCCACAGCACAAGTAGACCCCTTTTTTGATATTTTAGTAACTAACTAATAGAAATTAGTGAGCATAAAAAAATGCCTTTACTGACAACTCTCACCCAGTCTGTTCTTGTTAACCAGTGTGCTGACACCACCATTTTCATTTGTTTACCTTTAACTGTTTATTGCTATTAAAAATATAATAAACATGACAGTGTACTGTGTTTCTTCCTAGAAGTACCTGGAATACAAAAACTGAGCTTCAAGGGTCATAACTCTGTGACCTGGGGTCACAGAGACCCCAAATTTGGGGGGTATGTAGTCTAAGTCCTACCCCACCACTCATACGACCTATGGTTCCAGAGATATGGGGCTCCTTGCGCAGCCTGTCAGAAGCTAAATACAGAGTAGTCACTTTAAATACAAGCTGACATACTCTATTTGCAGCAGACTATAAAGGAAAAAGGGGGGAAATATGCCTATTTTATAGGCCCCCCTTTCCTCATTTGATCTGAGGCAGTGACATGTTATTTAAATAGTTTTGAAATTAAGACAATTTCATAGGATAGCATGAATTATCCAATAACTTCTTATACAATTTCAAATTTAACTAAAGATAGGTCAGTTTAACCCACCAATAAATGTTTAAATACAGCAAAGCCCCCCTATAAATAGGGGCTATTATTTATGACAATTGTCAGTTGCCAGAAGAAACTGAAGAGGAAAGCTCTATACTCCTTTCAACTCTGCTACTGTTTCCATGGTTTCCAAGGGCTCGTCAGGCACTATACAGTCTCTGCTATCGCAACTTCTTGAAAAGGCAAATTCTGATGATGTACATTGGTTGGGGAACTGTCTTTCCCTACCTTCAACTTCGATGGCTAGTGAGTTTGTTGGCTCCGGTAACAGCGTCCCCTCCGTTTCTGTTCCTGCGCAGTGTCATCATGGTGGCGTTCTAATTCCGGAGATTGTCAAAAACATACCAGCTGACCCAGCGTATGCTAATTCAGTTCCGTCAGTCTCCATCTGCGAGACTGACAACGGAAGTCTGAGTAAGAGGACTACTTTACAGTGAGGTGTAAAAGGTGTGGGACTTTGGCTGAATTTATTTCTCCCCCCTCATCAGGTTCCACCTCGCCCCTCCACTGTTTCTTCTAGTGCTTATTCTAACACGCCTTATAAAAAAGGGATTTGTTTTGCTTATAATGATAGCCGTTGTAAATGGCTTAATTCCTGCAGGTATAAGCATGAATGTGCATTTTGCTCTGGTGCGCACCCAGTAGTAAAATGTTTTTGTAAATTATCAACACAGTCTGCACAACAACCTAGAGACTTTAATAGTAAAAGCCAGAACGCCGGTGAACATGGAAAACATACTGCCTTGGCTTCTGGTTTACCCAGACAAACAGAATGCAATGCTTTTAAGTAAAGGTTTTTTCACAAGGTTTTCGTCTTCCTAAGTGTAATGGATTTGGTTGTAAGTTGGTTCATAATTTGCCTTCTGTTTACTCGTTGGCATCTATAGTTAAAACAAAATTACTGAAACAAATTAATGAGGGGAGGATGGCGGGCTCACTTTTTTCAGATCCACCGTTAGCTAATTTGAGAATTTCTCCTTTAGAAATTATCCTTAAGAAGGAGCCCAATTTATATAGACTTATTCACCATTTGTCGTATCCTTATGGTGATTCATTGAATGATGAAATTGATGCTTCTTTGTCTTCTGTTACTTATGCATCTTTTGAATTTGCTATTTCGCACCTTCGTTCATTGGGTGAGGGTGCTTTGTTGGCGAAAGCGGATGTTAAGTCTGCTTTTAGGATTCTTCCTATACATCCTAATTCTTTTTGCTCCTTGGGTATCTATTTTGAAGGTGAATATTATATTGATAAATGCCTACCCATGGGGTGTTCTTTGGCATGTTATTATTACGAGGCGTTTTCAACATTTTTGGAATGGGTTGTAAAAACTATCTGTGGTTTGGATTGCATAATACATTATTTGGATAATTTTTTATTTTTAAGTAAATATGGTTCTGAGGATTGTAGTAATTTGTTGAATTCATTTTTTGGTATTTGTATGCATTTTAATGTTCCTTTAGCTGAAGAAAAAACTGTCGGCCCTGTTGCTTGTTTGGATTTTCTGGGAGTAACTATTGATTCATTGAATATGGAATTTAGACTTTCATTAGATAAATTGGAAAAAAATTCTCATTTATTGCTTACATTTATTAGATGTAAAAAAGGAGCGCCAAATTTCAACACAGGATGGATCTGTGGAAATTTACTAGGTAGGGCAATGCCATGTCCTAAATATTAATAGAGTTTAACAAAAAAGGAAATGGAAAAAATTGACTTTATAGGCACCAATCATAAAATAAATATAAATATTTTATTATACACATAGTACACAAAACAAAACCAAACATGTTAAAACATTGCAATCAAAGTGCAAAAGACTAGCTAGGTCTCTCTCGAGGGGGTCATAGACTCCAGAGAGGCCTACCCTTAAAACAGGGACATATCCCTCTAATTAGATATAAAGGACATCAAACTCAAAAAGCTCTACATGTTTCACAATTGAATGCTTCTTCAGGAATCATTTGAATGGTCTAAAGAGAAAAAGAGAGAGATAAAAAACACAAAAGCAAAAAGTACATACAGTTAATATTAAATTTGAACCTCTTGGTAGTACGTCTCAATCAATAGCGGGGAGTACCACAAAGGAACCAGCGGGTGGACTCTACATGAGACATGCAAAGGGTGACAATAGCTCACATGTGGGGACGTGCCTGGTAGGAAAACCATAAGAAGTGTGAAAAGACAAAGCGAACGGAAGCAGCAGAGAAACAAAAAAGGGTTGTAATCTCAACTACCAAGAATAGGGGGAAAAATAATGTGTGACACCCCACCAAGCGTAAAATGGGGTCAAGTAAAACAACTCACTCCATGCGGGGGGAAACTATTGATTCATTGAATATGGAATTTAAACTTCCGTTAGATAAATTGGAAAAAAAATTCTCATTTATTGCTTACATTTATTAGATGTAAAAAAGTACTACTACTAGAATTCTTCCGATAGGTAGAATTTTTTCTAGACATTTTAATTCCGTTATTTCTGGGTTGAAGATCTTATGTGCGATTGTCGGGAGACGTTAAAGAGGATATGTTGATTTGTGTACAATTTTGTGTCATTTTAATGGTAAAGCCATTTGTCAATTTGATTTTATTTCAAATGAAGCATTTTCTCTTTTCACTGATGCTGGATCTGTTGTTTTTTCCCCGCTGTTTGGCAGACTCACTGGTGTGCTTCTCCTTGGCCTAAAAAATGGATTGTGCAAGGTTTTTGCAAGAATGTTGTTTTGTTGGAATTATTTCCAATTGCTGCCTTAGAATTATGGGGTCGTGCTTTTCAGAACAGAGGGTTGCTTGTGAATACTGATAATAAAGGGGTGGTTTAAGCTATCAACTGCCTATCTTCCAAATCACCACAGGTAAACAAATTGTTATGATATTTTGTTTTTAAATGTCTATCTTTGAATGTATGGATTAAAGCTAAATGTATTCCTGGCAAATAAAATAGTTTAGCGGACTTGCTTTCTCAATTCCAGATGGAGCGTTTTTATCATCTGATGCCGGTAGTGGATCTGCAAGGTGTTACATGCCCCTGTCATTTATGGGATCTAATATAGTTTTCGAACATGTTAAACATTAATTAGCTAAGTCTACCTGGTTAAGTTATATTTCTTCATGGAAGATGTGGATGTCTTTTTTGCAAACTGATACTTTTGTACAATTTTCTTTTGGGTAAGTTTTTTTTTTCTTTTTTAGTTATCTGATGAATCGAAAATATTCTTGGTCTCATATCAAGAAAACATTGGCTGGTGTTTCAATTTAAAAAAAATCTGAAGCTAAATTCTTTGCCGCATTGCCTTAGCTTCTTTTCTGTCAAGCAGGCATTAAAAGGATATAGAAAATCTATGCTACACAGAGACAAAAGCTCTCCTATTAATATTGATATACTGTGTTCTGTTTCTGAAAAAGTATTTTTTTCTGTTTATGAAAATCTTCTTTTTAAATCTGTTTTTTCCTTGCTTTTCTTTGGAGCTTTTCAAATATCAGAGGTTGTCTCTGCTGCAAAAAGTAAGCTCTCTCTAATGAAAATTGAAAATGTGTTTATTTTATATAACCAATTAAGGATTTTTCTTCCTTATGGTAGGAGGGATAGTTATGGAACAGGACATTGGATTTATTTGAATCAGGCCCGGTTCACACTGCTGCGATACCAGACATCGCATGTGATTTGCAGCGCACTGCTGTTCACACCACATGCAATGTCTGTGCGATGCGATTTCAGCCATCAAGATAACATGGCTGATATGGCACCGCATTCAGTCCAAACATGCACAAGACCCTTTTTTCTGTTCGGACCAGAATTGGATTGCATGGCTGTTCACACCTGTGCGATCCGATTCATGTCCGAACTGTCAGTTTGCAGTGCAATATGCAAGCTGAACTGGGGGTGTTGTTAACAATGTATTGACACTCCCCAGCAGTTCGCATATGGCAGTGTGAACTGCCATGCGAGTCGGTGCGATGCAGGAACCCACAGTGGATTTGCAGGGTTCTCGCATTGCACCAATGTGAACCGGGCCTCAGTGTCCTTTGCGTGACATTTGTCCTATTGGACTTTTGAGACAATATTTTCTGGTACGTCCAGTTTTTAATAATAACTTGTTTGTCCCTGTTGATATTTCTCCATTAAATAGATACAAAAAAAAATGGTATACAAGAGAATTTTATTAAAAAATTGGGTAGGTGGAGATTTGATTCTTACCAGTTATATATACGTCCTGATTCTTTGGTTTAATTTATTACAGGTCAAGAGACTGTGGTTTGGATTCTTGGCCACTCCTTTATTGATTGGGCTCAGAACAGGGTGTCAGTGAGATTTTATTCTTCTAATTTGGGTCTTGATTCTTCTTTTAAAGTATACTGGAGTAGCTGGAGAGGTATGCGATGGAATGACTTGCAATCTGAGTTTTATAGATTGTTCAACTGTTGGCCTAAGCCTGTTATTTTACTTATTCATTTAGGAGGTAATAACATAGGTCAGATGAAGACTTTAGATTTAATTTTTGATATTCAACAGACTATTAATCTCATTAATTTGTTTTTTCTTGATTTAAAAGCTGTATTTTCAGAAATTATACCATGTCTCCGATGGCTTGATTCTTTCTATTTACGTCCCTTTGAGAAAATTTGAAATAGAGTGAATAGATCTATTAATAAGTTCCTATTGCATCCTTTGGGGTTTAGTTTTAGGCATTTAGAATTGGAGGGTGGTATTTGTGGTTTATACCATGGAGACGGTGTCCATTTATCTGATATTGGACTTGATATTTTAAACAATGATTTCCAGACATGCATAGAAAAATCCGCGGGCTGGGGTTAGGTGACAGTCAGTATGTTTATCATACTTCCTGTCGGTTGGGGTAAATTGTTTTTGTTTACTCAGAAGTGAGAATTTATTCAGCCTGAGCCGTAGTGGCTAGGTTGATTTTATTTATTTATATTTTAGGTTAATGTTATAATAAAGTTATTTATAAATATTTTAGAAATGTATTAAACCAATAAAAACAGCTGCGCCCGAAATATTTTATCCAAAAAAATATATTTACTTCAAAATTAAAATTGCTTGTCTGGACTGAATTTATTATACAAAACTTAAAAAATGTCTGCTGTCTTCTAGCCCATGTAAACAAAAAAGGGGGGAAATATGCCTATTTTATGGGCCCCTTTCCTCATGGGATCTGAGGCAGCGACATGTTATTTAAATAGTTTTGAAATTAAGACAATTTCATAGAATAGCATTAATTATCCAATAACATCTTATACAATTTAAAATTTTACTAAAGATAGGTCAGTTTACCCCCCAATGAATTAATAAATACAGCAAAGGTCCTCCTATAAATAGGGGCTATTATTTATGACAGTTGGCAGTTGCCAGAAGAAACTGAAGAGGACAGTTCCCCACCCCCCTCTCCCTTGTCACGGCTTTTTAATGTGGTGTACAATTCTTTCCTTGAGGTAAATTGTTTTTGTTTACTCAGAAGTGAGAATTTATTCAGCCTGAGCCGTAGTGGCTAGGTTGATTTTATTTATTTATTTATATTTTAAGTTAATGCTATAATAAAGTTATTTATAAATATTTTAGAAATGTATTAAACCAATAAAAACAGCCGTGGCCGAAATATTTTAACCAATAAAATATATTTATTTCAAAATTAAAATTGCTTGTCTGCACTGAATGTATTATATATAAACTTAAAAAACGTCTGCTGCCTTCTATCCCATGAGAGGTTGAGCTCCCAGTGCCCCTCACTTCTTGTCAGGGGCACTGAGCTCAATAAACAGCTTAAAGTCTTGGACCAATGGTAAAGTACCATTGGTCCCAGCTGTCCAATAAAAATACTTCAGTGCAGGCACGCCTCTCTCTCTGCAGTGTCATAGAAGGGGCATGTGTCTAAAAGACAAATGCTCCCTTCAAGCTCTCTTAACTACAAGGAAAAAACATGTGTTTATGGGTATAAGATTTACCCACAATCCCATGTTTTTCTCACACAGTTAAGAGGGAGAAACTGATTCTGTTGAAAAGGTACTGTTATATTCAAGCTAAATCATATATGTATATGCTATACTGTATGTTATAACATAATAAGTTATTATTTATCTATTTACTGTGAAATTACTGGTTGGAAGTTAGAACTTCAAACTTTAGTAATTTGTCCATTAAGCCACCTGCTTGAGTACAGATTTTGAAAACATAGTAAATTACCTTAAAAACAATATAACATAATTATTTGTATATTACTTACTTATGGTAATTAACCCCTTACCACCCAGGCCAATTCTGACACTTTTCTCCTACATGTAAAAATCATAATTTTTTTGCTAGAAAATTACTCAGAACCCCCAAACATTATATATATTGTTTTACCATAAACCATATGGAATAAAATGGTGTTTGTTGCAACTTTTTTTGTCACACGGTATTTGCGGAGCAATTTTTTAAAATGCATTTTTTGGGGGGTAAAAACTGTTTCATGAATAAAAAAACAAAAAAACACTAATGTTAGCCCGATTTTTTGTATAATGTGAAAGATGATGTTACACCGAGTAAATAGATACCTAACATGTCACACTTTAAAATTGCGCACACTTGCGGAATGGTGCCAAGCTTCAGTACTTCTAAATCTCCATGGGTGACGCGTTAAAATTTTTTAAAGGTTACATGTTTAGAGTTACAGAGGGGGTCTAGTGCTAGAATTATTGCTCTCGCTCTAATGATCATGGCATATGTAACCTGTGTGTATCTGGCTCTGATACTAGCCAGTGCCTCACCAGCCACTGGCCTCACCACACGTCCCTGTTGTAACTCCATGCCACCTCACTATGGCATGGTTTCCTGTGTGCTTTAAGACCTCATGTACATTGGACATTATATTAACTTTATAAAAACGCCAGTAGCTTTGCAGTGGGTTTTTCAAAGTTTTTCAACATTTTTGCAATAGTGGGTTTTAGCGGTTTTTAGCGGTTTTTAGAGGTTTTTTAAGCATTTTTTGTTTTTTGTTTTTTGATGGTTAAAAAACATTAAAAAATGCTGGTGAGCCCTGTTTTTGAGTGTTTATCTGCGTTTTTAGGCATTTTTGGACATTAGAACATTTTTACAGCTGAAAAACACTTCTCAGAACCCACTAGTTTTGGGTTTTTTTACAACCAAAAAACGCCCCAGCCAAAAATAGTTGATAACAGCCTATGTGTGCATGAAAACAGAGGATAACATTATGGAGAGTTTATTGACTGTAGAAAAAAAACATTTAAAGCCAAAAACAGCAGCTGTAAAAACATCCAAAAATGTCCTGTGTGCATAAGGCCTAAAATACAGGATGATGTAAGTTATGCACATAGGACACCCAAAAAATGTTCTCCACTTTTCAAATGACCATTGCTTCTCTGAAAAGCACTGGCCTCTTGTCTACCACAAGTGCACCAGTGTATGATACATTCATTTGCAGGGTTTATTTGCTACTTACCAGCTTCCTGTAACATTTTATGGTTAAAGATAGCAGGTTTCCATTGCCCATGAATTATTATTTTAGTTGTACTTGAAGACTGTACTTTTTGCACCACCTTCCACACTTTTGTGTGGAATAGTCTATGAGCACCAGGATGAAATTTTTAGGCGAAGAGCCCATTTATTTTCTTTTGGCAATTGAACTATCAATATAAATAATAGCACAATCATTATAAATAGTGCAATATCATAGGTATATGTCAAATGTAAATATATTTGTTAAAATTGCAGACAAAGATGACTCAGGTTGTGTTATGACCTGTAAGTTTGAATAAGTCCCATCCTCCAAATTATTTTTCAATAAAATGTAATAATTAAACTGTAAGAGATCAATGCAACTGATAGTAGCCGACCCCAAAAACTAAAGTATTACTTTTTTGCAAATGATGTACCTTCCATCTTCCCTGGACACCCTCTTAGCAAATAGCTTGGGGTGTCTACTTTCTGAAAAGGGGTCATTTGGGGAAGTTTTGTGCTATTTTGGCATTTCAGGGCCTCTGAAATTGTGATAGGTAGTGAGGAAGTGAAATGAGCAATTTACACCTTGAGAAAGCCTGAAGGCAGTGATTGGTTTTCAGGCTCCTGTATGCAGCTAGACTGCCAAAAAGTCTCTCACATGTGGTACGCAGGAGAAGCAGCAGCATGTATTGGGGTGTCATTCCACATATACCCATGGCATGTGTGAGCAATATATCATTTCAATGACAACTTTGTGTAAAAAATTTAATTTTCTAGAAACTTGCTGTAAAACATAAAATATTCTATGGACTCAACATGCCTCTCAGCCAATATTTAGAATTACTGCCCTTGATCTGTCATTCATGGTGATACTTCACATGCATGGTGCAATTGCTGTTTACATACAACACAAAACCAATGGTTGCGTTTGCCTTTGTGCGAAACCACAGGGGGGTCAGGGGCGCTTGAATTTTTTTTTTTGCTTTTTTATTTTTTTATTACACTGTCCCTTTAATTTTTTTGCATCACTTTTAATGTTATCATAGAGAATGTAAATATCCAAGAAATATAAAAATATACATGCAATAGGTAGTGACAGGTACTCTTTTTTGAAAAATATGGGATCTATTAGATTCTAGATCTCTCCTCTGCCCTTAAAGCATCTGGCCACACCAAGATCGTTGTAATAAGATGCTTTCCCAATTTTAAAATTGCACAGTTTATATCCGGCGAAACCAAAGTGATGAAATGTTTGTAGCTCCGGGTTTCTTAAACCATTTCTTAGACCATTAGACCACCTTAGATCATAGAGCTGCTTGGAGCCATTCTGGTCTCCAAGCAGCTCTATGGTTAGCTGGCAGAACCACCAGCTACATTCTCAGGAGAGCCAGAGAAAACCGTGGAAGGTGGCGGGAGGGGGGACCTCCCTTTCCACTGCTTGTAAAAGCAGTCTAGTGGCTAATGAGCTGCTAGAATTGCTTTTACATTAAAAAGCCAAATGTTGGGGCGTGGTCTGGAGCCGCATGGAATAAGACGTGCAGAGTGAGAGCTCCGCTCGAGCAATATCCTAAAACCTGATCCTGGGGGTTGTTTTCCCTGTTTACAGCCACACGAACACCACAAACTGCCCGCCAAACTCAGCAGCAACATGTCCCCACCGGGAAAAAAGCAAGTGCCATCGCTAAACTCGGTAAATACTGTAATGAGGAGCGGGAACCCGTAGACGAAGATGGCGTCTCTCCGCACCAGGGGGAGGATGAGCAGGCCTCTGGAGACACAGCCCGGGTGCTGGAGGCTATTGCTATATGCCAATCCACGCTCACCCCCAGGATTGAGGAGGTAAAGGTGGACATTTCCCTGATTAGACAGGACATCCACAGGCTCCGGGAACGCGTTTCCGAGACCGAGCGCCGCGACGGTCAGGTGGAGGACGGCATCCACCCACTCCAAGTTACCACAGAGCAGCTCCAATATCAACTTAATGTGGTTCTCTCCAAGCAGGATGACATGGAGAACCGCCTCCGCAGGTGTAACCTGTGATTCGTGGGGCTCCCTGAAAGATCTGAGGGTGCAGACCCCCCAACATTCCTCGAGAACCTACTCACCAAAACGTTAGTCAGAGAGGCATTCTCCTCAACATTCGTGGTGGAGCGCGCTCCCCGCCTGTCAGCAAAACCTTCTCCTAATGGCACCCCACCACGCACTTTCATTGCCAAGTTCCTGAATTATAGGGACCGGGACACCATCCTCCGACTCACCCGGGAGCGCGGCAACATACCCCTTGGCAACGTAACAGTTGCAGTCTACCCGGACTTCTCAGCCGAAGTACAAAAGAAAAGAGCAAGATTCACTGAGGCTAAATGACAGCTGCGGATTCAACACCTACCGTACGCGATGCTCTTCCCCGCCAGGCTTCGGGTAGTGAGTGACGGCAAAGCGCAATTTTTTGAAGACCCGCAAACCATCATCTCCTGACTGGAACGACGAGGCGCGGCTGACCCGACTGGTTCGTAGATCCTCATCTACCACACGCAGCCATCTCATTCCACGGAACGCTGAGGTGCCTTAGGGCATAATTCTCCTACACACTGCTATGTAACCGTGAGTTGAAAGTCACTTGCTTGCTTTGTCCCCTCTATGCCCCTTCTCCCCCTCACCCCCTTGGACACATGCTCATGCTCCCATCCTCTCCCAACCTATGAAAAATGCAGCAAA
This sequence comes from Aquarana catesbeiana, assembly GCF_042186555.1. NCBI lineage: Eukaryota > Metazoa > Chordata > Amphibia > Anura > Ranidae > Aquarana > Aquarana catesbeiana. The sequence goes on from NC_133328.1 coordinate 285,252,837, forward strand.
CCCCCGCCATTACGCTTTAATTGTGAGTCTCGAGCGGCTCACCTGCATGTTCACCCCCCTGATCTGGACATACATCTGCACCGTTGTGCGATTTCCAGTTTGTTCGCCCTGAGGACCCAACTGGTCACCCCAGGAACTTGGCATACATGCCACCCCTGAACTCCAAACATTTAAAGCTGTTTCCCTGGCCAGCACCTGCCCCTACCATTGTAGATGGCAGGTGTGAGTTTGATCTGCCCCGCTGGTCCAGTGTGTTTGCAGAACGTTTATTTTTTGTGCTTTTTTATAACTTTTCTTTTTTCATTTTTTACACTGCTCTGACGTGCCTCATGGACTACCACATTTTTATTTTTATTTTTACAACATGTATTACCGTCTATTTATGTTTTTTCTCCATGCAATGTTTTATGTATGTGCTGATATTCAATGTCATGGGATGTTCCCTTAGGATCCGATTGCTTACCCCCATTTGCCATCTCACCTTATGGCCCCCCTTAAAATCGTAACATGGAATGTCCAAGGACTTGGTGATAAGGCCAAGCGGGTGGCAAATCTGTCACACCTCAAAAATCACAAAGCAGATATTTCGATCCTCCTAGAAACTCATCTAGCGGGTCAGAAACAAATGTGCCTCAAAAAACCATGGGTGGGCTGGATGTACCAAGCCCCTTATACCTCGAACTCCCGAGGGGTAGCAATCCTCATAGCCAAATTAACTCAATTCCAGCTTCACTCACTGCAGTCGGATCCTCAGGGCCGCACTCTATTTTTGCATGCAACTGTACAAGGCATAGCGATACTTCTCCTAGCCTTTTACATACCCCCATTCCAATTTACCCTGCTGCAGCGTGGGGTAGCCTTCATGGCTCAACACCCCTCCGTGCCTGCCATATGGGCGGGAGATTTTAATATCTCTCAGCTCTCTCACTTCTTTTATATAAACCATGAAGACAAAGAGAGATATTCCACCCTAATCTGTTCTCAAATCCCCGGCCCAATATCCCATCCCTTTCAGACTCTGTTCTGTGGCTCTCGCGGCCTGCCCCGCACCATAGATAGGCATCACATGCTCTTCCACCATCGGAAAATATGGCAACAGGCTTTGCGCCTCAGCAGGGCACCTGATCCTCATTCACACACACCCTTGTGGAACAATCCGCAACTGCCAGAGATGGCATCCATCCCTGACAATGCCCTGTGGATCGATAAGGGAATAATATATTTAACACAAGTAATACCCAATGGCGTGGTCAAACCTTTCCAAACCCTGAAAGAGAACTTCGCCCTACCTAATCATATGTTTTTCCGATACATACAGCTCCGCCATGCCCTTAACACCCAATTTAGGGACTCCATCCCAATCCTTGAAATTATGTTACTAGTGGACATAATCTCCGGGATAGACTCTAAAAAACTTATTTTACAGATATACAACTATCTCCTATTACCCACAGCACAAACCACAGCTTCCCTACTCAAAACCCAATGGGAGTCTGACCTGGGCACAGTATCTGGTGAGGACTGGGAGGAGGCACTTGTCATCTCCAAGACCGTATCTCCTAAATTCTCGGACCGCCTTACCCACCTTTATATCCTACACAGATCATACCTTACACCCCACCGTATTTCCAAATACAACCGTAGACACAACCCTAATTGCCCCAGATGCGGGCACCCTACCAGCTCCTTCTACCACCTGCTATGGACCTGCCCCCCTATACAAGAATACTGGACCCAAGTGGTCCAATTCCTCCATGACCGCATGGGCTCCCCTTTGACTGTGTGCCCTAGACAGTGTATATTGGGACTCCTCTCGTTACCTGAAAGCGAAAAATATTCTTACAAGAAACTTTGTTTCTGACCAGGTTACAAATCGCTAAACTATGGTTGAGAGAATCCCCCCCCACGCTGCAACAATGGATGCGAGCTGTCAACAGCACTCTCCCCTACAAAAAAAGCACTTTACACCCACAGGGGATGCCCAACCAAATATCACAAAGTTTGGGACAGATGGACTACAGACTCCTCCACTTGCAACGTCACAGAGTAAAGAAGCACCCCCACGTTTAACCCCCCATGTCTTTGTGTGATCATTATGGTATATTCACCAAGTCGCTATAAGTATGGCATTTTTATCAGCCTCTTGCATGTTAGACAACTCCTGTACCCCGTCATGAAGCACTGTCACTGTGATTATTCTGCATGTAGTGCCTGTTGCACTTTATTGTTGTTCAAGAAAGACATTTTCTATAATCTTTTCTAAGCTTTTTCACATCCATCTGTTAATGCATCTAAAATGCTCAATAAACAATATCTTGATTAAAAATAAAAAAAAAAGCCAAACGTTGGTTGAAAAAAAAAATGATACCAAGATGATGGCTAAACCTGCAGGCATCATTCTGATATAACCACTCAAATTCCAGCGACATACCAGTATGTTGTTAAATGTGAAGTACTAATGCACCACTAAACGTGATAAAGTGCTTAAAATACAAGAGATATATATAAAGCAGCTGACTTCTAAAGTGTTGCCATCACCAAAAATATATGTGATTTGTAGTGAAGCAGCGCTAAAGAACTCTACATCAATACTAAAATGTAGTGCTAATACTATTCAAGGATACCTCTAAACCAATCCTAAGGTATAAAGTGCTAATAATAAAGTGTTGATAACAATCTCACTTCCCAATGTGCAAAATAGTGCAATAGCAATGACATAAAAAATTTAATAAAAAAAAAAAATCAACAGGGATGAGTAATCCAAAATGTATCCAAAATAACTACAGGTACTAAGCAATAGTCTCGTTGTGCATCCAATGGATGTATACCACCACTTTGGATAGGCTGGAGATACAGGGACAGACCGGTAACAGCCTCTTTCACTTTCTCTTGGAGCAGGGCGGATATGATGGATCTCAGATTATAGAGATCATGTGTGCCTGGTGCATTAGCCTGCCGGCAGCGCTGGTTCCCACTCACACTCCGATGGAAGGAAACCTATCCAAAGGAAGGTTTAAAGTGGAGTGGTGTAAACCCAGGAAAAAATCCAAAGCGGATTTTGACTTGCTGTAAAAAGAGGTCAAACACCTACGTTCGGCTGTTTGCATCCAAGTAGCCTTAGTGCTAATCAAGACACCTGAGTTCCAGCATCCGAGTTCCAGCGTCTGCACTTAGCCGTGACCGTGAGAAGCCCCGTTGGTTGTCTCCAAAGCGCGTTTGACTCCTGTCATGGGAGTCACCTCCATCTGGTGAGTAGGCTGTGTGGTTGGTAATGGTGATTGAATACTATTTGATGCTCTGCTGAACCTAATGAAGATCTGCCCAGAAGCTTAATTTTCCAGAAGTTCTGTTTACATGATTGATTTTTATCAGTTTGGAATATTTGTGTACATATTAATATTTTGGACACTAATTTGGACTTTACATTTATCTTTATCTTTCATTTTTTTCACTTTATATATTTTTTTCACTTTATATTTTGATCATTTCAGCAATTTATTTGCATTTTTCACTATGATGATTTAATGTTTCACTTAGTAAGCACTTATTATCACTGGTATTATTTCACTATTTCATTGTTTTCATAATAAAGTGATTTTACACTTGCACATTTAAAGGAGCGCGGTTTATAATTAACTTGTTAATTCACTTTTGCTTTTTCACCATTTTCTAACGTGCTGCTCCCTAAGTAACTTATCCATATGCGCGAGTAGGTAGTTACTACCATTTTTTTGAATAAGAAAAAGAGCCGTGTGCAAATAAGGTAAGTGGCTCCAGGTGTGATGGTATATGGATGTATATTAAAGTAACCCTTCCCAATACTCACTTAATTCTAACAGATATTTATGGCAGACTTGTTCTTGGCCTTTCAGGTCTAAAAAAGGACAGAAAGGAAAAAGGGGAAGAGTAAACACGGTTCTCCAATTAGGTTCAGTGCCAGCAACAAAAGGTACAAGTATAAAAATACAGTAATGTAAGTAGTACAGCAAGGAGCATGGATTTACCTTAAAGCTGTTGCTGGTATAATGAAACAAAGTCTGCTGCTGATAAAAAGTAAAACTCTGCTGCTGATAGAAAGTATTGTGCCAGACTTGTTCTGCTACTATTCCCTGAGAGGGGAGAAAAATAGAAAGATGCTATAGTGAGGGAGGGGATATACCTCTAACCAGCTGGACCTTGCACAGCTCGGTACATACATGACCCACCTAGATAGTGAAATTTCCAAGAATATCCTGGATAAGACCAGAGGAGTGGGGGATGTCCGTCTCCCTCGAGGCACCTAGGGTAATGGCAGCGTCGCCTCTATTTTGTATGCCCCGACCGGGATCATGCATCAGAACAATGTCTGACGTCACCCGGTCCGGACACTAGCGCACCACGCATGCGCTGAGTCAGCGCAGGCACACTGGTGAACCCCCGGCCAAAGCCGGTCCCAGTGCCCACCAACAATGACACACTGCAGTGCAATTGGGGAACAACAGAACGTGTCCCTGGGGTGCCGCAGGCTGACACAGTCAGTTTTGTCTATGGAGGCAGGAGCCCCCACTCTGCAAAGCCCTGGCCGTGTTCCTGGTGGCTCGGGTGGCTGCACACACTGACTATGCTGCGCGGAGACCTCTAGGAGCAGGCCCCCAGTGGTGAAGGCAGGCATTGCAGCCAGGATTCCATGGTCAGCAAGTGTACATAAAAATTACAATCAGAACCCTGATTGCATATATCCAGGCCTGAAAACATCCAGATCCCTCCATGGGGGCACCATTGGGTGACATCCCTGGAGGGATAGCCAGATGCCAGGCCAAGATAATTGATCCATACAACATAAAAAATATACAATAACATATACAACATAAAAACACATAAACCATTGAGGGTGGCATTGAACTTCCATTTGGCCTCCTAGGCCTACTAATCAAGTAGTACCCAATAAATATGGATCCACGGCCCACATTATGTTAGCATGCCAAATAAATAGAGGTTATATGCAAAAGACATATGACAGGGTACCAGTAGTGAAAGCATCACCGGTCTCCATAAAAGAAATGGTCTATATGATAAAACCTCATTAATGCCAGGTGATTTGTTAACTTCCAGATGTTCGACCCATAAAGTCTTCTTCTGGAGAATTAGTTTGTGCCAGTGACTGCCATGTGGGTACTGGGATATCATTCTAGTACTAGAAATCGCACAAGGGCAGTGTTAAATGTGTGATATAGACCCAGGTGTTGGCTAACATGGGTAATCATTTTAGCATATTGTGAATAATATATGTGGTCGTAGATCTGTTGTTTGAACATGCAGATTGTTTTCCCTACATAAAATGCTCCGCACTGGCAGAGCATCAAATATACCACTCCTCATGTATCGCAGACTGCATGAAAGCATGGGGAAAATATTTCTCTGTTGAGTAAGCAAAAGCGTGTACCCGTCCATACCCATGGGCAATTTGTGCATTGTCCACAAATCGAGATCTCTCTACTTGTTGACATAGCATTGCCATTGGGTATATATTGGCTGGTTGTAGTTTTGCTCTGTATTGATGTAATCTTATGGAACACTATCTCCGGGGTTTCGCTCACATTTTTTTTGAGAATGGGGACCTCACTCAGAAAGTGCCAATGTTTTTGCATACAGGTTCGCAGCTGGTGATGCTGTGTGGAGTACTTGGTAATGAACTTAGTGGTGTGTTGCTTGATATTTGAATTTGGGTTGGGATATTGCAGGGAATTTCTATTGCAATTGAATGCTTTATTATATGCCTTGCTAAGCAGGCTTTTGCTGTAGCCCCGCTGACGAAGGCGCATGCGTAATTCTGCTGCTTGAAACTTGAAGTCATGTTCGTGAGTGCAATTACATCGAAGGTGGATATACTGGGCATAAGGTATGCTATAAACAAGGGAGGAGGGATGTCCACTTTGCACATGCAATATAGTATTCCCTGCAGTACTTTTCTGGAACAATTAAGTAGCGAGCCCATTCTGTGTGTCCTTTTAGATCATCAGATCCAAGAAGGAGATGGTTTCCATATGCCAGTTCATTGTAAATCTAAAAACCTATTGGTATTAAGTTAATGCATAAATTTGTCCAGCTGTTCTACCGTACCTATCCATATGAGCAAAATATCATCTATGTACCTGAACTAGCACAGAGTCTGGTCCAGGTAATGACTAAGTGCATCACTGGAGAAGATCTCGTGCTTCCACTCCCCCGGGTACAGATGGGCATACGCCAGGGCATAACATCTGCCCATGGCGACGCCCTGCACCTGGAGGTAGTGGGAGACAAGAAATTTAAACCAGCTGCGCCTGAGGATGAATGACAGCAGTTGGATAACAAAGGCATAAAAATCTCACTGTCTGTGGTCCTGTTCCATAAGGAAAGTCTTAATGGGCTGTAAGCCCAATTCATGTGGTATACTAGAATTCATCGCTTCTACGTCAATGGTGACTAATAGTGCTTCGGGCAGAATGGTAAGACCGTCCGGATGTTTAAGTAGGTCCAATGTGTCCCTAATGTAGGAGGGGAGTCTGCTGACATGGGGCATGAGGAAAAAGTCCAAAAACGTACTGGCATTTTCTGTAATGGATGGTCCCGACACTATTGGTCTTCCTGATAGCATAAGAAATAGGTTCTCTCTGAAAGGGTATATTAAGAAATTCATGTGTTTTTTGATCGATTAGGGTGTCCATGTAGGCAGTATAGATAAGTTGTTTATTAACCCACTCAAATTGGGCAACAGTTTCCACTGGAATAGGCCGATACCATTCACCATTATTCAAAATGTTATAGTATATTGTTTCATACTGTTCTTGGGTCATTAGCACTATGTTACCGCTACGGATGAGCCGAACACCCCCCCTGGTTCGGTTCGCACCAGAACTTGTGAACAGTCAAAAAATTCGGACAAACACTGTTAAAGTCTATGGGACACAAACATGAAAAATCAAAGGTGCTAATTTTAAAAGCTTTTATGCAAGTTATTGCCATAAAAAGTGTTTGGGGACCTGGGTCCTGCCCCAGGGGACATGTATCAATGCAAAAAAAAGTTTTAAAAACTGCTGTTTTTTTGGGAGCAGTGATTTGCCATGGTCAGTGAGATCAGATGCAAGCCCTAATTTTCTCATGCGTTAGAAGCAATTTGCTTTTTTGGGGTGCCCTCTGGGTGGGGGTACCAGGAAGGACATCCAGAAAATGCCTCTCATGCAGCTAGGTCACTGCATCTGGAATGGGAAATTGGGCCACAGCACCTTCTGGATGCAAAAGGACTGTGGAGATCTCTTCCTGGAATTTTAGGAAGGATCCACTTCTTCCTGATGCTTTGTATAGTACATAAGCGTTGAACGGAGCCAATTGGAATCAATATACAGACACTTTTTTGTACCAGCATCTGGCCTTACAGACAACTAAGTATGGCCCCATCATCTAGCCATTGAAGTCAACCCCCCCATTTTAAGGTTGTAGCCGTGGACACAGAGGGGCTTCTCAACAACACCAGTCGCTATTGCAGTTTGGACTGTCCTATCTGCATGAATGGAAGACAGAACAAAATTGTTCCATTTGTCCTTCCACCTCACTGCAAGCAAGTACATCACATCTCAAGCAGGCTCTCTCCCCCGTCTAATTTGGGAATTCACAAGCCATTGGGGGAAGCTCCAGAAAATAGATTGCACTGTGCCACATGTGCCAATTCCTAAATCAAAGAGGTGTTTAAAAAGTGGCATGCTTGTGTAATAATTGTCCACATACAAGTGGTACCCCTTTCAGAATAAGGGTGACACCAAGTCCCAAACAATCTTGCCACTTTTCCCTTTGCAGTCTGGGCAGTCAGGGAGCTCCATGCTACTATCTTTTCCCTCATAAATCCAGAAACTATATGTATAGCCTGTTGCCATGTCACAGGGTTTTTACATTTTTACCCCATATCTGGCACGCTTGTTTGGCAGAAACTGTTTGAAAATAAGGTGGCAAGAAAACATAATCAGAGACCCATCTACGCAGACTGCTTGTTGGGGAGTATACAAGGCTGCAAATTTTAGGTTCAAGTGATTTTCGAGGGGCCGAATTTTGTGGAGCTGATCATATCCAGGGTGACCCCAAGGACAACAGAGTTCATTGTTGCGAAAGTGAATGAACCGCAATATTTGCTTGTGTCTAATCCTGGCCATGGCAGCAGTGAACACAGGCATATGATAAATTGGGTCAGTGGACCAATATGACCGCTATTTGTTCTTTTTAGTAATGCCCATGTTGAGGGATAGGCTCAAAAAAGCTTTACATTCGGAAACCATGATAGGTTTCAATGCAAATTTTCTGGCAAGGGTCAAATATAGGTTTTCGGTGATAAATTGATTGGCATATAAATTGCTTTGGTCCACAATAGATCTGTACAGCTCTTCTGTGAAAAACAACTAAAAAAACCAAGGGGCGTTAAATCTACTGTTTCCACCTGAATTCCAAGTTGGCCAGTGAATGGGGGAAGTATGAGCGCTGCAGAATCTGTGGGCTGCCAATCAGGATTGCAAGCGCATCAGGAAGGGCACTATGGGCTCTTTGAATTTTTGGTGGCTGCGGGACACTACTTGTGCTAGTCACCGCACCAGCTTGAACTGCACTTAAGGGACTCGCCACGTCACCAAGTGTTACTGCAGTGCTGGTTTGTCTATGACAAGGATGTACTAGGCTGCTGCTGCTCACCAGTTCACCAGAAGGTAGAGCGGTACTAGTACCGGCACTCTGCTGCATACGAGAATCATGTGATTAAAGCACCTCAGCAACAGGGCAATGGGGTCGGGTATGCTTTACCTTAGCAGGAACCCCTATTCTGTCATCAGAGCTATCTGCTCAGAGCTGCTGCTCTCTACAGGTTTGAATACTGAGCCTGATTCTGACAGAACTCCCCATTGCTCATCTCCAAAGGAAAAAAGTAATTTAAAACTGCTTGCGGCTGTAATGAATTGTCGGGTCTCGGCAATATAGATAAAACTCATTGAAAAAAATGGCATGGGTTCCCCCCCAGTCCATTACCAGGCCCTTTGAGGACAAGAGGACCCCAGATCATGCCCCCCTATGTGAATTGGTAATGGGTACATTGTACCCCTCCCATTTCACAAAAAAAGTGTCAAAAATAGTAAAAAAGACAGGACGACACAAGTCCTTTATGAAAAAATAAAAATGTCTCGCAATTTAAATCCATCTCACACTGACCGATGAGCCAAAAAAAGAAAAAAAAAGCCGCAACGGCTCCACCTCCATGGGAGGCTCCCGCCGAGTGACACTTCTTGATGACAGCTGTTATATAGCTCAGGGGCGGGGCCACTCGGTGATGTAATGGGCAACCCCACCTTCATCTGATGTTATGTGATGTCAGGGGGGAGGGGTCACCCGTTTAGGTCACTGGGTGGCCCCAACCTCAGCTATATAACAGCTGTCACCGAGAAGAAGCAGGAGCCTTCCATGGAGGTGGAGCTGTTGTGGCTTTTTTTTTCTTTTTTTGGTCAGGCAGCATGAGATGGATCTATATCGTGGGACATTTTTATTTTTTTATTTTTTTAATAAAGGACTTGCCCCAAAGTGTCTCCTGTCTTTTTTACAATTTTTCACCCTTTTTTTGTGAAATGGTAGGGATACAATGTACCCGTCACCAATTCACATGGGGGAGGTTGGGATCTGGGGGTCCCCTTGTTAAAGGGGGCTTCCAGATTCTGATAAGCCCCCTACCCACAGACCCCCACAACCACCAGGCAAGTGTTGTGGGAATGAGGTCCTTGTCCCCATCAACATGGGGACAAGATGCTATGGGGGGCTACACCCTCCCCAAGTTGAGGGCATGTGGCTTTGTACGGTTCAGGAGGGGGGTGCTCTCTCGCCCCCCTTTTTTCCTGTGGCCTGCCAGGTTGCGTGCTCAGATAAGGCTCTGGTATGGATTTTGGGGGGACTCTTACACCATTTTTTAAAACATTTTGGCGCAGGGTTCCCCTTAAAATCAGGTCTGGAATGGATTTGGGGGGACCCCTGCACCTTTTTTTAAAAAAATTTGGTTTGGGGTTCCCCTTAATATTCATACCAGATCCAAAGGGAGGGAACCCATGCCATTTTTTTAATGAGTTTTATCTATATTGCTGAGACCTGACAATTCATTACAGCCGCAATCAGTTTTAAATGACTTTTTTTTCCTTTAGAAATGTCATTTTGCTGTGGTACTGTTCTAAACACGGGAAAAGTGCGCCAATTTACAGGCATACTAAAGACACCCCCCAGACATGATATTTAAAAGAATATTTCATTATTATTGTTTCACTTTACGCGTTATTAAAATCACTGCTCCCGAAAAAATGTCAGTTTTTAAAAAATTTTTTTTGCATTGATACATGTCCCCTGGGGCAGGACCCAGGTCCTCAAACACTTTTTTTTATAGCAATAACTTGCATATAAGCCTTTAAAATTAGCACTTTTGATTTTTCATGTTCGTGTTCCATAGACTTTAACGGTGTTCATCCAAATTTTTAGCCTGTTCACAAGTTCTGTACACTGTACTAATGACACTGTGACAGGGCAGTGAAAGGGTTAACTGGGGTGATCAGGGGGTTAAAACTTTATTAGGAAATATATGGCGGGTACTTTGACCCTATCTGGGACTGCTGCTAAGTGCCGCTAATGCTATCTAACCTCACCCGTGACACCTATACAGTGATCAGTAAAAAATCTGTACACTGTAGCTAATGACACTGACAGGGAGTGAAAGGGTTAACTGGGGGAGTGAACAGGGGGTTAAATGTGTCTAACTGTGTGTTCTAGTGTCAGTGTAGTGCTAGTACTCACTGTCTGATGTTAACTTCTCGCACGCTGGAACCGAAAATGGCTCCAGGAGAGAAGAATACATCATTTCCTGTGCCTGTCTTTACATTACAACAGCACAGGATGTTCTGCCGTTCATCAGAACTGATCAGCAGGTCCGGGCCATAATTCATTGGCCTAGACCTGTAGATTGACCTGTTCTGAAACGAGTCCGATCACCGAAGGCATGGCGGGCATGCGGGCAACTACCTGCGGGCGAGAATCACATACAGGTACATGATTTCATGCAGCCAGGCTGCCCTGCTATGGTAAATGTACGTGGGGCAGTCCAGAATGGGTTAATGTTACATTTAAGCATAATAATTGGTAACATCTACTGGTAATATTTTATAGGGAATAGAATAAACAGTTAACCTCCATGAAACAACTGCTCTTTTAATTAGTATCAAAAGAGGTTATTTTCCTCTGCATTTTAAATCTGCAAGTAATCTATGTTGTTCCCTCCTACTGTTATGCCACGTACACACGACTGGACTTTCCATCAGAGTAGACTCTGACGGTCTTTCCGACGGAGTTCTGATGGAGTTCTGCTGAAACGGACTTGCCTACACATGATCACACCAAAGTCCATTCATTTAGAACGCCATGACGTATGATGGCACTAGAAAAAGGAAGCTCAATAGCCAGTAGCCAATAGCTTCCCTTGCATCATTTTTGGTCCATCGGACTAGCATACAGACGAACGGTTTTCCCGATAGGAATTGAGTCCGTCGGAAAGATTTGAAACATGTTCTCTTTCTAGGTCCGTCAGAATTTTAGAAAGAAAAAGTCCGATGAAGCCCACACATGATCGGAATGTCCGATGGAATTATTCCATCTGACCTTTTCTGCCGGAAAGTCCGGTCATGTGTACGTGGCATAACAAGACCTATTTTAAACACATGGAAGTATGGAAACAAGTAAGCAAACCTGAGGAGAAGCTATGTGATATTATACAGAAACAAATCTAAAAATAGAAAAAAGGTGAATATTCTTTGGGCCACATCAATCCAGACAAAGCACACACATTTTCTGGACTGAGTATGGGACACATACAACAGATTTAATGCAGGGAAATGAATGGCACAAGAAATCTGATTACAAAGTAGTCTAAGTAACAGTTACTACATTGTCTCCATTACATTTTCTATTATTTACTTTGTAAGAAATACAGTGCACTGAGAAAGTTTCAAATGGATCCTTTTTTTTTCCTAGCTGAAAGGATATTTTCGCATATTGATTGTCTTCTTTCTCAGAAAAATGCATAAAAAGGACTTAATGCCACAATGAAATAGAGAAAGGAAACGCATCAATAAACACAGACCACAAGCCATGTATTTGAATATGCACAAATAAAAAAAAAAGGTGATGTTCCCTTTGACAGAAGACTGATGAATATCTTGAATTATAAATATCTGTGTTCAGAAAAGTTAAATATTTTCTGCTGTTTTTGAAGGAATATTTAACTTTTTCCTGACCAGGCCATTTTTTGCGATACGGCACTGTGTTTCTTTAACTGAAAATTGTGCAGTTGTGCAACACTGTACCCAAATAAAATGTATGTCCTTTTTTTCCGACAAATAGAGCTTCCTTTTGGTGGTATTTGATCACCTCTAGGTTTTTTCTTTTTTGCTCTAGAAACAAAGAACGACTGACACTTTTGAAAAAAAAAAAAAACTATTTTTACTTCTTGCCCTAAAACACATCCAATAAAATAAATGTAAAAAATATAATTTCTTCATCAGTTTAGGCCAATATGTATTCTGCTCTATATTTTTGGACAATTAAGATGCCTAACTGATACTTTTGACACTTTTTTTGCGGACCAGTGACATTATTACAGTGATCAATGCTAAAAATATGCACTGTCACTGTACTAATGATGCTGGCAGGGAAGGAGTTAACACCAGGAATGTCATAAACATCAAAGGGTTAACTGTGTGCCTGACCAGTGCTTTACTGCTGTGGGGAGGTGCTTTTACTAGTGGAAGACATGGATCAATGTTTCTGCTTTACAGAAACACAGGATTCATGTCTTCTGTACTGACATAATGACAATCTGCCTTGTTTACATAGGCAGACTGGTATACTGTCAGTGTACCGAATGATTGGCGGGTCCGGGCAGAGATCAGGTCTGCAGGACCCGCTGATCAGCTCCTGCTGTCTAAAATCACACCAGGAGCAAGCCGCTGGCCACTCACACTCAAGCCCAAAACCCAGAAGTGCAGAATCATGTATATACTCGATTCTGCATAGTGCAGCAGCCTGTATAAGTAAATCTGCTATGGGGCGGTCGTCAAGTGGTTAATAATTTGGGGTATGCTTCCTCCCACTGATCAGCAATGCTAGATAATTCTTTCTTCTATTGTCCACCGATGCCAGGGCACTCTTTCTCTCCACTGACCACCAATGTGGTCCGAACATGCAATCTTGCTTGCCAGGAAGGGGGGAAGGTGAGTGTGTTGCCTTGACCCCCTCTGGTCATGTGTATTGGGGAAGCCTTGCACTTTTTGTCCATGCCCCTTTGTTTTCAATCCACTATCAACTATGATTCCTTAGCTGACAGCAGAATAAGCAGAATAAGCTGGGTGTCAATAAGTTGTGTTCAGGGGCGGACTGACCATTGAGCCACTCGGGCACTGCCCGAGGGCCCTGGGCCACTAGGGGGCCCCATCAGGGTTGCCAGCCTCAGTAAAACCAGGGACAGTATCTATAAATCTGTTTTTTTTACATCTGTCTGCGTATACTGTGTGTACATGTATGTGTATGCTGTGTGTACATGTATGTGTATACTGTGTGATTGTATACTGTGTGTGTGTATACTGTGTGGCCCCATAATCTCTGACTGCCTGGGGGCCCCATAATCTCCTATTGCCCGGGGGCCCCATGAGTTATCAGTCCGCCCCTGGTTGTGTTTTTTTGTTCCCAACAACTAGTCAGAGGGGAAGCTGTCACATTAAGTTGTGGTAGTAATACCACTGCTAAATACAGTATCTCCCAAAAGTGAGTACACCCCTCACATTTTTAATTAGATCTTATATTTTATTATATCTTTTCATGTGACAACACTGAAGAAATAAAACTTTGCTACAATGTAAAGTAGTGAGTGTACAGCTTGTATAACAGTGTAAATTTGCTGTCCCCTCAAAAACATTCAACACACAGCTGGTGTCATGTGACTCTCAGGTTTGAATGGGGAGCAGGTGTGTTAAATTTGGTGTTATCGCTCTCACTCTCACATACTGGTCACTGGAAGTTCAACATGGCACCTCATGGCAAAGAACTCTCTGAGGATCTGACAAAAAGAATTGTTGCTCTACATAAAGATGACCTAGGCTATAAGAAGATTTCCAGGACCCTGAAACTGAGCTGCAGCAGGTGGCCAAGACCATGCAGCGGTTTAACAGGACAGTTTCCACTCAGAACAGGCCTCGACATGGTCGACCAAAAAAGTTGAGTGCACGTGCTCAGCGTCATATCCAGAGGTTATCTTTTCTAAACATGATGCACAAGGAATCCTGCAAACAGTTTGCTGAAGACAAGCAGACTAAGGACATGGATTACTGGAACCATGTCCTGTGGTCTGATGAGACCAAGATAAACTTTTTTTTTTGCAATTCCTTTATTGAACCAGCAGTTGCAATATACAATTTAAGGCATGAGTCAAAAAATGAGTCAAGCAAGTTACAATAGTATAGGTATCCTAGAGACACATATTGAATACCTGCCTCAGTTTCAGCGGTAATTTAATGGATTCAAGGCATATTTAGAGTAACACATTTAGGCCCCTTTCACACTGGGGCGGTTTGCAGGCGTTATTGCGCTAAAAATACCGCCTGCAAACCGCCCCAAAACAGCCTCCGCTGTTTGTTCAGTGTGAAAGCCCGAGGGCTTTCACACTGAAGCGGTGCGCTGGCAGGAGAAGAAAAAATCTCCTGTCAGCCGCATCTTTGGAGTGGTGAAGGAGCGGTGTATTCACTGCTCCTAAACCGCTCCTGCCCATTGAAATCAATGGGACAGCGCGGCTATACTGCAGCAATACCGCGGCCATAGCCGCGCTATACGAGTGGATTTAACCCTTTTTCAGCCACCAGCGGGGGGTTAAAACTGCACCGCTAGTGGCCGAATACCGGGGTAAAACAGCGATAAAAATAGCGCTGTTTTACCGCCGACACCCCCTACCGCCCCAGGCTTTAATGCATGAAAAATATTCTCAACTGGGAGGGCATAAATATAAGCATCTCTATTTGTCCAGGCCTTTATAGAAAGCCCTAACACAGTAGTGTAACCCCGTGGGGTCAAATATAATAAGAAATAAGAAATATCGGGATCAGAAGACCCCGGGTGGCCAACAAAGATCGG
Source organism: Aquarana catesbeiana (assembly GCF_042186555.1). Lineage (NCBI taxonomy): Eukaryota > Metazoa > Chordata > Amphibia > Anura > Ranidae > Aquarana > Aquarana catesbeiana. The sequence goes on from NC_133328.1 coordinate 285,268,029, forward strand.
TAAGCGGACAAAGTCCATTTTATGTTGTCAGCTATATAAAACAGTGAGGAAACTACAGCAAAGGAGCTTCTAAGCTGAATGTGTTCACATTAAAGGGGAGGGAGCGACAGGAGGGCAAACCGGATGGGGAAGAGTATGGAAAACAGATAGAAGGGAGGAACTAACAAGGAGGTGTAAGACAGAAGACAAAATAAAAGGCCATGATGAGCCAGAGAGAACAAGAGAGGCAAATTCTCTCACCCAAAGCCTTGCAAAAACCAGACAGAAAATCAGTGTTGCGATACCAACTGCAGATATGTGTCTGTGAAGACAAAGTGATGCCATGGTCTCCATTAGGGATGAGCTTCAAGTTCGAGTCGAACTCATGTTTGACTCGAACATCGGCTGTTCGCCAAACAGCGAACAATTTGGGGTGTTCGCGGCAAATTCGAAAACCGCGGAACAACCTTTAAAAGTCTATGGGAGAAATCAAAAGTGCTAATTTTAAAAGCTTATATGCATGGTATTGTCATAAAAAGTGTTCAGGGACCTAGGTCCTGCCCCAGGGGACATGGATCAATGCAAAAAAAGTTTAAAAAATGGCCATTTTTTCAGGAGCAGTGATTTTAATAATGCTTAAAATGAAACAATAAAAGTGTAATATTCCTTTAAATTTCATACCTGGGGGGTGTCTATAGTATGCCTGTAAAGGGGCGCATGTTTACCGTCTTTAGAACAGTCTGACAGCAAAATGACATTTCAAAGGAAAAAAAGTCATTTAAAACTATTTGCGGCTATTAATGAATTGCCGGTCCGACAATACACATAAAAGTTCATTGATGAAAATGGCATGGGAATTCCCCACAGGGGAACCCCAAACCAAAATTTAAAAAAAAATGATGTGGGGGTCCCCCTAAATTCCATACCAGGCCCTTCAGGTCTGGTATGGATATTAAGGGGAACCCTGGCCAAAATTTTTTTAAAAAATGGCGTGGGGTCCCCCTAAAAATCCTACCAGACCCTTATCCGAGCATGCAACCTGGCAGGCCGCAGGAAGAGAAGGGGGATGAGAGAGCGCCCCCCTTCCTGAACCGTACCAGGCCACATGCCCTCAACATTGGGAGGGTGCTTTGGGGTAGCCCCCCAAAGTACCTTGTCCCCATGTTGATGGGGACAAGGGCTTCATCCCCACAACCCTAAAGAAGATAGAAGAAAGAAGAAGCATTTAAATAAAGGAATTGTCAAAAACTGTCTCTTGTCATTTTTAACATTTTTGACACTTTTTTTGTGAAATGGTAGGGGTATACTAGGCATACTATAGACACCCCCAGGTACAAAATTTAACCACTTAAGGACCGCCTCACGCCGATTTATGTCGGCAAGGTGGCATGGGCAGGCAGAATCACGTACATATACGTGATCTGCCTCCCGTGGGTGGGGGGTCCGATCGGACCCCCCCGGTGCCCGAGGTGGTCCTCTTTTGTCCCCCGGCATTCGGAGGTGAGGGGGAGGCCATCCATTCGTGGCCCCCCCTCGCGATCCCCGCCGGCCAATCAGAACATTCCTTTGCTGCTGTATGCTAAACAGCAGCAAAGGAAATGATGTCATCTCTCCTCGGCTCGGTATTTTCCGTTCCGGCGCCGAGGAGAGAAGACATCAATGTGAGTGCACAAACACACACATAGTCAGTAGAACATGCCAGGCACACAAAACACCCCCGATCCCCCCCCTATCGCCCCCCCGATCACCCCCCAATCACCCCTCCCCCCCTGTCACACTGACACCAAGCATTTTTTTTTTTATCTGATTACTGCATGGTGTCAGTTTGTGACAGTTACTGTGTTAGGGCAGTTACTGTTAGCCCCCTTTAGGTCTAGGGTACCCCCCTAAAATATAAAATAAAAAAAAGGTTGTAATTTTATTGTTCTCTCTATTCTCTCTCTCTATTGTTCTGCTATTTTTTACTGTATTCTATTCTGCAATGTTTTATTGTTATTATGTTTTATCATGTTTGCTTTTCAGGTATGCAATTTTTTATACTTTACCGTTTACTGTGTTTTATTGTTAACCATTTTTTGTCTTCAGGTACGCCATTCACGACTTTGAGTGGTTATACCAGAATGATGCCTGCAGGTTTAGGTATCATCTTGGTATCACTCTTTTCAGCCAGCGGTCGGCTTTCATGTAAAAGCAATCCTAGCGGCTAATTAGCCTCTAGACTGCTTTTACAAGCCGTGGGAGGGAATGCACCCCACCGCCTTCCGTGTTTTTCTCTGGCTCTCCTGTCTCAGCCGGGAACCTGAGAATGCAGCCGGTGATTCAGCCAGCTGGCCATAGAGCTGATCAGAGACCAGAGTGGCTCCAAACATCTCTATGGCCTAAGAAACCGGAAGCTAGGAGCATTTCATGACTTAGATTTCGCCGGATGTAAACAGCGCCATTGGGAAATTGGGAAAGCATTTTATCACACCGATCTTGGTGTGGTCAGATGCTTTGAGGGCAGAGGAGAGATCTAGGGTCTAATAGACCCCAATTTTTTCAAAAAAGAGTACCTGTCACTACCTATTGCTATCATAGGGGATATTTACATTCCCTGAGATAACAATAAAAATGATTAAAAAAAAATGAAAGGAACAGTTTAAAAATAAGATAAAAAAGCAAAAAAAAAGTAAAGAAAAAAAGAAAAAAGCACCCCTGTGGCCCCCTGCTCTCGCGCTAAGACGAATGCAAGCGGCGGTCTGTCATCAAACGTAAACAGCAATTGCACAATGCATGTGAGGTATCACCGCGAAGGTCAGATCAAGGGCAGTAATTTTAGCAGTAGACTTCCTTTGTAAATCTAAAGTGGTAACCTGTAAAGGCTTTTAAAGGCTTTTAAAAATGTATTTATTTTGTTGCCACTGCACGTTTGTGCGCAATTGTAAAGCATGTCATGTTTGGTATCCATGTACTCGGCCTAAGATCATCTTTTTATTTCATCAAACATTTGGGCAATATAGTGTGTTTTAGTGTATTAAAATTTAAAAAAGTGTGTTTTTTCCCCAAAAAATGCGTTTGAAAAATCGCTGCGCAAATACTGTGTGAAAAAAAAATGAAACACCCACCATTTTAATCTGTAGGGCATTTGCTTTAAAAAATATATAATGTTTGGGGTTCAAAGTAATTTTCTTGCAAAAAAAAAAAATTTTTTCATGTAAACAAAAAGTGTCAGAAAGGGCTTTGTCTTCAAGTGGTTAGAAGAGTGGGTGATGTGTGACATAAGCTTCTAAATGTTGTGCATAAAATGCCAGGACAGTTTCAAACCCCCCCAAATGACCCCATTTTGGAAAGTAGACACCCCAAGCTATTTACTGAGAGTCATGTCGAGTCCATGGAATATTTTATATTGTGACACAAGTTGCGGGAAAGAGACAAATGTTTTTTTTGCACAAAGTTGTCACTAAATGATGTATTGCTCAAACATGCCATGGGAATATGTGAAATTACACCCCAAAATACATTCTGCTGCTTCTCCTGAGTATGGGGATTCCACATGTGTGAGACTTTTTGGGAGCCTAGCCACGTACGGGACCCCGAAAACCAAGCACCGCCTTCAGGCTTTCTAAGGGCGTAAATTTTTGATTTCACTCTTCACTGCCTATCACAGTTTCAGAGGCCAAGGAATGCCCAGGTGGCACAACCCCCCCCCCAAATGACCCCATTTTGGAAAGTAGACACCCCAAGCTATTTGCTGAGAGGTATAGTGAGTATTTTGCAGACCTCACTTTTTGTCACAAAGTTTTGAAAATTGAAAAAAGAAAAAAAAATCTTTTTTCTTGTCTTTCTTCATTTTCAAAAACAAATGAGAGCTGCAAAATACTCACCATGCCTCTCAGCAAATAGCTTGGGGTGTCTACTTTCCAAAATGGGGTCATTTGTGGGGGTTTTGTGCCACACGGGCATTCCATGGCCTCTGAAACTGTGATAGGCAGTGAAGAGTGAAATCAAAAATTTACACCCTTAGAATTCCTGAAGGCGGTGATTGGTTTTCGGGGCCCCGTACGCGGCTAGGCTCCCAAAAAGTCCCACACATCTGGTATCCCCATACTCAGGAGAAGCAGCTAAATGTATTTTGGGGTGCAATTCCACATATGCCCATGGCCTGTGTGAGCAATATATAATTTAGTAACAACTTTGTGCAAAAAAAAAGTGTCACTTTCCCGCAACTTGTGTCAAAATATAAAATATTCCATGGACTCAACATGCCTCTCAGCAAATAGCTTGGGGTGTCTACTTTCCAAAATGGGGTCATTTGGGGGGGTTTGTGCCATCTGGGCATTTTATGGCCTTCAAAACTGTGATAGGTAGTGAGGAGTGAAATCAAAAATTTACGCCCTTAGAAATCCTGAAGGCGGTGATTGGTTTTCGGGGCCCCGTACACGGCTAGGCTCCCAAAAAGTCCCACGCATGTGGTATTCCCATACTCAGGAGAAGCAGCTGAATGTATTTTGGGGTGCAATTCCACATAGGCCCATGGCCTGTGTGAGCAATATATCATTTAGTGACAACTTTTTGTAAATATTTTTTTTTTTGTCATTATTCAATCACTTGGGACAAAAAAAATAAATATTTAATGGGTTCAACATGCCTCTCAGCAATTTCCTTGGGGTGTCTACTTTCCAAAATGGGGTCATTTGGGGGGGGGGGGTTGTACTGCCCTGCCATTTTAGCACCTCAAGAAATGACATAGGCAGTCATAAACTAAAAGCTGTGTAAATTCCAGAAAATGTACCCTAGTTTGTAGACGCTATAACTTTTGCACAAACCAATAAATATAAGCTTATTGACTTTTTTTACCAAAGACATGTGGCTGAATACATTTTGGCCTAAATGTATGACTAAAATTGAGTTTATTGGATTTTTTTTATAACAAAAAGTAGAAAATATCATTTTTTTCAAAATTTTCAGTCTTTTTCCGTTTATAGCGCAAAAAATAAAAACCACAGAGGTGATCAAATACCATCAAAAGAAAGCTCTATTTGTGGGAAGAAAAGGACGCAAATTTCGTTTGGGTACAGCATTGCATGACCGCGCAATTAGCAGTTAAAGCAACGCAGTGCCAAATTGGAAAAAGACCTCTGGTCCTTAGGCAGCATAATGGTAGGGGCTAAAGTGGTTAAAGGAATATTACACTTTTATTGTTTCACTTTAAGCATTATTAAAATCACTGCTCCCAAAAAACAGGCCATTTTTAAAACTTTTTTTGCATTGATCCATGTCCCCAGGTCCCCAAACACTTTTTATGACAATAACTTGCATATAAGCCTTTAAAATTAGCACTTTTGATTATTCATGTTCGTGTCCCATAGACTTTAACGGTGTTTGCGTGTTCAAACAAATTTTTTGCCTGTTGGCATGTTCTGGTGCGAACCGAACAGGGGGGTGTTCGGCTCATCCCTAGTCTCCATGTGTCACGAAAGGACTCCTCCCGATTATGAAAGGTGGCTGTAAGGTCCTCCATGTCCCTAAGTTCATTGATTTTAGAGAACCAAAGAGACCCCGAAGGCGGGTTCACAGACTTCCAGCACAAAGGAATACACGTACGCCTTGGCCGCATTTAGTAGCTGGATAGTGAGGGAGGTCTTGTATTTTTTAATGGGCCATTGCATGAGGTGCAGCGAGCATGCCGCGGGATTATCAGCTAGATCAACATTGGTCAGATGTTTGATAGTGCAAACCACCTCTCGCCAGAATGGTTTAATTTTAGGGTTGACATGTGCACACTGAAATATAAAGTTTCGGAATTTCAGTTTCGTTCAAGAAATACATTTATTCAGTTACTTCCGAAATTTGTTTTTATTTATTTAGTTTCGTTAACAAATGCATTTGTACAAAAATCCAAATTAATTAAGGTTGAATCTGTCAATTGAAGGCTTATGGTGTCTGTTGTATATTCTAAGAAGATTTGACGAAGCAGCTAAACTCTACAATGCCGCGATCGTACATTTCCGGTTGAATGCTCTGTCCACAAGCTATAGTAGAATTCTAATGTTGTTTGACTAGTAAGAATTATAATTATTAATTATTATTACTAGTCAAACAACATTAGAATTCTTCTATAGCCAATGGGCGGAGCATTTGACCGGAAATGTCCGCTCGCGCTGATCTACTTTTGTATGTTTTTAGCTACATTGTCAAATCTTAATGTCTCTATAATGTCAAATCTTTTCTCTCTGTCGAATAATCTTGGACTAATAGAGTTAGGTTAGGCACATTCGACCTCAGGTTCGATAGACACAGATCGCTTTTGTCACCCTCATGTTGAATCTGCTATCTATCTATATTGAACTGTTGTTGTAATGCTACGAAAATGTAATGGATATGAAAATAAAGCATTTTTTATTTCGGATCTATTGGATTTCGGATTCTGCACATTCGTTATCATTTTGTTAAAATGAACGCGAAAATCTCAGAAAATTCATTTGTATGAAAACGAATACACATGTCTATTTTAGGGCAGCTCAGAAGATGTGCAGCATAGTATCTAGCCCAGCATTACATCGCTAGCCTGTATCAGGCACTTGCGGATAAATACAGTGAAGGGTCGTGGGTAACCTATACCATCTCGTCCTGATCTTATAGCTGGTTTCTTGCACCTTCATGGCTATGGAGGATTTCTGTATAGCTGGGGAGAGTTTGCCGTCTGACCCCAAGAAATCCCAAAGATGAGCACGGCTGCTGGATAGCAACCAAAGAAATTTGGAGTTCCGAAGACCCGGATCAAACTCTGGATTGCCTAAAATAGGGATCATAGGGGACGGCAGAGGAGAGATTGATGTGCTACAGAACATAGCCCTAGATACTTGTAAGGTGATCCATGGTCAACTTTTAGCCGAACCGTCTGAATCCTCCAATTCTATAGCCACCCAGAGCTTAGCCTCAGCATGACAATACGAGTCGACCAGCCTTGTAGGATGGGTCACCCTGTAGTAGGTCTGCACATCATGTAGTCCCACACCACCTCAACTTTTAGGGAGATGGAAAAGCTGTAGCTGGATGTGTTATTTCCGATGGGACCAAATGAACTCACGAAACAGGGAAGTTATGTGTTTGAAAAAAGAAGGGTGCAGAAGGATAGGGAGCGCTGCATCAAATACAGGATCTTAAGTAGTAGAGTCATCTTCAGGGCACTACAGCGACCAAACCAAGCCAAGGTAAGTGTATGCCAGTGTAGTAGAACAGTCTTCACTCGGGTAAGCAGAGGATCAAAATTAGCTGAATACAGTGCAGCTGGGTCTGAGGTTATATTAACTAGACATGTGCACTGCCGAAAATTTTTTTGTTTTCTTCCACCGAGAAAGGGGGCGGTATATATATATTCCCAATAATGCAATGTAAACCATCTATTGAGCATACCAGAAATACGTAACGCCCGTGAAGGTCAATAAGTGATACTGTATGTGTAAAGGGGACATCCTTTCCTATCAACACACTGACTCCCCTCGCATAGGACGAGAAGACAGAGTGAAACTGGGCACCAAGTAATTTGATGGAGAATGGAGACTCTTGCCCAGGTAATATATGCGTCTCCTGAAGACACATCACAGATGAACCCATGCGTTTAAGCATATGAAGTACCGCTAGACTTTCACCCTGTCTCCCAGACTTCTAACATTCCAACTAGTAAGAACTATGTGCTTAGCCATAAAACATTAAGGCATATGTAATCAAGGCAGGTGTGTAAGGGGCATAGTAAAAATACTTTAGATAACCAATAGAATGTCGAGCAAGACAGTAAATGGTGGGCAGTCTTTGGTGTAAGAAATGAAATCTGTAAAAGAGCAGGTTAAGCAATACCAGGACCAACGATTCAGCTAGGTCCCAAATGACGCAGAGCAAAAAAAACAAAAAATACAAATAAAAAAACTGTAATGTCCATGAAGGACTCTCATCAGGGGGGCTAAGTTCAATAGCCAGCTTTGAAGAGCCAATAGGCAACAGGCCTCGTATTGCGTGCATTAACGTGAATAGAACTGACATGCTTTGTGAACATAGTCCTCCGCCTTGAAAGGAGTTTGCCAATCTTGTGACCAAACCGATTGTATAAAGATGATAGTTGTACCATTGTTACATGAGTAATAAAACGTTGACATTCAGGGATTTCTGCGCCATCTGCTCAAATCTTCCCGCAGGGATCTTTCCTCTCTGTCCAACCATTGCATTACCATTGCAGGTTTCTCAAAGAAATGAACTTCATCTCTGGCTACAACACGTAGACGGGCCGGATAGAGCATGGAGTGATGTAGTTCCAAGGAGCGGAGTCTCTTTTTGACATCATTAAACTGGGCCTGCTGCTTTTGCACTTCAGCTGAAAAGTCTGGAAACAATGATATTTTAGAGTTATCGATCACCAAAACATCCTCCAGGGTACGTGCTTTTGACAATATAATATCTCTGTCTCTGTAGTGGAGCATTTTGAAGAGAAAAGCTCTGTGGGGAATACCCGGAGGCAAAGGCCTGGAAGGGACGCAATGTGCTCGTTCCACTGCGAAAATAGGAGAGAATGAGTCCTTTCCAAACTTTTCCAATAGCCATTTTTCGATTAAATCAACCGGATTTCTCCCCTCCATTTTTTCAGGGATGCCAATAGCTCTAACGTTATTTCTGCAAAGTCTATTTTCTAAATCATCAAGTTTTGCGGCGTGTTTAGCCACCATTATCTGTTGTGCATGTGATTCTCTCTGCATGGGGGCCCATTCATCCTCTATGGTGCTAATGCGCTCTTCGATGGCAGAAGTCTGATCCCGCAGAGATAGAAAGATTGCAGGATGTGACCATGGAGAAGATATCTCTAAGTGTGGGTTCCTGCTCTGAGGATTGGGCCTTGTGTGAACCTTGGGGCATGGGTAGATTACTCATTGTGTCCCAGGGCAGCAGCGAAGCATGCGGATCCTCCAGAGGCACGGTGTTGTCTGCCTCCGATTGTGAGCCACTTCGACTCTCCGCTCCATTGCCAGGTACCTCAGGTGAGTCCCACATATCATTCTGGGAGAACAGCCTCTGGACAGCCTCCCTGTGCTTCACTGCAGCCGTTTTTAAGGCCGCGCCGCCATCTTGGGCCTCGTGGTCCGGAGCAGAGCGGGCCGAGGAGCCGCGTTTAGGTAGCTTTTAAGCCATATGGAAGTACCGCTGTGGCTAGGCGAGCGTGACAGGTTCACTGGGGAACAATCCGGTACAAATTTCGGGTGGTCAGCAATGATTTGCAGGATGTTAAAGTGGATTTTCGGCAGAGCTCACAAGACGTGCGACTGACTACATCCGCTGCCAAGCCACGCCCCAAATTTTTTGTTTTCATTTTCATTCCATTCATTTGAAAATTTGAAAATTTGAAAAATTTGTAAATTTGTAAATTCGAAAATTCAGAATTTGTAAATTCGTAAATTCTAAAATCCGTAAATTCGAAAGTTCATAAATTTGAAAATTCATAAATTCAAAATGTCGGAATTTGTACATTTGTAAATTCGTAAATTTGAAAATTTGTAAATTCGTAAATTTGAAAATTTGGATTTCGGAAATTTGAAAATTTGTAAATTTGGAATTTCAAAAATTCGTAAATTCGTAAATTCGAAAATTCAGAATTCGTAAATTTGGAATTCGTAAATTCGAAAATTCGTAAATTCAAAAATTTTGAAATTTGAAAATTTGGAATTCGGAAATTCAGAGACTCGAAAATTCATAAATTTGAAAATCCGAAAATAAGAAAGGAAATCCAGAAATTTGAAAGAACAAAAATCCAAAAAAACAAAAATTCCAAATAATAACTAACAAATAATAACTAACTATTAAACTATTGGCATTGGAATTTCTTTAAGAATTTGTGAACGTAACAAATACAAATTATCCGAAATAAAGAATGCCGCATCTAAACAAATAGAACAAAACAAAATAATAATAATTATTAATACGTTTTTATTATTATTATTATTATTATTATTGTTATTTATTATTATTAATTTGTTACATTCAATTCGTTTAGATATGGCATTCGTTATTACGGATATTTCGTAACAATGGATAAATTTGTATTCATTATGTTCACTAACAGTCACATTTGAAGGGAAATTCCAATACCTATAATTTAATAGTTAGTAATAGTTAAGTTAAGCTATTATTAGTTAGTTATTATTTCAAATTTTTCGAGTTTTCGGGTTTTGAATTTTCCAATTTTTGTTCCTTTTTTCTGGTTTTGGTTCTTTGAATTTTCCGAATTTCATTCTTATTTTTTGGATTTCCAAATTTCAGAATTTCCGTATTTTCTAATTTTCAAATTTCTAATTTCTGAATCTCCGAATTTCCGAATTTTCGAATATCGAATTTCCAAATTTTCGAATTCTGATTTCCGAAATTTCGAATTTTCGGCTTTTCGAATTTCCAATTTCTGAATTTCCGAATTTTCAAACTTTCGAAATTTCTAATATTCGGAGTTTTGAATTTCCGAATTTTGAATTTCCGAAATGTTGAATTTTCAAATTTCAGAATTTTAGTATTTCTGAATTTTCAAATTTTCTAATTTCCGAATATTCGGAAAAATTAGAAAATTTGGAAATTCGTATATTTTCAAATTAACAAATTTGTCTAAATTAGTTAAAAAAAGGAATTTGGAACTAAACTAATTGCACATGTCTAATGTTAACTCCCAAATAGCGTATAGCATCGGATGTCCACCGGAAAGAGAAGGAGGGACAGAGACTATTAACCATGGCCTGGTCTAGCAAGATGGGAAGAGCGGAGGACCTCAATAGATTGATCTGAAAATTGGATAATGAATCTAACAACTTTGGTAAAGACACCAATGGGTCACTCAAAAAGAAGATCAGATCGTCTGCAAAAGCGGCCACCTTATGCACCCCAGAGGCCTACCCATGTTTCCGGGGTCTGACTGAACTGTACACAAGAAGGGCTCCAAGGAGAGGATAAAGATTAAAGGCGATAAAGGACAGCCCTGGCGTGTCCTGTTTGTGATCGTGAAGAAATCTGAAAGAGTTTAATTGACCTTGACCACAGCTGAGGGGCGCGAGTAAAGAGAGGAAATCCAATTCATCATTGAAGACCAAAGCCCAATATGTTCTTTTTTAATGATTCAATAAATCTGTACTATACTGGAACGTATGCAATGTTTGTACTGTTTCTTTCTAGTTAAACCAGAAAGAAACAGTACAGACATTGCATAAGTTCCAGTATAGTACAGAATCATTGAATACAGCAGGGATATGCAATTAGCAGACCTCCAGCTGTTGCAGAACTACAAGTCTCATGAGGCATAGCAAGACTCTGACAGCCACAAGCATGACACCCAGAGGCAGAGGCATGATGGGACTTGTAGTTTTGCAACAGCTGGAGGTCCGCTAATTGCATATCCCTGGAATACAGTCTACCACAAAAATGCAAATTCATTAGTAATTGTTTAGCCATATATCAAACCGTCACACAAATCCCTTTCCAAATATTCCATAACTTGGAGAAGATGGCATATTTTAAAGCATCAATTGCCAATAGGCACTCAAATGTGAAGTTTTGGTCAACCATTCTCACCACGTCAGAGTGATTAGGAGCCACGTTTGATTTCCAGTTTTGTAGCACCAGTAAACAAGCTATGAGTAGTATATGGGTAACAACAGCTTGGTACACAGTAGGGATGAGCTTCGTGTTCGAGTCGAATGCATGTTCGGCTCGAACATTGTGTGTTCGGCCGTTCGCTGAATTACGAACCTTATGAGCCATTTGCGCCAAATTCGAGTGGCGTGTCACGGCCCATAATTCACTGCGACATCGCAGTGTATTGCTGGTTGACACGCATGCTTGGCCAATCACAGCGCTGTGTGTACAGAGAGCCGTAATTGGCTAAAGCCAGGGAGGCTTTGGCCAATTATGGCTCAGGGGTAGGGATGAGCCGAACACCCGCCTGTTCGGTTTGCACCAGAACATGCGAACAGGCAAAAAATTATGAATAGCAGTGAAGAGGGATAAGGGATTTTAACGGTGCAGAGATAATAAACAAAGGAAATAGAAAAAAAAAGATTTTTTAATTTAACATTCAGAGTTAAAAAACATGTGGATAGTACATAACTGACATATATTACAGTGTTTATACAGCTGCAGTGGTCGGACAGGACACAGGTGTGTTATTTTGAAAGATAATATGGCTGCATACTAGCCCGACATGTTTCGCTGAATTGCTTTCTCAAGGGATATGCAAGCCAAGAATTGAAATCATCCAACACTGTTAATGTTCTAGAAATAAGAGGCAACAGTGTGAGCAATATATTATAAATATATGAAAATATATTTTCAGTAAACAAAAAAAACAAAAAAAAAACAAACATTGTACATAGACAAGCACAGTGTCCACTAGACATAGCACAAAGAGTGCTTACCCCCAAGTGACCCCGACCCAGGTCAGTCTCCGCACAACCATCCACTAACACTGAAAAACTGACTTGGCGTATCAGTGTAGGCACAGGGGACAGAAAGGTAAAACTGTGGATAAGGCAAAATGCACATATATATATGAGAAGATTACAAGATTATATGAAATTAATATGTGTGGCTGAAAAGGTTGAATACTAAAGCAGTCAAAGGACAGGCAATAGCCCCGAAGGTTAATTAATAATTACTTTAGATTGTTTAATTAACAGAGCATATTGATGAAGAGGGAACTTCAGAAAACCTGCTGGTGGTAATTGCAGGGGATTATTCTGGTAGCTGGTAAATCAAAATGTATATATGTGTAAGGATTAAAAGAATGAATGAAAATTATAAATATAAGTGTATTAATGGTCTAGAAAATGCAAAATTAGAAAGTAAATCTAATATTGAATATGGCCAGGATATAAGATAAGATAAGAAGAGAAATTAATTATCTAGATAAATAGATAATGCTGAGGACTTAGTCTCATCAAGTTCAAAACGGAAAAAGTGACTAAAGGTAGACAATCAAACCAAACCGCTACATTTTTGCAAATAAAAGACCAGTGTGTCACGGGGTAATAGGGAAATTAACTAGGAATGTTAAATAGGATCAAAACAATAATGCAGTGTGTGGTAGGACTTACCAGTCACTGACACTGCAGGTAGCGAGTTCCACCCTCCGGCTCTGGCAGCAGGTACTGACAGATATGCCGGCTTTATGCTGTCCCCCATCGTGTTGGCGTGTGACGTCACCAACACGATGCGGATGTGATGACGCCAGAGCGCATGCCCAGGGAGCCGGGGATCCGATCTACTACAGATCCCAGGGTGCATTGCGGTCGCAAATGATATGCAGCCGACATGTAAACCAGGGCTACGTGAGGAACACCCACAAAGTCCCCAGTGTCAACCCGGGCTGCAGAAGATAATGATGGGACGCTGATGGCATATCCCAAATACACCCAGGTCTTCCTGGTGGCGCGGCGTAATTGGGGCACATATGTGTGGATGTCCCCCGGGCACCCGTGTGACTGCCATGGACCGAGCCAGAAAATGTGAAGGGGAGGGGCTGAGACATACCCTGAGAGGGGAGAAAACTGGAGGGGCAAACAAAGGGATCGGTTAAGGACCACTCACAGACCGATCCCAGCAGTACGTTTGAGGGACACTGTGCTTAATAGACAATTCTCATAAAATACAGACAGATTACAGAAAATTACAAAAAGTTCTGTTGAATACATACACAACACAGTTTTATTAGAAAAAACAGAGAGTACATGAATATAACAATCGGAAAAAACTACATAATATAAATGTTGTACAAAAAAAAAAAAAAAAATTTTATAACAATAGTTGAAAGAAGGTAAAGAAGAGGAAAAAGGGGGCAGGCAAATGGTGGATGAAAGGGGAAGGATGGGAAAATCCCTGTACAGGATTCACAGAAAGGGCCTAAAACGTGGTTGCTCTGAGGTCGTATATCCAGCGGGCTTCAAGCTGGAGCAATGGGAAATGGGAAATGGCACTCTATCAACCTAAAGTAACTATTAATTAACCTTCGGGGCTATTGCCTGTCCTTTGACTGCTTTAGTATTCAAGCTTTTCAGCTTTTACAAATAGCCACACATATTAATTCCATATAATCTTGTAATCTTCTCATATATATATGTGCATTTTGCCTTATCCACAGTTTTACCTTTCTGTCCCCTGTGCCTGCACCGATATGGCAAAGTCAGTTTTTCAGTGTTAGTGGATGGTTGTGCGGAGATTGACCTGGGTCGGGGTCACTTGGGGGTAAGCACTCTTTGTGCTATGTCTAGTGGACACTGTGCTTGTCTATGTACAACGTTTGTTTTTTTTGGTTTTTTTGTTTACTGAAAATATATTTTTATGATTTGTTATGGTTGTTGCTCACACTGTTGCCTCTTATTTCTAGAACATTAACAGTGTTGGATGATATCAATTCTCGGCTTGCATATCCCTTGAGAAAGCAATTCAGCGAAACATGTCGGGCTAGTATGCAGTCATATCATCTTTCAAAAAAACACACCTGTGTCCTGTCCGACCACTGCAACTGTATAAACACTGTAATATATGTCAATTATGTACTATCTACATGTTTTTTAACACTGAATGTTAAATTAAAAATCAGTTTTTTTTTTATCTATTTCCTTTGTTTATTATCTCTGCACCGTTAAAATCCCTTATCCCTCTTCACTGCTATTCATATTTTCTCCAGGGATGTGGTGCCAATCCATTTGGGTGTTTCACCATTAATCAGAACCAAACTCTTGCCAGGCAAAAAATTAGCTCGAACACATGAACACCGTTAAAGTCTATGGGACACGAACATGAATAATCAAAAGTGCTAATTTTAAAGGCTTATATGCAAGTTATTGTCATAAAAAGTGTTTGGGGACCTGGGTCCTGCCCCAGGGGACATGGATCAATGCAAAAAAAAGTTTTAAAAACGGCCGTTTTTTCAGGAGCAGTGATTTTAATAATGCCTAAAGTGAAACAATAAAACTGTAATATTCCTTTAAATTTCGTACCTGGGGGGTGTCTATAGTATGCCTGTAAAGGGGCGCATGTTTCCCGTGTTTAGAACAGTCTGACAGCAAAATGACAGTTCAAAGGAAAAAAGTCAATACACATAAAAGTTCATTGATAAAAATGGCATGGGAATTCCCCACAGGGGAACCCCGAAACAAAATTTAAAAAAAAATGACGTGGGGGTCCCCCTAAATTCCATACCAGGCCCCAGGACCCAGGTCCCCAAACACTTTTTATGACAATAACTTGCATATAAGACTTTAAAATTAGCACTTTTGATTTCTCCCATAGACTTTTAAAGGGTGTTCCGTGGCTTTCGAAATTGCAGTGAACACCCCTAATTGTTCGCTGTTCAGCGAACTGGCGAACAGCCGATGTTCCAGTCGAAAACATGAGTTAAACTTCAACTCGAAGCTCATCCCTACTCAGGGGGTTTAGTACACGCCCCACACTATATAAGGCCACCTGCTGGGCAGCCTTGTGTAGTGTGTTGCAGCAGAGAGAGATAGATAGACAGAGAGACAGTGTCATTTGATTCAAGTTAGATAGAGTAGGCAGGTCGAGTCAGTTAGCTGCACTTACAGTGTATTGTGTGTATATATACATCCCAGGTGATATATATATATATATATATATATATATATATATACACTGTATTCAGTTTAGCTAGATCCATTCCTGTTACTCTCTTCCTAATATACTGACAGGCAGGCAGGTGTTTTTACAGTATTTCCAGTTAGTGTACTGTGTACCCTGCACAGTTGCACCTACAGTATAGCTACCTGAAGCCAAGTGCTTGTGTGCTTCTTCTGATCCTATCAATAGCACAGGCAGGCTCTTGAAGTATTTACAGTTAGTGTACTGTGTAACCCTGCACAGTTGCACCTACGGTATAGCTACCTGAAGACAAGTGCTTGTGTGCTTCTTCTGATCCTATTAATAGCACAGGCAGGCTCTTGAAGTATTTCCAGTTAGTGTACTGTGTAACCCTGCACAGTTGCACCTACAGTATAGCTACCTGAAGCCAGGTGCTTGTGTGCTTCTTCTGATCCTATTAATAGCACAGGCAGGCTCTTGAAGTATTTACAGTTAGTGTACTGTGTAACCTGCACAGTTGCACCTACAGGATAGTTACCTGAAGCCAAGTGCTTGTGTGCTTCTTCTAATCCTATTAATAGCACAGGCAGGCTCTTGAAGTATTTACAGTTAGTGTACTCTGTAACTCTGCACAGTTGCACCTACAGTATAGCTACCTGAAGCCAGGTGCTTGTGTGCATCTTCTGATCCTGTTAAAAGCACAGGCAGGCTCTTGAAGTATTTCCAGTTAGTGTACTGTGTACCCTGCACAGTACCTGAAGACAAGTGCAGGTGTTCTCATACTTATAATACTACAGGCAGGCAGCTGATTCTGCTAGCTGCAGTATAATCGGTATATATATATATATATATATATATATATATATATATATATACATCCCAGTTTTGTGCAGCTACATCTCACTGCAGGCCATTAGTATGTCTGGAAGGCCATCATGGAGAGGCAGACGGTCACAAGCCAATAAAAGAGGGCAAGCAGGCTCTGTGTCTAGAGGCAACAGTGCTGGTTGTGGACACGATGCATCCTCATCAGCACGTGGCTGTGGGCCTTTTTTTCGGCAGCTGGCCATGTTGAGCTGCAACATGCGGAAGACTTGGTCGAGTGGATGACCAAGCCATCCTCATCCTCTCTCACCCAGGCTCAGGGTACTTTGTCTGGCAAAGCAGCTGCCAATGCGGTCTCTTCCCTCAGCTCAATGACATCAGTCACTCCTTCCCTAGCGCCACCATGTCCTCCTGAGTCCCCCGAACTGTTTGACCACAGTGTTGGGTACATGCTCCAGGAGATGCCCAGTGTTTTGAAGGCTCCGATGATGGTACTCAGCTAGAGGAAGGCAGTAACATGAGCCCAGACAGAGGGGGTGCCCAAGAAGGATAGCAATCTGGCAGTCATGTTCCCCCTACTGCAGCATACTGCAAGGTTTGCTCCAGTGATGAGGAGGGAGGGAATGATGAGGTCACTGACTTCACGTGGGTGCCTGATAGGAGAGAGGAGGAGGAGGAGGAGACACATCACCAACGAGGCAGGATGCCCTCCAGGGGCCAGCTTAAGGGCAGCACACTGACTGCATCACACTGCAGAGGTCCGCATGTGCAGGGCGCTGCTGTCTCTGTGCGTTATTCCAAAAGTTCTTTGGTGTGGGCCTTTTTTGAGATGAGTGCATCAGATCGCATCGCTGCTATTTGCAACATATGTCTCAAGCATATCTTGCGTGGCCAAAACATATCCCGCTTGGGCACCACATGTTTGACCAGACATATGTTGACCTGCCATGCAGTTAGTTGGCAAGCGTACCTAAAAGACCCACACCAAAGAACAAAGAGGACCTCTTCTTGTTCCTCATCAGCTGGGATCTCCAACCCCACTATACCTTCAGTCCTCTCTGAGACTGGCACTAAGAGGAATGAAGGTGTAAAATTAGGTGTGTCACAGCCAAGTACTTGCGGGCAATCTGCTATCCGTAAACCGATGTCAGATTCTACCAGGCAAATTTCCCTGCCCCAGCTGCTGCACCACAGAAAGAAGTTTGCTCCCAGCCATCCACATGCCCAGCGCTTGAATGCTAGCTTGGCAGAATTGCTAGCACTTCGACTGCTACCTTTTCATTTGGTAGACTCTGCCCCCTTCCGTGAGTTTGTGGAATGTGCGGTTCCACAGTGGCAGGTTCCCAAACGCCACTTTTTCTCATGGAAGGCGATTCTGGCTCTCTACCGGCATGTGGAAGGCAATGTCTTGGCCTCTCTGGACAGGGCGGTCAGTGGTAAGGTGCATATTACCGCTGATTCATGGTCCAGCAGGCATGGACAGGGACGTTATCTAAGTTTCACGGCGCATTGGGTGACTTTGCTGGCAGCTGGGAAGGATGCAGGACAAGGTGCAGTAGTGTTGGAGGTTGTTCCGCCACCACGCCTCCAAAATGCTACTATTGGTGATTCTGACACACCTCTCTCCTCCTCTTCTTCTTCCTCCATGGCCTCTTCCTGTGCTTTGTCCCCAGATCCAGCGGTGCTCCGTAGGCATTCAAGGTGCTACACAAGTACGCAGGCCAAAAGATGCCATGCGGTGCTTGAGCTGGTGTGATCACACAGGAAGAGGACGAGGAGGAGGTGAATTGTGTCAGCATGGAGGTGGAACTCAGCATCAGCAGCAGTCTTTAAGGGATCATTTACGGTCCCAAGAAACCCATGGACTTGTACGTGGCTGGGAGGAGGTGGCTGGGGATCATGTCGTCCTTAGTGACCCAGAGGACTCCGGACCGAATGCCTCCACAAACTTATGCTGCATGGCCTCCCTGATCCTGCAAAGCCTGCGGAAGGATCCTCGTATTTGTGGTATCAAGGAGAGGAATCATTGCTGGCTGGCAACCCTCCTTGATCCACATTACAAGGGTAAGGTTGCGGACCTTATGTTGCCATTGCAGAGGGAGCAGAGGATAAAACATCTTCGGGAGGCCTTGCAGAAAGGTCTGTGCAACGCGTTCCCAGAGACTGGGAGGTTACAAACTCCTGTTACATAGTTACATAGTTACATAGTTAGTAAGGTTGAATAAAGACACCAGTCCATCCAGTTCAACCTGAGTGAGTGTGTGTCTACAACCCTGACCCTTGTTCCTAACCCTGTACATCGCACACTCACATCAGTCCCTACCCTCAATCAAAGGTCCCCATTCATATACTAGGGCCAATTTTGGACAGAAGCCAATTAACCTACCAGCATGTCTTTGGAGTGTGGGAGGAAACCGGAGTACCCGGAGGAAACCCACGCAGGCACAGGGAGAACATGCAAACTCCAGGCAGGTAGTGTCGTGGTTGGGATTCGAACCAGCGACCCTTTTTACTGCTAGGCGAGAGTGCTAACCACTGCACCACTGTGCCGCCCTGGACAACGTGTTGCTGAGGCTTCGGTCAGTCAAAGAAGGAGCGGTGGAGAAGGTGGCCATCTGACCAATGCGTTCAGACAATTTTTTAGTCCGCAGCCCCAAGGTATGATTGGTTCCAGCAACCATTGTCAGCGTCTGTTTTATATGTGCGGGAATACCTAGGGGCAAGATCTGACTTGGACACCTTTCCCACCGAAAATCCTCTGGATTACTGGGTCTTGAGGATGGATCACTGGCCAGAGCTTGCACAGTATGCAATTGAGCTACTGGCCTGTCCTGCATACAGCGTTCTTTCTGAACGCACATTCAATGCTGCTGGAGGCTTTGTAACCAATCACAGGGTGTACCTGTCCACCGACTCAGTCGATCGACTGACCTTCATAAAAATGAATCAGTCTTGGATCACCACCAGATAACAAGCACCTGATGCTGATGTAACCGAATAATAATTTTTTTTGAAATGTCAGATTCCTTCAAGACTCCCTATGCTGATGCTGAGTGACTATCCTGTTATGCTGAGTGACTATTCTCTTCCTCCTCAATGATCATGCTGATAGCTTGTAAGAACATTTTTGGTTCTGGGTGCCACCGGCACCAGTGCCTAAGGCCCAATGTTTCTGCCCCTGTTCAACAGGGACATGTAATTACAATTCTTGATCTAATATTTCACAGCAGGGTCCGTTTCTGTGCCCAACAAGAGTAACTGTGAGGACTTATGCCCCGTACACACGATTGGACATTGATCCGACAACAAAATCCTAGGATTTTTTCCGATGGATGTTGGCTCAAACTTGTTTTGTGTACACATGGTCGCACAAAGTTGTCAGAATCTCCGATCGCCAACAATGCGGTGACGTCACCACGTACGACGAGACTAGAAAAGGCCAGTTCAGAACCAAGCGCGGCACCCTTTGAGCTCCTTTTGCTAATCTCGTGTTAGTGAAAGTTTGGTGAGAGACGATTCGCGATTTTTCAGACTTGTGGCTTTCAGATCGTTTTCTGCGGTTCAGTTTGTGCTTGTGGGTTTGTATCTGCTCTTCAGTGCGTGCAAGCAAGTTCCGCGTGACTTATAGTCATTATGTTCTTGTTCGTTCGTTACTGTTTTTCAGGTCGCTCTTCACAGGCCTTGCTGTTCTTCAGTGCGTTCTGTTACTTCGTTCTGAGCAGCCGACCGTTTTCTAGCCATGTTGCGTATACGTACTCCTCGTAGAGTTCGTGCTGTGCGGGGGCTTGGTGTTGGGGTCCTGACCTTGACACAAGTCCAGTCCATGAACAGGGTGGGGAGGAGTTCATGGACCAAGAATTGCTTGCTTCAGCGTGACCAGTTCTCTCACAAGTCTTTGCTCCGTGAGATCCGTGAGAATAATCCTGATGATTTCAGGAACTTTCTCAGGATGACAGACCCTGTATTTCACCGTTTGTTGGCTTTGCTGACCCCCTATATCAGCAGGCAGGATACCTGCATGAGGCAAGCCATCACTCAGGAGCAGAGGCTCGTCGCTACCCTGTGGTACTTGGCGACAGGGAGAAGTCTGCAGGACTTGAAGTTCTCGACAGGCATCTCCCCCCAGGCTCTGGGGATCATTATCCCAGAGACCTGTTCTGCCATCATCCAGGTCCTGCAGAAGGAATATATGAAGGTAAGATTTTTATCCTTTAATATCACATTTTATTGTATATAATGTTTGATAATATATTGTATTTCTTTCCTCATTCCCTAATTACCATGATTGTAATATGCTGTGAATGTCCCCTTTGTCCTCATGCATGTTGGATTTTTCTGTAATTATTTTTTTAGTCCTTCATACATATTTGCCTTCAATAACCTCCCCAGCATGCTCTCCTGCCCTATATTCACCTCATGTAGTCACTTAACAATGTATTTTGTCAGTGTATGTTTGTCTACTCCATAGTAGTGCTTTACCCCAAACACCCCCTAAAATGTTTTTAAATGTGATTTGTGCTTTAAATTCAGGAAGAGTGCCAGAGGCTTTTTTTTGTGGTGTTCCCAAATCATTTTTATTAACCCTCCCTCCCTCCAACTGTTAAGTCAGCTGATTCTCTAATCTATCCTCAATCATCTATCTGCTGACTTTGCCAAACCCATACACACTATACCCACCTCTTTTGTGGTCAGATGTATGGATGAATTCCCCAAAGCATGTAGTGCAAGGGCCTGCCTGTATACTTTCAAATGGTACTGTTTAAAGTTTTTGTATCCTATTATTATCTTGACAGGTAATAGCAGAATGTCCAAATGTCCTCAAATGTGTACAGTGTGTATTTATATCTTTGTATTATGACACTTCTTACCTGTCCAGTGGGCTGCCAATAGTGTAACTAAGGAGGGGCTGTTCCAGGTAATACCCTCTATTTAGGCATTCATCTCTCAATGAAGTGGAGAGGGTTACCTGTCCAAGATCCCCCCCCCCATAATGTTAGAAATGGCCCATGAGAGGGGGGGAGGGGGAATATGATTGGTGTACCTTATACTTTGGTGTTGTTAAATTCCCCTTAATAAATGCTATCTGGAGGTTGGCCAAGAATGTTTGTGTCTAATCTGCTTACCATGTTTATGTGCAAAAATAAAAAATTTTTTGTTTTCCTCAACAGTTTCCTTCCACGCCACAGGAATGGTAGACTGTGGCCTCCCACTTTGCCCAGCGGTGGGACTTTCCTAACTGCGGAGGGGCAATTGATGGGAAACACGTCCACATCGTCCCACCACCCAACTCGGGGTCGTACTATTTCAACTATAAGGGGTTCAATAGTATTGTGATGTTGGCGGTGGTGTCGGCTAATTACGACTTCTTGTATGTGGACGTGGGGAAGAATGGCCGGATGTCCGATGGTGGAGTCATCACCCATACAGAGTTCTACAGGCATCTCCAGAATGGCAGCTTGGACTTGCCACCTCCAGAGGACAATGTGGAAGGACTCCCATTCGTCTTCGTAGCGCATGAAGCATTTGCGCTGGGGGACCATCTTATGCGGCCATTCCCGATGAGGACCCTCACCCCAGAACAGAGGGTTTTTAATTACTGGCTGGCCTGAGCCAGAAGAGTGGTGGAGAACACATTTGGAATCATGGTCAGCCGGTTCCACCTATTTCTGACACCCATCCATATGGCGGAGTATAAACTTAATCATATAATCCTGGTGTGCTGTGTTCTACATAACTTTTTACGCCAACATTCTGCCAACTATGCTGGCTCAGTTGGGCCTGAGGCCGGAATTCTACATGATACAACCCTGACGGCGCTTGAAAGTGGCCATCCTGGCTTGCCCTCCCTGAGTGCCCGTGATGTCCGGTTAAGATACCTTGAGTTCTTTGCGGGTAGGGGGGCCATCAATATGCCAGACAATTTGTGAAGTATTTGTCAAATTTTAAAAAAAAAAGCTAATCTTTGGTGACATTTACTGCTTGTGTTTGTTTTAGCTGACCCTGACAGCAATGTGGGAAGTCCTGAAAATGGCGTGATTGTGTAACCTTTTCTACAAAGCACTGTTGGGTGTTATTTACTAAAGGCGTAGACACTTTGCACTACAAGTGCACTTGAAACTGCACTGAAACTGCACTTGTAGTGCAAAGAGGATTTGCCCTTAGGAAATAACCCCCATTTTCACAGAAAACAGCAATTACATCACCATAAAAGTGTTGTAGCGTTGAGACAATAATGCACACATTCTTGATTAACAAACTTTTTAATACCTGCACAATCACATGTGCATTTAGAAAAGGTTTTTAAAACAAACCAACATGTTTGTTGTATAACAATTTTTGGGGTGGCATTATCAAAAATAGAAATGTCCATTTACGATAAAACAGGCCTGTGTAAAACCAACAAGAAAGACAAAAATCTTGAACTTACAAAGTTCACATGTGGTAAAACTTGAAGGCAATATCAGACATGAGTATTTAGGAATTGTGTTTGATATTGCGTTCAGATGGGGTGAAGTCACCCCTTGAAAAGCCAAATTTGGAAGATCCACACCAATTTACAAATGTCAACATGTGCTAGCTGCCATCACGGGGGATCAAGGGACGTGTTTTGGGGGAGCAACCCCTTCCTCACTGCTACTTTATTATTGAGGAAGGGGTTGCACCCCCAAAACGCGTCCATGGATCTCCCGTGATGGCAGATAGCACATATTGGCACACTGTGTGCATCCTCCAAATTTGGCTTTTCGAAACATCGCTAAAATTTTTTTAAGATTGTAGCACACAAAAAAACAAAGTGATTTTGTGGGGTTTTAAATTCACCCCAAAACATCAATGATGTTATTATTTTTTAGAATAACATCATTGATTTTTTTCTTGAGGTTTTCCAATTCTAAATTACACCCCATGATCTGCCCGATCAGGATCTGGGCACTTTCTGATGTGAAAGCATCTTGATCCACAACATCACGATCACCTAAAAAGAGAGAAACCAAACAAAAACAGGTATCAAAAGTCTGCCGGCATCCATCTCTTACCTGAGCCTGTGGTCGCAGACACACACTTTGTCAATTTCCACCACATCTTCTTCCTCCTCCTGCACAGCTTGGGTTGGGGGTATTTCCCCTTCTTCCAGAGGTGGGGGGTCTGTGGTCTCCTAGGATGAGGGGTGTCCTCCGAGTCTTTTCTCCCCAAGTAAAACAAAAATGGTATAATTAGCACACAGATATTTGATGGCCGAAATATAAAGATGAAACATTGCTTGGAAGTGGAGTACAATTGTCTATTTGGGCAGAGTTCCAAGATGTAGCATTTTTATTGTCCTTTGTCAAGCTTCAATACTTTACCTGTCTTGTACAAGCTTCACAGATGGAGACCCCCCTATAGTATACACTGGAGCACCTGTGTGGCAACCTAATAAAAAGGGTGTTCTTGTGTCCCACACTAGTGCTCCAGCTTCCAGATGTGAAAACAGCTGCTCAGTGTCCTCTCCTTACACAGAATCTAGTTTGCATTTCATTCTAGTAACAAACCCATCTACACAAGCAAATATTTTTCAGACAAGTAGGCCCTAAAAAATGTTGGAAAATGCATATGGCCTAAACAATGGTGTTTTAGAGGCTGAAAGAAAAATGTTTGATACGAACGAATAATGGGCCCATGAACATTAAAGTTGCCATTTTAAACTGTACAACAATTAAGAAAAGCATATGGAGCAGCGCGAACGTAATAAAGACAAAAAGAATAGGAACACAGCACAACTACTTACTTTTTTGCAGCACTCTCCGGATCTTTCGGTACTGTTCGGGCTCTCTTAATTTCAGGTCCGACCACCACTTTCTGAGTTGATCTTTCGATCGACGTACCCCGAAATTCCGGTGCAGACTCTTGACCACTTTCGCCATGATCTTGGCCTTTCTGATATTGGGGTTGGGGTAAGGTCCATACTTTCCGTCATAGTCGGCCTTCTTCAGGATGTCGACCATCTCCAACATCTCCCCAAAGGACATATTTGTGGCCTTAAATCTTCTCCTTCTGGATCGGGATGTTTCCGGATCCGGACTTTCCTCCTCCTCGTTGCTATAATTAGCACGCACCTGCTCTGACTCCACCATGTGCTCTTCACCCACTGCGCCGAACGAAAAGGGGCGGGGAATAGACTAGAAAGAATGTCAGGGGCGGGCGGAGTTACACGCATGCGCAGTGTGTATAAAGCGTAACACGCGTGCGTATTACGTACGATCTGTGAGCGGAGGAAGGAGCATTGGAGGCGCCGATCGTAATAACGAAGGTAAGAGGCAAACTTGGGCCTATACTGCTTCTATATTGTAACAAGATTAGGAAAGTTTTGGATGACATTAGGGTTTGATGTTGATGTTGATGTTTTTAATACCTGCACAATCACATGTGCATTTAGAAAAGGTTTTTAAAACAAACCAACATATTTGTTGTATAACAATTTTTGGGGTGGCATTATCAAAAATAGAAATGCCCATTTACGATAAAACAGGCCTGTGTAAAACCAACAAGAAAGACAAAAATCTTGAACTTACAAAGTTCACATATGGTAAAACTTGAAGGCAATATCAGACATGAGTATTTAGGAACTGTGTTTGATATTGCGTTCAGATGGGGTGAAGTCACCCCTTGAAAAGCCAAATTTGGAAGATCCACACCAATTTACGAATGTCAACATGTGCTAGCTGCCATCACGGGGGATCAAGGGACGTGTTTTGGGGGAGCAACCCCTTCCTCACTGCTACTTTATTATTGAGGAAGGGGTTGCACCCCCAAAACGCGTCCATGGATCTTCCGTGATGGCAGATAGCACATGTTGGCACACTGTGTGCATCCTCCAAATTTGGCTTTTCGAAACATCGCTAAAAATTTTTTAAGATTGTAGCACACAAAAAAACAAAGTGATTTTGTGGGGTTTTAAATTCGCCCCAAAACATCAATGATGTTCTTATTTTTTTGAATAACATCATTGATTTTTTTCTATAGGTTTTCCAATTCTAAATTACACCCCATGATCTGCCCGATCAGGATCTGGGCACTTTCTGATGTGAAAGGATCTCGATCCACAACATCACGATCACCTAAAAAGTGAGAAACCAAACAAAAACAGGTATCAAAAATCTGCCGGCATCCATCTCTTACCTGAGCCTGTGGTCGCAGACACTCACCTGTTGTGGTGTCAGTTTCCACCACATCTTCTTCCTCCTCCT
The DNA here is from genome assembly GCF_042186555.1 of Aquarana catesbeiana. Lineage (NCBI taxonomy): Eukaryota > Metazoa > Chordata > Amphibia > Anura > Ranidae > Aquarana > Aquarana catesbeiana. Next base: position 285,293,651 of record NC_133328.1, read on the forward strand.
GCTCAGCTTGGGTTGGGGGTATTTCCCCTTCTTCCAGAGGTGGGGGGTCTGTGGTCTCCTAGGATGAGGAGTGTCCTCCGAGTCTTTTCTCCCCTATGTAAAACAAAAATGGTATAATTAGCACACAGATATTTGATGGCCGAAATATAAAGATGAAACATTGCTTGGAAGTGGGGTACAATTGTCTATTTGGGCAGAGTTCCAAGATGTAGCATTTTTATTGTCCTTTGTCAAGCTTCAATACTTTACCTGTCTTGTACAAGCTTCACAGATGGAGACCCCCCTATAGTATACACTGGAGCACCTGTGTGGCCCCCTAATAAAAAGGGTTTTCTTGTGTCCCACACTAGTGCTCCAGCTTCCAGATGTGAAAACAGCTGCTCAGTGTCCTCTCCTTACACAGAATCTAGTTTGCATTTCATTCTAGTAACAAACCCATCTACACAACCAAATATTTTTCAGACAAGTAGGCCCTAAAAAAATGTTGGAAAATGCATATGGCCTAAACAATGGTGTTTTAGAGGCCGAAAGAAAAATGTTTGATACGAACGAATAATGGGCCCATGAACATTAAAGTTGCCATTTTAAACTGTACAACAATTAAGAAAAGCATATGGAGCAGCACGAACGTAATAAAGACAAAAAGAATAGGAACACAGCACAACTACTTACTTTTTTGCAGCACTCTCCGGATCTTTCGGTACTGCTCGGGCTCTCTTAATTTCAGGTCCGACCACCACTTTCTGAGTTGATCTTTCGATCGACGCACCCCGAAATTCTGGTGCAGACTCTTGACCACTTTCGCCATGATCTTGGCGTCTCCCCAAAGGACATATTTGTGGCCTTAAATCTTCTCCTTCTGGATCGGGATGTTTCGGGATCCGGACTTACCTCCTCCTCCTGCGCCGAACGAAAAGGGGCGGGAAATAGACTAGAAAGAACGTCAGGGGCGGGCGGAGTTACACGCATGCTCAGTGTGTATAAAGCGTAACACGCGTGTGTATTACGTACGATCTGTGAGCGGAGGAAGGAGCATTGGAGGCGCCGATCGTAATAACGAAGGTAAGAGACAAACTTGGGCCTATACTGCTTCTAGATTGAGGCCTATATTGTAACAAGATTAGGAGAGTTTTGGATGACATTAGGGTTTGTCTTGCGTTGTGTCTTGCAGTGAAAATGGATATCTTGAATGATACAGACTTCATGGCAATATTCATTGACATGTTCAGGGAGCTGCCTTGTCTGTGGGAGATCAACCACCCACATTATAGGAACCAAACAAAGAGGAAGGCAGCGCTGGATCAATTGTTGGAAATTGTGAAGCAGGTGATCCCCACGGCAGACATCACATATTTGAAGATCCTAATTGGTGGCCTGAGGAGCACATATGTAAGGGAGCGCCAGAAAGTCCAGGATTCGCAGAGATCCGGAGCAGCAGATGACATCTATGTCCCCAGGATGTGGTACTACGACAGGCTGCATTTTCTGGCAGGTCAGACTGAACCCAGGCCATCACTCACCAGTCTTCCTTTCACGCTTCCTTCCCCCCCAGCTGAGGCTTCTGACGCCCAAACTGGGCCTTCCAGGCAACAACATGTGGAGGAGCCCAGATTGAGCCAGGTATAGCATTCCTCAAAATATTTCAGGTTGTCCAATCAATGATGTTAACTAGATGTTAGTTTGGAGTACTAATTTATGATTGTGATTGATGATGCAAAACATTAAACCATGTTCCTTTTTCATACACAGGGAAGTCTCAGCCAGGAGATGGCCGGGCCGAGCAGGCTGCCTGATATGCCGGTCGCTCCCCTACACCTGCAAAGAGAAAGTGGCAGGAAGAGGAGTACCCTAGAGGAGGCTGCCATAGGCCTCTTTTGGAAGGCTACAGAGGCCCTGGGAGCACCACACACCGTTGAGGAGGACTTTGCTGGCATAATTGCCTGTAAAATGCAGCGGATGGAGGAGGGGCAACAACTCAGGTGTGAGTCATTAATGTTGGAGGCTCTCAATAAGGGGTTGAGGGCCCAAATAACACCTGATACCCACCTTTGTGACCTCACACATGGTCCTCCTCCTCCTCCTCCAGGTCCTCCTCCTCCTTCTCCTCCAGGTCCTACTAGTCCTCCTCCTCCTCCAGGTCCTACTCCTCCTCCTGCCACATCTTCAACAGGAGAGCCACAGCCAGGAAGGAAGCGTGGAAGGAAGACCAGAAAGTGAGGACCCTGGATCCAGTCTGGTCTGGCAAAAGATGCAGCCTCTTGTGGTACCACAGCCTGGGGACACAGATGTCATCTGCTGCTTTCCGGATCTCTGGGACTTCTGGACCAGACTGCACTTCCTTACATATGGACTCCTCAGGCCACCAATTTTGATGTTCAAGAATTGATGTCTGCCCTGGGGGTCCAAGGCTTCGCTAATTTCTCCTGTTTCTCCAGCATTGCCTCCCTCTTTGTTTAGTTCTGAGCCCTTAGTTTTCTGAGCCCTTGGTTTGAATTATACTTGCCTATGTGTGTTTTACTTCAAAAAGGACAGTTTGTTTGTGAGGATTCAGGTACATTTCAAAAATACAATGTGAAATTAACAAGGAACACCAACACCAAACAATCTCCTTGAGATTAAATAATACAAGATATCAATGGTGTTGTGGTAACTTGACACACAAAACACACAAAAATATTATGGAGTAAAACTAAAAATAAAATTAAACAAAGATCAGCCTTTGAAAAAATACAAACATAAAATCCTCCAAAAACATGGCTTTAAAAAAAAAAAATAAAATAAAATTTTTATCAGATGTGACAAATCAAAATATATTAAGGGAATCCCGACAAATAATAAAGAAAGAAGTTTGTAAGAAGTGTGTGTGAATATGAGCAGCAAAACTACTTCATTCTTCTCACATTATAAAGAAGAAGAGAGTGTGCTGTATTAAACCATTTTTTACATTGCAACGTGACGAAAGTGCTGTATCCATTGCGAACGCTAAGTTTACCAGACCGAGCTGTTCCGTGTCGGAATTTCTTCTGAGCGTGCATGGCACTTTGTGCGTCGTAACAGGCCACACACGGTCGGAATTGACGCGATCGGATTTTGTTGTCGGAAAATTTTATAGCCTGCTCTCAAACTTTGTGTGTCGGAAAATCCGATGGAAAATGTCCAATGGAGCCCACACACGGTCGGAATATCCGACAACACGCTCCGATCGGACATTTTCCATCGGAAAATCAGACCATGTGTATGGGGCATTACAGTGTTGTGGCACCAGCACCACCACCACCAAAGGCCCAATTTTTCTGCCCCTGTTCAACAGGTGCATGTAATTACAATTCTTGATCTAATATTTCACAGCAGGGCCCATTCTAGAGCCCACCAGAAGTAACTGAGAGGACTTACAGTGTTGTGGCACCAGCACCACCATCACCAAAGGCCCAATTTTTCTGACCCTGTTCAACAGGGGCATGTAATTACAATTCTTGATCTAATATTTCACAGCAGGGCCCTGTGAGGGCTTACAGTGTTGTGGCAACACCAACACCTAAGGCCCAAATTTCTGCAGAGTATATAGGGCAGGCCCCTACTTTCAAACGTCCAACTTACAAACGACTCCTACTTGCAAACGGAAGGAGACAACAGGAAGTGAGATGAAATCTACCCCTAGGAAGGGAAATTCTCTCCTGTAAGAGTTAATATGGGAAAAACGTTGCTCCTTTCCACTGATGCTTTATCAGCAATCCTTGTTTCACTAAAACCCCCAAATTTTCAAAAAACATTTGTCATTGGGACAGAAAGTGAGGTGAAATCTTCTGAAGAGGAGCACAGACAGCAAAACAAATGTCACAGGGGTGATAACCCTTCTCTATGTTTTCCAAAAGCTTAAAATAGATTTTTTGGCTGGAGCTAAACACTTTAAAAATGTACCAGTTCAAAATTACAAACAGATTCTACTTAACAACAAATCTACAGTCCCTGTCTTGTTTGCACCGCCTGTATACTGCTGTTCAGAGGGCCTGGGGCCCCACGCCTTTCCTTTTTTTAATTTGGGTGCGGGGTTCCCCTTAATATCCATACAAGACCCAAAGGGCCTGGTAATGGACTGGAGGGGTACCCAGTTTGTCTCACTGATTTTCATCCATATTACTGGGACCAGACATTACATTAAAGCCGTAAGCCATTTTAAATGACTTTTATTCCTTTAAAAATGTCATTTTGTGCAGGGACTGTTCTAAGCATGGGAAATACGCGCCACTTTACAGGCATACTAGAGACACCCCCCAGGTACGATATTTAAAGGAATATTTCACTTTTTTTTCCACTTTAAGCATCATTAAAATCACTGCCGTTTTAAAAAATTTTTTTGCATTGATGTCCCCTGGGGCAGGACCCGGGTCCCCAAACCCTTTTTAGGACAATACCATGCAAATTAGCCTTTACAATTAGCACTTTTGATTTCAAACGTTCAAGTCCCATAGACTTCAATGGGGTTCTAACGTTCGTGCAAAGTTTCGAGCCGTTCGCAGGTTCTGGTGTGAACCGAACCAGGGTGGTGTTCGGATCATCCCTAGTACGCAGATAGGTTTAAATCTATCCCAATGTTCAGCAAGGCCAGGGCAGGGTTGGGGTTTGCAAAAATCCCAGTGCATTTGGCTAGCAGGTGAAATATTTGTCTCCAGAAGCTGGTAAGTTTAGGGCATCCCCAGAGAACATGTATTAAATTCCCTATGTGTCTGTAGTCATGCCAGTACAAGGGCGATAGAGAGGGGGAAAGGCTTGCCAGTTTCTTTGGGGTTCAGTACCATCTATTGGTGATTTTCAATGATAATTTGTTGTGGTTAGTACAATGGGTTGCTTTAAGAATCAATCTCAGAGCAGTTTGCCATTGAGAAGGTGAGAGAGGAGTAAGCAGAACATTCTCCCATAATGAGATGGCCCTAGATTTACTGAAGGTAAGTTTGTCTTGGAGAATAGAATAAAAGAGGTAAATACCTCTTATATTGGGCTTGGGCTCGTTATATAAGCTCCAGGCTTTGGAATAGAAGTTAAGCTTAGGAGTGGGGCATTTAGATAATAGGTGGAGCATTGTAAAACATGTGAACATTTGCTGTTCAGGTATAGAGTATTTTTGTTCTAATTCCACAAGTGCATAGGGGGAGTCTCCATGAAGGAAATCTGGTACTTTGGAGATACCATAGTGATGCAAGGAGTTAGTGGAGAGCGAGGGGATCAAAGTCTCAAAAGATATTGATTGGGAGTGATGGTTGAATAGGTTCACTGTGTCCTGCTTGCATTGGCAAGGATAAGGTTGTAAGATCTTGTTCCCGCCAGCTGTCACTCAAAAGGAGTAAATAAAGATCTCTATTGGGGGTAAGGGTTGATTCTATCTCTACCCACAGTGGGCCGTCCTTTGATGGGTATCAGTGTTTAATCTGGTCCAAGATAACCACCCAGTAGTAATAAGGTCTGGATGACCTGCTCCACCTATGGATTTATGTTTAATCCGACATGAGTATGGACATCTGGCCCTTTTTTCTTTCCAAAGAAATGCATGATGATACCCGACAGGGATGTAAAGTATTTATTTGCAATGGGTATGGGTAAAGACATAAAGATATATAAGATTTGGGGGAGGATGTTCATCTTCAGAGCCACCAACCGGCCGTACCAGGACAATTCAAATTGTGCCATCCATTTGAGCTCTTTCTCTATCCTAGAAATTAGGGGTTCGTAATTAGTGGCGGCCAAGGATTTTGATATGGCTGTGAGGGTGATGCCCAGATACTGGATCCCCTCAGAGATCCACATGAATGGATACTGAGATTGTAGGCTAGTTCTTGTGGCTTCTTTGACACCCAAATCCAGTATCAGAGATTTTGTGGCATTCACCTTGTAGTGTGATATGTCACTGAACTCTGTTAAGATTCGGAATGCCTGCGGAAGGGAGCGGTCAGGGTTAGTCAAGAGGAGAATAATATCATCCGCAAAGAGAATAATTTTGTGAGTGGAGTCTTGAAATTTGAAACCTGTAATAAGTGGGTTTGAGCTTATGGCTTCGGCTAACGGCTCAGTGTCAGGTCACCTGGGACCAGGTGACAGATGCACTCTGTAGGAGACAGAAGTGCACCGCTACGGTAGTGGACCCTAGGACTGACTGCTGCGGATTGAACCCTGGAAGGTGCAGGAAGCAGGTCTACAGGACAACTAACATGGATCCCAGTGGGAGCTAAAGCATAGATTCCCCAGGGCGCGGAGTCTAAGAGTCAGCGGGTGTTCACCAGAGCCTCTAGTGGTGAGGATGGACTGCGCTGCAGTCTGGCTCCAGGTCGCGTCCCCCAGGGTCTCACAGCTCACGCTCACCATAGACTACAGGAGAAGAAGAAGGAGGCAGCAGGCTGGAACGACAGGGAAGTAAGGGGTAAGCCAAAGGTCAGGGCGACTAGCAGACAAGGATAAACATAACACGCCAAAGGTCAGGGTAACAAGCAGACAGGGAGAGTCGAGAACAGGCCAAAGTCGGTAACAGGCATCAGATGTAGGAAACACAGCAAGTACACACGGAGGCTAACACACAATGGTTGATCAGCACTGCTGGCTTGCAGTGCACAGGTTAATATAGGGTTCCCTGATAGGGCCTGGGGTGGAGCCATGCTTAGAGGAAAGGTTATAAAACCAGTCAGGTGAGAGGCAGCTGGTCTTTAGAGATGAACACATGGAGACAGGTAAGCTGACAGAGAAAACTCTATTGCATAACCATGACACTCAGTCATTAGATTGAAGATTGTCAGGAACAGTGGACATCCCTGTCGGGTACCATTGGATATACCAAAGGGTTTGGACAATAAACCAGAGGCATTAACTTGTGCGGAGGAATTGGAATGTAATGCCATAATAGCAGACAATATTGGCCATCTAAAACCAAATCTTTCTATGACCATAGACATGTATAATCAGTGCACCCTATTAAACATCTTCTCTGTGTCAATTGATAGAAGCAGAGAGGGCGTTCGTGTTTTTTCAGCGTGATATATAAAATTCAAGATTCTCCTGGTCGTGTCCGATGTCTGTCTTCCTGAGACAAAACCCATTTCGTCCTTCTTGATCAGGGAGGGTAAGACAAGCATCAGACGTTTGGCCAAGAGTTTTGCAGAAACCTTAACATCCGTGTTAAATAAAGATATCAGACAAAAATTGGCAGGGATGGTGGGCTCATTCCCAGGCTTGGGTAAAGTTACCACCTGAGCCTTCAGCATCTCTGGGAGAAATGAGGTTTGAATTGCTTCAGTGAAAACTGCATTTAAGTATGGAGAGAGGATGGAGTTAAATATTTTGTAGTACTCATTTGACAGACCAGGTCCAGGGGATTTGTCATTAGGTGTAGAGGATAGGATATTTGCAATCTCTAAATCAGAAATCGGAGCATTAAGCACCTGGAGTTGCTCATCTGACAGCATTGGGAGATTTAAGTTGGTTAAGGAAAGTCGTATGTCAGATGAAGAAGGTTGGGGGTATTAGGGTCATCGCAGAGGTTATTTAGTGCGCCATAGTAACTAGCAAATTCATCCACAATTTCCTGTGGGTTAGTTATCTTGTGTTTGAGAATGGGGGAATGACATGGGAAATGCGAGTTCTCGCCTGAGTAGTTTTTAACCCATTAGCTAGATATTTCCCCGCTTTGTTGGATCCTGCATAGGGGTTAAGTTTAGGGTGCCTAAGGTGCTTATCATATTGTTCTGTGAGGTGGGATCACCTCAAGCAAGGGAAGCAGAGGTAAAGTGGGAGGGTGCAGATTTATTGCTAATTTCTATGTTGTGGATTTCTGAAAGGAGATTGGTTGGAGTGAGGTTGTATTGTTTCTTAGCCCTGGAGCTTTGCTGGATACATATGCCTCGTATAAAGGCTTTATGTGCTGACCATAGGACATAAGGGTCTGAAAAAGAGTGTTTATTAAAGGAGAAAAACTCCCGCAGATGCTGAAAGATAGCCTAAAGGAGTCATTATCCTGCAAAATTTTAACATTACAGCGTCATATAAAAGACCTGTGGGGGGTTTCTTGCTCTTCTATCGGCCCTGTAATTGCTGCGTTGTCCGACCACATAATGTCATAGATAGAAGAGGAGGACATTTTTTGAAGAAGCCATATATCAGACACAAACAAATCAATGCGAGAATAAGTATGATGTCTGGAGGAGAAAAACATATAGTGACTTTCATTGGCGTGTTGGCACTTCCATACATCATAAACCTCTTCTGCATGAAAAAGGTTCCTCAGTGATGGGTATCACCCTTTTGTAGGAGAACTGGAGTCCATGCGTGGATCAGCAGTGAGATTAAAGTCCCCACACATTAATAGATGACCATATCTATGGGGTGTGATGCCTCCTTCCAGAGGGAAAACCTCTTAGCAGGGTGATTGAAATCCTTTACATTAAGGGAAAGGCACTTCAAAGGCACTTCAAAGGCACTTCAAAATCACATGGGTGTGATTTATTTCTATGACTCGGGTCACAGCTGGAGTAAAGGAAGACAGTGGCAGTAAGCTGTTCAGTGTACACAGAACCAATTTGATGGGTAGGAAAACTAGACTTGTACTGGAGAAACAGAAATGATAGAGAACTTGTGCTCTATATAAGAGAACAAACAAGAAAAAGAGCGTAAAAAAGGGTCCCCTTAATGGGACCATGAGCAGAAAAATCTGCGTCAAAGCTAGCTGAGGGAACATAGGGAATAAGATTACACATTCCCTTGGCCAGAGTTTGTAGATACTTGTGTCGTGAGATGAAGTCAGGAGCCTCTGGATGATTTCTTCTTGGATGAGCTTCTATGGGAGACCACTTGCCATTCACATGTTAGAGCTACAGGTTGTTGGTGATGAGATTCCCCCGTGGGGGTTTCAGGGAGAATACTTCACTGCTGCAGAGCTTAAAGACCTTCTTCTAGTGTTGTTACCTTCAACATCACTCCGTTGTGGGTAATGAAATGGGTAGCTGGATATTTCCATTTGTGGAGTATTTTGTGGTTACGCAGTGCTTTTGTCATTGTCGCCAGGTTCCTGTGACGTTGGAGAGTGTATTGAGAGGTCTGGAAGAAACTATATTGAGGAAAAGTATTCCGGGAGGTTATCTGACTGTCGGAATACTGTTTGGATTTTTTCCTTCGCTTGATAAAAGTGCACTCTCAGCAGCACATCTCGTGGAACATCATCAGGGAGGAAGGAATGTTTAGGCAGTCTATCTTCTATCAGTCAATCATCATCAGGGAGGAAGGAAGGTTTAGGCAGTCTATATTCTATCAATGGCAAGGTCCAGTCCCATCAGGGATGATATCAGGGATGAAGTCTTGGGCAAATTGCTGCAGCTGGGAGTTGGACACTGATTCAGGGATCCCCCTAAGTTTGATGTTGTTCCGCCTGGTCCAGGTCGGCTACTTTGTCCCTTAGCCATGCAATTTCCTCTGAGTGTGCAGCATGAGCATCAACCATGGTATTGTATGATGAGGTATATTCACCGAGCAAGGACTTCAGCTTGTCAACCCTGTCCCCCATGTATTTTCCCTTTAAACTGGTTATTTATTTACACAATGTTCTTTTGCACAGCACACCCACTGGAACTGTCACATATTATGTACCAATACCTATTTGGTAATTAGGGACTACTTCACCACTGATGTTTCTTAATAATTTCCTTGGGCCTCAGTGCGGCCATGGACTTGCAGTCTCAGCTACCCTTGGGATGTCTGTTTTCCATGGCGCCTTCAGTCGTGAACATTATTAAATGATATATCCAATCCATATGAAGGTAAGAGTGCTTGGGAATACTCCATCCCTCCTCTGTCCTATTTTCCCCTTGAAAAAAAAAAAGAGAGAAGGGGCGGGACTTTGAACGAAGCACGCAGTCAACAGTGGGAGGTCAAAAATGGTGTATTTGATATGTATCACAATAAAATTCATACAGAGTAATAATTAATGTCACAGTATATTTGATCTATATACTTTAGGAACATGATAATACATGACAGTGGAGAGAGAAGTAACTACACCACCTGTAGGACTTCCTATTACATTAAAAATTATTGATGATCAGAATAATATAAGAAATGTTCATATAAGTAGAATTCAACACATGATCGGTTTAAACATTGCATGTACAGTGGCTCAATGCGTTTCGCTGAGTTTTATCCACTCTTCAGGAGCAAACATGTGTATATCTGAAATGAGATATATGGGTTTCTAAATCACTGCCTTTATAAAAGAAAAAACAAAAGAAAAGGTGTAAATCGGGGTAACCCATTGTCTGGAAAATACTCACAAACGCCGTGTGATGAGAGTGCAGCATAAAGAGCCGGATGCTCCCATTGAGGACAACTTTTCCGGGAGCTGTGGCAGCATGTGGCACATGCGGGGCCCCCACACGGCAACAACAGGGGAGGAGAATTATCCATGAAGTGGTGGTCCCTGAAGGTAGTTGCAAGTGTAGCCAGCTCCCGGAAAAGATGCCCTCAATGGGAGCATCCGGCTCTTTATGCTGCACTTTCGTCACATGGTGCTTGTGCGTATTTTCCAGACAATGGGATACCCCGATTTACATCTTTTCTTTTGTTTTTTCCTTTATAAAGGCAGTGATTTAGAAACCCATATATCTTATTTCAGATATACACATGTTTTCTCCTGAAGAGTGGATAAAACTCCACGAAACGTGTCGAGCCTCTGTACATGCAATGTTTAAACTGATCATGTGTTGAATTCTACTTATATGAAAATTTGTTATATTATTCTGATCATCAATAATTTTTAATGTATAAAGAAGTCCTACAGGTGGTGTAGTTACTTCTCTCTCCACTGTCATGTATTATCATGTTTCTATATGTATATAGATCAAATATACTGTGACATTAATTATTACTCTGTATGAATTTTATTGTGATACATATCAAATACACCATTTTTGACCTCCCACTGTTGACTACGTGCTTCATTCAAACTCCTGCTTGTATTTTCCCCTTTTGTCACACATCTGTTCATTCTGCAATCCTTTGTTCTATTATAGATTTATCCCAATGTAATTGCTCCTGATGAGTGGACATCTCCACGAAATGCGTAGAGCCCCAGCCTTATGCTACAGCAACGCAATCATGTGATTCTGAGATTCAATAATATGAATTTTATCATTAATCATTAGGGATGAGCTTTGAGTTTGAGTCGAACTCATGTTCGACTCGCGGCAAATTCGAATGCTGCGGAACACCCTTTAAAAGTCTATGGGAGAAATCAAAAGTACTAATTTTAAAGGCTTATATGCAAGTTATTGTCATAAAAAGTGTTTGGGGACCTGGGTCTTGCCCCAGGGGACATGGATCAATGCAAAAAAAATTTTTAAAAACGTCCGTTAAACAATAAAAGTGTAATATCCCTTTAAATTTCGTAGCTGGGGGGTGTTTATAGTATGCCTGTAAAGGGGCGCATGTTTCCCGTGTTTAGAACAGTCTGACAGCAAAATGACATTTTGAAGGAAAAAACCCATTTAAAACTACTCGCGGCTATTGCATTGCCGACAATACAAATAGAAGTTCATTGATAAAAACGGCATGGGAATTGCCCACAGGGGAACCCCGAACCAAAATTTAAAAAAAAAAAATGACGTGGGGTTCCCCCTAAATTCCATACCAGACCCTTCAGGTCTGTTATGGATTTTAAGGGGAACCCCGCGCCAAAAAAAAAAACGGCGTGGGGTCCCCCCAAAAATCCATACCAGACCCTTATCCGAGCACGCAACCTGGCAGGCCGCAGGAAAAGAGGGGGGGACGAGAGTGCGCCCCCCCTGAACTGTACCAGGCCACATGCCCTCAACATTGGGAGGGTGCTTTGGGGTAGCCCCCCAAAACACCTTGTCCCCATGTTGATGAGGACAAGGGCCTCATCCCCACAACCCTGGCCGGTGGTTGTGGGCATCTGCGGGCGGGGGGCTTATCGGAATCTGGAAGTCTCCTTTAACAAGGGGACCCCCAGATCCTGCCCCCCCCCCTGTGTGAAATGGTAACGGGTACTTACCCCTACCATTTCACTAAAAAACTGTAAAAAAATGTTAAAAATGACAAGAGACAGTTTTTGACAATTCCTTTATTTAAATGCTTCTTCTTTCTTCTAGAGAAAGAGAAGAAGATGAAGAAGATGAAGAGAAGAGCGTGAGCCTCCCCCCATGCCATGGGTGCGGAGTGGCCCGAGGAGAAGAAGATAGAAGACGCCGCGGAGGAGATGCTGGATGAGAACGCCGGAGGAAGAACCAGAAGAGCCAGAAGAACCAGAAGAAGAAGATGAAGGACGATAGAAGAAAGAAGAAGCATTTAAATAAAGGAATTGTCAAAAACTGTCTCTTGTCATTTTTAACATTTTTGACAGTTTTTTAGTGAAATGGTAGGGGTAAGTATCCCCTTACCATTTCAGACAGGGGGGGGCCGGGATCTGGGGGTCCCCTTGTTAAAGGGGGCTTCCAGATTCCGATAAGCCCCCCACCCGCAGACCCCCACAACCACCGGCCAGGGTTGTGGGGATGAGGCCCTTGCCCTCATCAACATGGGGACAAGGTGTTTTGGGGGCTACCCCAAAGCACCCTCCTAATGTTGAGGGCATGTGGCCTGGTACAGTTCAGGAGGAGGGGGACCGCACTCTCGTCCCCCCTCTTTTCCTGTGGCTTGCCAGGTTGCGTGCTCGGATAAGGGTCTGGTATGGATCTTTGGGGGGACCCCAGGCCGTTTTTGTTTTTTTTTTGGCGCGGGGTTCCCCTTAAAATCCATACCAGACCTGAAGGGCCTGGTATGGAATTTAGGGGGAACCCCACGTCATTTTTTTTTAAAATTTTGGTTCAGGGTTCCCCTGTGGGCAATTCCCATGCCGTTTTTATCAATGAACTTCTATGTGTATTGTCGGCAATGCAATAGCCGCGAGTAGTTTTAAATGGGTTTTTTCCTTCGAAATGTCATTTTGCTGTCAGACTGTTCTAAACACGGGAAACATGCGCCCCTTTACAGGCATACTATAGACACCCCCCAGCTACGAAATTTAAAGGGATATTACACTTTTATTGTTTGACTTTAAGCATTATTAAAATCACTGCTCCTGAAAAAACTGACGTTTTTAAAACTTTTTTTTGCATTGATCCATGTCCCCTGGGGCAAGACCCAGGTCCCCAAACACTTTTTATGACAATAACTTGCATATAAGCCTTTAAAATTAGCACTTTTGATTATTCATGTTCGTGTCCCATAGACTTTAACGGTGTTCGCGTGTTTGAACGAACTTTTTTCCTGTTCGCATGTTCTGGTGCGAACCGAACAGGGGGGTGTTCGGCTCATCCCTAATAATCATTATCACCATTAACAGAATTATGTGCATTATGAATGAGAACAATTTTATTATTATATACTAATGCATCTATTACCATTATATTGATCATGAATCATGTTATCATTATGTATAATAAAGTGTTAAGGTGCTGCTTTTTTCTATCATGTTATCCTTTTTATTCAATGTATATTTCTTTGAAATCCACTAACATGTGATTGCATATCTTTATCTTCTTAGCCGTGCTTCATATAAAGTCCCACCCAACCCGCTTGTTCTAATATCTATATATAATAGGGATGGAGGCAGATGAACCTATCCATTCAATGCCTCACTTAAAATCCCAACCCCCCTTTATCCCTCTTTTTTGCATTGACAGGGCTGCGGGTGGTAGGTGTGGGTGCCCATGATGATCCTCCAATGCCCTGGGGTACAGTCAGGCCATTACTGTGCCCCCGGTGAGCGCCATTTACCTAAGGATGCTGCAGCCACGATCCGCGGCTGCTGCCATTTTGTTGGGGCTCGGGGCTGTCACCATTTTTTTGAAGCCCATGGCCTAAGGGATAAAAGAAGCCGGCCGGCTTGTGGGGTTGCGGCGGCGAGGCATGCTGCTGGGTCACTGCAGCCTGGAGGTGTTCGTGAATGCTGGCTGGGGTTGATGGAGGCTCCAATGTCACTGGATTACCCCGGCGGCCGAGCAAAGCTTCAGGCAATCTTACAGTGCGGTCACCATGCCCCCAGCCCAGTATGTTCTAAGGTGGCATGCAAGAACTGCCAGTTCACCCTGTCAAAAACCTTCTCTGCATCCGTGGATAGCAGGAGAAGGGGGCGACGGGTAGTCCTGGCAGTGTGGATCAGGTTTACAACCCGGATGGTGTTGTTGCGGGGTTCCCTTAAAGGTACAAATCTGGCTTGGTCTCTGTGAATTAAGTGGGAAATATGGAGAGGAACCCTGTTAGCCAGAATTTTTGAAAACAGCTTGAGGTCAGTATTTAACTCCTTAGCGATCAAAGAGATGTAGGCTCGCAGTGTATCTATAGGCATGAATTGCCCCTCTGTAATGGAATTGAGCGCAGAAACTGTGTGGGGGCAGAGCCTCAAAAAAGGCTTTATATAGTAAGTCGAGGTGAGCCCGTCTGGGCAAAGGGGTTTCCTAGGTTTGAAACCCACTAAGGCCGAGCCCAGTTCCTCTAACATAATAGGTACCTCCAGTACCTCTTGCACCTCGGAAGAAAGAGAGAGCATACCCGAGGATGCTATGTAAGACTGCATTGCCGATGTGCATTCCTTGGAGGACCTGCCACGTAAGAGTGACTGAGATTGGTCTTTGATAAAAGGTGCGAAATTCTGCCGCCATGGCAGGGGATGTGGTCAACCTCTGCCCTGTAGAGGTCATGATGGAGGGAATAAAGGTTCTAGTAGTCTGGAGCCCACATAGAGCCCGTGCTAATAAGGTGCCTGGTTTGTTAGAGTATTCATACATAGTGCGACGTGCCCGTGCTAATTTATTTTTTGTTTTATGAAAAAGAAGATACCGAAGTTCCTCTCGAACCCTGATGAGGTCCTGGTATGTGGACTGCACAAGGCTCGCTTTATGAGCTTTATGAGAGCATTCTAGGCTGTACAGTTTCTATATAAGCTCGTCTGTCTGACGGGTACATTCTCGCTTGAGTCGGGACCCAATCCTGATCAGGACCTCTCAGACAACTGGTTTATGCTCCTCCCTGAGTATCAAAGGGTTGTCAACCAAGTCCCAGTTAAGGGAGAAGTACTCCGTCAAGGCAGTCCGCAGTTCAGCCATCGTATCTTCTGATTGTAATAGAGCCTCATTCAACCTCCAGGACAGGGGGCTTGGTGTAACTGGACCCACTTGAAGTGTCAAGTGGACCGGGGCATAATAGGAAAATGAGATGACATCAATGCGGGCAGACTCAACTCTAGGCGAATCCTTATACGTGACCAAGAGATAATCAAGGTGTGAATAAGTATGATGGACCGATGAAAAATAAGTGTAATCCCGCTCCTGAGGATTCTGTAACCTCCAGGGGTCAACCAGATGCAGAAGTTGCAGGTCTGCTTTTAAGCGCTTCAAACGAGAATAAGAAAGGTGAGAGGTACCGCACAACACATCTAACAGAGGGTCCATCATAAAATTTAGATCCCCTCCAAAGACCAGAAGCCCCTCTGAGAATGCCAGAAGCACTGGAATAAGGTCTCACAGAAACTGGGGCTTATCCACATTGGGGAAAAAGACATTGGCAAAGATGACCTGCACATCTAGAATCTTCCCCTTGAGTAAGAGAAAGTGGCCCTGAGCATCCAAACGCACCTGACCAAGAGATCATGGCACCGACTTGGGGATCAGAATTCTGACCCCTTTGGATTTCATGACAGGGTAGGGACTTTGGTACGCCAATGGGAAGTCTCTGTTGGTCAGTCTAGGAACATTGTCACTCCTGAAATGTGTTTCTTCCAGAAACGCAACTTGGGTTTTACACTTCTGTAAATCAGCTAGCAGCTGAGAGTGTTTCTCTGGGACATTTAGACCATGCACATTGAGGGAGATGACCTTAAGGTGACCCATGACAGGCTGCAATAAAATTGAAAGAGCAGGCAGTCGAACAGGAGATATTTGCACAAGGCGGCCCCGAGTGAGAGAGACAGAGACCATAAATAAAGTAGGGAGGAAGGAGGGAGGGAAAGGCAAGAAGATTAGGAGAGAGGCAAGGGAGAGAGCAAGAGGGGAGAGTGGGAGTAGTCTACAAAGTATGTAACACTTGGGTCCCTAGCTGAGCACCTAAGTACCCAGTCAGGGAGTCGCCCTAATGGGGGGTGGCTAGGAACGCTGAGGATCAGTCAAAGATGGAGGTGCAAGGTTCGAGTATCCTGAGAAAACATAATCTAAACATAAAACAACCGAAAAATGTAAAGCAAACATAACAGCACATTTGAAATAAGGTTTTTGCCTCAGGAGGGAGTCTGGGTATGACGGTCTTAAGGAGATAACGCCACAAACAAGGAGAAGTAAAGCAATCAACTGCCCACCACATCTGGCCTGGAAGCACCAACCAAAAAGGGAAACTGAAACCCAGTACAAAACCGCTTATAGCAGAGCTGGTAGACTCTGAAGAGACCAAAAAGTTAAGCCCAATATCTACATACAGCAACGGTACGGATCCCTTAACCTCTCAAGAAGGCCTACATCCTGGTGATCAAGGGTAAAAGGAAAGAAAAAAAACCCTGATTTTCAAAAATTCCCCTGGCACTTTAGAGAGATGAGAGCAGTAGTGTCCAGCTTGGTGGGCACACAAATATGAGGGGAAAAGGGATCCATCCACTACCCTCAAATTAGCAATCCCTTTGCACGGTCACTGGTTGACCACCACTGATGTGGCAGTGGCCAAGCAAACATCCCAAGTCCTAAGCCAGCCGGGACTCCCCCCAGCTCAGTACACAGGTAGCAGTTTACTGAATATTTTTCCACCCTACTCCCTCGGCTATATGCAAGGAGAGCCAAGAACTAGGCCCTGACAGAAACAACAGCTGAGGTGGGAATGGGAATCTATATAGAGCCCAGGGGTGTCACAGGCAGAAATTAATGAGATTGATAAAGGTATAGCATGTATGAGAATTATTAAAGAAAAATATTAAAAGGCAATATTGTCAGGAAATTAGCCAACGTATTACGGGCAACTGTGTAATAAATGGTTAATAAATGGTTATGAAGCCAAGCCAGGTACGGCAAGTTCACAAAAGAGGAAGCTGGTGCGATCAGTCTTCAGAGGTAGCTGGCATGGATCTATGTGGCTCCCGACTGGTGGCTTGAGAGCGAGCACAACAAAATCGCTGCAGTCTTGGTACGGACCAGCTGAAGGCCTCCGGGTAGAGCAGAAAGTAAAACCAGTTGGGAACTGCGACCATGGGTTTATCTAGGAAGTTGAATAATGCAGGCAGCTGGTCAGGAGTAGGGATGAACCGAACACCTCCCGGTTCGGTTAGCACCAGAACCTGCGAATGGACCAAAAATTTGCACAAACGTTAGAACCCCATTGAAGTCTATGGGACTCGAACGTTTGAAATCAAAAGTGCTAATTTTAAAGGCTAATTTGCATGGGATAGTCCTAAAAAGGGTTTGGGGAGCCGGGTCCTGCCCCAGGGGACATGTATCAATGCAAAAAAAAGTTTTAAAATTGTCCGTTTTTTCGGGAGCAGTGATTTTAATGATGCTTAAAGTGAAAAAATAAAAGTGAAATATTCCTTTAAATATCGTACCTGAGGGGTGTCTATAATATGCCTGTAAAGTGGCACGTGTTTCCCGTGCTTAGAACAGTCCCTGCACAAAATGACATTTTTAAAGGAATAAAAGTCATTTAAAACTGCTTGCGGCTTTAATGTAATGTTGGGTCCCGACAATATGGATGAAAATCAGTGAGACAAACGGCATGGGTTCCCCCCCCAGTCCATTACCAGGCCCTTTGGGTCTTGTATGGATATTAAGGGGAGCACCGCAGCCAAATTAAAAAAAGGAAAGGCGTGGGGCCCCCAGGCCCTATATACTCTGAACAGATGTATACAGGCGGTGCAAACAAGACAGGGACTGTAGGTTTGTTGTTAAGTAGAATCTGTTTGTAATTTTGAACTGGTACATTTTGAAAGTGTAGCTCCAGCAAAAAAATCTTGGAAAACATAGGGAAGGGTTATCACCCCTGTGACATTTGTTTTGCTGTCTGTGCTCCTCTTCAGAAGATTTCACCTCACTTTCTGTCACAATGACAAATGTTTTTAGAAAATGTGGGGTTTTTAGTGATACAGGGATTGGTGATAAAGCATCAGTGGAAAGGAGCAACATTTTTCCCATATTAACTCTTACAGGAGAGAATTTCCCTTCCTAGGGGTAGATTTCATCACACTTCCTGTTGTCTCCTTCAGTTTGCAAGTAGGAGTCGTTTGTAAGTTGGATGTTTGAAAGTAGGGGCCTGCCCTATATACTCTGCAGAAATTGGGGCCTTAGGTGTTGGTGTTGCCACAACACTGTAAGCCCTCACAGTTACTCTTGGTGGGTGCAGAAACGGGCCCTGCTGTGAAATATTAGATCAAGAATTGTAATTACATGCACCTGTTGAACAGGGGCAGAAAAATTAGGCCTTTGGTGGTGGTGGTGCTGGTGCCACAACACTGTAAGCCCTCACAGTTAGTCTTGGTGGGTGCAGAAACGGGCCCTGCTGTGAAATATTAGATCAAGAATTGTAATTACATGCACCTGTTGATCAGAGGCAGAAAAATTGGGCCTTTGGTGGTGGTGGTACTGGTGCCACAACACTGTAAGTCCTCACAGTTACTCTTGGTGGGCGCTGGAACGGGCCCTGCTGTGAAATATTAGATCAAGAATTGTAATTACATGTCCCTGTTGAACAGGGACAGAAAAATTGGGCCTTAGGCACTGGTACTGGTGCCACAACACTGCAACCCCTCACAGATACTCTAGTTGGAGCGCAGGAACGAGCCCTGCTGCAAAGAATTGCATCAAAAATTGTAATTGCACGCCCCTGTTAAACAGGGGCTTAAAAATTGGGCCTTAGGCACTGGTGCCACAACACTGCAACCCCTCACAGATACTCTAGTTGGAGCGCTCGAACGAGCCCTGCTGCAAAGAATTGTATCAAAAATTGTAATTACACGGCCCTGTTAAAAAAAGGGCTGAAAATTGGGCCTTAGCCACTGGTGGCGGCGCCCAGAAACAAAAATATTCGTACAAGCTATCAGCATGATCATTGAGGAGGAAGAGAATAGTCACTCAGCATAACAGGATAGTCACTCAGCATCAGCATAGGCAGTCTTGAAGGGATCTGACATTTCAAAAAATCTTATTCGGTTACATCAGCATCAGGTGCTTGGTATCTGGTGGTGATCCAAGACTGATTCAATTTTATGAAGGTCAGTCGAACGACCGAGTCGGTGGACAGGCGCACCCTGTGATCGGTTACAAAGCCTCCAGCAGCACTGAAAGAACGCTGGATGCAGGACAGGCCAGTAGCTCAATTGCATACTGTACAAGCTCTGGCCAGTGATCCAACCTCAAGATCCAGTAACCCATAGGATTTTCGGTGGGAAAGGTGTCCAAGTCAGACCTTGCCCCTAGGTGTTCCTGCACCATGTAAAACAGACGCTGGCAATGGTTGCTGGAACCGATCATTGGGGCTGCGGACTAAAAATTGTCTGAACGCATCGGTCAGATGGCCACCTTCTCTACCGCTCCTTCTTTGACTGACCGAAGCCTCGGCAACACGTTGTCCAGGAACCAGAGTTTGTAACCTCCCAGTCTCTGGGAACGCGTTGCACAGACCTTTCTGCAATGCCTCCCGAAGATGTTTCATCCTCTGCTCCCTCTGCGATGGCAAGATAAGGTCTGCAACCTTACTCTTGTAACGTGGATTAAGAAGGGTTGCCAGCCAGTAACGATCCCTCTCCTTGATACCACGAATACGAGGATCCTTCTGCAGGCTTTGCAGGATCAGAACAGTGCATGCATTACTGAGCATGGCCCACTGGCATGGGGAAAAAAACAAGCTCCCCTGACTCTGTCCTGGTGCCATAGTCGCACAGGTACTCATTGATGGCCCTCTGCTGCATGTGCAGCCGCGTTCAGATTAGGCGGTTCTTGGGCAGGTTAAATTCCTTTTGGAGGTCTGCCAGCTGAGCACTGGCATTATATGACCAGCGGAAATACACACAAACTTTCCTGGCCTGCCTCAGGACATCCTGTAAGCCCGGGTACCTGCCCAAGAACTGCTGCACCACCAAGTTAAGGATGTGAGCCAAACAGGGCACATTGGTCAGTTGTGCCTGTTGGAGGGCGGAGAGGAGGTTGGTGCTATTGTCGCAAACCACCATTCCTGGCTTAAGTTGACGTGGCGTCAACCACCTCTGAACCTGCCCCTGCAGAGCTGACAGAATCTCGGCCCCAGTGTGGCTCCTGTCCCGCAAGCACACCAGCTCAAGAACCGCATGGCATCTTTTGGCCTGTGTACTTGCGTAGCCCCTTGAACGCCTACGGAGCACCGCTGGTTCCTGAGGACAAAGCACAGGA
Source organism: Aquarana catesbeiana (assembly GCF_042186555.1). Lineage (NCBI taxonomy): Eukaryota > Metazoa > Chordata > Amphibia > Anura > Ranidae > Aquarana > Aquarana catesbeiana. The sequence continues at coordinate 285,314,065 of NC_133328.1, forward strand.
AGAGGCCATGGAGGAAGAAGAAGAGGAGAGGGTGGAGGAGAGAGGTGTGTCAGAATCACCAGTAGTGGCATTTTGGAGGCGTGGTGGCAGAACAACCTCCAACACTACTGCACCTTGTCCTGCATCCTTCCCAGCTGCCAGCAGAGTCACCCAATGCGCCGTGAAACTTAGGTAACGTCCCTGTCTATGCCTGCTGGACCATGAGTCAGCGGTAATATGCACCTTACCGCTGACCGCCCTGTCCAGCGAGGCCAAGACATTGCCTTCCACATGCCGGTAGAGAGCCAGAATCGCCTTCCGTGAGAAAAATTGGCATTTGGGAACCTGCCACTGAAGAACCGCACATTCCACACACTCACAGAAGGGGGCAGAGTCTACCAACTGAGAAGGTAGTAGTTGAAGTGCTAGAAATTTGTCAAGCTAGCATTCAACCGATGGGCATGTTGATGGCTGGGAGTGAACTTCTTTCTGCGGTGCAGCAGCTGGGGCAGGGAAATTTGCCTGGTACAATCTGACGTTGGTGTACTGATAGCAGATTGCCCGCAAGTACTTGGCTGTGACACACCTAATTCTACACCTTCATTCCTCTCATTGCAGGTTTCAGAGAGGACTGAAGGTATAGTGGGGTTGGAGATCCCAGCTGATGAGGAGCAAGAAGCGGTCCTCTTTGTACTTTGGTGTGGGTCTTTTAGGTACGCTTGCCAACGAACTGCATGGCAGGTCAACATATGTCTGGTCAAGCATGTGGTGCCCAAGCGAGAGATGTTTTGGCTACGCGAGATACGCTTGAGACATATGTTGCAAATAGCAGCGGTGCGATCTGATGCACTCGTCTCAAAAAAGGCCCACACCAAAGAACTTTTCGAATAACACGCAGAGACAGCAGCGCCCTGCACATGCGGACCTCTGCGGTGTGATGCAGTCAGTGTGCTGCCCTTAGGCTGGCCCCTGGAGGGCATTCTGCCTCGTTGGTGATGTACCTCCTCCTCCTCCTCTCTCCTATCAGGCACCCACATGGAGTCAGTGACCTCATCATCCCCTCCCTCCTCATCACTGGAGCAAATCTGGCAGTATTCTGCAGGAGGGGGAACATGACTGCCAGATTGCTGTCCTTTTAGGGCACCCCCTCTGTCTGGGCTCACGTTACTGCCTTCCTCTAGCTGAGTACCATCATCAGAGCCTTCAAAACGCTGGGCATCCTCCTGGAGCATGTACCCAACACTGTGGTCAAACCGTTCGGGGGACTCGTCAGGAGGACATGGTGGGGCTAGGGAAGGAGTGACTGATGCCATTGAGCCGAGGGAAGAGGCCGCGTTGGCAGATGCTTTGCCAGAAAACGTACCCTGAGCCTGGGTGAGAGGGGATGAGGAGGATGAGGATGGCTTGGTCATCCACTCGACCAAGTCTTCCACATGTTGCAGCTCAACACGGCCAGCTGCCGAAAAAAGGCCAAGCATGTCCCACGGCCACATGCTGATGAGAATGTACCGTGTCCACGACCAGCACTGTTGCCTCTAGACACAGAGCCTGCTTGCCCTCTTTTATTGGCTTGTGACTGTCTTCCTCTCCTTGTTGACCTTCCAGACATACTATTGGCCTGCAGTGAGATGTAGCTGCACAAAACTGATGTATATATATATATATATATATATATATATATACCGATTATACTGCAGCTAGCAGGATCAACTGCCTGCCTGTAATATTATTAGTATGAGAACACCTGAACTTGTCTTCAGGTAGCTATACTGTAGGTGTAACTGTGCAGGGTACACAGTACAGTAACTGGAAATATGTCAAGAGCCTACACAAGCACCTGGCTTCAGGTAGCTATACTATAGGTCCAACTGTGCAGGGTACACAGTACAGTAACTAGAAATACGACAAGAGCCTACACAGGCACCTGGCTTCAGGTAGCTATACTGTAGGTGCAACTGTGCAGGGTACACAGTACAGTAAATGGAAATAGGTCAAGAGCCTACACAAGCACCTGTCTTCAGGTAGCTATACTGTAGGTCCAACTGTGCAGGGTACACAGTACAGTAACTGGAAATACGTCAAGAGCCTACACAAGCACCTGGCTTCAGGTAGCTATACTGTAGGTGCAACTGTGCAGGGTACACAGTACAGTAAATGGAAATAGGTCAAGAGCCTACACAAGCACCTGGCTTCAGGTAGCTATTCTGTAGGTGCAACTGTGCAGGGTACACAGTACAGTAACTGGAAATACGTCAAGAGCCTACACAAGCACCTGGCTTCAGGTAGCTATACTGTAGGTGCAACTGAGCAGGGTACACAGTACAGTAACTGGAAATACGTCAAGAGTAGGGATGAGCTTCGTGTTCGAGTCGAACCCATGTTCGACTCGAACATCGGCTGTTCGATCGTTCGCTGAATTGTGAACGATATGGGCCGTTCGCGCCAAATTCGTGTGGCGCGTCATGGCCCATAATTCACTGCGGCATTGCGGTGCATTGCTGGCTGATTGGCCAAGCATGCACTATGACCCGCATGCTTGGCCAATCACAGTACCGTCGGTAGAAAGAGCTGTAATTGGCCAAAGCCAGGGTGGCTTTGGCCAATTATGGCTCAGGGGGTTTAGAACACGCCCCACACTATATAAGGCCACCTGCACTGCGGCCCTGTGTAGTGTGTTCCGGCGTGCTTACAGAGAGAGAGGGACAGTGTCATTTCATTTGAGTTAGCTAGATTAGGCAGGACAGTCAGTGAGTTAGTTGCACTTATAATGTATTCTGTATATATATGCATCCCAGGTGTTGCATATAAATATATATACACTGTATTCAGTTTAGCTAGATCCGTTCCTGTTATCTTCCTACTGACAGGCAGGCTTGTCTTGTTACAGTATTTACAGCTACCTGAAGAAAATTGCTGGTGTTCTTCTGATCCTATTAGTACCACAGTCAGGCAGCTAGACTATTTACAGTTAGTGTAGTGCGTCCTGCTCACAGTGTTCAGCTAAAACTACAAGTTAGTGTAGTGAGACCTCTGCACAGTGTTCAGCTAAAACTACAAGTTAGTGTAGTGCGTCCTCCTCACAGTGTTCAGCTAAACCTACAAGTTATTTTTTTGCGAGCTCTGCACAGTGTTCAGCTAAAGCTATCTGTAGAAGGTTGGTGGTGTTCTCATACTACAGGCAGGCAGTTGATTTTGCTAGCTGCAGTATCAGTATATATATATATATATATATATATATTTATATATATCCCAGCTTAGTGCAGCTACAGGCCATTAGTATGTCTGGAAGGACAACAAGGAGAGGCAGACAGTCACAAGCAAATAAAAGAGGGCAAGCAGGCTCTATGTCTAGTGCTGGTCATGGAGACGGTGCATCCTCATCAGCACGTGGCCATGGGACACGCTTGGCCTTTTTTTCGACAGCTGGCCGTGTTGAGCTGCAACATGCGGAAGACTTGGTCGAGTGGATGACCAAGCCGTCCTCATCCTCCTCATCCTCTCTCACCCATGCTCAGGGTACTCTGGCAAAGCATCTGTCTCTTCCCTCAGCTCAATGTCATCGGTGACACCTTCCCTTGCCCCACCATGTCCTCCTGAGGAGTCCCTCGAACTGTTTGACCACAGTGTTGGGTACATGCGCCAGGAGGATGCCCAGCATTTGGAAGGCTCTGATAATGATACTGAGCTAGATGAAGGCAGTAACGTGAGCACGGACAGAGGGGGTGCCCAAGAAGGACAGCAATCTGGCAGACATGCTCCCCCTGCTGCAGCATACTGCCAGGTTTGCTCCAGTGATGAGGAGGGAGGGGATGATGAGGTCACTGACTCAACGTGGGTGCCTGATAGGAGAGAGGAGGAGGAGGTAGCACATCACCAATGAGGCAGGATGCCCTCCAGGGGCCAGCCTATGGGCAGCACACTGACTGAATCACACCCCAAAGCTCCACATGTGCAGGGCACTGCAGTCTCTGCTCATTATTCCAAAAGTTCTTTGGTGTGGGCCTTTTTTGAGAAGAGTGCATCAGATCGCACCGCTGCTATTTGCAACATATGTCTCAAGTGTATCTCGCGTCGCCAAAACATCTCCCGCTTGGGTACCACAGCTTGACCAGACATATGTTGACCTGCCATGCAGCTCGTTGGCAAGCATATCTAAAAGACCCACACCAAAGAACAAAGAGGACCTCTCCTTGCTCCTCATCAGCTGAGATCTCCAACCCCACTATACCTTCAGTCCTCTCTGAGACCTGCACTGAGAGGAATGAAGGTGTAGAATTAGGTGTGTCACAGCCAAGTACTTGTGGGCAATCTGCTTTTGGTACACCGAAGTCAGATTGTACCAGGCAAATTTCCCTGCCCCAGCTGCTGCACCGCCGACAGAAGTTTGCTCCCAGCCATCCACATGCCCAGCAGTTGAATGCTAGCTTGGCAAAATTGCTAGCACTTCAACTGCTGCCTTTTCAGTTGGTAGACTCTGCCTCCTTCCGTGAGTTTGTGGAATGTGCGGTTCCTCAGTGGCAGGTACCCAAACGCCACTTTTTCTCACGGTAGGCAATTCCGGCTCTCTACTGGCATGTGGAAGGCAATGTCCATGCCTCGCTGGACAGGGCGGTCAGCAGTAAGGTGCATATTAACACTGACTCATGGTCCAGCAGGCAAGTTTCACAGAGCATTGGGTGACTCTGCTGGCAGCTGGGAAGGATGCAGGACAAGGTGCAGTAGTGTTGGAGGTTGTTCCGCCACCACGCCTCCAAAATGCCACTAGTAATGATTGTGACACACCTCTCTCCTCCACCCCCTCTCTTCTTCTTCCTCCATGGCCTCTTCCTGTGCTTTGTCCTCGGAACCAGCGGTGCTCCGTAGGCGTTCAAGGGGTTACGCATGTTCGCAGGCAGAGCTGGTGTGCTTGGGGGACAGGAGCCACACTGGAGCAGAGGTTCTGTCAGCTCTGCAGGGGCAGGTTCAGAGGTGGTTGATGCCATGCCAACTTAAGGCAGGAATGGTGGTTTGCGACAATGGCACCAACCTCCTCTCTGCCCTCCGACAGGGACAAATGACCCATGTGCCATGTTTGGCTCATGTCCTTAACTTGGTGGTGCAGCGGTTCTTGGGCAGGTACCCGAGCTTACAGAATGTCCTGAGGCGGGCCAGGAAAGTCTGTGTGCATTTCCGCCGATCATATAATGCCAGTGCTCGGCTGGCAGACCTCCAAAAGGAGTTTAACCTGCCCAAGAACCGCCTAATCTGTGACATGCCCACCAGGTGGAACTCAACGTTGGCCATGCTGCAGTGGCTGCACATGCAGCAGAGGGCCATCAATGAGTACCTGTATGACTATGGCACCAGGACATGGTCAGGGGAGCTTGTTTTTTTTTCACCACGCCAGTGGGCCATGATCAGGAAAGCATGCACTGTCCTGTCACCATTTGAGGAGGCCACGAGGATGGTGAGCAGTGACAGTGCATGCATCAGTGACACTGTCCCCCTTGTCCACCTGTTGGAGCACACGCTGCGTGGAATAATGGACAGGGCTCTTGAGACAGAACAGAGGCAGGAAGAGGAGGACTTCCTTAGCTCTCAAGGCCCCCTTTATCCAGACAGTGTTCCTGCATGCCCGCCGATCACACAGGAAGAGGACGAGGATGAGGAGGAGGAGGAGGATTGTGTCAGTATGGAGGTGGAGCCTGGCACTCAGCATCAGCAGCAGTCTTTAAGGGATCAGTCCCAAGAAACACATGGACTTGTACGTGGCTGGGAGGAGGTGGCTGCAGACCACGTCATCCTTAGTGACCCACAGGACTCCGGACCGAATGCCTCAGCAAACCTACGCTGCATGGCCTCCCTGATCCTGCAAAGCCTGCATAAGGTTCCTCGTATTCGTGGTACCAAGGAGAAGGACCAATACTGGCTGTCAACCCTCCTTGATCCACGTTACAAGGGTAAGATTGCGGACCTTATCTTGCCGTTGCAAAGGGAGCAGAGGATGAAACATCTTCGGGAGGCCTTGCAGAAAGGTTTGTGCAACTCGTTCCCAGAGACTGGGAGGTTACAAACTCCTGTTTCTGGACAACGTGTTGCTGAGGCTTCGGTCAGTCATAGAAGGAGCGGTGGAGAAGGTGGCCGTCTGACCGATGCGTTCAGACAATTTTTTAGTCCACAGCCCCAAGGTATGATGGGTTCCAGCAACCATCGCCAGCGTCTGTTTTACATGGTGCAGGAATACCTAGGGGCAAGATCTGACTTGGACACCTTTCCCACCAAAAATCCTCTGGGTTACTGGATCTTGAGGATGGATCACTGGCCAGAGCTTGCACAGTATGCAATTTAGCTACTGGCCTGTCCTGCATCCAGCGTTCTTTCGAAACGCACATTCAGTGCTGCTGGAGGCTTTGTAACCGATCACAGGGTACATCTGTCCACCGACTCGGTCGATCGACTGACTTTCATAAAAATGAATCAGTCTTGGATCACCACCGATGTAACCGAATAATTTTTTTTGAAATCTCAGATCCCTTCAAAGACTGCCTATGCTGATGCTGAGTGACTATCCTGAGTAATTATGCTCTTCCTCCTCAATGATCACGCTGATAGCTTGTAAGAATGTTTTTGGTTCTGGGAGCCGTCACCAGTGCCTAATGGGGCGTACACACGGTCGGACTTTTCAGCTACAAAAGTCCGACAGCCTGTCCGACAGACTTTCGACGGACTTTCGACGGACTTGCGGTGGACTTTCTAACGAACAGACTTGCCTACACACGATCACACAAAAGTCCGTCGAATTCTTACGTGATGACGTACACCGGACTAAAATAAGGAAGTTGATAGCCAGTAGCCAATAGCTGCCCTAGCGTGGGTTTTTGTCCGTCAGACTAGCATACAGACGAGCGGATTTTTCGACCGGACTCGAGTCCGTCGGAAATATTTGACGCATGTTTCAAATCTAAAGTCCGTCGGATTTGAGGCTGAAAAAGTCAGTTGAAAGTCCGGAGAAGCCCACACACGATCGGATTACCAGCCAGCTTTAGTCCATCAGCGTCCGTTGGACTTTTGTAGACGAAAAGTCCGACCGTGTGTACGCGGCATAAGGCCCAATTTTTCAGCCCCTGTTTAACAGGGGAGTGTAATTACAATTTTTGGTGCAATACTTTGCAGCAGGGCACGTTCCTGCATTCCAACTAGAGTATCTGTAAGGGCTTGCAGTGTTGTGGCACCAGCACCAGTGCCTAAGGCCCAATTTTTCAGCCCCTGTTCAACAGGGGCTTGTAATTACAATTCTTGATCTAATATTTCACAGCAGGGCCCATTTCTGCACCCACCAAGAGCGAGTGAGGACTTACAGTTTGTGGCACCAGCACCACCACCACCAAAGGCCCAATTTTTCATCCCCTGTTCAACAGGGGCATGTAATTACAATTCTTGATCTAAAATTTCACTGCAGGGCCCGTTTCTGTGCCCACCAAGAGTGAGTGAGGACTTACATTGGGACAAAAAGTGAGGTCAAGTTTTTTCCAGGGGGGAGGAGCTGACGCCCAAGATGGCCGCTTATAGAGATCGAGGAGCAGACATGCTGCAATGCTACAGATGCTGTAGAGAAGGAGGGTTGAGGCAGCCGATTCATATGCTTAACAGCTGGGCTGACTGCTAAGATTATCCCTGACAAGAGACCGAGCCAGCTGATAGAAGCTGCCTTGACAAGAGTGGTGGTGTGAGGAGGCGGAGACTTACACAGGGGATCGAGGAAGGAACGGTATCTGTCCGGTGCCGGGAGCGAAACTGAGGAAGGGTCCAGGAGACAGAACAAAGCCGGGAGGGTGTCTCTGTCTGTCTGCATACACAGGCGGCAGGGGCGGCTCACTGCGGGCATGCGCACTCCTGTGGAAGCCCTCGGGACACATACAGCAGTGATCAGGAGGACCAAGAGATCTCCCGGCTATCAGGTACCCAAGAAAAGCCTAAGCTGTACAGACGCCGTGTCATACCGAAGGAAGGAAGAAACTGATATCCCCTACACCAGGTATGACTATGGAAGTTGTGTAAAGTAACAGCAGGGAGAAAAAAAAAGAAAAAAAAACTGCATAAATTACATAAAATCTGCATAAGAAACCACAGAAGGTTATAATCCGGAAAAAGTGTTACTGGGAAGATTAAAGGACCCTGAGTCAGCATAAACATTTAAGGGGCATATAGACTGTGTTTGAATCGGCTGATTCAATCTATGTGAAAGAGACATTATATCAATAACACTTATCCCCCTCTATAACAGCTATCAAGGGACAGTATCTGAGATATAAAACAGTTTTTTTTTGGTTTTTTTTGCAATACTAAGATAAAAATCATTTTTACATAAGAAAAGGAGAAGGGAAAAGAAGGAAAAAGAAAGGGGATATAAAGAGATAGTAGTTCTAATAAAAATATGGCTCCAAAGAAAGGTAATAAAACACTGCAGCCTCAAAAAAATAATAAAGATAAAACGGAAAGTAAAAATAAAATCCCTACAGGGGCTCAATCCACACAAACAGTGGATATAAAAGAGATCTTTCAACAACTACAATTGCAATCACCCTGAGCAACTCAAGCCCTGCATACTTCACATACTCCACAAGAAATCTCAAACATTGCAGAAATATCGGTAACATCCAAATCATCAGGGGAAGAGCAAATGGTCCACCCTAGAAATAGTTCACCAATAGACACAATGGGTTCTTTAAGTGAACAAAAAGAGAGGGATAAAGATAAGTGGGATATGAGAACATACATTCAATCTCTCCCAACCAGAGCAGATATGGACCAATATGTACACAGATTAGAAAAAACATATAAAGCAGAGATTCAAGAGCTCAAGATAACTACAAAAACCGTGCAAGAAAAAACTTCTAAAATAGATTCCAGAGTATCAAAAGTGGAACAGGAGTTATTGAAGATAAAAGAAAAAACACAAAAACAAGGGATTCAAATAAATCAACTAATAAATAGTCTAGATGAACAAGAAAATAGAAGCCGCAGATCCAATATAAGAATCAGAGGGCTAAAAGAAGAAGTAAGTGCAAAAGATCTTAAAACAACATTACAAGAAATTTTCCAGGAAATTACCCAGGATATGGATGTAAAAGACCCGTTAATAGATCGTGCTCAGAGAGTGGCGGGAATAAGGAGACTTGACCCCAGTAAGCCGAGGGATGTTATCTGCAGGATGCACTATGCCCATATAAAAGACAGAATAATGCTAGCAGCACGTCAAAATAAAAACATCCAGCATGAGGGAAATCTGTTACTATTCTTCCAAGACCTGTCTAAATTTACATTGGATCGGAGGAGAGCATTAAAACCCCTAGTGGAACAGCTTAAGAAGAACAATCTGCAGTATAGATGGAAATTCCCTTTTCAACTACAGGCCCAAAGAGAAGAATTAACTGCAACTTTCAGTGATTTAGAAGATTTACCACAGTTCTTAGCAATCCTCAAACTATCAGAAATAGAACTGCCGGAGTGGCCTATTTCTTATGTGAAAATGTCTAGAAAATTTTGAGGTGTGGAGTGGGGGGAAGGGGGGATAGGGAGAAGGGGGCAGAATTGATTATTAGTGTTATTTTAAGGGAATAGTTGAAATAAACTTAAATGAATAAATTAAGGGAGGGGGTGAGGGAGGGGGGAGCGTGTAATATGGGAGGGGGGATGGGGGTCCCCCCCTTTTTTTTTCTTTTTTTTTTACAAAATAGATATTATTTGTGTATATGATTATATTTTTGGGTATAAATTAAAAGGATATGCAATATAAGGGGACTATATCAATTGGGGTTCACACGGGTGGGGCATGAGTGATGAAAAGTGCCCGTCTAGGAATATAGTCACAGTATATAAATTTAGATTACAAATATGATGGGACCATAATGTTTGGGTAGATAAAATGTGCGTAATATAGAGGGAATAAAATATGTAGGCTTGACACGTGTGATACATGAGTGATAAAATGTGTTGATTTATAATATTGGCATAATATGTATGTTTAGCTAGCAGATGTGGTGGGATTTTAATTAACCACACGATGGGTGGAAACTAGAGTGGATTCGGGGTTCTTGGGGGAAGGGGGGGTGTTTTTTTTTTTTTTTTCTCTCACAATATAAAAGAATCTGGATAATGAAACTATATGTTTGGGTAGATAAAGTGTACGTAATATAGAGGGAATATAACATGTAGGCCTGACACATGTGATACATGAGTGATAATAGGTGTTGATTTACAAATTTAGCAAAATATATATGTTTAGTAAGTAGATGTGGTGGGATTTTGACTGACTACACAATTGGTGGAAATAAGGGTGGATTCGGGGTCCTGGGGGGAGGGGGGCTTTTTTCTGCCTTTTTTTTTTTTTCACTCTCTCTTCTTTTCTTCCTTTTCCTTTCCCTTTGCCCCCTTCCATGCGTTCCATTCCCCTGTCCCCTCCCGCGGTGACGGAAAATAATATTTTCCTCTGGGCGGGACGGGATGATAGGGGGAATAAAGACTACTATATGAGATGTATAAGCCCTGGTATAGGTATATTTAGAGATGCTTCCCCCACGCACCCCTGCCCACTTACTCCCCCTCTTTCCTCTCTGTCAAGTATAGGAGAGGGTCGAGGGGGACGGATGGCTAAGGGGGCAGGGGGAGAATACGAATCTAAAAGAAGAAGAAGAATACAATCCTTAAAAAAGCAGTGTATGCCACCGATAGAGCGGCTAATCTTGGACGTCAGTGTCCAGCGACCCCTGCATAGGGAACTTACTTTAATTAGTAAGGTAGACTTTAGATAAGTCAAATAGTTTTAGGGTTGTTTCGGGAGTTGGGTGCGTGAGAGAGTCCTTCGTATTTTGTTTTTTGGGGTTTTTTTTTTTTTTCTGTCCCTACTGGTTTCAAGATATGAAAATATGCTCTTATAACATTAGAGGTCTGAACTCAGCAACAAAAAGGTCACAGGTTCTGTATTCTCTGCATAAGCAAAAAGTAGGGGTAATTTTTTTCCAGGAGACGCATTTCCGTATGGACCACGTCCCGAATCTACAAAATAGATTTTACACCACATGGTATCATGACTCCTTTATGTATTCAAAATCAAAAGGTGTCTCTATAGCAATACATAAAACAATACCACATCAGGTGCTGGAAGAATGGCGTAATAAGGATGGAAGAGCAATACTACTCAAACTTATTATATATGGCAAAAAATATACGTTTATTAATGTATATTTACCTAATCAAGGTCAACATAAGGTAGGAACACAAATGTTGAAAGAGCTTATGGAAAAAGCTGAGGGGATAACAATAATCGGAGGAGATTTTAACTTTGTTCTTGATAAAGAGATGGATACTACAGCACCTTCACTAATACGGATGGGCAGGGAGAAAAAAAACTTTTTAGAAACGATGGCTAAATATCAGCTGATCGATATATGGAGGGCTCTACACCCAACAGAAAAAGATTTCACATTTTACTCAAAAGTCCATGGGACATACCACAGACTGGATTTTTTTCTGATAAACCAGATGGGGATGGCGGTAACCTTATCTACCGAGATAGGTAGTTCGTTATGGTCAGATCATGCGCCAGTGTTCTTGGTACTGGACCCACTTAAGAGCAAAAATAGTAAGGGGAATTGGAAGCTTAATGATAATCTGCTGCATGATGAGACATGTGTTACAGAAATAAAGAGGGCAATATCAGACCACCGTTGCTGAGGACGTCATGTGACGAAGCGCGCACAACGGCATCACGCTCTGTCAGTCAGCTCCAGGACTACGAGAGAGGAGTACGCTGTTCAGCTGTTCAGCGGCTGGTAGTTACATACCCCCACCTCGTTGTTTATGTTTGCCTGGAGGGACTTTTTAAACTTATATAATGCCCAGCAATCAGCGCTGTCCTATTCCATCTGGACAGAGTTACACTTAATAGTACCTGGACTTTACAGTTTCATTTGTATTTTTTAATTGTTTTATGTTTTAAAAATCATCGTTGCTGGCTTAGTTTTTTATGCCTTATACCCCGTTTGTGGGGGCATATATGATTTTAAATAAAGTGGTCAGACTTTATTATGCCATGGAAGCTCTCCTTTTTTTCCTTGAATCATGAGGGGAAGCAACACCTCTATGGATTGAAAAGCACAGGAGACATCCAGCACAATACATAGCAGCAGACGATCCATTTTTCAACACAGGCGTATTACCCCGGCGTGGGGCCTGGGGAGCCGAATACAGTACAAGTACCCATCAGATGAAACAGCAGGTGAAGTGACCCAGCATACTATACCACAGGCGTTATACCCCTGGTGGGGTTCTGGGAGCTGGTGAGTAGGCAACCAAAAGGGGGAGCACGAGAGTCACCTGACAAATTGTTTGCAACACCAAAGTCACCATTGGGAATCTGAATAAGCTACATAACAGCAATATATGGACTGTCATAATATATGTTGGAGATCTAACTGCTGGATTTTCTGTGCTATTAACATGTGGTTTTTGTGCATGTAATTTTTATTTTATTTTATATCTGATACGCATATGATATCTGCTCAGGATAGCACAATTTATATGCACATTACTGCATCGGTATATGGTTTCTGTTAAATGCACACTATGCAATATAGTCTCTGGCTTTTATCCCAGAGGTTGTAGGACTAATTAGGCTGTGCGACACCTGTAATTTGTCATATACCCTCTACAGCATATGATTACTGGATATATACTCAATAGCTGTGATATCTTTTATATTACAAAGGGGGATTTGTATACGGTGTATAGCGTATAGTTTTACTACTACAAGCAAGGGCTGCTAGAATTGAGGCTGTCCCAATATATAATTTTGTAGGTAGCGCCAATATACCCTAACTCTATATTCCAATATCAGACTTCTTACATGTTCACAGGGAGAATACTACATCTCTGCCGATCAAGTGGGAAACATTAAAATGTGTAATTCGAGGGCTTTTCATAAAACACGGGGCCAGATTGAAAAAATTAAAAGGCAATAGAATGACTTAATTAATAAAAGAAATACCCAAAATAGAAGCCCAACATAAACACAATCCAACGCGTGAAATATCAATAGAGCTAACGGAAATGAAAACAGAACTAAAAACACTGATAAATGAGCAAACTCTACGTATAAGAGACAGTAACCGTGCCCTATACTATCACAGGGTAATAAACCAGGTAAACTTCTCACAAAGGCCCTGCGCCATCGGGGCAATACGCTGCCCATCGTTAAAATTAAGTCAGAAAAAGGAGATATGAGATACGACCCAAAGGGGATAGTGAAAGAGTTTCAGACCTTTTACACGAAATTATATAACATTCCTAACTGTGTCACAAATAGCGATTCGGAGGGATTCCAACAAAATATCGATCATTATGTAAGAGAAACAGAACTTCCTGTATTAGCTCTGACAGAAAGGGTACAATAAGATCAGGACTTCTCGGAGATTGAAATACAAAATGTAATAGATGCATTAGTACCTGGGAAAAATCCAGGCCCTGATGGCTTTACCCTTAGATTCTATAAAATATTTAAAGAAGAACTTATTCCCATTATGAAACAGACATTCAACGCAATATCCACATCAGTGTCTTTTGTTCCACAAAGCATGCAGGCCTATATTTCACTTATACCTAAACCAGAGAAGAATCATACTTTATGTGGAAATTATAGACCAATCTCTTTAACGAATATTGACCTGAGACTGTATGCTAAAATAATTGCCAATAGACTCGCCCCTTTAATGCCGGTACACATACACTTAGATCAGATGGGTTTTATAGGGGGAAGGGAAGCAAGAGATAATACTCTAAAGACACTTACATTAATGGAATATGCACAGAGGGGCTCCATCCCATCCTGCCTATTAGCGATCGATGCTAAAAAAGCATTTGACAGGGTGGGATGGAGCTTCCTTAGAGAGACCTTAGTATAATGGGGGTTGGGTCCTATACTTATGGATAAAATAATGGCCCTATATAAGAACCCAACAGCTAAGATACGGGCAAATGGCGACCTGTCGGAGGCAGTCCCTATAACAAACGGAACCCGACAGGGTTGCCCGCTATAAAGAGATTCAGGGAATTAAAGTAGGAGATATGGAGTATAAGATGTTAGTATATGCAGATGATATTCTATTATATATTACAAATCCATTAATATCATTACCAAATCTGATATCTGAATTTAAACGATTTGGTACTTTAAGTAATTTCAAGGTAAACTATAGTAAATCTGAAGCTTTGAATATTAATCTACCAAGTACCATGATAGAACTCCTTAAAAAAGATTTTTCTTTTAAATGGCAAGAGAATGCAATTAAATATCTGGGTATTTGTATCCCCACTGATCTTGATAAATTACAGGAGTATAATTATGTCCCAATGGTGCAAAAAACGATGACAACAATATGAAAAGGGAATGTTCTCCTGGATGGGTAGAATAAGTATAGTTAAGATGGATATACTGCCCAAAATATTATATATCCTTCAAGCAATACCCATTTTCCCTTCAACAAATACCTTGGAAAAAATTCATAGATTAATAGGAAAATTTATCTGGGGAGGCAAGACCCCCAGAATTAAAAGAACAGTGTTAAATAAATCTAAAGAAGATGGGGGCCTTGCCCTTCCAGATATAGATATGTATCTTAGAGCAATACTGATAACTAGAATAGTGGATTGGTTCCACAATAGAGATAATAAACAGTGGGTGAAGCTTGAAGAAGAGATTACGGCCCTTAAATTAAAATCTTTACCTTGGATTAAAAGAGAGCAAAGACCGCCGGAGCGTGAGATGCCCTCTCTAGTGGTATCAACATTAAAAGCCTGGGATACTATAATAAAGAGAGGGATCGGATCTACATATAGAGGTCTTATGACCCCATTGTACAGTAATCCAGAGTTTCCACTGACACTTGAATCTAAAACATTTCTTGGATGGAAAAGAAGTGGGGACACTAGGATAGCGGAAACAATGGAAGGGAATAGACTCCTCCCATTGGAAACCTTGGGGATAGAACATAAAAACAAATGGATGCAGTATGGGCTACTCCAGCGGTATATTGCATCTTTAACAAAGGAGTCCGTAATAGATAGGCCTTTGACAAATCTAGAAAAAAATTTCCTGCAAGAACTTAGACCCACCATGTCTTATCTAAGATTTATAAATATTTAATTTCAGAAAATAGAGGTCAGGAGCTACCATTTGTTAAAAAATGGGAACTAGAGATAGGAATAGAATTTCCCAGGGAAACGTGGGAAAAGGCAATTATAGCGACCCATAAACTTTCAATATCGGCTAAACATCAGGAAAGAAATTATAAAATCTTAGCCAGATGGTATAGATGCCCTGTGGACTTACATAAAATGAACCCGGATAATGCAGACACTTGTTGGAGGTGTCATGTAGCTCAGGGTACAATGTCACATATTTGGTACTATTGCTCAGAAATCCAACCGTTCTGGCAAAAAATATTCAAGATCTTTAGAGCATTGACCGGGACCAAGCTATATCCAGAAATACAGGTGGCAGTATTGTCTATGATTCCAGGATCATTAAAAAATATAAAAAAAGGAATTTTGAAATATTTTCTGTCGGCGGCACGAACTGTTATAGCAAGAAAATGGAAAAATACAGTGGCACCGTCTGTTGTTGAATGGGAGTGTGAGATGACGGAGATGCATGCCCTGGAGGAAAGAATGATGATAGAAGAGGGGTTGAAGGAACAAATATTAAATATATGGGCTAGATGGGAGGAGTTCAGAGCCTCTTCGAGACTTCTGAGGACAATATAGAAATATTAAAGAACCTAACAGGTAGGGACCTCTTTTGGAAATTTTTTTTTTTGTTGTTGTTGTTGTTGTTGTTGTTGTCTGTTAGTATGAATGGGTATGAGTGAGGGGATGCAGGTGGGGGGTAGGTTTAAAGTATGGGTTTCACATCCCTGATCTAATAACATAAATAATTAAAAAGGAAAAGAAATTTGAATAATGTTCTGATATAGAATAATAGAATTATTTCATGATTTGGATGTGTATATGTTTTATAATGTGTTATAAAAATGTTTTGATAAATAAAAATTGTGAAAAAAAAAAAAAAGTGAGGTGAAATCTTCTGAAGAGGAGCACAGACAGCAAAACAAATGTCACAGGGGTGATAACCCTTCCCTATGTTTTCCAAAAAGCTTAAAAAAGATTTTTTCAAAATTACAAACAGATTCTACTTAACAACAAACCTACAGTCCCTGTCTTGTTTGCACCGCCTGTATACTGCTGTTCAGAGTATAGTGCTTTCCTTTTTTAATTTGAGTGCTAGGTTCCCCTTAATATCCATACAAGACCCAAAGGGCCTGGTAATGGACTGGGGGGTACCCATACCATTTGTCTCACTGATTTTCATCCATATTGCCAGGACCCGCAAGTTTTAAATTACTTTTTTTCCTTTAAAAATGACATTTGGTGCAGGGACTGTTCTAAGCACGGGAAACATGCGCCACTTTACAGGCATACTATAGACACCCCCCAGGTACGATATTTAAAGGAATATTTCACTTTTTTTTTTTTACTTTAAGCATCATTAAAATCACTGCTTCCGAAAAAACGGCCGTTTTTAAAAGTTTTTTTTGCATTGATACATGTCCACTGGGGCAGGACCCGGGTCCCCAAACCCTTTTTAGGACAATACCATGCAAATTAGCCTTTAAAATTAGCACTTTTGATTTCGAACATTCGAGTTGCATAGACGTCAATGGGGTTCTAACGTTCGTGCAAATTTTCGGTCCTTTCGCAGGTTCTGGTGCGAACCGAACTGGGGGGTGTTCAGCTCATCCCTAGTCAAGAGCCTACACAAGCACCTGGCTTCAGGTAGCTATTCTGTAGGTTCAACTGTGCAGGGTACACAGTACAGTAACTGGAAATACGTCAAGAGCCTACACAAGCACCTGGCTTCAGGTAGCTATACTGTAGGTGCAACTGTGCAGGGTACACAATACAGTAACTGGGAATAAGTCAAGAGCCTACACAAGCACCTGGACTCAAGTAGCTATACTGTAGGTGCAACTGTGCAGGATACACAGTACAGTAACTGGAAATACATCAAGAGCCTACACAAGCACCTGGCTTCAGGTAGCTATACTGTAGGTGCAACCGTGTAGGGTACACAGTACACTAACTGGAAATACGTCAAGAGCCTACACAAGCACCTGGCTTCAGGTAGCTATTCTGTAGGTGCAACTGTGCAGGGTACACAGTACGGTAACTGGAAATATGTCAAGAGCCTACACAAGCACCTGGCTTCATGTAGCTATTCTGTAGGTTTAACTGTGCAGGGTACACAGTACAGTAACTGGAAATACGTCAAGAGCCTACACAAGCACCTGGCTTCAGGCAGCTATACTGTAGGTGCAACTGTGCAGGGTACACGGTATACTAACTGGAAATATGTCAAGAGCCTACACAAGCACCTGGCTTCAGATAGCTATGCTGTAGGTGCAACTGTGCAGGTTACACAGTACAGTAAGTGGAAATACGTCAAGAGCCTACACAAGCATATGGCTTCAGGTAGCTATTCTGTAGGTGCAACTGTGCAGGGTACACAGTACAGTAACTAGAAATATGTCAAGAGCCTACACAAGCACCTGGCTTCAGATAGCTATGCTGTAGGTGCAACTGTGCAGGTTACACAGTACAGTAAGTGGAAATACGTCAAGAGCCTACACAAGCACCTGGCTTCAGGTAGCTATTCTGTAGGTGCAACTGTGCAGGGTACACAGTACAGTAACTGGAAATATGTCAAGAGCCTACACAAGCACCTGGCTTCAGGTAGCTATTCTGTAGATTCAACTGTGCAGGGTACACAGTACAGTAACTGGAAATATGTCAAGAGCCTACACGAGCACCTGGCTTCAGGTAGCTATACTGTAGGTGCAACTGTGCAGGGCACACAGTACAGTAACTGGAAATACGTCAAGAGCCTACACAAGCACCTGGCTTCAGGTAGCTATACTGTAGGTGCAACTGTGCAGGGTACACAGTACAGTAACTGGAAATACGTCAAGAGCCTATACAAGCACCTGGATTCAGGTAGCTATACTATAGTTGCAACTGTGCAGGGTACACAGTACACTAACTGGAAATACGTCAAGAGCCTACACAAGCACCTGGCTTCAGGTAGCTATACTGTAGGTGCAACTGTGCACTAACTGGAAATACTGTAAAAACACCTGCCTGCCTGTCAGTATATTAGGAAGAGAAGAACAGGATCTAGTTAAACTGAATACAGTGTATATATATATGTGTGTGTGTGTGTATATATATATATATATATATATATATATATATATATATATATACACACACACACACACACACACACACAACACCTGGGATGCAGGTACAATACAATACACTGTAAGTGCAGCTAACTGACTCAACCTGCCTACTCTATCTAACTTACATCAAATGACACTGGGGGTCATTTACTAAGATGAATGCACTGCGCTGGTTCAGACCTTAATTGGTGTCCTGGATAGATCCTTAATTCAGCGTGTGAACTGGTGCACACACAGGAGTACCTACACACGAGAATGTTTCCAGTGCGATGGGATCGCGCTGGTTCTCGGCGATGTATATCTCGTGCTCGCTGCAATAGGAAAAACACGTCTTCCTATTAAAGCAGTGTGAGAAAAACCAGCATGGGTTCCCCCTGCGGGTGCATGCTAGGCCCTTTTGGTCTTGTATTGATTGTAAGGGGAACCCCTACGTCGAAAAAACGGTGTGGGGGGTCCCCCAAAATCCATACCAGACCCTTATCCGAGCACGCAGCCCGGCCGGTCAGGAAAGGGGGTGGGGACGAGCGAGCGCCCTCCTCCTGAACCGTACCAGGCTGCATGCCCTCAACATGGGGGATGGGTACTTTGGGGAAGGGGGCGTGCACTGTGGCCCCCCCACCCCAAAGCACCTTGTCCCCATGTTGATGAGGACAAGGGCCTCTTCCCAACAACCCTGGCCGTTGGTTGTCGAGGTCTGCGGGCAGGGGGCTTATAAGAATCCAGGAGCCCCCTTTAATAAGGGGGCCCCCAGATCCCAGCCCCCCACTCTACATGAATGAGTATGGGGTACATGGTACCCCTACCCATTCACCCGGGGAGAAAAGTGTCAAGAAAAAAAACACACTAGACAGGTTTTTAAAGTAATTTATTAGGCAGCTCTGGGGGTCTTCTTCCGACTTCGGGGGTCTTGTTCCGCACTCTCCGACCTCTTCTCTGCATCTTCTCCCGGTGTCCGGTTCTTCTCCGCGCTATCCGGCCTCTTCTCCCGGTGTCCGGTATCTTCTGCCAGCCTCCCCCACTATCTTCTTCAATCTCTTTTGCTAGCAGGGGCCTGGTCTTCTGCCGCTGCCCGGTTCTTCTCTGGCATCTTCTGCCAGCCTCCCCCGCTATCTTCTTCCAGCTCTTTTGTTAGTGGGGTCCCAGTCTTCTGCCGCTGTCTGGATCTTCTTCCGCTGTCCGGTTCTTCTCCGGTATCTCCTGCCGGCTTCCCCACTATCTTCTTCCAGCTCTTTTGCTAGCGGGGGGCCCGGTCTTCTGCTGCTGTCCGGATCTTCTGTCGCTGTCCGGGTCTTCTCCGGTATCTTCTGCCGGCTTCCCCGCTATCTTCTTCTAGCTCTTTCGCTAGCGGGGGCCCGGTCTTCTGCCGCTGTCCGGATCTTCTGCCGCTGTCCAGTTCTTCTCCGGTATCCTCTGCCGGATCCCCCGCTATCTTCTTCCAGCTCTTTTGCTAGTGGGGGTCCGATCTTCTTCTTCTATGTCGTCGTCTTCTCCCCTCTTCTCTTCTTCTGATGTTGACACGACGCTCTCTCTAGCTGTAATGCCATCTGCAAGGTGTGCGGCGACTTATATAGGCATGGGGCATGGTCACCGTGTGATGTCACTGGGTGACCCCACCTCTTATGATGGCATAGTCCCGGGGCATTAAGAACCGGACAGCGACAGAAGATCTGGACAGTGGCAGAAGACTGGGCCCCGCTAGCAAAAGAGCTGGAAGAAGATAGAGGGGGAAGCCGGCAGAAGATACCGGAGAAGAACTGGACAGCGGCAGAAGATCCGGGCAGCGGCAGAAGACCGGACCCCCGCTAGCAAAAGAGCTGGAAGAAGATAGCAGGGGAGGCCGGCAGAAGATACCGGAGAAGAACCGGGCAGTGGCAGAAGACCGGGCCCCCACTAGCAAAAGAGCTGGAAGAAGATAGCGGGGGAGGCCGGCAGAAGATACCGGAGAAGAACCGGGCAGCAGCAGAAGACAGAGCCCCCGCTAGCAAAAGAGCTGGAAGAAGATAACGGGGGAGGCCGGCAGAAGATACCGGACACCGGGAGAAGAGGTCGGACAGCGCAGAGAACAACTGGACACCAGGAGAAGATGCAGAGAAGAGGCCTGAGAGCGTGGAAGAAGACCCCCGAAGTCGGAAGAAGACCCCCGGAGCTGCCGAATAAATTACTTTAAAAACCCGTCTAGTGTGTTTTTTTTCTTGACACTTTTCTCCCCCAAGTGAATGGGTAGGGGTGAAAGACAAAAACAGAACATTCCATAGCTCAACTTACCAACCAGTCTGCCAACCAACCAAATTAACCTGTCCAGCAGTCTGCGTTAAAAACAGGGGTTTAGTTAGCACATATTTGCAAATGCATGCATACGCTGCAAGGCCTCTTCATGGCACCCTGTGTATGCTTGCAGTCCTAACACTACTGAATTTATAAGTGCCTCCACAATGGAAGCACATGCATTAAATGGATAGATGAGAGCAGGTGGGCCTGGAAGCAGCCCAATCCCCCTTAAAGGAACAGGAGCACACTGGACACCCAGCAAGAGCACAATGGCAGCAAAGGTGTACAGTGTATCCCTGGACCAATATACATCAAAAACAAACAAATGGCCCCTGACCCCACCTATAACTGGCCTTAACAGCAAGGAGCAAATGGAAAGGCTATCACATGAAAGACAAAAACAGAACATTCCATAGCTCAATTTACCAACCAATCTGCCAACCAACCAAATTAACCTGTCCAACAGTCTGCGTTAAAAACAGGGGTTTAATTAGCACGCATTTGCAAATGCATGCATAAGCTGCAAGGCCTCTTCAAGGCACCCTGTGTATGCTTGCAGTCCTAACACTACTGAATTTATAAGTGTCTCCACAATGGAAGCACATGCATTAAATGGATAGATGAGAGCAGGTGGGCCTGGAGGCAGCCCAATCCCCCTTAAAAGAACAGGAGCACACTGGACACCCAGCAAGAGCACAATGGCAGCAAAGGTGTACAGTGTGTCCCTGGACCAATATACATCAAAAACAAACAAATGGACCCTGCCCCCCACCTATAACTGGCCTTCACAGCAAGGAGCACATGGAAGGGCTATCACATGAAAGACAAAAACAGAACATTCCATAGCTCAATTTACCAACCAGTCTGCCAACCAACCAAATTAACCTGCCCAACAGTCTGCGTTAAAAACAGGGGTTTAGTTAGCACGCATTTGCAAACGCATGCATAACCTGCAAGGCCTCTTCACGGCACCCTGTGTATGCTTGCAGTCCTATCATTTTTCCTATCACCCTTCACAGGGTGCCATGAAGAGGCCTTGCAGCTTATGCATGCGTTTGCAAATGCATGTTAACTAAACCCCTGTTTTTAACGCAGACTGTTGGGCAGGTTAATTTGGTTGGTTGGCAGACTGGTTGGTAAGTTGAGCTATGGAATGTTCTGTTTTTGTCTTTCATGTGATAGCCCTTCCATGTGCTCCTTGCTGTGAAGGCCAGTTATAGGTGGGGGCAGGGGCCATTTGTTTGTTTTTGAATGGGTAGGGGTACCATGTACCCCATACACATTCACATAGGGTGGGGAGCTGGGATCTGGGGGCCCCCATATTAAAGGGGGCTCCCGTATTCTGATAAGCCCCCCGCCCGCAGACCCCGACAACCAACGGCCAGGGTTGTCGGGAAGAGGCCCTTGTCCTCATCAACATGGGGACAAGGTGCTCTGGGGTGGGGGGCTGCCCCCTTCCCCAAAGAACCCATCCCCCATGTTGAGGGTATGTGGCTTGGTACGGTTCAGGAGGGGGGGCGCTCGCTCGTCCCCACCCCCTTTCCTGACCGGCTGGGCTGCGTGTTTGGATAAGGGTCTGGTATGGATTTTGGGGGGACCCCATGCCGTTTATTCGGTGTAGGGGGTTCCCCTTAAAATCCATAACAGACCGAAGGGCCTGGTATATGCTCTTAGAGGGGAACCCATGCCGGTTTTTAATTTAAAATTTGGCGTGGAGTTCTCCCTCAAGATTCATATCACAGTGCCTGGAATTGGCGGGGATCCAAGTTGGATCCCCGTGCTTGTTGCTCATTGGGAAAGGAAAAAACATTTTTTCCTTTCCCGATGAGGGAGCCAGCTCAGCGCTGCTATCTGCAGCTGACACAGTCCACTGCGATTACCTGTGATTATGTGCGGATAGCTGCGCTAAATCACTCCTGGACGCAGGCAATTCTATTTTTTTCCATCCGCACCAAACCGCATGCAATCAAAACGCAGTGTGTGAATGGGGCCATAGGAAAGCATTGTGTGCATTTAGCTGCGGTAGAAAACGCCGCTAAAAGCAAAATTCTATCCATCCGTGTGAAAGGATGAGGCCCCTTTCACACTGGCGCATTTTTCAAGCACTAAAAATAGCACCTGAAAAACGCCCTAAAGAAGTGGCTCCATTCACTCCAGTGTGAATTGGGCTTTCACACTGGAGCGGGGCACTAGCAGGATGCCCCTTTCATACTCAGGCGGTGGGGGCATCTGTGGTAAAGCGGCGCTATTTTTAGCGCCCCTTTACTGTCGTTTTAGGGGCATTATTAGGCTGCTAGTTTTAACCCCCCCGCTAGCGGCCATAAAGGGGTTAAATACACCCGCAAAATGCTGCTGGAGTGGCATTTTGCTGGCAGTATCACAGCACTGCCCCATTGATTTCAATGGGGAGGACCGGTGAATTTACCGCTCCAAAGAAGCTGCTGGCAGGACTTTTCGTGACGCCCTGCCAGCGCACCGCTCCAGTGTGAAAGTCCTCACTGGAGTGAATGGAGCCGCTTCTTTAGGGCATTTTTCAGATGCTATTTTTAGCTCTGTAGCACCTAAAAACACCCCAGTGTGAAAGGGGCCTAAAAAAAGGCCTGCTAGCAGCACCTTTGGAGCGGTGTATAAACCGCTCCTGCCCATTGAAATCAATAGGACAGCGCGGCTATACCGCCGGCAAAATGCCGGCAAAACACCCCTGCAGTGGCATTTTGCGGACGGATTTATATAAACCCCTTTTCGGCCGCTAGCGGGGGTTAAAACCGTTAGCAGCCGAATACTGCCGGTAAAGCGGCGCTAAAAATAGTGCTGTTTTACCGCTGATGCCTGCACTGCCCCAGTGTGAAAGGGGCCTAAGGCCCCTTTCACACGGATGGACCTTTCAGGTCCGCCTCGGACCTGCGTACCTGAACGGACACCTCATAGACCTTTATGGAGGGTCGGATGTCAGTGGTGACATGTCCGCTGACATCCAACCCACTCCAATCTGAAAAAGTGTAACGGAGGAAACACATATTTTTCCATCCGTCTGCGGATCGGGTGACGACGGACTCTGCGGTCCGTCATCATCTGATCCCCCATAGAGGAGAGCGGCACTCTGACAGGTCCGTCCATGCACAGTGTGCAGAGACAGACCTGTCATCTGCCTGCTCAGTGGGGATCCACGGAGCCATCCCCCGCTGAGCAGAGCAGGCTCCGTACACAGACACGTCCGTGTGAAAGAACCCTAAGGCCAACGTCCTTTCTACAAAAATCCACGGGAAAGTTTGTACAAAGTCAATTTCAACTTTTCATATCTTTAAAGGTCACCATACACTGGCCAATCAGTTAGATCTTCCATAAATTAGATTCAGTGCAAGAGCCTGCTTGGTTTTCTACAATTAGAAGTAATTCTTAAGGCCCGTACACACGATCGGACTTTTTGACAACAAACATGCAAATTAGCTGTTTTGGAGTAACATCCGACCGTGTGTACGCTCCATCGGACAAACTTTTTTCTGTTTCCATCGGACTTTTGTTGGCTGTGCAAACGGACAAACTTTCCAGCAACAAAAGTCCGATGGAGCAAAGTATGATCGTGTGTACACAAAAGCATCAGACTTTTGTAGAAACTACAGTACGCAGCCGCGAGAATGTTTCCAGCGCGAACCCATCGCGCTGGTTCTCGGCGACAGGGTACTGTACATCTTGCGCTGGCTGCAATAGGAAAAACACATTTTCCTATTGCGGTGAGCGCGAGAGGGAATTCCCCTCTGGGGGCATACCAGGCCCTTAGGTCTGGTATGGATTTTAAGGGGAATCCCCTACGCCAAAAAAATGGTGTGGGGGTCCCCCCAAAATCCATACTAGACCCTTATCCAAGCACGCAGCCCAGCCGGTCAGGAAAGGGGGTGGGGACAAGTGAGCTCCCCCCCTCCTGACCCGTACCAGGCCGCATGCCCTCAACATGGGGGGTGGGTGATTTGGGGGAGGGGGCACCCTGCGGCCCCCCCACCCCAAAGCAACTTGTCCCCATGTTGATGAGGACAAGGGCCTCTTCCTGACAACTCTGGCCGTTGGTTGTCGGGGTCTGCGGGCGGGGGGCTTATCGGAAGGGGGCCCCCAGATCCCGGCCCCCCACCCAATGTGAATGAGTATGGGGTACATAGTACCCCTACCCATTCACCTAGGGAAAAAAGTGTCAATAAAAAAGCACAGGTTTTAAAAGTAATTTATTAGGCAGCTCCAGGGGTCTTCCTCTGACTTCGGGGGTCTTCTTCCAATTTCGGGGGTCTCTCAGGCCTCTTCTCCCTCTCTTCAGTGTTGTCTCCGCGCTCTCTGGTTCTTCTCCGGTGCCTTCTTCCTTCTGCCGGGCTCCTCCGCTATCTTCCCTCTTCTTCTTCCTCTATGTCCTCTTCCTCTGCAGATTTCTCCTCTGAACCAGAGGTGCTCCGTAGGCGTTCAAGGGGCTAAGCAAGCACTCAGGCAAAAAAATGCCATGCAGTGCTTGAGTTGTTCTGCTTAGGGGACAGGAGCCACACTGGGGGCAGAAATTCTGTCAGCTCTGCAAGGGCAGGCTCAGAGGTGGTTGACGCCACGCCAGCTTCAGCCAGGAATGATTGTATGCAACAATGGCACCAACCACCTCTCCACCCTCTGACAGGGACACTTGACCCATGTTCCCTGTTTGGCTCACGTCCTGAATTTGGTGGTGCAGCAGTTCTTGAGCAGGTACCCAGGCCAGGAAAGTCTGTGGTCATTTCCGCCAGTCATATAATGCAAGTGCTCGGCTGGCTGACATTCAAAGAGAATGCAATCTGCCCAAGAACCGCCTCATTTGTGTCATGGCGACCAGGTGGAACTCAATGTTGGCAATGCTGCAGCGGCTGCACATGCAGCAGAGGGCCATTAATGAGTACCTGTGTGAGTATGGCATCAGGACAGGGTCAGGGGAGCTTGGTTTTTTTTCGCCACGCCAGTGGCTACTGATCAAGGATGCATGCACTGTCCTGTCACCATTTGAGGAGGCCACGAGGATGGTGAGCAGTGACAGTGCATGCATCAGTGATACTGTCCCTCTTGTCTTCCTGTTGGAGCACGCGCTATGTGGAATAATGGACAGGGCACTTGAGGCAGAACAGTGGGAGAAAGAGAAGGACTTCCTTACCTCTCAAGGCCCCCTTTATCCAGATACTAGTATTCCTGCAGGCCTTCCAATCACACAGGAAGAAGAAGAGGAGGAGGAGCATTGTGTCAGCATGGAGGTGGAGGATAACACGTTTGCAGTCCCCAGAAAGCCATGGAGTTGTACGTGGCTGGGAGGAGGGGGTTGAGGATCATGTGATCCTTAGTGTCCCAGAGGACTCAGGATCGAATGCCTCTGCAAACCTACACTGCATGGTCTCACTGATCCTGCAAAGCCTGCAAAAGGACTCCAGGAGTCGTGGTATCAAGGAGAGGGATCATTACTGGCTGGCAACCCTTCTTGATCCACGTTACAAGGGTAAGGTTGCAGAACTTATCCAGCCTTCGCAGAGGGAGCAGAAGATGAAACATCTTCGGAAGGCCTTGCATAAAGGTTTGTGCAATGTGTTTCCAGAGCCTGGGAGGTTACAATTTCCTGGTGCTGGACAATGTGTTGCTGAGGCTTTGTTCATTTACAGAAAGAGCGGTGGAGAAAGTGGCAGGCTGACCGATGCCTTCAGGCAATTATTCAGTCCTCAGCGCCCAGGTCTGATCGGTTCCGGCAACCATCGCCAGCATCTGAATTCCATGGTGCAGGAATATCTAGGGGCAAGATCAGACTTGGAGACCTTTCCCTCAGAACATACACTAGGTTACTGGGTCTTGAGGATGGACCACTGGCCAGAGCTTGCTCAATATGCATTTGAGCTACTGGCCTGTCCTGCATCCACTATTCTTTCTGAATGCACATTCAGTGCTGCTGGAGGCTTTGTAACCGATCATAGAGTGCGCCTGTCCACAGACTCTGTTAGTCGGCTCACATTCATAAAAATGAATCAGTCTTGGATAACCAGCTGCCAAGCACCTGATTCTGATGTAACCGATTGATTTTTCTATGGATGTGGGATTCCTTGAAGACTGCATATGTTGAGTGACTATCCTATTATGCTGAGTGACTATCCTATTCCTCCTTAATTTTTATGATGACAGCTTCTAAGAATATTTTCGGTTCAGAGTACCACCACTACTACCTAATGTCACGATACTACTTACAGTGAGCCCACAGGTGAGCAGGTGACACGGGATCCCCCAGGGCGTGGAATCTAAGGACCAGCCGGTATTCTGCCAGGGACCCCCTAACTAGGGTTTGGGCTTAGCTGCATGCTGACCCCAGGTCAGGACCCCTGGATTCACCCCGCTCGCTAGGGAAGTACCAGAAGACACTGTCAGACAAGGATGGATGGATGGATGGATGAAGCAAAAGAGAGCTGGATAGCGAGCCAAGGTCAGGGCGGGCTGCAGACAATGTAATCAGAACAAGCCGAGCTTAAAAGCAACTGGATTGATCTGACAGACAATAGGAAATGGACCAGTGAAACGAGGGGCAAATTTCATTGAGGGCACCCGGAGTTGGATGTGCTTGGTAGAGAGCCAAACTCGCCAGTCAGGAACTTAGGAACCGGACGGCGATGACGATCTGTTGCCATTTTATGCCTGGAAGCAGCTAGATAAAGATTCCCAGAGACTTCTTTCCAGATTGAGTTGAAGGACCTTTGAGTTTCAGCTTCTGCTGGTACAAAAGGAGAAATGGGAACAGGAAAGGGAACAGATGGATGCTGCCCGTAAACAGTGAAGAAGGGAGATTTTCCAGAACTTGCATTGGAGTGATGGTTTAAGGCAAACTCTGCCCAGGGCAAAAAGTCCACCCAGACATCTTGGTGGGCTGAGATGAAGGCACGGAGAAAACGTTCTACATTTTGATTGACACGTTCCGTATGCCCATTGGACTGGGGATGAAAGGCAGATGAAAAATCCAATTTAATCCCAAAGGAGCTGGCCAAGGCTCTCCAAAACCGAGCAGTAAATTGAACTCCTCTGTCAGAGACAATATGCGAAGGCATCCCATGAAGACGAAAGATCTCCTTAATGAAAGTTGTAGCAAGACTGGGAGCAGAAGGTAGGCCTGGGAGAGGAATCAAGTGACACATTTTGGAGAACCAATCCACCACTACCCAGATGATTGTAGAAACTGTTGAGGGGCAGATCTGAGATAAAATCCATGGAAATACAATGCCAAGGTATATCGGGAACTGGTAAGGGCAAAAGCACCCCAGCAGGGGCAGACGTGGAAGATTTGAGTAGTACACGAACTGTACAAGCTTGAACGTATTCCTTGACATCCTTACGAAGAGAAGGCCACCAGTAATGATGCTGAAGAAGGTCACAAGTATGAGGTATGCCAGGATGTCCAGAGAACTTGGAGTCATGTGCCCAAGCAAGGAGTTTGGGACGAAAAGTTTTACCTGGAGGAGGCTGCATAGACCGGAGCTGAGTAGTGGCTAGAATACGATGCGGAGGGATGATGGGACCAGAATCTAGGTGATTCTGAGAATTGTTGACATCAAACGACCAGGACAAGGCATCGGCTCGAAGGTTTTTGGCACCTGGACGAAAAGTAATGTTAAAGTTGAAACGGGGGCGAAAAAGAGGGCCCAGCGAGCTTGACGTGGATTCAAGTGTTTCGCGGATAGTAAATACTGCAGATTTTTATGATCAGTATAGATGGTAATACAATGGGGAGAACCCTCTAGAAGATGTCGCCATTCTTGAAGAGCTAGTTTAATAGTGACTAGCTCACGGTCCCCAATGGTATAGTTCTTCTCCATATCAGAAAACTTCTTGGAAAAGAATCCGCAAGGCTGAGACTTGCCTTTCTGAGCTTGGAGTAGGATGGGATCGACTCCTACAGAAGAGCCATCAACCTCCAAAGAAAAGGGTTTTGTAATGTCCGGACGTAGGAGAATTGGGGCAGAGAGGAAGGCTGCCTTGAGTTTGAGGAAAGCATCAATGGCTTCAGGGGACCAGAGCCAGGCATTGACACCCTTGCGAGTGAGAGATGTAATAGGGGCCATCAAGGTGGAGTAGTTATGAATTAATTAGCGATAGTAATTGGTGAAGCCCAAAAAGCGTTGGGTGGCTTTAAGACCAGAGATGGCCCAAAGTTTGGCTGGGTCCATGAGGAGGCCCTGTGATGAGATTATGTAGCCCAGAAATGGAACTTGTGTTTGTTCAAATAGACATTTCTCCAATTTTGCATATAGACAATTGTCCCGTAGACGCTGTAGCACAGCTTTCACATGAAGACGATGGGTTAGTAAGTCTGGTGAGAAAATAAGAATATCATCCAGATATATAATAACACAGACATACAGAAGGTCGTGGAAGATCTCATTAACCAAATTTTGGAAGACCGCTGGGGCATTTCATAAGCCAAAGGGCATCACAAGATAATCATAATGTCCGTCCCTGGTGTTAAAGGCGGTCATCCATTCATCTCCTTCCCGGATTCTTATTAAATTGTAGGCCCCTCTAAGATCCAGTTTGGTAAAAACATGAGAACCTCACAGTCTGTCAAAGAGTTACGAAATTAAAGGAAGAAGGTATCGGTTCTTCACGGTGATGGCGTTAAGACCCCTGTAGTTGATGCATGGACGGAGTGAACCATCTTTTTTCGCTACAAAGAAGAACCCAGCTCTGGCAGGTAAGTTAGATTTCCTGATGAAACACTTTTCCAGGTTTTCCCGAATGTATTTAGACATGGCTTGTGTCTCGGGGATAGATAAAGGGTAGACTCGGCCTCGGGGAGGAGAGGTCCCAGGTAACAGATCAATGGAGCAGTCATAGTCTCTGTGGGGAGGAAGGCGATCAGCGGACTTTTTTGCAGAAAACATCTCGGAAAGACTGATATTGGGAAGGCAACATGAGAGTTGTGGAGGTCTCAGCCAGAAGAATGGAAGGAGGAGGTAGCAACTTGGAAATACATAGTTGCTGACACGGAGGACCCCAAGCCAATTCTTGTCCAGAATTCCAGTCAAGATGCGGAGAGTGTTTCTGCAACCCTGGAAGGCCCAGGATGATGGGACAAGAAGATTTAGGCAGAATTAGGAAAGAGATCTCCTCAACATGCAAAACCCCAACGTGTAAGACAATAGAAGGGGTTTTAAACCAGATGGGGCTCATAGGCAAGAAGGAGCCATCTACTGCAGTCACGGAAAGGGGTATAGGCAAGACAACAAAGGCAATGCCCAACTCGGAAGTTAAAGATTGTTCCATGAAATTCATAGCAGCACCAGAGTCCACGTATGCAGAGAGTTGATAGGCATTTTGAGCCCAGTGGACAAATTAAAGGATCGGTCTAGTTCACCTCCCTCCGAGTGACTTAGACCCTGGAGTTCCCCAGACGGACTGGACAGGAGTTCAAAAGATGCCACAATAAATGGGCCCAATCCCATGTGCCGGGCACGTTCCTGTGAGACGAGTTCGCCCAAGCTGCATAGGTTCTTCCAATGTGTGAAAGATTGAAGATGGAGAGGGTTCCACAGGTCTTTGGACTACCTGCACTGGACGGCCAGCAGGGGGATGACTGGATCTGGATTTTTCCAGGCCCCGCTCCTGGAAGCGAATGTCTATTTGAATGCTTAATGCGATTAAATCATCCAATGTGGTAGGAATGGTGCATCCAGCGAGTTCATCCTTGACATGCTCAGATAGGCCTTGCCAGAAAGTAGCAGTAAGGGCCTCATTATTCCATTTGAGTTCAGCGGCCAGCGTATGGAATTGAACTGCATATTGGCCGACTGACATTCCTTGCTGACGAAGACGAAGGAGGGCCCCAGCAGCCGAAGACACTCTGCCGGGCTCATCAAAAGTTTTCAAGAATGCATCCAAAAAGAGCTGGAAGTCGGAGGTGATAGAATTGTGTGATTCCCAGAGTGGGGAGGCCCAAGCTAGAGCATCACCGGAGAAGAGAGAGAGATGATATGTGCGACTTTGGTGCGATCAGTTGGAAAATGGTGGCTGGAAAGTTCAAAGTGGATGGAACACTGATTAATGAAGCCCTGACAAGCCTTAGGGTCACTAGAAAAATGAGGTGGTGGCGGCAGATGCAGGCAGGGATTGCCAGGTGTAGCAGGTAACACAGGAAGCAGAAGCAGGAACGTGAGGAGCTGAAGTTGCAGCAAGTTGCAGACGATCCAGACGGGAGGCAAGATCCTGAAGGACCAGCATTATTTGCTCTTGATTTGCTTGCTGGAAGTTAAGTCTCTGAACTAGATGTTGCATTTGATCCTCAGTCAGTGGTCGGTTATCAGAGGCACTCATGGCTTGAGCAAACTGTCACAGTACTACTTACAGTGAGCCCACAGGCGAGCAGGTGACACGGGATCCCCCAGGGCATGGAGTCTAAGGGTCAGCCGGTATTCTGCCGGGGACCTTTCACAAGGGTTTTTGGCTTAGCTGCGTGCTAACCACAGGTCATGACCCTGCTTGCTAGGGAAGTACCAGAAGACAGTGTCAGACAAGGATGGAAGGATGAAGCAAAGGAGAGCCGGATAGCGAGCCAAGGTCAGGGTGGGCTGCAGACAACATAATCAGAACAAGCTGAGTCGGTACATAAGATATCAGTTCACGAGAGGTCAGGTTAAGGCAGGTTACATGTAGGGAGCTCAGAAACAAATGTTGCTCAAGCAACCAGAACTAGTCAGAGAG
This sequence comes from Aquarana catesbeiana, assembly GCF_042186555.1. Taxonomy (NCBI): domain Eukaryota; kingdom Metazoa; phylum Chordata; class Amphibia; order Anura; family Ranidae; genus Aquarana; species Aquarana catesbeiana. The sequence goes on from NC_133328.1 coordinate 285,345,357, forward strand.
GAATTTAAATAAAGAACCACATGAGGGGCTGGACAGGAAGTAGCAGAAAGGAATCATATATTAAGCAACAGGTGAGACCGGCCACACCCATAGTTGCAGATTGCAGCAGAGCTGAACACAGGCTAGTGGAACAACAGGTGCCAGCCGGCCTACAGCAGTAAAGGTGAGACACAGATCAGCTCCGCAGCTCATCTGTGACACCTAAGGCCCAATTTCTCTGCCCCTGTTTAACAGGGGCGTGTAATTACAATTTATGATCTAATATGTCACAGCAGGGCCTGTTCCTGCGCTCAACAAGAGTATCTGTGAGGCTTTTACAGTGTTGTGCCACCACCACCACCGCCTAAGGCCCAATTTTTCTGCCCCTGTTTAACAGGGGTGCGTAATTACAATTTTTGATCTAATATTTCACAGTAGGGCCTGTTCCTGCGCTCAACAAAAGTATCTGTGAGGCTTTACAGTGTTGTGCCACCACCACCATGGCCTAAGGCCCAATTTTTCTGCCCCTGTTTAAAACACGTAATTACAATTCTTTTTTTTACTTGCAATAGTTTTTTAAACATTTTCCAATAAAATGACTTTAACATTGGAATCGTCATAACAATTACATAGTGAGTAACCGTCTCAATGAAGAACAAGCAGAAATATAAACATTTGGAATAATATACCTTAAGACTGGATATAAAGTGTAAGGTTATCAAGGCAATATAGTATTGAGTATACTTCAAATCCCACCAGCTGGTAGGAATGGTTACATAAGTATTATGCAGAGCCAACTCTCCTCAGACACCCCAATGGGAGCATTCTGTGTCCGAGAGAGAGTTCAGCTTATTCAGTGTTAAGCGAAATGTCTTCATGTATACTCAAGGAAGTGGGATTAAGCCAATATTCAAATACCAGGAGGTCCAAGGAGACCATTGATTTGTGGAGGTTTGGATTCACCCGGAGCAGGACGCCATCATCTTTTCATATGTGCAATGTAGATTGGTTAAGTCAATTGCCTCAGCAATTGTTGGAGATGTGTGGTTTTTCCAGTGTCTCGTTATTGTTAGTCTTGCCGCTAGAAGTATATTTATAATTGAGTGCTGAAGTTTAGGAGGGTAGCCTTCAGTACCTATAGATATAATTACCAATGCTGGGTTTGGCATTATCGTGGTTTGAGGAATGTCAGATATGATATTAAAGATCTACGACCAGCATTGGAGAATTTTAGGGCAGTTCCAGAGAACATGTAGTAGGCCACCCCTTGATCCGCATTGTCTCCAGCATCTATCGCTGTTATTAGGATCGAATCTGGAGATTTTAGTAGGGGTGATGTACCATCGCAAGGTTATTTTAACAGTTATTTCCCACAGTGTGGAACAACTGGTGGCTCTCTGAGTGATCTTACATGCTGTTTGCCATTGTAGGGGGGAGAAGGTTTGTTTTAGATCTGTTTCACATTGTAAGTGGGAAGTTGATTTAGTGAAAGTGGTCTTCTGTTGGAAGATATTGTAAAACAGGGTGATACCTTTTTTCAATGGTAGGCTGGATGTTAGAAAGGCCCATGCTGGAGTTGGTAGAAAAGAAGGAAAGGATTTGAGAGTTTCTGTGTCATATAGGCTATGAAGATGTGTTATTCCTTTTCTAGTCCAGGTTGTGAGGGAGACCTGGGCTATGAGGTGGTGTTGTGCCAGTAGAGGAACTTCTAGTACGGTATTCGGTTTGTATTGTTGGGTGTGTTGGAGAAGTCTCATCCATGTTTTAATCGAAGCTATCATAGTTGGAGAAAAGTAGGATGGTATTTTCGCTCCCATTTGAGTGCTGTATAGCCATAGTTTTATGGGGTTATGTGGACTGTACTCTGTCTCAATAGAGCCCCAGAGTGTAGATGGGGACGACAAGAACCACTCTTTCAATTGGGTCAATACCGAGGCTGAGTAATAGTCTTGAAAGTCTATATACCCTACACCTCTGTACATTCTGTGTTTGATCAATTTGGCATGGGAGCACCTGGATCTTTTTCCATTCCAAACAAACCTTGATAGCAAGGATTGGAGGGACCTAAAGTAGCTGGTAGGGATTGGGATAGGGAGAGATCTAATAAAATATAGTATTTGTGGAAGTTGGATCATTTTGAATGCTGCGAGTCTTCCCCATCAGGAAAATTCAAGTTTGGCCATTTTTTGAAGATCATTCTGAATTTTTTACCGTAGGGGATGAAATTATGTTGGAAAAGGGATTTTGTGGATCTTGTGAGTTGAATGCCTAAGCAGGAAACGCTAGTGTCTGCCCATGTGTAAGGGAATTGATTTTGTAGGAGGATTCTTGTTACTGCGTCTATGCCAAAATCTAATATTTGGGATTTTGTTGCATTTGCCTTGTAGTAGAATACATTGCCAAACCAGGTTAAAGTTTTTGGACTTCAGGGAGGGAAGAGGTCGGTTGTGTCAGCATTAAAATTACGTTGTCTGCAAATAGACTGATTTTATGTGTTTGATTACTAATGTTAATTCCAGTTATTTTGGGGTTAAATCTAATGTGCTCAGCTAAAGGCTCCATTACTAAGTTGAAAATCAGGGCAGATAGTGGGCAGCCCTGCCTCGTACCATTCGTGATGTGGAACGGGGTGGATAGAAGGTTGGATGTGTATACTTGTGCCAATGGTTTTGTATAGAGGGCAAGTATTGCCTGGAGGATTCGGCCCCGAAAACCAAATTTCTGTAGTGTTAGGGATAGATAATTCCAGTTTACTCTATCAAACGCCTTCTCTGCGTCCAAAGATAGGAGCAGAGAAGGCATTCCAGTCGAGTTTGTGTGGTGAAAAATGTTGATCAATTCTCTGGTTGCATCAGATGTTTGGCGACCCCTAGTAAACCCTGTTTGGTCCCTGTGAATTAGTGATGGTAAGATATCCATGAGTTTATTGGCTATCAGTTTTGCATATATCTTGATATCGAGATTTAACAAAGATATGGGTCTAAAGTTTTGGGGAGTGTTGGGTTCTTTTCCCAGTTTTGGTAGTGTTATTACAAGAGCAGATAGCATTTTTTCTGGGAAATATGAGGATGATGTTGCTTGGTTGTTTAGATCACACAGGTGAGGGGCTAGTATTGAGTGGAAGGTTTTGAAATATTCTCCAGTGAAGCCGTCTGGGCCCAGAGATTTAGAGTTTGGAAGTTGTTCAATAGTTTTTTGAATTTCCTCTACCGTGAATGGTGAGTTCAGGTGTATGAGGTGATCAGAAGTTAAAGATAGAAGCTGGATGTGGTCAAGGAAGGATTGGATCTCTATTTGATCTGGTTGGTGAGTATTACCATCTACTTTAAGATTGTAAAGTTCACTATAGTAAGTGCTGAAAGCATTGGCTATCGATTGAGGGTTTAGAAGTTTGTCATGTGTGTTTGGGTGAAATAGGTGTGTTTATTCTAGATTTTAGTTGGTGCCCTTTAATTCTATTTGCCATGGATTTCCCTGCCTTATTGTTGTTACATAAGATATAGCCTTGAGTTTTCGTTGGTTCTTTTCAAAGCTTTCGAGCAGCAGTGCTCGAAGCTCGTGCTGGGATCTGGGATTGCAATACTGGTGAGGGATGGGACTTGTTTTTTAGATCTGCAGCTGCAATTGATGCAGTCAAGTCTTGTAGTTTCTGCATTTTTTTTGAGAGTGGAACCCAATTGTATGAAGAAACCTCTTATAAAAGATTTGTGAGCATTCCACAAAACCGCCGGGTCAGCCACAGATCCCACGTTAGTGGTAAAAAAACTCCTCCAATTTTTGGCAGAAGAAGGTAGCATTAGACGGATTCTGGAGGAGGAAATTGTTCACCCGCCATAGATAGGATTGCGGTTTTGAATTTTTATTTGTTATTTGAACAATAATGCCCCGTACACACGGTTGGACTTTGTTCGGACATTCCGACAACAAAATCCTAGGATTTTTTCCGACGGATGTTGGCTCAAACTTGTTTTGCCTACACACGGTCGCACAAAGTTGTCGGAATTTCCGATCAACAACAACGCGGTGACGTACACCAAGTACGACGAGACTAGAAAAGGCCGGTTCAGAACCAAGCGCGGCACCCTTTGGGCTCCTTTTGCTAATCTCGTGTTAGTAAAAGTTTGGTGAGAGACGATTCGCGCTTTTTCAGACTCGTGGCTTTCAGATCGTTTTCTGACGTTCAGTTTGTGCTTGTGGGTTTGTATCTGCTCTTCAGTGCGTGCAGTCAGTTCGTATCGGAGTTTTCTGTGTGATCTTGCCTGCTCATTGCTGTTTTTCAGGTCGCTGTTCACAGGACTTGCTGTTCTTCAGTGCGTTCTGTTACTTCGTTCTGAGCAGCCAACCGTTTTCTAGCCATGTTTCGTATGCGTACTCCTCATAGAGTTCGTGCTGTGCGGGGGCTTGGTGTTGGGGTCCTGACCTTGACACAAGTCCAGTCCATGAACAGGGTGGGGAGGAGTTCATGGACCAAGAATTGGTTGCTTCAGCGTGACCAGTTCTGTCATATGCCTTTGCTCCGTGAGATTCGTGAGAATAATCCTGATGATTTCAGGAACTTTCTCAGGATGACGGACCCCATATTTCACCGTCTGTTGGCTTTGCTGACCCTCTATATTAGCAGGCAGGATACCTGCATGAGGCAAGCCATCACTCCGGAGCAGAGGTTGGTCGCTACCTTGCGGTATTTGGCCACAGGGAGAAGCCTGCAGGACTTGAAGTTCTCGACAGGCATCTCCCCCCAGGCTCTGGGGATCATTATCCCAGAGACCTTTTCTGCCATCATCCAGGTCCTGCAGAAGGAGTATATGAAGGTAAGATTTTTATCCTTTTATATCACATTTTATTGTATTGAATGTTTGATAATATATTGTATTTCTTCCCTCATTCCCTAATTACCATGAATGTAATATGCTGTGAATGTCCCCTTTGTTCTCATGCATGCTGGATTTTTAGGTAATTATTATTTTATGTCCTTCATACATATTTGCCCTTCAATAACCTCCCCAGCATGGTGTCTCCTGGCCTATATTCACCTCATGTAGTCACTTAACAATGTATTTTATCAGCTCCATAGTAGTGCTTTACCCCAAACACCCCCTAAAATGTTTGGAAATGTTATTTTTGATTTAAATTCAGGCAGAGTGCCAGAGGCTTTTTTTTAGGGTCCCCAAATTTTTTTTAACCCTCCCCCCCAACTGCTAAGTCAGCTGATCCCAATTCTCTATCTATCCTCAATCATCTATCTGCTGACTTTGCCAAACCCATACACACTATACCCACCTCTTTACTGGTCATATTTAGGGATGAATTCCTCAAAGCATGTAGTGCAAGGGCCTGCCTGTATACTTTCCAATGGTACTGTTTAAAGTTTTTGTATCCTATTATTATCTTGATAGGTAATAGCAGAATGTTCAAATGTCCTCAAATGTGTACAGTGTGTATTTATATCTTTGTATTATGACACTTCTTACCTGTCCAGTGGTCTGCCAATAGTGTAACTAAGGAGGGGCTGTTCCAAGTAATACCCTGTATTTAGGCATTCATCTCTCAATGAAGTGAAGAGGGTTACCTGTCCAAGAGTTCCCCCCCCTATAATGTTAGAAATGGCCCATGAGAGGGGGGAGGGGGAATATGATAGGTGTACCTTATACTTTGACCTTGTTAAATTCCCCTTAGTAAATGCTATCTGGAGGTTGCCCCATAATGTTTGTGTCTAATCTGTTTGCCATGTTTCTGTGAAAAAATAGTAAGGTATATTTTTTTTTCCTCAACAGTTTCCTTCAACGCCACAGGAATGGCAGACTGTGGCCTCCCACTTTGCCCAGCGGTGGGACTTTCCTAACTGCGGAGGGGCAATTGATGGGAAACACGTCCACATCGTCCCACCACCCAACTCGGGGTCGTACTATTATAATTACAAGGGGTTTAATAGTATAGTGATGTTGGCGGTGGTGTCGGCTAATTACGAGTTCTTGTATGTGGACGTGGGGAAGAATGGCCGGATGTCCGATGGTGGAGTGATCGCCCAGACGGAGTTCTACAGGCGTCTCCAGAATGGCAGCTTGGACTTGCCACCTCCAGAGGACAATGTTGAAGGTCTCCCATTTGTGTTTGTTGCTGATGAAGCATGGGGGACCACCTGATGCGGCCATTCCCGATGAGGACCCTCACCCCGGAACAGAGGGTTTTTAATTACCGGCTGGCCAGAGCCCGAAGAGTGGTGGAGAACACATTTGGAATCCTGGCCAGCCGGTTCCGATTATTTCTGACACCCATCCATATGGCGGAGTATAAACTGAACCATATAATACTTGCCTGCTGTGTTCTCCATAATTTTTTAAGAAAACATTCAGCCAACTATGCTGGCTCAGTTGGGCCTGAGGCCGGAATCCCTAATCCATCAACACTGACGGCGCTTGAAAGTGGCCGTCCTGGCTTGCCCTCCCTGAATGCCCGTGATGTCCGGTTACGCTACCTGGAGTTCTTTGCGGGTAGGGGGGTTATCAATATGCCAGACAATCTGTGACACCTTTTTCAAATAAAAAACAACCAAAAGAAATTCTTTGTGGACATTTACTGCTTGTGTTTGTTTTAGCTGACCCTGACAGAAATGTGTTGAGTGCAGAAAATGTCGTGATTGGGTAACCTTATAAAAAACAGTGTTGGCTGGTACTTCCTAAATGCAAAAACACATTTCACTACAAGTGCACTTGCAACTGCACTGAACCTGCACTTGTAGTGCAAAGAGGATTTGCCCTTAGGAAATAACCCCCATTTTTGCATAAAACAGCAATTACATCACCCCAAAAGTGTTGTAGTGTTGAGACAATAATCCACACATTCTTGAGTAAGGCACTTTTTTATACGTGCACAATCACATGTGCATTTCCCAAAGGTTTTTAAAACAAACCAACATGTTTGTTGTATAACAATGTTTGCAGTAGCATTATGAAAAATCAAAATATCCATTTCAGATAAAACAGGCCTGTGTAAAACCAACAAGAAAGCCAAAAAACTTGAACTTACAAAGTTCACATTAGGTAAAACCTGAAGGCTATATCAGACATCAGTATTTAGGAACTGGGTTTGATATAGCGTTCAGATGGGGGGAAATCACCCCTGGAAAAGCCAAATTTGGAAGATGCACACCAATTTACGAATGTCAACATGTGCTATCTGCCATCAGGGGGGATCAAGGGACGTGTTTGGGGGGAGCAAGCCCTTCCTCAACGCTACTTTATAATTGAGGAAGGGATTGCACCCCCAAAACGCGTCCATTGATTTCCCGTGATGGCAGATAGCACATGTTGGCACACTGTGTGCATCCTCCAAATTTGGCTTTTCTAAACATTTTAAAAATTTTGGTACGATAAAACAGGTGATTTTGTGGGGTTTAAATTCGCCCCAAAACATCAATGATGTTATTATTTTTTTTAATAACATTACTGATTTGTTGCTGGATGTTTTGCAATTGGAGATTACACCCCATGATCTCCCGATCAGTATCTGGGCACTTTCAGATGTAAAGCGTTCTGGATCACGATCACCTAAAAAGAGATAAAGAACAAAAAAAAAAGGTCTCAAAAATCTGCCACCAGCCATCTCTTTTACCTGAGCCTGTGGTCGCAGACACTCACCTGTTGTGGTGCCAATCTCCACCACGTCTTCATCTTCCTCCTGCTCAGCTTCTTGGGTTGGGGGTATTTCCCCTTCTTCCAGAGGGGGGGGGGGTCTCTGGTCTCCTGGGATGAGGGGTGTCCGAGTCTTTTATCCCCAATGTAAAACAAAAATGGTATACTTAGCACACAGATATTTGATGGCAGAACTAGAAATAGGAAACATTGCTCGGAAGTGGGGTACAATTGTCTATTTTAGCAGAGTTCCAAGATATATATTTTTTATTGCCCTTTGTCAAGCTGCAATACTTTACCTGTTTGGTACAAGCATCACAGATGTAACCCCCCCTATAGTATACACTGGAGCACCTGTGTGGCCCCCCCTAATAAAAATGGTGTTCTTGTGTCCCACACTAGTGCTCCAGTGTCCAGATGTGAAAACAGCTGCTCAGTGTCCTCTCCTTACACACAATCTAGTTTGCATTTCATTCTAGTAACAAACCCATCTACACAAACAAATATTTGGCATCCAAGTAGGCCCCCAAAAAGTGTGAAAATGCATATGGCCTAAACAATGGTGTTCTAGAGGCCGAAAGAAAAATGTTTGATACGAACGAATAATGTGCCCATGAACATTAAAGTTGACCTTTTGAAACGTTACAACTAATAAAAGCATATGGAGCAGAACGAACGTAATAAAGACAGAAAGAATAGGAACACAGCACAACTACTTACTTTTTTGCAGCACTCTCCGGATCTTTCAGTACTGCTCTGGCTCTCTCAACTTCAGGTCCGACCACCGCTTCCTGAGCTGATCTTTAGACCTTCGTACCCCGAAATTCCGCTCTAGACTCCTGACCACTTTCGCCATGATCTTGGCCTTTCGGATGTTCGGGTTGGGGTAAGGCCCATATTTTCTGTCATAGTCGGACTTCCTCATGATGTCGACCATCTCCAACATCTCCCCAAACGACATATTTGTGGCCTTAAAACGTCTCCTTCTGGATCGGGACGTGCCTGGATCCGGGCTTTCCTCCTAATCCTCCTCGTTGCTACAATTAGCCCGCACCTGCTGTATGTCCGCCATCATGCTCTTCCCCCACTGCGCCGAACGAAAAGGGGCGGGGAATACACTAGAAAGAACGTCAGGGGCGGGCGGAGTTACACCCATGCGCAGTGTATATAAAGCGTAACACGCGTGCGTATTACGTTTGATCTGTGAGCGGAGGAAGGAGCATTGGATGCGGCGATCGTAGGAACGAAGGTAAGAGACAAACTTGGGCCTATACTGCTTCTAGATTGAGGCCTATATTGTAACAAGATTAGGAGAGTTTTGTGTGACATTAGGCTTTGTCTTGTGTTGTGTCTTGCAGTGAACATGGATATGGTACTGAAAGATAAGGACTTCATTTCAGTCTTCATAGAGATGCTAAGGGAGCTGCCCTGTCTGTGGGAGATTAAACCCCCATTACAAGAACCAAGCAAAGAGGAAGGCAGCACTGGAGCAATTGTGTGAAATTGTGAAGCAGGTGATCCCCACGGCAGACATCACTTTTTTAAAGATTTTCATTGGTGGCCTGAGGAGCACATATCTGAGGGAGCGAAATAAAGTCCTTGATTCGCAGAGATCCGGAGCAGCAGGTGACATCTATGTCCCCAGGATGTTGTACTACGACAGGCTGCACTTTCTGGCAGGCCAGACTGAACCTAGGCCATCCCTCTCCAGTCTTCCTTCCACGCTTCCTTCCCCCCCGGCTGAGGCTTCTGACGCCCAACCTGGGCCTTCCAGGCCATATGTGGAGGAGCCCAGATTGAGCCAGGTATAGCATTCCTCTAAATATTTCTGCTTGTCCAATCAATGATGTGAACTATATGTTAGTTGGGAGTACTAATTAAGGATTGTGATTGATGATGCAAAACATTACAACTATGTCCCTTTTTCATACACAGGGAAGTCTCAGCCAGGAGGTGGCCGGGCCGAGCCGGCTGGCTGATCTGCAGGTCCCTCCATCCCCCCTGGAAACAGAAAGTGGCAGTAGGAGGAGTGCCCTAGAGGAGGCGGCTATCAGATTCTTTTGTAGGGCTACAGAGGTCCTGGGAGCACCACACACCAGGCAGGAGAACATTGCTGCATTCATAGCATATAAAATGCAGAGGATGGAGGAGGGCCAAAAAGCCATGTGTGAGGCCCTCATATCTGAGGCTCTGGCGAAAGGTATGAGGGGCCAAATTACACCTCACACACAGCTTTGGGATGGTCCTCCTCCTCCTCCTGCAGATCCTACTCCTCCTCCAGGTCCTACTCCTCCTCCTGCCACATCTCCAACTGCACAGCCACAGCCCGGAAGGAAGTGTGAAAGGAAGACCAGACAGTGAGGACCCTGGATCCAGTCTGGTGGGCCAAAAAATGCAGCCTCTTGTGGTACCACAGCCTGCGGACACACATGTCATCTGCTGCTATCCAAGTCTCTGTGAATTCCGGACCAGACTGCCCTCCCTTACATATGGACTCCTCAGGCCACCAATTTTGATGTTGAAGAATTGATGTCTGCCGTGGGGGTCCCAGGCTTCGCTAATTTCTCCTGTTGATCCAGTGTTGCCTTCCTCTTTGTTTGGTTCTGATCCCTTAATAAAGGATTTTTGTTTTGAATTATACTCTCCTATGTGTTTTACTTCAAAAAGGACAGTTTGTTTGTGAGGATTCAGGTACATTTCAAATATACAATGTGAAATGAACAAGGGACACCAACACCAAACAATCTCCTTGAGATTAAATAATAAAAGATATCAATGGTGTTGGGGTAACCTGACACACAAAACATAAAAAATATTCTGGAGTAAAAATAAAAATAACATTGAACAAAGATCAGCCTTGGAAAAAATCCAAACATTAAAGAAAAAAAAAGGCTTAAAATCCAAAATAAAAAAAAAATAAAAAATATAAAACTGTCAGATGTGACAACTAATAACAATATATTCAGGGAATCCCACTAAAACAACACAAATAAAAGTTTGTGAGAAGTGTGTGTGAATACGAGCAGCAAAACGACTTAATTCTTGTCACATTATAAAGAAGAAGAGAGTGCGCTGTATTAAACCATTTTGAACATTGCAGCGTGACGAAAGTGCTGTATCCATTGCGAACGCTAAGTTTACCAGAACGAGCTGTCCCGTGTTGGAATTTCTTCTGAGCATGCGTGGCACTTTGTGTGTCGGAACAGGCCACACACGGTCGGAATTGACGCAATCGGATTTTGTTGTCGGAAAATTTTATCTCCTGCTGTCCAACTTTGTGTGTCGGAAAATCCGATGGAAAATGTCCGATGGCGCCCACACACGGTCGGAATTTCCGACAACACGCTCCGATCGGACATTATCCATCGGAAAATCCGACCGTGTGTACGGGGCATAATAGGTGCATGGTCTGACCAGGTGATGTTGTGGATGAGGGAGGTGTGGATATTTTATAGTAGCCACTTATCTGCAATAAACAGGTCTTTACGAGAGTAGGTGTTGTAATGCGGGGAAAGGAACGTGTAGTCCCTCTCAGCCGCATGAGAGCACCTCCACACATCATACAAATTATTAGTTGTTAAGAAAGAGTTCAGAGGGGATGCAAATCTTTTGGGACCTGAGGATGAGTCCATGTCGTTGTCTGGTACTAAATTGAAGTCCCCGCAGATCAGCAGGTGCCTTTGTTGCACACTTTTAATTCTTTTTAGTGTGGCCTTGAGGAATGACATTTGTCTCTGATTAGGAGCGTATAAAGTCACAATAGTGTACAGAGTATTTTCTATAGTACACAGCAAGATAATGTATCTGCCTTCTGGATCTAGGATACAGTCCTGTAGCTGGAAGGCGACAGTGTCTCTAATAGCTATGAGAACCCCCCTTTGTTTCTTAGAGTAGCATGCTTTGTAGATATGAGGAAACGATTTGTGTTGGCAGTAGGGGGTGTTATCTTGGGCAAAATGCGTTTCCTGGATGCATAGGATATCACCGTTGTAGGTTAATGCCGTTTTCCACATAGACGCTCGCTTGGCTGGGTGGTTCAAGCCTTTCGCATTGATGGATAAGACGTTGATATCCATAGTGATGGTGAGGTGGGTAGTGGTTCTGTGGCAAAGACTTACGGTTTTCTATTCAGGTGGCTGTCTTCCTGTGATTGAGCTGAATTAGGCGTTTGCTGGAGGTTCCTTGGAGGTCCTGGTATCAATAGATGTCCTGAATTCGCACAAGTTCTCTGTCTGTATAATCAACAACATATAATACAGTTATTGCTTGTGTTATTGGATGCAACAAGGCTGAGCTAACGCCTGAGAACTATAGGGTCAAAGTTGTAAACCAAGTAATTGTTATGAAGCAGTGGATATACAACAAAAAGAAAGGAAAAAAGGTAAAAAAGAAAAAGAATAAAAAAAACCTTTCAAACTCAAGCTCAAAAAAGGTCAGTAAGCAATTTCAATTTCTGACCAGGAGTGGAGGCAACGTTCAATAGAATCAACGAATCCGGTGTAACTTAGAAAGTAGTCGGACCAGGGATTTAGGTCATTGGTGTGGTTAGTTGCCATGGGATATATCATTTTTCCATAGATCTTCGGAATTCCCTTTGTTGACGTCCTGGTTATTGTAGGCCAGAGTTGGAGGGGGTCTCATTTCTTGGAAGTTCAGGGATGATTCCCCAAGAATGCAGGAGTCGGAGACCATCTTTAGGATTGGATACTGTTTGTGTTGTCCCGTTTTTGGTAATCACCACTGTGGCCGGATGGCACCATTTGTATGAGATCTTGTGATTGTTAAGTGCCTTAGTGATGGTTTTCATTTGCCGTCTCAAGTTAAGGGTGTACTGGGATAGATCTGCATATAGGTGTATCCCATTGTAAGGTGCTGTGAGATCTGGAGCTGATCTAACTTTTGCTAGGAGCTTTTCTTTAGTAGGGAAAAAATGGACTTTCATCAGGATGTCCCTAGGGACCGATGCATCTAGATGTTTTGGTTTAGGTATATGATGTATGCAATTGACAATGCGTTCGATCTGCGATACCTCAGGGATCAATTTGTCAAACATGTCTGCTGCATATTTATGCAGGTAGGTAGGGAGGACCGATTCAGGTTTTTGATTTTGGCATTGTTTCTCCTCGAGTGGTCCTCGAGGTCCGCGAGTTTTGCTTTTATTCGATCTATATCCTCAGCTTGATCCTGGTAGGCATCTATAAGGTCATTTACTGTCAGGGTACATTCATCCATTTTATGTTCAATGTGTTGTACTCTCTCCCCCATGCCCTGCATCTCTGCTGTAAATTTGTGGATTAGAGTGGATAGATTAAACATGAGGGTTGATTGTAGAGATAAAAGCATATCTTTCATTACCGTATCTAATACCGGTTGTCCGGATGTCAGAAAGCTCGCAATGGATGATTGAGTGTTTAGGCCCACAGTGTCTGTGTGCAGATTGGTACTCACTGCGCCTGAGGCCTATGTAACAGGATACATCCTCATTCTTGCTTTAGCTGGGCTGTTGGTGAGCGGGCTATGTGAGGGTGATTCCCGGGATGGTAGTGGTCTCACATCGGTATCCCAGTCACCAGAATTCTCATCCGGAAGGTCGGTGTAAGAAGATGAGGCCTGAGCAGCCGCACCACCAGCGCCATCTTGCCACTTCTCCCCATCAGTGGCCGGCATCGTGAAGAAGTCTGTGAGCTTCTTTGGCTGTCTTTCCTCCTTACGTTTGCAGGACAGCATGGAGGCAGGTTTTGACCGTTATTCGGAGCTCCATGTGGGCTTTGGATGTGCTGTATCCCTCTGGCCAAGTCTATATATCCCCAGTCACTGACAGAGCTAACGGCTCAAGCTGCCATTACAGTCGCGCACAAGCCACGCTCCCCTCGTAATTACAATTCTTGATATAATATTTCACAGCAGGGCCCATTCCAGTGCCCACCAAGAGTAACTGTGAGGGCTTACAGTTTTCTGGTACCACCAACACCTAAGGCCCAATTTTCCACAGAGTGTATAGGGCAGGCCGTCTAGTATATACAGGCGGTCCCCTATTTTCAAACATCAGACTTACAAACGACTCCTACTTACAAACGACGGGAGACAACAAGGAGTGAGAGGAAATCTACCCCTAGGAAGGGAAATTCTCTCCTGTAAGAATTAATATGGGAAAAAGGTGTCTCCCCACTGATGCTTTATCACCAATCCTTGTTTCCCTAATAACCCAAAATTTTTAAAATCCAATTGTCATTGGGACAGAAAGTGAGGTGAAATCTTCTGTACAGGGGCACAGACAGCAAAACAAATGTTACAGGGGTGATGATAACCCTTCCCTATGTTATCCAAAAAGCTAAAAAATAGATTTTTGTACCTGTTCCAAATTACAGATTCAACTTAAGAACAAACCTACAATCCCTATCTTGTTTGTAACCGCCTGTATACTGCTGCTGTTCAGAGTATATAGGGCCTGGGGGCCCCATGCCTTTCTTTTCTTAATTTGGGTGTGGGGTTCACCTTAAAGCGGAGGTCCACCCTAAAAAAAAAAAAAATTACATAAAAAGGCTCCTAAAAATGTGGAAAAAAAATTGAAAAAAAACATTTTTACTTACCAGAAATGGCTGTTGCCAGGCAGAATGTCCTAATCTGACACTTTCTATTCTGTGGTAGTCTTCATTCTTCCTCCTCACGTTGTCTTCTGGGAAATGGAGCGCACTGTCTTTTGGGACCTGTGTGTCCTATAACACAGCTGGCCATTCACAAAGTGCCGTGCGACTTGCGCACGCGCAGTAGGAAATGGGCAGTGAAGCCGCAGTTCGAATGGTGGCGCCAGGACCAGATCCAATGGATGTATTGGCCTCGGGCAGCCAACATCACCAGCACCCTGGACAGGTAAGTGTGCTTATTAAAAGTCAGCAGCTACAGTGTTTATAGCTGCTGACTTTTAAAAAAAAAAATTTTTAGCTGGAACACCATTTTAATATCCATACCAGACCCAAAGGGCCTGGTAATGGGCTGGGGGGCAACATTACATTACAGCCGCAAGCAGTTTTAAATGACTTTTATTCCTTTAGAAATGTCATTTTGTGAAGGGACTGTTCTAAACATGGGAAAAATGCACCACTTTACAGGCATACTAAAGACACCCCCCAGGCATGATATTTAAAGGAATATTTCACTTTTATTTTTTCACTTTAAGCATTATTAAAATCACTGATCCCGAAAAAACAGCCATTTTTAAAAAATTTTTTGCATTGATTCATGTCCCCTTGGGCAGGACCCGGGTCCCCAAACACGTTTTATGACAATAACTTGCATATTAGCCTTTAAAATTATCACTTTTGATTTTTCACGTTAGAGTCCCATAGACTTTAACGGGGTTCGCGTGTTCACACAAATTTTTGGTCTGTTCGCCGCGAACTGAACCGGGGGGGGTGTTCGGCTCATCCCTACTTTCCAGCTGACTATCCACTGACTTACTGGGTCATGAGAATAGACCGCTGGCCAGAACTTGCCCAGTATGCTATTGAGTTGTTGGGCTGCCCTGCATCCAACGTGCTTTCAGAACGGGCATTCAGTGCTGCAGAAGGTTTTGTTACTGATAATAGAACGCATCTGTCCACAGACTCCGTGGACCATTTGACTTTTATAAAAATGAATCAGTCCTAGATTACCAGCTATGAAGCCCTTGATGCCAATATCACTAATTAAGTCTTTTTGGGATGTGGAATCTCTGCAGGATTTTGAGGCTGCCTAGCTCTGAGAGTGTTCAATCATTTTATCTGGAAGAATGTTTTTGATATAGGTTTCATGGGCACAATTAACACCCACAGACCAATTTTTCAGCACCTGTTTGACAGAGAGTACCTCTATAGGGTTACGGTGGGAAGGGGCCCCCCACACCTAAAGATTATTTTTTCAGCCACTGTTTGACAGGTGCATATCATTGCAATTTTTACAGCAAGGCCAATTCTTGCTTTCATCAAGAGTACCTCTAAAGGGTTACGGTGGGAAGGCACCACCGACACCCACAGACCAATTTTTCAGCACCTGTTTGACAGAGAGTACCTCTATAGGGTTACGGTGGGAAGGGGCCCCCCACACCTAAAGATTATTTTTTCAGCCACTGTTTGACAGGTGCATATCATTGCAATTTTTTACAGCAAGGCCAATTCTTGCTTTCATCAAGAGTACCTCTAAAGGGTTACGGTGGGAAGGCACCACCGACACCCAAAGACCAATTTTTCAGCACCTGTTTGACAGGTGCATATCATTGCAATTTTTTACAGCAAGGCCAATTCTTGCTTTCATCAATATTACCTCTATAGGGTTACGGTGGGAAGGCACCGTTGACACCCAAAGACCAATTTTTATGCACCGTTACTTCTATCCAAAGTCAAAGTGACACCAGAATGTATCCATAAAATCTCTAATCTTGTTCCCAGTGCACTACATTGTGGCCTCATCATACACACTGGCTACCCACCTGTTGCTGAGAAAAATAAAGGCAGCTTGCAGGGAAAATTTCATTTTTTTGGCTTAATAGATGCAATTATTGCTGCAGCAGATTCTAGACATGGTACAGATCTGCCACATTGCAGGTAGACTAAAGGGACCCCCCAGGCACTATATTGGAAGGAATTTTTCATTTTTATGTTTTCACTTTAAAAATAAAAAAATCACTGCTCATTTAAAAATGACGTTTTTCACAAACTTTTTTTTTTTATTGATATATGTCCCCCAGGGCAGGACCCGGACCCCTATAACCATTGTATGCCCAATTATTGAATATAAGCCTTAAAAATGGGCACTTTTGATTTTTGATGTTCCGGTCCTATTGACTTTAATGGGGGTTCATTATTCAGGTCCGAACTTTTGCGGTGTTCGAAAGTTCTGGTGCGAACCGAACAGGGGTCCTTTTCGGCCCATATCAGCATCATTACTTCCGCATACTGTAGACCCTAATATTTTGCCTCTGATGATATGCACTCGGATGAAATATGTCAGGCTGGCTATGAGACACAAGCACGCTGAATGTCGCGGCTGTTTTGTTTTATGATGATCGTTATCTTTGACTGTACATGTAAGTTGCTACAATAAATCCTTTCACAAGTGAGACGGGCTTCACTATATGCTGCTTTATTTCCACTTGTTGATGATATCCCCTTGATTGGGTGAGACACCCACTGACTGCTGGAAGTTTACTGCTTTGTTGCTGCCTGGAACAAGTGAATGGATGCAAGCTTTGCAGTGTATTTTAACCATCTACTTACTAGTGATGGAGGAGTTCAGATGTGATTCCTTGGGAAGTTATTAATCAATGCCTATCACTTGCTGATATCTGGTAAGCAGATTTGATTCTCACATGGTGTGGTGTGCTTCCCTATACACAAGGAAAATTGGTGAAGGGATTATCATCTTTTCCTCTTTTAATACTTCAAAGACTGTTGCTTTTTATTAGCGCTGCATGTGGACTTTTAATATATTCTAATATTTCACCCGTTACTTGGACCGTTCATGCTCCTATTTCCTTAGATCTCTCCTTACAACATTCCACTTCCAAGACCTGTCACTGGCAGCTTAATAAACACTTTCTTGACTCCACAGTCACCGGGGAAAGACTAGCCAGAGATCTGGATGAGATTTTTCAACTGAATGTTGGTTCTGTACAGGAAGTCTCGACCCTCTGGGAAGCACACAAGACCTACTTCCGGGGCTTATGTATTGCCGAGTACTCTCACCTAAAGAAAGATAGCGAGGGCCTTCAAGTATCTTTAATAGCGGATTTGAAGCTGGCAGAGCGTAGGCTTGTGGGTGCCTCTACGGTTGAGGGCCTACGTAAAGTAGTATCATTACGTAATCAGTTGAAATCTCTAGCATTAAACAAGGCAGCTAAATCCCTGATGTGGGCTAAACAAAAATTTTATGCATTTTCTAATAAACCACACAGAATGTTGGTTAATAAGCTTTGCCCCTGTCCTTTCCATTCTTTTCTTGACCCACTCACTCAAATTGATGGTACTCCCGCCCACTGTCCTCAAACCATGACTAAGGTTTTTGGAGCTCTTTACTGTAAACATTGTAGTTGTCTTACCCTGGAAAATCACTTTAATGCCGCGTTCACACGAGCAGACTTTACGGCAGACTTTGTCCGGCGGACTTTTCGACGGACTTTAGGACGGACTTTCCGAATGAACGGACTTGCCTACACACGATCAACCAAAGTCCGACGGATTCGTACGTGATGACGTACGACCGGACTAAAACAGGGAAGTTCATAGCCAGTAGCCAATAGCTGCCTTGGCGTCCGTTTTTGTCCTTCGGACTAGCATACAGACGAGCTGACTTTTCGACCGGACTCGAGTCCGTCGGAAAGATTTGAAACATGTTTCATTTCTAGGTCCGTCGAACTTTTGGGGAAAAAAAGTCAGCTGGAGCCCACACATGATCGAATTGTCCGACGGACTCCGGTCCCTCGGACCAAGTATGCCGTAAAGTCCAATCGTATGTACACGGCATAACTTTACACAAGATAATTTTGACCAATTTGTCAAAGATCTTTATCTACCTAAACTAACCTCCTCAGACCTTGAAAAACTTAATGCCGCTATTTCCCCTGAGGAACTTGCAAAAACAGTCAAAGATCTTCCCCTTCATAAATCCCCAGGCCCCGGTAGTCTCACATATCACTACTATAAAACTTTTTTCCCACTTTGACACCACATATGCTGGAGCTGTTTAGAACATTGTTCCATGGAGACACCCCACACTTGATGAGACAGCGGGAGTACACCTTATCCCTTTTCACCGATGATATTCTATTAACACTGATGAACCCTATCATTTCACTTCCTTCCCTACACGCTCTTCGGCATTCATTTGGGGCCATATCAGGTTATAAAGTTAACACTGCTAAAACTGATGCTCTACCCTTACACATACCACCAGATTTATTAGCACAACTTAAAAGTACATACTCTTATAAATGGTACCCTTAATCCCTTAAATACGTTGGTATCCAGCTTACCCCCTCTTATTCTAGCATCTACTCTGCTAATTAACCCCCCCCCATTTCAGGATATATATCGATGCCTCCACCCATGGGCTTCTTACCCTATTTCCATGCTAGATAGAATTAACATTTTGAAGATGTCTGTTTTACCATGATTGCTATATCTCTTTGAATCATTGCCGGTTGCTATACCTATTAGCCAACTTAAAGCTCTCCACAGATGTTTTCTGAAATTCATATGGAATAACAAAGCACATCATATTGTCAGCTCAGTGGTCTTTTCTCTCAAAACTCAAGGTGGTCTAGGAGCCCATGATATTATTAAGTACTACTATGCCTCACACCTCAGGGCTGTTATCTCCTGGTCTAGTCAGGTAGCTCCAAACAGGTGATCAGAAATCAAATGGGGGTCCTATATCCAGTACATCCCTGTTCCTTGGTATGGTCCTGTTCTCTTCAAACTGACCCCGTATTGAAGCGAATGTATCTAGCACCAATGCTATTCACCATGTCAATCTGGTATAAATGTTCCCTGAAGTACTCTCTCTCCTCACCATGAACTCCTCTATCCAATATTCTATTTAATCCAGTCCTGCCAGATAGTCTGTCCTTTGGACGTTTGTTGCCATGGATTCAGGCCCCTCTTTTTCAATTACACAATCTGGTGCACCATGTTACTCACAGATTACATACTTTTGCAACACTACAGGAAAAGTTCTCTATTCCTCAAAATTTATTTTATTTTAATCTACAAGCAAGACATTTTTTCCAATTAATGTCCCCTTCCCTTACCTTAGATGTTCCTACACCCTTTTAACACGCGTGTGCTGAGGGGCCACACCAACTACATTTAATTTTCTCCATATATCAAATACTACAGGATTCCAACACTGTACTAGAAGACACACACGTATGTATGCGTAAATGGAGCATGCTCTTAGGGCAACCTATATCTCTTCAGATCTGGGCAAAAATTTGGTCATCAACTTTTAAATCCTCTAATGCCCCGTACACACGGTCGGACTTTGTTCGGACATTCCGACAACAAAATCCTAGGATTTTTTCCAACGGATGTTGGCTCAAACTTGTCTTGCATACACACGGGCACACCAAGTTGTCGGAAAATCCGATCGTTCTGAGCGCGGTGACGTAAAACACGTACGTCGGGACTATAAACGGGGCAGTGGCCAATAGCTTTTATCTCTTTATTTATTCTGAGCATGCATGGCACTTTGTCCGTCAGATTTGTGTACACACGATCGGAATTTCCGACAACGGATTTTGTTGTCGGAAAATTTTATATCCTGCTCTCAAACTTTGTGTGTTGGAAAATCCGATGGAAAATGTGTGATGGAGCCCACACATGGTCGGAATTTCCGACAACAAGGTCCTATCACACATTTTCCATCGGAAAATCCGACCGTGTGTACGGGGCATAAGTGTGTGGTGCAGAGAGAGACTGCTGTGAAGATTCTAATGTTTTGGTAGAGGACTCCGGAGATTATTAATCATTTAGACCCTACCCTTTCAGTTGTGTGTTGGCGATGTGGGCTGGAGATGGGTTCACATTTCCATATATTTTGGTCATGTCCTCTTGTTCAGTCATTTTGGTCTGAGGTAATGCAAATACTTCAGCATGTGATAGGCCTACCACTCCCTTTAGACCCCATCCATTATTTACTAGGGATCCCTTTTTTGGGTATTGCAAAACCGGTTAACCGTTTGATCTCATATATCCTTTTAGCTGCTAAGTGTTGTTATCAATTGTTCCTCCTTCCCAATTACAACTGTTGCAACTCATAGCGGAAATCAGGAGGATGGAATACCTTACAGCCACTGTTCACGACACAATTTCCCAGTTCAATAAAATTTGCGAACTTTGGGATCAATCTGAATATGGGGAGCGCATATCCTAATTTCACCACTGGAGTCTACTGCCTTTTGTAATCGCATGTGTTCTTATATTTGCTTCCCTGTATGATCTCTTATTACTAGACGACAATCCAATTGTTCCTGCCCAATACCTTGTACTTATGCTACTACAACTCCTAAACTGTTTTTCTTCCGCTGTTCACTCAATACTATATATGTTTGAATATCGTTTCATGTCTTTCGGTTTCTATGCCTTTGGTACTTTTGAGATTAATGCTCTGTACACTGTTGTATTTCTGTTTCCTTTTTGAACTAATAAAAAAATACAATCCCCCAAAAAAAAGACTTTAAGCCCTTCCTGACCAGTCGCCGTCATTTTACTGCGGCAGATCAGGATGGCAGGTGCACACACACAGGTGTGCACGCACACCAGGGGGGCGATGCTCATGGGCGATGGTTGTGATGACCGTCGGCCACAAGCGATCGCGAGCACGTGAGGCACAACAGGGAAGTGTGTGTGTAAACACGCAAATCCCTGTTCTGTTCTGAGAGGAGTGACAGATCATGTGTCATGTGTCACTTTTTACAGTAATCAGTGCATTTTTATAGCACTGATCACTGTATAAATGCCAATGGTCCCAAAAATGTGTCAAAAGTGTCCGATGTGTCCGCCATAATGGCACAGTCCTGATAAAAATTGCAGATCGCCACCATTACTAGTGAAAAAAATAATTAAAAAATGCTATAAATCTATCCCCTATTTTGTAGACACTTGGGGATATTTATTATAGCAAAAAGTACAAAATATTGCAAATTGTCGCTCTTTTTTTGTTTATAGCGCAAAAAATAAAAACTGCAGAGGCGATCAAATACCACCAAAGAAAGCTCTATTTGTGGGGAAAAAAAGGACATCAATTTTGTTTGGGTGCAGCATCACACGACCGCGCAATTGTCAGTTAAAGGGAAGCAGTGTCGAATCGCAAAAAATGGCCCGGTCATTCAGCAGCCAAATCTTCCGGGACTGAAGTGGTTAAAAAGTGTCACAAAAATCTGAAAAGCTGGTCTTTAAATATGTATTTGTAAAAAAAGGAAATATGTGTTTGTAAAGAATGTAGCAAAATAACATTTAAAGGATTTGTTTAAAAAGAGTGTACACATTGAGAAAATTAGTGGAGTACACTGATTTTGCAAATTATTTTAAACATATGTTTACCAAAAAAGCCTACACATTTGAAATTTGACATTTGAAATAAAAGTATGCAAATCATTGACCTCAGACATTTTTATTTTTATGTTTTATAGGAGCACGGGTCACCAGAATCAATAAATTAATCAATTTCAACCTAGCACTATAATCCACTCTGCCTCTCTGCCAGATGCACAATTCATTTAAACCTTAAATGACCCTTTAAAAGATTATCATAAAATAGATTGCTTCATTATATATTAATAGGTAAAGTATGCTAAAGCACACAATGCTAGAATGAGTGATCTTTAAATACTATAGATAAATGCAGCATATATAAAATGACAAAATAATATTTTGAGAGGTCTGCAAGGACATTCCCTTTCCTCGAGCTCATTTTATTTTTCCTTGTCAAAAGAAGTTTATTGAGTATACAATGTTATAAAGATACATAAAGTAAGTTTACAAGGATCTATAAAGTAAGCTCATTGTTTTACAGTAGGGTTTATATAGGTAAATATCATGAAATTTCAAATATTAAACATTGGGTTCACGTAAACCTAAATTAAAGATATATATCATTTCCTTAGTTACTTTTGTAGGTATTTAAATGATTTATACCTACTATACATATTGTTTACAAGTAGAGTGTATATAGGTCAAATAAATTCTGATAATGAGCTTTAATCATAAGGTGGAGAAAAGGAAAGAGAAAGAAGAAAAAGGGTTGAAAGGTAGAGGTATGGTCCACAAGGTTGTCCCGCTCGTCAGTTTATTATTCTTTTTAGTTCTCTTTGAAGCCTTAGAATGGGTGTCTCTGTAAGTCATTTAATCTGTTACCATGGCAACAGGACAGAGTCATTGAAGTTTGACAGGAACTGTTGTTTTATCCAAGGATGCCAAAGTTTTTCAAATTTTGGAATTTGATTTTGATCGATGGCTACCATCTTAGCATGGGACATTGTATTATTCATTCTGTGAATTGTTTCTGCTAGTACCAATGTAGGAGATTTCCATGCCTTGGCCACTGTTTGTTTTGCAGCCGTTATTAGTTGGATCATTAGTTTGAATTGAGAGAGTGTTAACCATTCCGGTTTTAGATTAAGTAAAGTTAAATATGGATCTGGTTGTATTATTTTTTTAAATATTTTAGATGCAATCACGAAGACTTCCTTCCAGAAGGTTTGGATTACTGGGCACGTCCACCATATGTGTAAATATGTGCCTATTTCTGGGCATCCTCGAAAACAAAGAGCTGAGGTATTAGGTGAATATTTTGCCACTCTAGCGGGTACAAGGTACCAGCGAGTTAGGACTTTATAATTTGTCTCCAGTGCTAAGATGTTGGGTGAAGATGACTTAGATGTGAGCCATATGTTAGACCAGTCCGTGTCTTCTAAAGTTCGTCCCAGGTCCTCCTCCCACCTCTGAACGTAAGAGGGTCTATTAAGATTTGCTACTCCATATAATTGATTATAAAGTGATGAAATTGTACCTTTAGCAAATGGATCTTTTGTACAGATTGATTCAAAAATGGATAATTGGGATAATGGTGTATCCCCCTTTAGGAATGGTGTATAGAAATTTTTGATTTGGAGATATCTAAATATCTCAGAGTTTGGTAGATCATATTTTTCTCTAAGCGATGGGAATGAAAGGAATGATTTAGATGCTATGAAGTCATTTAGTGTCTGAATGCCTGATGTTGTCCAAGCTTTAAAAGAATTTGGGTAGATCAATGCCGGATAAAAGGCCGGATTTCTGATAAAAGAAAGGAGAGGATTGTGTGGAGATTGTAACTGATATTTGGTTTTTAGTTTATCCCAGAGAGATAAGAAGTGTTTAGTTATGGGATTATGAATTTTAAAGCGGTCTTTAGGATCAAGCCATAATAAATTTGATATTAATAGAGGGTCATTTTCTGAAGCCTCTATAAATACCCATAATGGGATTTCCTGTTTTGCATGGTATTTGGACAGACTGGCCAAATGTGCTGCTCTGTAGTAGTTAGTAAAATTAGGGTATCCCAGGCCTCCTTTATTTTTGGGAAGATGTAGTGTGTGTATAGGTATACGTGGTTTAGAAGAGCCCCATATAAACGAAGTTGCTCTTTTTTGTACTATTCTCAAAAAATAGGAAGGAATTGGAATAGGGAGGACCCTGAATAGATAAAGCAATTTGGGTAGAATAGTCATTTTGATTGCATTAATCTTCCCTATCCAGGATAAAGGAAGTTGCGACCATTGTTTTATTAGATTTGTGATCTGTCTTAATACAGGAGGATAATTGGTTGAGAATAAGTCAGAATGAGATGCTGTTAAATGAATTCCAAGATATGGGATTGATTTTTCTGCCCATGTGAATGGGAGGGCAGCCCTAGCCGGGATCAATTCCATGTTTGTGAGTGAAATATTAAGCACTAGGCATTTCTTAGGATTAATCATAAGGCCGGATAGGGCTGCAAATCCATCAAGAGCTGGTATTAAGTTAGGACCAGAGACCTGTGGTGATGATAGAAAAAGTAATATATCGTCTGCAAATATACATAATTTGTGTGTAATACCTCCTACTTCAATGCCAGTTATAGTTTGGTTTGTTCTGATGTATTGGGCCATGGGTTCGAGTATAAGGGCAAATAATAAGGGAGATAATGGGCAACCCTGTCGGGTACCTCTTTCGATATTAAAGGCTTCAGATTTGTATCCAGCATATTTTATATAGTCTTTGGGTTTATTATATAATGCTTTGATCCATGTTAAAAAGTAGGGTCCAAAACCCCATTTTTGTAATGAATATTGCATATATTGCCAGGATACTGTGTCAAATGCCCTCTTAATATCGAGAGATAGAAAACATAAAGGGATTTTCCGTTTTTTAGCAATATGTGCCAATAACACTGCCCTGCGTATATTATCGCCTGCCTGTCTATTTGGCATGAAGCCTACTTGATCTCTATGTATTAATTTTCCTATAATGCTATTGAGGCGTTTTGCTATTATTTTTGCTAATAATTTAATATTGAGGTTTAACAGAGAGATAGGCCGATAATTCACACAGGAAGTATCATCAGAAAGGGGTTTTGGGATCATACAAACAATTGCCATTAGTGTTTCTTGCCGAAAAGAATGTCCATCTAGAAGTTTGTTAAAAGTTTCAGTGAGAATGGGAGAGAGTATTTCTGAGAATGTTTTATAGTATAAAGCCGAGTAGCCATCTGGGCCTGGTCTTTTGTTAAGTTTTAGGTCTTTTATGGCGTTAGCAACTTCATCTATAGTTATAGGCTCATCCAAACTGCTTTTTTGATTCTGAGATAACTCAGGTAAGGTTATTTTTGAGAAGAAGGATTCAGCTTCTGTAGGATTAAATTCATTGTTTGTCTTGTATAAAGTTGCGAGATGTGAGTGAAATTTATGGACTATTTTAACTGGATTACAAGTGTAAACATTTTTTGATAGTTTCAAACGTATTGGTTTGAAAGATTTGTTAGTTGAATTTAATGCCCGAGCCAAATATGTACCTGGTTTGTTTGTACTCATGTAGAAATTGTGTTTGGAGCGTTTGAGGGATTTATCAACTGACTCAGCGAGAAATAGATCGTATTCCAATCTAGATTTTTCCAGATGAGATTTTGTACTCTGAGATGGATTATCTTGAAATGATATGTAGGCTGCATTAAAATTGAGTTCTAGTTTTTTTGCTAGATTTTTGCGTTCCCGTTTAAATAGTGCCATTTGTCTTTGTATTGTACCACGCAAGACAGGCTTATGAGCTTCCCACAGTGTTATTGGGGAGATGTCTGTTGTATTATTAATTGATATGTATTCCTTTAAAGCTTGTTCAATGGCCATCTGATGTAGTGGGTGTTTGAGCATTATGTCCGGTAAGTACCACGTTGGGTCATGCGCTTTTGGTATGGCTGAGGCTATAGTAGTGTATACTGCATTATGGTCAGACCACGGAATCGGAATTATATCTGATGCAATAATTTCTGGTATCATTCCTATTGTTAGAAAAATATGATCTATTCTGGTGAAGGTTTGATGAGGGTGTGAGAAATAAGTGAATTTCTTTTTCATTGGGTTACTTTCTCTCCATGAATCTACCAGATTGTATTTGGAAAGAAGTTGAGAAAAAGGTAATCTAGAGGTTATTTTGGATGGTGTAAAAGGTGATTTATCTAGAAATGGGAGGAGGACCTGGTTCGAATCCCCACACATTATCACTGTTCCTATTTTGTGTGTATTAATCACTTGTAATATATGTAAGAGGAATGGTGTAGGTTGTTTGTTAGGAGCGTAGTAGGAAATCACTGTGATTGCTGTATCCATTATATAACCCATGAGTATCAGGTATCTACCTTCTGGGTCTTTAATTTCTGATGATAAGGTGAATGGTGTGGATCGGTGAAATGCAATTAGAGTTCCCCTTTGCTTGGTACAGGCAGAAGCCGTGTAAATTTGTTGATCAAAAGGAGAAATATATTTTGGAGTAGAATCTTTGGTGAAGTGTGTTTCTTGGAGGCATACTATGTGAGCCTTCTTGTTATGGAAAGTACGGAAGGCTTTGGTCCTTTTTTGAGGGACATTTATTCCCTGAACATTCAGGGAAAGTATATTCAGTGGTGCCATGGCAATAGATCAAATAGTTTTGACTTACTTTTTGTTATGCAGCGCTGACTGCGCAGATCAACCTGTGTGGACTGAAGAGATGAATAGATAGAAAAGAAACCAGTGAATTCTGGAGTAAAGAGTAAACAAAAAACATATGAGATTAGATGATACATTGTATAAATTATTTTTTGCAAGTAATCACAATTTACCCGTGAAAGAGAATAAATATCTCTCTCAGGGGAATAAGTACCTTCGTCACACTCCCACATAATATGGTTGGGAGAATGAGGAGGGCTAATGGGGGTACACGGATCTTCCGCTTACAGGAGAGAAGTGCTATGTCAAAAGACATCAAAATGATGTTTCATTAATTGGAGTGCAGAATATAGTTTTTGTTGAAATTATTTATTCCAGGGTGGTTGTATATGGTTAGTCTTGCCCTAGGCTAAATAATTCAGTTAGAAAGGTACTGTTAATAACTTTGGTATTGATGAAGATAGTTTGAATTATTTTGGGATTTTAACCCTTTTAGAGTAAACAATTACATATTTTATTCATATGTAACTGTTTAGATATGTTAACTCATAAAATTGAGGTTGTATTGCTTCAGATTAGAATAAACAAAAACATAATTCTAGGAACTAGTTAGGTAATAATATATTTGTTTTAAGAAAAGAAAGAAAAAGCTTCCATTACTTCTGGATTATTGAACATATTTGTCCTAAAAAGTAATAAATCTATTGTTATTACCTGATAATATATAACTGAACAAGAATTTCCTTATTTCACTTATATATTCTAAGGCTATATGAATCAGAAGTAATAAGAAATATAACTGGAATGTAACATGATCCCACACAGTGTGTGACTATCAGAATGCAGTTACATTCAGTTATAAATATAGGTTTTTTTTTATAGAGAACCATCTCTTAGTATAATAAATGAAGAGATATCAGGAATTAGGATGTCAGTCCATTGAATCTTCTTGGTCCATGGATGATGTGGCATAACAGCCTCTTTTGTGAGAATGATGATTCCCATTTTGTTCTGAAATTTTCTGGGTGCTGCCTGAAGGTGAAGATGACGCCATTCTTCTGCGTGTGGGAGTGTTGCTGCTTGTGGGTTCTGTCAGATTTAATTTTAAAAGGGTTTGTTGTAGTTCATCTGCTGATCTGCTTCTGTAAATTGTACCTTGGTAGTTAAATCTGACTGAAAAGGGGAAGCCCCATTGATACATAATGTTGTGGCGTTGCAGTTCCATTAGTTGGGGTTTCATGGATCGTCTTTTAGTAATAGTAAGTTGGGATAGGTCAGCAAAAATTTGATAATTGTGTCCTTGAAAATTAAGTTCCTTTTTTTCTCTTGCAGCAATTAGTATTTGTTCTTTCGTTCTGTAATAATGAAATTTTGTGATTATATCACGTGGGGGTCCATCTTTCTTTTTGGCTGTGAGGGCTCTGTGTACTCTGTCCAGTTCTAAACGTTCAATAGGGATATCTGGCTTTAGTTCTTGTAATAGAGCAGTAATAGTAGATTGCAGGTCTGTCACAGATTCAGGTATTCCCCTTATGCGTAAGTTTGAACGTCTGGCTCTATTTTCGTAATCTTCGAGCTTAGTTTGAAGTATTAAATTCTCTTTTTTTAATTGTTCCAATTCTGTTATATTTTCTTGGGTTGTAATTTCAATTTCATCCATTTTTATTTCTAAGGCTGCGGTGCGGTTTCCCAGCTCTCTTATTTCTTTGGTTAGGCTTTTTGTTATTTGGTCTGAGGTTTGTTTTAAAGCCTTATGAAGCATCTTTTCAAATTGTAATAATATTACTGGGGATACTGAGGAGGCTTGTGGAGAAGTTTGTGAGAGGATTTGTTCTGTATCTGACTCAAATGGAGAGTCTTGCTGTGACATTTTCTGTCTGTGAGAGCGCCCTGACGCTGTATCTTGTGAGGTGACTGGAGCTGCTTCAGCTGCAGTGAGTGCCTGTGAGCTCTTTGTGAGGTGATTTTTATTTCTGCCACGGTTTCCTCCCAGTACCATATTTCCTGCCCAAACTTTCACAGTTTGTTCCCTGGGGCAAAAAGGTTCAAATGGATACCTTTTGAGCCTGCAGGCTCCGCTTTGTCCTTCTCTTCTCTCCTCAGCGGTGTGGAGCTCTAACAATGCATGTCTGCTCCGCTAGGCTCCACCTCCTGCCCCCCCGAGCTCATTTTATTTTTAATAAATAATAACTTTTCAGATTTTAACACCTTCTAACACTTAAATTGTAGAGTGTTCTATGAAATATATTACTTGGAATGTTAGGCCTTTTTCACACTGGTGATTTGACATGTTTTTCCAGAATGACAAAAGCACATGAAAACTATTCACCATGAAATCATGTAACTATTCACACTGTAGATATGCTGTGCTTTGAAAAGTCCTTGCTTTGTGCACTGATCCAAATCATTTGGCAGAGGGGAGGTTATGGTGTGGGGTTGTTTTTCAGGGGTTGGGCTTGGCCCCTTAGTTCCAATGAAGGGAAATCATAAGGCGTCAGCATACCAAGAGATTTCGGACAATTTCATGCTCCCAACTTTGTGGGAACAGTTTCGGGATGGCCTCTTTCTGTTCCATAATGATTGCACACCAGTACACAAACAAGGTCCATAAAGACATGGATGAGCAAGTTTGGGGTGGAGGAACTTGACTGGTCTGCGCAGAGTCCTGACTTCAAACCAATAGAACACCTTTGGGATGAATTAGAGCAGAGATTGTGAGCCAGGCCTTTCCATTCAACATCAGTGCCTGACCTCACAAATGCGCTTCTGGAAGAATGGTCAAACATTCCCATAGAGAAACTCCTAAACTTTGTGGACAGCCTTCCCAGAAGAGTTGAAGCTGTTATAGCTGCAAATGGTGGGCCAACTCAATATTGAACCCTACTGTTGTGAGTGTGTAATGGAATCTTAATAATACTTATGGGGAATTAGAATTATTAAGATCTTAGTGTTTTGCTCAGTGCCTCCAACCTTACGGTAAAAATGTGAACTTTGTTCAGACAATCAGTAACATACCATAATAATTTCCTGAGTTTGTTAATCTATGGGGAATTCTTACCAATGTATACATATCTCTCAATAAAATTAATAAGTAAATAATTTGTATTAATTTACAAGTATAATTATACAATTTCATACAGAACTGGGATTTCTGGTGATTAATATACCATACACCCTACCAAAGACATCAACGTGGCAATAAAACTATTTTCCTTAATATTTGGCAATTAACCCCAGGGTAGCCCAAATAAATATTTTAAAAAAAATTTCAGTAATTGCCCCTTAAGTTCAAAAACACAACATCTCTTGTCGCTCGGGAATCCTCTGAATTTCTGCGGCCAGAAGAAATACAAAGTATGTCTAACAGAGTCAACAGATAGATATTATCAATTTGAAGGAAAGATTAATTTAACAGAGCTACCAGATTAAATGGGGCGATAAATAATTTCCCTGGGACCACAGTAGCCAAATTTGTTGTAATACAGTTTGATCTTAATTTCACCCACAAATGGCTTCAACACACAAGGCCAATAACGTGGGACAATTATTAAATACTAAACTACCATCCACACAGTATTGAATAAGATAAAATGTAAACAGTAAGATACAATTCCTATGATTTTGGGAAGAGAAAAATATTATCAATAATTATATGGTCAGTATCCCACCACTGTTTAAACGAAAGGATGTATATTCGAATCGTCCTAGCAGCAATGTCTAGCGAGATGGGGAGTGGTCGCTTATTACCAAATTTGTGTTCGTCCAGAGGGTGTATGTCAGCATGTGCATCTGTGGTCCTCTCTCTATGGCACCGTACATACTTTATACCATCTGGGACAATAATCTCATAAAATTATAATAAGCTCAGCCCAGAAGGTATGGCTTATTTTCCATTGGTTGGAAAAATCTAATGATTTACTTTGGTGAGTTCAGGTAATATCACCTTCAACCACTAGGCATGTCTGAGGGCAGAAAAATGTGTTCTGAACTATCTGTTAAATAATATGTTCTCTTTTCATAATGTGTATCTGTTTGTATATTAGTGCTGGAATATATATATATTATTTAAGTACTCTGGTAACCGGTCCAATATAAAATACACTCATTATAATTTTGATGACTCATTATCACTTAAAATAGTTATATATATGGATAAATGTATAATTCTGGTATATCCTGTGAGTACTTGTTTATCTAGGAAAACAAATGCTAGAGGTATATTTTTATACAGTTATAGTCATGATTAATATGTCTTTCATAATACTGATTGGCATTTTAAAACAATTCTTACTTCTAATTTGTTCTTACATCTAATGCCCCGTACACACGGTCGGATTTTCCGACGGAAAATGTGTGATAGGACCTTGTTGTCGGAAATTCCGACCGTGTGTAGGCTCCATCACACATTTTCCATCGGATTTTCCGACACACAAAGTTTGAGAGCAGGATATAAAATTTTCCGACAACAAAATCCGTTGTCGGAATTTCCGATCGTGTGTACACAAATCTGACGGACAAAGTGCCACGCATGCTCAGAATAAATAAAGAGATGAAAGCTGTTGGCCACTGCCCCGTTTATAGTCCCAACGTACGTGTTTTACGTCACCGCGTTCAGAACGATCGGATTTTCCGACAACTTTGTGTGACCGTGTGTATGCAAGACAAGTTTGAGCCAACATCCGTCGGAAAAAATCCTAGGATTTTGTTGTTGAAATGTCCGAACAAAGTCCGACCGTGTGTACGGGGCATTAGTCTTATGTTTTTACCCTACGACAGAATTATCATTGAGTCAGTAGACACTAAAATCATAATTGTATCTTTGACCTGTAATATAATATATAATTTGAGTGACTTATAATCAAATATAGGTATTATAAAATAATGCTGAATGCACAATTTTCAAATGTCTTCCTAAAAGTGTTTTGAAGTGAACTTTGGACAGACTCAATGAATATTTAGATAGAGTTTAGTTGTATACACAATTCCAGAGCGTCTAAACAATGGGTTCCATTAGATAAGGGTGATTTCTCTGTGAGAACAATCCAGTTGCGTATCTATTTACTTTTTATGGCAGTGTTGGGTCTATCCTTTTATCCACCCAACAATGATAGGTAATTATCTTTGATTTCTGCTTTGCAATAAGTTGATTGTCTGAAGAACCAGTTTTTCTCTATTCTTGTTTTAAGTGCTTTCAAGAGGAGAACAAAAGCAAGTAAATATCGTTTGGTTTTCGATAAAAGGGCGCTATTGTTCAGGTGCCTTTGTTTCAACATAAGGTTTGTGTATTGACCTCAACCCTCAACTGGAGAGCATAATTCAATCAGCCTTCTCTGGTGGTGGGGGGGTATGCTCCCCTGGTATGACGACTCCTTGGTTGAGTGTTTCGTGAATTATGAAATTTTTTATGTATCCCGGCCATGACAAAATGCCCCTTTGCATTCCAGGTATGTAAGGGAAATATGCATGGAATTCACGCCATAACATGGCCATGATTATATATTTGCTTGTAGCCTCTACCAATAGGTAGCAACTTTGTAGGGATCCGGGGCCTTTTCTGTCAGACAACACCAGGTGAATTTTGGGGAATGAAGATTTCAAAGGAAGGTCCTAGACGGGCGATGAGACTTGGAAAGGACCCTCCTTTTGGTGCCCGGTCATTACCACTTCCAATCACTGATTTGGACGGCGGCAGGGACCTCATTAGGTTCACGCAAACTGCAAGGGAATAGACAGTTTGAGTATCACATATATATAGAAAGATATTGAAATTCTGGTGAGGTAACCTTTTAAATTGATCTTTAATTTAGAGGTCGCCAATCATGACCTTTCGATCACCAAGGAGGGGTCACCCTTGCAAGGACAAAGTCCAAGCAGTGATGCGGCTATTAGACACATTTCCATCCCTGATACGTTCACTCTGTAAATACTGTAAAGGCTGGTGTGCGGTCTCCACAATAATTCTTTTACCTTGAATATAACTGTGGAAATTCTGTAAAGCCCAAACAGTGGACAATAAAGCTTTTTCGCAGTAAGAAAACGTAATCTCTACTGAGGACAATGTTTTACTGGTGTAGGCTATAATCTTACTGACATTCTCTTGTTTTTGGTAAAGAACGGAACTCCTACTACCTCCTTCTGGATACGCAAGACAGGGGGCCTGGGTGAGTCGTACATTTTAGTTCCTTCACAGCGTCTGCTTGTTCCTTGCCCCATGACCATCCAGCGTCTTTCTTCAGCAGATGAAGTAACGGTTTGCTAATCTCGCCGTAATTGTCAATGAACTTACGCGAGTAGTTAACCATTCCTGGAAACGATTTTAATTCTTTAAGATTAGTAGGGACCTTACAGCTGAGTACTGCCTCAACCTTTTTCTTCTGGGATTTAAACCTTCTGAGGTAACTACATGGTCTAAGAAATTTACCTGGGTGCAGCACCACTGTGCTTTCTGAATGGATAGCTTCACTATGGCCGTCCTTAACTGGCCCAAGATATGTCGGAGTTCTGTAAGGTACTTGGTCATATCAGTTATTTTGATGAGGATGTCATTGACGTATGCCAATGTTCCTCGGTCTAAGGCATCTGACATAGCCCTGTGCTTGAAGACAGCAAATTCATGGCCAGAATTAATATAACCGAAAGGCATACGCACAAAGCAGTACTGTTGATTCCCGAAACTGAAGGCTAGTTTATACTGGTCTTCTTCACTGACTTTTATGATCCAGTACCCCTGGGCACAGTCGAGGGCCGAGAATACATGGGACCCTTGGAGTTGGGCAAGGCACTGGTGTATGTAGGGTACGAGCCATCCTGACGCACGGTGACGGTGACGCACGGTGACTTCCCTGTCCGCCCCACTCTGACGTCACGGGAATGCCACAGGGAAGTCCCCGTGCGTCAGAGGGGGGTGGGGTCACCGGGTGGCCACGCCCCCCGTTATTTAAGAACCATCAGAAGAGGAGAAGTGCCACACAGCAGGAGCCTCCCATCCCATCATGCTGGATGCGGAGCAGCCCAGAAGACGAAGGGAAGAAGACGCCGGCGCCGTGGAGGAAGATGCCGGACGAGAACACCGGAGGAAGAACCAGAAGAACCAGAAGAACCAGAAGAAGAAGAAGATGGAGGAAGAAACTGAAGGAAGATAGAAGATAGAAGAAAGAAGATAGAACAAAGAAGAAGCATTTAAATAAAGGAATTGTCAAAAACTGTCTCTTGTCATTTTTAACATTTTTGACACTTTTTTTGTGAAATGGTAGGGGTACTTTTGTACCCCCTTACCATTTCACACAGGGGGGAGGGCCAGGATCTGGGGGTCCCCTTGTTAAAGGGGGCTTCCAGATTCCAATAAGCCCCCCGCCCGCAGACCCCCACAACCATCGGGCAAGGGTTGTGGGGATGAGGCCCTTGTTCCCATCAACATGGGGACAAGGTGTTTTGGGGGCTACCAGGGCATGTGGCCTGGTACGGTTCAGGAGGGGGGCCACTCTCTTGTCCCCCCTCTTTTCCTGCGGCCTGCCAGGTTGCGTGCTCGGATAAGGGTCTGGTATGGATTTTTGGGGAGACCCCATGCCATTTTTTTAAAAAATGTTGGCGCGGGGTTCCCCTTAATATCCATACCAGACCTGAAGGGCCTGATATGGAATTTAGGGGGACCCCCGCGTCATTTTTTTTTACATTTTGGTCCGGGGTTTCCCTGTGGAGAATTCCCATGCCGTTTTTATCAATGAACTTTTATGTGTTGGACCGGCAATTCATTAATAGCCGTGAGTAGTTTTAAATGACTTTTTTTCCTTTGAAATGTCATTTTACTGTCAGACTGTTCTAAACACGGGAAACATGCGCCCCTTTACAGGCATACTATAGACACCCCCCAGGTACGAAATTTAAAGGGATATTACACTTTTATTGTTTCACTTTAAGCATTATTAAATCACTGCTCCTGAAAAAACGGCAGTTTTTAAAACTTTTTTTTGCATTGATCCATGTCCCCTGGGGCAGGACCCAGGTCCCCAAACACTCTTTATGACAATAACTTGCATATAAGCCTTTAAAATTAGCACTTTTGATTTCTCCCATAGACTTTTAAAGGGTGTTCCGCGGCTTTTGAATTTGCCGCGACCACCCCAAATTGTTCGCTGTTCAGCGAACTGGCGAACAGCCGATGTTCGAGTCGAACATGAGTTCGACTCGAACTCAAAGCTCATCCCTAGTCGTTGCTAACCCTTTCCACTTCTATCAGGAACTGGGCGTGATTTCCCCCTTTCTTAGTTTTATTTACCTGATGGAAGGATATGGTCAGTACGTTATCCTGGAGGGAGATCTCTTTTATTTTATCAAGAGGAATTTTAAAAATATGGTCCTCATCCCTTACTTCCCTACCATGGTTGTCAGGTTGGATAACCATAACATCGGACAACTGAATATTCCTGTAGTGGATTTCTAGGGAACCAGGTCTTTCTTCCACCAGGTGGCAGTGTCGCTGGGAATGGGAAGTTTTAAGTCTCTCATATTTAATCAGGGAGTTGACTTGTGACCACATTACTCAATTCACACAGTCAACAATTGTGTTGAGCCTCTTAAGGAGATCCATTCCAATTATCATGTGATGGTGTGGGAGGTTTTCAATAATAATAGGGTGCCTAATTTCCTTATTACCTAATTTGAGTTTAAGCCAGGCAGTACCTATGACTTGCAGTGGCTCTCCCACTGCAAGTCATAGGTGAGCAATCAAAGCTCCTAAGTTTTGGTTCATTGGGCATTGCATTTATTACTTTATTAAATTGTTTCTGTGACAGGATTGTGGCTTGGGATCCCATGTCAATTAAACCTGAAATGGGGTGATCACCGGCCTCATGTACCTTTACTGTAGTGAAATATCTTCCATCAGATTCAGTCAGCTCACACATGAAATTAGCAGGGTTGAGGATCTGTGGGCTTTCCAATAATTTACAGTTGGTATATACCCTGTTTCCCCAAAAATAAGACCTAGCGTGATTGTCGGTAATGGCTGCAATATAAGCCCTACCCCCCAAATAAGGCCTACCCTGTTTCCCCGAAAATCAGCCCTACCCTGAAAATAAGACCTACAAGGACTTTAACTAGGGCTTATTTGGGGGGTAGGGCTTATATTGCAGCCATCACTGACAATCACGCTAGGTCTTATTTTCGGGGAAACAGGGTATCTCACCGCATGTCACAGCTTCTTTGAGCTTATGATTCCTGCGGGATGGCCTGCGGGGCCTACTCGAGATGGAAGCACACGGAATAGGAGGCACCCCACCAGTCATTTATAATGACTACCAGCGACTCAGCTACTTTAGAGGGGTTAGAAGGATACTGAAAAACAGGAGCAGAATTAACAATCCAACACTGTTCCCCCCTGTTTAAGGACATATCAGGGGTATGATGTGTGTCTCCTCTCATTGCACCCAGGGTTGTCCCCTGCTGGAGGACTGTCTGGGGTTTTACGCATTCTGTGACTCTGGGTTGGTCACAGGAACGGCCCCTAAAAAAGACGGGTTAGCAGATTGGTGGTTAATCAGGTGTGTCATTTGTTTGTACATTTGATTAATCTGGGTCTCTACCTGTTCAATTCGCTGGACCATGGCACTTTAGAGATTTGCCCTATTTCGCCTGACCTGGTTGCGTTCAGGACAGGACTGCAGAGATGCATAAGACTCATTACCACTCCTCTGGTCTTGATGCTTTGGCCTTTCTCTTGGGGGTTCCTGTGGTTCCCTTTGATTTTGGGGAATTAGGGGAGCTACACCAACCCTGTGGTTACTGACGTGTTCCTGTTTGGGAGGTGACCTGCGATTATCGGGATTATCATTAAAATTAGGGTCTCTTATGAAGTTGGGGTCTCGGATAAAGCTGGGGTTTCCGTAATAACCGGGGTGCCCATGGAATTTGGGGTTTCTGTTAAAGTAGGGGTACCGATGGAAGTTGGGGTCTCTGTTAAAATTAGGGTTTCTGTCAAAGTTAGGGTTCCTGTTAAAGTGGGGGTACCTATTAAAATTGGGATCTTGATTAAAATTTGAATGTTGGTTGTTCTGGGACCCCTGCAGATATCCCCTCTGGCTATTTGTGTGCCCGGGGCCCCTTTCACCCTCACTACCATAACCTTGCAACCTCTGTCTGTCCTCCATCATCTGCTGTAGTTGGGGCAAAACTCTGGGAGGTCCTGTGCGTTTCCCATCTCTGCCTGCCTCTGCATATGATTTTCTCTCTGTTTGCAGAAAGAGGTTGAGGGGTCACAGTAGTGGCTGCTACAGTTTTAGGGTTGGGTTTGGCCTCTCTTTTCACCCCATCTTCGCTAGATTGCTGGATTGAATATAGGTGATCACTCTCTCTGACTAACCAATCCAGTGAACATAGCTTTTTAAAATCCCTTGCCAGCCCCAATTTTATATAAGCAGGTCATGCTTCATAAAATAGAGTCTTGAATTCTGGCTGGCCTGGATTGGGGTCCTTTTCAGCCTGAAAGTAAGCGCTTCTCAATACGGCCAGAAATTCTGTACTTTTCTTTAAATATCAATGGTAGTAACTCAATTTTGGTATGATCGTCCTGATTGTCTAAGATTTTTAAGGTACGTTTGTATGTTCCTAGATGGTCAATGATGGTTGGGGAACCTTTCTTGGAAAAAGCGGGAACAGTTTCTTTTAAGAATATTAATATTTTGGGGGTGTCATACATTTTAACTGGGGTCCTAGGCTTCCTTTTCTGCCCATATGAAGCTCTTTTTACTTCCTCCTCTGTACACTCTGGGGAGTATTTTTGAAGCTTATGGTGTGATCTGTATTCTGACTGTATTCTCATTGTGACTTACCTGTGTTCCCTGGAAATATGAATATTTCCATCTTTCCATTTCCTCTTAGTGACTTTGGCTCATGGATTCATAGTCTAACTGGGACGTTCATTTTTCTATCCGTTCCTCCATTGC
The DNA here is from genome assembly GCF_042186555.1 of Aquarana catesbeiana. Taxonomy (NCBI): domain Eukaryota; kingdom Metazoa; phylum Chordata; class Amphibia; order Anura; family Ranidae; genus Aquarana; species Aquarana catesbeiana. The sequence continues at coordinate 285,382,601 of NC_133328.1, forward strand.
TCTCTGCTTGGATTTGAGTCTCTTAATTTCTGCTTTACTCTCTTTATCTCCAGCAGCAGAGTTTGCTTCAATGGGGCCTTTTCTCTCTTCTTTGTAATGTTCTATTTCTTGTTTACATTTTTGCTATTTCTCTTGCAGTTTTTTCAATAGGTGATGAGACTCTTAAGGCCTGTTGGATCTTGATTGACAGGGATTCTAGCTTCTCTTTTTTGTTATTTAAGGTGGTGTGGGTTTCCAGCAATTCTTTAAGGCTGGCATTTGTTTGGCAACTTTGTTACACAAAAACCACAAGATCGGCCAAGACTCCACTTGAGCATAAGTCCAGGAGGCTTTGTGATATGCTAATGATAGGTACAGTCTCCATGCTGACCGCAGATGCCTGCCTGCGCCTTCCTACCAGGTTGGGGACAGGATCTGGCTGTCATCTCGCAACCTCCGACTTTGTGTTCCCTCTCTGAAGTTCGCACCTTGGTTTATTGGGCCTTTCCCTATTCTTTGCAGGATTAATCCAGTGGTTATGCATTAGACCTTCCTTCTAATTTGCACATCTCAAATGTATTTCATGTCTCCTTATTAAAACCTTTGGTCTGCAACCACTTTACTACCTTGGTGCTTCATCCTCACCCTGTACAAGTTGAGAACCATGAGGAGTATGAAGTACAGTCTATTGTTGTCTCCCATAGGTTCCGTGGGCCCATATAGTACCTGGTGCATTGGAAAGGGTGCGGTCCGGAGTAACACTCTGGGGTCTCATCCTTGGATGTACATGCCCCTGTACTCCTTTGTGATTTCCATAGACATTTTCCCCTTAAGCCTGGTGGTCCTCCGAGAGGGAGGGGTCATTGAGGAGGGGGTACTGTCAGGGCTGGGCTCAGCCCTTCCTTCTCAAAGCTGGCCGCTCAGGTGTTGGCTAATTGCCAGCTTCTATCTCTTCACAGTAACTCATCTGTTGATGATATCCTGCTTGTTTTGCCTACTTAAGCTGTCCAGCCCAGATGATCTCTGCCTTTGCCTTGGTCACATCTCTAGAGACGCTCTCCTGTGTTCCTGTTAAAGATTTGCTTGGCTGATATTCCTTCTGGCTCCAGATTCTGCTTGGTGTTCTACTACGGTCATCTCTGGCTCCCTGACGTTTTGGCTTGTCTGACTATCCGTTCCAGTTCCTGAACTCTGGCTATGTTTTGACTATGTTTACTCTATTTACCTTTTTTTATTATTATTAAACAAGTGAGATTTAACTGTACTTCTGTCTCAGTCTGATTCATGGTTTCTGACAGAATGTCCATTTATTGCCTACATGTTGTATCAATTTCCTACATGTTGCCCATGTATTTTTCATAGGTACTATAATAAAAATCCTATCATCAAAACCATGTTAGTGTCCTCTGACACGCTGCAATCACTGTTGTCTACTATTTTCCATATCCCTTGTAACATGGGGGTTCGTTAGCTCTAGTGGTAGATGCATTTCAAGTGATTCACATTAGTCATCACAGTTTTAGGGCATGGCAGCCCATTTTTATTGTAGAAGGAAAACAATAACAATACATTTTCGTACCGCGCTCCTATTTAAAATAAATGTGCAAACCAACATAAATAAAGTGCTGAATATATATTAATTGTTGGATATAAAAATGTCCATACACCACCACCAGATGTCTCCAATCAAGTGAAAGTGAAGTATATCTTCCTTATAATTCATATCTGTAAAAAATAAGGTGCCTTCTTTCACCAGCTCCTAGTCAAACATCCTACTCATCGGACATATATGATACCCATCACAGGTAGTCATAATATACGGTATAAATGAGATGTAACCTCCAGTGAAAACAGCCCAGAACGATATACGCCCGCCGGGTGAGGATATAGTCAATTACATATACAGTATCAGGGAGAAAATGCAATCAAGCAGGTCCTCTGATTGCATTCCACCTACATTCCAAAGGCAGAAGTGTAAAGTTTAAAGCCAGTGATTGAAACAATTCTAAAAGATATAAATACAGTATGTCTCCTTCGGTCTCCTAGTGCTCTCCCAAAGGTTGCACGAGTGTGCACCACCAAACTGGAGCCAGATGAAGCTTATATAGTGTAGTATTTATTGTAAAATACAGTATAACAAGTAAAAGAGTAAAAACTAAAGTAACAGTCTCCAGGACTTACAGTACAAATATAGCTGCCGCATAGTACACAACCCAACACATTTCATGCTCTAGCACATCAACAGGGATCAAAGAGTGCTGGTCACAAAATATCCTGCTGTATCTGACTTTTTGACCCCTGATGATATTTGGTAACCAGCACTCTTTTTTTGGACATGTGCACTGCCGAAAAATGTGTTTATTTTTGGTTTCGTTTCATTTGTTTTTTTTTTCGTAAATTCGAAAATTCGTAAATTTGAAGATTCGAAAATGCGGAAATTAAAAAATTCGAAAATCTGAGATTTGGAAATTCTAAAATTCGGAAATTCAGATATTCGAAAATCTGAAAATTAAAAAATCCAAAAATCCGAAAATAAGAAAGAAAATCCGAAAATCTGAAAACTCGAAATAATAGCTAACTAATAATAGCTAACTATTAAATTATAGGTATTGGAACTTCCATTCAAATTTGGCTTAGTGAACGTAACAAATACAAATTTGTCTGAAGTTACGAATTATTCGAAATAACGAATGCCGCATCTAAACAAATGTAATGTAACAAATTAATAATAAATAATAATAATAAAAAGTAATTTGTTATGTTCCATTCATTTTGGATACGGCATTTGTCTTTTCGGATAATTAGTAACTGCGGATAAATCTGTATTTGTTACATTCACTAACAGCCAAATTTTAAAAGAAATTCCAATACCTATAATTTAATAGTTTAGTAATAGTTAAGTTATTATTAGTTAGTTATTATTTCTGATTTTCAAATTTTCGGGTTTTCAAATTTTCGGATTTTTGTTCTTATTTTCGGATTTTTATTGTTTTAAATTTTTGGATTTTCATTCTTATTTTTGGATTTTCGAACTTATAATTTTCTGATTTTAGAATTTAGAATTTTCGAATTTTCAAATTTCAGAATTTCAGAATTTTTGGATTTTTGAAATTTGAATTTCTGAATTTCCAAAAATTGGAATTTTTTAATTTCAAAATGTTCGAATTTCCGAATTTTCGAATTGAAAAATTTTCGAATATTCGATTTTCCGAATATTCGGAAAAACTTGTTAAACAGGTTTAAATGGATGTTAAAGTGAATCCCAGGCATTTTGTTTACAACAAAGCAAAGCAGGGATTGAGCATTAATTATTTTCAGTGGCTAGAATAGATTATTATTCTGGCAAATAAAATTAATTACCGCCCAAACACTTGACATTCCTAAATGCACCTAAATGCATCCAAACGTGTTTACATGCATCAAGCATTCTTTCTGCTGAAACTGTGCTGCCAGGAGGAAAGGTGTTTAGGAGAGCTAGGCAAATGTATGCATAAGGCCTTATTAAAACATCTGATCCCCACAGAATGGTATTTTTTATATATTTATTTTGCATTGACACATGTCTCCCCATGCCCTTTGTTTGATAATCCCTTGCCTATTAGCCTTGAATATAAAGAAAATTGATTTTCAAGATTCAAATGGATTTTTCATTAACCACTGCAATACCAGGCCCTTTTACCCCCTTCCTGTCCAGGCCAATTTTCAGCTTTCAGCGTTGTCGCACTTTAACCACTTGCCGCCCCCGCCCACCATCAAATGACGTCTGGGTGGTGCTGCTCTCGTCCTGAGTGGACGTCATATGATGGCCTCCCAGAACGACCGCTCTCATGCGCCCCGCTAGGACACGTGCTAGACGTTACCCCTATCTGTGTAAAGAGCTGTGGCCATGGCTCTTTAACCATGTGATCAGCTGTGTCCAATCACAGCCGGTCACATGTAAATACAAAGATGCTGGTAATCGCCGCTCCTCGCCTCACACTGACAGAGTGTGAGGAGAGGAGAGATGATTAGTGGCATCTCCTCACAGGGGACACCTAGGTATGTAATCAAGGCACTGATTATCAGTGCCCTGAATACAATTATGTGCCCTCCAGTGCCAGCAATGATTGCCCACCACTGCCAGCAATCAGTGCCAGCCAGTGTCCACAATTAATACCAATCTGTGCCCACAAGTGCCAGAAATCAGTGCCCACAAGTACCAGCAACCAGTGGCCATTAGTGATGCCAGTCAGTGCTGGCTATCAGTGCTCACCACTACTGTCCATCAATGCATCAATGCTTATCACTGCTACCCATCAGTACTGCCTCATCAGTGCCCATCAGTAAAGGAGAAAAAATAAAAAACCCAGCAGTGATTAAATACCACCAAAAGAAATCTCTATTTGCGTGAAGAAAATTATATCAATTTCATATGGTTACAGTGTAGCATGACCGCGCAATTGTCATTCAAAGTGTGACAGCGCTGAAAGCTAAAAAATGGTCTGGGCAGGAAGGGGGTGTAAGTGCCCTGTATTGAGGTGGTTAACTAGTTCAGATCCGCGCTATACCCTATGAGACTCGCTGGATCACAGATCAGAGTAAGGGATCGATCCCAACCCCTTACCACGTGATCAGCTGTCAGCCAATGACAGCTGATCATGTGATGTAAACAGAGCCGGTATATGGCTATTTTTTCTCCTCACGCTGACAGCATGAGGAGAAAAAATATGGCGATCACCGGCGGCTGTGATAGGGACATCGGCCCCAATCAAGGAGATTGCCCCAAGCTCATCTGTGCCCACCTGTGCCACCTGCCAGTGCCATCTAGCAGTACACATTAGTTCCACCTACCAGTGCCCACCAGTGCCCACCAGTGCCCACAGTGCCACATATCAGTGCCCAAAATCAGTGCCTCATCAAGTGCTGCCCATCAGTCTCACCTACCAGTGCCCACCAGTGTCACCTACCAGTGCCCATCAGTGCCCATAAGTGCCCATCAGTGGCACCTATCAGTGCCACCTATCAGGGCCCATCAGTGCCATCTATCAGTGGTATCTATCAGTGCCCATCAGTGCCACCCATCAGTGCCACCCATCAGGGCCCATCAGTGCCATCTTATCAGTGGCCATCAGTGCCGCCTTATCTTTGACCATCAGTATCACCTTATCTGTCCCCATCAGTGCCGCTTTATCTGTGCCTATCAATGCCACCCTAGCTATGCCTATCAGTGCCCATCAGTGCAGCCCACCAGCGCTGCCTCATCAGCGCATATCAATGAAGGAGAAAAATGACCTGTTTGCAAAATTTTATAACAAACTATGAAACATGATTTTTTTTTTTTTACAAAATTTTCCATGTGTTTTTGTTTGCTTAGCAAAAAATAAAAACCCCAGCTGTGATTAAATACCACCAAAAGAAAGCTCTATTTGTGTGAAAAAAATTATAACAATTAAATTTGGGTACAGTGTTGTATGACCGCGCAATTGTCATTCAAAATGCGTCAGCGCTGAAAGCTGAAAATTGGTCTGGGCAGGAGGGGGGTTTAAGTTCCCAGTAAGCAAGTGGTTAAATGACAATTGCATGGTCATGCAACACTGTACCCAAACTACATTTTTATCCTTTTGTTCACATAAATAGAGCTTTTTTACTAAATAAATTAAAAAAGACTGAAAATGTAAAAAAAAAAAAAAAAAAAAGTTTTTCTTTGTTTCTGTTATAAAATTTTGCAAATAAATAATCTTTCTTCATAAATTTAGGCCAAATGTATTCTGCTAAATCTCTTTGGTGAAAATAACCCAAATTAGTGTATATTATTTAGACTGTATGACTATGGTATATATAGTATCTGAAAATTAACCATTCCTGATGTATACATAGTTACATAGTAGTTACATAGTAGGTGAGGTTGAAAAAAGACACAAGTCCATCAAGTCCAACCTATGTGTGTGATTATGTGTCAGTATTTCATTACATATCCCTGTATGTTGCGGTCATTCAGGTGATTATCTAATAGTTTCTTGAAGCTATCAATGCTCCCCGCTGAGACCACCGCCTGTGGAAGGGAATTCCACAGTTCCACAGTTTAAGGTTAAACCTCTTTTCTTCTAATTGTAATGAGTGGCCACGAGTCTTATTAAACTCTCTTCTGCGAAAAAGTTTTATCCCTATTGTGGGGTCACCAGTACAGTATTTGTAAATTGAAATCATATCCCCTCTCAAGCGTCTCTTCTCCAGAGAGAATAAGTTCAGAGCTCGCAACCTTTCCTCATAACTAAGATCCTCCAGACCCTTTATTAGCTTTGTTGCCCTTCTTTGTACTCGCTCCATTTCCAGTACATCCCTCCTGAGGACTGGTGCCCAGAACTGGACAGCATACTCCAGGTGCGGCCGGACCAGAGTCTTGTAGAGCGGGAGAATTATCGTTTTATCTCTGGAGTTGATCCCCCTTTTAATGCATGCCAATATTCTGTTTGCTTTATTAGCAGCAGCTTGGCATTGCATGCCATTGCTGAGCCTATCATCTACTAGGACCCCCAGGTCCTTTTCCATCCTAGATTCCCCCAGAGGTTCTCCCCCCGGTGTATAGATTGCATTCATATTTTTGCCACCCAAATGCATTATTTTACATTTTTCTACATTGAACCTCATTTGCCATGTAGTCGCCCACCCCATTAATTTGTTCAGGTCTTTTTGCAAGATTTCCACATCCTGCGGAGAAGTTATTGCCCTGTTTAGCTTAGTATCGTCTGCAAATACAGAGATTGAACTGTTTATCCCATCCTCCAGGTCGTTTATGAACAAATTAAATAGGATTGGTCCCAGCACAGAACCCTGGGGAACCCCACTACCCACCATCACCACCCTCTGAACATGCCCTTGTAGCCAGTTTTCAATCCATGTACTCACCCTATGGTCCATGCCAACGCACCTTATTTTGTACAGTAAACGTTTATGGGGAACTGTGTCAAATGCTTTTGCAAAATCCAGATACACCACGTCTACGGGCCTTCCTTTATCTAGATGGCAACTCACCTCCTCATAGAAGGTTAATAGATTGGTTTGGCAAGAACGATTCTTCATGAATCCATGCTGATTACTGCTAATGATATCATTCTTATTACTAAAATCTTTTATATAGTCCCTTATCATCCCCTCCAAGAGTTTACATACTATTGATGTTAGGCTAACTGGTCTGTAATTCCCAGGGATGTTTTTTGGGCCCTTTTTAAATATTGGTGCTACATTGGCTTTTCTCCAATCAGCTGGTACCATTCCAGTCAATAGACTGTCCGTAAAAATTAGGAACAACGGTCTGGCAATCACCTGACTGAGTTCCCTAAGTACCCTCGGATGCAAGCCATCTGGTCCCGGTGATTTATTAATGTTAAGTTTCTCAAGTCTAATTTTAATTCCGTCCTCTGTTAACCATGTAGGTGCTTCCTGTGTTGTGTCATGAGGATAAACACTGCAGTTTTGGTTACTGAAGCCCCCCGATTCACTCGTGAATACTGAGGAGAAGAATAAATTCAATACCTTTGCCATCTCCCCATCCTTTGTAACCAGATGTCCTTCCTCATTCTTTATGGGGCCAATATGGTCTGTCCTCCCTTTTTTACTGTTTACATACTTAAAGAATTTCTTGCGATTTTTTTTGCTCTCCTCCGCTATGTGTCTTTCATGTTCTATCTTAGCCGTCCTAATTGCACCCTTACATTTCTTATTGCATTCTTTATAAAGTCTGAATGCTGAGGATGATCCCTCAACCTTGTATTTTTTGAAGGCCTTCTCCTTTGCTTTTATATGCATTTTTACATTGGAGTTAAGCCATCCAGGATTTTTGTTCGCTCTTTTAAATTTATTACCCAATGGGATACATTGGCTAATGCCCTTATTTAATATGCTCTTAAAGCAAACCTCTTTAAGAGCATATTAAATATGCTCTGTTCCTAATATTTTATCCCAATTTATGCCTTTTAGCAAGGTTTGTGGTTTAGGGACGTTGGCTCTTTTGAAATTCAGTGTCTTTGTGTTCCCTTCATGTTTCCTATTTGTGTGATTTATACTGAAACTAATTGACCTGTGATCGCTGTTACCTAAATTGCCCCATATTTCCACATCTGTGATCAGGTCTGTATTGTTGGTAATCAGTAGATCCAATAATGTTTTATTTCTAGTTGGTGCGTCTACCATCTGACCCATAAAATTGTCCTTCAAGACATTAAGGAACTGGCGAGCCTTAAATGAATGCGCGGTTCCCTCCGCCCAGTCTATGTCTGGATAATAAAAATTCCCCATTATGATAACACTTCCCATCCTTGCTGCTAATCCAATTAGTGATAGGACAGCCGTCTCCACTTCCTCCCTCAGGTTAGGGGGCCTATAGCATACTCCCAGTATTATTTTCCCCTTAGCTTCATCCCTTTGGAGCTCTACCCATAAGGATTCCACCTCCTCCCTAGCTCCCTCAGTGATGTCATCTCTCACATTCACTTGTACATTATTCTTGATATATAGGCATACCCCTCCCCTTTTTTACCCTCTCTATCCTTGCGGTATAGGGTATACCCTTGAATGTTTGCCAGCCAATCATGAGAGCTGTTGAACCAGGTCTCTGAAATTCCCACAAAATCCAAATCCTCCTTGTACAACAGTATCTCTAGTTCACCCATCTTGTCCGCCATGCTCCTGGCATTGGTGAACATGCCACATAGTTTAGACCGGTCGCATATTGTCCTCGTATTGGGTGTTTCAAGATTGCAACTAGGACTTGCTACTATACTCACCTTGTGTTTTTGTGCTTTGGTTAACCTACCACTAATGCCCCCAATACTACCCTCTGGAATATCTTCCGCGCTGGCTATCACTGTCTCTGGACCCTCCCCCCCATCGCCTAGTTTAAAAACCCCTCTAACTTTTTGGCCATCTTCATTCCCAGCAGATCTGCACCCTCCTCATTTAGGTGCAGTCCGTCCCTTCTATAGTACCGGTTACCGACTGAGAAGTCGGCCCAGAAGTCGGTACTGATGGCCTTTCTCATTTCTTGAGGCCCAAAAATGTCAGGACAGAACAGATATCCCCCAAATTACCCCTTTTTGGAATGTAGACAGGCCAAGGTAGGATTTGGCCTACGTGTGCCTTCATCTGGGTCCCAACACGCGGCGGAGGGAAGGCTCGGGACATGAGGCAAGTGATTTTACCAGCCACACTGACATACTCTCAAGTGGCCCTGGGAACCCCACAATACCCTCAAGCTCCCTTCCCAGCCTCCACTGAATCCTTGCTGAGCAGAGCAATGGAGGAATACAACATGTCCCCAACCGGGCCTGCTCCTCAGTATCTCCATGCTACCCCCACCCCCAGCCTGCAAAATCAGGACCTGTCCTCAAAGCAGGGCGACCTTTTTCTTAAACTCTCTGCCCTACTGGAGAGGGGTCTGGCTAATACAGCTGCCCAAATCACCAGAGACATAAAATCTGATTTCGCCAACCTAGGCTCCAGAATGGAAGCAATAGAAACCAAACTGGACATTACTGTCTCTCACACCAATCAGAACACTGCCCACATCCAGGTCCTCCAGGACCAACTAGAAACTGCCCTTTCCAGGATAGACGACTTCAAGAAAAGGTCCAGGAGATATAATTTCTGAGTCCGAGGCCTCCCCGAAAACATCACGGATATCCCCCCAGCGATACAAGACCTCATTAAGGAGCTAATACCTAACACACACCCCCACTGACTAGAGTTGGGCAGAGCCCACAGAGCCCTCGGTCCCCCCAGGAAGGATGGCTCCCCGAGGGATGTAATTGTCAAGCCCCACTTCTACGCCGCAAAGGAGGAAGTCATGAGACAATCCCGCCTCAAACAGCAAGTCACCTGCCGAGGACACCAAATACAAATATTTGCGGATCTGGCCCCCTCGACCAACCAGAAGCGTGGAACCCTCAAACCGCTCCTCACAGTACTGTCCCAACAGGACATCAAATATCAATGGGCCTTCCCCTTTGGAGTGAAATTCACCATCCAAGGTAAAGCCTACTCTTTCTCCACCCTCCCAGAGGGGGAGAAACTCTTCCTCCACCTCAAGCTCATTTCCCAGGAAGCACCCATGGACTTCACTTCAGCACAGGGAGGCTCCACCAAAAGACCCCCTCCACAAAGACCGGTTTCCCCACTCTGGAATAAAGGCAAGACCAAGAAGTCTTAAATAAGTAGGAATACCGCGCTCAGGCTATAACTACTAGAAACCAAAGCCGCAACAATAAACCATCTAATATATAATGGTAGTGATCAAAATAAAATAAAAAAGTTGCACTAAATTAATACTATGCAAAAATGATTAGCATATATAATCTAAATTGATACGAGTGAACACATATAAGTGAACTAAGGAATCAATAAGAAAGTGAATACAGGTGACAAAAAATCAATCAAACAATCGAAACATCAATGAATCATTCAAAGTGTCCATAAAGTAATGTAATAAAAGCATGTCTTCCCTTGGATGAAAAGGGCTAGTGTATAAAAATATATGTGTAATAAAGTCCACAATAACAAAATCTTGATGATGAACTCTGTACTTCAGTGTAGACAAACGAAAGGCAACTCAGGTGTATATAATCCAAATTGATACGAGTGAACACATATAAGTGAACTAAGGAATCAATAAAAAAGTGAATACAGGTGACAAAAAATCAATCAAAAAATCGAAACATCAATGAATCATTCAAAGTGTCCATAAAGTAATGTAATAAAAGCATGTCTTCCCTTGGATGAAAAGGGCTAGTGTATAAAAATATATGTGTAATAAAGTCCACAATAACAAAATCTTGATGATGAACTCTGTACTTCAGTGTAGACAAACAAAAGGCAACTCAGGTGTGCGACTCTGTATATGATGATTCTTAACAGAGAAGATGGACCCCCTAAAGAGCAGGGTCAGATGAGCAGGCCGAAATAACCCTCTGCAGGGACATAGGATCCTCCAATATCTCCGGTCTTAGGTTGTCTCAGATGTTCAGTGAGGGGAGTCGCCGTATAGCAATGAATGCTTGTCAGCTGAAATCCTCGGTGGATGATGTGGATGATGTGGATGATGTGGACTCAAATTTGCGCCTCCCTGACCCCTTAACAAGTTTGAAACATATATGGATATTCACAAATACACACAAAGTTTGAACATCAAAAGATATTTGTTATCCAACCCCATGAATCCTAGAGGTATCAATTCTACTGAGATCAGACATTCAGGTCTGGCCAACGCTTCCTTGTTTAACCCTCCATGTGGATTGACATCATCAATTAAAGTCTCCAGGGATTTACTCCTTAGAGACTTAGAGCATCTCAAAGTCAAACAAGCTAAAATGACAAAGCATCTACAGTTAGGACTAGACCAATTATGCAATCAGAAGGATCTGGTGATTAGACCCGCCGACAAGGGGGGAGGGATTGTGATCCTCGATAAATCGGACTACCTGGCTGAGCTAAATAGGATTGTTGGTGATAGCGAGACATATTCATTGCTTCCCTCAGATCCATGCTTGAGATTCAAAAAGGAATTAGAATCTATTGTCAAAATAGGCTTTGATTCTGGTGTAATTAACAAAAAAGAAAAATCTTTCCTTATACCCGTCTCTTCCCGCCTCCCAATAATATATTATATTCCCAAGATGCACAAAGACCCAGCTAACCCTCCCGGTCGATCCATTATTAGTGGGATTGATTCTCTATCCTCAAGAACTGGAAAATACATAGATGGGTTCCTTCAGCCCTTGGTTATATCTTTACCTGCCTTTATCAAGGATACAAGACATGTTATTAATCTCCTTAAGAACTGTGGATATAGAGAAGGACTCTGGCTGGTTACGGCAGACGTAACATCCCTATACACTATAATTCCCCATGATTGGGGTCTATTCTCTGTGGAATATTTCCTTAAACAGGATTCAACTTTGTCTAGAAAACAAAGAAAGTTCATCATGAGTCTTTTGGAATATGCCACCACTCACAATTTCTTTTGGCATAGTAACAGTTACTATCTCCAGACGAGAGGTGTGGCCATGGGGGCCAAATTCGCTCCCAGCCTCGCCAACCTCTTTATGGGAAAATGGGAGGAGGACGTCAACGATGCCCATAGGGGACCCAAGTTGGTCCTGTGGGCACGATATATAGATGACGTCCTCCTCCTGTAGGATGGTACTCTGGAGTTTTTACAGACTTTTATGATTCAGCTTAACAGTAATGAAAGAGGCATAGAATTTAAATATTAAGCCAGTTAACATATTATTAACTTTTTAGATCCAACCATCCGCAGTGAAGGCGATAGCCTGGTCACTTCAACATATTTTAAAACGACTGACCGAAATTCATTCATACCTCGAGATAGCTGTCATCACAGCTCATGTCTAGACTCAGTCCCTAAAAGCCAATTCATTCGCATGAGAAGGAATTGCACTAAAATTGACGATTTTGACTCTCAGAGCAAAATACTTAGAGATGGGCTGAAGGATAAAGGTTATGATGTGGGTGCACTGAATGACAGAATTGCAGAAGTTAGAATGTTGGATCGGGACCTCTTATTGGCAGAGAAACCTGCAGTTCTGACATGTGAATCCAACAATTTCTCCTGTCCCTTCATCACACGCTATTCTCAACAACATTTTTCTATAAAGAAACTTATACATAAACACTGGCATATTTTTAAAAATGATCATGTGCTAAATCCGGTACTCCCGGATAAACCAAAGGTAATATTCAGGGGGGCTCCTCCCATTAAACAACTAGTAGCCCCTAGTGTTTGCGATCCACCTATCCATAAACCAATGTTCTTTCGGAAACTGGTTGGATTCTATAGATGTAATAGGTGTGCTGTCTGTTCAATCAATGCCATTAAGGCTAGGAAAACTGTACAGTTTACGTGTGGGGGAACGAATTAGGTTTTTCCTAAAAACCAGGTAAAATCCTTTATCACCTGTTCTACTCCCTGTGTGGTTTATCTCCTGACCTGCCCTTGTGGGCTTCATTATGTCGGTCATACTGTACGGCCGTTGCAGGTCAGGTTGAATGAGCACATAGGGAACATTAGAAGAGGCTTTAAGGGTCATCCTTTCTCCAGACACTATCTGGAAGTTCATCAACAAAATCCGAACGGCACCTCCATGATAGGCATTGATAAGCCTCAACTCCCATGGAGGGGGGGACCTAAGAGGTGGGCTATCTCAAAGCTCAAAATTAGATGGATTTATAAAATGGGATGTCTCAAACCCCATGGTTTGAATACAGACATAGAAATCAATGCATTAATTGACAATTCTTAAGAACATCTGGTTATCGTTCGGTTTTGTAGGGCTGGCCATGATTTCTTCTTTTTTTGTGGCTATCTAAGGAGGTATGAGGCGATATTTATATTTGAGGAATCTACCCTGTAAGAAGAAAATAGCTCCTCGTTTTTAACAAAAGGGGGGATTGTCTAATTTGGGGTTCTCTGGAATGTATCATTTCAATGCAGTTTATGTTTGCAGAATACACCATGTGACCTATGAAATCCACATAGTGGTTTGTTTGGGTGCGTTCTGTTGGGATTCTAGAGTGAGGCTTGGTTCTGATCTGCAGTTCATTAGTTCATTAGTTCTCTGAATTCCAATATGGCGCCTGAGTGACAATGAGGCTTGGTTTCTAACTTAGCCAATATGGCACTAGGCTGGAATCGAGGCTTGGTTTCTACAAGACACTTTATGGTTTGGGTGCATCCCACTGGAATTCTAGAATGAGGCTTGGTCCTGACTTGCGGTCCACGAGTTCTCTGAATTCTAATATGGCGCCAGATTGACAATGAGGCTTGATTTCTAACACAGCCAATATGGCTCTAGGCTGAAATCGAGGCTTGGTTCCTGTAAGACACTATTTCAGTGATGTGTCAGCACGTCGCCCGTGCCCCAGGAAGACGCAAGGTATTGCAAAACATGTAGGGGGGGTGCGTTGTGCTGACACAATCACGCCACATGTTACCCGGCACACGGGTGATTTTTGTCTGTTTGTTTAGCTAGCCGGATTTTATTAATCTATGCAATTTTAAGTTTATGTTTGTACCCTTTATCTCATGAGCATATGCTTGTTTCTATTAGTATTAAAGACCGATTGTTTAAACCTACTACATGATCGGAGTCCCTCTCTGTCTGCTCACTCGTGGCTTTGAGCCCGAGTGTGTTTCTCTTTCAGATTGAGGGATCCAGCTGATAAGCATTCTTTGCTATACGGCAACATCATCCATCGAGGATTTCAGCTGACAAGCATTCATTGCTATACGGCGACTCCCCTCACTGAACATCTGAGACAACCTATGACCGGAGATATTGGAGGATCCTATGTCCCTGCAGAGGGCTATTTCGGCCTGCTCATCTGACCCTGCTCTTTAGGGGGTCCATCTTCTCTGGTAAGAGTCATCATATACAGAGTCGTACACCTGAGTTGCCTTTCGTTTGTCTACACTGAAGTACAGAGTTCATCATCAAGATTTTGTTATTGTGCACTTTATTACACATATATTTTTATACACTAGCCCTTCTCATCCAAGGGAAGACACGCTTTTATTACATTACTTTATGGACACTTTGAATGATTCATTGATGTTTCGATTTTTCTTATTGATTTTTTATCACCTGTATTCACTTTTTTATTGATTCCTTAGTTCACTTATATGTGTTCACTCATATCAATTTAGATTATATATGCTAGTCATTTTTGCATAGTATTAATTTAACGCAACTTTTTAATTTTATTAAGACCAAGAAGTCCAAAGATGGTAGACCCCCTTAAGACGATCTCACAAATCTACTTCTTCAATTTGCCCTCAATAGGGCATCCCACTCTGGGACAGTAGTCCCCTCTGTCGTTGGAGCCCAGGGCTCCTAACCTAAGCTTTGTTGCCGATCCTTAGGCCTTCCTATGTTTCAACTCCAAGTTCATCATTCCACACAAGTTATTTTATGGTCTTGTCAGAGACACTCGTCCTTGAACATTTGGACATTTCAAGCTCGGACGGCTAGACTCAACATGACTTTCAGGAACTTTCACGTCTGCTAACTAGGCTCCCTACCTGCAGTCTCTTCTCCAGATCTCGGGAAATCAACCAGAGGAACCAAGACTCTAATGCCCCGTACACACGAGCGGATTTTCCATCCGAAAAAACTTGGATGGTTTTTCTGACGGAATTCCGCTCAAGCTTGGCTTGCATACACATGGTCACACAAAAGTTCTCTGAACTTTCGACCATCAAGAACGCGGTGAAGTACAACACTACGATGAGCCAAGAAAATGAAGTTAAATGCTTCCGAGCATGCGTCGAATTGTTTCCGAGCATGCGTAGGAATTTTGCGCGTCAGAATTTGTACAGACGATCGGAATTTCCGTTCGGAACTTTTTCCGACCGAAAAATAGAGAACCTGCTCTCAATCTTTTGCTGATGGGAATGGGCGACTGCAATGACACTAAATGGCTCTTTTTTTTCAGGGGAATTCCCCCCACCTTTCCCCCCGATTAGGAGGGGTAGGGTACAGGGGGACGACCGCTGCAGAGGAACCCAAAGCAAGCCGTACACTTTGATCTCAGGGCACTTTTTTGTTCTTTTTTTTAGTCTGATGTTTTTTCGAAATGTCTTTATGCTGTGTTAGTTTTGGTTTTTATGACTAAGTTGAACATAGAAGTAAGGGTCAGGGGTGACACCCTTGCGCCTCCACCCATCCCACAGACGCAGATTTTTCCCCTCTGTGGTAAGAATCATCGGCCCTCTGGTAGAGGCTGCCGATGCCAAATGGATGGTGCCTGGTGGGACTCTTCCACACCAGGCTCCGATCATCTTTCTAGAAGACGCTGCTCTCTGTTTTGTGCTTTCTTTCCCTCCCCCTCCCTTCCTAACTTCTTCCTTTTCTCAAGCCATTCAGCAGGTAGTTTGATGCTCCAGACCCCAATCTTGCTCCGAACGAAGCTTCCTCAACATCCAGGGCCCCTAAGGAGAAGACATTAAAGGGTAAGTGACGGATACATCAACAGCATTCCACCCCTCTGTCCAGATGTCTAATGTGAACACGACAGGGAAGGATCTCAGAATTGCCACTCACAAAGCACAGGGTTTGAACTCCCCCAGTAAATGTAGAATAACATTTGAAAATTACCGTTCCCTGAAAATAGACATAGTCTTAGTCCAAGAGACACATTTTCCAATCCGATACATCCCCTATACTCGCACTACCCAACATTCTATCTAACGAACGCCACAAACAAAACTAATGGAGTAGAGATCCTGTTCTCGAAGAATAGCAAGTTTTCCCACATCTCTGACCACAGAGACCCTGAGGGTAGATTTATCCTAGTCAAAAGTACTATCGAGGGTAACATTTACTCCATAATCTCTTACTATGCCCCCAATAAAGGCCTAACCAAATTCTTTCAAATACTCCTCAAAACCCTATTACCGCTAGTAGAAGGCAAAGTCATCTTTGGAGGAGACTCAAACTAGCCCCCCAAGGCCCAGCTGACATGCCCCACCAAAGCCAGCCTGAACATAGCAAAATCCCTCCACTCTCATGGTCTGGTCGACATATGGAGGGAACTTAATCTCTCAAAAAGGGACTATACACACTTCTCAGCCCCCCATCAGTCATATGTCAGAATAGATCATATTCTGGTACCGCCAAACCCTTATACAATCGACACAGAAGGTGACCATAATTGACACTGCCTGATCAGACCACTCACTAGTTCTCCTTACTATGCAGAATTCCCTCACTAGGTCGATGAGTTCGCACTGGCTGAGTGACCCCATTAAAACTACCAAAATAGAGAAATCCCTGAAGGAATACTTCCTACTCAACAATGTAGATGACATCTCCCCTGAGATCTGGGCCGCCCACAAAGCCACCATTGGGGGCAAAATCATCAGCATAGCAACCCAACTAAAGAAAGAAAGACTAATAGACATTAAAAACTTGAAAAGACTTTTGCTGCCCTCAAAAGCCAACACAAGAAGTGCCCCTCTAAAGCCCTAATAGATCGATTGGATGCTGTCAGGCTGGAATTGAATTTAGCCCTCACGGTAAAAGCGTAGAAACACATCCGATGGAGTGGGGCTAGATTCTACAACCAAAAAGAGACCTACCAATACCAACTCTAACTGATGAACACAGGGACGTTATGGAGGCGAGCATCTCTGTTGAGGAAATAAGGGAGGTCATTAAAAACCTCAAAACAGGCTCAATGCCTGGGGCCGACGGTCTATCCGTGCCATATCACAAAGCCTTTGCAGACACATTAGCACCTCATATGGCAAAATTCTTAAACGCAAAGACACAGGGATCTCCCCTAGATCCTCAGCTCAATACCACCTACGTAATAGTAATCCCCAAACCAAATAAAAACCCAGAAGAGGTTGAGAATTATAGACCAATCTCCCTCATAAATAATGACCTCAAGATTCTGACGAAAATCCTGGCCAACCTCTTAGCCTCCTTTATAAATAGGTACGTCCACAAGGATTAAGTAGGGTTCATACCAGGCAGACAGGGGCCAGACCAAATCAGAAGGGCCATTGATCTAGTCTCCCTTCTACAATCAGGATGGGATGGGGACCCCAAACAAGAAGGGATGATTTTATCCCTAGACCTGCACAAGGCCTTCGACACAGTCGAATGGCCTTATTTATTCACTTTACTGGAGCAATGGGGATTTAGGGATTTGGAAATCACTTTCTGGGCATTCTACACCCACTCTACTCTACACCAACAGCATTGATTTGCCTTAGCAGTAACCACTCCGAACCTTTCAACATAGCAAGGGGCACTAGACAAGGATGCCCCCTATCCTCTTTAATATTCACCATAGCCATTGAGACACTGGCAGTTGCGATTCGTTCCATTCCCAATCAACAAGGAATTTCTTGTGGTTCCCAAATACACAAATGCGGCCTCTTCACAGACGATATGCTATCTTCACCCATCACGTCCCTCCCCAACCTCTGTAAACTCCTGAATACATTTTCAATGGCCTCAGGTCTCTGGGTAAATTACAAATCCCATGCCCTCAACATATCTCTGAAAGCAGCCACAGTGGAGACGCTGCAAAGCTCCTTTAAGTTTAGATGGAACGTCTCTTCAATAGAATACCTAGGGATTAACCTTACCGCCAAAATAGACCAACTGTATTTAGCAAACTTCCCACCCACCTACCAGAGACTTGAGTCGGAGTTGAAGACCTGGGCCAGTAAAGAACTATCCTGGCTGGGTAGGATCCACTCAATAAAAATGACACTCCTCAGACTGCTATACTTATTTAGAGCTATCCCGATTAACCTAAGGAAAGACCATTTGAAATCACTCCAAAGGAAAGGCGTCAGGTTTATCTGGGGAGGAGCAGGACATAGATTGCCTAGAAACACTCTATACTGACAGCGTACACAGGGTGGATTAGGGCTGCCAAGACTTTGGTACTATCAGGCGGTGAGACTTGCTCAACTTTCTACAGTCTATTCTAGAATCGAAAAACCAGACTGGATCCAAATAGAGAGACAGGCAGCACCCACCTACACCCCCAACTATTTACTATGGATCCCCTCCAAGGAAAGACCACCCATACTCTTACCGATCCTCTCACAAACCCTATCCCTTTAGAATAAATTGAAAACTCATACCTCCTTAACCCCTGAATGCCATCCCCTGGCTCACATATTCAACAACCCTGACTTCGCTCCTGGTCTGGACATAAACTCCTTTAAGTGGTGCTTGGACAAGGGATTGTATCAGATCAGACATTTCTTTACTACAACAGGCCCAATAACTATAACATTTTGTGAGCAACAACTGGAAATCCCGAGTGGGGAGAAATTCAGATTTCACCAAATACAACACTATCTCCACAAAATATGGAAAGGGAAACCCATCCCACCTAGGTTCACTATATATGAATTATGGTCAGGACAAGCCATGGATCAGAGGGGTGGAATATCTGTTATCTACCAATCACTAGCCCAGTAGGCACACAAAACTCCTTAAATGTCCGCATGGGAAACTGATCTCCAAAGTCAATGGGATCAAATGGCAGACATCCTTTTCCAGAGCCTATAGGAGGATAAAGAATATTTCCTTAATAGAATCTAACCTCAAAGTGATGACCAGATGGTATCTCACACCTTCTAAATGAGCCCTTATGTATCCCTCTGCAAACCCCCAGTGCTTCAGGGGATGTGATATGAATGGCTCCATGGCCCACATCTGGTGGGAAAGTCACAAAATCAGGCCATTCTGGAAGAGGATGTTTAACCTAATCCAAAAAGTGACAGACCTCCAGATTCCTAGAACCCCCATGGTAGCCCTCCTGAATGCTAATATCCCAAAGACTCCTAAATGGAATCGCAAATTAATCCACTTTATTTTTTTGGGCACTAAGTTGATAATTGCCAAGGCCTGGAAACAGCCTGGGGTATCTTTCTCAGCTGCCAAGCGGAAAATATCTTGGATGATGTCCCAAGAGAAACTGACCAGTGTTTTGTTAGACTCAAAAGCACAGTTTGAATCCACCTGGGAACCTTGGGCCAAACACATGGGTATTTCCCCTCATCCCCAGGATGCAAGCATAACTGGTAAGCTTCAACACTGTCCCTCCAACCACCTTCCTTCTAAATGGCTCCTCGTTCTTCCCCCTCTTCCCCCCCCTTCTTCTCTTTACTTTGTTTTTTTTATTTTTGTTTTTTGGACCCTCCTGGCTTAGGCATGATGTGGCCCTATACTACGCTCTGCTTGTCAGTGGAGTACAAGTGCCTCCAGGCTCTCAAGTATAAGAGCCCCCCCAGGGGCTCATAGGCTAGGCGCTCATACCAACTCAACACAAGCAATGCTCTTTACCCACCAATGCACTTGGCTGCACTCTGGATGTTCCGGGGTGGCTGTACCAGCGCAGTTTGATCCCTTTAGGGGTGACGGGGGAGCGCTCCGGGACGTCTGGAATCAGGTATTGCAAGGCACATGTATAGGGATGCATCGTCTAAACTGCCTCAGAATTCTCACACTGAAAATATCTCAATTGCTTTTCATGTCTGTAAGTGAGTTTTGCCCATTCCAAGCCTACAGGAGGTATTTTACGTTATGTTGCATTGTACCTTGATATGGATATATCGCATGTATCTTGTTTTCCGTTTTTGAAAATAATAAAAACTTTGAAAGCAAAAAAAGACCAAAAAACCTACCAGAGGATCATCACCAAATTTGGGACACAGTGGAATCAGGTTAGAGATATTCTAACAAAACATTGGCACATCTTGAGTTCGACCCCTATGGTTGCTGACATTGTAGGATTGAAACCGCTTATGATGACAAGAAGGGCATGAAATCTGAATGATATACTATTACATTCTGAGTATCAGAGGACTCAGAATAAAAATTGGTTGAGCAACTTCCGATATGCTCGCCAACTCTGATCCGAAGTTGTCTTTTTGTTTTCCCAACATAAATCTTATTGCATAGGCAACTCAGCATGTATACTACTCTAGTTGTAGAGCAGTTAACGAATTGCTTGATCTTAAATTCTTTCGTTCCATCAGAGTTGGCAAACACATCAGTTTTATGCACGTATTTGCAGATTCTACAATGAATGCATGCATGCATCCCCGCAATCGACTGTGACCAATTTCCTGCATGGGCTGGAATTTGATAATATAAAATCCAGAATGGCTTTGGCAAAGGGGAATCAAACAATACATCACAATGTGTTTCATGTGACTCAAGTACCCCACTTCTTTAGGTTTTGTGAAACTTTAAATAACAGTCAGTATTCCAAAACATAATACTGGGTTTAAATACCAAATTATCCTACTGATATCAGATACCTTTTTTGTACTAACACCAATATTGGAATCAGGAGCCTGAGGACCACCAACCATGTCAAGCCTTCCCCTGGGAGGAGGACCAACCAATGACTGAGAAAGGGAAAAAATCATAATAATAGTGAAATAGTGTGCTTCCACATTCACCCCGGCGTGGCAATGCATTTAGGGCAGCATTCATGCAATTGATACATACCTATCTAATACCAGCTGTTCTTGGTCTTCACATCCTCATGAGGAAGCAGGAAAGTATGAAATATGTAGAGGACAAAGATGGTGGAACGCCATTGTTGATTATCACTCTGAAAACTCGCCATAAGGTTTGATGTTGTATAGTACATATAGGAAATTCTTCCTTCCATTAATATTGTGATTAATTCCAACTTCTACCTCATCTCCATTTTCATTTATAAGTTGAATTAATGTCTTAAAGTGGAGTTTCGCTTAAAAAAAAAAAAAGTCAGCAGCTACAAATACTGCAGCTGCTGACTTTTATTAATTGGACACTTACCTGTCCCAGGGTCCAGCGATGCGGGGGAATGAAGCCCCGCTCATCTCCCCCTCCACTCGGCGGTACTGTCATTTTGACTGCGGGCGCCCGGCTGTGGCTTCACAGCCGGGCACCCACTGCGCATACGCGAGCCGCACCGCTCGCCGTGACTAGCCGCACAATCATCGGGGACCTGTCACGTGTCCCAGATGATTGCCTAGAGGGAGGGGGAGAGGTGATCTCCTTTCCTGTGCTGAGGTAAGTGACATCAGGAGCCCAGGAGCTGCAGGAGACAGATTTCGAGGGACCACATAGCAACAGGCATAAAAAGGTAAGTAAAAAAAAATTTCCAAATGTTTTTTTTTATTTTTTTCATGCACATTAATGAAATTTTTTTTTTTTTTGGGTGGAACTCCACATTAAGGGCTAGAAAATAAGTTTTCCGTGGCTCCTGTAATTGTGTGGATAATGCAAATGATTTATAAATTGAAGGCCACCATACCCCCAGGACTAAACACAGCTATTACTTTAAAAGCTTTTCTTTAGCAAGGATATGTGACTAATACATTTGCTGATCAAGATCATTAATTAGTTTATAGTCAAGAATGTCTATAATCGTGTATTTTTTAATATTTTTATTTATTTTTGCAATGGTTGATTATTGTACTAGTGGGGTATAATTTGTAGTCACCTGCAATTCAGGACCAATTGAGGACCAGCTGGTTTTTTTTACTATTACTATTTACTATTATTCACTTTTTGTCTTTTATATATTTTTATTTTCAAATTTTTTCCCCTTTGTTTAGTTTTCTTTTGTTTTTATTGTGTTCCTGTTGTTGAATTGAGTGTTATGGTGTGTAGACTCTTTCTCTTTTAGGTTGGGGTTGATTTGGTAGGATTTGCAATAATGGTGCAATTAGTATGGCATGGATGATCATATGTGCCACCTTTTAATATGACTGTAAATGTGCTTCCACTTACTTGTGTGGGGCTAGCTCGCTTAATTTAATTCTAACCGTTGCCCATTATGGTGGGTGTGTTACTTCCTCCTGGCTTGGGTGGACTTGGTCATCGGAGCAGAAGTGACATCACATGCTAGGGGACTCCATTTCTATGGAGGGAAATATAAATTGACATACTTAAGCCCCTATTAGCTGCTTCGTGTATCTATAGGGACATCCATCTGCTACTGTCGGTGGACTCTTTGTAAAAATATAGGTGAGTTATGTGACTTCTTTTTGCTATACACTACCAGTCAAAAGTTTTAGAACACCCCCATTATTCTTGTTTTTGTTGAAATCTATGCAGTTTAATGTCTCAATGTACTCTGAAAATAAAGTACAGAACAAATAAACAATTGGACATAAGAAAGAATTAATGGACTCATTTTCTTTAACAAAATGTAATCTAAATTTTTGACTCATCAAAGTAGCCACCTTTTTGATACAACAGCCAAACACACTTGTGGCATTCATTGTGCAATCGAAATCAAATATTGTTCGTAAAGTTCTTTCCAACACTGTTGCAGAAGTTCCTACAAATGTGTTGCACTTCTAGGTTGCTTTGCTTTCACCCATCTTTCTAGTTCATCCCAAACCAGCCTACCATCTTTCTCTTTGCTTCCAAGGTAGTTCTGACACAGCCTGGAGGTATGTTTTGAGTTATTATCTTGCTGTAGGATGAACCCCTGACCAACTAGGCATATTCCAGAGGGCATTACATGACTCTGCAATATGCTGTGCTAGTTGTGTGCTATGTGCTATGCTGTAGTAGTTTGGGTTCAGGGTACCACTCACTCTGTGTAAGTTGTTGACTCTGGATCCAGCAAAAGAGCCCCTGACCATCACGCTTCCTCCTCCATGTTTGACAGTTGGTGTCACACAGAGAAACCATCCTTTTACCTACTCAATGCCATACAAAAACCCATATGATGATGATCATACATTTTGATTAATTGGTTCATAGGGTCTTCTTCCAGTCTTCAGTGGTCCACTGGTGGTGCTTCTTGATCCAGGAAAGCCTCTTGATCCAAGAAAGCCGCTTTCTTATAGCCACTCAACCTGTTAAACCTGCAGCTCGACTTTTATTCTTTACAGTTGAAACTCAGACTTGCCTACTTCAATCAGTGTTAAACTGTGCTTGAAGCTGTTGTCCTGTGAGCCGCCTGTAACACAAGCAATTAACTCTCAGAAACTTGTCTTCATATTCTGTTGTGGCTTTGGGTCTGCCAGACCACCTCCTGTCAGAGTTCCCTCCAGTTTTTAAGTGCCTTTTGATTACTTCTTCCCTGAAAAAGGCTTTTTTTTATAACCCTGAAATGTACATTATTTTTCTGTTTTTGTTTACCTAAACTATTTTTTACTGCTTATCTTCATACCATTTCAGATTATTCTGTGGACTTGAACTGCTTAAATTTCACTAAAAACTGGAAAAATGGAAAAATGTGTTTTAAAACTTTTGACTGGTAGTGTAAATGTATTGTATTTTATCTCAATATTATTTTGTTTATTAGGATAGTTGATAACAGAACATTGGGGGATATGTATTTTATATCCTCTAGCTTACTATAGAAGTTCTTTATTTTTAAATTTGAGCACTAATTAATCATAATATTGAAGAGTGTATTATTTTTTTTTCTATTTCCCTGGTGACTTATTTAATTAATCCACTAAGGCTCTATATGGTACATACTATGGGAATATTTGAGGTTTCCTAGGGGAGACCTATAATGGAGACTATGTACATTTTGGTAATGTATTTAGATTATTGGTGGAATAGATCAGCATGGGACCCTTCAAGGAGTATTTAAAGTAATACCCCTCAATTTTACAGGTGGTACCTAGCCCTAGAGGTTCCTCCCTTATAGGGAGCATGATTGGTTGAGAATTGAAGTATCAAGGTCCCTGCCTTCCCTCCTTCCTTCCATTCCATTAGGATTTTTTTTGTAGTATGTAGTATTTTGTGGAGTTACTACTTCATTATTGTTGTTTTGACATTTTTATGTTCTCTTACTCCATTTCATATTTATTATTATACTTTTTTTTTCCTTTATCTGTCAGTGGATGGTCTCTGTCCCATGGGGAGGCTTGGAGTGGTTGGTGGTCCCCAGGCTCCTAATTCCAATATTGGTGTTAGTACAATAAAGGTATATGATATTACTGAGATAACTTTGGTATTTAAACTCATTATTATAATTCTGAATACTGAATGTTCTGTATAGTTTTACAGAACATGAAGAAATGGGGTACTTGAGTCCCACGAAACAATATATTGTTCAATTCTCCTTTGCCAAAGCCATTCTGGACTTTATGTTATCAAGTTCCAGCCCATGAAGGAGCCAAGTAGTATTGAGTAGGGTGGGAGGAGTAATATTATGCTGTGAAATATATTTGTAGAATTTCTATGTACTATACGTTTATGGATGTACAGTATATAAAAGAAGTTATGTTAGATGAAGTACACCACAAGTTTTAATGTTTTTATGCAATAAACTGATGTAATTTTAACAGTACTTTACATGTAATGTATTTGTAGGCACCTTTAAAGTCCCATGTTTAGGATTTATTTGTTATACATTGGAATTTGTAGGGATGATGATGCCTATCCAGGCAACCCTGGCAATATACATGTTTACACTTATTATTTTCATTCATTCTGAGTTAAGTGCGGTGATTATAAAATGTCTTTTTTTAAGTGTGTGTTAAACTAAGCTCGTTTTATAGTATGGCTAATTAAATCATTAAAATTAAGCTATGGTACATGTTTCACCAGTTTCAATTGATGTAATGTTAAAGTAGCCCTAGAAAGCTGCCCTAAGCAATGAGGTCTAAAGCTTTTCCATACTCATGATTTCTATTGCAGTCCTCATTGTGTTCACAGAACCTTTATAGAGCTTTAGTTCACTTATTAATGATGATCTGGGATTTGGAGTGGATGGAGAATGCATGTGCCATCCCATGGCTCATCCCATGATAAAATAATTAAAAACTAAGCAAGTTTTTAAATGTTTCTTTAAGGATACAGTCCTGCCTTTCACTCTAAAATGTCAAGAGTGCAGGAAAGTGTAATTTTTCAAAGAACCATTAATAAAGTCTGGAATCCCAGGACTACGAAACCAGATATTTGAATTTGAATATCTTATTCAAATGACCCATACTGTATATTTAATGAAATTTAAAACCAAGAGAAAGAGTAAAGTTATTTATATGATTTACATTTAGTCATAATACTATATACTGCAAGAAATTAAAATAATAACAGAGTTTAAAAAAAAAACTTTTACCTAACCACTTGAGTCCCCTGGCCTTTTTTCCCCAAATCCCTTGAGCCCCAGAGCATTTTTTTAATCTTAGCATTGTCTCTGTGGCCTTTTATTATTTGTAGTCCACCCTAAAGTAGTCTAGATCATTTTTTTAATGACATATAGAGGGTTTTTTCAGTAGCAAATATAGATACATATATTTCTATTTCCTTGTTTTTATTAAAGTGTTACTAAACACACAACAGTAAAATCATTTTGTATATGCACTAAAGCATGCTTGTGATACTCACTGTGGAACCTAAGGGGTAATCCTCTGCATTGTGTAAAAAGGCTGTTCTATCATGTCTTGTCTGATCATTTCCTTCTTCTACTGTCTCCAAAAATAATCTGATATTTACAGAGCCAGGGGACAGGTTGCACATGCTCAGTTTGATGTGTATTGCTAGAGAATTTTTTTTTCTTGGGAGAGTGTATATGATCAGCACAGGGCCAATCAGCACTGTCCAGACAGAGGGTCAGGGGTCCTGCATTCTCATAGGACAATAATGGGAGAATGAAAGCTCCTCCTACAAGCTTTAACCAGACACTCATAGAAGTCACAAGACTGCTATATACTACTGATGAAAAAAGGTATTTAGCAGTTTATATTTACTAAAATAATTGCATTTCCATGGTCTATGTACTGTGGGAGATATAGTGAATGCAGGGTCGTGGGTTTAGTAACCCTTTAAGAGTAAATTGTAAATAATTTTCAAACTGCATTCTCCTGCAGTCTTTTCCATTGCAACATATTCCATTGCATTCCATAATTTTATCATTCCCATATTTATACCTCAAAATATAATCATCAGAGTCTGCTCAATAAACTTATATCACAGTAGTGCAATTTGTATGTAATTAAGTTGAATGGTAAAGCTCAAAGTGAATGTGTTAGTCTAAAGCCTCTTAGACATGATCAGATTTTCCGACAGGAAATATGTGATGACCATGTGTATGCTCCATCGGACAATTGTTGATGGAATTTCCACAGACAAATGTTGGATGGCAGGTTTTAAAATTTTCCGCGGACAAATGTCTGTTGTCAGATTTTCCGAGCGTGTGTACACAAGTCCGTCGGACAAAAGTCCAAAGTACAAACACGCGGAGTAGGATGTGAGCAGCTGTGAGCACTCACAGATGATTGAGCTCCGATGCCTGGCTGACTGATCATTGTTGATGCTCCATCTTCTTGTCTCATGCCGTGCTCTATCTCAGTGATACCTCCATAAAATGAGCATACTGAGTGCTGCATGCTGTCTGAGCCATTTTTGGCTGTCTGAGCCATATTGAAGCCATATTAAAGAAAGAAACGAAAGGCTTACCGAGCCGCTGATTGAGCCGCTGTTTGAGTCGCATGTTTTACTGCTTTGACTACTGCACTGACTGGACTGATGGGAGAAACAGTAGAAAGGTGAGGGGGGTTGTGATAAAGCTGTGACCGAGGTGGTGTTCATGTCCATCCCTATCCCCACTGCACCGCACCCCACTGCATACCTGTATACCTGAACCTGCACACCTGAACGGTTTGTCCTAGTCAGCTTGTGCTACGCTGGCTCCCTGTGCTTGTGCTGTCCCAGTGCTTCTTGTGCTGTGTTGGGGCTGCAAGTAGTGGGCTGCTGGCTGCTGGCTTTCTGCCTTATCGCTTTCTGTGACGGATGGTTCTCCCTTTTCAATCCATCTGCAGCTGTGAAGTGTGTGATTTTTGCTGAGAGATAGACATTGTAACAAATATCCCGCTAGACTGACTAGCTAGCTGGCTGGTTGACTGATCGGCCTTTCTCCCTCCTACCTCTACACTTTGGACAGTTGCGGTTGTTGATCGGGTATTGTGTGGGGGAGCTGGGTACTGCTGGGTACTGTTTTATACTGAGCTGATATTGAAGTTTTTGAAGCAGAGTCACAGAGTCGCAGAGAAGTTGCAGAGAAGCTGAGACCTATAGATGCTGTCCAGTTCTGGGCACCAGCCCTCAGGAAGGATGTACTGGATATGGAGCGAGCACAAAGAAGGGCAACAAAGCTAATAAAGGGTCTGGAGGATCTTAGTTATGAGGAAAGGTTGCGAGCACTGAACTTATTCTCTCTGGAGAAGAGACGCTTGAGAGGGGATATGATTTCAATATACAAATACCGTACTGGTGACCCCACAATAGGAATAAAACTTTTTCGCAGAAGAGAGTTTAACAAGACTTGTGGCCACTCATTAAAATTAGAAGAAAAGAGGTTTAACCTTAAACTACGTAGAGGGTTTTTTACTGCAAGAGCGGCAAGGATGTGGAATTCCCTTCCACAGGCAGTGGTCTCAGCAGGGAGCATCGATAGCACGTGAATGACTGCAACATACAGGGATATACAATGTAATACTAACACATAATCACACATAGGTTGGACTTGATGGACTTGTGTATTTTTTCAACCTCACCTACTATATAGGGATTGTAGGTTTGTTCTTAAGTTGATTCTGTTTGTAATTTGGAATAGGTACATTTTGTAAGTGTAGCTCCAGCCAAAAAATCTATTTTTAAGCTTTTTGGATAACATAGGAAAGGGTTATCATCACCCCTGTAACATTTGTTTTGCTGTCTGTGCCCCTGTTCAGAAGATTTCACCTCACTTCCTTTTTCCCATATTAAGTCTTACAGGAGAGAATTTCCCTTACTAGGGGTAGATTTTCTCACACTTCCTGTTGTCTCCCTCTGTTTGTAAGTAGGAGTCGTTTGTAAGTCAGATGTTTGAAAATAGGGGACCACCTGTATATACTATATGGCCTGCCCTCTACACTCTGCGGAAAATTGGGCCTTAGGTGTTGGTTGTACCAGAACACTGTAAGCCCCTCACAGTTACTCTTGGTGGGCACTGGAACGGGCCTTGCTGTGAAATATTATATCAAAAATTGTAATTACATGCCCCTGTTAAACAGGGGCAGAAAAATTGGGCCTTAGGCGGTGGTAGTGGCACAACACTGTAAAGCCTCACAGGTACTTTTGTTGAGCGCAGGAACAGGCCCTGCTGTGAAATATTAGATCAAAAATTGTAATTACGAGCCCCTGTTACACAGGGGCAGAAAAATTGGGTGAAAGAAAGAAGAAAGAAGATAGAAAAAAGAAGATAGAAGAAAGTAGAAGCATTTAAATAAAGGAATTGTCAAAAACTGTCTTTTGTCATTTTTAACATTTTTGACAGTTTTTTTGTGAAATGGTAGGGGTACTTTTGTACCCCCTTACCATTTCACACAGGGGGGAGGGCCGGGATCCAGATTCCGATAAGCCCCCGCCCGCAGACCCCCACAACCACCGGGCAAGGGTTGTGAGGATGAGGGCTACCCCAAAGCACCCTCCCAATGTTGAGGGCATGTGGCCTGGTACGGTTCAGGAGGGGGGGCGCTCTCTCATCCCCCCCTCTTTTCCTGTGGCCTGCCAGGTTGCGTGCTCGGATAAGGGTCTGGTATGGATTTTTGGGGAGACCCCACGCCATTTTTTTTTTACATTTTGGTGCGGGGTTCCCCTTAAAATCAATACCAGACCTAAAGGGTCTGGTATAGATTTTGAGGGGGACCCCACACCATTTTTTAAAAAAATTTTGGCCGGGGTTCCCCTTAATACCCATACCAGACCTGAAGGGCCTGGTATGGAATTTAGGGGGACACCGCATGTCATTTTTTTTTAAATTTTGGTTCGGGGTTCCCCTGTGGGGAATTCCCATGCCGTTTTTATCAATGAACTTTTATGTGTATTGTCGGACCGGCAATTCATTAATAGCCACGAGTAGTTTTAAATGACTTTTTTTCCTTTGAAATGTAATTTTGCTGTCAGACTGTTCTAAACACAGGAAACATGTGGCCCTTTACAGGCATACTATAGACACCCCCTAGGTATGAAATTTAAAGGGATATTACACTTTTATTGTTTCACTTTAAACATTAATAAAATGACTGCTCCTGAAAAAATGGCCGTTTTTAAAACTTTTTTTTGCATTGATCCATGTCCCCTGGGGCAGGACCCAGGTCCCCAAACACTTTTTATGACAATAACTTGCATATAAGCCTTTAAAATTAGCATTTTTGATTTCTCCCATAGACTTTTAAAGGGTGTCCTGTGGCTTTCGAATTTGCCGCAAACACCCCAAATTGTTCGCTGTTCAGCGAACTGGCAAACAGCCGATGTTTGAGTCGAACATGAGTTTGACTTGAACTCGAAGCTCATCTCTAGTTATGATCAACAGAGCTACTATAAGTTCCTATCAAAGGGTGTGCAGGAAAATAATTAATAGCCAGTAATCGTTCAAGGGTGGGATTCTGTTGGACTAATTTTATTATACCTGATACCTGAGAGATTAACAGATTGAGCATTTTTGCAGTTGTGGAGTACATGAGTATGAGTAGCTAATAGCACATGGGAAATAAACGGTCTAAAGCTCAGGGGGGGATCTTTCTACGCCTATATGGAGTATTGCTAGTTCAGGGTTGGGGGGCGTTATGACCACTGTAAGTGATGAAATTAGTTGAACTACTTGGTACCAAAAACTTGTTAAGCTTGGGCATTCCCAGAAAGTGTGTAGGAGGTGTCCTGTTTGGCCTCAGTTCTGCCAGCATATGAAGTATGATGATATGATATGAAGTAGTGGGGAAATATTTTGCCAGCTTATAGGGAGTGTATTGGCATCTGTTTTTTATTCTGAGCATCATTTCCCAATGGCTTTCACAATGGGATGCTTTGCGGTTTTCTCAAAAAGTGGAGTTCCACTGGTTGTCTGTGAAGGTGGTGCTTAGGTCTAATTCCCATTTTTTAAGTGCAGCTGACTTGTGGAATGACCGGTTATCTTTAATGATATTGTAAAAGATTGAGATACCCTTGGTGTTTTGTCTCGGGATAAGTAGAGTTGCCATACTATAGGGGGGAATATGCAGTTCTGGGATAGGGTGTGTACCCAAGAAGTGTATTATATGGGCACATGAGAAATGTATACTTCTTGGCGGTCCATATTCAGTGATTAGCCAATCGACACTCTTGGGCTTGGAGTTGGTTAGGAAGTCTTGTACGGTTGTGATACTGTAGGATGGGAGCAATTTTGTGGAGAGCATGGGGATTTTGTCTCAAGTAAGTGTAGAGGGATTATGTATTCTACTTTTGGATCTCCGGTGTGGCTACGGTTTAGGAGAAATCTCCATGTTTTAAGGATACTTGTATGGAGGGGGAGAAAGCTTGAGTGTCCCATGGTTTCCATAGGTCGCCTATGAGGAAGGCATTAGGTCTTATAATGGGGCAAGGGCTTTCTCTACATCCATCCACAGTGGAACATTGCACTAACTAAACCAATACTTAAGTTGGTCTAATCTAACTGCCCAAAGATAATCACATACTGTATGTCTACTAACCCAGCTCCTACATGTTTGTGTAGGATAAGGTTAGGTCGAGAGCATCTAGCTTTTTTGCCTCCCCAAATGAACTTCCACATAAGACTCAACAGGTAGTTTGAAGGTAGTGGGAAGGTATGGGAATTGGTAAATAAAGGGTTTGGGATTGGATCACCATCTTAAATATTGCTATTCTGCCTAGATACTTCCTTTTTCTTTCAGCTGGGATTCTAGTTTGGTTATTAAAGGTTTGAGGTTGGTGTTAGCTAGATGTTGTGGTTGTCAGAGTGATGCGGAATGCCATGGTTACTCCATGTGTAGGGGAAATTTTGTTGGGACGTGCATCTAGTGGATGTCTGTACTCCCAGATTCAAAATAAGAGATTTGGTGAAATTGACTTTATAGTACGACATGTTACCTAAGCATGTTATGATCTTGTGGGCTTGCAAGAGGAAGGTAAGTGGTTCTATCAAGAGGAGAATGACATTGTCCGCAGATAGATCCCTTAAAGCCAAACTAAATCTAAAAATTTGTCCTTTCCAGCTTAAGCAACGCTAAAAAATAATCTAATAGAAACACTTTAGGTCTAAAAATGGTGTATAAATCCAGGTGCTGAGTGATTTAGCATATCAGTGTGACAGCTCATATCAGAATGTGATTCCGCTCCCTGTAGGAGTTGCACGCACCAGATTCCTAATACACAATCGCTTTTGTATAATATGTTTAGCCTTTGTATTCAAAATCGAAAGGACATCAGCATGGAAATTCAATATGGATCAACCAAAAGGATAACGAACGTCCTGATCCTGTAGGTCCCCAGACCAGACAAGTCAAAATCCTCTCATACAGCTCAGGCATAAGGAAGGAAGGGAATCCTCATAGTGTAGAACTGTAAACTTTTATTCAACAGATAAACCCAACCCTTAAGCTATTGCACATATTAATAAAAGAGCGTTCAAATAGATAATGCACTGTGTATATTCAGTTCCGATATTCTCACACCTCTTGTGGAGATAAGATCATCCGTGGTGGTTTTCAGGAAGAACTCAGAGCCGATTACCAATGCAGCAAGCTGTGTGGTCATGCCTAGATGCGTTTTGTCATTCCGTCTTTGTCAGTAGGTGTGACCCACACCTCACAGACTTGCAAATTTATAGACAACACATATTGTGCATTAACCCTCTCTGTATGTCAGTGCCCGATCTGCCGTGGTTCCCACGGCAGAATGATCACACTCACACTGTGCACACCTTATTCATGTTATATATCCAGGCAGCATTATCATAGATTCAGGGAATGGTGGCCAAAACAAACCGGCAGACAAAAGAGTCATTGTATGTTCATAAAGAACCGGTTGTCAGCACCTATAACCAGAGCTACCAAAATGAATGCATGCACATACATCAGAAGAGCTTAGCATATCAATACATTATTGATTGGTATACTGTATTACATAAATCTTAAACAGCAATAACCTTAGAAATTAAAACCTGATGTATTAGAGGGTGACTGCACACTACATGACTGTCCGTTGACATGTATCTATTCTGCAATGTGAATAGTCAACCTCCAATAATTTGACACATTGTTCATTCCGCAAACATCATTAATTCAAATTTGTCAACTCCTCAAAAGGAATTAATATCTCATAAAACCCAAATTCTGAATTATTCTGGAAAAAAACAGTTGGATGTACTATTATTAATAAAACATTCAAAATATTATTCCTTTTAAAATTATTAGCATAAAACATAAATTATAATTTTTGTCACTTCTCAAATAAATAAATGTTTAAGTCTGAAATGAAGTGACAGACTGTGATCCTTAAACCCAATCAGAATATTGTAAATATGTTCTGAGACTCATTTAGCCAGAGTTCTTTTTGTGCGGCCTATATACATAAGGCCGCACAGACACTGTAAAGCATAAACTACGTGTGTAGAATTGCAAGATATAAAATCATTGATATCAAACTCCCTACCATTCTATGTAGAAGTAAAGGAAGTTAATCCTCTAATATGGGTATTGGTCTGTTGGCACGCTTTACATCTTCTACAGGCATAGAAACCATTCCTATCCCAAAACATTTTTGATTTTTGGGGTTCATCTAAAACCTTTTTAACGACTTTATCCCCAAAGGAAGATGTCTTCCTATAAATAAACATTGGTTCCTTAGGTAACACTTTCTTGAGGGTTTTATCCATACTTAGAATCTCCCAATGTTTCTTGAAAATCTCCTCTACCACCCTAAATTGGACATGGAAGTTATTAAAAAAAAACCCACTCTTGTCTCTTGTCCTTAGTTCTCTCTTTATCTTCCAAACACAAGGTTTATGAAGATTTACCTATTTTTTGTATATTTGAGTCCAAAATATCTGCTTGATAACCTTTCTCCATAAATCTATTTTTTAAGATTTCTGATTGGGTCTGGTAGTCAGAGTCAAAAGTGCAGTTCCTTCTGACTCACATAAACTGACCCTTTGGTATATTTCGGAGCCAGGTTGGGTGGTGACTGCTATGTATTGCTGTGTTGCGGTGTGAACATAAATGATCTCTCCTCCTCCTACACCTCCCCCTCTTCCAGTTCCTCCCCTGTCTGTTTTGGTGTGCTGACCGGAGCAAGCATGGCAAAAAGAGGTAGAAAAGTGGCATCAAAGGTGAAGGAATCGGTGGATTGTGAGGAGCTGATCAGACTTGTGAGGGAGAAACTGATGATTTATGACACACGGCATCCTAAATATAAGGACAACGTTGTTAAAAAATGTGCATGGCTGGAAATTGCCAGAATCATCTTGCCAGAGTGGAGCATGTGCTCATCCCAAGTTCAGGCTGCCAAATGTAAGTTTTTTATTCCCTTTCACTACCTGTAGATGCTGTCCTATTGGTTAGTTATGTTGTCCATTTGTATTAAAATATTAGAAAAAACAACAGCGTGCGTTTGCCCACAAATCCATACCAGGCCACATGCCCTCAACATTGTGCACATAACGGCGTCAGACAGCGACGGAGGAGTCCCCAAATTAATTACTAAGCTAAGATTTGCTTAGGTTAGCAAAAGAATATACAACGCAAATGTGCACAATATTATTTTTATTTAAATAAAGCAAAATTAACCAAAAAAAATTATTTGTTACAGCACACTTTTCACTTTGTAAAGGCCCTGATAATATAATGCTAACCAATACACCATTTTTATGATTAGTTAGAATTCATCTGCCAAGGCACCTCCCCAGCTGGTGACAAAGAATTTTTGGAATTCACCACAATTCAATTCACCACAATATGTGTACCACTAGTGATGCCCCTAGTAACATTCCACTGTGCCGCCTCCATGTTATGGATCAGGAAATCCTCAAATAGATATCCATCACGTTCACGCACATAGTTGTGCAGTACACAGGCTGCTTTAACAGCACTGATAGCATGGTCAATACTTTATTGAAGTATGCATGAATCTCCACTTATTGCATAGTATCTCAAATGCACATTCAACTACTCGTCGTGCCCTAGTGAGCCTATAATTGAACACTCTTTTTTCTGTTGTCAGAGAGCGACTAGAAAAAGGCCTGAGCATGTGCTCTGCTAGTGAAAATGCTTCATCTCCTACAAATACATGTGGGAGGGAAGGATCTGTTGTTCCGGGCAGAGGAGAATGATTGGGCAAGTCTAGTGTATTCTCACGCAGCATGCGACCAAATGAGGAATGTGAAAATACACTAGAATCCGAGCTTCTGCCATAAGAACCCACATCAATATAAATAAATTTATAATTTGCGTCTGCCACTGCCATTAATACCAATGAAAAATATTTCTTATAATTAAAATATTGGCTCCCACTAGCTGGAGGCTTGAGAATGCGGATGTGCTTCCCATCAATGGCTCCCAGACAGTTGGGGAAGTTGCAAAGCTCCCAGAATAGCATCGCTACCTTCAACCATTCGTGTTTGTTTGGCTTCTTCATAACCAAATCCTTCAGTTCTTCCCATATGACTAGGCAGGTTTCATTAACAATGCCACTAATAGTTGATTTCCCAACCTTAAATTCAAAGTGCAAACTTCCAAAAGAATTTCCTGTTGCTAGGTACCTAAAAGCATACATAAAAAACATTTTTTTTTTTTCAGTGCATTACTTACAGACAAGGTGGTGCAGCATGTGTGATGCTTACCGCAAATATATACGCCATCTCAAAGAAGCAAGGAGTGGCTCGGGGGCAGCGCCTAGAGTACCCTATATGTTTGCCAAGGACTTAGATTTTCTGCAACCCATTGTGGAGATGAGGGAGTAAGTTTTCATCTATATCATCTATGTATCTGCAAACCTCTTAATTTTGATTATGCCTAGTTAAGTTACACTATTTCTTTTAAAAACAGGACAGAAGCTAGTTGGGAGGAACAAGATGTTATGGATGACCAACTGGAGGCACAACCGGAGGCCCAAGCCCAGATTAGTTTGGAAGAAGGCCCAGAGGATTTGTCACAAATCCAAAGATCCTCGAATCTGTGGGAAACCAACCCAGATGAGCAATCTGCAGTGGCAGAAGCTATCCCTGGGCCCTGCTCTGCTCCTGCAGACATTGTTCTGCCAGCCAAAGTGCCACGGAGGCGACCACCTCTATCGCAACCTGACATAAGTGAGCGCCTACTTGAATTGTTGAAAAACATGTCTGAAAAGGTGGATGCTTTTTTATGTCCGGATACTATACTGGCGCTCAGTTTTGTCCCTCTAATAAAGAAAGTCAAGCCTAAGAGCTACTTTGAAATGCGAAGCACTATCGAACAAGTGCTGCACTCCTTCTCAGAGCCACATGAGGAAGCTTCATTTCAAGTGCCATATGTGCCACCACCAAGACCTCCCCTTAACTAGCCCAGATACGTCCACTACCCAGAACAACAACACCAACCTTACCCCTATAATCCCCCATCCTATCCTTCTAGCTTTGAAAAGGCAACCTCCAGATATGAAGTTACACACAGTAACATTACCTATCCCATCCCCAATTCCTTCAATCAGGCCCCCCCAAATCCTGGTATGTATGTGACAAGTCAACATGGCGAGGCTAGGCCTGATCCCAGCACTGCCAGTGATGACCAGGCTTCCACCAGTCACTACTCCAATGATGCCCCTTTTAAGAAAACATATCACAATCTGTGATTTATGAGGTCTGTCCAAGGTTGAGGACCAAGAGGACACCTTTTTTTGAAATATATGTTCAAGAGGCCTACTTGAGAGACATGTTTATTTTGTATTTTTGTGGAATGTTAATTTATGTTGGCTACATGTGCCAATTTTATATTTTTCTAAAGTATACTGGAATAAATCATTATTTTGCCAACTTTTGTCGGGTTATATATTTAGAATGACATGTTTGAAGAGTTAAAAATAAAAAATATTGCATTCTCCTACATTCACATGACAAAGGACATCAGTGCTGAAAAGTACCTTAATGTGATCAGTAATCTTTCAGCAGGCTGGATACTTGTTCTGTAGCATGTGTTATGACGCTCCAAGTGAGGTGAGATTAATCCTAGCAATTCATCATAACCAATTAAAAAATTTGTGTTTTATTAGATTCATGCCTGAAACAAATTTTGATATACACTTTTCTAAATAATAAGGTAAGTGTTTAAGAACATTCTTATTTGTAAGAAGGCCTGCATCCTTAATCCAAACAAAATGTATGTTAAAGAAGTGGCATAACAAATAAGATATAACGTCATTTGCAGTTGTGTCATCATTTGGACATATGTTTAGCCACTGGCAGCTGAATTTAACAATAACAATTGTCTGGTCCCAAACTGGACAACAAAATGTTGTGGGATCCCCCCACACAAAGCACCTTGTCCCCATCAACTTGGGAACAAGGTGTTTTGGGGGGGCACAAAACACACTACACATGTTAAGGGCATATGGCCTTGTTTGGTCCAGGAAGGGGGTGCTCACTCACCCCCTTTTCATGGCCTTTTAGGCTGCATGCTCAGATAATGTTCTGGTATGCATTTGGAGGGTGGGGACACCACGCTTTTTCTAATTATAAGACTGACATATAATCACACACATAGGTTATACTTGATGGACTTGTGTCTTTTTAAGACCTCCCCTACTATGGAATTATGTTAAAAATTTTTTGGTTGCCAGATAAATTACTCACCTAGTTATTGACATGCTCGTGTAATTAAAAAAATGTATCTTCATGCCCATGGAGGTCTTCATACAACATCATGAACTGGCCTCTCTCCTCCCTATTTGCTATTATGGGATGAACCCAGTATCTTCTTCTCCTCCTCCTTCTCCTCTTCTCTACTTCCAGCAAGATTGATGCTGTTACAGCAACAACTGTTGGCATTATCATAGGCAGAGCAGCACACATTTTGCTAACAAAAATGACACACACAATATAGACTCCTGGACAACCTGGACAACCAGGAAGTGTCCTGAAAAAACTTTCTTTTTATAAGCAGCCTCACAAATAGATAACAAGCAATTGGCCTGCTCAAAATTCACATCTCTAATTAGACACTCACGGGTTACTTCCGAATTCGCAGCTGATCCGCAGCTAAAACGCTGATGAACCGCTGAACAACTGATTTTTCTCTGCGCAGTGAAACCGGAGCTTCAATTCGCACCGCACATGTGTGAACCCGGGCTCAAAGTATACTTTGGTGATCAGTTGTTTGGACTGTTTCAAAATGGTGACATACAAATGATTCACCTGATCTTTACTATGTTGGTACTCCAATTTTATGTTATTAGGGTTAGAGTTTAAAAAACTCATATAATCCTTCAGTGACTGTTCCGTGCCTGCCCAGACCAAGAACAGGTCATCAATATACCTTTTAAAGAACAAAAACACAGCCCTCCTTTGGGCATAGATTAATTCATCCTCCCACTTACTTATAAAGAGGTTGGCTAGGCGACACCCCTCCTCTGTGTATAAAAGTGACCTCCATACCAGAAATAATTGTGTGTAAGGCAGTACTCAAGTACTAGCCTTAAAAATTTCTTTTGGACATAGGGAATGTCATCCCTCTGTCTGAACGCCCAATTAAGGGCTGGCAATGCATCATCCTGTTGTATGATTGTGTACAACAATGATACATCTGCCGTTACCAAATAGGTCTCGACACCTTCCGGGAGCTTGATTTTACTAAGACACAAAAGAAAACCTTGGGTGTCCTCAAGATAAGCTCTGGTGATAGTCACGCTAGACTGTAAAAATCAATCTAGGCACTGTCCCAATCTAGCCAAGACCGAACCTATATTGTTCACAATAGGTCGAGCCGGAGGGTTAGTCATGTTTTTTTGGATTTTCGGTAGGGTGTGTATTGTTGGTATACGGCTAAAACTAGGTACCAAATATCTTTTTTCTTTTTTTGTCAATACTATCATTATTATCAAACCCATGCTCCACAAGGTTCATTAAGTCCTGCCTATACTCTCTAGTGGGATCTCCCTTTAACCACTTGACCACTGGGCACTTAAACCCCCTTCCTAACCAGACCAAATTTCAGCTTTTGGTGCTCTCAAATTTTGAATGACAATTACTCAGACATGCAACACTGTATCTATATGACATTTTTGTTTTTTTTTCACACAAATAGAGCTTTCTTTTGGTGGTATTTAATCACCGCTGGGTTCTTTATTTTTTGCACTATAAAAGAAAAAAGACCGAAAAATCTGTAAAGAAATGCATTTTTCTTAGTTTCTGTTATAAAATTTTGCAAATTAGTAATTTTTCTTCACATATTTTGGCCAAAATTTATACCGCTACATATCTTTGGTAAAAATAACCCAAATCGGTGGATATTATTTGGTCTTTGCGAAAGTTATATAGTCCAAAAGCTATGGTGCCAATATCTGAAAATCAATCACACCTGAAGTACTGACGGCCTATCTAATTTCTTGAGACCCTAACATGCCAGAAAAGTACAAATACCCCCTAATGACCCCTTTTTGGAAAGAAGACATTCCAAGGTATTTAGAAAGACGCATGGTGAGTTTTTTGAAGTTGTCATTTTTTCCCACAATTCTTTGCAAAATCAAGTTTTTTTTTACTTTTTTTTTTTTTCACAAAATTGTCATATTAGCAGGTTATTTCTCACACACCGCATATGCATACCACAAATTACACTCCAAAACACATTCTGCTATTACTCCCGAGTACGGCGATACCAGATGTGTGAGACTTTTACACAGCGTGTCCACATACAGAGGCCCAACATGAACGGAGCACCTTCAGGCGTTCTGGAGCACCCAGGCCAATTCTGACATTTCTCTCCTACGTGTAAAAATCATCATTTATTAGCTAGAAAATTACATAGAACCCCAAAACCAAAAATATATATTTTTTTAGCAAAGATCCTAGAGAATACAATGGCGGTCATTGCCACTTTTTATCTTTGCGCAGCAATTTTTTTAACGCTTTTTTTTGGAAAAAAAACAGTTTTCTGCTTTAAAAAAAAACAAAACAGCAAAGTTAGCCCAATGTTTTTGCATAATATGAAAGATGAAGTTATGCAAAGTAAATAGATACCCAACATGTCACCTTTCAAAATTGCACGGGCTTGTGGAATGGCGCCAAACTTCGCTACTCAAAAATCCCCATAGGCGACGCTTTAAAATTTTTTACTGGTTACATGTTTTGAGTTACAGAGGAGGTCTAGGGCCAAAATTATTGCTCTCGCTCTACCGATCGCACCGATACCTCACATGTGTGGTTTGAACACCGTTTTCATATGTGGGCTGGACTTACGTATGCGTTCGCTTCTGCATGTGAGCACACAGGGACAGGGGCACTTTAAAATTTTATTTTTTTTATTGTTCATTTTACTTTATTTATTTTAGTTTGATGCTTTTTTAAAAAAAAACATTTTTTTTACCTCTTTTATTCCTATTACAAGGAATGTAAACATCCCTTGTAATAGGAATATGGCATGACAGGTCCTCTTTACAGTGAGATATGGGGTCAATAAGACCTCACATATCACCTCTAGGCTGGGAAGCCTGAAATAAAAAAAAAAAAAAAGATCCTGGCTTCGATCGTAGCGGTGAGTCGGTAGAAGCACCTGAGGGTGGCGGGAGGGGGGACATCCCCTCTTGCCTCCCGTAAGAATGATCAAGCAGTGGAACAGCTGCTATGATCATTCTTATGGTGTAGGGAATCGCCGGCTAAAAAAGCTAATATCTGAATGATGCCTGTAGCTGCAGGCATCATTCAGATATCCCCACACAAAGTCAAGAATGTCGTATGACAGCCGTCGGGCAGGAAGTGGTTAAAACGCATTTTTTTTTTAACACAAAGTTGTCCATTTATACAATATTTCTAACACATAACATGTACATACCAAAAATGACACCCCGAAATAGATTCTCCTCCTGAGTACGGCGATACCACATGTGTGAGACTTTCACAGCCTGGCCACATACAGAGGCTGAGTACAGCCGAGTATGGCTGAGCATGGCAGGGTATGGCTGAGCGTGGCAGAGTATGGCTGAGCATGGCAGGGTATGGCCGAGCATGGCAGGGTATGGCAGAGTATGGCTGGGTATCACCGAGTATTGCAGAGTATGGCTGGGTATGGCAGAGTATTGTGGGGTATTGCAGAGTATGGCTGGGTATGGCAGGGTATGGCAGGGCATGGCTGGGTATGGCAGAGTATTGTGGGGTATTTCAGAGTATTGCGGGGTATCGCAAAGTATGGCGGGGTATCGCCGAGTATGGCGGGGTATCGCCGAGTATGGCTGAGCATGGCTGGGTATGGCTGAGTATGGCAGGGTATCGCTGAGTATGACTGGGTATGGCTGGGTATCACAGAGTATGACTGGGTATGGCGGGGTATTGCGGGGTATTGCAGAGTATTGCACAGTGGTGTGGGGTATTGCAGAGTATTGTGGGGTATTGCAGAGTATTGCACAGTGTTGTGGGGTATTGCAGAGTATTGCAGAGTATTGTGGGGTATTGCAGAGTATTGCAGAGTATTGTGGGGTATTGCAGAATACTGCGGGGTATTGCAGAGTATTGCGGGGTATTGCCGAGTATTGCGGGGTATTGCCGAGTATTGCGGGGTATTGCCGAGTATTGCAGGGTATTGCTGAGTATTGCTGGGTATTGCAGCGTATTGCGGGGTATTGCAGAGTATTGCACATTATTCTGGGGCATTGCAGAGTATTGCAGGGCATTGCAGAGCGTTAGGGATGGCTGAGCATAGATAGATGGATGGCTGGATGTCACTGGTTAGCGCTGTGGGCACTACACAACCAGCCCACAGCGCTGCAGCCATCCATCCCCCTCTCCGCTCACAGTGTACCGATCGGTACACAGGAGGGGAGGAGAGGAACCGGCATCATGAGATGACGCCGGTTTGTTTACATGTGATCGCTCCGTCGTTTGACGGTAAACATGGTAAACGGCCGCGATCAGCGGCCATTTACCGGGATCCAGAGGACCCGGCGGTCACGGATATGTTCAGGTGCGCGCCCCAGGGGGCGCGCGAGAGGGGAAGTCTGGGAAGACGTCATATTACGTGATCCCAGAGTTAAGCAACCGCCCTGCAGCCGTCATTTAGCTATGGGCCGGTTGTAAAGTGGTTAAACAAGTATATGGGTTCTCATCTGTTAACATCTCTGTTAATTGGGAGTGATAAAATTCTTTAGACAGAATGACCACACCCCCCTTTTATCTGCCGGGCGGATGATAATATTTCTGTTTTTCTAGGGCACTGATCCCCTCTTGTGTGTATCTTGGATTCATATTTTGTTTGGGAACAATTTTGTCTAATGCCCCGTACACACGGTCGGATTTTCCGATGGAAAATGTCCGATCGGAGCGTGTTGTCGGAAATTCCGACCGTGTGTGGGCTCCATCGGACATTTTCCATCGGATTTTCCGACACACAAAGTTGGAGAGCAGGAGATAAAATTTTCCGACAACAAAATCCGTTGTCGGAAATTCCTATCGTGTGTACACAAATCCGACGGACAAAGTGCCACACATGCTCAGAATAAATAAAGAGATGAAAGCTATTGACCACTGCCCCGTTTATAGTCCCGACGTACGTGTTTTACGTCACCGCGTATAGAACGATCGGATTTTCCGACAACTTTGTGTGACCGTGTGTATGCAAGACAAGTTTGAGCCAACATCCGTCGGAAAAAATCCTAGGATTTTGTTGTCGGAATGTCCGAACAAAGTCCGACCGTGTGTACGGGGCATTAGTCTTTCAAAATGAATTGTTTGAATACCTCTATAAGGTGATTGGATGTAGAGGGAGGATTAAATAATGATCTATTTTTCAAGCCACTATCCACTCCTACCGTGATATTTTCCAAGGGCCTTCTTATATTGGGTTGGTTACTCAAGAAGTACTTTTTCATATTCATTTTACGTTCATATTCATGAATATCAATATATACATGAAATGTATTTATGTTTTTTTTTGTAGAACATTTCAAACCTGTGTTTAAAATATTAATTTCCTTGTCAGTCAAAGCAATGTTAGTAAGATTATAAATCCCTGTTATTCGATTTCCCTTCTCCTTTTTCTCTTGGACTCTTCATCCTGCCCTACACCCTCTTGCTGATTTAGAT
The DNA here is from genome assembly GCF_042186555.1 of Aquarana catesbeiana. Classification (NCBI taxonomy): domain Eukaryota; kingdom Metazoa; phylum Chordata; class Amphibia; order Anura; family Ranidae; genus Aquarana; species Aquarana catesbeiana. The sequence continues at coordinate 285,425,147 of NC_133328.1, forward strand.
TCATTTGTTCCACTATCTGTGATGAGTATGGTGTGTCCATCTCCGGGGGGCGCCACCAACCCTGCTCTCAGGCTGGTTGTTAAGGGTGGGGTGGACGTCCCCTCCATGTCTGTCCCCCATCCTCTGGAGGGTCCCCTCCCTCCTCTCCCTGAAAAAGGCATAGGTGGTGTGTGGTGTGTAGGGATATGGTGAAGGTGAGTTATAAGCCTCTCCATAATCATGCAGGGGTTCATAACGGTTAGACAGGGGTAGTGGTTGGGGTACCATGTACCCATTAGTATTTGGTGGATAATGGTCATATTGATTATTATTAGCACCCCCTCTTCTTTGTGAAACCACCTTGTTCCCCCTATCTCTGCTAACATTTTGTGGGGTACCATGCTCTTTTCTTGCTTCTTCTTCTAATGTTTTGTATTAATATAGCAGTTACTTAGTTTCATTAGGTTTTTTTTACATCTAAGTGCCGGATAAGTGACCTTGTTTACTTCCCTTTGATTAGTACTAGTGTCATGTATTTCCAGTGAACCCTATCGAACGCTTCTCCATGTCTATGGAGAGCAGCAGAGAAGGCATTCAGGTTTTTTCAACATGGTGAATAATATTTATTATCCTTCTAGTGTTGTCAGAGGTCTGACTCCCCTTTACAAAACCCATCTGGTCACGTTGAACCAGAGAGGGGATAATATCTGTCAGAACTTTGATATTGGAGTTTAGAACTGTTATTGGTCTAAAGTTGGCCGGTGTATTAGTGTCTGTCCCAGGTTTAGGTAATGTGACTATGTATGCTTTCAGCATCTCGGGGGGAAAGGATGAGGTTGTTGCAGCTTTTGTGAAGACCTGTTGAATATATGGAGAGAGAACGTTTTAAAGTACTCATTGGAAAAGTCATCCGGTCCGGGTGGCTATGACTGATTTGATCTCGGATGTTGTGAATTTAATTCTTGAAGGTGAGCCTCTGAGAGGATTGGGAGACTTAATCCCTGTAAAAACTGCTGTATGTTCGCAATGGTTGGTTGGGGTCTTGAGGGATCCTTGTGTAGATTGTACAGGGTGCCATAGTAATTGGCGAACTGATTTGCAATATCCTGTGGGTTAGTGATTTTGTGGTTGAGTGTGGGGTGTATTAAATTCCCTATTCTTGTTTTTGTGCATGCTGCTTTAATCCTGTTAGCTAGATACTTGCCCACTCTATTAGCGTTGGCGTAGGATTCTAATTGCAAGCGTTGAAGGTATTTGTCATATTGCTGTAAGAGAAATTCTCACAGGCTCTCTCTGAGCTTGGAGAGGGTGTTGGCAAGGGTTGTGTTGGGCGAGACCTAGTTTTGAATTTCTAACTTGAGTATTTCAGATAGCAAGGAGTTAAGTTTTGAGGTCTAGTGTTTTTTCTCTCTAGTCCCTAATTGTATAAGTATGCCTTTCATGAATGCTTTGTGGGCATTCCACAATATGTAGGGGTCCTCTACAGAGGCTTCATTGGTGCAAAAAAATCCCAGAGATGCTAAGAGACTATTGGGGAAATTTGGGGTACTTGAATAAGTCTAACAATACAGCGTCAGACAGGGGAGGAAGGGGGGGTACCCTGTTCTGCAATTGACAGTGAGATTGCAGCATGGTCATACCACATAATGTCATGGATATGCATGGAAGACACTTTCTGAAGGAGCCACTTATCCATTAGGAACATGTCAATGCGTGAATACGAGCAGTGTCTGTGTGAGAAAAAGGTGTAGTCCCTTTCGTTGGTGTGGAGGTATCTCCATGCATTGAACAGAGTTCCATGGTGTGAAGTAGGTTGCGTAAGGACACTGTGTGGGTTGATTTATGGGCTGTAGTGTCCATCTTTGGATTGGCAGTCAAGTTAAAATCTTCGCACATAAGGAGGTTATCATATCTCAATGAGTGTACGTGCTTAACCACTTCAGCCCCAGAAGATTTGGCTGCTCAATGACCAGGCCATTTTTTGCGCAGTCATGCGACCCATACCCAAATAAAATTGACATCCTTTTTTTCACACAAATAGAGCTTTCTTTTGGTGGTATTTGATAATCTCTGCGTTTTTTTATTTTTTTGCCTATAAACAAAAAAGAGTGACAATTTTGAAAAAAAACACAATATTTTGTACTTTTTGTTTAATAAATATCCCCCTTTTTTAAAAAAAACTAAACAAATTTTTTCCTCATTTTAGGCTGATATGTATTCTTCCACATATTTATGGTAACAAAAATCATATATTGATTGGTTTACGCAAAAGTAATAGCGTCTACAAAATAGGGGATAGATTTATGGCATTATTATTAATTTTAATTTTTTTTTACTAGTAATGGCGGTGATCTGCAATTTTTATCGGGACTGCAACATTATGGCAGACAGATCGGACACTTTTGACACATTTTTGGAACCATTGACAATTATACAGCAATCAGTCCTATAAAAATGCACTGATTACTGTGTAAATGTCACTGGCAGGGAAGGGGTTAACACTAGGGGATGATCAAGGGGTTAACTGTGTTCCCTAGTGTGTGTTCTAACTGTGGGAGGAGGGGACTGACTATAGGAGATGACAGAGCGTGGTTCCTAGCTAGTAGAGACTCACGATCTGCCTCTCCTCTCCTCACAGAACAGGGATTTGTGTGTTTACACACACAGGTCCCTGTTCTGCCTCTCGTGTCTGCGATTGCGCGTGGCCAACGGTCATCGCAACCACCGGCCATGAGCATTAATGCGCCTGCTACACTGCTATCCCGCTTAAAGAAGCCGATGTACAGCTATGAAGGCTCGCGGGATCGTGCCGACCTACCGCATTATAATGACGGCGGCTGGTCGGCAAGCAGTTCAGCAGTTTCCATAGGAAGCAAAGCTGGTGGGAGTTTGGAGCATAAACTGCCACTAGAGTGTAGGGCTGTGAGTTGATGTCACCAGTGACAATGGTATATCTGCCTCCCTCGTCTAGAAGGGCTTCCCTAAGTTGGAAGGACAGCATGTTCTCTAGCGTCAGTAGCACACCCCCTTTTTTGTGACCAGGCATACATGCTAGAAAGATGTGAGGATAGTCTCTGTGCCCACATCTTGGGACTTTGGATGTTTGAAAGTAGGTTTCTTGCACGCACATGATGTCAGATTTTTGCTTGCTAGCTTCTTTCTACATGGAGAATATTTTTGCAAGATGGTTAAGTCATGTTTACAGAGAGACATGTAATGGTTAGGGATGGGCTATCATGTTGAGGGCATGTGGCCTGGTATGGTTCAGGAGGGGGGTGCTCTCTCGTCCCCCCCTCTTTTCCTGCGACCTGCCAGGTTGTGTGCTCAGATAAGGGTCTGGTGTGGATTTTTGGGGGAACCCCACGCCATTTTTTTTTTAACTTTGGCGCGGAGTTCCCCTTAAAATCCATACCAGACCTGAAGAGCCCGGTAATGGATTTTGGGGGACCCCCACGCATTTTTTTTATTTTTCAATGACTTTTATGTATATTGTCGGGACCGACAATTCACTAGCGCTAGCACTTTTAAATTACTTTTTTTTTTCCTTTAGAAATGTCATCTTGCTCTCGGACTGTTATAAACGCAGGAAACATGCGCTACTTTACAGGCATACTATAGACACCCCCCAGGTACGAAATTTAAAGGAATATTTCACTTTTATTGTTTCACTTTAAGCATTATTAAAAAACGGCCCTTTTTAAAACTTTTTTTGCATTGATACATGTCCCCTGGGGCAGGACCCAGGTCCCCAAACACTTTTTATGACATTAACTTGCACATTAACCTTTAAAATGAGCAGTTTTGATTTTTCATGTTCGTGTCCCATAGACTTTAACGGTGTTCGAACAAATTTTTTGCCTGTTCGCATGTTCTGGATGTGAACCGAACAGGGGGGTGTTCGGCCCCTCCATAGTGTTGGTTATTGGAGTTGGGTTAGGTGGAATGGGAGTACTCACTGTTTTGATGGAGTGCATTCCTGCACTTAAATAAAATCAAATTTCTTCATAAATATAGGCCAATATATATATTGCTACATGCCTGAGGTAAAAAATAAGTGTACAGTGTGTTAATTAGTTTGTGTGAAAGTTATAGTGTCTACAAACTTTGCTATATATTGTTTGATAATTGATGAATCCTGATGTACCGATGGCCTATCTCATTTCTAAAGGCTCTTAAAATGCTAGGACAGTACAAATACCCTAAAGATTAAAATTTTTAATTTTTTTTAACTTTCTTTTTCTTTTGTACTATTATTTTAAAATACTTTCATCAGAGTAGTTCAGTGTCACCAAAGTGACACTACTACTCTGGGGGGTGATCATGGGGTTTTTCTTTTACACTTTGTGTCAGGGAATCCCTGTGAGATGCCTGGTATGCAGGCAAGTGCATGCGCATGGTGTTTTCCACAGAATAGTGACAAGGCCCGAGCATGCACAATACACATAGGCACCAGATGTACTATTTAAAGGATGCTTATGCCCATGTTCTGTGCTGAGTGGTCTTCATCTGTTCCTGTGTCTTCTTTAAATCCTGTGTTTGACCTCTGTTGCTGACTCTGCTTGCTATTTACCGGACCTAGGATTCTGATTACTCTTCTGCTTATCAGCTCCTGACCTCAGCTCAGCCCCAATTACACTACTGTCTATGCCTCTGTACCGCGTTGCCTGCCCACTGCTGACCTTAGCTACTCTTGCAACTTTGCTTTTCTTTCTGATTTGGCTTCATGTTATTTACCAGTGCCTGCTCTGGCTGTCACACATATCAGCCTTAATCAGCAACACCTGTGGCACTCGTGTTCCTCCTGTTCCTTGGCACCATCTGTTCCACCTTCAGTGGGGCCTTGGCTGGGGATACAAGAGAGGCCAACCTCATCATCTCAGTCTCCTATCAGGTATGTGACACTTTGATTGCTGTTACAGTGATTATTGCTGTAACAGAAATGTTTTGAACTGTCATTAAAGGGTTTCATTCATAAAAGCTGCAATTACTATTGTGATCTGCTATTGCTAATCATATGGTAAAAGGTGCTGTGATTGGCCCAGGTACAATGTGATAGCCTTGGGCAAATCACAGTATCACCATACTAAGCATAACTGTGAATGAAACCCTGAGCATGTCCCAGGTGACGTACTACTGTGGGTGGGCAGAAAGTGGTTAAATAGCCCACATGAGTATATTCACTTTTGGAATTACCTGATATCTCTGCACTTGATATCTCTATGACTCTGTTCACTTTGTATGTGTCAATATTCTTCTTTAACATATACTGTAATCCTCAAACTGTACCCTACATCAGGCATTTTTTCTTAATAGCTGCTGAATTCAATTAAGTGAACATAATTCTGAAATAACATTAACATGTTAAAAATTAAGTAAGCGTTTAATGACTGGTTTTACATATACTTTAATACTTACCCCACTTATCCTAATATTAAACTAACTCCTTGTTCTGTATACTTACTTTGTCCTGCTCTGGCAGTAGCAGTAGTAAATGTTCACATGTCTGCTGACAGTTAGTGCCAAAAGATACCCACATTAAATTGTCAACTACTGAAATTCATTAAATGAAAATAAAGATGAGAAATGGTGCCAGATCTAATAATCTGAAAAATTTCCACTGCAGCACCAAAATTAGTAATAACTAATAAAGCATAAAACAGTGATAATTTATTTATAATTTATTTTTTTGTTGGACTATTTTTGTTACATGATTTATGATTCACTTGCTGATCTGACATCTGACAAATTTGTTCTATATGGTATTATTTTATGGTTCACTTGCGCCCTTTATCACTGTTTTATACTGAAATTCATTATTTATAAAAAGCTGTCTTTAATGCCAATTTGCATATCGTGACCTAAAACATGGCTTTTCCATGCTAAGTCACCAAGACTGACCCTTGGTCCCTAATATACATAGATTTTGCATGATATCATTCCAGGAATAAATATTTTCTTTTTGTTGAATAATTCTCAACACATCTGGAAATAGTCTTTGTCACCGCAGACTAGTATTTAGAAAAGTGTCTTACACTCATAGCTTACCAGGTACTGTAATGCTCTGTACACAAGGTCGGATTTTCCGACGGAAAATGTGCGATCGGCTTCATCTGACTTTTTCCATCGGATTTTCTGACACACAAAGTTTGAGAGCAGGCTATAAAATTTTCCGACAACAAAATCCAATCGCGTCAATTCCGACCATGTGTGGACAATTCCGATGCACAAAGTGCCACGCATGCTCAGAAGAAATCCCGTGACGGAACAGCTCGGTCTGGTAAAATTAGCGTTCGGAATGGATAGAGCACTTTCGTCACGCTGCAATCTTTAAAATGGTTTAATACAGCGCACTCTCTTCTTCTTTATAATGCAGGAAAAACAAAGTAGTTTTGCTGCTGATATTCACACAGAGTTCTCACAAACTTCTTTCTTGATTATTTATCGTGATTCCCTCAATATATTATGATTTGTCACATCTGACCAAAAATCTATATAATTTTTTTGGAGGTTTTTTTTGTTTCTTTTTAAAGCCTGATGTGATTTTTTTTTTGGTTTGTATTTTTTTCAAGGCTGATCTTGTTTTTTTTTTTTTTATCCAGAATATTTTTGTGTGTGTTTTGTGTGTCAAGTTACCACAACACCATTATTATCTTGTATTATTTAATCTTAAGGAGGTTGCTTGGTGTTGGTGTCTCTTGTTAATTTCACATTGTATTTTGAAATGTACCTGCCTCCTCACAAACAAACTGTCCTTTTTGAATGAAAACACACATAGGTGAGTATAATTGAAACCAAAAAACCTTTATTAAGGGCTCAGAACCAAAGAGGGAGGCAACGCTGGAGAAACAGCAGAAATTGGTGAAGCCTTTGACCCCCAGGGCACACATCAATTATTTTACTGCAAATTGGTGGCCTGAGGAGTCCATATATAAGGGAGTGCAGTCTGGTCCAGAAGTCCCAGAGATCATGAAAGCAGCAGATGACATCTGTGTCCCCAGGCTGTGGTCATACAAGAGCCTGCATCTTTTGTCAGACCAGACTGAACCCAGGGTCAACACTCTCTGGTCTTCCTTCCACGCTTCCTTCCACGCTGTGGCTGTGGTGGTGTAGTTGTGGCAGGAGGAGGATATTCCAACTCAATCACATGGGTATTGGGTGTGATTTCGCCCCTCACCCCCTTAGTTAAGACGTTATAAAGAAGGTCCTCACACAGCTGGCGTTGGCCCTCCTGCATGCCCTGCAGTTTGGTGGTAGCCATGCAGGCAAAGGCCTCTTCAGGAGTGGGGGTGGCTCTGAGGGACGCAGAAGCCTCCTGAATGAGCCTGAGTGCTGAATCCTGCATGTGACTCCCCTTCCTGGGTCTTTTGTTTGGAAGGCGGAGGGGAGGAACCTGCGATTCGGTCAGGCTCCTACTGGTCCCAGGCTTCTCCTGGCTGCCACTTAGCCCCACCTCCTTCTGGCTGCCACTAACCCCCACCTCCTCCTGGCTGCCACATTCCACAGCCTCCTCCTGTGTGCCACATTCCAGAGCCTCATCCTGGCTGAGGTCTTCCTGTGTATGAAAAAAGGGACATAGTTTTAGTTTTTACTTCATCAATCACACACAATTTTCATATCATGACTGTTGCAAATTGAATGTTAACAAATATAAAAGACTATCCTTCTGAGCGCAGCATTTTTCATTCTTGTCCCAATTATTTTTGCCCACTACTGTCTATTGATATGTAAACGCCTTTATTAAATCAGCAATTAGTGATCAATAATAACATCTAGTAAAGATCATTTCTTTATTGACCAGAAATCTGTAGAAGAATGTTATACCTGGCTCAAGCTGGGCTCCTCCACTTCTTCCTGGCTGGAAGTCCCAGGTTGGACATCGGAAGCCTCAGCTGGGGTGGGAGGAAGAGTGGAAGAAGGCCGACTATGACGGGAAGTATGGACCTTACCCCAACCCCAATGTCCGAAAGGCCAAGATCATGGCGAAAGTGGTCAACAGTCTGCACCGGAATTTCGGGGTACGACGATCGAAAGATCAGCTCAGGAAACGGTGGTCGGACCTAAAATTAAGAGAGCACGAGCAGTACAGAAAGATCCGGAGAGTGCTGCAAAAAAGTAAGTAGTTGTGCTGTGTTCCTATTCTTTATGTTTATTACGTTCATGCTGCTCCATGTGCTTTTCTTAACTGTTATCCAGTTTAAAATGGCAACTTTCATGTTCATGGGCACATTATTCGTTCGTATAAAACATTGTTCGTTCAGCCTAGAAAACACCATTGTTTTGGCCATATGCATTTGCCCACATTTTTTATGGCCTACTTGTCTGCAAATAATTTGGTTGTGTAGATGGGTTTGTAACTAGAATGAAATGCAAACTAGATTCTGTATAAGGAGAGGACACTCAGCAGCAGTTTTCACATCTGGATGCTGGAGCACTAGTGTGGGACACATGAACACCCTTTTTAGGGGGCCCACACAGGTGCTACAGTGTATACTATAGGGGTGTCTCCATCTGTGAAGCTTGTACAAAACAGGTAAAGTATGGAAATTTGACAAAGGACACTAAAAATTCTACATCTTGGAACTCTGCCAAAATAGACAAATGTACCCCACTTCCAAGCAATGTTTCATATTCCTATTTCTGCCATCAAATATCTGTGTGTTAAGTATACCTATATTTTTTTACATACCGCTCATCCGAGGAGACCACAGACCCCCCACCTCTGGAAGAATCCACCCAAGCCAAGCACAGCACATGGAGGAAGACATTGTGGAAATTGGCACCACATCAGGTGAGTGTCTGTGACCACAGGCTCAGGTAAGAGATGGATGCCGGCATATTTATAATACATGGTGTTTTTTTGTTTCTATCTTTCTAGGTGATCGTGATGTTGTGGATCCAGGGCATTTCATCTCGGAAAGTGCACAGATCCTGATTGGGGAGATCATGGGGTGTAATAGGGACTTGGAAAACATCCTGAAAAACATCAATGATGTTCAACAAAAAATGAAGAACATCATTGATGTTTTAGGGAGAGTTTAAAACCCCTCAAAATCCCTTATTTTTTGGCGCTTTTTGTGAGCTAAAGATTTTTACCATTTTTGGACATATTTGCGTAAAGCCAAATTTTGAAGAGGCACACAGTATGTCAACATGTGCTATCTGCCATCACGGGAGATAAATGGACGCATTTTGGGGGTGCAACCCCTTCCTCAATAATAAAGTAGCTGCGAGAAAGGGGTTGCACCCACAAAACACGTCCATTGATCCCCCGTGATGGCAGCTAGCACATGTTGACATTCGGCAATTGGTGTGCATCTTCAAAATGAGGCTTTTCTAGGGGTGACTTCACCCCATGTGAAAGCAATATCAAACACAGTTTGTAAATACTCTTGTCTGATATTGCCTTCAAGTTCTACCAAATGTGAACTTTGTAAGTTCAAGATTTGTGTCTTTCTTGTTGGTTTTAAACATGCCTGTTTTATCTTAAATGGACATTTCTACTTGTTCTAATGTGACCCCAAAAATTGTTATACAACAAACATGTTGGTTTGTTTTAAAAAACTTTTCTAAATGCACATGTGATTTTGCTGGTATTAAAAGGATTGTTAATCAAGAATGTGTGGATTTTTATTTCAACGCTCCAAAACTTTTGTTGTGCTCTAATTGGTGTTTTCAGTGACAATGGGGGTTATTTCCTAAGGTAAAATCCACTTTGCACTACAAGTACAGTTTCAACTGCACTTGTAGTGCAAAGTGTCTTTGCCTTTAGTAAATAACACCCAACAGTGCTTTGTAATGTTACACAATCACGCCATTTTCAGGACTCACCACATTTCTGTCAGGGTCAGCTAAAAGAAACACAAGCAGTAAATGTCACCAAAGATTTTAGTAGTTAATTTTTTTTTTATTTGAAAAAGGTTTCAGACATTGTCTGGCATATTGATAGCCCTCCTACCCGCAAAGTATTCAAGGTATCTTAGACGGACATCATGGGCACTCAAGGGGGGCAAGCCAGGACGGCCACTTTCAAGCGCCATCAGGGTTGGTTCATTGTGAATTCCAGCCTCAGGCCCAACTGAGCCAACATAGTTGGCAGAATGTTGCTGTAAAAAGTTGTGTAGAACACAGCACGCCAGGATGATATGATTCAGTTTGTACTCCGCCATGTGTATGGGTGTAAGAAATAGGCGGAACCGGCTGGCCACGATTCCAAACGTGTTCTCCACCACTCTTCTGGCTCTGGCCAGCCGGTAATTAAAAACCCTCTGGTCTGGGGTGAGGGTCCTCATCGGTAATGGCCGCATAAGATGGTCCTCCAGTGCAAACGCTTCATCTGCAACGAAGACGAATGGGAGTCCTGGAGGTGGAAAGTCCAAGCTGCCATTCTGGAGACGCCTGTAGAAATCCATCTGGGCGATGACTTCACCATCGGACATCCGGCCATTCTCCACCATCGGACATCCGGCCATTCTTCCCCACGTCCACATAAAGGAACTCGTAAGTAGCCGACACCACTGCCAACATCACAATACTATTGAACCCCTTATAGTTGAAATAGTATGACCCCGAGTTGGGTGGTGGGACAATGTGGACGTGTTTCCCATCAATTGCCCCTCCGCAGTTAGGAAAGTCCCACCGCTGGGCAAAGTGGGAGGCCACAGTCTGCCATTCCTGTGGCGTGGAAGGAAACTGTGGAGTCAAACAAGAAAAACAAATTAGTCATTTTGCACATAAACAGGGAAAGCAGATTAGAGACAAACATTCTTGGCCAACATCAAGATAACATTTATTTGAGGGAGTTTTTAAAGACCAAAGTATAAGGTACACCTATCAGATTCCCCCCCTTCTCATGGGCCATTTCTAACATTTTAAGGGGGGGGGCTCTTGGACAGGTAACCCTCTCCACTTCATTGAGAGATGAATGCCTAAATAATGGGTATTACTTTGGCCAGCCCCTCCTTAGTTACACTATTGGCAGCCCACTGGACCGGTAAGAAGTGTCATAATACAAAGATATAAATACACATTGTACACATTTTAGCACATTTGGACATTTTGCTATTACCTATCAAGATAATAATAGGATACAAAAACTTTAAGCAGTACCATTTGAAAGTATACAGGCAGGCCCTTGCACTACATGCTTTGGGGAATTCATCCATAAATCTGACCACTAAAGAGATGGCTATAGTGTGTATGGGTTTGGCAAAGTCAGCAGATAGATGATTGAGGATAGATAGAGAATTGGTATCAGCTGATTTAGCAGTTGGGGGGAGGGAGGGTTCCAAATGATTTGGAGACCCAAAAAAAAGCCTCTGGCACTCTGCCTGAATTTAAAGCACAAATCACATTTAAAAACATTTTAGGGGGTGTTTGGGGTAAAGCACTACTATGGAGCTGATAAAATACATTGTTAAGTGACTACATGAGGTGAATATAGGGCCAGGAGACCATGCTGGGGAGGTTAGTGAAGGCAAATATGTATGAAGGACAAAAAAAAATTACATAACAATCCAGCATGCCTGAGGACAAAGGGGACATTTACAGCATATTACAATCATGGTAATTAGGGAATGAGGAAAGAAATACAATATATTAGCAAACATTAAATACAATAAAATGTGATATTAAAGGATAAAAATCTTACCTTAATATACTCCTTCTGCAGGACCTGAATGATGGCAGAACAGGTCTCTGGGATAATGATCCCCAGAGCCTGGGGGGAGATGCCTGTCGAGAACTTCAAGTCCTGCAGACTTCTCCCCGTCACCAAGTACCGCAGGGTGGTGACGAGCCTCTGCTCCGGAGTGATGGCTTGCCTCATGCAGGTATCCTCCCTGCTAATATAAGGGGTCAGCAAAGCCAACAAAAGGTGAAATACGGGGTCCGTCATCCTGAGAAAGTTCCTGAAATCATCAGGATTATTCTCACAGATATCACGGAGCAAAGGCATATGACAGAACTGGTCACGCTGAAGCAACCAATTCTTGGTCCATGAACTCCTCCCCACCCTGTTCATGGACTGGACTTGTGTCAAGGTCAGGACCCCAACACCAAGCGCCCGCACAGCACGAACTCTACGAGGAGTACGTATACGCAACATGGCTAGAAAACGGTCGGCTGCTCAGAACGAAGTAACAGAACGCACTGAAGAACAGTAAGGCCTGTGAAAAACGACTTGAAAAACAGTAACGAACGAACAAGAACACAATGACAAAGTCAAGGGTAACTCGCTGCACACACTGAAGAGCAGATACAAGCCCACAAGCACAAACTGAACAGCAGAAAACAATCTGAAAACCACGAGTCTGAAAAAGCACCAATCATCTCTCACCAAACTTTTACTAACACAAGATTAGCAAAAGGAGCCCAAAGGGTGCTGCGCTTGGTTCTGAACTGGCCTTTTCTAGTCTCGTCGTACATGGTGTACTTCACCGCATTCTTGGCGATTGGAAATTCTGACAACTTTGTGCGACCGTGTGTACGCAAAACAAGTTTGAGCCAACATCCGTTGGAAAAAATCCATGGATTTTGTTGTCGGAATGTCCGATCAATGTCCGATCGTGTGTACGGGGCATAACTGTGCCAGAAAATGGTACACGGTTCACAGTATTTCCGTATTATAAACAAGCAGTGAATGAGCTTTAAAACAAGCCAAAACTGACCTCTGTAGCTGCTGGCACAGTGGAAAGTTCACAGCACAGGCATTGAAGGGAAATGCGCTTATTGACATTACGGACGGAGTCAATTTACATTTGAGAAAATATTTCAATGCAAATATCAGATCCTTAGAGATCTGAAAGTGTTGTCTTAAATAGTTTCTAATTAAATTTGGATATGCTAGTTTAGGGAACATATTGGTGCTCATTAAACAGTCCAATATATGTATTACCTCTTTCTGACATGAATTTAATGCTTTAATTACATTCTGATAAAATAGGAACAAAATCTTAAAATTTACGTAAAGTTATAATCTGTGTTACAATTAATTTCTTTTGTAGTCACTGCTAATACTGTATAATTATGACTTCCAGTATTTCCAATAGAGAAAAGCAGAGGACAGAAATATGGAAAGAAAGAAAGGAAAATCTGAGGGTACAAGAATATAGAAACAATGAGTAAAAGATTGGTATTTACCATGGAATCCAATGGAATTCCTATTATGTCATGCATAACTAAATCCGTGACTTAAAATATATCTATCCTCAAGCCCCCCAATAAAAATGATAAAAAAAAGTATTATATTGAACACACACACTAAGCAAGCAAAACAATATGAAAATATTAGTCCGCATTCACACTTCACGAGAGCATAAGCAGAACATATTCTTGGTGATTTTGAAGGGGTTTTTTTACAGATGTTTTACAGGTGTTTTTCAGGCATATTACAAACTTTTACAAGCATTTTTTCATGTGTATCAAGCTTCAAGAGTTTGTTTCCTGGGCTAGGCAAGGGGAGGAGAGGAAATCTTCAGGTGTGAAAATGCACATAATAAGTCACGAAAATGCATGTATTACACATTTGCTGAAGTTCCTATTGAAGTCTAAAGACCAAAAATGCCTGAATACTCTCCAAAAGGGCCCCTGTACATTTTTTAGCATAGGGCTCAGAGCATAGGGTGACTGAGCATACAAATGTGAACAGTGACAATTAGAATAATGGGATGTTGCATAGTCAGGCATAGTAAGGCATAGACAGACATAGGGAATCAAGTAAAAAAGTGTGATTGGTGGTTTAGTTGCATGCACATATGTTATGTACATATTCTAATGTTATAGTTTATAACCTGACAATGTTACAAAGTAAAAATCTGTACAAAATGGCAATTGTGCGAAATGAGAATTTAAGTGCTCTTAAAGTCGAAGTAAACCCCCCTATCGTTTTCAGCCAAGGAAGCAGCCATCTTGGCCTCTGTTTAATCTACAACTGCCATGATGCTCAACATGTGATCCATTATGACACCAGCCACCAAATGGTTTGACAGTTTGGTTGAGAGCACAACCAGTGGGAGTCTTACATTTCCAGCACGTGCTGGAAAGGTAACTGTTTTATGGATGGGTTTACTTCCGCTTTAAGTGTGGGTATTTCTGCAGTGTAAAATTGAATCAGCAGATCATGTAGCAGGTTGAACTTCCTGAGAAGATGCAGGAAATACATTCTTTTTCCAAGCTTTTTTTCAGGATTTTGTCAATATTGGATGTCAATTGCAGGTCTAAGAAAATTACAGATTCCAGAAATATGAAGGTTTTCTCAGTTGGCACATTACTGTTAAGTATGCTAAAAAGGGACAGTGTGGTGGACTTCTCCTGAAATCTATTATCATTAAGTATGAGCCGGATGTTCGAGCTGAGCGTAAGTTCGACCCGAACATCGGGTGTTTGCTTGTTCGCCGAACAGCGAACAATATGCAGTGGCGTCAGAGGGGGCGGGGTTACCCATTTACATCACTGGGTGGCCCGCCCTCAGTTATATAAGAACTGTCACAGATAAGAAGCATCAGTCAGTGGGAGCCTCCCATGGAGGTGGAACGGTTGCTGCCTTTTTTTTTTCGGTCCATCGGGCGGCGTGAATTTACATTGCAGGACATTTTTATTTTTTTATTATTTAATAAAGGACTTGTCCCAAGCTGTCTCTTGTCTTTTTTACCATTTTTGACACTTTTGTTGTGAAATGGTAGGGGTACAATGTACCCCATTACCAATTCACATGGGGGAGGCTGGGATCTGGGGGTCCCCTTGTTAAAGGGAGCTTCCAGATTCCGATAAGCCCCCAGCCCTCATACCCCCACAACCACCGGGCAAGGGTTGTGGGGATGAGGCCCTTGTCCCCATCAACATGGGGACAAGGTGCTTTGGGGTCAGACCCCAAAGCACCCTCCCCATGTTGAGGGTATGTGGCCTGGTATGGCTCAGGAGGGGGGCACTCTCTTGTCCCCCTCTTTTCCTGCAGCCTGCCAGGTTGCCTGCTTGGATAAGGGTCTAGTATGGATTTTGGGGAGACCCGAAGCCTTTTTTTTATTTTGGCGCAGGGTTCCCCTTAAAATCCATACCAGACCTGAAGGGTCTGGTATGGATTTTGGGAGGGGACCCCTACGTCATTTTTTTAAAATTTGGCACACAGTTCCCCTTAATTTTCATATCAGACCTAAAGAGCCTGGTATGGATTTTAGGGGGACCCCACGCAATTTTTTTTTAATTTTGGTTCGGGGTTCCCCTTAATATTCATACATACCCAAAGGGCCTGGCAATGGACTGGAGGGGGGAATCCATGCTCTCTTTTTCAATGAGTTTTATCTATATTGCTGAAACCTGACACTTCATTACAGCCGCGATCAGTTTTAAATGACAATTTTTCCTTTAGAAATGTCATTTTGCTGTGGTACTGTTCTTAACGCAGGAAAAATGTGCCACTTTGCAGGCATACTATAGACAACCCCCAGGCACAATATTTAAAGGAATATTTCATTTTTATTGTTTCACTTTAAGCATTAAAAAAATCACTGCTCCCATTTAAAAAAAAATGTTTGCATTGATACATGTCCCCTGGGGCAGGACCCAGGTCCCCAAACACTTTTTATGACAATAACTTGCATATAAGCCTTTAAAATGAGCACTTTTGATTTTGCATGTTCATGTCCCATAGACTTTAAAGGTGTTCGTGTGTTCGGGGGGTGTTCGGCTCATCCCTAATTATCATCTCCCTGATTTCCAGTGTGTTGAGCTCAAAGTTATTACAACAGTGCCACAGGACCAGTAGATCTACTTTATGACTGTATGCTGATTCATCACCATGTTAGATGAGACCAGTGATAGTTCTATCATTTGCATATTGTAGCTCCTTATAAGACAAATTCTCTGAGGTGCAGTTGTAGGTATAGAGCAGGGGTACTTAATTAAAATTCACGAGGGTCCGGTCAGAAAAATGTTCTTCCAGCGGAGGTCCGAGTGTCATATTGGTTCTATGACTCCACATGATGTCCTCCCCATCACAGCCTCCCATGCATGTCACAGACTGACCCATCACAGACCCACCATCACAGACCGACCCATCACAGACTGACGCAAAACAGACCCCCATCACAGACTGACCCATCACAGACCCCCCATCACAGACTGACCCATCACAGACTGACCCATCACAGACCCCCCATAACAGACCCCCCCATCACAGACCCCCCCATCACAGACCCACCTCCATCACATACCTCCCCATCACAGACCTCCCCATAACAGACCCCCCATCACAGACCAACCCCCATCACAGACCCCCCAATCACATACCCACCCCCATCCCAGACCCCCCATCACAGACCTCCCCATAACAGACACCCCATCATAGACCGAGCCCCCCATCACAGACCCCCCCATCACAGACTGACCCATCCCAGTCCTCTCTTGATAGTAAACTCCTGTCTTTTTCATAACCGAACAGCACAGCACTCACCCCTCCCCAAAGATTTCTACCTCACAAGACATGCAGCGCAGCTGCTCTGAACAATGGGCGGGACTTTTCACGTTAAAGGTGGGTGATTGATTGCTGGAACCGCCCCACTGTGTAGCAACCAATAAACCGCTTCTTACCTTAAAAAGTCCTGCCCTTTGTGCAGAGCAGCCGCACTGCATGTCTTGTGTGAATAAGACAGGCAGTGAGAGGAGGGGGCAGTGCAGTGATCTAATCGAAGTGACAGACCCGTGGGCGCCTACAATGTTGTGAACATAGCAGCGGCAGGCACGGAACCGAACCGCGGTCCACCATTTAGTGATGCCTGTCTTAATGTATTCTATGCATTAAGATAAAAGCCTTCTATGTGCAGCAGCCCCCCTAACATTTGCCTGAGGTTCCTCTCTGTCCAGCGATGTCCAGGAGTGTCTCATCCACCTTAGATTCTTCCTCTTGATTGATTCCCCATTGGCTGCCATTGCTGTCAATCAAAGTCAGCTAGCCAATCAGGAGAGAGAAAAGGTGGGGTCGGGGCTCAGTGTCTGAATGGACACAGGGAGCTGTGACTCGATTCGGGTGCCCCCATAGCAAGCTACTTGCTGTGGGGCACTGAACAAGAGGGAGGGGCCAGGACCCGAGAAGAGGAGGACGAGGAGGATCGGGGCTGCTCTGTTCAAATCCACTGCAACAGAGTAGGTAGGTATAACATGTTTGTTATTTTTATAGGAAAAAAAAAACAGACTTTACAATCACTTTAATTTTTGCCTGCAGGTTGGAAGGAGATGAATAGCATATCTAGGATGGAAATACTGAGCCAGATTTCAGCAAAACATAAACCAGTAGATCCTAAAAAGTCAATAATTGCATTGTTGAGAAGCAGTAGTTCATCTATTTGATTAAACATTTAGTGAAGATTTACCAGATACTGTATATCCTGGGAAATACAGTTTAAAATCCCTGCTATCTGGACTTTGCCAGTGCACTGGTGAGCTTTCCTCACCAGCATCTCCTGTGTCTCCTGCAAGATCCAGTTAAGATTTCAAGCAAATTACTTTTCAACTTACTTACATAGGTGAAAACAAGCAAAAACGTTTGTGGGGTGATGTATGCCTAATGCCCCGTACACACGGTCGGATTTTTAGACGGAAAATGTGTGATAGGACCTTGTTGTCGGAAATTCTGACCGTGTGTAGGCTCCATCACACATTTTCCATCGGATTTTCCGACACACAAAGTTTGAGAGCAGGATATAAAATTTTCCGACAACAAAATCCGTTGTCGGAAATTCCGATCGTGTGTACACAAATCCGACGGACAAAGTGCTATTGGCCACTGCCCTGTTTATAATCCCGACGTACGTGTTTTACGTCACCGCGTTTAGAACGATCGGATTTTCCGACAACTTTGTGTGACCGTGTGTATGCAAGACAAGTTTGAGCCAACATCCGTCGGAAAAAATCCTAGGATTTTGTTGTTGAAATCTCCGAACAAAGTCCGACCGTGTGTACGGGGCATCACAGTTCTTCTCTGGTGTATTTGATCATAAAAAAATTGGACAATCCGAAATATGACATACAAATAAAAATAAAAAAGGAACCACAGAATCAAGGCAGCCTTTTGTGGCACCCACAGGAAGTAAAAACAAAAAAAAAAAAGAGGAAAAAAAATGATGCATTACTAGGAAATATAGTTGGTATTGAGTAATTTAGCTTTCCCATACAGCCATTATCCTAAAGGCATTGCAAACAAAAAACAATTGTTAGCTAGTTGAAAGAGTGAGTTTGGGGAGTAGTTCCACATTTCCACATTTCATTAGTTAGAAAACGTATCATTTGTTTAACTTTTTGTATCTCTAATTAGTATAGTCAAAAATAGCATTTTCTGATGAACTGAATACATATCAGACTCTTTAAACACTGGAACAGATCCTTTAACATGTCACTGCAGCTTGTAAGAGCAGTGACAGTCAAAACAGCAAGAGGTACTGTTTATTGTTGACCGACCTTTCTTTAATTGTGTCTACGTTTTAAGCAAACCACAGGGAAAAGGGGTGGAGGAGCCACATTCTTGCATCTTTCTCTGAATGAGTTTCTGAAACAGCATTATTGATCAAAGCAAATGGTGAGTTCATATGTAAAGAAGAAACAGCTGGTAGTCACCTTCCTGTCACTCAAAACATCACACTTATGTGCAGACCCAACACTTATTAAAATCAAGTCAGATCAAATTCCAAGTTCACCTTGCAAAATTAATGACAACTACGCAATAAGGTAACAGCATGAATTTGATCCTTGTAGTACATGGTGATTATTAGAGTTTTTTATTAGCTGGTCTAGAGCAGCAGGCAAGGCCGGCTGGTGTTTGATACACAAACAGGGATGTAACCAGGTGTGCCACTCTTATGTGTCACATCAAAGTCACAGCCCTGCTGGCTTGGTTTACACCTGAGCTAATTAGTTTAGAAGATCAGAAGAGGCTTGAAAAGAAATACCAGCCTTCATTATTGTGTTTGAGAAGAGTCACTTGATCCCAGGTAAAATAATACAGTGAGAACAATGGAGGATAAAGCATAGCAAGATGGAGGGCACCTTAGTGAATGCAAAAGGAGGGCAAGAGGTTGTGATTACAGAATTGACAACAAATAAAAAAAGAGTCTGAAAAACGAAAGTGCTATATTCCTGGCCCTTTCTCAGTGAGTTTGTCAGTCTTTTGTTGGCAACAAAAGGGCTAATTGAAATGAAACAATCTCCAGTCTGTTTGTTGGCACATCAAATATGCTGTAAGATATGCTGATTCTTGCTGCTTCTGAATTATTGATCATTATGCCTACTAGACAGGAAAAGAAGACTCTTAAAGATACAGAGCACTAATGCAAGCATGATTTTATGCCTTGCTTCAGTGTTTTAAAAAAAGCAAATAGCACTTTTGATTATGCTAAATATTGCTCAGTTGGGAATATGCTTTAAAGTTTCACTTCTCGCATTCGGCTAGTGGCATATCTGACATTTAAATATTCACTTATCTCTGATAAAACATTCTCACTCTAAAATATTTAGCACTTATTAAAAATAACAAATATTGATATAATGAAAGATATAGCTTTCATTACAGATGATCATTTACTTATAGATATAAATGCATGTATAATATACCGTACAAGCAAAAGCATAACAGAAAAATAATTTTGTATACATACTGTAGTAGCCATTATACGGTATAAGGATCATAGCTGTTAACATTTTTAGTTGCATTGTAAGAATTATTCCTAAGTGAAATGCCAAGCCTTGTAATCAATGTGGTTTGTAAAAATGGTGACTTTTCTTGCCTTTATACATATTTATACAAAAGGATAATGCATGGTAACTACAAACTAATCTAACTCACATTTAACCACTTTAGCCCCAGAAGATTTGGCTGCTCAATGACCAGGCCATTGTTTGTGATACGGCACTGCGTCGCTTTAACTGACAATTGCACAGTCATGCAACGTTGTACCCAAACAAAATTGACGTCCTTTTTTTCCCACAAATAGAGCTTTCTTTTGGTTGTATTTGATCACCTCTGCAGTTTTTATTTTTTGCGATATAGACAAAAGAAGAGCGACAATTTTGAAAAAAACACAATATCTTTTACTTTTTGCTATGATAAATATCCCAAATTAAAAAAAAAAATATGTATTTTTCTACATATTTTTGAAAAAAAAATTGCAATAAGCGTATATTGATTGGTTTGCCCAAAAGTTAAAGCGTCTACAAAATAGAAGGGGTTAACACTAGGGGGCGATCAAGGGGTTATGTGTTCCCTAGGTGTGTTCTAACTGTGGGGGGATGGGACTGACTAGGAGGAGAGAGAGATCAGTGCTCATACTTAGTATGAACACACAATCCTCTCCCCTGAGAATACCGGGATCCGTGTGCACACACATGGATCCCGATTCTCGCTCTGTCACAAGCATTCGAGGGTGCCCGGCGGTCATCGCATCCACCAGGCAGGTGCCCCCTAGTGGTCAAAATGCGAACCGATGTAAGGCAGTGTCGATTCACTCAGGGGAGAAAACCTGCCGCAGTACAATTGCAGCGACTGGTCAGGAAGGAATCAAATTTACAACCAAAATTCCAAAAACAATGGGATGCTGTGTAAAATCTAAAACACAATGCAATGATTTGTAAATCTTAAAAAAACATATTTTATTCACAAATAAAAATATAAAATATATAAAATAAAGCAATTCTGAAATTGATGTCAGCAACACATCTCAAAAAAGTTGGAACAGGGCCATGTTTACAGAGTAGCATTCCCTCTTCTTTTAACAACACTTTTTTTAACAACACTCTGTAAATGTCTAGGAATTGAGGAGACCATTTGCTGGAGTTTTGGGAGAGAAATGTTGTTACATTCTTGCCTGATATAGCAGATCCAGGGGGGGCAATTGCCCTCCCGAGAATATAACTGTGGGTGAGTGAGCAGGTGGCTCGGCGGGCGGGCAGGTCAGCGGACAGGTGAGTGTGCGGGTGGCTTGGTGGGTGAGCGGGCAGCTGGCCAATCAGCGGGCCCGCAGGTGGGGGAGCAGAGAGATGACATCTCTCACTGCTCGGCATCGCCCTGCATCCCTGCAGTTCCGCCCTCACTGTGCAGGCAGCCGCGGGCAGCAGAGAGATGACATTATCTCTCTACTGCCTGACTTTACTCTGGGGCACAGCAAGTGACAATCCCCACCTAACAGGAAAGTGACACAGCAAGTGACAATTGTAGCAGACAAGTGACAATCCGCAGCGTCTGGCAGGTAACGTGGCAAGTGACAATCCACAACGTGTGGCAAGGATGATTGAAGCTCCAACACCAGCCATTTCCCTGTTAAATTGCTCACAAAAAACATATTTTCTGGCAGTGCCCCTCCCGATGCTGTTGTCAATAACGCAGTACTGTAGGCAGTTTAGCCTTGTTCTGCTGAATAATGCAAGGTCTTCCATGAAAAAGGCATTTTATGGATGGGAGCATATGCTGCTCTAAAACCTGGATATATCTATCAGCATTAATGGTGCTGATTGATTACTAGTTGTGCAAGCTGCTCATTCCATATGCACTAATGCACCCCCATACCATCAGAGATTCAGACATTTGAAATGAGCTCTGATAACAAGCCTGAAGGGTTTCCTTTCTTTGGTGTCCATGGGTGCCAAAAAGAATGTCAAATCTCGATTCATCTGAACACAGAACAGTTTTCCATTTTGCAACAGAACATTTTAAATGGGTTTTCTTCCCAGATAACATGGTGGTATTTCTGGATCATGTTCAGATATGGCTTCTTTGCATGACGTACAGTGATTTTTGGAAGTATTCCAGAGCTCATGCAGTGATGTCCATCACAGAACTAAGCCTGTTTTTAGTGCAGTGCCTTCTGAGTGCCCGAAGATAACAGGCATCAGATATTGTGTTTTGGCCTTGTCCCATGCACACAGAGATTTCTTCAGATTCTCGGAAATTTATGATGATATTATGTGCTGTAGATGATATATTTAAAGTCTTGCAACTTTACATTGTGGAACATTATTCTGAAATTGTTCAACAATTTTTTGATGCAGCTTTTCACAGATTGGTGAACCTCTGTTGATCTTTACTTTTGAGACACACTAAGAAACTCTTCTTCAGGGATGGGTGAACAGTTCGGCATGAGTTCTGGCTGAACATTTGCCTGTTTGGCCGTTTGCTGAACACCCGAATTTGCAGGGTGTTAGCCCTGACAAGCACCCTGCACTGCACTGAGCACTACACAGTGAATTCTGTGCCCTGATTGGGCAAAGCTTTGCCCAATCAGGGCACAGTGTAAACTGGTTGTGAAGGAAAGGGGTCGGGAGACTGGCTGTCGCGTCCTTAACAACCGATGAGTCATCAGCCGTCAATGAGTTTCCCCCCTTTTACTGACCTGACGGGCTGCACGTTCGGATAAGGCTCTGGTATGAATTTTGGGGGGACCCCATGCCATTTTATTTTTTTGAATTCTAGCGTTTCTTCTTTAGTTTTTAATAGCCGGGTGCTGGCAATTGTAACCGCGAGTCATTTTAAATGGGATTTGACTCTTTTTTTTTAAATGTCAGTTTTGCTGTAGCATGTTCTGTATATGTTACCAATGTGCCACTTTACAGACACATCAAGGGGACCCCCCAGGCTCCATATTTAACCACTTCAATATATGGCACTTATACACCCTTCCTGCCCAGACCAATTTTCAGCTTTCAGCGCTCTTGAATGCCAATTACTCATTCATGCAACACTGTACCCAAAACAAAATTAGCATTTTTTTTCACACAAAGAGAGCTTTCTTTTGGTGGTATTTAATCACCACTGGGTTTTTTTGTGACATAAGTGAAAAAAAGAGTAAAAATTAAAAAAAAAAAAACTTTTTTAGTTTATATGAAAAATTTTTGCAAATAAGTAATTTTTGTTCATACATTTGGGCCAAAATTTACACTGCTACATATCTTTGGTAAAAATAACCCAAAAAAGTAGACAGTCCAAGGTATTTAGTAAGAGACATGGTGAGTTTTTTTAAGTTGTAATTTTTTCCCACAATTCTTGGGAAAGGGAAGAAATTATTATTATAATTATTTTTTTACACAAAATTATCATAATAACAAGTTATTTCTCACACACAGCATATGCATACTTCCAATTACACCCCAAAATACATTCTGCTACTCGTCCCAAGTATTGCGATACCACATGTGTGAGACTTTTTCACAGCCTGGCCACATAGAGAGGTCTAACATGCATGGAGCACTGAAGTTTAGAGGGGATTGGGAAGAATGTAACAAGGGCTACTCCAAACAAACCCTACCTCCCCATAAGGAAATATATGGACTATTACTGTACCCCATGAAAACATACAATATAGATAAAAATTCCAATTTATTAAATTACAAATAGTAAAAAATATATATGAGTAAATACAATTTGACAACAAGACAACTTAGGAATCATTGCAAAACAACATATATTATAAAAAGACAGTACGTAAAGCCCCCATGAGTAAATGAAGGCAAGTTGATGTACTAAAGGATGTTTAGCCTCAACAGTTTTGCGGCTGATGTCGCTTCCTCAGGAGGCATCCAAATATAGCATCTAGAAATGTAAGTCAGTCACAATTACATGCATATATTTACAAAAGATATATGATAATGATACAAAACCATGAAGCATAATATTGGAGTAATTACGAATTGTGTGGACACACTCACCAACCACTGCCCAATCGGGCAAGAACGGCACTTGTGACATGCCCAAGTTGGGCATTCCCCCTGGGGCGAGCACGGGGGATGACAAGATGGGCTGATGTAGAAGAGGATATATAATAATGAGTATTGATTTAGGGTATACGCTATAATAAGACATACACCACCATGGTGTGTGGGAAAAGTGAAGGAAAAAAGAAAAGGAGACAGTAAAGTACGAAGAGGAGAGAGAAAACAGGGTGGGAAGGGGGGAAAGGGGGGGAAAAGAAATGGAAAGGGAAGGGAAGAAAAAGAAGGGATCAGAAAGAGAAGGGGGGAAGAGGGGGGGAAGGCGGGGGGGAAGGGAATGTTGGAGTGAATAGAAATTACCATCCACAGCTATAGGACACCCAGGAAGTGGTGTAAATACTAGTAGTCAATTATTAAATACCTAACAAATCTATAAACAGAAAGATCTTTGTTGTTAATGGCACCCGGGAGTAAGCACTGATTCCCAAACACAGCATGGGGATTGCTGAAAAACAAAAGGGCAGGGGAAGCCCGTAAGGTATGTACAGTAATGCTTGTGAAATCTCCTCACTGTGTCTGGGGTCTGCTGCAACGGCGGAGCCCACCAAATGGAGCTCGGCCATTGAACATTGCACCATCCACCCAGAGGACACGGCAAGTGTAACTAGATGTCCGAATGAGACTTACTTTAAACATGCTGGTCGATCGGATTCCCGGGTGTCAGCCGTCTGCACAAAAACAGCCATTGAGGCTGCCTTATAAACCCCCAACCCATATTGACGTACAGCGCTGTGTGCGTCAAGCACTGACGTCACCGTATCCAACTCTCCACTATTGCGCACACGCGGGCATATGCCATGCGTGCGCATAGCCCTATCATTGGGGACGCTATCGCACATCACCATCAGGGAAGTAGGGGGAGGAGCCACCCCATTGGGGAAGCCCAGCCACTGCTGGGTAGTCGAATGCCCGCCACCAGGGGGAGAATAAACTCCTCACACCGTTAACAATGGCTAGAAAATGGTATAGGTGCAAAGAAATCATTTAGCAGAGGTGAAAGTCAGGTGAACAGCACATCTGGCTGGGGGGGGGGGGGGAATCACCCAGCGAGAACACTGGCACCCTGACAATTCGGATACACAATATGCCTGTTCATTACATTCATAAACAGAACAGTAATTACAAAATGAAACAGTAATTACAAAGTAACAATATAATTTAATATGCCAACTCCCAAATAACAGTAGTTGTATAGATGAAATCGAGAAAAGTTGCACAAAGCCTAATTGCACATAAATGGGACATACCATGCCATTGATACCGTTAGGGTACATTTGGTCCAGAAAGAGGAAAACTAGAGAAAATATTGTTTTATATAGTAAAACGAGATAGTTCAATTATGACATCTATAAAGAATAGTTGAAAGCCAGAGAGAGAAAACAGAGTTCCTAAAGGGCTACCCACCAGTTATAGAAAATGTTTGTAAGTATGTGCCTCATTGAGGCCTGGAGGCGTGATAGCATTAAGTTGTTCAATCCAAAACGATTCCCATTTTAGGATTTTATGGTCCCAATCATCTCCTCTGGGATCTTCTGGGATTACATCCAAAACAAACATTTTTTTAACATAATCAGGGTTAAATATGTGATGGATCCCTATGTGGGGGCCCACCGTGGTGAGCTTGCCATTGGTGGAGGCATACAGGCGATCCCCCAGCCTTTGCCGTAGTTCCATGATGGTCTTACCTACGTAGAAGGCCTTGCAGGCACAGACCATCAGGTAAATAACCCCTCTCATGCCGCAGTTCGCAAATTGTCGGGATCTAAATATCTCTCCATTTGGAAAGACAAATTTGTGTCCTTCTTGGATGAATGTGCAATGTGGACATTCTTCACATTTGAAGGTGCCTTGGGGACCCTTTGGTAGGAGTGCAGGAGTTCTATAGTGACTACGGGTAAATTTGTTCCTAAGGGAGGTGGCCCTTCTGAAAACCAATTCCGGAGTGGGTCTAACAAATTTCTTTAAAGTATGATGGTCAGTAAGTATATGCCAGTGTTGGGATAGCAAATTACACAACTGATGATGAACAGAGAATTTAGTAATGATTTTAACAGTTGAAGGTTGCTTAGTGTGAGGGGGACCATAAAGTAGCGCTTGTCGATCTTGAGCGAAGGCTCTATTAAAGGCCTTCCTAAAATTGGTACGGCTGTATCCCCGAGCCAATAGACGTGTGCGCAGGGCATCAGCTTGTGAGCGGAAATCCCCATCCTCTGTGCAGTTCCTTCTCAATCTCAAGTATTGAGCTTAGGGAATACTGCGTACAAGAGGACAGAGATGGGAGCTGGAAGCATGAAGAAGTGTATTGCCTGCTGTAGGCTTGCGGAATAGGTCAGCGATCAGTTGGCCAGAGGAATTCTCAATGATTTCCTTATGGGGAGGTAGGGTTTGTTTGGAGTAGCCCTTGTTACATTCTTCCCAATCCCCTCTAAACTTCAGTAATTTTAGGATGATGGTACCCATAAACTGAATAATCCCTAGTCTCAACCCAGAGGCATAACTAGAATCTTCAGGGCCCTGATGCAAGAAACCATTAAGGGCCCCCCTGACCCCCAGACAGGGCTCTTTTCTCCGAGCCCGATGGCGGAACACCAGGGTCCGGTCGCAAGTGGGTGGCTGCATGTAAAGGAATAGATTTCTCCTCCCCCCCCCCGCTTCTCCTCCTCTCCCTCCCACATGCATTTAGCGGTTGCAGGAGGAAAATGGAGAGATGGGTTCCTCTATGTCAGTGTTTCTCAATCTTTTTCCAGTCAGGGCACCCTTGAAGTGGCTGCACTGCAACCACCCTGCAACCGTGTGCATTGCATGCAGTTGCAGCATAGTGATGATGCATTTAAGGGGTTAAAACAGGTGGTCAGGAGGCAACATATTGCCTCTTTACCGGCTGTCAAATGCCTCTGAAAAGCGATCTGAGCATGGATCACTTTTCAGAGGAACAGCATTTTTTTTTGCTGGTACTATGAACAAGCAAAAAAAAAAAAAATCGGTTCTAATGGGACACATATAGGGGGTCAGGATTAAAAGCGCATACATAAAATGTGCATATATACATGTAAACACACATACATAAACACACATAGATACATAAATGCACACACATATAAACCAGTGGCAGATGGTGCTCAAAATTTTTTGGGGGCGCAAGCAAACTGAAAAATTCTTTAAAAAACGCATCAATTGCAGCCTCACTGTGCTCATCAAACGCAGCCACTGTGCACATCAATTGCCACCACTGTGCCCATCATATGCAGCCACTGTGCCCATCAAACGCAGCCACTGTGCCCATCAAACACAGCCACTGTGCACATCAATTGCCACCACTGTGCCCTCAAACGCAGTCACTGTGCCAATCAAACGCAGCCACTGTGCCAATCAATTGCCACCACTGTGCCTATGAAACGCAGCCACTGTGCCCATCAAACGCAGCCACTGTGCCCTGAAACGCAGCCACTGTGCCATCAAATGCTGCCACTGTGACCCCCCCTGCCCGCTCGCAGTCTGCCCGGCACTTACCCTGTCTTGTTGGGGCAGCGGGTGACGTCGACGAGCGGGGTCCTCCATGCGTCTCCTCCCATCCTCTCCTCCTGATAGGCATCCAATAGCGGCGCCTGTCGTTTCAGCCAATCAGGTGACGGGTAACAGACCCGAGCACCTGATTGGTGGAGAGGCGGTTCAGTGTTAGGAAAGCGAATATTCATTCGCTTTTCTAACACACCTGGATGGACTGTGAGCGCCAAGCATGGCACTCGCAGTTCACCTATTTTGAAGCCTATTAAGGTCGGTTCACACTGGGACAACTTGTCAGGTGACCTAGCCGCCTGACAAGTAGCGTCCCGTTCTGTACAATGGAACCATTCTAATCGGAGCGACGCAAGTTGCTCTGACTTAGAAAAAGGTCCCTGTACTACTTTGGGGGCGACTTGAGGCGACTTGCATAGACTTCTATATAGAAGTCGTTTTGCAGTCGCCGCCCCTGTCGTGTCCAGGTTGCCTGAGGCAGTCGCACTGCAAGTCGCGCTGCTTCAGTGTGAACCAGGGCTTAGTGCTTTAAAAACACCCCTGCCGGTGTAATTCAGGCGCCCGGCGTCCAAAAAGGGGCCAGGCGTCTGAATAGGGGGGGCAGTGGCGGTCATAGATAGATTCACGCTATGCATGAATCTATCTATTTGTGATAGAGGGGTGCCTGGAGAGAGGGGGTGGCGCCCATGCGCCCCTATGGACGCACCACCACTGAAAACACATACATACATACACACACATGCACATATACATAGATGCACACACACTCACACACATACATGCACACACACATGCACATACACACACACATACATACATGCACATGCACATAAACACACATACAGTAGATAAAAAACGGCAGACCTTTACCTTTAGCTCTTCCTGCCGGGTACTGCACTGTAGGGGGAGACAAAGAGCACAGCACACACTGCTTTCACTTTGTAATCAATGTGAGCAGCTCCCTGCACAGTGCCGAATACAGTTCGGCTTAGGATCGGGGAGCTTTTCTCCGCTCCCCCTATCAAAGTACTGTATACAGGGGGCCCTCAAGGGCCCCCTGCAGCAAGGGGCCTGGTCGCCATGGCAACCTCAGCGACCCCTATAATTCCGCCACTGTCTCAACCCTTGGTGGCAACACCTTGTTATGCATGGAGCACTATCAGGCATTCGAGTAGCAAAAATTACACATCTAATTTCCTAAAGACCTATCACAATTTTGAAGGCCCTGAAGTACCAGGACAATAGAATTACCCACAAAATGACCCCATTTTGGAAAGCCAACACCCCAACATATAATCTATGAGGCATAATGAGTCTTTTGAATGGTTTATTTTTTTCCAAAAGTTTTTGGAAAATGTGGAAAGAAAACGAAAATGTATTTTTGTTTACACAAAGTTGTCAATTTATTAGATTTTTTCTAACACATAGCATGTACATAGCAAAAATGACACCCCAAAAAATATTCTGCTGTTCCTCCTGAGTATGGCAATACCACATGTGTGAGACTTTTACACAGCCAGGCCACATAGAGAGGCCCAACATGCAGGGAGCATCATCAGGACTTTTGAAGGTCCTGGGGCACCAGGACAATGGAATTACCCACAAAATGACCCCATTTTGAAAAGAAAACACCCCAACTGGTGACAGGTACTCGGGTACTCTGATAGGCTGGTAACAGGTACTCGGGTACTTTGATGAGCTGGAGATAGCTACTCAGGTACTCTGATGGGCTGGAGATAGGTACTCGGGTACTCTCAAGAGCTGGCGATAGCTACTCAGGTACGCTGATGGGCTGGAGATAGGTACTCGGGTACTCTGATGGGCTGGTGACAGGTAATTGGTTACACTGATGGGCTGGTGATAGGTACTCGGGTACTCTCATGAGCTGGAGATAGCTACTCAGGTACTCTGATGGGCTGGAGATAGGTACTTTGGGTACTGTGATGGGCTGGTGACAGGTATGCAGGTACTGTGATGGGCTGTGACAGGTATGCGGGTACTCTGATGAGCTTGCGATAGTTACTTAGATGGGCTGTGACAGGTACTCAGATGGGCTGTGACGGGTACTCAGATGGGCTATGACGGGTACTCAGATGGGCTATGTTGAGTACTCAGATGGGCTATGATGGGCACTCAGTGTCAGGGCTGGCTCAGCCCTCCCTTCTCTGAGCTGGCCGCTCAGCTGTCAGCTAATTGCCAGCTCTCATCTCTCTCCACAGCTGTTTTGGATCTGCTCGTCAGTCCCGCCTACTTAAAGATCTCCAGCTCACTTCATTCCTGCCTTCACCTTGGTCACATCACAAGAAACCATCTCCTGCATTCCTATTTAAAGACTGGCTTTGCTAACATCTCTTCTGGCTCCTTATCCTTGCTTTTCCTCTACTTGGATTCCTGACTTCTGGCCTGATTACCCAATCTGGTTACTGAACTCTGGCTTGGCTGATTACTCGATCTGCTTACTGAACTCTGGCTTGGCTGACTACCCGATCCGGTTACTGGACTATTGCTATGCTTTGACTGCGCTTACTCTATTTACCTTTTTATTTTTATTAATAAACAAGTGTAATTTTACTGTACTTCTGTCTCTGTCTTGGCCTCTGTCTAAGGCCTTTGAAAGTCTCAAGGCTGCCTTTGTTCCTGCTCCTGTGTTGGCAAATCCTGATCCTACGTTACCTTTTATCCTTGAGGTTGATGCTTCTGAGACTGGTGTTGGCACCCTTCTGTCTCAACGTCCTACCTCTGAGAGTGTTATGCATCCTTGTGGCTACTTTTTCAAAAAATTGTCACCTGCCAAGTGAAATTACAAGATTGGTGACAGAGAGCTATTGGCAATCATTTTAGCCCTGAAAGAATGGAGACATTCGAAGGTACCACTGTGCTGGTTCTCATTCTTACTGACCATAAGAATCTCACATTCTTGTCGGAGGCTAAACGCCTCTCTCCCAGAAGGGCGTGATGGGCTCTTTTCTTGTCAAGTTTCAATTACATTGTCTCCTTCTTACCCGGTACTAAGAATGTAAGGGCTGACGCCTTGTCACAACAATTTTCCTCCACTTCCAAGTTGGAGTCAGTTCCAGTTCCTATGATTCCTCCTGATTGTATTCTGGCTACGATTTGCACCAGTCTTACTTATCCTTTGGGTGACAAAATTCTTGCTGCTCAGGTCAATGTTCCTCCTGAAAAACCTTGTGACCGCTGCTTTGTCCCAGGGTGTCTCCGTACTGCCGTGCTCCAAACTTACCATTCTCCCAAGACAACTGGCCACCCTGGTAAGAATCAACTCGTTTGGGCCATTTCCCAACAATTCTGGTGGCCTACTCTACGTGCTGATGTAACTGCCTTCATAGCTGCCTGTTCCGTGTGTGCTCAGAGTAAAACTTCACGACACCTTCCAGTGGGCCTCCTACAACCCATACCCAATGGAGAGAGACCCTGGACCCACCTGTCTATGGATTTCATTGTGGAGTTACCCAGCTCCCAAGTTAACACAGTTACCCTTATGGTGGTTGACCAATTCTCAAAGATGTGTCATTGTATTCCACTTAAGAAGTTGCTTAAGTGGCTACCCAAGGTGATTGTCTCGGACAGAGGTAGTCAGTTTGTGTCCCGGTCCTGGCGAGCCTTTTGTGCACAGCTGGGAATTCAGCTTTCTTTCTCCTCTGCGTATCACCCGCAGTCTAATGAGGCCGCAGAACGAGCCAATCAGTCCTTGGAGCTATACCTACGTTGCTATATTTCTGACCATCACAACAACTGGTCATACCTATTACCATGGGCAGTTTGCTCACAACAGTGCCTTGAATTCTGCTTCCCGATTGTCTTAGTTTATGGCAAATTATGGTTTCCAACCTTCCATGTTGCCTGACTCGTTTGTTCCGCAGAGTATTCCTGCACTAGAGGAGCATCTCCGTGGTCTTTGTTCCACTTGGGCACAAGTCCAGGAGGCTTTGCGTCATGCTAATGTTAGGTACAGACTCCATGCTGACTGCAGATGCCTGCCTGCGCCTTCCTACCAGACCCTGTCCCAGGTTGGGGACAGGGTCTGGCTGTCATCTCGCAACCTCCGACTTCGTGTTCCTTCACTGAAGTTCGCATCTTGGTTTATTGGGCCTTTCCGTATCCTTCGCAGGATTAACCCAGTGGCTTACACGTTAGACCTTCCTCCTAGTATGCGCATCTCAAATGTGTTTCATGGCTCCTTATTGAAACCGTTAGTCTTCAACCGCTTTACCACCTCGGTGCCATGTCCTCACCCTATACAGGTTGAGAACCATGAGGAGTATGAGGTACAATCCATTGTTGAATCCCATAGGTTCCATGGGCGCATACAGTACCTGGTGCATTGGAAGGGGTACGGTCCAGAAGAACACTCCTGGGTCTTATCCTCGGACGTACATGCTCCTGCCCTCCTCCATGATTTCCATAGATATTTTCCTCCGAGGGGGGGTCGTTGAGGAGGGGGGTACTGTCAGGGCTGGCTCAGCCCTTCCTTCTCTGAGCTGGCCGCTCAGCTGTCGGCTAATTGCCAGCTCTCATCTCTCTCCACAGTTAACCAGCTGTTGTGGATATGCTCCTCAGTCCCGCCTACTTTAAGATCTCCAACTCACTTCATTCCTGCCTTAGCCTTGGTCACATCACAAGAAACCATCTCCTGTATTCCTGTTTAAAGACTGGCTTTGCTACTTGAATCCCTGACTTCTGACCTGGCTGATTACCTGATTTGGTTACTGAACTCTGGCTTGGCAGATTACCCGATCTGGTTACTGAACTCTGGCTTGGCTGACTACCCAATCCGGTTACTGGACTCTGGCTATTCTTTGACTACGCTTACTCTATTTACCTTTTTATTTTTATTAATAAACAAGTGTGATTTTACTGTACTTCTGTCTTGGTCTGGTTCATGGTTTCTGACACTCAGATGGGCTGGTGACAGGTACTCCTGATGGGCTGCGACAGGTACTCAGATGGGCTGTGACAGGTCCTCTTTATTTGGGGGGGCAATCAGGCACATTCCTGCACTTTTTCAGCCAGGTCTCCTCCTCACACACTGAGAAGGAGAAACCGGAAACGGCGCTACAACCATTTGTTGACATTTGTGACCAGCTGTGAATGGACACAGCTGGTCACGTGAAATTGGCTATTTACCCTGATCGGGGATGGGCTGTGTACAAAGGGACATGCCTCGCCCCCGATCTCCACGCCGCATGCCCCCTGGGGCGTGCACGAGGGGCAATTACGAGCAGAACACAGCCGGTCAAGTGGTAAAGAGCCAAATTCATTGGCTCTTTACCCTGATTGGGGAGGGGCTGTGTTCAAAAGGACACGTCTCATCCCCGATACTGCATTGCGGACCCCCGAGGGCACGCACGGGCGTCGATCTCAAGCAGAATACATGTGACCGGCTGTGATCACGGTCACATGATAAAGACCCTGATCGGGGAGGGGCTGTGTCCCAAGGGACACGCCTGATCACCGATCATAGCAGTGAGAACCTGAGGTTGTCATATGATGTCCACCCAGGATGGCAGGGTGTTTTTGCAGACGTCATTTGATAATGGCCCGGTATGGAAGTGGTTAAAGGTATTTTTCATTTTTATTGTTGCACTTTAAGCATCATTAAGATCACTGCTCCTGAAAAACAATTGTTTAAAAAAAAATATGCATTAATACATGTACCCCAGGGCAGTACCCAGACCCCCATACCCCTTTTATGGCCAATTACTTGCATATAAGTCTTCCAAATGGGCCCTTTTGATTTTTCCTGTTCGGCTCCCAAAGACTTCAATGGGGTTTGGGTTAGACCATTTCCCCTGTTCGGAAATTCTGCTGCAAACCAAACATCCCTGCTCTTTTTATATCCAATCATGTTACTGACCTGTTGCCACTTAATCTTATAAATTTCAAAATGTTCTTCCAGCTCTTTCTTGTTAGTAGCACTTATTTTGCCAGCTTTTTTTTGTTCTCAGTTTTCTGAGATGTATTGCTACCATCAATTTCAAAATTAGCTTATTTTTTTCTTGAAAAAAGTAATTTTTTTCAGTTTAAACATTTGATATGGTTTTCTATATAGTATTGTGAATAAAATATGGGTTCATGGGCATCCGCAGGTAGGGGTAAGGGGGGCTAGTGCCCCCCTGGAGCAAGGTGTCCACACAGGGGCCAGGCTGATCCTGGGTGGATGCAGAGCCAGCGCCAGCATGAGGGAGGAAATGCGGCTGCCTTAAGGTGCCAGGAGAAGGAGGGCACTAAAGTCACGGGGTCCCTCAAGAAAAGATGATGCTGATGCCGGCCCCGCTCACACCTTTACTCAGCTCAGAACAGGTCACACAGCGCGCACCGTGACATGCAGCACCGCACTGTGATTCTGTGAACATCAGCCGCTGCCTCCGGGTTACACTAGCTTCCATTTGCTCTCCACTCCAGGCTGCTACTGCTTCTCCTCTCTCCGAGTCCCAGGTGAAGGGCAGAACAACCTCTTTCCTCTCTGCAGGCTCCAGCCCCGCAATGAACAATTCCCGCAGAAATGCCTCCAGTCCAGCACAGAGTCAACAATCGCCGCTGAACAGGAGGCAAGAGATGTGGGGGAGGAGTCAGCAAGCACAGAAGCAGAATCAGCACAGAGCGGAGGGATGAAAGGTACATCTTGCTGCTTTGCTTTGCTTAAGATAGCCTGCTGACATGTATACCATGGGGACCCTCTCGAGATGAGGAATAGATGGGAACATAGGGACAGAGTGCAAGGGAAAAAGAATATAGGGACTGAAAGGGACCTGGGGCAAAACTGGGATTTGTGTGCTGATCCCCTGCTGAGCCGATCCCATACAGCCTACTCTGCTCTATGGGTGGTGAGGTGTATACAGACTTGTGTGTTTACATCCAACTGCCCTCCAATGCCATCTGCCCAGACAGTGGGGAACAGAAGCAGACCTGATCAGACCAATTGGTGCCAGGATGGGGGGGTAAAATCTGAATCCCCAACCACTTGCTGGAGCTTCAGATTTTTAATGTGCTGCAGACATGTCCTTTTAACACATTCCTGGCTGCAATAGCAGCCAGAAGTGTGTGTACTTTTGTAAATCCAAATGTTGGCTGATCACTTCTATAACTGTGCCACCCCTCCCCCTGCCACCTAGTCACCTATATGCTATTATATTGGGGCTATTGGTTCTCTATGTGATAACATAGTAATGAAAGTAATGACAAAAATCTTTAAAAAAAGTTTTAACTGTTTAAAATGGACACAAACAATAATACATTTTTTAGAGGCCTCCCCCCACACACACATAAACACATGTGCTAAGTCACCTAGGTAGGAAAATTATGTTTGCCCTACACATATATCACTGCACAGAATGAGGGCAATAATTTTAATTGTAAAAAATGATGACCTACTGGGGCGAGATAGAAAGATGTAGATCCAGCTGGCGTGGCATCAGCACCGGCACTGCCCACTCAAGCCCCTCCCATCAATTATGTTGACAAAAAGGGCGGAGCATGGGGACCTTAAAATGATGCCCCCCTCTGAAAAACTTCTGCGGACGCCTACGTATTGGTTTATGAGACTTGCATTCTGCTCTAATGTAGCTTTTACAAAGCTTCCCAACTTTTGAAATTGGGATTGTATATCTGTGCAATACTAAGACATCAGGACCATTCTTGCCAAGGTCCCTCTGGGATTATTGTAAGTTAAAGTTGAACTTCAGCTTTGCACAGTTGAACAGACTCCTCTCTTAGAGCCCTTTCACACTGCCAGCGGGCCGCGTTAGCAGTGCCACTGCCGAAGCACTTTGCAGGCGCTTCGGCAGCAGGGCCCATTCATTTCATTGGGCAGGGGCGGTGAAGATGCTGCTTGCAGGACTTTATGTAACATCTTGCAACTGCACCACTCCAGTGTGAAAGTGAAAGCACTCAGGCTTTCATACTGGGGCTGCAGGGGAGGTGTTTTTCAGGTGCTTTACAGGCACTGTTTTTTGCCCTTTAGCGCCAGAAAAATGCCTCAGTGAGAAAGGAGTCTTACATGAAATTTGCTTATTCTTACTTTTAGACCCCTTTCACACTGAGGTGCTTTACAGGCGCTATAGCGCTAAAAATAGCACCTGCAAAGTGCCTCTCCTCTCACTAAAGTGTGAAAGCCTGAGTGCTTTCACACTGGAGCGGTGCGCTGGCAGGACACTCAAGAAAGTCCTGCAAGCAGCATCTTTGAGGCACTTTAGGAGCAGTGTATACACCGCTCCTAAAGCGCCCCTGCCCAGGGCCATCTTTTCGACTGGGCATGCTGGGCAGTTGCCCAGGGGCCCCACCTGCCCAGCGACCAGTGGCATCAAAATCCCGGCTCTGTCCCCCAAACTTTCTATTTCCTGTGTCCCCGCAGCCTGCACTCCAGCCGTCATGTTTAGTTTCCGGCTGCCCCTGTGATTGGGTGAATGGGGTCATGTGCGGCTTTCCTCTTCCACCTACCACTCGGCGCTGACGTCATTGTCATGCACCAGACACCTTCGGCTCAGCTCGGCTCCCCTGGTCCTTGGCTCTCCACTCTCAAGAGACATGGCTCAGTTTGGTAGACCCCTCGGACCCCAGCTTGGCCTAGGCCGGCCCCACGTCTTCCCGCACCACAGGTACCACCATCTACTAGACACGGCCGCATCTCTGCACATAGCCTGCAGCCATAGGGTGCTACATTTCCAGACAGGGATTCCATCCTCCCCAGCATAGTCTCTGGTGCCCTTACATGATCCTGATCCACCAGTGAACCTTCTGGCTGTTGGTTAGCTCTCCATGCTTGTAAGCTTCCAGTTGTCAATGTAGTGTAGTGTGTATTGCAGTGGTCAGTGTAGTGTGTGTGTTGTAGTGGTCAGTGTAATGTTTTGTAGTGGTCAGTGTAGTGTGTGTATTGCAGAGGTCATCGTAGTGTGTGTTGTAGTGGTCAGTGTAATGTGTTGTAGTGGTCAGTGTAGTGTGTGTTGCAGTGGTCAGTGTAGTGTGTGTTGTAGTGGTCAGTGTAGTGTGTGTTGTAGTGGTCAGTGTAGTGTGTACTGCAGTGGTCAGTGTAGTGTTTGTGTTGTAGTGGTCGGTGTAGTGTGTACTGCTGTGGTCAGTGTAGTGTGTGTGTTGTAGTGGTCAGTGTAGTGTAGTGTGTGGTGTAGTGGTCAGTGTAGTGTAGTGTGTGTTGTAGTGGTCAGTGTAGTGCATATTGTAGTGGTCAGTGCAGTGTGTATTGCAGTGGTCAGAGTAGTGTGTGTTGTAGTGGTCAGTGTAGTATGTGAGTAGTCAGTGTAGTGTGTGTGTGGTCAGTGTAGTGTACTGGGTATTGTAGTGGACAATGTAGTGTAGTGGGTATTGTAGTGGACAGTGTAGTGTAATGGTCAGGTAGGTCAATGTACTGATCAGTATAGGAATCAGGCTAGTCAGTGTAGTGGACAGGTAGGTAAGTGTAGTGATCAGTCTAGGAATCACGTAGGTCAGTGTAGGAATCATGTAGGTCAGTGTAGGAACATTGTAAGTCAGTGTAAGGGTCAGTGTAGTGGACAGTGTAGGAATCATGTAGGTCAGTGTAAAGGTCGGTGTAGTGGACAGTGTAGGAATCATGTAGGTCAGTGTAGTGGTCAGTATAGGAATCAGGTAGGTTAGTGTAGTGGTCAGGTAGGTCAGTGTAGGAATCAGGTAGTGAAGTAATCAATATAATAATTAATATTATATCTGTGTATTAATTTGTCTAATCCCTATAATTAGTTGGTCTATTAAACTCTGAGTACATGTTATTGTTAATATCACAATAATACCAGGTTAGCTATGAAACCAAACACACGGTCCTGCTGGTAAAACAATATCTTATTTTATTTCCCAAGGAGTTAGGAAACTATCATAAAAGTACTAAAAGGGTATTACAATGTTACATAGCTTACAATCCGAATATAATATACTAAACAGCATATCTCTACAACATATAACAACAATGAAATATCAAAGATACTTATCACACATGGTTTCATCTGCTGGTTCTGGATGATAAAGGGGGTCTGGGCCACATGGAATTTAGGCCCAAGCCCTCAGTCAGAGCGAGGTCCCAAGATGGCATAGGGACACCCTTACGGCAGGCTTCTCAGCAACCAAGAGAAAGAGCAAAAGCCTGTGTGTCCCTTTCATTCAAACATACATGCCCACTCGTAGCCACCCCCATTTGCCTTTTACCCAATATACATTTCCGAGAGGTATCTTTTCAAATGTCTGCCCATTCTCCAGGAAGCATGCTATATTGTCCACCAGGGCCAGCGTCTCTATTAGCCCTGTGTCAAATCTCAATAGACATCTTGGCAGCAGTGGTATCTTTGAAACTTGTAATCACACATGTCACAGCAGGTGGGCTTGAGTCAAGGCATTGTTCTTCTGATCACAAAGCTTTGATGTGTTTCATTCCTACCTGGCTGTGTCAAACAGGAAGTGAAATCCCAGAAGTAAGATATTAAACCATGTCGCTATCCAACATATGCCGCTTTGTGCCTAAAGGGCGCATACCACCCTTCTTCAGACAAGGCTCCTATTGAACAGTCCATAACTGTTTTCTCCCTAACATGTGTTTCCAAGCCAGTACCTACAGTATAGAACAGTCTTTAACTGTCTTAACATGTTGTGTTTTTCAACATGTGTAGAAACAGCCCCTATGAAACAGTCCATAAATGTCTTAACGCATGTTGAGCCTCTCAACATAGGCCTCAGAACCAGCTCCTGTGGAACAGTCCATAACGGTCCTAACGTGCTGTGTTTCCCAACACGTGCTGTTTTGCTACTGGGTGACACACCAACATCATTCTTCTGTGACAGCTCCCATGTCACCATTCTGTATCTTCTTCTTTCTAACATCTTCATGAAGGGGTATAAAACAGGCAAGGGGTGCCCATACACTCACCATTCACCAGCACACATTCAGAGCAGCATCTTAACCAGTTTTCAGATATAGAGTCTCGAGGAGGGCCTTCTGCCAATATTACTGGCCTAAAATACACCTTTATCACACTATACCATAACATGAATCAAAGCATTACCATAATATATACATATATACCTATGACCCATCAGATTACTCATCCCGCTCCCAACCTCCTATAACTCCTCAGTGTAGATACGGGCCGGGATTAGGCAGGTTCGCTCACAATGGCCTTTCCTACCGCAATTCTGGCATCTCAGCATTATTGCAGGGCTCTGACTTGGCAGCAAAGTCTCTAACTTGTACGCAGAGACCCTACCGTCACTTCGTCCCCCAGCTTGCATAGATAACTGGGAGACCCTTCTATATAAATATCAAGTCTAACAACACATATAAATCTGCAACAATGACAAAACCCACACAATTCCATCCCTGTGCCTGGATTTAAGAGACCATGCCCAGGGTATACCATGCACCTCTACCTATGGTTAGCTTCGAGGAACCCTCTAGTTCCATGACTAACGTTACATCAGTATTCTTTAGGACAAAGAAATAAACTCGTCTATGTCCCAAATAATACCCAGGTGCTTCCTTCCTAGCAATGACCTCTCTATCCAGCACACAGAGTGCAATATCTTCCCAACATTTTTCGGTCACCACCTTGTATTGACCTGGCATACAAAGGACATCATGGTCATGCTTCTGACCAAAGGAAGTATCAACCTGCCTCCAGGTTCCATCTTCTCTGATCATATGTGGGCAACAGCCTCAAATGCAACAAGATAGAATCCCCAGTCAGTAAGCCCATTGATGCCACCAAATATACAGACCGAGTCTGCACTTCTGTACAGCATAACACCTTTCACAATCCAAACTGGTATAGCCCATCCAGGCATTCGACCACCACTTTGGATTAGTGTAAGCGACATGTTTTGGCAAAGTCTTACTGAGCGGTGATGCTAACTCATCAGGCCACTGCCCCTCATACAGAGACTGTACAATCAGCTTAATGCTGGTTGATAATTCCACCTGCCACTGCGTGCACGCCAGAGCCAATAACAGATTTCTGTCCTATACTGTCCTATACCATCACATTCTCTACAAACCTCTCAACATGGTTGACAAAATCTTGAGCCACTTTAACCTGGGTATTTATGTGACTTTGTTGAATGCTATCATGGATGCCACCAATCTCTTTGAGTAACAAAGCCCCGCTTAAGTTATGGCTGAGAGTTTGTTCCTCAGGATACCGATGTCCACTCCATTAACAACACCCATCCCAGCTCCTATTCCCCCAATATAGTACTGAATACATCTCTCCTCTTTCGGTTACTCCTCAGACATAAGCGTCCTGTGTCCGCACATCTCTGGGAGTAAGTCACTGGTATAATGACCGTACTTGATTCAATGCATACTCAGCACATATAGGGTAATAGGTTTCTAGCAACCACTGTGAGATGTTGCAGTGCCATGTGGTGAAGGCATACTGCACCCTGGTAGCCAGAGTTTTGTTCCCTTTATCTAACGGAGCATGCTCCTGTGTGTATTCACCGGCCTTCCCTGTGCCGGGTTTCAACCTCTCAGGTGAGACATCAACCAGGCGTATCCCCTCATACAAGGAAATTTTCACCCCATTGATGTGTCAACCTCTGGTCTGGCCAACCGACACCTTATTATGTATAAATGCCAGTCTCCTGGGTATCTGCACCATATTACTTCTGTTACATCAATATTTGTCATACATTAAAAACCTTTTCTTCTTTCAATTCCTCCCTCCAATAAAAAAAAACATATATTTCACATTTCATGTTCTGATGGATTGGATGTGTATATTCCTTCCCCAACCTCCAACCCATTGCACATGTATTAATAGCATGTTTGCATTCATCAGGAGTGACTCCGGCAAAAATGTTTCACAAGTCTTGTTGATGGGCACAGTCCTTCAGATTTAGCATTAGCCCTAAATTGTCCATACGCAAAAACAAGTATTAAACTGAATATTTTCATTTGTCCCTTCAGAACAAATTTGCAGTGTGGTATGGCACAGACAAATTGCCAACCAGATGAACATCTGTCATCCATGTTCCAGAGACCTCTCCAATCTTGCTCCACCTGGACTCTGGAAGTGAAAAACAAGAGCAGAATCAAATTCTTATCCATAATATCTGCTCGCTTACTACGTTTATTTACAGTTCCTTCCTTGGAACCCAGGAACTTAGTATTCCTGGCTTCTGCAACTCTGCCCAAACTATCAAACCAACCATGACCAACGTCAATGTTGACTCTCAAAATTCTCAATTTAAACACTAAAAAAACAATGCATTTATCTATCTTTAAGATCTATGCACTAACTCCCCTCTCAGGTGAACAAAGGATAAGCCTTTTGGAACTTTTTCCACCTGAATGAACATAAAACAAAGAGAAAATTGTTGTGTTCAGCTGGAGGACATATTCCCATGACCATCTATTCAGCTGCTAATTGACGGAATAGCCAATTACCCCCCTTTCAGGTGGACTAAACAATAATTTTTCCACCTGAACAAACAAAAATAAAATGGATGACTAAACAAATACCAAAAATATAAAAAAAAATAAAAAAATTAATAACAAAAAGAAATTAAAATTCTGGCCATTATCACACAAAAACAACATGACAAGACAACCACCATAAAACAATGACAAACACTCAACTTTTAACTACAGAAATCCATGGATGTTCCTCCTGAGAAGAGTAAGTGCTCATTTCCATCTGAAAGACAATTAGTTAATGGGAACAACAAAAAAACAAAACATCTGTACCTCATCACAACATTTGTAACTTCACTTGTAACTCTTGAATCCATTAATGCCCGACTATTGTTTATCTTATTTTTTCATTGTTTGCAAACAATTACTAATTAATGAGCTCATGGTACCATATGATCGATTATGCCTTTACAATAACCTAACCCCTGTTTTGCTAAATTTGCCCCATGTTGTTCTCTCTTTGAAGGACCTGCAAACAAACACAGACATTAGTATCCAAACCAGTTTTATCTTCTTCCAAGGTCTCTGAAAAAGGGAACACAAAGACAGTGATTACACACAATTATCATGACAATTGACTTTTTGAGTCCCCCAAGCCTTTTCCCATTAATTGCAATGCCAGGGGAACAATTGCTATGAATACGGTTTACATGTGAGCATCATATTTAAATAAAATATGGCAAGGAAACTTTGACCATAAAATTCTTAGCATCCATGCAGCTCACTAAGTGCTGCTAACATTGTTTTCCCCAGTGCTACATTTGAATAACCATGCGGCTACCTCCATTTTGACTCTACGTAACTGTTCTCCATACTGATGATTTTCAGTTTGTAGTCTCTGCGTTTGGGTCTTTAAAGGGAAATGGGTTTGATTACTATGGCCTCCATGCTTTGGGTTGCTACCCCATCGGGCAGAATACACTTCATAATGCCTTGGGGTCATTTTGGGGTACTGTGACCTTCTTTTGATATCATTATTCGCTGACCAACAATACTTAGCGATATGATCCCCCCCCCCTTTTACACAGAGATTCCACCCCTCTGCTCTGCGGCCCGACTGCACCAAATTTCATATGGAGTGAACCTGGGAGGGGATGGTTTAGATTCCCAGATCTTATGGAGAAAGTACTGAATTTGTTGAAATCTGAAGTGTTCCGTGGCCGGAATTTCCAACTGTTCGGTACAGAATTTCATGGAGATTAGTCCTCCCAAGGCAAAGAAGTGGCCAATCCGGTATAACCCCTTATTCAAGCACTATTTGAAGTCTCTGATTTTTAGACCTGGTATGAAGTTGGGATTATTAAAGATATGTGAAGGGGGTTGGTATTCTGAGATTAGTGAGTGATTCTTTTTCAGTTTGTCCCACAGGGCTAAAGATTGGGACAGGGTGGGTGAAAGGATCGGGGTTCTATTTTTGGCGGGGATCCCTAAAAGGTAGTCAAGGGTATAGGAGGGGGCCGTCTGTCTCTCTATGTGGATCCAGTTGGGTTTCTCTGTTTTTGAATGCACTGTAGAGAGCTGTGAGAGTCTAGCTGCTTGGTAGTACCAAAGCAATCTAGGTAGCCCCAGTCCCCCTTCTGCCCTCATTCTGTACAGTGTGGTTTGCGGTAGTCTGTGACCTGAAGCCTCCCAAATGAATTTATTGTCTTTTTGTTGAAAAGATTTCAGGTAGTCCTTTTTAACACAGATCGGTAGGGCTCTAAAAAGGTATGGGCAATAGTGTCATCTTAATGGCGTGTATCCTGCCTAGCCAGGAAAGTTCCCCTTTTGCCCAATTTTTTAAGTCAGCTTCCAACTTCCTATATGTGGGGACGAAGTTAGAGGAGTATAGGTTTTCGATTTTGGCTGTGAGGGTGATCCCTAATAATCCATAGAGGAGTTGCTCCACTTGAAAGGAAAGGAGCTTTGTAAAGATTTAACTATGTCTGGTTTCAGGGAGATATTTAGGGTGTGGGATTTATCGTAGTTTACTTTGAGACCTGAAATGGCTGAGAAGTCCCAGAGTGTTTTGCAGAGATTAGGGAGAGACGTAATCGGGGATGTTAAAAATATAAGCATGTCTTCGGCGAATAAGCCGCATTTGTGAGTTTGTGTGCCACATGTTACCCCTTGAACATTGGTATTTGTGCGTATTGCTGTTGCTAGCGTTTCAATGGCTATAGCGAAAATTAATGTTGATAAAGGGCAACCTTATCTGGTACCTTTTGCAATACTGAAGGGCTGTGAGTATTGACCTTGTATAAGAATCGAGGCTTTCGGGGTGGAGTATAGTGAATAGAGCAGCCCCATGAAGGGTTGATCGAAACCCCATTGCTCCATTATAGAGAAAATGTATGCCCATTCGATTGAATCAAATGCTTTGTGTAAATCGAGGGACAGAACTTGTTTAGGACTGTTATTCCAATTAGATTGTAAAATAGAAATTATATCTATGGCTCTCCTAGTTTGGTTGGGCCCTTGTCTCCCGGGAGTGAATCCAACCTGGTCCTTGTGGATATATCTATTAATGAAGGAGGAAAGTCTGTTGGCTAATATTTTTGTTAAAATCTTTAGATCATTATTTATTAGGGATATGGGCCTATAATTCTCGACTTCTTCTGGGTTTTTGTTTGGTTTGGGAATTACAGCTATATAGGCAGTATTAAGTTGGGGATCCATTGGGGATCTTGAAGTTTTAGTGTTGAGTATGGGGCTAAGGTGTCTGCGAACGCTTTATAGTATGGGGTTGATAGGCCGTCTGATCCTGGGGCCGATCCCCTCTTGAGGTTTTTGATGACATCTTTGATTTCATCTACTGAGATGGGCTCTTCCATTATGTCTTTATGTTCTGCGGTGAGGGTCGGTATGGGTAAGTCCTGCATGAATTCGGTGATCATGGTGCTTCTGTCTGTGGTGTTGGGGGCGTATAGTGTGGAATAGAAGTCGTGGAAGGCTGCTAATATTTTGTTGGGATTTGATGAGGGTGCCTGTCCTGGTCTCCTAATTCTGG
This sequence comes from Aquarana catesbeiana, assembly GCF_042186555.1. Classification (NCBI taxonomy): domain Eukaryota; kingdom Metazoa; phylum Chordata; class Amphibia; order Anura; family Ranidae; genus Aquarana; species Aquarana catesbeiana. The sequence goes on from NC_133328.1 coordinate 285,468,817, forward strand.
GTAGGGTGAAGTTGTGGGATTTAGGGGTGAGCTTTGCTGCCAGCATAGTGCCTATTTTATCCTTCTGGGTATAAAATTTAGCTCCGCTCCATCGGACATGCTTCTCCGCTTTGGCGATTAGAGCCAGATTGAGCTCCAATCTTGCTACGTCTAGTCTATCAAGAAGCGTTTTAGAGGAGTTTTTTTGTATTTAGCTTTTAGGTTAGAATTTTTTTTTTGAGCATGAGCATGTCCAACTGTCTTTCTTTTTTTAATTAGGGTTGCTATCTGAATAAGAGTGCCCCTGATGGTAACTTTGTGGGCCGCCCAGAGTATTTCGGGGGATATGTCATTCTGGTAATTTAGTGTGAAATATTCTTTTAGGGCCTTTTCTATTTCTACGGTATGTACGGGATTACTGAGAAGTGATTAGTTTAGGCACCAGTGAGACATTGGTGTTCTGGTGACTGTGTTCTGAAAGGTGAGTAAGACCAACGAGTGGTTCGACCATGCTATGTCAATGATGGAAGCTCTTTGTGCTGACGGGATTATCACGGGGGAGACCATAATATGGTCCATTCTAGTATAGAGTTGGTGTGGGTAAGAATAGTGGGTGTAATCCCTTTTTGAGGGGTTCAGTTCTCTCCATATGTCAACCAGGCCTTGTGAGTTAAAAAGTCTTGCTACACTTAGGCTTGTCTTGGTGGGACGTGTTAATTAATTGCTGGGGGGTTTTATTTATTCAACCCCTGATCAAAGGCCAGGTTCGTATCCCCTCCACAAATGACCGAACCCTCCAGGAGTGGGTTCAAGGTCTTGAATAGGTTTTGAAAAAATTTAGATTGGCCCTTATTTGGTGTGTAATAGGATACAAGAGAATACAGCCTGCCTTCAATCGTGCCCTTTACCAAAATATATCGGCCTTCTGGGTTTTTATATTCTGAGATAGGGGAGAAATTAGAAGTGTTTAGAGATTAATACTGCAACCCCCTTGGTCTTGTTAGCTGCATTGGCTAAGTAGAAGGTCGGATAATGCGCGTGGAGGAATTTGGCCAGGAAGCGAGTCTCCTGTAGCATAATAATATCTATTTTAAGGGTGCGGTAATTCTCGAATGCCCTTCTTCTTTTGTTAGGGAAGTTTAGTCCTTGGACATTATGAGATCCTATTCTAATTAACGAACCTGAAGGTGCTGGGTTAGCCACAGGAACAGAGGGGTGGAGTGCTACCGTGTATACCGTCACCTACTTTTTGCAGTGTATATTATTTAGTCTGTGTGAAAGTTATAGTCTACAAAATTGATCACGCCTAATGTACTGACAGCCTATCTCATTTCTTGAGACACTAAAAGCCAGGAAAGTACAAATACCCCCCCAAATGACCCCTTTTTTTGGAAAGTAGACAGTCCAAGGTTTTTAGAAAGAGGCAAGGCGAGTTTTTTGAAGTTGTAACTTCTTCCCACAATTCTTAGGAAAATGAAGAAATTTATTTTTTTTTTTTATACAAACTTGTCATATTAACAAGTTATTTCTCATACACAGCATATGCATACTTGCAATTGCACCCGAAAAATAAAGTCTGCTACTCCTCCTAAGTATTATTTATATGATATTTCTAACACATAGCATGTACATAGCAAAAATGACACCCAAAAATACGTTCTGCTACTCCTCCTGAGTATGGCGATACTAAATGTGTGAGACTTTTACACAGCCTGGCCATATACAGAGGCCCAAACATCCAAGTAACACCTCAAGCCGATCTAGGAGCATAAATTACACATATAATTTTCTGACTACCAATTACATTTTTGAAGGCACTTCATATTTCTAACAAATAGCATGTACTTACCAAATAACAAAAGATTACCTGTGGTTTCAGTAGTGCAGTGGTCCACAGAGGAGAGCATCGGTCCAGGCAACAGGCAGGGATTTGATCAGCAACAGCAAAAGCATTTGTCTAGGCAGCAGGCAGGAATATTGTCCATGGGCCATGGGTAGTACAGGCAGAGATACTGTCAGCACAGCCAAAGCATTGGTCCAGGTAGCAGGCAGAGATGTGGTCAGGATCAGCAAAAGGAATTGCCCAGGCAGAAATACTGTCCATAGTCTGTAGATGCAGCAGGCAGAGATATGGTCAACACAGCCAAAGTATTGATCTAGGCAGCAGGAAGAAACATGGTCCATAAAGTCCTGAGTCATTACAGGCAGCGATATGGTCAGCACAGCCAAATTATTTGCCCAGGCAGCAGGAAGGACCATCAAGCTTAGGGCCAGGGGGACAGGGGTAGTGGCTTCTCCCACCCAAATCTCTTTGAAGCCTCCGGACTTCGGACCCTGTTCTGGGAACACAGAAAACCAAAAACTGTTTTTCTCTACTCAGAACGCTATTCTGAAGCCTCTCACATATGTGAGACCCTTGTGTATTAAAGTAGAAGGGCAAAATATCAGTCCAAGTGGCAGGCAAAAAACATTGTCCGATTAACAGACCGAGGTCAGTGCCACGGAAGTCAGAAAGATGGTTTAAAACGGCAGGCAAAGACATTGTCGGTAAACAGGCCAGGATCAGTTAACATGGAAAGTAGAAACATGGTAGAAGGCAAATGATCCGCACAGGTATTTGAAACAGGGAAATGGCAGTCTGTTAAAAATTAGGGGAACTAATATCTTATGGATGTGTGATAACTTCTGAAGCATTCTCTGATGCACATGTCAGGTTGGGAGGGACATTGGGGACAATAATAACTGGTATCTCTTCTAACTCCTCTTCTGCTGCATACATGACATTTCTTTTAGCGTCTTCTTGATTCTGTGGGGGAATGTTATGGGGAAAATGTTGCTCATGAAGTCGACTAACTCTATCAGAGCAAATACTTCCGGGGGCGGGTTTTTGCTGGTAAATCAGAGCAGTGACAATGTCTTCAATATATTTGAGGTAGGTAATGGGTTGGTTTTGGGTGATTTTTGGTAGCAGACATACGAATTATACATGGCCATATGAAGGAGATGAAATGCAACTTTTTTATACCAGTAACGGGACTTTTGGGTTGACAAATATAGTTGTAGCATCTGGTCATTTAAATCCAATGAGTCTTTACCTTCATAAATGCGTAAGGTGTAAACATTTCCAGTGGCTCTATCGCAAAGCTTATTCAGTTTCAACCCATACCTGGCCCTCTTATGCCGCGTACACACGACCGGTCAGTTCCGCTGAAACTGATTTGCCTACACACAATCACACCAAAGTCCGACTGTCTAGAACACAGTGACGTACAACACGTATGACAGGACTAGAAAAAGGAAGTTCAATAGCGAGTAGCCAATAGCTGCCGTCTTGTACTTGCTTCAGAGCTGATGAGGCCCACACATGATCGGAATGTCCGATGAAAAGATTCCCTTGAACTTTTCCTGCCGGAAAGTCCGACCGTGTGTACATGGCATAACTGCAATATACTGTATGAAGTGAAGCCGACTAGTAAAGCAGATAAGGGATTCACCCACACAAATATTTTGGTCTGGGACATACACTTCAGCAAATCGCTTGGAAATTTTTTAATTAGAGGGCTTTTCTTATACAATTTATCGTGGTTGGGATGACTTGGGGAGGGTACTGCGAGTTATCATTAAATGTAGGAAGTACATAATCTTGTTATAGCGTGTCCTGGACATGACAGCATAATATATCGGCATGTGGTGGATGGGGTTGGTGGACCAGTAGGCATGCAGTTCGTTCTTCTTTGTAAACCCCATATTAAACGTAAAGCTCAAAAACAATTTGAATTAGTCTAGTGTGAGGATAAATTGGGGTTGGCGGCAATATATTGCTCTGCAAAGAGATTTGCTTGGTCCACCATATACTGCTGCAAATCTTCAAGGAAAAACAAATAAAATTAATCTGATTGGGAAAAATTAGTAGTGTTGGGCTGCACACTTGGCTGTGTGGTGAAAGGGGGGATTATAGTGGATCCTGAGCTGGCAGGCAACCATAAGGGGTTTTTCAGGGCATCAGGAAGGTAGGCCTGGGCCCAGATTCTTTGGGTTGGGTGTGTAATTCCAGTACTGGTAGTGGGCTCCTCTTCCTGGGGTCTGGCGCTTCTGGTGGTAGGCAGGTCTTCTGATCCTGGTCCTGATATCCTTATTATTTTAGGAGGGATGGTTCCCCCCGCTGACTCGGTCTCCGATCCACTACTCTCTACTGGCTCAAATTCCGAACCAGAATCGGATGATGAGAGCTCCTCGCTGATCTCATCATCCGGCATATTAAGGATGTTATATGCCTCCTCAGGTGTGAAAATTTTTAAGGACATGATGGTGGTACTGATGGCAGGCATGTGTGACGGTACTGATGGTGGATCTGTGTAATGCTACTGATGGCAGTACTGATAGCGGGCCTGTATGACGGTACTGCTGGTGGTACTGACAGGTCACTGATGGCTGGCCTGTGTGACAATACTGATGGCAGTACTGATGGCGGGCCTGTGTGTTATGGTATCACTGGTGGTACTGCCAGGTCACTGATGGCGGGCCTGTGTGATGGTACTGATGGCAGTACTGATGGTGTGCCTGTGTGATGGTACTGATGGCAGTAACGATGGCGGTACTAGTGGTGGGCCTGTGTGACAGATCCAGATGGACTGTGTGACAGATGGGCTGTGTGACAAATCTAGACAGGCTGTGTGACAGATACAGATGGACTGTGTGACAGTACTATGGTGACAGGTTCTCTTTATTGGGGGGGCTGTGTTGTGCACAGTAAAAGGTAATTATGTCAGACGACAGAGACTTTTCTACTCACTGATCCGTGCTCTCTCCTCACACAATCGGTGTGAGGAGAAGAAGCAGGGCTCTCCTAGTAACCGCTGTGTTGTTTACATTTGTAAATTGGCTGTTTACCCTGATCAGGGATGGGCTATGTCCGAGGGACATGCACCACCCCCGATCGCCCATGGTGCTTACCCCCACGGGAGCGGCTTCATATCATCATATCATATGATGCCCAGTCAGGATAATACAACCACTTTCTGGCTGTCATTATGCTATATGGAAGTGGTTTAAAGAAAACAAACAGAAAAAAAATGAACCTTTACCATTATTTTAAGACCTCGTTTGGAATAAGTAGTTCAGTTTTGGGTGTAAGTTCACAAAAGGGATATTGAAGAACTGGAGAAAATGCAGAGAAGCAACCAAAATCATAAGAGGCATGCAGGAGCTCAGCTATGAGGAAGGATTAGCTGAACTGAATTTCTTCTCTCTTGAGAAGATGCAGGGGATATGATTATTATTTATAAATACATAAGTGGTCCAGATAGCGAACTTGGTTTTGAGTTATTCACTTTAAGGTAACTAAAGAACAAGGGGGCACGCTTTGCGCCTAGAAGAGATTTAACCTTGGCATACAGAAAGGCCTCTTAACACTACCAGCTGTAAAAATGTGGAATAGACTCTCTGAAGAACTAGTTCTGGTGAGCTCAGTAGATGTTTTTTTCTTTTGTTTAACCACTTGCTGACCAGACACTATCATTATACTGTGGCAGGTTGGCTCAATCCCGCATTTTGAGTGCCTGCTGCACTGCGGGGGTACCAATGCTGATGACCGCCGGCCACACGCGATCATGGGCAAAAGAGGCAGAACAGGGACGTGTGTGTGTAAACACACAAATTCCTGTTCTGTGAGGAGAGGAGACAGGAGATGCAGATTGTGAGTTCCTAATAGCTAGGAACCACGATCTGTCATCTCCTATAGTCAGTCCCCTCCCTCTACAGTTAGAACACACACTAAGGAACACAGTTAACCCCTTCCCTGCCAGTGACATTTATACAGTAACCAGTGCATTTTTATAGCACTGATCGCTGTATAATTGTCAGTTGTCCCAAAAATGTATGAAAAGTGTTCGATGTGTCCACCATAATGTTGCAGTCTCGATAAAAGTCGCAGATCGCCGCCATTAATAGTAAAAAAAAATAATAATAGTAAAAATGCCATAAATCTATCCCCTATTTTGTAGACACTATAACTTTTGCGCAAACCAATCAATATACGCTTATTGTGATTTTTATTACCAAAAATATGTAGAAGAATACCTAAATATACCTAAGAATCAGCCTAAACTGAGAAAAAAAATGCTTTTTAAAAAAAAAATAAAAATCGGGGATATTTATTATAGCAAGTTTTTTTCAAAATTATCGCTCTTTTTTTGTTTATAGCGCAAAAAATAAAAACAGCAGAGATGATCAAATACCACCAAAAGAAAGCTCTATTTGTGGGAAAAAAAGGACATCAATTTTATTTGGGTAAAACGTCGCACGATCATGCAATTGTCAGTTAAAGCGGCGCAGTGCCATATCACAAAAAATGGCCTGGTCATTGAGCAGCCAAATCTTCTGGGGCTGAAGTGGTTAAACTAGATAGACTTTTTTCAGCCTGACTAACTATGTAAGTATGTTGGGGAGATAGGTCATATTTTTTGCCAACATATGAGCCCTCATAGATTCACAAGTTGTGGGAGATGAGTTAGTAGTAAGCAATCCTGTCTTGCTGTCCTAGGGTCTTCATCAGCTTGCAATAGTTCCCTCCAGGTATTCCTGGTTCCTCCAACACTCCAAAGACCTGCTGGTAGGGTAATTGGCAGTTGTATACAGGGCCGCTATCAGGGGGGGACAGCCCATACAGATGTAGGGGGCACAGGCATCCAGAGGAGCCCAGGCCCCAATCGTCAAGTTGTTGCTGCTGTTTAGTTACAAGCAGGGTGGACTGACCCATCCGGCACTCGGCCAGTAGGGGGGCCTATTAAAAGGGTTCCTTGGGATGAAGCCAGTGCCGGCCCAAGTTCCGGCAGTGCGCTTCACTCAGTGTTACATCTTTAACCCAGGGAGGATTCCTGTCGACTGCGCCAGCATGTGCACTCTGTGTTCAGCTTTCTGGTTCCCCCGCCTGGTGCCTCGATGATCACTTGATGAGCTGATGTTGATAATGCAGTCATCACTTAGGGCACTGTACAGGCACTGCATAATATGAGGAAAATAGCTTTAGAGCTACTCCACCTCCAAGCTCCCCCCAACCCATATTTTTGCTTGCAGTGGCTCCCGAGTCTTAATGGTAAGGTAGCCTAAATACAGGTCTTAAAGAGGGTGGGGGGTGCTGATATAAGGGTGATGGTCTCTCTGATCTCTGGAGGTTTTTAAGGAAGGGGGGTACTGTTATAAAGGGACTGTGAACTAATGGGGGTCTCTATTGTGGGGTGCTGACTTCTGATCTAATGGTTGGTGATCAACTATTAGATCAGCAGTCAGCAGCACCCTCCTTATACACCCCCCCAATAATGTAGATCAGAGTCTCCTTATAAGCAGCACCAGAGGCAGACTGACCATTTGGGGGGCGGAGCTTGGACAGCTGAGGCCGTGGCAGTTGCTAGGTGACAGTGACCAAGTTACTAATGACCACCCAGACTTCGCCACCCCCTGCCAAGCCTCCCAGTAGGGTGAAACAATGTGATCTCCGCCACCTGTAACCTTGATTATCAGTCATATTCACATAGTTATATAGTAGGCGAGGTTGAAAAAAGACAAGTCCATCAAGTCCAACCTATGTATGTCAGTATTACATTGTATATCCCTGTATGTTGTGGTCGTTCAGGTGCTTATCTAATAGTTTTTTTAAATTATCGATGCTCCCCACTGAAACCACTGTCTGTGGTCATGAGCGAGCTGAGCTGGATTGGGCTGTATCTTTGTTGGATTTGGATGGCTCTTTGCTGGATTGGGATGCCCCGTTGCTGGATTGAGATATCTTTCCTGGATTGGGATGTCTCTTTGCTTAATATATGGGTCTGTCTCTTTGCTGGATCTATGCTGATCTCTTTGCTGGATTGGGATGTCTCTTTGATTATATTGAGCTGTCTCTTTGCTGAATATATTGAGCTGTCTCTTTGAAAAGGCAGTGCCGTTAGTATTAGTGTAGGGTGCTGCTCAAAAGAGTCTAACTTGTTGTGGTGGCAGGCTTTATATATATATATATATATATATATATATATATATACACATAAACATACATACACACACACTATATTGTCAAAAGTATTGGGACACCTGCCTTTTCAATAATGCGTTGGCCCACCCTTGCACCTATAACAGCTTCAACTCTTCTGGGAAAGCTGTCCGCAAGGTTTAGGAGTGTGTCTATGGGAATGTTTGACCATTCTTCCAGAAGTGCATTTGTGAGGTCAGGCACTGATGTTGGATGAGAAGGCCTGGCTTACACTCTAATTCATCCCAAAGGTGTTCCATCGAGTTCGGGTCAGAACTCAGTGCAGGCCAGTCAAGTTCCTCCACCCCAAACTTGCTTATCCATGTCTTTATAAACCTTGCTTTGTGCACTGATCCAAATCATTTGGTGGAGAGGGGAATTATGGCATTGGGTTGTTTTTCAGGGGTTGGGCTTGGCCCCTTAGTTTCAGTGAAGGGAACTCTTAAGACGTCAGCATACCAAGACATTTTGGACAATTTCATGCTTCCAACTATGTGGGAACAGTTTGGGGATGACCCCTTCCTGTTTTAACATGACAGCGCACCAGTGCACAAAACAAGATCCATAAAGACATGGATGAGCAAGTTTGGGGTGGAGGAATTTGAGTAGCCTGCACAGAGTCCTGATCTCAACCAGATAGAATACCTTTGGGATGAATTATAGCAGAGACTGCGAGCCAGGCCTTCTCATCCAACGTCAGTGCCTGACCACACAAATGCGCTTCTGGAAGAGTGGTCAAACATTCCCATAGACACACTCCTAAACCTTGTGGACAGCCGTCCCAGAAGAGTTGAAGCTGTTATAGCTGCAAAAGGTGGGCTAATGCAATATTGAACCCTACGGACTGAGACTGGGATGCTATTAAAGTTCATGTGTGTGTAAAGGCAGGTGTACTTTTGGCACTATAACAATAAAGTGTGAGTGTATATATATATATATATCTATATACACACACACACACACACACACACACACACACACACACACACACACACAGTGCTGTTAAAAAGTATTTGCCCCTTCCTGATTTTTTTTTTTGCATAATTCTCACACTTAAATGATTCAGATCATCAAACAAATTTTAATATTACACAAAGATAACCCAAGTAAATCCAAGATGCAGTTTTTAAATTATTATTTCATTTATTAAGGAAAAAAAGCTGTTCAACCCTACCTGGCCCTATGTGAAAAAGTAATTGCCCCTCCAATGCTGAACCATAAAGGAACTGTGATTAACCACAATTTTTTGGAAAGCTGAGTTAAATTTCACTTGCCACACCCAATCCTGATTACTGCCAGACCTGTTGAATCAAGAAATCACATAAATAGAAGCTGTCTGACAAAGTGAAGCACACTAACAGATCACAAAAAGCCACACATCATGCCACAATCTAAAAAAATTCAAGAACAGATTAGAAACAAGGTAATGTACATGTATTGTTCTAGGAAGGGGTTTCAAGGCCATTTCTAAGGCTTTGGAACTCCAGTGAACCACAGGGAGAGTCATTATCCACAAATGGTGATGCCTTGGAACAGCGGTGAACCTTCCCAGGAGTGGCCGGCCTACAAAAATTACTCCAAGAGCATGACAACGACTCATCCAGGGGGTCATAAAAGAATCCAGAACATCATTTAAAGAACTGCAGGCCTCACTTGCCTCAGGTAAGATTAGTGTTCATGATTCAACAATAAGAAAAAGACTGGGGAAAAATGGCATCCAAGGGAGAGTTCCAAAGCCAAAGCCACTGCTGACCAAAAAGGACACAAAGAATCATCTCACATTTCCCAAAAAACATCTTGATTATCCCCAAGACTTTTAGGCAAATATTCTGTGGACTAATGAGATTTTACTTTTTGGAAGGTGTGCATGCATTACATCTGGCATAAAACGAATACAGCATTTCATAACAAGAACATCATAACAAAAATCAGACATGGTGGTGACAGCATTATGGTCTGAGGCTGCTTTGCAACTTCAGGACCTGGATGACTTACCATAATTGATGGAACCATGAATTCTGAGCTCTACCAGAAAATCCTAAAGGAGAATGTCCGGCCGTCAGTTCGTGACCTTAAGCTCAAGTGCACTTGGGTTATGCAGCAGGACAATGATCCGAAACACAACAGAAATTCTACCTCCAAATGGTTCAAACAAAGCAAAATGGTTTTGGAGTGGCCTAGTCAAAGCCCGGACTTAAATCCAATTGAGATGCTGTATCATTACCTTACACAGGCCGTTCATGCTGGAAAATCCTCCAATGTGGCTGAATTAAAACAATGCTGCAAAGAAGAGTGGGCCAAAAGTCTTTCACAGCAATGTGAAAGACTAATTTTCAGTTATCACAAATGCTTGATTGCAGTTGTTGCTGCCAAGGGTGGCACAACCATTTAATAGGTTTAGGGGCAATTACTTTTCACAGCATTGTATATATTGTGGGGTTAGCTCAATGGGGACCACTTTCCCTGGAAAAAAGGGTAGTCCAAACGTCAAGTTTTCTTAAAACCTGACTTATAGCCAGTTTTATTTTTAAAAGGTTGCATGAAAATCAAATAAACAAAACAGAAAATAAATCCTCACCATCCAGGCACTAAATAGTTCAGGATCTTAACTCACAGGTGGAGGGCTTCTCCCAGTCACCCACAAAACAAAGATAATGCAAACCTTTTTCTGTCTCTCACAAAGCAGACATCACATCAGTGGCTCTCTCTCAGGTTTTGGCTTCCTGAGTCCCAGGCCAAGAGCAATCTTTTGCTCTAGTCCTGCTCTATTTATACCACCTGTTGGTAGACACAAGTGGACCACAAAATCTAAAACCCGGACCGGATTTCCCTTTAGTTCTCTGCAAATGAACACATATAAGGTGAAACATAACATCCATCAATCACCTCACCTTTCATAATGTCATATATCCCCACCCTCCTCTGCTCAAGCCCCTGAGGCTGAGCAACTGTCCCAACTAGACCATGGACATGGGAAAGGGCATCTGCATTATTCCAGAGTTTCCCAGCTCTATGTTCCATTGGTAACTTAAATACTTGAACCACCTGGTCACACAACTGTTTTTCTCCTTGTTATCACACATCCATTTAAGAGAGGCATGATTCGTCTCCCCAACAGGTAATATTTTAGGGCATCTAAGGCCCATTTGATAGCTAAACATTCCTTCTCAACAATGGCATAGTTTTTCTCATGTCTGTTAAGCTTTCTGCTCAGGTAGACCACTGGGTGCTCCTCCCCATCTCTGATTTGGGACAGTACAGCACCCAGTCCCACATCAGAGTCATCTGTCTGTACCACAAACTACTTTGTGAAATCTGGGGTCATAAGCACAGGTTGTGCACAAAGAGGCTGCTTCAACATTTGAAATGCCTTCTCTGCCTCAGGATTCCACTTAATCACGACTGACCCTCTACCCTACCTCTGATCTGTCAGTTGGGCTGCAATGGTGTAAAAATTGTTTATAAAACACCTGTAGTACCATGTGATCTCATAAAATGCAAACTTGCTTTTTATCTATAGGTTGGGGCCACTTTTGAACAGCCTCAATCTTGTTGATCTGAGGCTTGATCAGCCCTCGACCAATAATGTAGCCAAGGTATTTGGCCTCCTCCAAGCCTATGGCACACTTTTTGGGGTTGGTAGTGAGTCATGCTTTCCTAAGGGAATCTACTACGGCTTGCACCCGGGGCAAATGAGATTCCCAATCTGGGCTGTGGATGATGACATCGTCCAAATAGGCGGCTGCATATTGGCAATGTGCCTTAATGTCTTGTCCATCATTCTCTGGAATGAGGCAGGAGCACCATGCAAACCAAAAGGTATCTGCTTATACTGGAATGACCCCTTAGGGGTAGAAAAGGCCATCTTCTCTTTTGCACATTCTGTTTGAACCTTTAGTCAGATCCAAAGTAGTTATGTACCAGGCACTTCCCAATCTGTCAACAAGCTCACAAGCTGGCTGACCCGAGGCATTGGGTCCACATCGAATTTGTACATGCTGTACACTTCCTAAAAACATTATAAAACCTTATACTGGCATCTGGCTTTGGGACCAACACTGTGGGACTTGACCAGTCAGTGTGGGACTCCTTTATCATGTAACTCTAATACCCCGTACACACGATCGGACATTGATAGGACATTCCGACAACAAAATCCATGGATTTTTTCCCACGGATGTTGGCTCAAACTTGTTTTGTGTACACACGGTCGCACAAAGTTGTCGGAATTTCCGATTGCCAAGAACGTGGTGACGTACACCACGTATGACGAGACTAGAAAAGGGCAGCCAAGCGCGGCACCCTTTGGGCTCCTTTTGCTAATCTCGTGTTAGTAAAAGTTTGCTGAGAGACGATTTGCGCTTTTTCAGACTCGTGGTTTTCAGATTGTTTTCTGCTGTTCAGTTTGTGCTTGTGGGTTTGTATCTGGTTTCAGGGCGTTCAGCAAGTTAAGCGTGACTCTTGTCATTGTGTTCTTGTTCGTTCGTTACTGTTTTTCAGGTCGCTCTTCACAGGCCTTGCTGTTCTTCAGTGCTTTCTGTTACTTCGTTCTGAGCAGCCGACCGTTTTCTAGCCATGTTGCGTATACGTACTCCTCGTAGAATTCATGCTGTGCGGGGGCTTGGTGTTGGGGTCCTTACCTTGACACAAGCCCAGTCCATGAACAGGGTGGGGAGGAGTTCATGGACCAAGAATTGGTTGCTCCAGCGTGACCAGTTCTGTCATATGCCTTTGCTCCGTGAGATTTGTGAGAATAATCCTGATGATTTCAGGAACTTTCTCCAGATGATGGACCCCGTATTTCACCGTTTGTTGGCTTTGCTGACCCCTTATATTAGCAGGCAGGATACCTGCATGAGGCAAGCCATCACTCCGGAGCAGAGGCTCGTTGCCACCCTGCCGTACTTGGCGACTAGGAGAAGCCTGCAGGACCTCAAGTTCTCAACAGACATCTCCCCCCAGGCTCTGGGGATCATTATCCCGGAGACCTGTTCTGCCATCATTCAGGTCTTGCAGAAGGAGTATATTAAGTTAAGATTTTTATCCTTTAACATCACAATTTATTGTATTTAATGTTTGATAATATATTATATTTCTTTCCTCATTCCCTAATGACCATGATTGGAATATGCTGTGAATGTCCCCTTTGTCCTCATGCATGCTGGATTTTTATGTAATTATTTTTTTGTCCTTCATACATATTTGCCTTCACTTACCTCCCCAGCATGTTCTCCTGTTCTCACCTCATGTAGTCATGTAACAATGTATTTTATCAGCTCCATAGTAGTGCTTTACCCTAAATACCCCCAAAAATGTTTTTAAATTTGATTGGTGCTTAAAATTCAGGCAGAGTGCCAGAGGCTTTTTTTGGGTCTCCAAATCCTTTGGAACCCTCCCTCCCCCCAGCTGCTAAGTCAGCTGATACCAATTCTCTATCTATCCTCAATCATCTATCTGCTGACTTTGCCAAACCCATACACACTATACACATCTCTTTTGTGGTCAGATTTATGGATGAATTCCCCAAAGCATGTAGTGCAAGGGCCTGCCTGTATACTTTCAAATGGTACTGTTTAAAGTTTTTGTATCCTATTATTATCTTGATAGGTAATAGCAGAATTTCCAAATGTGCTCAAATGTGTACAGTGTGTATTTATATCTTTGTATTATGACACTTCTTACCTGTCCAGTGGGCTGTCAATAGTGTAACTAAGGAGGGGCTGGCCAAAGTAATACACATTATTTAGGCATTCATCTCTCAATGAAGTGGAGAGGGTTACCTGTCCAAGAGCTCCCCCCCTAAAATGTTAGAAATGGCCCATGAGAGGGTGGAGGGGGAATCTGATAGGTGTACCTTATACTTTGGTCTTTAAAAACTCCCTCAAATAAATGTTATCTTGATGTTGGCCAAGAATGTTTGTGTCTAATCTGCTTTATGTTCAAAATGACTAATTTTTGTTGTTGTTTGACTACACAGTTTCCTTCCAACCCACAGGAATGGCAGACTGTGGCCTCCCACTTTGCCCAGCGGTGGGACTTTCCTAACTGCGGAGGGGCAATTGATGGGAAACACGTCCACATCATCCCACCACCCAACTCGGGGTCATACTATTACAACTACAAGGGGTTCAATAGTATTGTGATGTTGGTGGTGGTGTCGGCTACTTATGAGTTCCTGTATGTGGACGTGGGGAAGAATGGCCAGATGTCCGATGGTGGAGTCATTGCCCAGACGGAGTTCTACAGGCATCTCCAGAATGGTAGCTTGGACTTGCCATCTGCAGAAGACAATGCGGAAGGACTCCCATTCGTCTTCGTTGCAGATGAAGCGTTTGCGCTGGGGGACCATCTTATGCGGCCATTCCCAATGAGGACCCTCACCCCGGACCAGAGGGTTTTTAATTACTGGCTGGCCAGAGTGAGAAGAGTGGTGGAGAACACTTTGGAATCATGGCCAGCCGGTTCCGCCTATTTCTTACACCCATACACATGGCGGAGTATAAACTGAATCATATTATTCTGACATGCTGTGTTCTACACAACTTTTTACGGCAACATTCTGGCAACTATGCTGGCTCAGTTGGGCCTGAGGCCAGAATTCTAAATGAAACAACCCTGACAGTGCTTGAAAGTGGCCGTCCTGGCTTGCCTCCCCTGAGTGCCCATGATGTCCGGCTAAGATACCTTGAATACTTTGCGGATAGGGGGGCCATCAATATGCCAGACAATGTCTGAAACCTTTTTCAAATAAAAAAAAAAAATAACTACTAAAATCTTTGGTGACATTTACTGCTTGTGTTTCTTTTAGCTGACCCTGACAGAAATGTGGTGAGTCCTGAAAATGGCGTGATTGTGTAACATTACAAAGCATTGTTGGGTGTTATTTACTAAAGGCAAAGACACTTTGCACTACAAGTGCACTTGAAACTGCACTTGTACTGCAAAGTGGATTTTACCTTAGGAAATAACCCCCATTGTCACTGAAAACACCAATTCGAGCACAACAAAAGTTTTGGAGCGTTGAAACAATAATCCACACATTCTTGATTAACAATCTTTTTAATACCAGCACAATCACATGTGCATTTAGAAAAGTTTTTTAAAACAAACCAACATGTTTGTTGTATAACAATTTTTGGGGTCACATTAGAAAAAGTAGAAATGTCCATTTAAGATAAAACAGGCACATTTGGTAGAACTCGAAGGCAATATCAGACATGAGTATTTACAAACTGTGTTTGATATTGCGTTCAGATGGGGTGAAGTCACCCCAGGAAAAGCCAAATTTTGAAGATGCACACAAATTGCCGAATGTCAACATGTGCTACCTGCCATCATGGGGGATCAAGGGACGTGTTTTTGGGGTGCAACCCCTTCCTCACAGCTACTGTATTATTGAGGAAGGGGTTGCACCCCCAAAACACGTCCATTGATCTCCCGTGATGGCAGATAGCACATGTTGACACACTGTGTGCATCTTCAAAATTTGGCTTTTCACAAATATGTAAAAAAATGGTAAACATTTTTAGCTCACAAAAAACCAAAGGGATTTGGAGGGGTTTTAAACTCTCCCTAAAACATCAATGATGTTCTTCATTTTTTTGAACATCATTGATGTTTTCTGGATGTTTTCCAAGTCCCTATTACACCCCATGATCTCCCCGATCAGGATCTGTGCACTTTCTGAGGTGAAATGACCTGGATCCACAACATCACGATCACCTAAAAAGATAGAAACAAAAAAACACCATATATTATAAATATGCCGGCATCCATCTCTTACCTGAGCCTTTGGTCGCAGACACTCACCTGTTGTGGTGACTATTTCCACCACATCTCCTTCCTCTTCCTCCTGTTGGCTTTGGGGGATTTCACCTTCTTCATGAGGTGGGGGGGGTCTCTGGTCTCCTCGGATGAGGGGTGTCCTCCGAGTCTTTTATCCCCTATGATTTATCCCCCACAGATATTTGATGGCAGAAATAGGAATATGAAACATTGCTTGGAAGTGGGGTACAATTGTCTGTTTTGGCAGAGTTCCAAGATGTAGAATTTTTATTGTCCTTTGTCAAGCTTCAATACTTTACCTGTTTTGGACAAGCTTCACAGATGGAGTCACCCCTATAGTATACAGCTCCTACAATTTTCTATATAGGCCACGTTTCCCGTATATATAGATTTATGTACCAAAGTTCATTTGCAGTATAGCATATCTGACTATGCATTATTCTTGTACCAAAGGATTTGGCATAGGTATCCACTTAGCCGTTCCTTGTGGACCGCATAGGCCGGATGCATTCTATGACTCTGCTTGTCTCAAATGCTATTACCCATGAATATTGATATGGGACAACACTTTCTCCTCCACTACCTCAAAAATTTGGGAGATCAATACTGCAAGCATTACACTTGGAACATTGCATCCTCCTTGATTCTTATAAACAACTATAAATGGTGTAACAAGTAAGTTTGTTTTTTGTTGGTGTGTCACTATTACCAGCTATAGTTTTTCCCAAGCTCCCCAACCAACTCCTGTATGCCCACTAAACTATAAATGTCCAGTATTTTTTAACTCTGTTTCTTAGTATATTTTTACTTCTTATACACTTGCAGATTACATTGTATAACTGCACAGGAAATTCCCTGAAGAAGGAATTCACTTTTCACATATTCCGAAACATGTTGGATCTTTCCATATGTATCATTCACGTATGAGTTCTTCATTTGTAGAACCTGTATGTAAAGGATCTTTTGCAGTTTCTGTACATTGGATTGTTTTTAATTTTCTACATCTTGTGATATTTTGAATAAAGTTTACAATTTTTATATATACGCTGTCATCCTTCA
Source organism: Aquarana catesbeiana (assembly GCF_042186555.1). Classification (NCBI taxonomy): domain Eukaryota; kingdom Metazoa; phylum Chordata; class Amphibia; order Anura; family Ranidae; genus Aquarana; species Aquarana catesbeiana. The sequence goes on from NC_133328.1 coordinate 285,485,660, forward strand.
CCTTTATACTTTTCTTTACTGTTTGGCTCCCCCTCACCCATAAAATCCTTGGGGTCACCACCCCTCTTTTGGGGTCCATATTTTCTCGCTATAGTATACACTGGAGCACCTGTGTGGTCCCCCTAATCAAAAGGGTGTTCTTGTGTCCCACACAAGTGCTCCAGCGTCCAGATGTGTAGACAGCTGCTGAGTGTCCTCTCCTTACACAGAATCTAGGTTGCATTTCATTCTAGTTAAAAACCCATCTACACAACCAAATTATTTTCAGACAAGTAGGCCATAAAAAAATGTTGGCAAATGCATATGAACATAAAAACAGGAAAATCGTGCTGCGCAAATATAAGAGTCCTTAGAAGTCATAAATCAGATGTGAGGAATAAATAATAGGGAAGACAGGAACCACCAGTGGACACTCCGGGTTACAGAAAACAACTATTTGGTGACTGTGATCCCTCCACCGGACATGGATGGCCCCTCACCTTAATTATTCGACCTAAAACAGGTCACATAGCATGGAAAGCATACACTGGGTGGATAAATCCAGGTGATGATGGTATAGCCTCCACATTTCAGCATTCAACAAGTGGGAACGAATGATGCATATGCAACACAAAAAGCAAAAACCATAGTGCTCTCCGTAGCAATTTTATTAAATAAAGAAAGTGAAAGATTGCACTCACAGGAACCGGCACTCAGCTCCGAGTGTCGGCTAGGAAGCTTGCGATCGTATCAACCAATGGCCGCGGGTGACGTCATACGCTCCTAACCCCCGAATGCATATGGCCAAAACAATGGTGTTTTCTAGGCCGAACGAACAATGTTTTATACGAACGAATAATGTGCCCATGAACATGAAAGTTGACATTTTAAACTGGACAACAGTTAAGAAAAGCACATGGAGCAGCACAAAAGTAAAAAATCATAAAGAATAGGAACACAGGACAACTACTTACTTTTTTGCAGCACTCTCCGGATCCTTCTGTACCGCTTGTGCTCCCTTAATTTGAGGTCCGACCACCGCTACCTGAGCTGATCTTTCGATCATCATACCCCGAAATTCCGGTGCAGACTCTTGACCACATTCGCCATGATCTTGGCCTTTCTGACATTGGGGTTGGGGTAAGGTCCATACTTCCCGTCATAGCCGGCCCTCTTCAGGATGTCGACCATTTCCAACATCTCCCCAAAGGACATATTTGATGCCTAAAATCGTCTCCTTCTGGATCCAGACGTTTCTGGCTTTCCTCCTCCTCCTCCTCGTTGCTGTAATTAGCATGCACCTGCTGTGTCTCCGCCATGTGCTCTTCCCCCACTGCACCCAACGAGAAGGGGCGGGGAATAGACTGGAAAGAACCTCAGGGTCGGGCGGAGTTTCACGCATGTGCAGTGTCTATAAAGCGTAACACGCGTGCGTAGTACGTACGATCTGTGAGCGGAGGAAGGGGTATCGGAGGTGCCGATAATGATAACGAAGGTAAGATCTAAACTTGGACCTATACTGCTTCTAGATTGAGGCCTATATTGTAACAAGATTAGGAGAGTTTTGCCTGACATTAGGGTTTGTCTCGTGTTGTGTCTTGCAGATAAAATGGATGGCTTCAATGACCACAACTTCCTCCCCCTGTTCATAGATAAATACAGGGAGCTGCCCTGTCTATGGCAAGTCAAACATCCTCATTATAATCATAAACAAAAGAGGCAGGCAGCGCTGGAGAAACTGCTGGAGTTTGTGATGCCGGTGGTCCCCACAGCAACCATCCCCTATTTAAAAGCTAAAATTAGTGGCCTGAGGAGCACTTATCTTAGGGAGCGCAAGAAGGTCACAGATTCCCAGAGATTAGGAGCTGCAGCAGATGACATTTATGTCCCCAGGCTGTGGTACTATGAGAGACTATGATTTCTGTCAGACCAGACTGGAGTCAGGGAATCCCTCTCAACCCTTCCTTCCACTCTTCCTTCCACCCCAGCTGAGGCTTCCAATGTCCAACCTGGGGCTTTCAGCCAGGAAGAAGTGGAGGAGCCCAGCTGGAGCCAGGTATAGCATTGTTCTACAGATTTCTGGTCAATAAATAAATGATGTTTACTAGATGTTATAATTGATCACTAATTGCTGAATTAATAAAGTATTTGACATATCAATAGACAGTAGTGGGCAAAAATAATTGGGACAAGAATGAAAAATGCTGGGCTCAGAATGATAATCTGTTATATTTGTTAACATTCAATTTGCAACAATCATGAGGTGAAAATTGTGTGTGATTGAAGACTAAAAAACTAAAACTGCCTGACCTGACACGAAGATGGCTGCTTAACTCGGAAGCTCCTGCTACCTCACGACCTGCTCTCAGACTAACGGAGGTATAACACCCCAAAAGTAGCTGGTGTTATGGGGACAGCATCCCGGAATTCATCCACCTCCCGTCCCCGATCCCCCCGGGAACAACCAGGACTCCAGGGACATAATATACCCCAAATGTTCCGCTCAGGACGGAGTAATATGGCGTCTTCCCACCAGAGGCTATCACAACCACAGGCTCCTTCACTCATAGGAACAACCTCAGCCTCCCCTCAGGCGATCTCCTCGGATAGAGAGGACACAAGTGATGCTCCATTTCCTCACTTAAACATCAATGATCTAAAGACAATCGCAGCGGACATAAAAGACACCTTTTCGGCGGCTATATCAGAGCTCCGACTGGATATACACGCACTTACTGACAGAGTGCAAGCGGTGGAAAAGATGACAGAACTCCATGACATACAACTATGCAAAACCACTCGGCATGTTGACACACACACCCTCCAAATGAGGGATATGCAGAGGCACCTGGAAGACCTCGATAATAGAGGCAGAAGACACAATCTACGGGTCAGAGGACTGCCGGAAACCATAGAAGGGGAGCAAATATTACCTTCTATCACGATCTCTTTAACAAACTCCTGAACAGGCCACCTCAGACCCATATTGAAATGGAGAGATTTCACCGAGCGTTGAGACCTAAAGGGAGAGACACCGATCCCCCACAGATATAGTATGCTGCATCGTGGATTTTAAGCTAAAGGAGCAAATACTAAGACAGGCCAGAGTAAATCCACAGATCATACATGAAGGGAAACCGATTCAAATATACCAGGATCTCTCCAGGATAACCCTGCAGCACCGACGGGACCTGCGACCCTTATTAGACACCTTGTGCACTCAGGGAATATCCTGCAAGTGGAAGTTCCCGTTCTGCCTCTCAGCCACATCCCGTGGGCACACTACTCTTTTGAAAGTGCTAGAAGATCTTCCTTGTTTCTGCGACATTTTAAACATCCCGCTGGTAGACGTACCAAACTGGTATGCAGACTTTCGCCATTCAGCGATCAGAAAGGAACTACCAGCGGAAGAACCAATGGAGGCTCAGGCATCCAGGCACCGGAGGAGACATTCCCCCTTGGCACCAGGTAACCGTCATGACTCCCGAGGCACATACCACAGTTCTAACCCCTTCACCTCACCAAGCTCACGGAGGGCTAGGAGAGACCGTTAGTTTTTGTCCCAGGAGATCAGATAACTGACTTTACTGTTGAGCCATGTTTGGCTTGTGTTAGTTAACCAAAGTTATATGTTCTCTATCAAAAGTATTGACCTGATAGCAATGAGACTTTCTTAAAACGGTTATACCGCCTGACACACTGTCCCTGTCTGCCAGCCTTCACATCCACTGGACTTCCTCTGAGGTTGTGACCACACACAAACCACTTCAATCCCCCGCCCGCAGTACATGTCCCACGCACAGGACATACTACAACTACAATACCCATACTCCCTAGCGGCAAGAGAACGTCAGCACGCATTACGGCTGCCCCTCCTCTCTACAATCTATGAGACATCCCACGACGCACAGGAGAAATCTTCCCTGTTTTATGCTCAACACAATAGAGACCTACAGAAGACATCAGACAAGCACAGACCAGGAACCAGCTCTACAACTCCACCACGGACTGGAAATCTACACGCAAGACTAAACACGCAACCGGGACTGTAAACCTCTACTACCGGAGCACAACAGAGGTAATTGTCCAGCAAAAGCTTCTATATTCACTAAGGCAAGCTGAATGCTCACATGTTTGTACCACCGCAGCTGCAGAACATCACCTTGATTGTTGCAGAAGCTTCTAAAATCACTTAAATCCCCAACTCAATCTCCAGAACTGGTGAGATATGGGCAATGTCTTAACGCTACCTCCTCAAATGCTATGGTACCTTATAAATTGTATTCCCTAGCAACATACCCCTATGGAGAGGATTGCCGATACCAATGCACTTATCTGATAGGTACGATGTAATATTGTTGCTTTAATTATTTTAGTCACACTTAACTGTTTTACAATCCAGTTACCTTCTACAAGTAGAGTGTTCATACGTTATTGATGTGGGTGTTTTTATTGTTTAGAAACTGAATACATGACACCTTTGGGGCTTTCCCAAGTTCTCTCACGGACTTTCCCAATGATCACCGCCTGATGGGGCAGTGGCATTTTGAATGATTTCTTAAGGCTAACATTCTATGCACAGCGCATATACAGAGGAGGTTTTTTACACCCCATGATATGTTAACTCTGAATTAGACATCTTACAATAAGATACACATCCACGGAAGTATTACCCTCTAGACGATTACACAAGCTATAGACACCCACACCCTCTTATGTAACCTTCCAACACCTCCACCACCTTCAAACATGGTCAGTAGGTAGCGTATATCTCTAAAATTTGTGACCACACTTGTGGACAACCCCCACACAGCAGCGGACCAGGGTGTAACCACACTGGTAGTGGGACACGTACTGACTCCGCTCTGTACATAACCGACTCCCCCGCAAACGAGGTTGGGAGATAGATTCTCCATCACCTCATCGGTAATTCGAACATAATTTTTAAATCAAACCTAAGTCTAACTTATATCTTGCGACCTTCCTTTACCCCTAAACCTAACTGCCCTTTATCCCTCGTCCACACGCCTTCTTGGCGGAGGTCATGAGTACACACAACTCACATCAGGATCAGGCTCCACCAAACGCACACCTCAAACTCTGCTCTATAAACATACAAGGTCTCAATATACCCGAAAAAAGATCACAATTACTTTCCTCTCTACAGAAATCAAAAATCCATATCGCACTCATTCAGGAAACCCACTTCAGAACAGATAGCATTCCCAAATTATACACTAAACAATACCCGATGGTATGAAGTGCAATCAATAAAGACGCAAAATCCAAAGGGGTTTCCATCCTAGTGTCTAAACACTGCCCGCTGCTCATAACGGAAGTCCACAGGGATCCACTAGGTTGCTATCTCTTCCTTAAAAGCATGCTTCACAAGAGACCTCTCACCATAGCAAACATATATGCACCAAACACTAAACAAGTTTCTTTTTTTCGGACAACGCTACAACACCTACTAACGTTTCAGTCGGGCACATTAATAGTAGGCGGAGACCTCAATGTGGCCTTAAATCCCTCTATTGACACATCTAATGGGCTATCCTCACTGTCCTACAGAGCATTACGGGCGATAAAAACGCAATTCAGGGGGGCGTGGCCTAGCGCGCGAGCCGGATGGACGCGTGAGCCCGGAGCTCCGGTGAGATAAGGGACAATAGCGGTCCAAAACGACCATCCGAAGCAAACAAGCACAAAATCTGGCAGAGGGCAAGGCTGGGAGGCCCTACAACTATGCCTGGGAAGCGGAGAAAGGATGGAAAGGTCCAACGTCTCACGGACTTTTATCCCCCAAATAGCAGAACAGAGGAGCAAGATGGCGCCGAGGCCTACTCCACAGCAACGTCTCCTGCACAACAAAGATCATCTCAAGGTAATCGGTCTCACAATAGCAGCTCCCCAAAAGATAAAATGCAGAATCCACCTACCCCATCCACTTGTAGCCCAGCCAAAACGAAACCCAGGCTGGATGCTGGTGGATTCCGTGACACAGGGAGCCCGATCTCAGATTTTGGGGAGGACACCAGAGAACTCCCTGAATCAATCGAATCCTTCCCCACACAAAACCAGCCTGTGATAGACACAGTATTGAAAGAGATGCTACTATCTCTGAGAAGCACATTGCAGTCTGACATGGCAGGTTATATGCACCGCATGAATAAAGACATACAGGATGTGGGGAACAGGGTGAGCCACATAGAGACCAAAATGGGGGAATATGCTTCCATTATCAATGACCTAGTTGACGCTCAGGAGGACACTGAGGCAGACAATGAATGGATCAAGGCAAAGCTGGCGGACATGGAGGACAGATCTAGAAGGAAGAATTTAAAAATCAGGGGGATCCCTGAATCGGTGCAACAACAAGATCTGGGCCTGTATGCTGCCACTTTGTTTAAAGCGCTTGTACCAAGTCTCACGGACTTAGATATAACCATTGATAGAATTCACCGTTTGCCTAAGCCGCCCCATCTGCCAGATCTAATACCTAGAGATGTGATACTCAGGCTGCATTTCTTTCACGTAAAGGAACAACTGATGTCCACAATGAGAAAACAAGAGCAGATTCCACCACAATACCATAATCTGCAATTTTTTGCAGATTTGTCACAGTTTACCCTGCAAAAACGCAAAAACCTAAATACAGTGACAAAGGTTCTACGCAACCACAAAATTGTGTACAGATGGGGGTATCCCACAAAGATAAATATCACTAAAGGTAACCGCACCTACACGGTGACATCTCTGGAGAAAGGCATCAATCTCCTGAAAGAATGGGGTATCCTTTCTGACCCCCCAGAAGAAAATGCGGACACTAGCACTCCGCGCCACTTATCAGAGGAATGGAAAACAGTTACTGCGAAAAACGCCACTTCTCACTCTTGAATAATTAAGGATGATCTCCAATCATTTCTCTTAGTCCCTGACTAATGAAGTTCTCAAGATTGAACTTTCCCCCCCGTTACATTTAACAGCAAAATGCTGTTCCTGGGTATCCTATACCCTCCGTATATGTTGCACCAATTGTGCTATACCAAAGTTGAAAGTTAACGACTTTTTGTTTTTTTCTACTTATATTTTCTACCTTTTCTATACTTCTGCCGTTACTTCTGGGATATGAACAACATCGCTTCACCCAAGCTTATATCTCTTCCACACAAGAAAAAACAACAGCAACTTCTCCAACAAGATCCGGCTTTGACTTGGACCTCCAAGAACAGTCAACCTCCTTTGCACCAAATGACAACCTATCTTTTGACCCGTACAAGTAAGTCTACATTATCACATGAAGTTATAACTGCACCAAACATAGATGGACTAAGCACTAGAATTAAGATGAAGGTCTTAATTATAAAGCTTATCTCATTTAAACTCCATGCCTATTAATATAATCTCCATAAACGCTAAGGGGCTCAATCACCCCATGAAACACAAATCATTGTGGCAAGAAGCACTGACACACCAAGGAGACATAATATGCGCTCAAGAAACTCACTTTTGTAACCAAGCACCACCGAAATGTACCCACAAAAACTTCCCACATGTTTTTACTGCCAACGCAGATTCTAAAACAAAAGGAGTATTAATAGCCATAAAAGACTCTGTAGCTTTTACTCTCCATCAGGAAATCCGTGATCCACTGGGCAGATACCTAATTTTGATATGCGAACTGAATTCTTCAAAATATACACTAGTAACAGCTTACTCTCCTAATAAGCATCAAATACACTTCTTTAATAAGCTAATGAGAAAAATCAGAAAGTGCCAAAGAGGACCGCTTATACTTTGCGGAGATTTTAATGCTACCCCGGACCCATCATTAGACTCTACATCTAAATCTATACGCTATTCTCCTACATTATCAACTTCCCTCAACAAATATAATCTCTATGAAGCTTGGCGCTGTTTCCACGCCAACGAAAGAGACTTTACATTTTTTTCTGCAGCGCATAAAGTCTATACAAGAATTGATCTATTCATGGTAGACCAACCTATACTATTGGGAACTAAAGCTGTATCCATCAACTCAATAACATGGTCGGACCACGCATCTATAGTATTAACATTATCGGATTCGGCTTCTCCTAGACCCAGCCCAATTTGGAGAATCAACACCTATTTGCTACAGCAACAAGACTTTAGACAACAAATTAACAACCACTTAACCAATTTTTTTGATGACAATAAGGATTCAGTACAAAGCCCTTTTACATTATGGAACGCCCATAAGGCGTTTATACGTGGCATTTTTATTCAACTGAGTGCAAGGGTGAAAAGGCAGAGGCAGCAACAACTGACTGAATTGTTAAAACACATTTCTGATTTAGAAATCAAAAATAAACAAAAATATTCCCAAAAAACTACTCAAAAATTGACACAACTAAGATCTGAATTTACCTACTAGAAAATTTTGAGAAAGCCACAAAAAGACTTAAAATGAATTATTATGTGAATGGAAACAAGGCAGGAAAACTTTTAGCACAGAATATCCAAGGCCATAGATATAAATCAAGAATACCATTTATTATACACCCATCCACCAATCAAAAAGAATACCACCCACAAAAAATTGCTGATGCTTTTAGCCACTATTACAGATCCCTTTATAATTTAAAAGATGACCCTTCAACCATCCAACCTACCCCTGATGCAATCAATGACTTTTTAAGTAAATTATCCATACCTAAATTATCTTCGCACCAGATCCAAGCTCTCAATCAACCATTTACCGATGCAGAAATTCATAAAGCTATTGATACACTCCCTACGAATAAATCCCCAGGACCAGACTGTTTTTGTGGAGAATATTACAGAGAATTTAAGACCCTACTGACCCCCTTCTTGACACACATATTCAGCTCAGCAGCTGCCTCTGCCTCTTTCCCACCAGAAATGCTAGAAGTTTTAGTTGTGCCTCTTCCAAAAGCCAGGAAAGGAGCCCACCTCTCCCTCAAATTTTAGACCGATATCTTTACTAAACATTGATCTTAAACTGTACACTAAGATTATAGCACTACGCCTTGTTGACATTATGCCCAATCTTATCCATCCTGATCAAACAGGATTTACAAAACACAGACAAACTTCGGACGCGACGAGACGCATGATCAATATCATTCATATGGCAGGGGTATCTCAAAGGCCTTCTCTGCTCCTGGCGTTGGATGCGGAGAAGGCCTTTGACCGTATTCATTGGCTATACCTAACCAAAGTATTAGAATCATTCGGTTTTGTAGGACCTATTCTATCTGCCATTTTAGCCCTATACTCTAGTCCATCTGCCAAGGTCTATATTTCTGGAACTATATCAAAACCCTTTAGCATATCTAATGGTACAAGGCAAGGGTGCCCATTGTCTCCTCTAATTTTTAATTTACTAATGGAACCCTTAGCCATATATATAAGAAATCACCCAAAAATAAAAGGATTCCCTGTAGGTAAGGATACTCACTCTATAAGTCTATTCGCAGACGACATTATTATGATTTTGACTGAGGTGGGCTCTTCTCTTAAAGCGGCACATGAAGCATTACGTTTATTTAACACAATCTCTTATTATAAAGTCAATGAAAATAAATCATATATTTTAAGTTTAGGGTTAGACAGTACTACTAGCAACAAACTTAAATCACAATTTCCATATAAATGGACTACAGAAGGGATAAAATACCTAGGCATAACACTCACAGATGATACTAAAAAAATGGCGGAAGCAAATTATACCCAATTCTTACTTAGTCTAAATCAAAAATTGCAAACAATAAATAAAGCAGAATCCACTTGGTCAGGCCGCCTCACGGCCTTTAAAATGATGATAATCCCCCAATTCATTTATATATTCAGAACCCTCCCAATACCAATTCCAGACAGTTTCTTTATCAAAGCACAATCCATGATTAATAGATTCCTCTGGCAGGGAAAAAAGTCTAAATGCGCATTCCATAAACTTATCAAATCCAGAGGAGCAGGTGGAGTGGGGCATGTCCTGTTGAAGGACTATTATCTTGCGGCAATTTTGGCCCAACTAAAATATTGGTTTCCGGGAAATCATACCCCAAGATGGCAAGAATTAGAATCTTTCCAATCCCCTAACCATAGCATATACGACCTCCTATTGGCCTGCAATATGATGCCACATCCCTCCACCAAACTTTCACCCACAATGAAAGCATCTATAAACACATGGAAAGCATTCCTAAACACTCCCATCACTGATTATCCTCTAAAATCCATTCCCCTCCCCATCACCAGTTTACAACTGTTGATACCCAATGTCAACATTAAACACTGGGAATCCAAAGGCCTAAAAACAGTCGAAGATCTCTATATAGGACCCACAATAAAGACCTTCCGAGCACTTCAAATAGAGCACAACTTAGACTCTAAAGAATACTACACGTATTTACAGGTATCACATCTATTATCATCAATTAACAATACTCACACAAACATTATTTGGAAGGTTTACTTATATTTCTCAAATCCCATGACCTCTATCAAAGGTATTCCCCTATTTTATAACCTCTTAAACCAAAAATCAGTGCTTAGCAAGACACCCTCTATGAGAACTTGGGAAATTGATTTCAATGTATCCTATACCTTAGAACAATGGAAACAAGCAATATCATCCATATACAAGGCCTCCAGGAGTGTTAACATGTGGGAATTATACCAAAAAATACTCTTAAGATGGTACTTAACTCCTACACGGTTAGCAGGGTTCAACCCACAAATATCCCCACTATGTTGGAGGAATTGCGGTCAAAGAGGTTCTATCATTCATATATTCTGGTCATGTCCACGATTGAAAACCTATTGGACCAATATATTCCATTTTATAAAACAGATCACTAAAACCCAACTATATAATACGTCCAACATGGCTATCCTTTCCTTGGGAATAGACATGGTACCCTACTCCCTGAGACAAATAGTTACTCAGATTCTTACTAGCGCTCGCCTCGAAATAACGAGACGATGGTTAAAAACTGAAATATCAACTCTCAATGATGTGATCAAAACCACTAATCTCCATATATCATACGAACTTATGTTTGCCGCCTCTCAAGGCACTTACACAACCAAAAGTCAGACTTGGAAACCATGGACAGATTGGCACCATACATTCTGTACCAAGTGAAGACATGTCTACCTCACAGATCTACACTAGATATCCCTTTACCCTCTTATTCGGTTCATTTAGTTCACTATTTTTACGGCAGTTCATTTAAGTATAACTATCTACTTACCATATCTTTATATAAATACTGTTCTACATGAAGGCGAACTGTAACACTACCCTGAAACACAATTTTAGTTTATAAGTAGCAGAGACAGAATGAAACTATTAAGTGTGCGCCTGTTTGCCGAGGCACAGAAAGTTCCCATGGGGGTTCCGGGTAGATAGGATGTACACTCGGAACTATAACATACTACGCCTGTCTTACCACCTTCTATAAGTACATATATTCACAAGGATGATGTTATCGAAGTAAAGTTTTCATAATAGAACAATAATAACAAAGTACTATATATAAAATTTCTATGTACACGGTTATTTTCTAAATAATATTTCTTCCTTTTTGTACTATCTGTTATTGAAAAATTCAATAAAAATCTATTGAAATTAAAAACGCAATTCAGCGACATGCTACTACACGATACATGGCGTACGTTACATCCTAAAGATAAGGATTTCACCTTCTTCTCTCCATCCCATAACAAGTACTCGAGAATTGACCACTTCTTTATTTCCCAAAACGATCTTTCAAATCTCACAAAGGCAAATATTGAACCGATGATTCTATCAGACCATAACCCCATCACTATGACCCTTAATCTCCCCAATACAATGGACAGCTTACACATTTGGCGACTCGACAATTCTCTTCTCACTGACCCAGAAACAACTCAGACAATTTCCAAAACCCTTACTAATTACTTTGCAGAAAACGTACAGGAAGACTCTTCTCCAGACACAATCTAGGTGGCACATAAATGTGTTATCAGGGGTGTATTCATATCCCAGGCAGCCAAACGATCAAAACTAAGAAAAGCCCGCATTGAGGAATTGACTAAACGCATGTATACATTGGAACTAAATCACAAAGCCACTCTAGCTACCAATGCCTTGTCAGATTTGATACAAACCAGATTGGAACTCCTAGAGGTATTAAACAAATCAATAAAGCACAAATTCGCCTTGACTCAAAAAGTCTTCTACGAGTTTGGAAACAAATCTGGGAGGCTATTGGCTAGGGCCCTACAAGTTAAGAAGGTGGCGAACTCCATCCACACAATAAAAGACACGGCAGGGAACACCTTTGAGACCTCAGATAAGATAGCAGACCAATTCGTAAGGTACTTCTCCAAATTGTACAATCTACCTTCCCCACTAATAGCTTCAGACAGGACTGACAGAAGATCTTGGATCCAAGACTTTCTGAAAAAATATGCTCCTTCACCCTTAAATGATGAAGAATCAACAGGATTAGACTCCCCACTATCTATAGAAGAAATTCTACATGCTTTGAAACAATTAAAATCCGGTAAAAGCCCAGGTCCTGACGGATTAACAGTCAGCTACTATAAGACCTTCCCAGACACACTCATTCCACAATTAGTAAAGGCCTTTAACAATCTAAACCCCACAAGTAGTGCAAGCAAAGACATCTTAGAAGCACATATCGCTGTTATACCAAAACCTAACAAGGACGCTACCCTAGTATCAAACTATCGCCCCATTTCACTTCTAAACGTTGATGTAAAACTTTACGCCAAGGCACTAGCCACTCGCATACTTCCCCTAATTCCCAGATTAGTCTCCCTGGACCAAGTCGGTTTTGTCCCCGGCAGGGAAGCAAGGGACAATACCACAAAAGCTCTAAATGTCCACCATTGGCTCTCCTCTACCTCGACTCAGGGCTTTTTCTTGTCCCTGGACGCGGAGAAGGTGTTCGACAGGGTAGCTTGGGATTACATGGAGGAAACACTTTGTACGGTGGGTATACCGTCACGCCTCTTACAGATGATTCTCGCTCTGTATTCCTCCCCAACAGCAAAAATCAGAGTGAATGGTTACCTGTCGGACACCTTCTCCGTGTCTAATGGTACGAGACAGGGTTGTCCCCTCTTCCGCTTATTATTCATACTCACCATGGAACCTATACTACGCAAACTCAGAGAGAACCCTGATATAAAAGGCCTAGAGATCAATCATAGAAACTATAAAGTAGCTGCTTACTTAGATGATATCTTACTCTTTCTCACGGACCCTATAATCACCATCCCCAATCTGCTTAAGGACTTCTCTCTTTTCAAATCACTCTCAAACCTACAAGTACATTTTTCCAAATCAAAGGCCCTGAATATAACCCTACCAAACACACTGGTTACACATTGTAAGAACAAGTTCCCATTCTACTGGGAAACCCAAGCCATCACATATCTGGGCATTAAAATACCTACCAAACTGACTGATTTATACGCTCAGAATTTTCAACCTACCCTACTGACCATCCAAGGAGATCTGTACAAATGGCACACAGGCCCTTTTTCATGGATTGGCAGGATAGCTATTTTAAAAATGAACATACTACCCAGACTATTATACCTGTTTCGGGCTATCCCCATTAAGCTCCCTGCATCCTTCTTTGCAATCTACAAACGATTGTGTAGGGCTTTCATTTGGTCGTCCAAAACACCCAGATTGAGTTGGGAAAGGCTGACACTTCCCAAATCGCAGGGAGGCTTAAGTCTTCCTGATATCCAGAAATACCATTGGGCATGCCACTTAACTAGAATAGTCGACTGGCACTTACATGGGAGTGAAAAGGACTGGATTCAGCTAGAAAATGCTTTCTCCCAAATTCCATTGGCACACATACCCTGGCTCAGTCCCTCGAGCATCCCAAAAGAACCTAAAACACACCCTTTAATCCATGCTACAACACTGCAATTCAAGAATGCAAGTACAAAATTAAACTTTAAACCCACACATGGTCCCATGACTCCTCTAGAAAACAACCCAGATTTCCAACCGGGCATCTCCTCAATCCCTTCATTGACAGACCCACCCAGACGACCTATTAGGGTTCATCAACTGTTTCACAACGACAGATTGCTTTCATACCAAGCTATGACTTCTCAATTTCCAAATTATCAAATACCATTTTACAAGTACCTACAAATCCGGCAGTTCCTTCAACACTCTAAACCAAATGCTCAATGGTACCGAGATCTCTCACCTTTCGAATCCATTTGTAACAGCGAAGAACCACAAAGACATTTAATATCGACTGTATATGCGCTCCTTTTCTCCTCACATAAAATCAAAGACGACAAGCTGGTCAAACAATGGGAAACAGACCTCAAACTGGACCTAAACACGGAGGAATGGGGACACATATACAGTTGTATACATAAAGGCACGATTAATGTCTCTACACAAGAAAGCAGATTCAAAATATTTACAAAATGGTACAGAACACCAGACAAAATCCACAAGTTCCACCCTAGTGTCTCCCCTTTGTGTTGGAGATGCAATGCAGCCCACGGGACTCTACTTCACATCTGGTGGGATTGCACCCTCATACAACCATTTTGGATAGAAGTACATTGCTTAATCAGCCAGATCACCACTTTCACACCTGACTTTACTCCAGCTCAATTTCTACTGCATCACACGTCAATTCCTAGATCGACATACAAAAAATCCTTAGTTCTTCATCTAATAAACGCCGCTAACCAATGCATCCCAGTACATTGGAGAAGCATCCCCCCCCAACGATCACAGAATGAATACAAAGAGTTGACAAGACAGCTGAAATGGAAAACCTCATACACCAATCCTGAGACAAACCAACAAAATACTGGGAAATCTGGGCATGTTGGTCGCACTATAAAGAGAAGCTAACAGATACTGTTTCCAACGGAACCTCTTCTCCCACGTTACAAAACACCACGTAGATACTCTTGCTAACCAAATCTCAGTCCTCCGCCTTTCTAATACCTATCTCCACCCTTCCCTCAATTTCATATTGCTCAATTACTTTACACCGAACATATCACGCAATGCAATACATACACTTTCTAATAATAAGACTTTAAAAGCATCACAGGCAGGAACACATCGATAAAGGGTATTCAGGGAGACCATTTGTTCCCCACACATCGATCTCTAATGCCAAAGCCCACACTTCCTATACATCGGGCTCTTTGCCACTATACAAAGCTCCGACCTTACCTACTCCTTCACTACACTTGTAGGTGCTCCCCCTTGGCCACAGTCAGAACCCCTTTGGGGTGGCCAAGGAGGAGAACTAATATAGTCAGAGAATACTCATATCTTTTACAGAGCCCATTCCATGATCCAGATATCACAGCCCACTTTACAATATGTTGCCTTATCTATGATCTATACCGCGCATGTCTATATTACCTTAAGACAGTTACAGCCAAGATGATTTACAAGAGATCAATCTTCATACGAAACCCAAGGAATTTATTATATCATTAAATACAATGTTTGATTGACTGTTAACAATATACCTGTAATAGTGACTCAATGTAAAGTCATTGTATTATAAGACTATTGTATTCCCTGTAAAACTGTAAACTTTCAATAAAATTTCTTTAAAAAAAAAAAAAAAAACTAAAACTATGTCCCTTTTTCATACACAGGAAGACCTTAGCCAGGACGAGGCTCTGGAATGTAGCACACAGGAGGAGGCTGTGGAATGTGGCAGCCAGGAGGAGGCAGAGGTTACTGGCAGCCAGGAGGAGGTGGGGCTAAGTGGCAGCCAGGAAAAGCCTGGACCCAGTAGGAGCCTGACAGAATCGCAGGTTCCTCCCCTCCGCCTTCCAACCAAAAGACCCAGGAAGGGGAGTCACGTGCAGGATTCAGCACTCAGGCTGATTCAGGAGGCTTCTGCATCCCTCAGAGCCACCCCCACTCCTGAAGAGGCCTTTGCCTGCATGGCTACCACCAAAGTGCAGGGCATGCAGGAGGGTCAAAGCCAGCTGTGTGAGGACCTTCTTTATAAAGTCTTAACTAAGGGGGTGAGGGGCGAAATCATACCTAATACCCACCTGAGTAAGTTGGAACATCCTCCCCCTTCTCCTCCTCCTGCCACAACTACACCACCACAGCCACAGTGTGGAAGGAAGCGTGGAAGGAAGACCAGAGAGTGATGACCCTGGGTTCAGTCTGGTCTGGCAAAAGATGCAGTCTCTTGTAGTACCACAGCCTGGGGACACAGATGTCATCTGCTGCTTTCATGATCTCTGTGACTTCTGGAACAGACTGCACTCCCTTAGATATGGACTCCTCAGGCCACCAATTTTGCAGGAAAATAATTGATGTGTGCCCTGGAGGTCAAAAGCTTCACCAATTTCTGCTGTTTCTCCAGTGTTGCCTCCTTCTTTGTTTGGTTATGAGCCCTTAATAATGTTTTTTTTGTTTCAATTACTGTATACTGACCTATGTGTGTTTTCCTTCAAAAAGGACAGTTTGTTTGTGAGGATTCAGGTACATTTCTAAAGTACAATGTGAAATTAACAAGAGACACCAACACCAAGCAATCTCCTTGAGATTAAATAATACAAAATAATAATGGTGTTGTGGTAACTTGACACACAGAACACACACAAAAATATTCTGGATATTAAATAACTAAAAAAAAAATAACAACAAGATCAGCCTTGAAAAAAATACAAACCAAAAAAAAAAAAAATCACATCAGGCTTGAAAAAAAAAAAAAAACACAAAAAAAAATGATATAGATTTTTGGTCAGATGTGACAAATCATAATATATTGAGGGAATCACAATAAATAATAAAGAAAGAAGTTTGTAAGAACTCTGTGTGAATATCAGCAGCAAAACTACTTTGTTCTTAATGCATTATAAAGAAGAAGAGAGTGTGCTGTATTAAACATTTTTAAACATTGCAGCCTGACGAAAGTGCTCTATCCATTCTGAATGCTAATTTTACCAGACCGAGCTGTTCCGTCTCGGAATTTCTTCTGAGCATGTGTGGCACTTTGTACATCGGAATTGTCCACACACGGTCAGAATTGACGCAATCAGATTTTGTTGTCGGAAAATTTTATAGCCTGCTCTCAAACTTTGTGTGTCGGAAAATCCGATGGAAAAAGTCTGATGGGGCCCACACACGGTCGGAATTTCCGACAACACGCTCTGATCGCACATTTTCCATCGAAAAATCCGACCGTGTGTACGAGGCATTACATGTTCTTTATTTCATTTGCAACTGCTTCTCGCCTAGCCTTGGGTATTCTATAGGGCTTTACATTTACGCAGACACCTGGTTCCGTAATTATGTCATGCTGTATAACACTGGTATGTCTGGGTAGGTGAGAGAAAAAGTCTCTATTCTTAGTCACAAACTCTTTAATGTCCTTCTATTGGGCCACTGACAAGGTTTCAGTTATGGCTACCTCAGTTGTCACGAGGGCCATGTCCTTTTGGGGGGTTGGCACTGCAAGTAAAGTCTCTCTGTCCTTCCAAGGTTTCAAGAGATTGACATGATATATTTGCACTTGTTTCCTTTTTCCTGGCTGTTAAACTTTGTAGTTCACTTCCCATACTCTTTCCATAATTTCAAAAGGGACCTTGACACTTTGCTAGGAATTTTCTCTCAACTTTGGGGACTAGTACCAGCACTCTATCACCAGGGTTGAAGGTTCTGGTCTTGGCACCCCAATTATAAACCCTTCTCTGGGCCTTCTGGGTTTGCTCCATATGTTCCTGTACAAGCGACATGACAGCGGCAATTCTATCTTACATCAGTGAGATATGCTCGATGACGCTTCTTAAGGCGTGGTCTCTCCCATGTTTCTTTTGCGACATCTAGCAATCCCCTGGGATGTCTACTATACAGTAGTTCAATTGGGGAATAACCTGTAGAGGCCCAAGGTACCTCTCGTATAGCAAACATGAGGTTCGGCAGCAAAAAACCCCACAATTTCTCCCATCTTTGTCCACCACCTTTTCTATCATGCTTTTGAGCATCTTTTTAAATCTCTCCACAAGCCCATCAGTTTGGGGGTGGTAGAAAGAGGTATGGAGATGGAAGATTTTGAACAACTTTCACAATTCTTTAGTGACTCTGGACATAAGTGGCGTGCCTTGATCCATTAATATTCCTTTTGGCATACCCACAAGACTAAATACCTGGAAAATCTCTTTGGCAATAGTCCTAGCTGAGGTATAACGCAAGAGAATGGCTTCAGGATACCGTGTGGCATAGTCTAGTATTACCAGTATGTGCTGATGTCCCCTAACAGACTTTACTACTGGTCCCACCAGATCCATGCCAATTCTTTCAAAAGGCACTTCAATTATCAGTAACAGAACTAGCGGACTGTGAAATTGGGGCCATGGCGCAGAATACTGACACTCTGGGCATGACTCACAATATTCTGTGACATCTGCATGTAACCCAGGCCAAAAGAATCTCTGGGTTATGGTCTCCTTATTTTTCTCTATACCCAGGTGTCCACTCATTGGCAGTATGGCAGCGATAACATTTTATGTGTTCTGAACCCAGTCCTCTAAATGGCCTCAGAGATTTTCCTGACCTATTTGGCCAGTCTCCAGGTCCTGAGCCCATAGTCTCATTATTTGCATTTTTTTCCCACTCCCTTGAACCCTGAACAGTCTTATCGGATACTCCTGGCAGTTTTACACCCCTAGAGACATTGGGGTGGGGCGCAGACAAGTCCTCAGCAGCAGTATATCTCTCGAACAGGTCCGCAAGCTGGTTTGCAGTCTTAGGGTCCCCATGGCTGACCCACTTTCTCAAAGTTGCAGGGAGTGCATGTAAATAATTTTTCATGACCACACGCTCCACAATCTTAGGGACTGACAAAGTCTCTGGCTGCAGCCACTTCTTGGTGAGGTGTATTAATTCAAACATTTGGGAGCAGAGTGGTTTGTCAGTACTGTATGATCACTGATGCACCTGTTGAGCCCGGGCAGCAATGGTGATGCCCAGGTGTGCAAATATCTCAGCCTTAAGTGTCTCATAATCCTGGTCAGCATCTGGTTCCAGGTCAAAATAGGCCTTTTGGGGTTCTCCTGTCAGAAAGAGCACGAGCAGTCCTGTCCATTGATCTTTTTGCCATCCTTTTTGAACAGTGTTTTTTTTCAAAAGTCGCTAGGTAGGCTTCTACATCATAGTTACATAGTTACATAGTGGGTGAGGTTGAAAAAAGACACAAGTCCATCAAGTCCAACGTATGTGTGTGATTATATGTCAGTATTGAATTGTGTATGTATGTGTGGTCGTTCAGGTGCTTATCTAATAGTTTTTTGAAACTATCGAAGCTCCTTGCTGATACAACCACCTGTTGAAGGGAATTCCACATCCTTGACGCTCTTACAGTAAAGAACCCACTACGTAGTTTATGGTTAAACCTATTTTATTCTAATTTTAATGAGTGGCCACATGTCTTGTTAAACTCTCTTCAGCGAAAAAGTGTTATCCCTATTGTGGGGTCACCAATACGGTATTTGTAAATTGAAATCATATCAAACGTTTCTTCTCAAGCGAGAATAAGTTCAGTGCTTGCAACCTTTCCTCATAACTAACATCCTCCAGACCCTTTATTAGCTTTGTTGCCCTTCTTTGTACTTGCTCCATTTCCAGTACATCCTACCTGAGGACTAGTGCCCAGAACCGGACTGCATATTCTAGGTGTGGCTGGACCATATTCTTGAAGATTGGGAGAATTATCGTTTTATCTCTGGAATTGATCCTCTTTTTAATGCATGCCAATATTCTGTTTCCTTTGTTAGCAGCAGCTCGCCATTTTATGCCATTGCTGAGCGAATCATCTACTAGGACCCCCATGTCCTTTTCCATCCTAGATCCTCCCGGAGGTTCCCCCCAGTGTATAGATTGCATTCATATTTTTGCCACCCAAATGCATTATTTTACATTTTTCTACATTAAACCTCATTTGTCATGTAGTTGCCCACCCCATTAATTTGTTCAGATCTTTTTGCAAGGTTTCCACATCATGCAGAAAAGTTATTGCCCTGCTTTGCTTAGTATCGTCCGCAAATACAGAGATTGAACTGTTTACCCTATCCTTTAGTTCGTTTATGAACAATTAAATAGGATTGGTCCCAGCACAGAACCCTGGGGGACCCCACTACCCACCCCTGACCATTCTGAGTACTCCCCATTTATTACCACCCTCTGAGCTCACCCTTGTAGCCAAATTTCAATCCATGCACTCACCCTATGATCCATGGCAACGGACCTTATTTTGTACAGTAAACGTATATTGGGGAACTGTGTCAAATGCTTTTGAAAAATCCAGATACACCATGTCTATGGGCCTTCCTTTATCTAGATGATAACTCACCTCCTCAAAGAAGGTTAACAGATTGGTTTGGCAAGAACGATTCTTCACGAATCCAGGCTGATTACTGCTAACGATACCGTTCTCATTAGTAAAATCATGTATATAGTCCCTTATCATCCCTCCAAGAGCTTGCATACTAGCATTATATTATTGGTGCTACATTGGCTTTTCTCCACTCAGCTGGTACCATTCAAGTCTAGGGATGAGCCGAACACCCCCCGGTTCGGTTTGCAGCAGAACATGCGAACAGGCAAAACACGCGAACACCGTTAAAGTCTATGGGACACAAACATTAAAAATCAAAAGTGCTAATTTTAAAGGCTTATATGTATGTTATTGCCTTAAAAAGTGTTTGGGGACCTGGGTCCTGCCCCAGGGGACATGTATCAATGCAAAAATAAGTTTTAAAAACGGCCGTTTTTTCGGGAGCAGTGATTTTAATAATGCTTAAAGTGAAACAATAAAAGTGAAATATTCCTTTAAATTTCATACCTGGGGGTTGTCTATAGTATGCCTGTAAAGTGGCGCATGTTTCCCATGTTGAGAACAGCCCGAGAGCAAAATAACATTTCTAAAGGAAAAAAAGTCATTTAAAAGTACTCGCGGCTATAATGAATTGTCGGTCCCGGCAATACACATAAAAGTTATTGGTATGAATATTAAGGGGAAGACCAACCAAAATTAAAAAAAAAAATGCATGGGGGTTCCCCCAAATTCCATACCAGGCCTTCAGGTCTGGTATGGATATTAAGGGGAACCCCGTGCCAAAATAAAAAAAAAATGGCGTGGGGGTCCCCCTCAAAATCCATAACAGGCCCTTCAGGTCTGGTATGGATATTAAGGGGAACCCTGCACCAAAATAAAAAAAATGGCATGGGGATCCCCCTCAAAATCCATACCAAACCCTTCAGGTCTGGTATGGATTTTAAGGGAAACCCCGCGCCTAAATTTAAAAAAAATGGCATTGGGGTCCCCCAAAAGTCCATCCCAGACCCTTATCTGAGTACGCAACCTGGCAGGCCGCAGGAAAAAAGGGGAGAGGAGAGAGCACCCCCCTCCTGAACCGTACCAGGCCACATGCCCTCAACATGGGGAAGGTGCTTTGGGGTAGCGGCCCCCCAAAGCACCTTGTCCCCATGTTGATGGGGAGAAGGGCCTCATCCCCACAACCCTTGCCTGGTTGTTGTGGGGGTCTATGGGCAGGGGCTTATCGAAATCTGGAAGCCCCTTTTAACAAGGGGACCCCCAGATCCCGCTCCCCCTGTGTGAAATGGTAACGGGTACAAATGTACCCCTACCATTTCACAAAAAATGTGTGAAAATGGTAAAAAAAACACAAGACACAGCTTGGGACAAGTCCTTTATTAAAAAATAAAAAATAAAACTGTCCCACGAAGTCCATTCATCTTCTTCTTCTCTCACTCTGATGGACTGAAAAAGAAAAAAAAAGTCGCACGCCGCCTACGATCTGCCTCCATGGGAGGCATCCGCCATAATGACTGGCCTCTCAGGTGACAGCTCTTTTATAGCTGAGGGCGGGGCCACACAATGACATCACCAGGTGACCACGCCCCCCTCTGATGCACGGGGACATCCCTTTGGCTTCCCTGTAGCGCCAGAGGGGGGCGGGGCCACCCGGTTATGTAACCGAGTTGACTCATGTAATTTACGTTCGACTCGAACATCAGGCTCAGTAGACTGTCAGTAAAGATAAGGAACAATGGTCTGGCAATTACTTGACTGAGTTCCCTAAGTACCCTCGGGTGCAAGCCATTATTAATGTTAAGTTTCCCAAGTCTAATTTTAATTCTGTCCTCTGTTAAACATGGAGGTGCTTCCTGTGATGTGTCATGAGGATAAACACTGCAGTTTTGGTCACTGAAGCCCCCCGATTCCCTTGTGAAGACTGAGGAGAAGAGTAAATTCAATACCTTCGCCATCTCCACATCCTTTTGTAACCAGATGACCTTCCTCAGTCTTTATGGGGCCAATATGGTCTGTCCTCCTTTTTTTACTGTTTACATACTTAAAACATTTCTTGGGATTTTTTTTTGCTCTCCTCCGCTATGTGTCTTTTGTGTTCTACTGTATCTTAGCCGCCCTAATTGCACCCTTACATTTCTTGTTGCATTCCTTATAAAGTCTGAATACTGATAATGATCCCTTAACCTTGTATTTTTTGAAGGACTTCCCCTTTGCTTTTATATGCATTTTTACATTGGAGTTAAACCATCCAGGACTTTTGTTCGCTCTTTTTAATTTATTACTCAATGGGATGCATTGGCTAATGCCCTTATTTAATATGCTCTTAAAGCAAACCCAACTCTCCTCCGTGTTCTTTGTTCTTAAAATCTGATCCAAGTTTGTGCCTTCTAGCAAGGTTCTTTTGAAATTCAATGTCTTTGTTTTCCCCTTATGTTTCCATTTGTGTGATTTATAATGAAGCTAATTGACCTGTGATCGCTGTTTCCTAAATTGCCCCGTATTTCCACATCCCTGATCAGGTCTGTATTGTTGGTAATCAGTAGATCCAGTAACGCTTTATTTCTAGTTTGTGCGTCTACCATCTGAACGATGAAATTGTTCTGCAAGACATTTTTTAGGAACTGGCGAGCATTAGACAAATGCGTGGTTCCCCCCACCCAGTCTATGTCAGGATAATTAAAATCTCCCATTATGATAAACCTTTCCATCCTTGCTGCTAATCCAAATTGTGATAGGAGATCCGTCTCCCCCTTCTCCCTCAGGTTAGGGGCCTATAGCATACTCCCAGTATTATTTTCCCCTTAGCTTCATCCCTTTGGAGCTCTACCTATAAGGATCCCACCTCCTCCCTAGCTCCCTTGGTGATGTCATCTCTCACATTCACTTGTACATTATTCTTGATATATAGGCATACCCCTCCCCTTCTCTATCCCTGCGATAAAGGGTATACCCTTGAATGGTTGCCAGATAATCATGGAGCTTTTGAATAAGGATGAGCCGAACACCCCTCTGGTTCGGTTTGCACCAGAACATTAGAACAGGCAAAAAATTTGGAAGAACACACAAACACCGTTAAAGTCTATGGGACACGAACATGAAAAATCAAAAGTGCTCTTTTTAAAGGCTTATATGCAAGTTATTGTCATAAAAAGTGTTTGGGGACCCGGGTCCTGCCCCAGGGGACATGTATCAATGCAAAAAAAAAGTTTTAAAATGGCCGTTTTTTTCGGGAGCAGTGATTTTAATAATGCTTAAAGTGAAACAATAAAAATGAAATATTCCTTTAAATATTGTGCCTGGGGGGTGTCTATAGTATGCCTGTAAATTAGCGCAGTTTTCTAATGTTTAGAACACTACCACAGCAAAATGACATTTCTAAAGGAAAAAAGTCATTTAAAACTGATTGCAGCTGTAATAAATGTCGGGTCTCAGCAGTATAACTAAAACTCATTGAAAAAAGCAGCATGGGCCCCCCCAGTCCATTACCAGGCCCTTTGGGTCTGGTATGAATATTAAAGGGAACCCTGAACCAAAAGTAAAAAAAAAAAAATGCGTGGGGGTCCCTCCAAAATCCATACCAGGCTTGTCCCTAAGTGTCTTGTAAACGTAACGTAAAAGGGTGACCCCACCTTCCTCTGATGTCACGAGGCGTCAGAGGGGGGTAGGTCACCCGTTTATGTCACCGGGTGGCCCTGCCCTCAGCTATATAACAGCTGTCACCAAGAAGAAGCGTCACTCACCTCCCAATGAGGTGGAGGTGTTGCAGGTGTTGTTTTTCTTTTTTTTGGCTAGCCGGGCAGCATGATAGAAGATGAATGGACATTGCAGGACATTTTATTTTTTTATCTTATAATAAAGGACTTGTCCCTAAGTGTCTCCTGTCTTTTTTACTATTTTTGACACTTTCTTTTGTGAAATGGTAGGGGTACAATGTACCCCTTACCAATTCACATAGGGGGGCGGGATCTGGGGGTCCCCTTGTTAAAGGGGGCTTCCAGATTCTGATAAGCCCCCCCACCCACATAAGGTGCTTTGGGGGGCTACTCCATAGCACCCTCCCCATGTTGAGGGCATGTGGCCTGGTACGGTTCAGGAGGAGGGGGCGCTCTCTCGTCCCCCCCTCTTTTCCTGCGGCCTGCCAGGTTGCTAGCCAGGCAGCATGATAGAAGATGAATGGACATTGCAGGACATTTTTTTTTTTTTTAATCTTATAATAAAGGACTTGTCCCTAAGTGTCTCCTGTCTTTTTTACTATTTTTGACACTTTCTTTTGTGAAATGGTAGGGGTACGATGTACCCCCTTACCAATTCACATAGGGGGGCGGGATCTGGGGGACCCCTTGTTAAAGGGGACTTCCAGATTCTTATAAGCCCCCTCACCCACATAAGGTGCTTTGGGGGGCTACTCCAAAGCACCCTCCCCATGTTGAGGGCATGTGGCCTGGTACGGTTCAGGAGGATGGGGCGCTCTCTCGTCCCCCCCTCTTTTCCTGCGGCCTGCCAGGTTGCGTGCTCGGATAAGGGTCTGGTATGGATTTTGGGGGACTCCTACGCCATTTTTTTTTAATATGGTGCAGGGTTCCCCTTAGTATCCATACCAGACCTGAAGGGCCTGGTAGGGATTTTGGGGGGACCCCCATGCAATTTTTGGTTCAGGGTTCCCCTTAATATTCATACCAGACCCAAAGGGCCTGGTAATGGATTGGGGGGGGAAACATGCCATTTTTTTCAATGAGTTTTTTCTATATTGCCGAAACCCGACAATTCATTACAGCTGCGATCAGTTTTAAATGACTTTTTTCCTTTAGAAATGTAATTTTGCTGTGGTACTGTTATAAACACGGGAAAATTGCGCCACTTTACAGGCATACTATAGACACCCCCCAGGCACAATATTTAAAGGAATATTTCATTTTTATTGTTTCACTTTAAGCATTATTAAAATCACTGCTCCTAAAAAAACAGCAGTTTTTAAAACTTTTTTTGCATTGATACATGTAACCTGGGGCAGGACCCGGGTCCCCAAACACTTTTTATGACAATAACTTGCATATAAGCCTTTAAAATTAGCACTTTTGATTTTTCATGTTAGTGTCCCATAGACTTTAATGGTGTTCCGGCGGCTTTTCGAATTTGCCCCGAACACACATATTGTTCGGTTTTCGGCCAACCAAAGTTTGTCCCGAATGTATGCTCGGGCTGAACCATTCGCCCATCCCTACTGTTGAACCAGGTCTCTGAAATTCCCACAAAATCCAAATCCTCCTCATACAACAGTAATAATAAGAGGATCTGACAGAGAAAACTAGAAAAGGGTGTGCCACATCCCGTAAATTGTAAAAAAGAGAAAGAGAAAAACCCCTGAATTTGGGACTTTTGAGGCACTACCACAATACGAAAAGGAATAAGTATAAATAATTTTATTGTACAAAAAGCATGTCAAAAATGGGAAGATATCTATAAAGAATACATAAATGCATCTAAACGTGGATACAGAATAAAAACCAGTCAATGACAAATGAACATATCTCCTTGAACCAGACGCGTTTCGGAGGAATCATTTCCTTCATCAGGGTTCTTTATGGAGAAATTGGTATCTGGGGGTTTGTAGAATACAAGTGATTAATAATCAGTACAAATACAAACAGTTTCTATCCCAGATCAATTCATCAGAGTGATTCATTTACATTGTATTCATTGACAGAACAACTAAGCATCCACAGATTTAAAAATAGATGTGCAACCTCGCATCCGGCTCCCCACACGCAGCACTCCAATGGTCAACTCATGGTGTGTATAGATAACAGAAAAGATATGTCAAGGGGGGACTTGGGAAAATCCCCAATAGCATAAAAAAAGACACCGTGTCCTGGCCCGGGCACAGCACTTGTATGCGTGCTGGGGTCCAAGGGCAAAAACCTGGGAGCAGAGACACATGAATCACAGGGCAGGACTTAAGAAAAATAAATCTGTATGTATATAAAAAAACTGAGTAGAGAAAAACTTACCTATGAGTAAAAATATCCGCATACACCAGCAGGTGGAATGGTCAGTATCAATGCATGGACAGTGTAAAAAGGTCTCCCAGAAGAGCTGAGATATCCACATGATCAAACAGGGAAATCATAGAGGAGTATATGCAAGAAAAGAGGAAGGATAGAAAATGCCAAGACCGGTATATTATTACCATGGTCATAGAGGTGACCAACAATATTTCAATGGACAAAAGAATGTGACTTACTTTAACACAATTTCCAGCCAAGATTTCCGCAGACCGTCCTCACCAGTGCGATGTTAAGCAATGAATGAGCAAGGCTATTTAAAGCCCCGCTCATTCAGCCCTTGCTGATTTCAAATTGAAATCAGCTGAAGGAAGTGCCTGAGTCGGAGGTTCGCGACGGGCCCCCTGAGCTTCGGCCGCACCCCGTCTCCACACATCGGCGACATCCCGTGCATGCGCGAAAACTAAACTGGAACGCACAGGAGGGAATGTCATCTGGCCGGCCGTAGAGAGGCGCGCCATGGACGAGTCCCACCAGCACAGCGTACATGCCCTGGAGACATTCAGGGATGACTGATCCAGGGCTGGTGGGGAGAGGATGCCAGATGGAAAAAGGCAGCTTCTCATCAAACATCTTAAAAAATCATTTCAAAATTCTGGCATGTACCAACTATGGATCCCAATCTAGGCAGACTCCTCCCTGAGAGTCCTCTTTTTACCTTCAAAAAGGCCACGTCTATTGCCTCCAGGCTGGTAAAGAGTGAATTTAAGGGGGATAGTGACATGGAACATTGCAAGTGCAAGGGTACCTACATGTGTGGATCATGTGGGTACTGCAAGTTCATGTACACTGACAGAAACCCCATTTTACCAGATGGCAGTGCCTTCAGGGCCAAGCATTTTGCTAATTGCAAAACCCTGGGGGTGGTATACATGCTCCTATGTGATTGCGGGTGCTTCTATGTCCGGAAGACCAAGCTCGAGTTCTGGCATAGAGCATACCGTCACATTCGGAGTATGAAGACATGTGATCCTGATCTGCCCTTGGGGAGACATACTGCCTTGGTACATCGCAGGGTTTTCCCAAGGATCAAATTTTTGATCCTAGATTGGGTACATCCCAATTGGAGGGGGGAGACTGGAACAAAAGTCTCCTCCAACTCGAACTACATTGGATTTACAATTCAAAAGCTACCCAATCCCCTGGGCTTAACAATGCGGTTTGCTTTAGCCATTCTTGGAGGGTTTCAAATCAGGGGGCATGGAGAAATAGATTTGTCACATCTGCTTTCCCTCTGTGGTATAGATATTACCATGTCTTCATTACCATGTGTGCCATCTTATTTGATTATCATTTTCTTCTTTTGCTCTTTGCATTTTTTTTGTTTTTGTCCCCTCTACTTCCCTCAGGTCTCTATCCCACTAGGAGGTAGTGTGATTTATTTATGCTTTATTGTTTGGTGTGTTTTTTGGGTTATTTGTTATTATATTTTTGCCATGCTTTGTTCCTGTATATGTGCTCTCGCATTTGGCCTTTACACGTATTGCCTACCCATGGAGATATAATTTTTCAACTTTCGAATTTCATTGCTCATATTGTTGCCAAGACATATTTGGGGGCGTACAGTGGGTTCCATCAACTGTTTTACTCTTCTCATGGCACATACACTAGATTTATGCATCTACTGTCCTTTCCCCCCCCCCTTTTTTCTAGACATGCTGAGGGAGCATCCATTAACGTATGCGCGCCTGGCACAGCCAGGACATCCTTTTCAGGATATTTGGGGAGAGGCTGCCTTTTTCCATCTGGCATCCTCTCCCCACCAGCCCTGGATCAGTCATCCCTGACTGTCTACAGGGCATGTACGCTGTGCCGGAGGGACTCATCCGCGGCGCGCCTCTCCATGGCGAGGCTGGATGACGTTCCCTCCTGTGCGTTCCAGTCCGGTTTTCGCGCATGCGCAGGATCGTCACTGGCGCCGGCGCGGTGTGGAGATGGGGGCACGTCGCAAACTTCCGACTCAGGCACTTCCTTCAGCTGATTTCAATTTGAAATCAGCAAGGGCTGAATGAGCGGGGCTTTAAATAGCCTTGCACAATAGAAATCTCTCCTGCGCTCAGGTGTCTAGTTCCTCAGTATGTGGTGTGACCAACTTCATACAGTAGTATCTGCCATTTTGCAGCCCTCCTCAGAATAATGGGTATTCATAAGCTAAAGAAAAAAAGAAAAAAGGAAGGCGCACCGACCTAGTGCATTACCACTGGTAAAGCTTTATTAAAGCATAAAACAGCAAAGTGTATACTCACAAACGAGCATGGATAACAGGCATTGGCAATATTACAGGATCACAGTTCTGAACACCAACAAACCAGGACCTGACATCAAGTAGATCGAGCGATTGCTGACACGTTTCGGGGGAGAACCCCTTTCCTAGAGCCTAAGCGGGCAATAGCTGCTCACACACACGGTCCCCTCTATATATGTGTCTGTGCACCTCAATTGCTGCCAGCACCCACCCACATTGGTCACGCCCACCCACATTGTAGAGCCCTCCCCAACTGCACCCAATCAATGGAATGCAACACCATAGAGGTTTCATGACAGTGACCCCATACATGCATAGCCAGAAGATAGATGGTATACAATGTTCAAAACAATGGCGGAGAAGGGCATGGGGAGGCGATAAACCTCCCATTGGGAGGTGGTCAGGCATATGATCTACCTGTACCACCCCCATACCAGTCACATACTATGGGGAATAAAGGAATGCTGGGGTGAACCATACCAGATGAAATGACACCTTCAGCTGCCATCCTTCGTGAGTGGAATGCACGCCGCTCAGATATCCAGGAAGTGCGGGTGTACCTGCGTTCCACCCGCAACTTCCAGCCAGCCCAGGCGTCACTTCCGTTTCCACGCACGCCAGTGAATCAACAGCGTGCGCAGAAGATGCGGCCTGGAAGTGCAGGCGTGTATGCGTTCCACCCGCTACTTCCGACCGCTGAAACACTGGCATTCCCTGAAGCTGTGGGTGTGTGGATGCGTGCACATAAGATCAAATGAGCATGCCCACACTCAATGTCTGCTCAGGAATCGCCCCCTCTAGTGGCCCAAATACAAAATGGACTTAAATAGAATGGACTAAGATGGGGGAAGGGGATGGATGCTGCAGATGCAAATGCTGCAGGGCAATCGAGGCGCACAAATCCACATAAAGAATAAAGCAAAGAAGCCCAATGGCAATCAATATTGTCCAAAAGGGTACCCAGGTGAGGTAGAAAATGTGAAAAGAATATGTATAAATAAAATAAAATAAATTACATATTGCACATAGAAAATTTTGAAGATCCTCATAAAAAATACATAAATATATATAAAAAATATAAAAAAGAGGACAAAATGCATATGCACATATATACATATAAAACCATGTACACATATACATATAGTAACTTGAAAGCTATTGTAAATAGCAAGAGATCGACTACTGTGTGGTGGGATGTCAAATAGGACACCCCACCTGGTAACGATCTCTGATATAGCCACCAATTTAAAAACTATATAGGTAAAATTAAAAAAAAACAATATGGAAGCCATTAGAGCAAGCACTCAAATAAGTGCTGCAAAGAACTCCTAAAGACTCTCAGATGCCATATGCCCGCTTATATCTGATAAATTACATGAAATTAATATAGGCTGAATGAAATTACATATGTTCTGTTACAAAATAACAAGGAAAAACAATCTAACATTCTGACCAATCTAAGCTAAAAACTGCACATGGTAATCTATCTATTCTAAAAACTTTACTGTTTAAGTACTAAAATCAAGATCTCGACACACAATGACCCATACTCAACAGATGGGGACCCTCCCAATCCAAAACACCAGTACTCTTATGACATTATGGCTATAGAGTAGTAATTGTGGTCCAAACTCCACTGAAGAGTGGGGCCAGACCTTCATAGATGGCAGTAGAGTCACATGAAGGTTCTAGTAGTAGGATAGAGGCCCCCAAAGAGCAATTATGATGGACCTAACTACACCACAGGGAAAAACGGTAGGCCCTACAAAGACTGCAAATGTCATACGACACTGTGCAGTTCAATTTCATCATTCAAACCCTTTGGGGCCAAAGTCCCTAGGGTAAAGATCCAGTAGGCCTCTTTTGTACACAGTAGCTGGTGCTTTTTTCTAAATCATTAGGCATGGCTTCTATACTGAACACCCTGAGGCTATCTATACTACTATCATGGACTTTCAGGAAGTCTCTTGGTACTGAGTATTTATCCTTCTCTGTCAGGATGCTGCTTCTATGTTCATTCATCCTGGTTCTCATTGGCCTTGAGGTATACAGGAGGCCACAAGGGCAGAAGAGGCCATAAATAACGTATGGGGAGCCACAGTTGATAAATTTCTTGATCTTATGGGTCTTGCCATCAACTCCTACTACATCTTTCTTTTTGTGGCACATATGTGTGCAGTTCCCACAGTTATTACTCCCACATCTATAGCTGCCTTTTTGATCGAAGATTGTTGTCCAAGTGCTATTAAGTCCTCTACTTTTGGTCTTCTTCACCCTACTTGGGACAATAATGCTCCTCAGGTCCTTAGGTCTCCTGAAGACCAGATTAGGGTGTGGAGAGAGGTTTGTCTTCAGGATTGGGTCTGATTAAAGGATCCTCCAATTCTTTTTAAAGATTTTTTGTATTAGAGGGGCCTTGTTATTAAACCTGGTGCAGAACCGTACTTGTAATTGTTCATCTCTATGGGGTTCTATCATTCTCTCTCCCTCAGCACTGACATTATCGTACAGCAGTAGGTATTTCTGAAAGGCTTCCTCTATATGTTCATCTTTGTACCCCTTCTCTTTGAATTTGTTCTTCAGGACAAGACTTTGTTCCTCATAATCGCGTTTTTAGGGTGCACGTCTGCCTAAGTCTACAAAACTGGCCGAATGGAACATTTTGAATCCATCTAGGGTGGTGGTGGCGGCTACGGGCATGAAGGTACGAGTTGCCAGTGCTTGGCTTGAAATGGGTTTTTGAATAAATACCTCCAACCTTGTCAACCCACAACTCCAGATCCAAAAAGATCAAGGACTTATCATCCACCACATGAATGAAATACCAAAAGGATTCCCTGCACAATGTGCTAAAAATCCTTGTAACTCTTCGTCGGTACCTCTCCAGATAATGAGAACGTCATTGATGTACCGTGCATGCAGTACCAGGTTCCTTCCAAATGGGTTATTGGCCCAAATGTAATTGAGCTCCCAGTATCCCATGAATAAATTTGCATAACTAGGAGCGAACCTGGCACCCATGGCTGTGCCCTTTACCTGCCTGTAGACGCCATCCATGAACATAAAATAATTATGAGTCAAGGTGAATTTAATGCACTCATATAGAAATTGGGCTTGCACAGGGTTAAACAGGTGTGCTTCTGCCAAATTGTACTCAATATCTCTCAGGCCAAATTCATGCTGGATGGATGTATACAGAGACGCTACGTCCAAAGATAGCCATCTGTATCCTTTCTTCCATGTGTAGGCACTAAGTATCTCCAGGGCATGGCCCAAATCCTTAATAAATGATGGCAGATTTGTTATCAACCCCTGGAGGAAATGATCGATATAACTGCCAAGGTTGCTAGTCAAACTATCCATTCCCGCAATAATTGGTCTGCCTGGGGGCTTCTTCATATCCTTATGTATTTTTGGGATATGGTAGAAGTAGGGGACCACCGGATGTTTGGAGTATAGGAATAGGTACTCGCTCTTGGTTATGACCTGATTTTCTAGTGCTCTATCCAAAAGCTCTTTGAGCTCAATGTTATAGATAGCCGTGGGGTCCCAAGTGAGCCTCTTGTATGTATTTACGTCACCGATCAATCTGAACGCTTCCTCCAACTATTGGTCCCTGTCTTGTATGACCAGGCCTCCACCCTTATCTGCTTTTCTTATTACAATTTCTGAGTTTTTTCTCAGACTACTCAGAGGACCATCCAGGATTGTATTTCTGAGTATTGCTTCCACAGATCCTTCTGAACTCTTCCATTACAACCTCATAGAAAGTGGGTATAAAATTACCCTTATTCCAGTGGGGGTAGAAGCTCGATCCTGGTCTAAAGCTAGTTTTGATAATCCTACCCTCAAAAGTCAGAGTGGAACGCAGGTGCACCCGCACTTCCTGGATATCCGAGCGGCGTGCGTTCCACCCGCGAAGGACAGCAGCTGAAGGCGTCATTTCATCTGGTAGGGTTCACCCCAGCATTCCTTTATTCCCTATAGTATGTGACTGGTATGGGGGTGGTATGGGTAGATCATATGCCTGACCACCTCCCAATGGGAGGTTTATCGCCTCCCCATGCACTTCTCCACCATTGTTTTGAACATTGTATACCATCTATTTTATTCTCTGGCTATGCACGTATGGGGTCACTGTCATGAAACCTTTATGGTGTTGTATTCCATTGATTGGGTGCAGTTGGGGAGGGCTCTACAATGGGTGGGCATGACCAATGTGGGTGGGTGCTGGCAGCAATTGAGGTGCACAGACACATATATAGAGGGTACCATGTGTGTGAGCAGCTATTGCCCGCTTAGGCTCTGAGGAAAAAGGGTTCTCCCCTGAAATGCGTCAGCCATAGCTCAATCTGCTTGACGTCAGGTCCTGTTTTTTTGGTGTTCAGAACTGCGAACCTGTAATATTGCCAATGCCTGTTATCCATGCTCGTTTGTGAGTATACACTTTTGCTGTTTTATGCTTTAATAGAGCTTTACCAGTGGTAATGCACTAGGTCGGTGAGCCTTCCTTTTTTCTTTTTTTAAATAGCCTTGCTCATTTATTGCTTAACATGGCACTGGTGAGGACGGTCTGCGGAAATCTTGGCTGGAAATTGTGTTAAAGTAAGTCACATTCTTTTGTCCATTGAAATATTGTTGGGCACCTCTTTGACCATGGTAATAATATACCAGTCTTGGCATTTTCTACCCTTCCTCTTTTCTTGCATATACTCCTCTGTGATTTCCCTGTTTGATCATGTGGATATCTCAGCGCTTCTGGGAGACCTTTTTACACTGTCCATGCCATTGATACTGACCATTCCACCTGCTGGTGTATGCGGATATTTTTACTCATAGGTAGGTTTTTCTCTACTCAGTTTTTTGATATAGATACAGATTTAATTTTCTTAAATCCAGCCCTGTGATTTATGTGTCTCTGCTCCCAGGTTTTTGCCCTTGGACCCCAGCACGCATACAAGCGCTGCGCCCGGGCCAGGACGTGGTGTCTTTTTGATGCTATTGGGGATTTTCCTAAGTCCCCCCCTTGACATGTCTTTTCTGTCATCTATACACACCGTGAGTTGACCATTGGAGTGCTGCGTGTGGGGAGCCGGATGCGAGGTTGCACATCTCCTATTTTTAAATCTGTGGATGCTTAGTTGTTCTGTCAATGAATGCAATGTAAGTGAATCACTCTGATGAATTGATCTGGGATAGAAACTGTTTGTATTTGTACTGATTATTAATCACTTGTATTCTACAAACCCCCAGATACCAATTTCTGCATAAAGAATCCTGATGAAGGAAATGATTTCTCCGAAACGCGTCTGGTTCAAGGAAATATGTTCATTTGTCTGTGACTGGTTTTTATTCTGTATTCACGTTTAGATGCATTTATGTATTCTTTTTATATATCTTCCCATTTTTGACATGCTTTTTGTAAAATAAAATTATTTATACTTATTCCTTTTCGTATTGTGGTAGTGCCTCAAAAGTCCCAAAACCAGGGGTTTCTCTCTTTCTCTCTCATACAACAGTATCTCTAGTTCACCCATCTTGTCCTCTTATTGGATGTTCCGAGATTGCAACTAGGACTTGTTACTAAACTTACCTTGGGTTTATGTGCTTTAGTCAACCTACCACTAATGCCCCCAATATTACCCTCTGGAGTATGTTCCGTGCTGACTATCTCTACCTCTGGGCCCTTTAACTTTTTGGCCATCTTTACTCCCAGTTGATCTGCACCCTCCTCATTTAGGTGCAGTCCATCCCTTCTTTAGTACTGGAGATCGACTGAGAAGTCAGTCCAGTCCTCCAGGAAATCAAACCCCTCCTTAGTACACCAGCATCTCAGTCACTTGTTTACTTCCCTAATCTCCCTCTGCCTTTCTGGTGTGGCACGATGTACTGGTAGTATTCCTGAGAGGTCCTTTTCCTCAATTTAGCTCCCAAGTCCCTAAAATCATTCTTTAGGACATTCCATCTGCCTCTGACTTTGTCATTGGTGCTAACGTACACCATGACAGCCAGGTCTTCCCCAGCCCCTCCCAGTAACCTGTCTACCAGATCCGTGATGTGCCGAACATCAACTGCAGGTGTTTTATTCTGCAGGTAATAGCTGTAATTTGCACCAATTTCTGTTCCACCAGCAAAGGACCTGCGGACCTCCTCTTTAACTCCACCAGGGTCTCCACAAACTGGCAGTTGATTTCCTGCTGGGCTGCCATGGCCTGAAGATTTGCCTCCTGCTGCACTGCAGTGTCCTCTGCGAACTGGCAGTTGGCTTCCTGCTGCTGGCGATTGGCTTCCTGCCAGGTTGCACTGGCCTGTCGATTCACCTCCTGCTGTTGGCGGTTGGCTTCCTGCTGCTGGCTGTTGGTTTCCTGCTGGGTTGCAGTAGTCTGCAGCAGGGCTTTGAACACATCCTCGATCTTGCCACTTGTTCAGGAAGATGCCTGCCAAAAAAATCACCATATGTGGGGGGTTAGCTCAATGGGGATCACCTTCCCTGGCAAAAAGGGTAGTCCAAACGGCAGGTTTTCTTAAAATCTGACTTGTAGCCAGTTTTATTTTTAAAAGGTTGCATGAAAATCAAATAAACAAAACACAGAATAAATCCTCACTGTTCAGGCACTAACTAAACAGTTCAGGATCCTAACAGGTGAAGGGCTTCTCCCAGTCAACCCACAAAACAAAGATAATGCAAACCTATTTCTGTCTCCCACAAAGCAGACATCACATCAGTATCTCTTTTAGGTTTTGCCTTCCTGAGTCCCAGGCCAAGATCAATTCTTTGAATCAGTCCTGCTTTATTTATACCACCTCTTGGACACAGGTGGACCACAAAATCTGGTCCGGAACCAACCCTGCCAATGTGGCTGGTAAAAGTTGGACCAGATTCCACCTTAGTTCTCTGCAAATTAATGCATGTGAGGTGAAACATAACTTCCATCAATAAACCTCGCCTTGCATAATGTCACAATATGTATGAAAATGGTTTCAGAATCATTTTTAGAATTGTATAAAGCCTGAAAAAAGGACCTAAAAGGTCCTAAATGCTTTCATTGTTAATGGCTTAAAGCAGGGGTGTCCAAACTTTTTTTCAAAGAGGGCCATATTTGATGAAGTGAACATGTGTGAGGGCTGACCATTTTGCCTGACATTCTTTGAACCATTAAAATTCGGTCTAAGTGTGTTCGTTCGAGCACTTATACACTGCCCAACAAGAATTCTCTTGCCTTTGTCGTGCTCGTTCCCGACACATAGACGAATGCTTTGCTCTTTAGTGGTACCGTTAATTCTTAATGGTACCCCACACATTGGAAAACGTGGGGTGCTTTTGGTGCAGTGCAATTTAAAAAAAAAAAGGTCAGGGACTTCTTTCCCTGCATTTTTGTGGGTAGGGAAGCCCATTGAAATTAATGGGCTGCCCTACACGCAGCACGCAGCCACACAGATGTGAACCAAGGGCTTGTTCACATGTCAGGCTGGAGGGGCAGTAAAACCACATGGTTAACCTGTTTTTACCACCCCCAACTTCTCCCCCTTTAGCTGCAGAGGGAGCAGCTTGGGGTGTACACATGCTATGGCTGCAGCTGGAGGTATACCCAGGTTGAATGGGGCTGCACTGCAACTATCCCGCAACTGTGTGCATTGCATGGTTGCGGTATAGTGATGCTGCATTTACGGGCTTAAAACAGGTGGTGAGGAGGCAACATAATGCCTCTTTACCACCTGTCAAATGCGTCTGAAAAGCGATCTGTGCATGGATTGCTTTTCAGAGGAGCAGCAGTCCTGGCTGCTATCACAAACAAGCCCTACAAAAGCAGTTCTGATGGTACAGGAATTGGGGGGGGCAGATTAAAAGTAACATACACGCATACATACACACAGACACATGCACACACATACAGACACATACACACATGCACACACATATACAGACAAATGCACACACACACACACAGACACATGCATACACAGACATACATACAGACACATGCCCAGCACACACATACAGACATACATACAGACACATGCACACACGTACAGACAC
Source organism: Aquarana catesbeiana (assembly GCF_042186555.1). NCBI lineage: Eukaryota > Metazoa > Chordata > Amphibia > Anura > Ranidae > Aquarana > Aquarana catesbeiana. Next base: position 285,522,377 of record NC_133328.1, read on the forward strand.
ATGCACACACACACACACACACACACACACATACACACACATACAGACACATGCACACACACACATACAGACACATGCACACACACACACATACAGACACATGCACACACACATACAGACACATGCACACACACACACACACACATACATACAGACACATGCACACACACATACAGGCACATGCGCACACACACATACAGACACATGCACACACACACATACATACAGACACATGCACACAGACACATGCACACACACACACATACAGACACATGCACACACACACACATACATACAGACACATGCACACAGACACATGCACACACACACACATACAGACACATGCACACACACACACACACATACAGACACATGCAAACACACACATATACACATGCACACACACATACAGACACATGCACACACATACATATAGACATACATAAAGACACATGCACACACATACAGGCACATGCACACACACACACACACATATAGACAGACACACATGCACAGACACATGAATAAAGCCCTTTTAAATTGAATCTAGCTTCAATCACAGTACTGTACCTTTCCAGCTTCCTCATTCAGCAGGGTACTGCACTGTAGGGGGGAGCAGAGAGCACAGCACACTCCTCTGCACTTTACTTTCACTTTTGAGGCTGACGGAGCTTCTCACAGTGCCGATGTACAGTTCAGCAGGGGATCGGGCTCATCTGACAGCCCTGATCCTGCGGCACACTGGCTGAGAAAGGCTGGTTTAGATAACCAGGCGGGCCGTTCAAAATCAGACCGGGGGCTGCGATTGGCCCGCGGGCTGGACTTTTGACATGCCTGGCTTAAAGTATATTTCCATGTTTGCTATGTGTTCCCACTCAAAAAATATTCCTAAAAATATATATCTTTTTATCTTTTCAGTTTGGAGCAGGTTTATACACTGGACACTAAAGTCAGCTCATATTGCTTTGAATAGAAGGTAATAGGGAGATGGGGGACAAACGCAAGGACTTTTTTTTTTAAGTGCATTATTATACAGCGCACTGCCCAAAACGCAAATCTTTAACCTTTTGTTAGGACAGACTGACCTACTCATTTAGTTTACAATTAATGGATAAGTTCACCTTTTGGGACATGTTACATGTTCCACCCTTATTTAGGGTGGAACATGTAACATGTTCCAGCTCCTACCATCTCTGCTGTCAAAATTCAAAAACAGCATGGCCGTGTGGGGTTCTGCCCACATTGTCACGTCATTCATTCACAGTTTGCTGCGAATCAATGAACTACAAGTGCCATATTCCATCGCAGCAGATGGCTTGTTGTTCTGAATGAACTGTAAGGGCACTGATGAGCACCTTTAAAGTTCACTCTCATTACCCACAGCTTTCAAACTAACATCCCATACAGTACCTGACCGCGAGATTGTGTTTCCAGCGCGATACCATTGCGCTGGTTCTCGGCGACAGGGTACTGTGCATGTCGCGTTGGCTCGCTCATCGGGAAAGGAAAACTTTTTTTCCTTCCGCGATGAGTGACAGGCACTGACAGGCAGTGCTGACAGCTGTCTGGTATGAATCCGAGCACGCGGCCTGGCCGGCCAGGAAAGGGGGTGGGGACGAGCAAGCGTCCCCCCTCCTGAGCTGTACCAGCCTGCATGCCCTCAACATTGGGGGTGAATGCCTTGGGGGAGGAGGGTGCCCTGCGGCCCCCCACCCCAAAGCACCTTGTCCCCATGTTGATGAGGACAAGGGCCTTTTCCTGACAACCCTGGCTGTTGGTTGTCAGGGTCTGCGGGCGGGGGGGCTTATCGGAATCCGGGAGCTCCCCTTTAATAAGGGGGCCCCCAGATCCCGGCCCACCACCCTATGTGAATGAGTATGGGGTACATGGTACCCCTACCCATTCACCTAGGGAAAAAAAGTGTCAATAAAAAAAAAACACAGTACACAGATTTTAAGAATAATTTATTAGGTACCTCTGGGGTCTTCTTCCGACTTCGGGGGGTCTCCTTCCGACTTCTCACGGTGTTTGGCCTCTTCTCCCGGTGTTCGGCCTCTTCTCCCGGGCCCCCTTCCAGCTCTTTTGCCAGCGAGGGGCCCGGTCTGCTGCCGATGTCTTGTCGCCGCTGTCTTGCTGCTTCTTCTCTTCTTCCGATGTTGACACGACACTCTCTCCAGCTGGAAAGCTGTGTGCGAGCTGCGGAGCCATTTATATAGGCGGTGGCCCCGCCCTCTTGTGATGTCACGATCCCAGCATGCGCAGGGACTCTGGGGTCATGCCCCCTTATGACGCCAGAGTCCCTGCGCATGCTGGGACCGTGACGTCACAAGGGGGCGGGGTCACCGCCTATATAAATGGCTCCGCAGCTCGCACACAGCATTCCAGCCAGAGAGAACGTCGTGTCAACATCGGAAGAAGAGAAGAAGCAGTGAGACAGCGGCGACAAGACAGCGGCAGAAGACCGGGCCCCTCGCCGGCAAAAGAGCTGGAAGAAGATAGTGGAGGGGCCCGGGAGAAGAGGCTGAACACCGAGAGAAGAGGCCGAACACCGGGAGAAGTTGGAAGGAGACCCCCCAAAGTCGGAAGAAGACCCCGGAGCTGCCTAATAAATTATTCTTAAAATCTGTGTACTGTGTGTTTTTTTATTGACACTTTTTTTCCCTAGGTGAATGGGTAGGGGTACCATGTACCCCATACTCATTCACATAGGGTGGGGGGCTGGGATCTGGGGGCCCCCTTATTAAAGGGGGGCTCCCGGCTTCCGATAATCTCCCCGCCCGCAGACCCCGACAACCAACAGCCAGGGTTGTCGGGAAGAGGCCCTTGTCCTCATCAACATGGGGACTAGGTGCTTTGGGGTGGGGGGCCGCAGGACGCCCCCCTACCCCAAGGCACTCACCCCCATGTTGAGGGCATGGGGCCTGGTATGGCTCAGGAGGGGGGGGCGCTCGCTTGTCCCCACCCCCTTTCCTGGCTGGCCGGTCTGCGTGCTCGGATAAGGGTCTGGTATGGATTTGGGGGGGACCCCCACACCGATTTTTCGGCATAGGGGGTTCCCCTTACAATCCATACCAGACCTAAGGGCCTGGTATGCCCCTGGGGGGAACCCACGCCGTTTTTTTATTTAAAATTTGGCGCGGCGTTCCCCCCTCAGGATTCATACCAGACAGCTGTCAGCATTGCCTGTCACTCATCGGGAAAGGAAAAAAGTTTTCCTTTCCCGATGAGTGAGCCATCTCGGTGCTGGCTCCCGCGACAGGGCTCACAAGTGTCAAATCTCGCAGAGAAATGCGGCGAGATTGACACAATATCGCGGTCACCTACTGTATGGAGGTTTTGGCAGAAAGCTGCGGGGCTTGTCTGCAGAAACCTAACCTTATATCCCTGATCCACAGCTCCTGCAGGAAAAAATAATATATGCACAATTTTGTTCTGCAAAAATAGGTGCATTTATTAGTTTTTTCTAAAAAAAGGTGAACTTATCCTTTTAATAATGAAATCTGCCAGCACAGTGCAGATGGAGTTAATCCTGAACTCTATCCTCCTCTAAAACTTTAGATAGATATGAAAAACTAAATAAGAATTTCAGTCCTGGAGTTTATTAAAAAAGTAGTATGTAATAAGGGAAGCAGTACATTTTAAATATTTTTTATAAAGTTATGCTATTTAAATGGCAAGCATGAGATAAATGAGATGTTATCCCACCTACTTCAAAGTAGAGATACACTTTAAGTTAGTCAATAAAGAGTATCACTTAAATTGCAAACTTTTTGAAGTAATGAAAAGAAAAATACAGATGATGTGATAAAATAGAGCAAGCTATGTCTATGGAAATGCTGGTAAAAAAAAATCCCCTAAGATACTATTCAAATTTAAATGTAAAATCAGTCTTGGAATTGCAAACGCCTAACTGTATTCTGGGTAGAAAGGTATGGTGAGAACGGGGGGCAGGAGGCGGAGCCTAGCAGAGCAGACATGCATTGTTAGAGCTCCACACCGCTGAGGAGAGAAGAGAAGGACAAAGCGGAGCCTGCAGGCTCAAAAGGTATCCATTTGAACCTTTTTGCCCCAGGGAACAAACTGTGAAAGTTTGGGCAGGAAATATGGTACTGGGAGGAAACCGTGGCAGAAATAAAAATCACCTCACAAAGAGCTCACAGGCACTCACTGCAGCTGAAGCAGCTCCAGTCACCTCACAAGATACAGCATCAGGGCGCTCTCACAGACAGAAAATGTCACAGCAAGACTCTCCATTTGAGTCAGATACAGAACAAATCCTCTCACAAACTTCTCCACAAGCCTCCTCAGTATCCCCAGTAATATTATTACAATTTGAAAAGATGCTTCATAAGGCTTTAAAACAAACCTCAGACCAAATAACAAAAAGCCTAACCAAAGAAATAAGAGAGCTGGGAAACCGCACCGCAGCCCTAGAATTAAAAATGGATGAAATTGAAATTACAACCCAAGAAAATATAACAGAATTGGAACAAATAAAAAAAGAGAATTTAATACTTCAATCTAAGCTCGAAGATTACGAAAATAGAGCCAGACGTTCAAACTTACGCATAAGGGGAATACCTGAAACTGTGACAGACCTGCAATCTACTATTACTGCTCTATTACAAGAACTAAAGCCAGATATCCCTATTGAACGTTTAGAACTGGACAGAGTACACAGAGCCCTCACAGCCAAAAAGAAAGATGGACCCCCACGTGATATAATCACAACATTTCATTATTACAGAACGAAAGAACAAATACTAATTGCTGCAAGAGAAAAAAAGGAACTTAATTTTCAAGGACACAATTATCAAATTTTTGCTGACCTATCCCAACTTACTATTACTAAAAGACGATCCATGAAACCCCAACTAATGGAACTGCAACGCCACAACATTATGTATCAATGGGGCTTCCCCTTTTCAGTCAGATTTAACTACCAAGGTACAATTTACAGAAGCAGATCAGCAGATGAACTACAACAAACCCTTTTAAAATTAAATCTGACAGAACCCACAAGCAGCAACACTCCCACACGCAGAAGAATTACATCATCTTCACCTTCAGGCAGCACCCAGAAAATTTCAGAACAAAATGGGAATCATCATTCTCACAAAAGAGGCCGTTATGCCACATCATCCATGGACCAAGAAGATTCAATGGACTGACATCCTAATTCCTGATATCTCTTCATTTATTATACTAAGAGATGGTTCTCTATAAAAAACCTATATTTATAACTGAATGTAACTGCATTCTGATAGTAACACACTGTGTGGGATCATTACATTCCAGTTATATTTCTTATTACTTCTGATTCATATAGCCTTAGAATATATAAGTGAAATAAGGAAATTCATGTTCAGTTATATATTATCAGGTAATAACAATAGATTTATTACTTTTTAGGACAAATATGTTCAATAATCCAGAAGTAATGGAAGCTTTTTCTTTCTTTTCTTAAAACAAATATATTATTACCTTGTAATAGTTCCTAGAATTATGTTTTTGTTTATTTTAATCTGAAGCAATACAACCTCAATTTTATGAGTTAACATATCTAAACAGTTACATATGAATAAAATATGTAATTGTTTACTCTAAAAGGGTTAAAATCCCAAAATAATTCAAATTATCTTCATCAATACCAAAGTTATTAACAGTACCTTTCTAACTGAATTATTTAGCCTAGGGCAAGACTAACCATATACAACCACCCTGGAATAAATAATTTCAACAAAAACTATATTCTGCACTCCAATTAATGAAACATCATTTTGATGTCTTTTGACATAGCACTTCTCTCCTGTAAGCGGAAGATCCGTGTACCCCCATTAGCCCTCCTCATTCTCCCAACCATATTATGTGGGAGTGTGACGAAGGCACTTATTCCCCTGAGAGAGATATTTATTCTCTTTCACGGGTAAATTGTGATTACTTGCAAAAAATAATTTATACAATGTATCATCTAATCTCATATGTTTTTTGTTTACTCTTTACTCCAGAATTCACTGGTTTCTTTTCTATCTATTCATCTCTTCAGTCCACACAGGTTGATCTGCGCAGTCAGCTCTGCATAACAAAAAGTAAGTCAAAACTATTTGATCTATTGCCATGGCACCACTGAATATACTTTCCCTGAATGTTCAGGGAATAAATGTCCCTCAGAAAAGGACCAAAGCCTTCCGTACTTTCCATAACAAGAAGGCTCACATAGTATGCCTCCAAGAAACACACTTCACCAAAGATTCTACTCCAAAATATATTTCTCCTTTTTATCAACAAATTTACACGGCTTCTGCCTGTACCAAGCAAAGGGGAACTCTAATTGCATTTCACCGATCCACACCATTCACCTTATCATCAGAAATTAAAGACCCAGAAGGTAGATACCTGATACTCATGGGTTATATAATGGATACAGCAATCACAGTGATTTCCTACTACGCTCCTAACAAACAACCTACACCATTCCTCTCACATATATTACAAGTGATTAATACACACAAAATAGGAACAGTGATAATGTGTGGGGATTCGAACCAGGTCCTCCTCCCATTTCTAGATAAATCACCTTTTACACCATCCAAAATAACCTCTAGATTACCTTTTTCTCAACTTCTTTCCAAATACAATCTGGTAGATTCATGGAGAGAAAGTAACCCAATGAAAAAGAAATTCACTTATTTCTCGCACCCTCATCAAACTTTCACCAGAATAGATCATATTTTTCTAACAATAGGAATGATACCAGAAATTATTGCATCAGATATAATTCCTATTCCGTGGTCTGACCATAATGCAGTATACACTACTATAGCCTCAGCCATACCAAAAGCGCATGACCCAACGTGGTACTTACCGGATATAATGCTCAAACACCCACTACATCAGATGGCCATTGAACAAGCTTTAAAGGAATACATATCAATTAATAATACAACAGACATCTCCCCAATAACACTGTGGGAAGCTCATAAGCCTGTCTTGCGTGGTACAATACAAAGACAAATGGCACTATTTAAACGGGAACGCAAAAATCTAGCAAAAAAACTAGAACTCAATTTTAATGCAGCCTACATATCATTTCAAGATAATCCATCTCAGAGTACAAAATCTCATCTGGAAAAATCTAGATTGGAATACGATCTATTTCTCACTGAGTCAGTTGATAAATCCCTCAAACGCTCCAAACACAATTTCTACATGAATACAAACAAACCAGGTACATATTTGGCTCGGGCATTAAATTCAACTAACAAATCTTTCAAACCAATACGTTTGAAATTATCAAAAAATGTTTACACTTGTAATCCAGTTAAAATAGTCCATAAATTTCACTCACATCTCGCAACTTTATACAAGACAAACAATGAATTTAATCCTACAGAGGCTGAATCCTTCTTCTCAAAAATAACCTTACCCGAGTTATCTCAGAATCAAAAAAGCAGTTTGGATGAGCCTATAACTATAGATGAAGTTGCTAACGCCATAAAAGACCTAAAACGTAACAAAAGACCAGGCCCAGACGGCTACTCGGCTTTATACTATAAAACATTCTCAGAAATACTCTCTCCCATTCTCACTGAAACTTTTAACAAACTTCTAGATGGACATTCTTTTCGGCAAGAAACACTAATGGCAATTGTTTGTATGATCCCAAAACCCCTTTCTGATGATACTTCCTGTGTGAATTATCGGCCTATCTCTCTGTTAAACCTTGATATTAAATTATTAGCAAAAATAATAGCAAAACGCCTCAATAGCATTATAGGAAAATTAATACATAGAGATCAAGTAGGCTTCATGCCAAATAGACAGGCAGGCGATAATATACGCAGGGCAGTGTTATTGGCACATATTGCTAAAAAACGGAAAATCCCTTTATGTTTTCTATCTCTCGATATTAAGAGGGCATTTGACACAGTATCCTGGCAATATATGCAATATTCATTACAAAAATGGGGTTTTGGACCCCACTTTTTAACATGGATCAAAGCATTATATAATAAACCCAAAGCCTATATAAAATATGCTGGATACAAATCTGAAGCCTTTAATATCGAAAGAGGTACCCGACAGGGTTGCCCATTATCTCCCTTATTATTTGCCCTTATACTCGAACCCATGGCCCAATACATCAGAACAAACCAAACTATAACTGGCATTGAAGTAGGAGGTATTACACACAAATTATGTATATTTGCAGACGACATATTACTTTTTCTATCATCACCACAGGTCTCTGGTCCTAACTTAATACCAGCTCTTGATGGATTTGCAGCCCTATCCGGCCTTATGATTAATCCTAAGAAATGCCTAGTGCTTAATATTTCACTCACAAACATGGAATTGATCCCGGCTAGGGCTGCACTCCCATTTACATGGGCAGAAAAATCAATCCCATATCTTGGAATTCATTTAACAGCATCTCATTCTGACTTATTCTCAACCAATTATCCTCCTGTATTAAGACAGATCACAAATCTAATAAAACAATGGTCGCAACTTCCTTTATCCTGGATAGGGAAGATTAATGCAATCAAAATGACTATTCTACCCAAATTGCTTTATCTATTCAGAGTCCTCCCTATTCCAATTCCTTCCTATTTTTTGAGAATAGTACAAAAAAGAGCAACTTCGTTTATATGGGGCTCTTCTAAACCACGTATACCTATACACACACTACATCTTCCCAAAAATAAAGGAGGCCTGGGATACCCTAATTTTACTAACTACTACAGAGCAGCACATTTGGCCAGTCTGTCCAAATACCATGCAAAACAGGAAATGCCATTATGGGTATTTATAGAGGCTTCAGAAAATGACCCTCTATTAATATCAAATTTATTATGGCTTGATCCTAAAGACCGCTTTAAAATTCATAATCCCATAACTAAACACTTCTTATCTCTCTGGGATAAACTAAAAACCAAATATCAGTTACAATCTCCACACAATCCTCTCCTTTCTTTTATCAGAAATCCGGCCTTTTATCCAGCATGGATCTACCCAAATTCTTTTAAAGCTTGGACAACATCAGGCATTCAGACACTAAATGACTTCATAGCATCTAAATCATTCCTTTCATTCCCATCACTTAGAGAAAAATATGATCTACCAAACTCTGAGATATTTAGATATCTCCAAATCAAAAATTTCTATACACCATTCCTAAAGGGGGATACACCATTATCCCAATTATCCATTTTTGAATCAATCTGTACAAAAGATCCATTTGCTAAAGGTACAATTTCATCACTTTATAATCAATTATATGGAGTAGCAAATCTTAATAGACCCTCTTACGTTCAGAGGTGGGAGGAGGACCTGGGACGAACTTTAGAAGACACGGACTGGTCTAACATATGGCTCACATCTAAGTCATCTTCACCCAACATCTTAGCACTGGAGACAAATTATAAAGTCCTAACTCGCTGGTACCTTGTACCCGCTAGAGTGGCAAAATATTCACCTAATACCTCAGCTCTTTGTTTTCGAGGATGCCCAGAAATAGGCACATATTTACACATATGGTGGACGTGCCCAGTAATCCAAACCTTCTGGAAGGAAGTCTTCGTGATTGCATCTAAAATATTTAAAAAAATAATACAACCAGATCCATATTTAACTTTACTTAATCTAAAACCGGAATGGTTAACACTCTCTCAATTCAAACTTATGATCCAACTAATAACGGCTGCAAAACAAACAGTGGCCAAGGCATGGAAATCTCCTACATTGGTACTAGCAGAAACAATTCACAGAATGAATAATACAATGTCCCATGCTAAGATGGCAGCCATCGATCAAAATCAAATTCCAAAATTTGAAAAACTTTGGCATCCTTGGATAAAACAACAGTTCCTGTCAAACTTCAATGACTCTGTCCTGTTGCCATGGTAACAGATTAAATGACTTACAGGGACACCCATTCTAAGGCTTCAAAGAGAACTAAAAAGAATAATAAACTGACGAGCGGGACAACCTTGTGGACCATACCTCTACCTTTCAACCCTTTTTCTTCTTTCTCTTTCCTTTTCTCCACCTTATGATTAAAGCTCATTATCAGAATTTATTTAACCTATATACACTCTACTTGTAAACAATATGTATAGTAGGTATAAATCATTTAAATACCTACAAAAGTAACTAAGGAAATTATATATATCTTTAATTTAGGTTTACGTGAACCCAATGTTTAATATTTGAAATTTCATGATATTTACCTATATAAACCCTACTGTAAAACAATGAGCTTACTTTATAGATCCTTGTAAACTTACTTTATGTATCTTTATAACATTGTATACTCAATAAACTTCTTTTGACAAGGAAAGGTATGGTGAGAAGATTGCCAACGTTTGGTTACATTTCTCAGGAGCAACAAAATAAATCATCTATGTAGTCCTAGCCTTGGTGGTATAGTAAGCCTCGCTAACAGAATAGTAATGCCTTTCTGTATTATGTTTTAAATTATGGTATTTAAAACTGCATTTCTCTTGTTTTACTTCTGTCAGGTGTTCATATCTTTGTCCATTACTGTTCACACTTATAATCTCATGTTTCTGCACTTTGGAATGTGCACTTTGTTACTGGTGTTCTTCTCTTCACTTCTGAGGTGACATGCTGAACCTATTTTCCTTTGCTATTACTGCCCCCACCTTTTTAATCCATATTTTGATAACTCATCCAAAATTTTGGCACTTCTTTATGATTTTCTTCTTAAAATACACAAAAATGTTTGGAACTGTGGGAGTGGCTGTGCAGTAAGATTGGTTTACTATCACTGGTCATCACAATTACATGGGTAGCCACATCCTCTGTTGGATTTATATGTGTCTGAACCCCCCTGCAGGAATGTTGTGTATTTTTCCCAGTTATCCACATAACCTTTTGGACATTGCATTATGCTAGGGCTCTTTTTTTTGAGAAGGTAAGCCTCACTAACAGAATAGTAATGCCTTTCTGGTTTATATGTTTTAAACGTTTTAAACTATGGTATTTGAAACTGCATTTCTCTTGTTTTACTTCTGCCAAGTGTTCATATCTTTGTCCATTACTGTTCACACTTATAATCTTATCGGAATCCGGGAGCTCCCCTTTAATAAGGGGGCCCCCAGATCCCGGCCCACCACCCTATGTGAATGAGTATGGGGTACATGGTACCCCTACCCATTCACCTAGGGAAAAAAGTGTCAATAAAAAAAAAACACAGTACACAGATTTTAAGAATAATTTATTAGGTACCTCCGGGGTCTTCTTCCGACTTCGGGGGGTCTCCTTCCGACTTCTCACGGTGTTTGGCCTCTTCTCCCGGTGTTCGGCCTCTTCTCCCGGGCCCCCTTCCAGCTCTTTTGCCAGCGAGGGGCCCGGTCTGCTGCCGATGTCTTGTCGCCGCTGTCTTGCTGCTTCTTCTCTTCTTCCGATGTTGACACGACACTCTCTCCAGCTGGAAAGCTGTGTGCGAGCTGCGGAGCCATTTATATAGGCGGTGGCCCCGCCCTCTTGTGATGTCACGATCCCAGCATGCGCAGGGACTCTGGGGTCATGCCCCCTTATGACGCCAGAGTCCCTGCGCATGCTGGGACCGTGACGTCACAAGGGGGCGGGTCACCGCCTATATAAATGGCTCCACAGCTCGCACACAGCATTCCAGCCAGAGAGAACGTCGTGTCAACATCGGAAGAAGAGAAGAAGCAGTGAGACAGCGGCGACAAGACAGCGGCAGAAGACCGGGCCCCTCGCCGGCAAAAGAGCTGGAAGAAGATAGTGGAGGGGCCCGGGAGAAGAGGCTGAACACCGAGAGAAGAGGCCGAACACCGGGAGAAGTTGGAAGGAGACCCCCCAAAGTCGGAAGAAGACCCCGGAGCTGCCTAATAAATTATTCTTAAAATCTGTGTACTGTGTGTTTTTTTATTGACACTTTTTTTCCCTAGGTGAATGGGTAGGGGTACCATGTACCCCATACTCATTCACATAGGGTGGGGGGCTGGGATCTGGGGGCCCCCTTATTAAAGGGGGGCTCCCGGCTTCCGATAATCTCCCCGCCTGCAGACCCCGACAACCAACAGCCAGGCTCTTTTTTTTGAGAAGGTAAGCCTCACTAACAGAATAGTAATGCCTTTCTGGTTTATATGTTTTAAACGTTTTAAACTATGGTATTTGAAACTGCATTTCTCTTGTTTTACTTCTGCCAAGTGTTCATATCTTTGTCCATTACTGTTCACACTTATAATCTTATACTTCTGCACTTTGGAATGTGCACTTTGTCTCTGGGGCTATTCTCTTCACTTCTGAGGTCACACGCTGCACATATTTTTTCTTGCTTTTTCTGCCCCCACATTTTTAATCACTATTTTGATAACTCATTTCAAATCTTGGCACTGGGATTTGTATGTGGCTGGACCTTCCTGCAGGAATGTTGTTTATATTTCCCAGTTATTCACATAAACCTTTGGACATTGCATTATGGAAAAGTTAGGGCTCTTTGTTTTGAGAAGGAAGCCTTCTTAGACTACCCTCTATAAGCATCTGCCCAATGCTGACATACCCAGCAAATTCATCAGTGAATTTTTTATAGCAGTTCACCTTTTTGACATTGGCCACATTTGCTTGCCATTTCTTGCCCACACGCATCATATATATATAATAATCAGTGAATTCCAAAAGAAAAATAAGTTGTAAAACAGTTTTTAACCCTTCCTTGGGGAACTGGTGTTAAAGTTTCTTAAACCTCAGATCTATTAACGTAAAAAAAGAATACTCAATATTTGACACAATTAAAATTATTGTAATTTAACTAACATCCACCTTTCAGGTTCCAGTGATGTCAAAAACTTCCCCCCATTGGGCCTTCCCTAGTAAGGAAATCTGATAAAAGTCTCTCCCTGACTTTTCCGTTCCTAACTTCTAATTTAAAAGATAGTGGGTTTCCAGCACTTGGATTTGTTTTTTATGTAGCTGGCAAACCAATTACACATGTGACAAAAAAAACAACAGCGCAGCAGATTTTTTAAATATTAATATTAATGGTAGATAACACTATTGAATAACACTTTTAACATGACTGTTCATTAAAAGGACTTTTAGCAACTCAGCAAGTGAAGAGAATCTCACCAAGATGCCCTCCAAGAAGAAATGATTATGCAGTAGTTTCACCCCAAACTGTCATAACTGATATAGATGAACACTGTTTAGTTTAATAACACACTCATTTCTTATACAACTTGCTAATTTCAGCTGGAATATTTTTGAAGCTGCTGCTTCTCTCTACCCTTCCCATTTTTGTTTGTAATGTCTAAGAAATAAAATTATAGTAAGATCCCATTGTAATTAATGCTGGAAAAAACCCAGAGGGATGAAGGAAGACAGTATAGATGAGTGGTGCAAATTCCTCTGAATTTTTCTTTTAATTGATTCCAATGAATTTCAAGCAGAAATCTCAATTTCCTTACATGAAATATGAGCATTATTTTCTGAATATTTTCAGGACAATGCACTGCAGCCAGTTTAAGGAAATTGTGTTGTAATTTCACCCATGATAAAATCAATTTTGCATATACAGTATGTTTATGCTCATCTTTAGAAGACAGTTGGTGATTACATCTACTGTGGCAGGATGAGGCTCTGTCACTATGAGTTGAGAATATAGGAAAATGTGACACAGGATTCTCATTTAGGGTAAATGCAACATTCCAGACTAGTGTTTCTGGGCAGATAAAGATGTGTATTTGGCTTTCTCAGGATTCTGCAGTTCTGGATCTGAACATTCAATCCTGTGTCTGAGTTTTGCTAGATACCTGCAACCTGGCTGAGTACACAGATGTGCAGTATTGTTATATACTCAGGTCTGATAATAGCTCAAGGCAACCAGTTTGGAGACTGCTTCCAGTGGTGAAGACGAAAGGTCTTATCAAGGGGTCAAAGGGCCCAGCTAGAGGCCAAGTGACAAAGGGTCTTCGATCCAGGTGTCAGGTCAGCTCCTGTCAGGGGGTCAGGAGAACCCAATCCAGAGGTTAGAGGTGGGCCGTGCAGTGGTGCGCTCTGACTAAAGGCTAGACAGCCAAGTATTCCAGAAGGGCTGGACAACACACTCAGAGAGCCTGGTAAGAGGTACAGCATGATACCACAGTTGTACTTGAGTGAGCTTAGGCGGCAGATGGCTTAGCATTTTCCAGTGCTTGTATTCTGCTGAAGCTAGAGAAGATCCCCAGCATGGGAAACTTTATGTTGGACTGTTGTTTTGTTTCTGCTGTTTTAATAAAAGTGGGCTACTAGGCCCTTAAATATAGTTCCTGTTTGCTGTGGACTCACTGTATAAAACACATCTACCACGGGAGCTAATTACCCCATGCCACACTACACAAAGTTAAAAAACTAGGCTAAAAAAATAAATAGACAATGTAATGGCTACTAGAAGAAAATACAATTGTAAACATTTTTTCATCTTTTTTTTTACCGTAAGTGTAAAGCAACACCTTGATTAACAAGACAGCACAAAAAAAAAAAACTTAAAAAAATTTTGCATTATATTCTCATAGCTATCAATCCTTATATGAAATAATACTAATATTATGCAACTGAGCGTGAACTGGTCTTAAAGTGTAAATTAATCTATGCATGTGTATTCTTAATGGATCTGAGTGGAAAATGTATGCTAAAATGCCTTGATTTCACTAAAGACTTTATTAAATTTTAATTCTGTCAAGCAGATTTAATTAAAGCAGCAGACCTGAAGAAGACAAACTAAAATTAATGAACAAAACATATATTAAATACACACATAAATCCATCAAAACATGATAATATTGTATATAACAACCTAATGCAATCACAGGAACACGAACTTCTTGCAGGTATCACTATTTAGCATTGACAATGGTAAATAAAACAAATATATATTCGTTTCAAAATGTTTAAGAAGCAGATTTACTGTATGTAATTTCAATCACTTTTATTTTTGTCAAACCTTGACTATATTTCCATGCTTAGAAATAATGAATTCAGACAAACATATGCACATGTATGGCCTCACTGAAGTAGGCCTTCTTCCATGGGGCCTACATAGCATGCTCCCAGCATGGAGACTGAGCTGTCACCAACAGTTCTGGGTCTCATACTAACAATCAGGAGTTGAGAAGATCAGCTCCCAGTCCCATGATCGCTATGATAACCTGCGATTGGCACATTGCTCACACTGTAAAACCCGGCCCTGTATTCTCTTTCTCCTCTAAATGGAGAAAAATATACATTGTACAATATATACATTGTATATCGTAAAAAAAAGTATGTTTCTAAAAAAAAATAAAATAAAATAATAATATTAAATGATGATAATAATAATGCTAATCACAACAATATATATATATATATATATATATATATATATATATATATATATATATATATATATATATATATATATATATATATATATATATATATATATATATATATATATATATATATATATATATATATATATATATATATATATATATATATATATATATATATATATATATGGGCTTTATTTAGATTGATGACAGGGTAAGTATCCTGGTAAAGGGTCCAGTTTAACGGTAAGGGTCAAGGATCAGGGATAGTGAGTTTTACAAAAAAATTTTCACAGTCACTATCAGTGTGATTAGGAAGGATGAAAAAAACTGCAAAAAAATCATGATTGTTTTTTGGCCCTACAAACAACACATAATATAACCAAGAAATATATAGCTAAATTGAAACATTTAATTTTTTCCCTATTTTGGGCCAGTTTTTCTTGGATAAAAATTCAGGAGATTTCCATTTATCACCAAATGAAATATCAAATATAATTTGATATTTCAAAAATAACAATGTATAATTTGCCTGGATACACAAATCTATTTATACCAAATTTGTTTTGCAAATGTTTCATATTTCAAGTGAATATACAATAACAAATATTATCCATGATGTTTGTAATATATGTCTAATTATTCATCAATTCCTAAAAGAAAAATAGTCATAAGAACTTTCAGCCACAGCAGTTAAAGGTTTTACCTTTGTACACTTTTTTTCTAAATTCCAGTTCCTCTTTGTACCAGTATAGCATTCTTGTACTTTTTTTGCAAAAATATCAAAGCTTCATTAAATCTATAGTCACTTACTTGTCTTGTCCTAATCCACGTTTCCAGACATTTCCATTAGTAATGTCTTTCTTCCTTACAGACTGTAGGTCATGACACAGGAAGGAGTTGACCAGCTGACCTCATTAGCACACCCTGCATCATCCACCCACTCCCAGGTGCACATTTTTTAAATTAAATGAAATCAATCAGTGATCACCCTCCTTGCAAAAAAGTACATGAATGCTATATTGGTGCATAGGGGAGCTGGAATTTGGAAAAAAAGGTGAACTTACCCTTTAAAGAATATTTATCGATCAAGAATTTAGCCTAACATTATAGACTAAGAACATTCAACCAACAGGGGAAATATCGAGGGAAACCTCAGCACTGTATACACAGTCTATGGAGATTCCTATGCCAGTGGTTGAACTAACGGGTGTTCAGCTGAACAAACCTCCATCAGAAGTGTGAAGTGAAACATTTAGCAGTGGTATTACGCACTGCTAAATGTGACAGCATTTCAGAGATCCTGGTTGATAAGGAGCTGGTATCCTAGCAACCAGTGAATCATCCTCAGATTCCCAACTGTCGAAGAAGGGAGGTTACCCCTAAATTTCATACCAGGCACAACAAAAAAAATGGTGTGCGGTTCTCCCAAAATCCCATACCAGAGCATCTGAGTCTGGTATGCATTTAAGGGGGACCCCACAAAAAAGGAAAAAGCACGAGGCCCCCCTAAATTCCACACCATTTTCAAAGTCCTTTAATTAACTACTTGCCAACCGCCTGCTGCTTGACGGCGGCAGAATGGCTCCCCTGTGCAAATTGCCATAGCTCTATGGTGGCCGCTTTAAGGGGAATAAGGGGCACGCACTGCGGTACCCAGGAGCCGATGCACGTGCCCGGCGGCAGCAATGTCCACCGGGCACCCGCAATCGCTCATGACAGAGCCAGAACGAGGATCTGTGTGTGTGTAAAATCCACAAAAATCCACGTTCTGGCAGGAGAAGAGACAGATTGTGTGTTCCTAGTATATATGAACACTGATCAGTCTCCTCCCCCAGGCAGTCCCACCCCCCCACAGTTAGAACACATCGATGGAGCACATTTAACCCCTTGATCACTCCTTAGTTTTAACCCCTTCCCTGCCACTGACATTTATACAGTAATCAGTGGCTATTTTTGGCTCTGATCGCTGTATAAATGTCAGTGGTCTCAAAAAAGTGTCAAAAGTGTCTGATCTGTCTGCTGCAATGTCGCAATCCTGATTAAAAAAAAAATGCAGATCGCCGCTACTAGTAAAAAAAAGTAAAAATACAAATGCCATAAATCTATCCCCTATTTTGTAGGCACTATAACTTTTGGGCAAACCAATCAATATACACTTATTGTGATTTTTTTTTACCAAAAATATGTAGAAGAATATATATCGGCCTAAACTGAGGAGAAAAATAGTTTTTTAAAAACAAATTAGGGATATTTATTATAGCAAAAAGTTAAAAATATTGCTTTTTTTCAAAATTGTCGCACTTTTTTGTTGATAGCGCAAAAAATAAAAACTGCAGAGGTGATCAAATACCACCAAAAGAAAGCTCTATTTGTGGGGAAAAAAGAATGTTTTTGTTTGGGTACAGCGTTGCACGACTGCGCAATTGTCAGTTAAAGTCACGCAGTGCCGTATCGCAAAAAATGGCCCAGTCAGGAAGGAGGTAAATTCTTCCAGGGCTGAAGTGGTTAAAAGAAAAAAAAAGAAAAAGTTCCACAATATCAATCACGTCATCCAGTAATGCAGATTCAAGTAAATTATGACTACTGCACAAAAATACATCCAAGCCCATTGCCTAACACCCACTAAATGACATCTCTGGGTCTCCAATGATAAAGTAAACTAGGGTACAGGGTCTCCTGGATGATGGCACTGACCAAATATAGACATGAACATATTTGTTTAATTACATCATTGACCAAAAAGTCAACATTTTCCATACATCTCTGCAATACATGCACATTTCTTTATGTTTTAAACATTTAAAAATGCCGCAAGTACTAAAAAAATACCTGACGACTTGACATAAATCCAGTGTGTTTCTAACTTTCTGCTGAAAATACAGTGCCTTGGCACACTGCAATCTGAACCAGTGATGCCACCCTTGCCTGCTGAACTTCAGAACTCCATCTATTCTCCATCCATCCCTGTACCTCTCTACATGCATTGATTTCTTTCTCAGCAAATCTATGCTGCTGCCTTGATGTCAATGAGCCTGCTTACAATCTGTGTAGGGATCTTGGGAGATGTAATCTGGAGGGGTGTGCCTACATCAGTAGGAACTGAGCTCCCAGGAGCTGTTCCTAAAATATTTTTTTTAAGTTTTGTGGTGATGTCACAGAGAGTAATACAAACGGTTTCTTGTTACAGGAGCAAGGTAAATTATAAAAATAATCCTAGAACATGCTATAGAAGCGAAGAGGGAGGTATATCTGACTAATGCCTAAACATATACTTTAAAGACAAACTCATTTTTGTAGTGAAATTGTATCCCAATATTAGTAATTTTGGATGCAACTCACATTTCTCCTGCAGGTTGCACCATGTTTTTATTATTGCATTAACATATAAACATTTGTTAACTAATGGCTATGTGTTTCATGCACTGAGACTGTTAGATCAAAAAATGCTGAGATAAATTCTCAAGTACATAGGTAGAGGTCAAAAAAGGCTGTTTCACAGAAAGATTTATTCACAAGAATACTAGAGGTACACTAATGGAAGACCAGAATGCAACAAGTAAAGGCAGCCTTTATTTTTTTTCACATCTGGCCCCAATGGGATACATTTTCTTTTGAGGCTGGGTTCACATTTAAGCCGCATGCGGCTCACAGCAGGGGTCCGGTGCGTCCCTGATCTCTGTTTCGGGGTTGAATCAGGCCAAAATTCTTGCCTAAATTCGGCCCTGAAATGGAGCCAAAGACGCACAGGACTCCTGTGCAGGCCACTCTGCAGCCGTCATGGAAATATGTGAACTGGCTCCAAAGAGAGCCAGTCACAATCTCCTGTCATGCGAATTGGATGCAGGTTTTCTCTCTATGGAGATGGTTCACATATCTCTGCAGCTGCTCCAGTGCAATTTGCACAGGAGCCCTGTGCATCTTTTGGTCCATTTCAGGTCCAAATTCAGCCAGAAATTTGAGCTGAAATTGGACCTGAAACGGTGAACAAGGACGCACCAGACCCCTGCTGTGAGCCGCTGCGTGCTCATATGTGAACCCAGCCTTAATCAAAGTTTATGCTTCTTATCACTTTTTATATAAATCACTTCATGATGTCCATGTCTATTATGTATACATACTTTGTACATTACATACTCTTAACCACCATACTCTGCTTACTGTGTGATATATACAGTACACCATACTGTCATATGTTACATACTTATGACCCCTGCACTTTATGTTACATAATCATGACCAATCTGTATGCTAGGAGGGTAGCAGTTGGGAGTGTGCAATGTACAATGCAGGATAAAAGTCTATGCAGTTCAGCAGTCAGGAGTATATAATGTACAATGCAGTTTACAGAACAAAGTGGCCATGAGTATATAACATACAGCCAAATGTAAAGAGTACAGTGGTCACACTTATACAGTTTACAATGCAGCATATAGAGCATACTGGTCAGGAGTTTGCAATGTATAACACAGCATATAGATTGTAGTGCTCAATATTATGTAACATATAGAAAAGTATTACCATTATACTATGAACACTGTACTGTAAAAGTAGATATCCCTTACTGTCATATGTTACATGGCCACTGCACACTGTATTCTGGACTGTACTTTTCATGCTCCTGACCACTGCACACTGTACATTACAGTATGTACTACTGACCCCAGAAATCGGTATGCTATATTGTAATTATACATGTTTGAACAAATTATTCCTTGTCTCAACAGTTGTTGGTTGATAAACAATCCGGAGCTATTTTAACCACTTCAACCCCAGAAGGATTCCTGAGCAGGCCATTTTTTTCGATATGGCACTGCGTCACTTTAACTGACAATTGAGTGGCTGTGTGACACTGTACCCAAACAAAATTGATGTCCTTTTTTTCCCACAAATAGAGATTTCTTTTGGTGGTATTTGATCACCTCTGCGTTTTTTATTTTTTGCGCTATAAACAAAAAAAGAGCCACAATTTTGAAAAAAAAAGCAATATTTTTTACTTTTTGCTATAATAAATATCCCCCCCAAAAAATGAAAAAGCAGATTTCTTCATCAGTTTAGGCCAATATGTATTCTTCTACATATTTTTGGTAAAAAAAAAAAAAAATTGCAATAAGTGTGTATTGATTGGTTTGTGCAAAAGCAATAGCGTCTACAAAATAGGGGGTTTATTTATGCCATTTTATTATTCATTTTTTTCTTTATCAGTAATTTGCGATTTTTATTGGGACTGCGACATTGCGGCGGACAGATTGGATACTTTTGACACTTTTTGTAGGACCATTGACATTTATACAGCGATCAGAGCTAAAAATAGCCACTGATTACTGTATAAATGCCACTGGCAGGAAAGGGCTTAACACTAGGGGGCAATCAAGGGGCTAAGTGTGTCCTAGGGAGGTGTTTCTAACTGTGGGGGGAGTGTACTGACTGGAGGAGGAGGGTGATCGCTGTTCCTGATCACTAGGAACAGCAGATCTCTCTCTACTTCTCTGACAAAATGGGGATATGTTTACATTGACAGATCTCCGTTCTGGCTCTCTACGGAGCGATCGCGGGGTCACCAGCAGACATTGCAGCTGGCGGCCATGCACATTGGCTCTGGTGTCACTCTCCCTATAGTCCTTAAACTGGTCTCCGTACAGATACGCCGATTTGCGCAGGGGAGCCAACCTGCCGCCGTATTACGATTACCGATAAAAAGAATTATACTGTGGCTGGTCAGCAAGCAGTTAATAAAATTTCTTTTCAATGAAGGGGCAAAGGGATTAATTTACTAAAGGCAAATAGTCAGTGCACTTTGCAAGTTCTGTTGCATTCTTTTTCCCCAGAGCAGTGGTTCTCAACTCCAGTCCTCGGGACCCACCAACAGGCCAGATTTTAAGTATTACCTTGGGGAGATGCAGACTAGAATACTGCAATCACTGAACAGCATATGATATCACCTGTGATGTATTTTAGTTATTTTGCAAACCTGGCCTGTTAGTGGGTCCTGAGGACCGGAGTTGAGAACCACTGCCCCAGAGCTTAGTGAATGCAGTGAAGCTCTGCTGGTTACCAATGCTGTTTTTTATTATTATTTTCCTTCCTTCTCAAGCCACTGATAAGTTGTCTTTGTATTCAAATCACCCTTTAAAATGTTTTAAGTGTATGTCCTGGCATTATCCAAATGCACCCCACATTTCCCTTTCCCCTCTAGAGCCTTATTTTTTCTTTTACCTAGTTCCTGTAATGGGAAACAAATTGTATTATTCCATGTAATTCCATCCTCTGGCTTGAACATTTTTGAGAGGTTGGATGCTGGGACCTTAATTCCTCTTGACATAGGCATGACCCCAGAATTACATCTCACAAAAACCATTTTACTATACAGTGGGGTTTATTTATTAAAGGCAAATCCACTTTGCACCCATGCACTTGGAAGTGCAGTCTCTGTAGATCTGAGGGGGACATGCAAAGAGAATAAAAAAACAGCATTTTTGCTTGGACATGATTGGATGATACAATCAGCAGAGCTTCCCCTAATTTCAGATCTTCCCCTCAGATCTAAAGCAACTGCACTTCCAAGTGCACTTGTAGTGCAAAGTGGATTTGCCTTTAGTAAATCAACCCCAGTGTGTGTGTAAGAGCAGGCTGCTGGAGTGAAGCTAGCACCATTGTTTTGCGATAAAGAAATCAATGTATGCAGGTCAAGTGGGTCAAAAAGGGGTAGGCAAACTTCAGCCGGCCAGAGATGGTTTGAATCGTGGCCGGTTCAGCAGGTACTGGCTAAGATTTGAACCGTCTATGGGCAGGCTGATGGTACCTAGGGCGATGCAACAATCAACTTGGAAAAACTTTGAATATCAGATTTCTAGCATGCAATTATTACCAGTGATTATAGTCGCTGGCAATAATCATTGTGTTCTTCTGGCAGGGACGGCTCCCCGTGCCTTTCTCCCCATCAGGAAAACACAATAGCTCTGCAGGAGGCATTCCCCCATCAACACTGACTGTTGATGGGGGAATCTAGTGATTTTCTTTCCTGCAACCTGTTGTTGCAGGAAAGAAAATTGCATAATCCATGGCCTGCCTTACCTAGTCCAGCAGGCAGGGCTGTCAGCCCAAAAGGATGTCAAGAGCACACTAGATTTCTGGCAGATCAACAGGCATTTAGCTGTTCTTGAAGCTTTTTGAAAGGGATTTTAAAAAATAGAAAAATGTACTACATTTTTTTTTTTAGTTTTGCCCTGAATAATACTTTAAATCCATTTTAGAGAAGTTACAATGCATGCTGCTATTTCAAATCATGAAGAAACAATTGATGGTACAATGATTACATATCAGAGTAGTGACAGTCATCGTGTTTGTATAAAGTCCATCCTGTAATTGTGCATTTATGTGTTCCTCTGTCCTTATACTGTATCTGATGTATGTGACTTCATGTCTGCCTGTAAATGTCTTAATCAATATGTTTATCTCTTTCACACTATCTCCATGTCACTATTTTCTCGTAATTATCTAGTAACTCAGAAAACATCTGGTGAGAGTGAAAATAGCACTACATGAGAGTTGAGTCTCTCTTTTCTATCTGGCAGATTTCAACCTGAACAAGCAATGATCCTTGTGTCTACATCAGAGTACCAGACACCCTCAGCTGAATGATGTCAGTTGAAATTGAGATAACCTATTGGGAACTTTGATCTGTTTCCCCAGAGAAAAACTGGCACAAATGTCCATGATCCTTCCTCATATTTGCAAAAACATAAACTTATTTGGATTGGGATTTTTTGGCAGTTTTATTAGTCGAATTTAATTGTCTTTGTATGTTCAAACATGTTCATTTATCTATGAACAGATTTGAAATACAGTTCGCAGGGCTAGACTGATACTTTTTGTCTTAGGCCAACTGTCTTTTGGTAAATGTACCAAATGATTCTGCGCTGCCCAGAAAGGCAAATAAGCAGCTAACATGGCTAGTAGGATATAAGCATGTACAGTAAAACAAAAATATGTGTAGCGCTAAAAAATTGAGATTAAATTCCAACGTAAGGACAATATAGTTCAACTGATATTAAAAAACATCTAAGCAAAACTCAAAGAAAGTCCTCCATGTTAGTAAGACTCATATAAGCTACTGGTCCATATAGAAACAGTGACTTCATGTGAAGAACAAAACAATCGCGTGACATCTGAAGTGCACCACCACCGACAATGAAAAGGCTTACCAGATTTCGTGGACTCAAGAGGACATATGTCCCATTGGGTCAAATAAGGCTTGGGTGGTGGATTATAGTAGATGTAGGGATGGACATCCAAGAGTAAACCACAAATTGATGTGTCCCTCAGAGTGATGTTGAGCAATGGGTGGCAATGATGTAAAGCAAGAAGGGAAAAGGCCACATAGCGTAATTGCATAAAACAACCCTGTCGATTGCGAGTTCCAGCATTCCCTGTCTTTCAGTCTGATTGCTAAAACTTCTCTCTGTAGCAGAGCTTCCAATCCAATTTGACACCACAGGCCTTATTGCTGGAAAATAATGGCGGCCACACAAAATATTGACACTTTGGGGCCAATTTGGACTTTTTCACTTTGGGATACACTCACTACTTTACATTGTAGCAAAGTGTCATTTAAAAGATATAATTATTATTATTATTATTATTATACAGGATTTATATAGCGCAAACAGTTTATGCAGCGCTTTACAATATAAAAGGGAGACAATACCGTTATAATACAATAAAATACAAGAGGATTAAGAGGGCCCTGCTCAGAAGAACTTACAATCGAATAGGGTGGGGCAGGTGGTACAAAAGGTTGTAACTGTGGGGAATGAGCTGATGGAAGTGGTAAAAGATTAGTTGGAGATGCGATATCAGGGAAGCCTGAGTTTTCAGGGATCGTCTGAAGGTAGCAAGAGTAGGGCATAGCTGGACAGGTTGAGGTAGCGAGTTCCAGATGATGGGAGAGGTTCTGGAGAAATCCTGGAGATGAGCATGGGAGGAGGAGACGAGGGAGCTTGAGAGTAGGAGGTCTTGAGAAGAGCGGAAAAGATGATTTGGGTGATATTTGGAGACAAGATTGGTGATTAGGGATGAGTTTCGAGTTCGAGTCGAACTCATGTTTGACTCGAACATCGGCTGTTCGGCAGTTCGCCGAACAGCGAACAATTTGGGGTGTTCGCGGCAAATTCGAATGCCGCGGAACACCCTTTAAAAGTCTATGGGAGAAATCAAAAGTGCTAATTTTAAAGGCTTATATTCATGGTATTGTCATAAAAAGTGTTTGGGGACCTGGGTCCTGCCCCAGGGGACATGGATCAATGCAAAAAAGTTTTAAAAACGGCCGTTTTTTCAGGAGCAGTGATTTTAATAATGCTTAAAGTGAAACAATAAAAGTGTAATATTCCTTTAAATTTCATACCTGGGGGGTGTCTATAGTATGCCTGTAAAGGGGCGCATGTTTCCCATGTTTAGAACAGTCTGACAGCAAAATAACATTTCAAAGGAAAAAAAGTAATTTAAAACTACTCGCGGCTATTAATGAATTGCCAGTCCGACAATACACATAAAAGTTCATTGATAAAAATGGCAGAGGAATTCCCCACAGGGGAACCCCGAACCAAAATTTAGGTCTGGTATGGATTTTAAGGGGAACCCCGTGCCAAAATAAAAAAAATCCATACCAGACCCTTATCCGAGCATGCAACCTGGCAGGCCGCAGGAAAAGAGGGGGGAGAGAGCGGCCCCCCTCTCCTGAACCGTACCAGGCCATATGCCTTCAACTTTGGGAGGGTGCTTTGGGGTAGCCCCCCAAAACACCTTGTCCCCATGTTGATGGGGACAAGGGCCTCATCCCCACAACCCTTGGCCGGTGGTTGTGGGGGTCTGCAGGCGGGGGGCTTAACGGAATCTGGAAGCCCCCTTTAACAAGGGGACCCCCAGATCCCGGCCCTCCCCCTGTGTGAAATGGTAAGGGAGTACAAAAGTACCCCTACTATTTCACTAAAAAAGTGTCAAAAATGTTAAAAATGACAAGAGACAGTTTTTGACAATTCCTTTATTTAAATGCTTCTTCTTTCTTCTATCTTCTTTCTTCTATCTTCCTTTGGTTTCTTCCTCCATCTTCTTCTGGTTCTTCTGGTTCTTCTTCCAGTGTTCTTGTCCGGCATCTTCCTCCGTGGCGTCGGTGTCTTCTTCCCTTCTTCTCTTCGGGCCGCTCCGCATCCATGATGGCATGGAGGGAGGCTCCCGCTGTGTGACGCTTCTCTCTTCATCTTCTTCTCTTCATCTTCTTTTTGGGCAGCTCCGCATCCATGATGGCATGGAGGGAGGCTCCCGCTGTGTGACACTTCTCCTCTGACGTCACGGGGAATGCTACAGGGAAGTCCTGTCAAGTCCCCGTGCGTCAGAGGGGGGCGGGATCACCGGGTGGCCCCGTCCCCGTTATTTAAGAACCGTCAGAAGAGGAGAAGCGTCACACAGCGGGAACCTCCCTCCATGCAATCATGGATGCGGAGCGGCCCGAAAAGAAGATGAAGAGAAGACGATGAAGAGAGAAGCGTCACACAGCGGATTCTGTGTGACGCTTCTGGATGCGGAGCAGGCCAAAAAGAAGATGAAGACAAGAAGATGAAGAGAAGAAGATGAAGAGAGAAGTGTCACACAGCGGGAGCCTCCCTTCATGCCATCACGGATGCGGAGCAGCCCGAGGAGAAGAAGGGAAGAAGATGCCGCGGAGGATGATGCCGGATGAGAACACCGGAGGAAGAACCAGAAGAACCAGAAGAAGAAAAAGATGGAGGAAGAAACCAAAGGAAGATAGAAGATAGAAGAAAGAAGAAAGAAGAAGCATTTAAATAAAGGAATTGTCAAAAACTGTCTCTTGTCATTTTTAACATTTTTGACAGTTTTTTTGTGAAATGGTAGGGGTACCCCTTACCATTTCACACAGGGGGAGGGCCGGGATCTGGGGGTCCCATTGTTAAAGGGAGCTTCCAGATTCCGATAAGCCCCCACCCGCAGACCCCCACAACCACCGGCCAAGGG
The DNA here is from genome assembly GCF_042186555.1 of Aquarana catesbeiana. NCBI lineage: Eukaryota > Metazoa > Chordata > Amphibia > Anura > Ranidae > Aquarana > Aquarana catesbeiana. Next base: position 285,548,746 of record NC_133328.1, read on the forward strand.
TTGTGGGGATGAGGCTCTTGTCCTCATCAACATGGGGACAAGGTGTTTTGGGGGGCTACCCCAAAGCACCCTCCCAATATTGAGGGCATGTGGCCTGGTACGGTTCAGGAGGGGGGCGCTCTCTTGTCCCCCCTCTTTTCCTGCCAGGTTGCGTGCTTGGATAGGGGTCTGGTATGGATTTTTAGGGGGACCCCACGCCATTTTTTTTTTACATTTTGGTGCGGGGTTCCCCTTAAAATCCATACCAGACCTGAATGGTCTGGTATAGATTTTGAGGGGGACCCACGCCATTTTTAAAAAAAATTTTGGCCAGGGTTCCCCTTAATATCCATACCAGACCTGAAGGGCCTGGTATGGAATTTAGGGGGACCCCCCACATAATTTTTTTTTTTTAATTTTGGTTCAGGGTTCCCCTGTGGGGAATTCCCATGCCGTTTTTATCAATGAACTTTTATGTGTATTGTCGGACCAGCAATTCATTAATAGCCGCGAGTAGTTTTAAATTACTTTTTTTCCTTTGAAATGTCATTTTGCTGTCAGACTGTTCTAAAAACGGGAAACATGCACCCCTTTACAGGCATACTATAGACACCCTCCAGGTACGAAATTTAAAGGGATATTACACTTTTATTGTTTCACGTAAGCATTATTAAAATCACTGCTCCTAAAAAAACGTCCGTTTTTAAAACTTTTTTTTGCATTGATCCATGTCCCCTGGGGCAGGACCCAGGTCCCCAAACACTTTTTATGACAATAACTTGCATATAAGCCTTTAGAATTAGCACTTTTGATTATTCATGTTCGTGTCCCATAGACTTTAATGGTGTTCGCGTGTTCGAAAAATTTTTTGCCTGTTCGCAAGTTCTGGTGTGAACCGAACAGGGGGGTGTTTGGCTCATCCCTATTGGTGATGTATCTCGGGGCAGAGTTGTGAATGGCTTTGTATCTTGTGGTTAGTATTTTGAATTTAATTTGCTGGGCGATTGGGAGCCAGTGTACAGATTGGAGGAGAGGGTTGGCAGATGCTAAATGGTTGGTAAGGCGGAGAAGTCTGGCAGCAGCATTCATGATAGACTGAAGAGGGGATAGCCTATGGAGAGGCAGGCAAATGAGAAGGGAGTTGCTATAGTCGAGGTGAGAGATAACAAGGGAGTGAATGAGGAGCTTGGTGGTTTCATTTGCTAAAAAGGGGAATTTTAGAGATGTTATGGAGGAGAATTCTGCAAACTTTTGACAACGATTGGATTTGAGGCTGAAAGGAGAAGTTAGAGTCTAGGGTTACTTCTAGTACCCTGGCATGAGGGGAGGGACTCATGGTTGCATTGTTGATTTTGATGGAAATATCATGGAGGGGGGCATATTAATAGCTCGGTTTTAGAGAGATTTTGTTTAAGGAAGTGGTGCGACATCCATGCTGATATGTCAGTTAGTAAGTTAGTAATGTGAGAGGAGACTGAAGGAGTGAGGTGAGGAGTAGACAGATACATTTGGGTGTCATCGGCGTATAAGTGGTATTGGAAGCCGTGGGCGGTTATCGAGTGACCAAGGGAGGAGGTGTAGCTAGAGAAGAGAAGGGGTCCAAGAAAACACCCCTCACAAAAATGTGAGGCGTGTACTCACTTTTTTGAGATAATGTATATAAGAAACGTGTTCACCAACAGTGATAGGCACATTTGTATTTAAACTAGGTGGGTTCAGTCTACCTGTATTGTATGAGAAGCAGTAGGAGAGGTCATATGACAACTCCATATGTGTGCTGATGTAGCCTTTAAATCATTGCATCTTAATTCCTGAATGCTTAATATCTAAATGTTTATCTATCAGTTCTTTCAACCAAGGGATGCAAACATACAGGCAGATAATTATAGATCTAAAAGAAGCTTTCTTTGAAGATAATTTGCATTTGTATGGGTATTGTGACAAACAGCCTCAAATACCACTAGGTCTAATGGTGGACAACATTTATGTTGCAGAAGAGTTTGGCTGGCCTCGGTCCCCCAGGGCTGCATTCCCCAGGTACCGATGCTATGACCACCTGGAACTTCAGCAGCTACATCTCTCCCAACTGTGCTGCCTATAAGGGCAATGCAGAGTGGAGAGAAGCTTATCTTAGGCTTTTCCTCTGCTCTGACAGATCGCATGACTCATGTCAAAGGGGAACCTCAGAGGAATCCCTTGTTTGCAGGACATAAGTGTTCATGAAGGGTGGGGGGGGGGGGCAGGTATGCTGGAGGCCAGATTGTTTTGGGGAAGAATTAAACTGTGAGGGATCACAATTGTCAGGGAGAAAAGATTTTTGGAGTGTATGGACTTGTGCTGGGAGTAGAGATTTTCACAGGCATGACGATTTGTACTGAAAGGAGAGATTTTGGGGATAAAAACTTTTGTTGGGAGGAGAGATTTTGTGGGGAATGAAGACTTGTGCTGGAAGGAAAGATTTTAAGGGGTATGGGGAAGACAAGTTTGAAGGGGGAAAGAAAATGCGCGCTTGGAAGGGGAAACAAAGATTTGTGCTGCTAAAGGGAATAAGGGAACAAAGATTTGTGCTTGGGAGGGGGACTTCAGCAGTGAGGAGATTCATTCTGGAAGGAGGAGTGTCAGATTTGGGGATTTTTCATTTATATTTTGGGAGAATTTTGGCTTGGAGAAGAATTTGTGCTTGTTGAGTTGAGCTTGCAGATTAGTGGGAGGGTGGATTTTATTTAATGTACATCATGGGACACAGAGCCACCATATTGTTCCCGACGCATAGGGTTATGCGCCACCTACAGGTGATTGGACACTGGCAAAAAAGACAGGAAGTCCTTCCCTATATAACCACTACCATACAGAAAGTACCTGTTTTTTCACCAGTGTCTGAAGGTGATGGTCACTGATGTGCAGCCCTCTGCACAGATACTACCAGATGCTCAGATGGTTTCAGTTGGGATCAAGAGATGGTGTTATACGGATTCATTCCTAAGGCTATTGTGCTTAAATGGATGGTACCTGGACCCCACAGGAATGGAAGATGTCTGGATGTCGGAATGGCCTGTAATGCAACTGCTTGGCACTGGACCCTGCATTTATGGAACCCTGAGCAGTAATAACTGACCAAGCGTTTCTGGTAGGCTGTTATACAGGTCCAGCACAGTGTACCCCAAGAAAAGGGGATTGAGTGCCTGAAGGTCTGGTTAGACAATGCCTGCTGTGATGGGTGAAGCTTGGATCTTGTTCTTTAAAGACAGATCCTGCAGCAAGAGTGGAGAGCGTCCCTGTAGTCATGTTGGTGCCTTTTCTGGAGTGTCACCCTTAAATTGCTGCCTGTATTACTGTTGCTTTGATGTCCCTTCCCTGCGTTCCACAAGAGGGGAATATGGTACTAAACTGGGAGTCACCTATGTTTTTCACTTAACTATCACTGCTGTATTTCTGGTGCTGAATACTCTGATTGCTGTGACAGAATAGACCATGCTTGGGGCTCCCCAGGACAATTCTCACTGGTTACAAAGAATGCTCCCTCTGCCAATAACAAGTAAGACGTGCATGTGATTGTGTGGGTGTGTATTAGAGATGGGCCAAACAACCCCCGGTTCGGTTTGTGCCAAAACTTTAGAACATTGCAAAGGTTTGGAGCTGAACAAGGAATCCCATTAAAGCCTATGGGATGCAAACTGGAAAAATCAAAAGTGCCCATTTTGAAGTTATTGGGCATACAAAGGGTATGGGGGTCCGGGTACTGCCCTGGGAGACATGCATCAATGCAATTTTTTTTAAAAAAAGATCATTTTTAAATGAGCAGTAATTTAATGATGCTTAAAGAAACAATAAAATGAAAAATTATTTTAAATATAGTGCCTGGGGGTCCCCTTATGCCCCGTACACACGGTCGGATTTTCAGACGGAAAATGTGCGATCGGAGCGTGTTGTCAGACATTTTCCATAGGATTTTCCAACACACAAAGTTTGAGAGCAGGCAACAAAATCTGATTGCGTCAATTCCAACCGTGTGTGGACAATTCCGACACACAAAGTGCCACGCATGCTCAGAAGAAATTCCGAGACGGAACAGCTCAGTCTGGTAAAATTAGCGTTCGGAATGGATATAGCACTTTCGTCAGGCTGCAATGTTTAAAATTGTTTAATGCAGCGCACTCTCTTCTTCTTTATAATGTGAGAAGAATGAAGTTGTTTTGCTGCTCATATTCACATAGAGTTCTTACAAACTTCTTTCTTTATTATGTATCATGATTTCATCAATATATTTTGATTTGTCACATCTGTCAAAAAAAATATATGTTTGTTTTTTTAGGTTTGTATTTTTTTCAAACCTGATCGTGTTTTATTTGTATTTATTTTATTTTTTTTACTCGAGAATATTTTTGGGTGTGTTTTGTGTGTCAAGTTACCACAACACGATTATTATCTTGTATGATTTAATCTCAAGGAGATTGTTTGGTGATGGTGTCCCTTGTTAATTTGACATTGTATTTTTGAAATGTACCTGACACAAACAAACTGTCCTTTTTGAATGAAAACACACATAGGTGAGTATAATTGAAACAAAAATTCCTTTATTAAGGGATCATAACCAAACAAAGAGGGAGGCAACGCTGGATAAACATCACAAATTGGTCCCCAGGGCAGACATCAATTCTTTTACAGCAAAATTGGTGGCCTGAGGAGTCCATATCTAAGAGAGTTCAGTTTGGTCCAGAAGTCCCAGAGATCATGAAAGCAGCAGATGACATGTATGTCCCCAGGCTGTGGTCATACAAGAGGCTGCATCTTTTGTCAGACCAGACTGAACCCAGGTCATCACACTCTGGTCTTCCTTAGATGCTTCCTTCCCGGCTGTGGCTCTGGTGTTGGAGGTGTGGCAGGAGGAGGAGTAGGACCTGGAGGAGGAGGAGGACCATGGGTGAGCTGACAAATGTGGGTTTCACATGTGAGTTGGCCCCTCAACCCCTTATTTAGAGCTTCCAAAATTAAAAACTCACATAAGAGGCATTGGCCCTCCTCCATCTGTATCATTTTGCATGCTGTTAGGTCAGAAAAATCCTCTTCCACACTGTGGGGTGTTCTGAGGGCCTCAGTAGCCTTCCAAAATAGGCCTATTGCAGCCTCCTCCAGGTTACTCCTCTTCCTGCCACTTTCTCTTTGAAGGCGGAGGGGAGGGACCTGAGTATTGGGTAGCCTGCTTGGCCCAGCCACCTCCTGGCTGAGACTTCCCTGTGTATGAAAAAGGGACATGGTTTTAGTTTTTGGTTCATCAATCACAATCAGAAATTAGTACTCCAAACTAACATATATTTAAGATCATTGATTGGACAACCAGAAATATTTAGAAGAATGTTATACCTGGCTCAAGCTGGGCTCCTCCACATGTTGCTGCCTGGAAGGCCCAGGTTGGGCATCAGAAGCCTCAGCTGGGGGGGAAGGAAGCGTGGAAGGAAGAGTGGAGAGTGATGGCCGGGATTCAGTCTGACCTGACAGAAAATGCAGCCTGTCATAGTACCACAGCCTGGGGACATAAATGTCATCTGCAGCTCCTGATCTCAGGGAATCCTGGACCTTCTTGTGCTCCCTTAGATAAGTGCTCCTCATGCCACCAATTAGGGCCTTCAAATAGGTGATGTCTGCCGTAGGGATCACCGGCTTCACAAATTGCAGCAAATTTTCCACCACTGCCTTCCTCTTTGTTTGGTTCTTATAATCAGGGTGGTTTACCTGCCACAGACAGGGCAGCTCCCTGAACATATCAATGAATATGGGGATAAAGTCCTGATCCTTCAAGATATCCATTTTCTCTGCAAGACACAACACAAGACAAACCCTAATGTCAGGCTAAAGTCTCCTAATCTTGTCACAATACAGGCCTCAATCTAGAAGCAGTATAGGCCCAATTTTAAATCTTACCTTCATTATCACGATCGGCGTCTCCGATACTCCTTTCTCCGCTCACAGATCGTACATACTACACACGCATGTTACGCTTTATATACACTGCGCATGCGCCAAGCTCCGCCCGCCCCTGACGTTCTTTCTAGTCTATTCCCTGCCCCTTCTCGTTTAGCGCAGTGGGGAAGAGCACATGGTGGAGACAGAGCAGGTGTCTGATAATTACACCAATGAGGAGGAGGAGGAGGAGGAAAGGCCGGAGCCAGAAACGTCCTGATCCCAGAAGAGACGATTTAAGGCCTCAAATATGTCCTTTGGGGAGATGTTGGAGATGGTCGACATAATGAAGAGGGCCGACTGTAACGGGAAGTATGGACCTTACCCCAACCCCAATGTGAGAAAGGCCAAGATCATGGTGAAAGTAGTCAAAAGTCTGCAGAAGAATTTCGGGTACAACGATCCAAGGATCAGCTCAGGAAGCGGTGGTCGGACCTCAAATTAAGGGAGCACGATCAGTATAGAAGGATCAGGAGAGTGCTGCAAAAAAGTAAGTAGTTGTCCTGTGTTCCTATTCTTTATTTTTCTAATGTTTGTGCTGCTCCATGTGCTTTTCTTTACTGTTGTACAGCTTAAAATGGCAACTTTCATGTTCATGGGCACTTTGTTCATTCGTATGAAATATTGTTCGTTCGGCATAGAAAACCCCATTGTTTTGACCATATGCATTTGAATACCTTTTTTTCTGGCCTACTTCTCTTCAAATAATTTTGTTGTGTAGATGGGTTGTTAACTAGAATGAAATTCAAACTAGATTCTGTGTAAGGAGAGGACACTCAGCAGCTGTTTACACATCTGGGTGCTGGAGCACTAGTGTGGGGACACCAGAATACCCTTTTTATTAGGGGGCCCCACACAGGTGCTCCAGTGTAAACTATAGGGGTGTCTCCATCTGTGAAGCTTGTACAAAACAGGTAAGTATTCAAGCTTGACAATGGAAAAAAAATATTTCTTCATCTTGGAACTCTGCCAAAACAGACAATTGTACCACACTTCCAAGCAATGTTTCATATTCCTATTTCTGCCATCAAATATCTGTGTGCTAAGTATACCTATTTTTTTTACATAGGGAGAAAAGACTCGGAGGACACCACTCATCCGAGGAGACCACAGACCCCCCACCTCTGGAAGAAGGGGAAATCCACCAAAGCCAAGCAGAGCAGGAGGAGGAAGATGTGGTGGAAATTGTCACCACAACAGGTGAATGTCTGCGACCACAGGCTCAGGTAAGAGATGGATGCCGGCATATTTATAATACATGTTTTTTTTTTAATTTATTTTTGTAGGTGATGTTGTGGATCCAGGTCATTTCACCAGTGTACTCAGATCCTGATCGGGGAGATCATGGGGTGTAATAGGGACTTGGGAAACATCCAGAAAAACATAAATGAGGTTAAAAACAAAATGAAGAACATCACTGATGTTTTAGGGAGAGTTTAAAAGACCTCCAAATCCCTTCCTTTTTTGTGGTATTTGTAATTGAACAATTTGTTACATTTTTTTGACATTTTATAGAAAAGCCATATTTTGAAGATGCACACAATGGGGGTCATTTACTATAGCGCTATGGCGCTAATTCGTGCAAATTGCCGCGAATTAGCGCTAATTTGCAGCAATTTAAAACTGTATTCACTATAGCGCTGGTGAAAAAATACTCCCAAAATCGAATTTACTAGAGCTCCCTGAAACTAAATAGCGCCCAAACCCTTAATCTGCTAAAACCTAGAGAATTGCACATAGAAATAATGTTTAGAACATGATATAATTGCCTAAATGGTACTGAAATATGCGGTATATTATTTAAAGATAATCAGCTTTTAAACTGTGTGAAAAAGTGATTTCTACACTGAAATATCTTTAAAAGTCTGAAAAGTGAAAAATTCCCCGCTTTGGACAACTAGGTGCCAGCACAACTGAGCATGCTCAGACCTGAAAATAACTCTCATTTTAACTCAAGTGTCTTTTTTACCCGGAGCTATAGTAAATACCAAAATGAGAGCTAATTAGAGAACATTTTTTGGAAGTTAAAATCTGCTCTATTTTAGTCCAAATGAAGTTTCAGTCATTGATTCTAATGGAACAATTCTAACTTTCACAAAAAAAAACTTTTAATGTTGAGATGAAATGTATCTTTCTGTGAAATAAATTTTCCATTGCAACATTGTTGCTTCTACTTAAAATATTTTGATTTTAAGAATGCTACAATGTGGAATGTTTTGATGTTTTGGTAAAATATATTTTTCTCTGTCACTTTCACTTGTTACTCTCCATCTCACAACAATCTTTACCCCAAACTCACACAGGTGTCTTTATAATCTACAAACAATACCATTGCTGATACAAATTTAAAATGAATCACAATTTTTTGTGCTTTTTATTATTTCCAAATATTCATAATTTGAGCCCAAAAAATGTGATATGTGTACCAACATCAGAAAGCAAAATGTAATTCCCAAAAATTTGAGGGTAATATTCTACTCTCACCCACAAAAAAAACACCAAATATCACAGAATAAATCAAGAAGAATAACTCTTGAGTAATGTAATTCCATCACCTGTATGTCCATAGAAATGCAGTATTTATGTGTAGTTATGTGTAGGAGGGACTCACATGTGGCAGCTCTGTGACTTAGAGGTTTGAACTTCTGCTTAGTATCTCTGAGCGTCTGGGTTCAAATCCCAACCATGTTACTTCACATAGAGAAGTTGTCTCATCTCCCAGGTCCTATAACTATGTCTAAATGTAGTTGTTATGTATAGGAGGGTTCCACCACCATTGTAAGTCTTTTCCAGATACACTATATAGCCAAAAGTATTGGGACGCCTGCCTTTACACACACATGAACTTTAATGGCATCCCAGTCTTAGTCCGTAGGGTTAAATTTTGATTTGTCCCACCCTTTGCAGCTAGAACAGCTTCTGGGAAGGCTGTCCACAAGGTTTAGTGTGCCTATGGGAATGTTTGATCATTCTTCCAGAAGTGCATTTGTGAGGCCAGGCACTGATGTTGGATGAGAAGGCCTGGCTCGCAGTCTCTACTCTAATTCACCCAAAGGGTGTTCTATTGGGTTGAGGCCAGGACTCTGTGCAGGCCAGTCAAGTTTCTCCACCCCAAACTTGCTCATCCATGTCTTTATGGACCTTGCTTTGTGTACTGGTGTGCAGTCATGTTGGAACAGGAAGGGGCTTTCCCCAAACTGTTCCCACAAAGTTGGGAGCATGAAATTGTCCAAAATGTCTTGGTATGCTGACACCTTAAGAGTCCCCGTATCTGAAACTAAGAGGCCAAGCCCAACCCCTGAAAAACAACCCCACACCATAATTCCCCCTCCACCAAATGATTTGGACCAGTGCACAAATCAAGGTCCATAAAGACATGGATGAGTGATTTTGGGGTGGAGGAACTTGACTGGCCTGCACAGAGTCCTGACCTCAACACAACAGAACACCTTGGGGATGAATTAGATAGGAGACTATCCTATAGGAGACTTCTCCTCCAACATCAGTGCCTGACCTCACAAATGCACTTGGAAGAATGGTCAAACATTCCCATAGACACACTCCTAAACCTTGTGGACAAGAAGAGTTGAAGCTGTTATAGCTGCAAAGGGTGGGCCAAATGAGTTTTGAACCCAATACTAATACTGGGATGCCATTACAGTTCATGTGTGTTTAAAGGCAGGCATCCCAATACTTAGGCCAATATACTGTATATTGCTTGTGACACTGAGCATGGCTATGGACTTAGGGCTGGTTCACACCACAGAAATGCAGAGAACATGTGTGGGGCTGCCTGGTGGCTAAGTGGCTAAGTGGGTAGCAGTTCTGTCTAGCAGCATCTGGGATGTTGGTTCAATTCCCCAACATGCTAATCCTTGTATTGAAGTTTATATGTTCTCCCTGTGTGGGTTTCTCACCACAATCCAAAGACATGCTGGCATTTTATTTGTCTCCTGTCGTAATAGGTTCTAATGTAAGAAAGTTAATTTTGGACTTTATATTGGAAGCTCATTGCAGCCAGGGACTGATGTTAATGTTTATTAGCACTAATCATGCCCAGGGACTTGGACATTTCAAATTTTAGGGTTTACACTGCACAGGTACATATGATTAGAAAACTGTTGCTTTGTTTATGTGGATGCAAATGGACTTTGATCCTTGACCTGTAGTTGGAGATTTGATGCACATAGCCAAGGCTAACACAGTTGCAAATAGTATTATGTGTTCCTGCTCATCAGGTGCAATCACTAGACATACATGAAGAGACACATTGAAAGATACTGGTGGGCGTGTACTTCTATTGGGCGTGTACTTCTATTGGGTGTGTCATTGTGCTAACAATACAACCTCTCTTATATAAAGGCCTGCAGTAGGGGGTTCGTTCGGCCTGAGAAGGTCAGGTTTTTTGCTGTGATTTGTGGGGGAGAAGGAATGCTATTGGGAGATTTGATGAAATTCTTGTGCATTTTTTCAATCAAAAGTGGGTTTATGTGGCAATGCTGTCAATGTTGTGTGTGTATTGTTCCTGTCTGATCATGCAAACATCGTTTGGAAGCATCTGCTGACCTACTCTTTTTGATCTCGTTTAATCGTGTACACCGAAATGCAGCTTCCAGCAGAACATGGTCACCAATGTATGTATGTGTGGATTGTGGGCTGGTGGTGGGTGTTTTGAATAAGTCTTTTGTAATATTATGTTGGAATGCTTTGTAAGAATGACTTAAGTATGTTTCTATAATCTTGCAGATAATGTGATGTGTTGCCCGCTATACACTGAAATTAAAGCTGTGTCCACTCTAAGGTTTTGTCTAATTTTAGATTGTAAGCTCCTATGAGCAGGGCCCTTAAAATTCCGTTGCTAAATGTAGCACCATATATCCTGTCCAAATTTTTTTGAAGCTAGTAAATGTAAATTTTTTTTTTTTTTTTTTTTTCTGCTGGTAAAATAAAAGTACATTATCGAGCTTTTGTTGTGGTGTGTGTGTGTGTGTGTGTGTGTGTGTGTGTGTGTGTGTGTGTGTGTGTGTGTGTGTGTGTGTGTGTGTGTGTGTGTGTGTGTGTGTGTGTGTGTGTGTGTGTGTGTTTTTTTTTTTTTTTTTTTTTTTTTTTTTTTCTTTTCCTTCTACTTTTCTTTCTCTTTAGTTTTTGTGGGTGGTGGTTTTGGGAAAGTGTAAGATCTCTTAAATTTTATTTCAATATGTATTTGTGCACCAAATAACTAATCTCTTTGCCCTGGTTCACATGCTACTTTGATATTGCGCTACTTCACTTGAAGTAGCAGGATTTCAAAGTAGCAAGGTCAGCGTGATTTCAGGTGGCTTCATACACAAATGTCTATTGAAGTCACACCTGAAATCGGCAAAAGTAGTGCAGGAACTACTTTAGCAAATTGATGCGGTGCCACAAAAAAAAGTTGCATCGATTGGAACAGTGCCATTGCCAATAGTCATGCGATTTGATCTCTCAAATCGCATGACCAATCACTCCAATGTAAACCTAGGCTTCTGCACAACTGCAAGTTATATATAAAGATTCCACCTTTATCATTAACAGCTGTGGAGAATTGCAGGTAATGAATTCAGCTGGTGGATAGGTAGTGTTTGAATGTGTCAACTCTGGATCACATTGGTGTGATTTGACATGTCAAATCTGTGGCAATTGCACTGTTCTAATTGGTGCGATTTGTATTGATATTGGTGCAGAAACCTGCACTGATGTCTCTGATGTTGCCCCCACAGTCGGGACCGACATGCAGGAATGAAATTGTGGGAGTTCAGCTGAATGCTTTCCTCCTGCTGTCAGTGTGAACCAGGGCTCAAACTGGGCCTTTTGCCTTTGTAATTCACCTGCTGCTAACCCAGGGACACCATTTCTTATCAAACTCCCTTAAGTTTACCTTCAAATATATGTAGAAATACAGATTTGCATATCTGAAAATAAAAAATACTAATCATGGTTGAGATCAAATATTCGCAGCTGCAATCAAAAGCGTGGTTTCACCTTCTGACCCGGAAATTAGTCATTGTATGCACCCAGAAGTTCCTGTGCTGGTCAGGATCTCCATCTAGGTGGACATGGCGAGGTCTCTTTAGCAGAGAGGAGGTGCTGCTCATTGGCCGGGTAAGTGTAGGATATGTACTTGTACTTAATCAATGCGGGGGTTGATGTCATAGTTAGATTTGGTGTGGGTGGGATTCATTGATTTGTTTGGCATCACCACCCATTTGCTTCCGTTCCATGTGCACACATCACTTCCTGCATGTGTTCTGCTGATGTAAATCAGTAAGGACTATGCAAGTATAAGAGTGAGCTCCTTTTATTAAAATATATATGACTTGTTTCACAGCTGGGCGAATTTTCCAGCAAATTTGGACCTCTGAGTTGCATGACAAGTTGTACCCCATGATTCTCAATGATAACCATTCATATCTGTGCTACTTTAAGTCGCACCAACTTCAAAGTAGTCCCTGTACTACTTTGGTGTGACTTGAGGTATATCGCGTACAATATATTACAGCGGCATTCCCGGAAGTTGGGGCCAAGTTGCAGCGGCAGAGTGGCACCAAAATAGTGTGACTTTCAGGTCGCAGCAGTGTGAATGAGATTCAAGGATAACACCTTTGAATTTGGCCCTATTGTCACTTGTGCATCCTGAAAGTGTAGCAAATTCGTCCCTGCACTACCTTGGTTTGACTTTGGTGCAATTTGAAGTCCATACACCACAAGATTACACAGACATTGCTTCAAGTCATGACAAAGTTGTGCAATTTTAAGGTCGCACAAGTGCAAATGGGGCCTTATTCAAAGGTGTTATCAATTAATCGCATTAGGTTACTTTCACACTTGGGTGACTTTTCATGGAGCTTTGGACCTCAGAGTCACATGAAAAGTTGTCCCCCTTGATTTCCATGCATATTTATTAGAGCGCACGATTAATCATCATCGTGATTTTTTTCCCCTTTACGATCTTGAAAAAAGAGTTTCACGATTCTTGCTATGTAAAGAACTCTCTCTGCTCTTCTGAAGCCACAGCTGAAAAACCAGGAAGTCTGCCAAGAATTAGAACATTCTTTATCAGTGAACTTAACTAGAAACCTTGTAACAATTTGTCAATTAAATAGAATTCTGTGTTAGGCTCGATTCACACCTATGCATGTTGCTTTTGAGCGTTTTTGGAGGTTTTTTTTTCATGCTTGCCGCGTTTTTGAGCCGCGTTTTAGCGGCGTTTTTGCCGCGATTTGCGTTTTGCGTTTTTTTTTTTTTTTTTTTTTCATTTTTTTTTACAGTCTTACAAAAAAATTACAAAAAAAAAAAAAAAATAAAAAAAAAAAAAAAAAAAACCGGCAAAAACGCACCAAAAACGCATCAAAAACGCTGCAAAAAAGGTGCACTTGCGTTTTTGATGCTTGTCCATTGAAAACCATTACATGCAAAACGCTGCATTTTGCATGAGAAAAAGTCCCCGACCCTTTCCAAAAACGCTGAGATACAAAAAAGCATTGATGTGAACATGTTCCATAGGAACCCATGTTCAAAAATTCCCGTGCATTTCTGCAAAATGCAAAATGCATCAAAAAACGCGCTAGTGTGAATGGGGCCTAAGTGAGGAAAGTTTAACCACTTAAAAACTAAACATTTTTCTGACATTTGTTGGTTTCAGGTTAAAATCATTTTTTTTTGCTAGAAAATTACTTAAAACCCCCCAACATTATATATATTTTCTTAGTAGAGACCCTAGAGAATAAAATGGTGGTTGTTACAATATTTTATGTCACACTGTATTTGCGCCTTTCAAATGCAATTTTTTTTGGAAAAAATTACTTTAATGAATTAAAAAAAAAAAAAAAGAAGCTAGCCCAATTTCATGTGGGATAATGTGAAAGATTTTACGTCACTAGAATCGTGATCTTTTTATTCTAAGCAAAAAAAATTGTGATTCTCATTTTGGCCAGAACCGTGCAGCTCTAATATCTATGCAACTTCACCCATGTTCACATAGGTCTGAATTGACATGTCAAATTGTAGGCCAAATCGGCGCCTATTGATGGCAATGGAACTGTCCAAATTGGTGCGACGCCACAACGATTCTCAAAAGTAGTTCCTGCACTACTTTGGGCGACTTCTTACCTCCCAACTTTTTGAGATGGGTATAAGGGACACCTATTAGCAAAAGTAGGTAGGCATAGGACACCTTCTTAACCACTTGACATCCGGAGGACGTCATATGACGTCCTCGACTTTCGGGGCTTATATCTGAATGATGTCTGAGGCTACAGACATCATTCAGATACCGGCATTTTCAGCCGGCGATTCCGTACACCATAAGAACGATCATAGCGGCTGTTCCGCCGCTTGATCGTTCTTACGGGCGGCGGGAGGGGACGTCCCCCCCCTCCCGCCGCCCTCCGGTGCTACTACCGACTCACCTCAGCGATCGGTGAGTCGGATAGCGGATCCGCCGGCGCCGGATGTTCACCATAGAGATTTCCGGCGGACCAGATGGTCGCCGGAGTCTCTATGATCGTTCGGAGGCCGGGCGCGATGTTATGACGTCACGCCCGGCCTCTGCATTCAAAAAAACGGCGCCGCTTCAGCTGTGAAGCGGCGATCGTTTTATTTTTTTTTTTGATTTTAGGCTTCCCAGCCTAGAGGTGAGATGTGGGGTCTTATTGACCCCATATCTCACTGTAAAGAGGACTGATCGTCTCATATTCCTATTACAAGGGATGTTTACATTCCTTGTAATAGGAATAAAAGTGATCAAAAAAAAAAAAAATTTTTTTAAAGTGTAAAAATAAAAATTTTTAAGTAAAATTAACAATAAAAAAAAAAAAAAAATTTTTTAAAGCGCCCCTGTCCCCGTGAGCTCGCACGCAGAAGCGAACGCATACGTAAGTCCCGCCCACATATGAAAACGGTGTTCAAACCACACATGTGAGGTATCGCCGCGAACGTTAGAGCGAGAGCAATAATTTTGGCCCTAGACCTCCTCTGTAACTCAAAACATGTAACCAGTAAAAAATGTTAAAGCGTCGCCTATGGGGATTTTTAAGTACCAAAGTTTGGCGCCATTCCACGAGCGTGTGCAATTTTGAAGCATGACATGTTAGGTATCTATTTACTCGGCGTAACTTCATCTTTCACACAATGCAAAAAAATTTGGCTAACTTTGCTGTTTTGTTTTTTTTTGAAGCATGAAACTGTTTTTTTTTCAAAAAAAACGCGTTTGAAAAATTGCTGCGCAAATACCGTGCAAGATAAAAAGTTGCAATGACCGCCATTGTATTCTCTAGGGTCTCTGCTAAAAAAACATATATAATGTTTGGGGGTTCTATCTAATTTTATAGCAAAGAAATGATGATTTTTGACATGTAGGAGCGAAGTGTCAGAAATGGCCTGGATGTGAAGTGGTTAACAGTTGGGACCTATGTGATTTCACTAGACATCTGTGCAGGAAAGTGCACTGATGTCTCTGAAATCACTGACAAAGTCGGGCTGAGTCACACTTGTGCAACTTTGGACATCAGAGTCGTATGACAAGTCATACCCCATGATTTTCAATGTGTACCATTCATATCTGTGCGACTTCAAGTAACACTGACTTCAACGTAGTCCCTGTACTACTTTGCTCTGACTTTGATGCGAGTTGAGGTCCATAGACCTCAAGTTTACACAGGCATTCCCTGGAATTGCGGCAAAATTGCTGATGCAAAATTGTGGGAAAGTTGCGTGTCTTTCCCTGCAACTCCTGCGTCCATAGACCTCAAGATTACACAGGCATTGCTTAAAGTCGCATTAAAATCTCGCAACTTTCAGGTCGCACAAGTGTAAAAGGTGCCTAAGTCACTGTGCTGAGTACTATTTTATACCTAAAATATAAAGTAGTCCCACCATCAAACACTAGTAAACATATGTTCTCAATATAATTGTGCTCAAATGGCTGAAAATCACACAGATGGTATCACCTACTGAAAGCTTGCATTGCACTCAGCAGCATATGCTGAAAAGAGGCAAATGCCTATTAGCCAATGCCACATCGGCATGAGCATGGTTGTTACTATAATATTAATGCCTGAAATGCAAAACATTATTGTATTGAATCAAACATTAGTAAATGTATTTTCTCTTTAGGTAAGTGCTCAGCTCTGTAGCATAGTGGTATACCCTGCTGCTCCCAAAAGTTCAAGCCATTAATTCAAATCCCACTGACAGCATCACCTCCTGGAAGTGTGCATTGTACTCAGAAGCATAATTAGCCAAAGCACATCAGCTTGCTTTATTTCATATTTTAACTCTTCAAATAATAATTGCTTTATTTCATATTTTAACTCTTCAATAATATTATGGTATGGAATTCCAAAATTCAAGGAAAAAAATGTCGTAGGTTCCCCCCAGTACATACCAGGCCCTTCGGTATGGACTTTAAGGGGAACCCCACAGCAAAATGTAAAATAAATTTGATGTGGGGCCCCCCAAAATCCATACCAGACCCCTATCTGAGCATGCAGCTTGGAGGTCAGGATAGGGGGGGACGAGTGAGCACCCTCCCCTTCTGAACCTTACCAGGCCACATGCCCCAAAGCACCTTTTCCCCATGTTGATTGGGACAAGGGCCTCTTCCCGACAACCCTGGTCGGTGGTTGTCGGTCTGCAGGCAGGGGGTTTATCAGAATCTGGAAGCCCCCTTTGTCCCCTATGTGAATAGGTATGGGGTACATTTTACCCCTACCCATTCACCAAAAAAAGCAGTGAAATGTATTAGCCAATTAGCCAAAGCAGCATATGCTGAAAATAGGTGAATGCCAATTAGCCAATGCACTTTAAATTTGGCTGATTCTATTATATTAACTCTTCAAATGCATGCAATGATATGTAAGTATTCAATACTATTATGGTGTGAAATTCCAAACACCACACAGTAACTAATGGGCAGATTACATTTTTTTGTTTGTTCATTTTAATTCGCTTGTGCACTGAAAAAATAAACACAGCTGGGGGATGGTAGGTTGGCTGGTATTTGAACTTGTACCGTGAGTGCTGTGGAGACATCTGAGCAGACTACTAAGCCATTGTGCTAAGTATGAGACCTGCATAATAGTGTAGTATGATTAAAGAATGAATATAAATAATTATAGTCACCTAAATTAAAAAATAAAAAACAACATACAACAAATAGGTAACCTAAATGTTTAATACATGTAACTTTACAGAATAGCAGACATTACTATGTAATAATCATTCATAACTGCATTAGTTAGCAAAAGAAGGAAAAAACTAGGAATACTAATTGCAACATACATAAATAGATGCACACGAGGTAGAGCACATCTCACATAAAAAGGTTTCTTTCACATACATAGATCATGGTTACAGTGCAGTACTATATAACAACTTGGTAGGAATTGGCATTTGCATATACACGGAAGCGCTAATTAGCATCAGCTTAGAATTTACTAACATGTGTTTCTCACTAATAGCGCTAATTTTTCATTTGCACATTCACCTGTTGAAATTTTATTTGGCTAAAATGGGAGCTATTATTTGCCATAGTGCCCAGTACTTCCTGGCGCTATAGTAAATGACCCCCATAGATTTTAACGGTGTTCGCGTGCTCGAACAAACTTTTTTCCTGTTCACATGTTCTGGTGCGAACCGAACAGGGGGGGTCAGCTCATCCCTACCTAGCAGTAAAAAGGGTCGCTGGTTCGTATTCCCAACCACACCACAAGATTTCCTCCCACACTCCAAAGACATGCTGGTAGGTTAATTGGCTTCTGTCTAAATTGGCCCTAGTATATGAATGTGAGTTAGGGACCTTAGATTGTAAGCTCCTTGAGGGTAGGGGCCTATGTGAGTGTATAATGTATATGTAAAGCACTGCGTAAATTGACGGCACTATAGAAGTACCTTAAATAAAAATAAATAAGTCTTCACTAATATTATGGTGTGAATCTCCAAAACACCATACACTAGCTAACAAGCAGTTTGCATTTGATAAACTTTATTGTATGGTATATAAACAATCAAACACTAGTAAAAGTATTTTGTATATATAATTGTGCTCAGCCCAATAGGCTAGCAGTTAGCACCTCTACCTTCAAAAATTCAGGTATTGAAAGACTCATGGGTTCAAATCCCACAGAAGAATCCTAAAAGATTACTATTGGTGGAGAAAGGGAGAATTACTGTTAGCCAATTAGCCAAAGCAGCATACAGTGAATGCCAAGTAGCCAATACACTTTAATGTGGTTGATATTATTGTATTAACTCTTCAAACGCTTGCAATGGTATGTAAGTATTCACTAATATTATGGTGTGAATCTCCAAACACCACACACTAGCTAACAAGCAGTTTACATTTGATAAACTTTATTGTATAGTTTATAACACATCAAACACTAGTAAAAGTATTTTGTATGCATAATTGTGCTTAGCCCAATAGGCTAGCGGTTAGCACCTCTACCTTCAAACATTCAGGTATTGAAAGACTCATGGGTTCAAATCCCACAGAAAAATCCTAAAAGATTGCATTGGTGGGAAAAGGAAAATGCCAGTTAGCCAAAGCAACACAAATATATATACTGAAAATAGGTGATTGCCAAGTAGCCAATGCACTTTAATGTGAAAGTTTTTATTGTATTAACTCTTTAAATGCATGCAATGGTATGTAAGTATTCAATTATAATATGATGTGACATTCCAAACACCACACACTAGCTAAAGGGCAGTTTACATTTCTATGTTTGTTTATTTTAATTCACTTGTGCACTGAAAAAATAAACACAGCTGGTGGATGGTAGGTTGGCTGTTGTTTGAACTCATACCATGAGGTGGTGTGAAGATATCCAAGCAGACCACTAAGCCATTGTGCTAAGTACAAGACCTGCATAATAGTGTAGTATTATTAAAGAATGAACATAAATAATTACTGCTTTATAGTCAACTAAATTAATAAATAATAAATCAAAAACATGAAAAAAACAACATACAACAAATAGGTAACCTAAATGATTAATACATGTAACTTTACAGAATAGCAGACATTACTATGTAATAATCATTCAGAACTGCATTTCTTAGCAAAAGAAGGAAAAAAAACTAGGAATACTAATTGCAATATAAATCAATAGATGCACGGGAACTAGAGCACATCTCTGATAAAAATGTTTCTTTCACATACATGGATCATGGCTACAGTACAGTGCTATATAACAACTTGATAAGAATTGGCATTTGTATATACGCGGAAGCGCTAATTAGCGGCAATTTTTAGAATTTACAAACGTTTGTTCCCTGCTTATATCGCTAATTTTCATGCACAAATTCGCCGTTTTGTTTCCATTTGGCTAAAATGGGCTCTATTATTTGCCATAGTGCCCAGTACTTCCTGGAGTTATAGTAAATGACCCCCAATGTGTCAACATGTGCTCTCTGCCATCATGGGAGATCAATGTAGGCGTTTTGGGGGTGCAACCCCTTCCTCAATAGTAAAGTAGCTGTGAGGAAGGGGTTGCACCCCCAAAACACATCCATTGATCCCCGTGATGGCAGCTAGCGCATGTTGACATTCTGCAATTTGTGTGCATCTTCAAAATTTGGCTTTTCCAGGGGTGACTTCACCCTATCCGAAAGCAATATCAAACACAGTTTATAAATACTCATGTCTGATATTGCCTTCAATTTCTACAAAAGTTGAACTTTGTAAGTTCCAGATTTGTGTATTTCTTGTTGGTTTGAAACATGCCTGTTTTACCTTAAAAGGACATTTCTACTTTTATTAATGTGACCCAAAAAACATGTTGGTTTGTTTTAAAAACCTTTTATAAATGCACATGTGATTGTGCTGGTATTAAAAAGATTGATACTCAAGAATGTGTGGATTATTGTTTCAATGCTCCTTAAATTTTGTGGTGGTAAAATTGTGGTTTTCAGTGACAATGGTGGTTATTTCCTAAGGGCAAATCCAATTTGCACTACAAGTGCAGTTTCAGTGCAGTCTCAAGTGCACTTTTAGTGCAAAGTGGATTTACCTTTAGTACATAAAACCCAACAGTGCTTTTCTATGTTACACAATCAAGCCATTTTCAGGACTCCCCACATTTCTGTCAGGGTCAGCTAAAAGAAACACAAGCAGTAAATGTCACAAAAGATTTTAGTAGTTAAAATGCTTTTTTAATTTGAAAAATGTATCATACATTGTCTGGCATATTAATGGCCCCCCTACCCGCAAAGTATTCAAGGTATCTTAGACGGACCTCGCGGGCACTCAGGGGGAGCAAGCCAGGACGGTCAGCCTCAAGCACCATCAGGGTTGTTTCAGTTCCAGGAATTCTGGCCTCAGGCCCAACTGAGGCGGCATAGTTGGCAGAATTTTACCTTAAAAAGTTGTGGAGAACACAGCACGCCAGGATTGTATGATTCAGTTTATACTCCGCCATATGTATGGGTGTAAGAAATAGGCGGAACCGGCTGGCCATGATTCCAAATGTGTTCTTCACCACTCTTCTGGCTCTGGCCAGCCGGTAATTAAAAACCCTCTGGTCCGGGGTGAGGGTCCTCATAGGGAATGGCTGCATAAGATGGTCCCCCAGCGCAAATGCTTCTTCCGCAACGAAGACGAATGGGAGTCCTTCCACATGGTCTTCTGGAGGTGGCAAGTCCAAGCTGACATTCTGGAGATGCCTGTAGAAATCCGTCTGGGCGATGACTCCACCATCGGACATCTGGCCATTCTTCCCCATGTCCACATACAGGAACTCATAAGTAGCCGACACCATCGCCAACATCACAATACTATTGAACCTCTTGTAGTTGTAATAGTATGACCCAGAGTTGGATGATGTGGACGTGTTTCCCATTGATTTCCCCTCCGTAGTTAGGAAAGTCCCACCACTGGGCAAAGTGGGAGGCCACAGTCTGCCATTCCTGTAGCGTGGAAGGAAACTGTGGAGTCAAACAAGAAAAGAAAATTAATCATTTTGCACATAAACATGGAAAGCAGATTAGACACAAACATTCTTGGCCAACATCAGTATAAAAGTTATTTTAGGGAGTATTTAAAGACAAAGGTATAAGGTCCACCTATCAGATCCCCCCCCATGGGCCATTTGCTAAATTTTATGGGGGGGGGATATGTTTGGGACAGGTAACCCTCTCCACTTCATTGAGAGATGAATGCCTAAATAATGTGTATTACTTTGGCCAGCCCCTCCTTACTTACACTCTTGGCAGCCCACTGGACAGGTAAGAAGTGTCATAATACAAAGCTAAAAATACACACTGTACAAATGGAAGCACATTTTTACATTCTGCTATTACTTATCAGGCAGTATTCAGGTAGGTCCTTGCACTACATGCTTTGGGGAATTCATCCATAAATATGACCACTAAAGAGGTGGGTATAGTGTGTATGGGTTTGCCAAAGTCAGCAGATAGAGGATTGGTATCAGCTGAGTTAGCAGTTGGGGGGGAGGGAGGGTTCCAAATGATTTTGGGACACAAAAAAAAGCCTCTGGCACTCTGCCAGAATTTCAAGCACACATCACAAATTTATACATTTTAGGGGGTTTTTAGGGTAAAGCACTACTATGGAGCTGACAAAATACATTGTTAATTGACTACACAAGGTGAATATAGGCCCAGGAGAGCATGCTGGGGAAGTAAGTGAAGGCAAATATGTATGTAAGGACAAAAAAAAACTAAAATTCCAGCATGCATGAGGACAAAGGGGACATTCACAGCATATTACAATCATGGTAATTAGGGAATGAGGAAAGAAATACAATACATTAGCAAACATTCTGTAACGAGCCCCTGCCACTCTCCCGACACTCCTCTGCAGCTATAGAATCAGATTGCAGATTGCAACATCTGATGGTTCAGTCATCCAATGCTCCGGGACTATAACTACAGTTATGTGCCGTTCTAATTCAGTTGTGTAGCTCAGAACAAACACCAGGCAGGCTGTATGTAAGTTTAACCAGTAATCTCCTTTATTGAAAAATACAGGCTCTTTTATACAATAAAAGAGGAGGTGCGTACCTCCGGCTCATATTACTCTGAACATAAACCTGTGACCAGAAACCTAATTAACATGGGCTAATTAACTAATCCCTTTAGACAGCCTAGATGACTCAGACATGACCTTTAGGCCAAACTGGCCGTCTTGTAGCTCAGAAACCCAATCAACATTATCACAATAGCAGAGTTAATTAACACAAACAACAATGGGGATCTAATGACTCATAGATCCCATACTAGAGACTTATTTACAGTACACATTCTAGCAGACAACAGACAGACAGGTGGCTGGAATTGACATCAGCATCTCCTAACAGTATTTGTCCCAGCATTATGAATCAGCCACTATTTCTAATATGGCAAATCCAGGGTCCCCAGAGTCTATGTCCTAGGGGACCAGGACCCAAATCCACAGTAATACCACCTCAAGGGTCCCCAGGCATACAGCTCACAAAGAGCACAGTTCCCCCAAATGCCAGGGCCCACAATCGATCGGCAAGAGGCTAGCATTCAGTCTCCTCCAAAAGTCTCTCTCCCGGCTAGGTCTGTCACACATTCTATACAATAAAATGTGATATTAAAGTATAAATCTTACCTTAATATAATCCTTCTGCAGGACCTGGATGATGGCAGAACAGGTCTCCGGGATAATGATCCCCAGAGCCTGGGGAGAGATGCCTGTCGAGAACTTGAGGTCCTGCAGGCTTCTCCCCGTCACCAAGTACTGCAGGGTGGTGACGAGCCTCTACTCTGGAGTAATGGCTTGCCTCATGCAGGTATCCTGCCTGCTGATATGGGGGTCAGCAAAGCCAACAAATGGTGAAATACGGTGTCCGTCATCCGGAGAAAGTTCCTGAAATCATCAGGATTATTCTCATGGATCTCACGGTGCAAAGGCATGTGGCAGAACTTGGTCACACTGGAGCAACCGATTCTTGGTCCATGAACTCCTCCCCACCCTGTTCATGGACTGGACTTGTGTCAAGGTAAGGACCTCAACACCAAGTCCCCGATGAGCACGAAGTCTACGAGCAGTACGTATACGCAACATGGCTAGAAAACGGTCGGCTGCTCAGAACGAAGTAACAGAATGCACTGAAGAACAGCAAGGCCTGTGAAGAGCAACCTGAAAAACAGTAACGAACAAGCAAGAACACAATGACAGAGTCACGCGTAACTCGCTGAAGACCATATACAAACCCACAAGCTCAAACTGAACAGCAGAAAATGATCTGAAAACCACGAGTCTGAAAAAGCATGAATCGTCTCTCACCAAACTTTTACTAACATGAGATTAGCAAAAGAAGCCCAAAGGGTGCCGCGCTTGGTTCTGAACTGCCCTTTTATAGTCTCGTCATACATGGTGTACGTGCCCGTGTTCAGACAACTTTGTGCCACTGTGTGTATGCAAAACAAGTTTGAGCCAACATCCGTCAGAAAAAAATCCATGGATTTTGTTGTCGGAATGTCCGATCAATGTCCGACCGTGTGTACGGGGCATAAGTCTGCTCTTATATGTACCTCTCTGTAAGGTACCTGTGATAGGTAGTGTCCGAAATGGAGCTTGTGTGCTGAGGATTCAGGCGAAAACGTAGTCAGGCAGATCAGGACGGCAACAGATCAGGCAAAGTGATACACGATCGAAATCCAGAGATTGGTCAGGCAGGCAAAAGTCAGACATGAGCTGGCGGTGAAGTACAAAATCAGCAGGCTAGACAGTATTCAGGAATATAGGCAGAAGTTCGAATACGGTATTCAGAGTCAAAAAGGAGTCAAAACACCCAGGAAGCTAGTCCAAACAAATGGGCACTGAGAGATAGGAAGTGCTGCTATTTATGGGCTGCTTTGATTGTAGATTGTAAAACTTTTTAGCCTGAACACATGAGGAGAAGTTGCTGCTGAAAACTGTGGGGGTGATTTACTAAAGACCTGCGCCTGTGGTGCAGTGGAAAAATTGGAGCAATTGCACAAAAAACGGGACTCAAGACATTGTTAGGTACCTGGTAGCGAGCCTGACTTGTAGGAGAAGACCTCTCATACAACGCTGGTTCAAGAGCCACTGGAGTGGGGACAGTGGTCTTGTGAGCACAGTGGGGTAGGAGTGCCTGTTGAGATGAAAGGCTCTGATGCTGGAGCAGAGTAGAGATCCCTCCAGGGATGGCTGGACTGCAGGTGAGGTGGTAACAGGAAGCAGCAGGCTGCAGCGCTGAGGATGCAGATGCAGAAGTCCCTGGAGCAGGAGCTGAGGGTGCAACAGCACAGCAGCAAACGGCAGGCACAGGCAGGGTCAGACAGTCCGGAGCAGCACATAGCAAGGCGATTAATACAGCAGGCAGAGGCAGAGTCGGTAGGCAGGCAGAGGTCGGCAACGGTATTGGTAGATGCAGAAGCAGGGTCAGGCAGGCCGGGTCAGATTGGAGAAGGAGGGATGGTCAGACAAGCCGGGTCAAAGGGGTAATCAATCAGGTACAGGTTAAGCAGATCCACAGAGCTGAGATGAAACAGCAGCGCATCCCTGCAGCAGGAGAACTTTTATGCACCTTTTGGCGCCAAACGGCGAGAACGCGCGCGCGCCCGTGCGTACCCGAGCACCGCGCTGATGCACAGTAACAGCTGGAGATTGCTGTATTGCCTGAACAGGGGTGCGCCGGCGCATAGGCGTACGCACATGCGCCGGTCTGGTGCTGACAGATCCCTGACATTGCCCCCCTCCAAAGGGCAGCCTCCGGATGCCCACACACCTTCTTTTCTCAGGGTGGGCAGAGAAGTAAGCGCGAACTAATCGCCTGGCGTGGACATTACTGTCTGGTTCCCATGAGTTACTTTCTGGGCCGTAACCTTTCCATTTAATTAGAAATTTATTTTGTCCTTGTCTTCTTCTACGGTCAAGAATAGCCTCAACCTCAAATTCCTCGCTTCCATCTACTAAGATGGGTTCAGGAGGTCTAGCTCCTCTATCAGGGAAGGGATCAGGTATAGCAGGTTTAAGCAGAGACACATGAAATACCGGGTGAATCTTGAGAGAATCAGGCAAGGTCAGTTCATAAGATGCTTCATTAACTTTCCTCTTAACCGGGAAGGGTCCCATAAATCTAGGTGCCAACTTCTTAGATGGACATGCTAACTTGATATTAGTGGTAGAAAGCCATACCTGATCACCAGGCTGTAACTTCAACTCCCCTCTTCTTCTTCGATTGAAGACTCTCTTGCTGTCCGCCTGGGCCTTGGACACCGCCTCTTGCAACATCTGATTGTTGTGGTTGAGGAAATCCACTGTATTCTGCACTGCCGCAACCAAGGATTCTGAAAGGAAATTGGGTAGAAAGGTTAAATGGAAGCCATAATTGGCGAAAAAAGGGGATTGACCGGTGGCTGAATGTTTGGCATTGTTGTATGCAAATTCTGCAAAGGGTAGCAGGGACACCCAATCATCCTGTGTGAAGGAAGTAAAGCATCTAATGTACTGTTCAAGAGTCTGGTTGGTCCTCTCTGTCTGCCCATTAGTTTGAGGATGATAGGCCGAGGACAAGGCCAGTTCAATTTTTAGGATCTCACTCAGGGCCCTCCAAAAATGTAAGGTGAATTGTACCCCTCTGTCCGAAACTATACTTGCAGGTACTCCATGTAGTCTGATGATTTCCTTAATAAATTTGCGGGCGGTTTCAATAGCAGATGGAGTTCCCCTTAAAGGGAGAAAGTGGGCCATCTTGGTTAGACGGTCTACCACCACAAAGATGGCTGAACACCCCTCGGAACATGGAAGCTCTACTATAAAATCCATGGAAATCATCCTCCAGGGTCTATCAGGTACAGGCAAAGGTTTTAACAGACCCCAAGCTCGATTTCTAGACATCTTATTCTGGGTGCACGTAGGGCAGGAGCTGACATATTTTTCACAAAAGTCCTTCAGATTGGGCCACCAGAATGTACGTTGCACAAGTTCCAGGGTCTTGCGGACCCCAAAATGGCCTGCCAGTGGATGATCATGAAGAAGCATCAAGACCTTGACCCGAACCTTCTCAGGGACTAAAATTTGACTTCCCTTCCATAGCAATCCATCTCTGGATGTGAGAGTAATCCCTAAGGGCCTGGATGAGAGGATTTTCTTTAATCTGGGAGAGTAGGTCTGTTTGCAGGAGTAGGAAATTGTTTGCGGGCAAGATGGTGTCAGGAATGGATAAGTCCTTCGGGTTGTCATGCATGCATGACAATGCATCCAGTTTGATATTTTTTGAGCCTGGCCGGTAAGTTATATGAAAACAAAAACATGAGAAAAACAGAGCCGAGCGGGCTTGCTGAGGCTTCAGTCATTTAGCAGATCTCAAATACTCTAGGTTCTTGTGGTCAGTGTATATTAATACCGGATGCACAGCCCCCTCCAACAGGTATCTCCACTCCTCCAGAGCAGTTTTAATAGCGAGAAGCTCCCGGTCGCCAACATCATAGTTCTTCTCCGCAGGAGTAAGTTTATGGGAGAAAAACCCCACAGGATGCATTAGATCTTTGCTGCCCCTTCGTTGTGATAGTATTGCACCCACCGTTATTTCAGAAGCGTCAACTTCCAAAATGAACGGTAGTGACGGTTCAGGATGGCTGAGGATTGGGGCTGAGGTAAACAGTCTTTTGAGCTTCTCAAAGGCATTTTGGGCTGACTGGTTCCAGGAAAAATGGGCATTCTGTTTAGTCAACTGCGTGATGGGTGCAATTATGGCCGAGAATCCCCTGATGAATTTCCTATAAAAGTTTGCAAAACCGATAAACCGCTGAATCCCCTTTTTGTCTAGGGGTACTGGCCAGTCCAGAACAGCGGAAAACCTTCTGAGGATCCATTTTCTCCAACGGGCATTAGATTATCAATCCCAGAAATTGGATACTTTGTTGCTCGAACTCACATTTCTCTGCCTTTGCATAAAGTCTGTGTAAGCGGAGGCGACTCAACACCCTGCAGACATGTTCTCGATGTAGATCAAGAGATTCCGAGAAGATCAGGATATCGTCCAGGTATGCGATCACAAACACGTCTAGAAAGTCCCTGAGAACATTGTTAATCAAGTGTTGGAAGGTCGCAGGGGCGTTGCGGAGTCTGAAGGGCATAACCAAGTATTCGTAGTGCCCGAATCGGGTCCGAAAAGCTGTTTTCCACTCATGCCCGGCCCGAATGCGGACCAGGTTGTAAGCCCCTCTTAGATCGAGTTTAGTAAAGATAACCGCAGTCCTTAACTTTTGGAATAGTTCAGGTATCAAGGATAGGGGATACCAATTTTTAACCGTAATTTTGTTCAGTTCCCGATAATCTATACACGGGCGGAGAGTCTTGTAGTGCTTGGTGACAAAAAATATTCCGGTACCTGCTGGGGAAGTTGAGTGGTGGATGAACCCCTTAGCCAAGTTCTCATCAATATATGTTTTTAGTGCCTCTTGCTCCTTCTCCGATAAAGGGAAGACACGTCCGAATGGGATCTCGGATCCTGGCAACAACTCAATTGGGCAGTCGTAGGGGCGATGAGGCAGAAGGGAATCTGCCCCCTTCTTGCTAAAAACATCAATGAACTCATGGTAATGTTTGGGTATGGACTGGTATAGTTTCTGGTCAGTGTCAGGCATAGCAGAGTAGCTGAAGAGTCGGGATCTCCCATCAGACAGTGTTCCTGGCAGTAGGATGATACAAACTTTACTTCTCCAGAGACCCAGTTGATGTGCGGATTGTGGGCTTGGAGCCAGGGAATGCCCAAGATAATTGGAAATAGTGGAGACGTAATGGCATCAAGGGTCAGCAGTTCCTTATTTTGGGAAGAAATGGTAGCAGGCAAGGGAAGAGTCTCCTGAGTTACTTGTCCAGATCTAATGCGGGAGCCATCAGCTAAGAAAACAGAAAGTCCATGGGTTTTAGTCCGTAAAGGGATGTTATGTTGGCTGGCAAAGGTCAAATCGATATAGCAGCTGCAAGCTCCGGAGTCAATGATGGCGTTGACTGGAATTATCTCTTCCTGGAGCTGTAATGAGAGAGGAATGGCAAGGTGGGTAGAGTTGGCAGACAAAGCAGAGAGATTGGTAGACACAGAGGATGAGCACTTACTTATCTTGACTGGGCAGTTATGGACATAGTGACCAGTTCCACCGCAATAGAGGCACAGGTTAAGTTGACGACGACGTGCCCGTTCTTCAGGGGACAAGGCAGGTCACATCAGTCCGAGCTGCATGGGTTCCGAAGTGTCGGGCGTGGCGTTGACTGCACTGGGTGAAGGTAAGTAACGTGTTGCAGGAACCGGAGCCCGTGCTGTCATCCAGGCCGGGTGGGTTTGCTGGGCAGAGCGTACAGATCGACGTTCTCGGAGACGACGATCAATCTGGATCGCCAAAGAGATCAAAGCTTCAAGAGTATCTGGTATGCCAACTCGAGCAAGTTCATCTTTCAGCCCTTCAGATAGGCCCATGCGGAACTGATGACGCAGGGCCTCATCGTTCCACTGCGTGTCCACGCTCCAGCGTCTGAAGTCAGTGACATAGTCCTCAGCCGGTCTGCGGCCTTGCTGGAGCGCGAACAGAGCCGACTCAGCTGTGGCAGTCCGCTGAGGGTCCTCATAGAGCTGAGCCATGGCTTCAAAAAAGGAGGGTAAAGATTGGGTTAAGACTGAGTCCCGCTCCAGTAAACGGTGAGCCCAGGTCTGAGGTTCCCCTTGTAGGAGGGAAATCACAAACCCCACTTTAGTAACTTTAGTAAACCAGTGAAAAGGTTTGGGGTTGTAGGGCAAAGAAGAGCTGGCAGGCATTGCGAAAGGCCCGAATTTTGGTCCAGTCTCCGGAAAACCTCTCTGGGATGGGGACCCTTGGTTCAGGTGGGAGCATCACAACGGAGGGAGCAGGAGCAGGCTGTGTTGGAGCTGTGGCTGAGGAGGAAGCCATGGGACTAGGGCCAGCAAGATTCTGGACTTGTCCCTCAAGTCTGTTATAATTATCCTGAAGGGCTTGCACCGCTTGAGTGAGGGCCGCAAGGTGCGTGCAGATCTCCTTCATCGGGGAGGTATCTCCTGCAGGCACAGTCATGGCTGTTTCGTACTGTTAGGTACCTGGTAGCGAGCCTGACTTGTAGGAGAAGACCTCTCATACAACGCTGGTTCAAGAGCCACTGGAGTGGGGACAGTGGTCTCGTGAGCACAGTGGAGTAGGAGTGCCTGTTGAGATGAAAGGCTCTGATGCTGGAGCAGAGTAGAGATCCCTCCAGGGATGGCTGGACTGCAGGTGAGGTGGTAACAGGAAGCAGCAGGCTGCAGCGCTGAGGATGCAGATGCAGAAGTCCCTGGAGCAGGAGCTGAGGGTGCAACAGCACAGCAGTAAACAGCAGGCACAGGCAGGGTCAGACAGTCCGGATCAGCAGGTAGCAAGGCGGTTAATACAGCAGGCAGAGGCAGAGTCGGTAGGCAGGCAGAGGTCGGCAACGGTATTGGTAGATGCAGAAGCAGGGTCAGGCAGGCCGGGTCGGATTGGAGAAGGAGGGATGGTCAGACAAGCCGGGTCAAAGGGGTAATCAATCAATCAGGTACAGGTTAAGCAGATCCACAGAGCTGAGATGAAACAGCAGCGCATCCCTGCAGCAGGAGAACTTTTATGCACCTTTTGGCGCCAAACGTTGCTAATGCGAACGCGCACGCCCGTGCATGCACACACACGCGCCGCGCGCCCGAGCGCCGCGCTGATGCACAGTAACAGCTGGAGATTGCTGTATTGCCTGAACAGGGGCGCGCCGGCACATAGGCGTACGCACATGCGCCGGTCTGGTGCTGACAGATCCCTGACAGACATTTATCAAAAATTATGGTGCACTTATATGCACCAAACCATATTTACATAGAAAGCGCTATTGTGCACTTGCGCAATCCTTCGTGTCTACCATTAGCAAGCGCAGCCAATGTAATCTTCTACATTTTTGTCTGAATACTGTGGATAACTTTACTGCAGTGTCCCATCTTCTATTACCAGGCTAAAAAGTATGTATATAATATTGTTTAAACGCACAAATTATGTCAAGAACATGTAGATCTATCTTACAACTAATCAAGCCTTTTTACACCCTTCTTTCAGCTTACTCAACTGCACATGCTCATTGTCAAAGCTCACCATTTCATCCTCGCCTGACAGGGGGCACACGATTTAGCTTGTTAAATATGTGTGTTGCACACAGGCGCATCTGCGTTCTCCAGCGTGCACAGCAGCTTATACATCGGGCACTTGCTCATTGTAGTTCTAATCATGTTAATGAGCTTTTCCTTTTCACATGAAGAATATTGCTTCCAGTTTTATTCCATTCATTCATTTCTTTTTGAAACAACTCAATATTCATTCTAGAGATCTTCCTCTAATCAACAACTGTGCGAATGCTCCCTGGACTTGTAATTGTGCATTTTATGGTGATAATCTATAATCATTGATAGAGCCGAAACTTCCATGAAAACATCTTTTCAATACATGTCTGTGTATTGTGCATTCTGGACAATTAATTTCCCCATACACTGTGCAATCTGATTGGATGACATTTAAATACACTCATTTGTCTGAGCAATTCATTTCCCCATACACGGGGGCTGATTTACGAACCATTTGCGCCATGAGTTGAGGTGCACGCTGAGGCGCAACGTACATTTTGGTATTTATGAAACATTTGCTCCGGTAAGGCTCGATTCACATCTATGCATGTTGCTTTTAAACGTTTCTTGCTGCGTTTTTGAACATGCGTTTTTGCGGCGTTTTTCTTTTTTTTTTTATACTGTATACAGTGTACAAAAAAAGAAAGAAAAAAACGCAAAACGCAGCAAAAACGTGGTAAAACCGCTGTAAATTCACGGTACTTGCGTTTTGGATGCGGGTCCATTGAATTCTATTACATGCAAAACGCTGCTTTTTGCATGAAAAAAGTCCCCGACCCTTTTCAAAAATGCAGAGGCACAAAAATGCATTGATGTGAACATGTTCCATAGGAACCCATGTTAAAAAATTCCCATGCATTTCTGCAAAATGCAAAATGTATCAAAAAACGCATTAGTGTGAATAGAGCCTAACACAGCGCTATTCCCCATTTACTACAGTAATCTCGGCGCACGGGAGGAGGCGATCAGTGAGCCACTATGGACATGGCACAGGACATCTTCAACTCAAAATTAAAAGAAGCTGGAAGTGCCATATTATGGGGGTGTTGTGAAGAAGTATAGTAATAACTGCCCAAGTAACAAATATAACCAAAATAGAATGAGAAAGTAACTTTTTCTGAACAAGTTTGCTGTGCCTGCAAGTACATTTAGAACTGCATGAGGTCAATTTAAGCACTGTGCATGCTCAAGCGGCATTTGCGCTCTTTCAAATGCATTGGTTCACTGTGCGGCCAAAACCTTAGTAAATGTCAAGTAACGTAAATGCATTTGCGTGGGTTGAATGGGCGCACCTCTAAACTTGACATTTTTTTTTTTTTTTTTTACGCTGGTTCACTTTTATGTGTTTTTTTGTCGGAGATTTGGACACAGGTCATGTTAGCGTGTTAGGTTGCCAACATGTGACATGTACCTTGTTAAAATTATGTAAAAAAACTCTTGCTCCTCTAGCTCCTCCTAAAAGGGCATTTAACCTTCCCACCTCTAACACATATGATTTCCTTGGGCTAGTTTTTGCTTCTAAAGGGAACTCCACACTCCATTCTCCAATCTCCAAAGGCTGTGAGCTGCCTTCATCAATCCAATCCACATCCTTTTTCAGAGCAAACA
Organism: Aquarana catesbeiana; assembly: GCF_042186555.1. NCBI lineage: Eukaryota > Metazoa > Chordata > Amphibia > Anura > Ranidae > Aquarana > Aquarana catesbeiana. The sequence continues at coordinate 285,580,452 of NC_133328.1, forward strand.
TGGCCAGCGAGGAAACGGGCGAGAAGAGTGATCGCCCAACTCCCTCCCGAACCATACAAGGCCACATGCACTCAACATAGCTGGCTGCCTTTGGGGCATGTTGGGCTCAGCCCAATACCAACCACAAAGCACCTTGTACCCACTAGTTTAAAGAGGCTTTCCACATTCTGTAAAGCCCCCCTGTCTGCAGCCCCCCACAACCCCAGCCTAGGGTTGTGTAGAAGAGGCCCTTGTCCCCCTGAATATGGAGACAAGGTGGTTGACTTTTGGGGTGCCCGAGCCCTTCCTGCCCCTAAGCACCCACCCCCCTTTCATGGGCTGGCTTGCTGTGTGTTTTGGCTAGGGGTTTGTTAGTGCGTGGGAGGGACACAATCTTTTTAGATTTTGGGGTGGTATTTTTCACGTGGAGGTTCTCATTTTAAGCCTTTACAGCCCCAAATGGCCTTGTATGTATGGGGGGGGGGGGGGCAGGCTATTTTTAGGTTTGTGTTAAAATCTTGCAGCTGCAATATAGATTTGGATGTTTTCTCTAAAGCCGTACATCTTTGAAGCAGCATTTTGGATACATGCTACAGATGCACCACTTTACAGGCAGAGTAACCCCCTCCCCCCAAGTTACTAGCTTTAGGGCTAGTTCACTCCATAGAAACGCAGTCCAGATGCATGATCATTTTTGATGCGATCCAGTGCATTTATGATACGTTTTAGGTGAGTTTTTGATGCAGTCCAGTACTTTTTTCAACCTTCTTTTTTCTTAACCTTAATTAAGGACATGCTGGATGATGTGTTTAATTTTGGCCGGGGATGGGGGTGGCTTATTTGGTGTTAGCTGCATTTGGGTTGGTCTGGGCATGCTCAGGGACTTTAGTTTTTTTTGTTGTGTGTGAACAGCACTTGGATGTTTCTGGGCATGCTCAGAGAGTGTGTTTTTTGGCTTAGTAATTTAGGGACATCCTTAACAGGTATACCCACTTTGAAGTCCTCTCTCCATTGGGTGAACTTGCATTTTGTGTGTTGCATGGACTGTGCATGTGTTTTCAATTGCCTCATTAGCACACTAACCTATGTTATATAAAGCTTGCAGATAGCATTCTTTACCTTGCCCTGAAAAGAGGCAAGATTGTGTGGGGGGGGCGGCAAGAGAGTACATTTGGGTGTCCGTATTGAGTTTGTAACACATGTATTTGTATTTTGTTTATGTCTTTGCAAAACAGATGTGTTTTCGAGCAAGTTTTTTTTTTTTGGTTTATTGTATTTTTTGGGTGGGTGATATTTTCCCTTGAAATAAATTTGATGTCAATGTGTGTTGTTTGTAGGTTGTTCACTTTGATTTAATTGTCTGTGCTGCATTATTTTGCAAAAACGTTCTCAAGATGTTGACTAATGTTTAAATCCATAATAGCTATCCATTTGTGGGCTCACTCCTTTTAACTCATGTTAACCATATTCTAGTGTCTCAAATTAACATACATGTGTTTTTTTTATTTCCTTGCTCTTGTCCAAGTCCTGTTTTGTTGACCAATAAAATTTGTAGCAAATTTTTATGTTTTGTGGTTTTTTTTGTTACTTTTCATTCAACACATTTCCCAGCTGCAGCTTAACTAGGCTGATTGGCATGGCAAATCTAAAAAATGTGTGCTTTTGTGCCTTCATGTGTTACTTTCCTGGTGCCTTCATAGTAGCATATGCATGGATTGTGCATATGCTGCCATGGATAGGCACCAGGAAAGAAATTACAGAGAGGTAAGTATTCAATTTTCCATTTTAGCGCAGTGGTTCTCAGCCTCAGTCCTCAAGTACCCCCGACAGGACATGTTTTGGGAATTTTATCTTGGCTAAACTAGCTGTCCAAAATACCAAGCCATTGACTGATTTACAGCACCTGGGCAAGATGAAGGAAAACCTGCAATCATGGCTTGTTGGGGGTACTTGAGGACAGGGTTGAGAAGCACTGATTTAGAGCACTGAGCTAAAATCTAGCACAAGACAATCCTATTCTAATTGTGGGCATGTGAGGGAAGCCAAGTGAGTGTTAGAACCTCTGCTTGCTTTTCTTTAAATTGACTTCACTTCCTGTCACATAGCCAAACAGGAAGTGAGGGTAAGACCCTACTAATGCCTTTCCTTGGGGACACATAGGTCAATCTAACTAGTGTCCCCATTAGGCAACTTGCACTCTAGCCCTTTGTTGTGTACACCCCAAATTCTTAGGTATTTTGGGGTTTATTAAAGGCAAATCCACTCTGCAATACAAGTGTAGTTGCTGAAAATCTGAGGGGAAGTACTGGTGATTTTATCATCCAATCATATAGAAGCAAAGATGCTGTTTTTTTACTTTCCTTGCATGTCCCCCTCGGATCTCCACCAACTGCACTTGTAGTGCAAAGTGGATTTACCTTTAGTAAACCAACCCCAAAGACTTTCCCTGTTTTTTTGTTATCTTGGGTTTACATGCCACAGATTGTACATGAAAACCCCTTTCACTCTGAGTTGTTTTGCAGGCGCTAAAAATAGTGCTTGCAAAGCACCCTGAAACAGCCACTGCTGTGTCTCCAGTGTGAAAGCCCTCGGGGCTTTCATATTGGTGTGAATGGAGCCACTCTTTCAGGGCGCTTGCAAAATGCCTGCAAAATGCCTTAGTGTGAAAAAATTATTGCAATGATATCCATTGTACTCTGCTAACAATATATATAATGTTTGAGGGTTCTAATTCATTTTCAAGCCAAAAAATACAGATTTTAACTTGTAAATAGAAATAGGCTTGGTCCTTAGGGCCGGTTCACACTTGTGTGATGCCAGACATCGCATGTAATTTGCAGCGCACTGCTGTTCACATTACATGCGATGTCTGTGTGGTGCGATATCAGCCATACAGATAGTATGGCTGATGTCGCACCGCATTTGGTGCAAACACGCACAGGACCCTTTTTTCTGTTCGGACCAGAATCGGATCGCATGGGTGTTCACACATATGCGATCCGATTCATGTCCGAACTGTCAGTTTGCAGTGCAATATGCAAGATGAACTGGGGATATCTATCTATATGCAAGATGAACTCTATCTATCTATCTATCTATCTATTAATCTAATCTAATCTGCTGGGGATGTCGTTAACAATGTATTGACACTCCCCAGCGATTTGCATATGACAGTGTGAACTGACATGCGAGTCGGTGCGATGCGGGAATACGCAGTGGATTCACAGTGTTCTTGCATCGCACCAGTGTGACACATTACATATTTATGGTCAAAATCTGCATAAGGCCCAGTTCACACTGGTGCGATGCGAGAACAATGCGAATCCACTGCGGGTTCCCGCATCGCACCGACTTGCTTGTCAGTTCACACTGCCATGTGCGAATCGCTGGGGAGTGTCAATACATTGTTAACGACACCCCCAGTAGATAAGAGGATAGATAGATAGATAGATAGATAGATAGATAGATAGATAGATAGATAGATAGATAGATAGATAGATAGATAGATAAGATAGATAATATGCTGGCAATACTCCCCTCTTTGTGAGCAATATATTTTTCACGCTTGTTCAAAAAAAGGGATTACAACATTACTACCTTTGGTTTCTTTAAGAACTAAAGTTCTGAGGGCCAATTCACACCAGATGCAGTTCTGAGCCCTTTTTTTCTGCACTGGAACTGACTAGAAACTGACTGTATGGTGTGAACTAAAGCCATTGGAATACATGGAAAACACTGCATGCTTTTTTAGTGCTAGTTCACACCAGATGCAGTTCTGTGCGCTTTTTTCTGCACTAAAAATGCATGCACAGTGTTTTCCATGTATTTCAATGGCTCTAGTTCACACCATGCAGTCAGTTTCTGGTGCAGAAACTGACCGGAACTGACTGTATTGGTGCAGACAAAAATGGAACTGCATGGAACTGCATCTGGTGTGAACTGGCCCCGAGGCTGAATCGCACCTATGCAGTTTTAGTGCTTTTTGCATTTTGCAGATTTGCAGTACAGTCCATTTAACATTGTTTCCTATGGAACATGTTCTGTAGTGCAAATCAGCAAAATGCAAAAAACACTAAAAATGCATAGGTGTGATTCAGCCTCAGTGCAGAAAAAAACGCACAGAACTGCATCTGGTTTTGTGCTGACACATTCTGAATAGGAGTTACTAATCAGCTACACCACCAGACACAAGCTGCTTTCTCCTTTTGGGTATTAACCCTTTACACATTGCACAGTGTATGGGGAACGAATTGCTCAGATAGATGAGAAGATTTATATGTCATCCAATCACATTGCACAGTGTATGGGTAAATGAATTGTCCAGAATGCATAATACACAAACATGTATTAAGAGGATGTTTTCATGGAAGTTTCAGGTCCACCAATGATTATAGATTATCACCATAAAATGCACACAATTACATTCTGACAATTATGAAATTTCACATCCAAGTCCAGGGAATATCCACACAGTTCATGAAATTCATGAATGTAATAAAACTGGAAGCAATATTCTCCATGTGATAAGGAAAAGTTCATTAACATGATCAGCATTACAATGAGCAAGTGCCCGATGTCTGTTCTGTATTTAAGAATGTGTCTGCGCCCATGCGCGCAACGATTCCGCGCATCCGGCACAAGTCACCAGCTGGTTTCTATTACTTTAAGTATGCGCATGTCATTTGTAAATCAGCCCCTGTGTATCTGGATACCATCACTGAGCTGTGGGATGGCTCCTAAGCGTGTTTAGACTCAGTCTCACAGCTGAGTCACACGAGGTGAGCGGTTGTCCCGGGGGGGTCATTGGATGGCACTTGAGCATGGAATTCTGAACACTAAGCACTAAGATTATTGCACGCACATTGGATTTTTTATGAACTGTTTTTATGGACTTTATATGCCTTTTTTTTCATATATTGGAGTTAATAATCACGTAGTATATTTATTCTGGATTTGATATTTTTTGTATTTTGCACTTATCACTGTGATATATTTCTTTACACAGTATTTTTTATGCAATATAAATTATTTTTTCATCCATTATATATACAGGCTCCAGTTGAGTAATTGCTACTCTCATTCGGATGTTATACATCCAGTATATTATTTACACGTTGCACTTTAAAAAACACTTGGTTTTATACATTTTTGTGCCATGCTGTGGCTGGATAAGCCATTTATGCGGCATTTTCAGCATACCTCATATGCATTAATAATCTCCAGATTGATATTTTCACCTTAGCGCAGCGTATCTTTTGTATACATTGTATTGCACGGCATATGAAACGTGTTCTGCGCGGGCAGCTAGGTGATTTCCACATTTGAGGCAATATACCATTGTAGCTTGCAAAATCTTCTTATTATTTATTCACGTGAAGATGGTTTTCTCTCAGTCGTTGTAATACCTGCTTTACAAGTGAGATGTGCTCTAGATGAGTCTTGGAAAAGATTAAAATGTCGTCCAGGTATATGATTACAAAACTGTTGCTGAAATCATGAAAAATGTCATTCATGAAACGTTGGAAGACAGCAGGGGCAGTACACAACCCAAATGGCATAACCAGATATTCAAAATGTCCATTACGAGTGTTGAATGCTGTCTTCCACTCGTCCCGGTCTTTAATTCGAATCAGATTATAAGCCCCTCATAGGTCCAGCTTAGAGAAGATAATGGCTCCCTTAAGTACATCAAACAGTTCAATAATGAGAGGCAAAGGGTGGGAGTCTTTTACAGTGATTTGATTTAACCCTCGATAATCTATGCATGGTCGAAGACCCCCATCTTTTTTTTTCAAAAAAGAAAAAACCTGCCCCCTTCCAAGTTGTCTTTCATGTATTCCTCCAAGGATTTTTGTTCAGGCAAAGACAGGGGATAGGTCCTTCCTTTGGGAAGAGGTGCTCCAGGAATCAAATTAATTGCGCAATCAAAAGAATGATGTAGAGGTAAAACCTCTGCCTTTTGCTTGCAAAATACATCTGCAAACTCATGGTATTCACGAGGCAAGGTAGGTGGGATGGACACGGAAGCCAACAGACAAACAGAAAGTCTTTTGGGTTGAGACAAACAGTTTAGATGACAGAACGACCCCCAAGAGGTTAGTTCTCCATTTTCCCAATCAAAAGAAGGTTTATGTTGTTGTAACCATGGGTAACCAACGATAACGGGCAGAAGTGGGGAATCAATAAGAGACAAGACAACTTTCTCTTTGTGGAGTACGCCTACCTGAAGGGTGATAGTCGTAGTATCAAATTTTACAATGCCATCTCCCAAGGGTTGTCCATTCAGGGTGGTGATGTTCAGGGGTCTAGACTTTGGAACAAATGAGATTTTATTTTCTTTAGCAAAAGTATAGTCCAAGAATATGCCAGCAGCTCCAGAATCCACAAAAGCCTCACAGGAGACCAGTTTAGAGGGTAAATGGATAATTGTGGGAATGGTAATCTTGGTCTTGGAGGGTATACTTGTAAGGTCTAACCCAGCTCCTTCAACACTGGTTAGACCCTGCTTTTTACTGGACAGGAAGGACAGACAGATAACAAATGTCCTATAGTCCACAGTACAGGCATAGGCCCAATGCAGGCCTCCTTTGTTTCTCCGACTCAGTTAGGTGGAGACGGCTTACTTCCATGAGTTCCACATGTGCCTGGGCTTCAACTGAGATTTCAGGTTCTGGCTGAGGTGGTGGGAGATTAGAAGTTAGGGGCCAAATGGTAAACTGGCCTAGGAAACTTGCGAGTTCTAAGTCTCTCTTGGCACCTTTTATGATACCGGACATCCAGACGAACACACAGCTCTATGAATTTTTCAAGGTCTTCTGGGGAATCTTTATAGACTAATTCTTCCTTGATGCAATCTGTAAAACCTTTTCGGAAGGCTGCACTTAATGCCTTAGAGTCCAAATTAGTCTCAGCAGCCAGGGTACGGAACTCAATAGCGTATTGTGCCACAGACCTGGTACCTGGTTTTATGTCCAAAAGTGAGTACTCAGCTGCAGAAGCTCTATCTGGTTTGCCAAATATGGTCTGGAGAGAAGCCAGAAATTTGTCAGCGTCTAGCAGCACAGGATCATTGCGTTCCAGGTAAGGAGAAACCCAGGCCAGGGCCTTCATCTTTAACAAGGAAATTATAAAAGTCACTTTGGCAGACAAAGTGTTAAAAGTCCCAGGGTTGTTGCGGAAATGCAAACGGCAAACATTTAAAAAGCCTCTGCAGTCCTCAGTATTTACCACCAAATTTTTCGGGCAGGGGAAGCTTGGGTGGTACAGAAGAGATCAGTTGAATTTGAGCAGGAGTCTAGACCCTTGCAGAAGGACCAGGCCAGCAAGATTTAAGCATAGTACAAAGTTTATCTAACTTGGCGTCTAGGGAAGAAAGATGCTGTTCATGAGCTCCAATCAATTGTCCCTGACGTGAAATCGCCTTAACAATCTCAGCAGGTCCACTGCCATTGAGGCCCATTTGTAATGTAATGTACCTGTGATAGGTAGTGTCCGAAGTGGAGCTTGTGTGCTGAGGATTCAGGCGAAAACTTACTCAGGCATATCAGGATGGCAACAGATCAGGCAAAGCAATACACATCGAAATCCAGAGATTGGTCAGGCAGGCAAAGGTCATACTCGAGCTGGCGGCGAAGAAGTACAAAATCAGCAGGCTAGAGAGTAGTCAGGAATTCATGCAGAAGTTCAAATATGGTATTCAGAGTCAAAAGCAGTCAAAACACCCAGGAAGCTAGTCCAAACAAACGGGCACTGAGAGATAGGAAGTGCTGCTATTTATGGCTGGCTTTAAATGTAGATTGTCCACAGCTGGCAGCAGGTTGGGCTATTGAGTCCAAGGCAATGCATCATTACTAAGAGAACATAGCTATAACTCCAGAGCTCCTCTGTGGCACAACAAGCAAGACTGCAGCTGTGGGACCAGGAACATCCAGTTCAAATACACCAGGTACATGACACTGTCAAACTGGTGCAAGCAATTTTACCCATGAATCCCATGCCAAAAAATTTCTTCCAGATAAAATCAAACACCCACAAAGCTAGGCAGTCTAGACAGTGTTGCAGAGATTCCACATGCCAAAAATACTTAATTGGTGACATCGCCATCTGGGGCTTGATAGCTGTTGCTAATCCAGGAATGATTCATTTTGACAAATGTCAGCCGGTCAACGGAGTCTGTGCACAGATTCAGGCAACACTGAATGTCTGTTCGGAAAACAAGCTGAATGCAGAGGCAGCCCAGCAGCTTAATTGCATACGGGCAATTACTGGCCGTGGTCTATTCTCATGACCCAGTAACCCAGTGACCGTTGACTAGAAAGCTCTCCATGTCTGTTTTTGCCCCCTAGATAATCTCCCACCATATTATGCAGACGCTGCCGATGGGGTGTTGAAATGCATTACTGAGGCAGTACTTCTTTCTGCACAGCTCTACCTTTGACCAACAAAAGCCTCAAAAATAGGATTTTTATAACAGCTTACCTGTAAAATCCTTTTCTTGGAGTACATCACGGGACACAGAGCACCATAGTAATCACTATGTGGGTATATAGGCACTTTCAGTTGATGGACACTGGTATACCCAAATACAGGAAGTTCACTCCCTATGTAACCCCTCCTCCTACCAGGAGTACCTCAGTTTTTGTAGCAAAGCAATATACCTAAACCTCAGAAAGATGGGAGGAACCTCTGTGTCCCGTGATGTACTCCAAGAAAAGGATTTTACAGGCAAGCTGTTACAAAAATCCTATTTTCTTTATCGTACATCACGGGACACAGAGAACCATAGTAATCACTATGTGGGATGTCCCATAGCAATGCTATTTGAGGGGAGGAAGACACAACCCATAGGGCACCCCCAGACTTAAGGACCTATAATGCTGCCTGCAGCACACTGTGCCCAAAGCCAATATCCTCATGCCTTCTTATATCCACCAGATGAAACTTGGTGAATGTATGTACTGAAGACAAGTTGCGGCCTTACAAATCTGAGCCATGGAGGCCTGGTGACGCACTGCCCAAGGCACGAACTGCCCTGGTAGAGGGCGCTTTGACTTGAAAAGGAGGAATCTTACCCGTTAAATCACAAGCCTGAATTATAACTTGCCGAATTCACTTAGCGACAGTGGATTTCGATGCTGCCTGTCCTTTCTTAGGACCTTCTGGCAGTATAAATAAGACATCAGTCTTCCGGATCTGAGCAGTCTTCTTTAAATAGACCTTGACCTCTCTCACCACATTAAGACAATGTAGTGACTTCTCTTCCCTGGAACATGGTTTTGGAAAAAATGATGGCAGCACAATATCTTGGTTTAGGTCAAAACCTGAGACCACTTTTGGCAGAAAACCTGGACGAGGGTGCAGCACCACTCTGTCCTCATGAATAATCAAGTATGGCTCTTTACAAGAAAGAGCAGCCAATTCTGAAACCCTCCTTGTTGAGCATATAGCAACCAAGAACATTAACTTCCTTGTCAGAAGGACTAAGGGAATATGCTGTATCGGTTCAAATGGCTGTTTTTGTAACACTAACAAAACTAAGTTAAAGTCCCAAGGGTTCAAAAGTGATCTAACTGGTGGATTAAGCGCATCACCCCTTGCATAAAACCCGGACTTAAGAATGTGTAGCAAGCGGTCTTTGAAATAAGACCGATAAAACTGAGACGGCCCCCTAATAGTAATCAAGGCCAACCTCGTCTCTACCCCTAATGGTAGAAAGGCAAGATTCTGCCTATGATATACCTCCGAGGGTGCCAACCCTTGGATTCACACCAGGAAACATAAGCCCTCCAGACTCTATAATATATCGTTCTGGAAGCTGGCTTCATTGTATTAATTAAGGTAGAGCTAACTGACCTTGAAAGCCCACGATTCTTCAGAATGTGGGTTTCAACAGCCAAGCTGTTAAATTTAGAGTTCGTAAGGTCAGATGGAATATTGGCCCCTGTGAGAGTAGGTCTGGCTGTAGTGGAAGGGATCATGGATCCTCCACCGCCATCTTTACGATTTCTGTATACCGGGACCTTCTGGGCCACGCTGGGACTACCAGAATTACCGGCTTTCTTTACAGCTTGATCCTGCAAAAGGAAGTCGTGGCAGCAACTGAATAGGGGAAATGCATAAATCAGTGAGAATTGATCCCACGGGGTCACCAACGCATCTGTTCCGCATGTGAGTGGATCCCTCATCCTGGACACAAAGTTGACCAACTTTGTGTTGAACCTGGACGCCAGATCTACATCCCCCATTTCTGGCAAACAGCCTGAAAAAATTATGGGGTGAAGAGACCATTTCCCTCGGAGCAACTGCTGGCGGCTCAAGAAGTCCGCCTGCCAATTCTCTACTCCCGGAATGAAAACTGCTGATAGGCACAGAACATTCCAAGTTAGGATATGGTTCACCTCCCTCTGTGTTGCGAGACTCCTGGTGCCCCCTTGGTAATTGATGTAAGCCACAGCTGTGGCATTGTCGGATTGAATCCTGACAGGACAACCCCGTAACCTGAATGTCCAGGCCTTTAGAGCCAGACCTGCTGCCTGGATCTCTAGGATCTTGATGGGCAAGGTCCTTTCTGTCCTTGACCACTGCCCTAGCACTGCTCCCCAGCCTGAAAGGCTGGCATCTGTCATTACCACCTTCCAGATAACTGGTCTGAAGGATTTTCTTTCAGCATATTCTGGGTTAGTAACCACCAACTGAGGCTTTGGGACACCTTTAGGGACAGCCGCATTAGCAAGTCTAAAGCTTGAATCATTTTGTTCCAAGCAGACAGGATACAGTTTTGAAACAGTCTCGAATGGAACTGGGCATAGGGAACCGCTTTGAATGAAGCCACCATCTTTCCTAACAACCTCATGCAAAGGCGAATGGAGGGATCTCCTTTTGACCTGAGCATCTGCACCAGCTCTCTTATGGAGTTGACCTTTGCCTGAGGCAAGAACATCTTTTTCTGAGCTGTGTCTATGATCAGACCCAAGTACTCCAGCATTTTTAGCAGTTTTAAGGAAGACTCCTCTAGGTTGAGAATCCAACCTAGACCTTCCAGGTAACTGGTTGTAATGCGCATGCTTTGCTCCAAACGAGCCACTGACTGACCTATTAGCAATAGATCGTCTAGGTATGTCAAGACTGTTATGCCCTGTGCCCTTAACCTGGCTAGAGGTGGGGCCAGAACTTTTGTAAACACCCAGGGTGCTGTAGCTAGCCCGAAGGGCAAGGCTACAAACTTGAAATGAAGTTGTTCTTGAACCGCAGAAACCTTTGGGAACGGGAAATATAGGGACATTAAGATATGCATCCCTGATGTCAATAGACGCCAGAAGTTCTCCTCCTTGTAGAATAGTAACCACTGACCTGATCGACTCCATGCGAAAGGAGCAGATCTTCAGGAACTGATTTAGATTCTTTAGATCTAGAATAGGTCTGACATCTCCATTCGCTTTGGTACCGTAAAAAGGTTTGAATAAAACCCCAAACCTTGCTCTTCTGTGGAGATTTGTATGATTATCCTTGAGCCAGTAATTGGTCTATTGCCGAAAACAGAGAATGCCTTTTCCCTGGATCTTTGGGAACATTTGACCTCAGAAAACGAGATGGTGGAAAGTCCTGAAGTTTTAGTTTTTACCCTAGAGACTCAGTGGAGATGACCCATCTGTCCTGAATTTCCTCTTGCCAGACTTCTGCGTATTGCAGAAGTCTTCCCCCCGCTCTGGCGAGGGGGAGTGCCCCTTCATAATGAGGCTTTAGAATTCTGTTTTGCAGGTTTCCGCCCCCAGGACTTCTTTTGTGCCTGGGCCTGACCCTGAGGCTTTCCTCTAGAGTCTGATGGTGGAGGACGTCGCCACTGCCTAGAGGTGGATGGCGCTGGTGCAGGAAAATGAGTCCACTTAAATGAAGGGTGTTTATTCCTTCTCCTAACTGGCAAAAGAGTACTTTTCCCACTTGAAATCATATTGTATTTGTCCAAATCATCCCCAATAGGAATGTGCAGAACACCCCCCAGTTCGGTTCGCGCCAGAACCTGCGAACGGACCAACAAACGTTAGAACCCCATTGAAGTCTATGGGACTCGAACGTTCAAAACCAAAGTGCTAATTTTAAAGACTAATTTGCATGGTATTGTCCTAAAAAGGGTTGGGGGACCCGGGTCCTGCCCCAGGGGACATGTATCAATGCAAAAAAAAGTTTTATAAATGGCCATTTTTTCAGGAGCAGTGATTTTAATGATGCTTAAAGTGAAAAAAAAAGTGAAATATTCCTTTAAATATTGTACCTGGGGGGTGTCGATAGTATGCCTGTAAAATGGCGCATGTTTCCAGTGCTTAGAACAGTCCCTGCACAAAATTACATTTTTAAAGGAATAAAAGTCATTTAAAACTGCTTGTGGCTTTAATGTAATGTCGGGTCCCGACAATATGAATGAAAATCAGTGAGACAAACGGCATGGGTACCCCCCCCCAGTCCATTACCAGTCCATTTTGTGCAGGGACTGTTCTAAGCACGGGAAACCTTTGGGTCTTGTATGGATATTAAGGGGAACCCCGCACCCAAATTAAAAAAAGGAAAGGTGTGGGGCCACCAGGCCCTATATACTCTGAACAGCAGTATACAGGTGGTGCAAACAAGACAGGGACTGTAGGTTTGCTGTTAAGTAGAATCTGTTTGTAATTTTGAACTGGTACATTTTTAAAGTGTAGCTCAAGCCAAGAGATCTATTTTTAAGCTTTTTGGAAAACATAGGGAAGGGTTATCACACCTGTGACATTTGTTTTGCTGTCTGTGCTCCTCTTTAGAAGATTTCACCTCACTTTCTGTCCCAATGACAAATGTTTTTAGAAAATTTGGGGGTTTTAGTGAAACAAGGATTGGCAATAAAGCATCAGTGGAAAGGAAAAACGTTTTTCCCATATTAACTCTTACAGGAGAGAATTTCCCTTTCTAGGGGTAGATTTCATCTTACTTCCTGTTGTCTCCTTCTGTTTGCAAGTAGGAGTCGTTTGTAAGTTGGATGTTTGAAAGTAGGGTCCTGCCCTATATACTCTGCAGAAATTGGTGCCTTAGGTGTCGGTGTTGCCACAACACTGTAAGCCCTCACAGGGCCCTGCTGTGAAATATTAGATCAAGAATTGTAATTACATGACCCTGCTAAACAGGGGCAGAAAAATTGGGCCTTTGGTGATGGTGGTGCTGGTGCCACAACACTGTAAGTCCAAACAGTTACTCTTGGTGGGCGCTGGAAAGGGCCCTGCTGTGAAATATTAGATCAAGAATTGTAATTACATGCACCTGTTGAACAGGGGCAGAAAAATTGGGTCTTCTGTGGTGGTGGTGCTGGTGCCACAACACTGTAAGTCCTCACAGTTACTCTTGGTGGGAGCTGGAACAGGCCCTGCTGTGAAATATTAGATCGAGAATTGTAATTACATGTCCCTGTTGAACAGGGACAGAAAAATTGGGCCTTAGGCACTGGTGCTGGTGCCACAACACTGCAACCCCTCACAGATACTCTAGCTGGAGCATAGGAGCGAGCCCTGCTACAAAGGATTGCATCAAAAATTGTAATTACACATCCCTGTTAAACAGGGGCTGAAAAATTGGGCCTTAGCCACTGGTGCTGGTGCCACAACACTGCAACCCCTCACAGATACTCTAATTGGAGCGCAGGAACGAGCCCTACTGCAAAGAATTGCATCAAAAATTGTAATTACACACCCCTGTTAAACAGGAGCTGAAAAATTCGGCCTTAGCCACTGGTGGCAGCGCCCAGAAACAAAAAAATTCCTACAAGCTATAAGCATGATCATTGAGGAGGAAGAAGATAGTCACTCAGCATAACAGGGTAGTCACTCAGCATCAGCATAGGCAGTCTTGAAGGGATCTGACATTTCAAAAAAATGTATTCGGGTTACATCAGCATCAGGTGCTTGGTATCTAGTGGTGATCCAAGACTGATTCATTTTTATGAAGGTCAGTCGATCGACCGAGTCGGTGGACAGGCGCACCCTGTGATCAGTTACAAAGCCTCCAGCAGCACTAAATGTGCATTCCGAAAGAACGCTGGATGCAGGACAGGCCAGTAGCTCAATTGCATACTGTGCAAGCTCTGACCAGTGATCCATCCTCAAGACCCAGTAACCCAGAGGATTTTCGGTGGGAAAGGTGTCCAAGTTAGATCTTGCCCCTAGGTATTCCTGCACCATGTAAAACAGACACTGGCAATGGTTGCTGGAACCGATCATACCTTGGGGCTGCGAACTAAAAAATTGTCTGAACGCATCGGTCAGACGGCCACTTTCTCCACCGCTCCTTCTTCAACTGACCGAAGCCTTCGGCAACACATTGTCCAGGAACAGGGGATTGTAGCCTCCCAGTCTCTGGGAACGCGTTGCACAAACCTTTCTGCAAGGCCTCCCAAAGATGTTTCATCCTCTGCTCCCTCTTTGATGGCAAGATAAGGTCTGCAACCTTACTCTTGTAACGTGGATCAAGGAGGGTTGCCAGCCAGTAATGATCTCCTTGATACCATGAATACGAGGATCCTTCCGCAGGCTTTGCAGGATCAGGGAGGCCATGCAGCGTAGGTTTGCTGAGGCATTCGGTCCGGAGTCCTCTGGGTCACTAAGGACGACATGATCCGCAGCCACCTCCTCCCAGCCACGTACAAGTCCATGGGTTTCTTGGGACTGTAAATGATCCCTTAAAGACTGCTGCTGATGCTGAGTGCCAGGCTCCACCTCCATGCTGACACAATCCTCCTTCTCCTCCTCCTCCTTGTCCTATTCCTGTGTGATCGGCGGGCATGCAGGAACACTGTCTGGATAAAGGGGGCCTTGAGAGCTAAGGAAGTCCTCCTCTTCCTGCCTCTGTTCTGCCTCAAGTGCCCTGTCCATTATTCCACGCACCGTGTGCTCCAACAGGTGGACAAGGGGGACAGTGTCACTGATGCATGCACTGTCACTGCTCACCATCCTCCTGGCCTTCTCAAATGGTGACAGGACAGTGCATGCATCCCTTATCATGGCCCTCTGGCGTGGGTAAAAATAAAACAAGCTCCCCTGACCCTGTCCTGGTGCCATAGTACTTATTGATGGCCCTCTGCTGCATGTGCAGCCACTGCAGCATGACCAACGTTGAGTTCCACCTGGTGGGCATGTGACAGATTAGGTGGTTCTTGGGCAGGTTAAATTCCTTTTGGAGGTCTGCCAGCTGAGAACTGGCATTATATGACCAGCGGAAATGCACACAGACTTTCCTGGCCTGCCTCAGGACATCCTGTATGCCCGGGTACCTGCCCAAGAACCGCTGCACCACCAAGTTAAGGATGTGAGCCAAAACGGGGCACATGGGTCAGTTGTCCCTGTTGGAGGGCGGAGAAGAGGTTGCTGCCATTGTCGCAAACCACCATTCCTGGCTTAAGTTGGCATGGCGTCAACCACCTCTGAACCTGCCACTGCAGAGCTGATAGAATCTCTACCCCAGTGTGGCTCCTGTCCCCCAAGCACACCAGCTCAAGCACCGCATGGCGTCTTTTGGCCTGTGTACTTGCATAGCCCCTTGAATGCCTACGGAGCACCGCTGGTTCCGAGGACAAAGCACAGGAAGAGGCCATGGAGGAAGAAGAAGAGGAGGGGGGTGGAGGAGAGAGGTGCGTCAGAATCACCAGTAGTGGCATTTTGGAGGCATGGTGGCAGAACAACCTCCAATACTACTGCACCTTGTCCTGCATCCTTCCCAGCTGCCAGCAGAGTCACCCAATGCTCCGTGAAACTAACGTCCCTGTCCATGCCTGCTGGACCATGAGTCAGCGGTAATACGCACCTTACCGCTGACCTCCCTGTCAGGGAGCCCAAGACATTGCCTTCCACATGCCGGTAGAGAGCCGGAATTGCCTTCCATGAGAAAAACTGGCGTTTGGGAACCTGCCACTGAGGAACCGCACATTCGACAAACTCACGGAAGGGGGCAGAGTCTACCAACTGAAAAGGTAGCAGTTGAACTGCTAGCAATTTTGCCAAGCTAGCTTTCAACCGCTGGGCATGTGGATGGCTGGGAGTGAACTTCTTTCTGCGGTGCAGCAGCTGGGGCAGGGAAATTTGCCTAGTACAATCTGATGTTGTTGTACCAATAGCAGATTGCCTGCAATTACTTGGCTGTGACACACTTAATTCTACACCTTCAGTCCTCTCTGAGACCTGCACTGAGAGGAATGAAGGTATAGTGGGGTTGGAGATCCCAGCTGATGAGGAGCAAGGAGAGGTCCTCTTTGTTCTTTGGTGTGGGTCTTTTAGGCACGCTTGCCAACGAACTGCATGGCAGGTCAACATATGTCTGGTCAAGCATGTGGTACCCAAGTGGGAGATATTTTGGCCATGCAAGATACGCTTGAGACATGTGTTGCAAATAGCAGCGGTGTGATCTGATGCACTCATCTCAAAAAAGGTCCACACCAAAGAACTTTTGGAATAACGCGCAGAGACAGCAGCGCCCTGCACATGTGGAGCTCTGCGGTGAGATGCAGTCAGTGTGTTGCCCTTAGGCTGGCCCCTGGAGGGCATCCTGTCTCGTTGTTGATGTGCCTCCTCCTCCTCCCCCTCTCTCCTATCAAGCACCCACTTGGAGTCAGTGACCTCATCATCCCCTCCCTCCTCATCACTGGAGCAAACCTGGCAGTATGCTGCAGCAGGGGGAACATGACTGCCAGATTGCTGTCCTTCATGGGCACCCCCTCTCTCTGGGCTCACGTTACTGCCTTCCTCTAGCTGAGTTCCATCAACGGAGCCTTCAAAACACTGGGCATCCTCATGGAGCATGTACCCAACACTGTGGTCAAACACTTCGGGGGACTCCTCAGGAGGACATGGTGGGGCTAGGGAAGGAGTCACTGATGCCATTGAGCCGAGGGAAGAGGCCGCGTTGGCAGCTGCTTTGCCAAAGTACCCTGAGCCTGGGTGAGAGAGGATGAGGACAGCTTGGTCATCCACTCGACCAAGTCTTCCGCATGTTGCGGCTCAACAGGGCCAGCTGCCGAAAAAAAGGCCAAGCGTGTCCCACGGCCACGTGCTAATAAGGATGCACCGCGTCCACAACCAGCACTGTTGCCTCTAGACACAGAGCCTGCTTGCCCTTTTTAATTAGCTTGTGACTGTCTGCCTCTCCTTGTTGGCCTTCCAGACATACTATTGGCCTGCAGTGAGATGTAGCTGCACAAACCTGGGATGTATATATTATATATATATATATATATATATATTTTATATCGATTATACTGCAGCTAGCAGAATCAACTGCCTGCCTGTAGTATTATTAGTATGAGAACACCTGCACTTGTCTTCAGGTAGCTTTACTGTAGGTGCAACTGTGCAGGGTACACAGTGCAGTAACTGGAAATACGTCAAGAGCCCACACAAGCACCTGGCTTCAGGTAGCTATACTGTAGGTGCAACTGTGCAGGGTACACAGTACAGTAACTGTAAATACGTCAAGAGCACACACAAGCACCTGGCTTCAGGTAGCTATACTGTAGGTGCAACTGTGCAGGGTACACAGTACATTATCTGGAAATACTGTAAAAATACCTGCCTACCTGTCAGTATAGTAGGAAGAGAAGAACAGGATCTAGCTAAACTGAATACAGTGTATTCATTTTTTCCTCATTAATGTACACACAGCACCCCATATGGACAGAAAAACACAGAATTGTTGACATTTTTGCAGATTTATTAAAAAAGAAAAACCGAAATATCACATGGTCCTAAGTATTCAGACCCTTTGCTGTGACACTCATATTTAACTCAGGTGCTGTCCATTTCTTCTGATTATCCTTGAGATGGTTCTACACCTTCATTTGAGTCCAGCTGTGTTTGATTATACTGATTGGACTTGATTAGGGAAGCCACACACCTGTCTATATAAGACCTTACAACTCACAGTGAATGGCAGAACAAATGAGAATCATGAGGTCAAAAGGAACTGCCTGAAGAGCTCAGAGACAGAATTGTGGCAAGTCACAGATCTGGCCAAGGTTACAAAAAAAAATTCTGCTGCACTTAAGGTTCCTAAGAGAACAGTGGCCTCCATAATCCTTAAATGGAAGGTATTTGGGACGACCAGAACCCTTCCTAGAGCTGGCCGTCCAGCCAAACTGAACTATCGGGGGAGAAGAGCCCTGGTGAGAGAGGTAAAGAAGAACCCAAAGATCACTGTGGCAGAGCTCCAGAGATGCAGTCTGGAGATGGGAGAAAGTTGTAGAAAGTCAACCATCACTGCAGCCCTCCACCAGTCGGGGCTTTATAGCAGAGTGGCCCGACGGAAGCCTCTCCTCAGTGAAAGACACATGAAAGCCCGCATGGAGTTTGCTAAAAAAACACCTGAAGGACTCCAAGATGGTGAGAAATTAGATTTTCTGGTCTGATGAAACCAAAATAGAACTTTTTGGCCTTAATTCTAAGCGTTATGTGTGGAGAAAACCAGGCACTGCTCATCACCTGTCCAATACAGTCCCAACAGTGAAGCATGGTGGTGGCAGCATCATGCTGTGGGGTGTTTTTCAGCTGCAGGGACAGGATGACTGGTTGCAATCGAGGGAAAGATGAATGCTGCCAAGTACAGGGATATCCTGGACGAAAACCTTCTCCAGAGTGCTCAGGACCTCAGACTGGGCCAAAGGTTTACCTACCAACAAGACAATGAGTCTAAGCACACAGCTAAAATAACGAAGGAGTGGCTTCATAACAACTCTTCTATTGACTATTCTTGAATGGCTCAGCCAGAGCCCTGACTTAAACCCAATTGAGCATCTCTGGAGAGACCTAAAAATGGCTGTCCACCAACGTTTACCATCCAACCTGACAGAACTGGAGAGGATCTGCAAGGAGGAATGGCAGAGGATCCCCAAATCCAGGTGTGAAAAACTTGTTGCATCTTTCCCAAAAAAGACTCATGGCTGTATTAGATCAAAAGGGTGCTTCAACTAAATACTGAGCAAAGGGTCTGAATACTTAGGACCATGTGATATTTTAGTTTTTCTTTTTTAATAAATCTGCAAAAATGTCAACAATTCTGTGTTTTTCTGTCAATATGGGGTGCTGTGTGTACATTAATGTAATGGAAATTTGTACGTTCTGTATATAATTGTATTCTACTTTGTATGTATTGCACATTGCCCTCACTGTGCACACGGCACTAATGATGTTTTCAGTAAATGTTTACATTCTTTCGAGTCCTGATTAGAATAAGCCTGCCTATGTAACGCCCCTTGTTACCATAAATGTACAATTGTAATATTAATGTGATACCTACGTAATCATGTGCATAAAAACCTTCAATTGCGTCATAATAAAGCAGAACAGTAATTTGGAAAGATGCTGAGCGTATCTTTTGTGTCTGTTCCCTACTGCAGTAGTTATTAATTTGGAACCACTAATCAATATGAGGATAGGAGTTGCCTATCATCAATTTAACTGAGTCAGCATGGCGAGCTTTGCCTTAGGAGGGGATTCCAGGTGACCCTGAGTATTCGAAACGAGGAGCTTGAGACGATCAGGGAATTTCTGATAATCAGCCGGCTGAGGTAAGCCTTTTGCTTACATTTGAGTTATCAGACTTCCTTGATCGGTAAGGCATTTTCGGGACAAAGGGTACCTATTTTTCTCCCCTTAATCGAACTGTATTGATTGGTGGTTATATGTTATGTTGTCCCTGTCTATTGTCCATTGGAGTGTTATAGATAAGAAAGGGAAGAATAGTGCTGTTCACAGGTATATGTAGTAAATCTGCTAGATAAAGTAGTTTAGAGGCAAGAGGGTATAGGCACACATAGAGAAGAGAGAAGACTGGCCAGTCATTATGGGCATTGAATTAAGTAAGGGAATGAAGGGTAAGAGACCCTCAAAAATGCCCAGCGCAAGAGGAGCGCTATATATGAACCAAAGGTGCGGTTCCGCCTATACTGAGCCCCTAGATTAATGGTTAGAGTGGACAGGGATCCACAATGGGTAACTGGGTTACCAAAGGTCATAGGGACTAAGAATCATGCAGAGTAAACAGCTAGAGAAACAGCTATCTATGTGAGCAGGATGGATCAAGGGTGACATTAACACTAGACAGAAAGGGACATTTTCATGTTAAGTTGTGGGATGAATTTGGGGTCAGGCACTACAACTAGTAAAAGTCAGAAACAGAGAAATGAGAATTAAAACAGAATACTTTACATGTTGTCAGAGAGGGAAGATGGGATGAGCACTCTGGCTGCCCATCTGATCATAGAAGCTAGATATAAAAGATATCTGAACAAAATAAAGAAAGTAGAATTTAGACAGGAAAATATTAATGAGAGTTAAAAGAAAGTGAGAGAGATATTGGTGTATGTGTGTGCGAATGCTGGGACCTTTAGTTCTATTGCTTGTGTGTGTCATGTACGCAGATGTGACCCCCTCCTTTGTGCTCTCCTGAAAGAATGTGGTCAGTGATAAGCTGGAAGGACACCATGCCAATTCAATCCAGTTTTTTAGACAAAACATGTGCCGGGTTAACGAATCTAATGGTAAACAATGTGATCACAATTTTTTTGAATCTGTTTTCCAAACATGGTAAAATGAAGGTTACATTTAACCGTGTATTGCACACATTGAATATCCTTTGATAGTGGAAACAGTGCATGTAAAAAAGGGAAATTAAGTAAAATTAAGTAATAATGAGTATTCATTTCTAATATGAGTTTAACAATTTTATTAATAATATAGATATATTGAAACTGGTTTAGACAACCTTTGGTTGGAAATGAAATTCAGGTTATTGGGGAAATTTGTAATGAATGAGATTAGTTTAGATTAAGATAACAATTTTGTAATTTTACATTTATACAATAAGCCCTTATTGAGAGAAAAAAAAGATTAAGATGAGGTTGTTATTTTGAATAAAGCTATCATAATATTTAACAAAGCCAAGATGGATGGAATACATAAGAAGTTCTTCTACAAAAATGAAATTTTAAGGTTTTTGATAATAACTTGATGTGCGGTCCATGATGTGAGAGTAATAAGAAATAAAATTTAAATATAACAGACCCATCACATCAAATCCATACACCCTGTTAGGATAAATGCCACCTGCAGCCAGTTGTTTTTTAGTTTTTGATGCTTTATGGTCCATCATACAGATTGTTGATCCTTTTGTTTTATTTATTTTTATTTTTGAAATCCAAAGCAGAATGTGTGGATTGTGAAATGATGTGCCCCTTTTTCTTGTAAGTACAGTGGTATAAGCAGAAGAATATTTTGGATTTATGGGAATCTCTCCATGACCATAGGGTATTGTTATCATTTATTATAATATTGCCAGGAAAAAGTTGTGTTTTGAAACATGAAACTGGAGTTCTTACACAAACAGCATGATAGAAAACAAGCCATTGTAATATATTTATGCAAGCTGGACCCAGTAATGAAGGGTTCACCCCAATATATCAGAGCTGTAGCTTTTATGCAAAGGTGCTTTTAGACAAAGTTAGATATTTGTTTTGGTCAAATATTTAATTTTTAATGGTCCGACATTCTGTGCAGTAAATATACAGCTAACTAAATGTTTGTCTAATGAAAGGTTTAAAATATGAGTTTGTTTATGTACAAATCTAACAATGAAAAATGCGTACATTTATTCAAAAGAAAGGAAAAGACACATGTGTTAAATTGATGATGAAGGAATCAGTTGCTGTGAGCCCAGTGCAGGACACACTCCCTGAAGACCCAGATATTTAATTTTTTGTAGATTTGAGTATGCAGTTTATCACCCAGAAGGATACTCTGTATTCAAAGTCATTGGATCCTTTTTCCCCAGCTCAAGAAGCAGAGCTCCATGTTTTAGCAAAGCCTGTGAGCTATAAAAAGAGTGTATATTTATATAGATAGTCGAGATATAGAGAGCTTTTGGTTCCATTTAAAGGGCCAGAAGTTTGTTTTTACTTCGGCAGGTAAACCAACCAAGCATGCCAAGTTAATTTGATCGGCTGCTTTCAGCCTTCCAGGTTCTTGCTGAGGTAGCCATATTAACTTTCACACATGGAAGCAGACCAGGTGACTAAGGATGCTGCATTTACAGCCCCGGACACTTGATGGGTCTGTGCAACTCACAGATTCCACCCCAGTTCTGGCCCAGTATAGCTGGGATTAATAATTCAACTTTAAGGACCCCAGAACGAGAAGAACAAGTGGTCCACAGGGGGCAACTTCTTATGAAACAGGACTTTGGAAAAGGTGATCATTTATGTCTGCCAGCCACTCTTTTCCCTCCAGCTTGACACATGGACCGTGTCATCAGTCACAAGAAGTTATGGCTGCCTTAGTAAATGAGCGTGGGATAGAGCCAGGGTTCTCCACAGTTGTTTTTATAACATACCACTTCTTGTTTTACCTGTTACCAAAGGTGTTACCAAAAGCTGAACATCCCTCCCAGAGATTGCAAAAAAGATATATCCAGATGCCCAAGTTAGGATCTTACGAGTATGCATTTTGTCTGTATGGACATGTTTTTTGGATGTCCAGTGGCAAATGCTACTGCAAAGGCCACAGTAAAAAGTGTTATCAGAAGTAGTTTGTAAGTACAGAGTGCCAGAAAGTACAGAGAGTAACAGAGGAAATAATTTTTTATAGGAGAGTCCTTAATAGAAGTTTTGAGGTTTTATTTTTACACCCCCTACTGTCTACAATATAGCGGACAAAGTAGAGTAAGAAACTAGAAAACTTTTGCCTGAATGTTTTCTTATATTTTATGAAGCCCCTAAGGGGGATGTTGGACTCTCTCCCTATGGGATTTTGTTTGGGAGTGTGTTACTCACTTGCTTATATTTTGTCTCAGCAGCTGAAGTCCTCCATTCGGATCTCACAGAGAATGTTGCTGATCTTTTAAGGATTTTTTTTTGACAAGCTCATTTGTGTTTTCTCCCTAATTCCAGATCCTAAAAGTTTGGAAGGATCTAAAACTAAAGCCAGGTGACTTGTGGATTAAGAGACATTTATATATAAGGAAATGTTTGGAGACTCAATACAGCATCTATTTCATGTACAGTTTTTGCAAAACTTGAGGGAAAAGTCACCTGGATCCACACCAGACACTGCAAAAATGACTTAATTAAAGAAATCTCTGTGTTTGATTTGTTTCCCTCTTGTCATCACAGTCTAGGGTACTTTTTGATTCAATTACTTTAATTGTAAGGGATATATATATATATATATATATATATATATATATATATATATATATATATATATATTTGAAAAGTAGTTCAGCCATGTGTGAAGTCATATTTGTCTTTTGTACGTCTTCCATTTTATGTAGAATTGTCTGTGTTTACATATGCTGATAAGTCAGCATGTCCACAATTCAGCTAGAAGGCCATTCCGGCCACAGGAGTGTACAGCCAGTACTCTGTAAATATGTCTTATCAATCATTTGTTTTTCACAATGAAAAGTCATTTTGTAATGAAAAAGCTGCTCAGCTATTATTTTCTCCACAATGGAGTTTTTTGCCTCTTTGGCCAGGACTACCTCCACCTAAGCGTGTGGAGTTTCCAGGTTAAAGGTGATAGCAGGTATGGTTAGTGATCAAAATATTGATCAAAAGAGGGGAGACTGTAATGGAAATTTGTACGGTCTGTATATAATTGTATTCTACTTTGTATGTATTGCACATTGCCCTCACTGTGCACACGGCACTAATAATGTTTTCAGTAAATGTTTACATTCTTTCGAGTCCTGATTAGAATAAGCCTGCCTATGTAACGCCCCTTGTTACCATAAATGTACAATTGTAATATTAATGTGATACCTACGTAATCATGTGCATAAAAACCTTCAATTGCGTCATAATAAAGCAGAACAGTAATTTGGAAAGATGCTGAGCGTATCTTTTGTGTCTGTTCCCTACTGCAGTAGTTATTATTAATTTGGAACCACTAATCAAAATGAGGATAGGAGTTGCCTATCATCAATTTAACTGAGTCAATTAATGAGGAAAAAAATGAACTTAAAATGATTTTATCAAATGGCTGCAATATAACAGAGTGAAAAATGTAAGGGGGTCTGAATACTTTCTGTCCCCATTTTATATATAACACATGGGATGCATATTATATATACACACACACACACACACACAATACACTGTAAGTCTCTCCCTCTCCCTCTCTCCATAAATTGCCGACACTGTGACCATCAAAACGCAGCCACTGTACCCATCAATTGCCACCTCTGTGCCAATTAAACGCAGCCACTGTACCATCAAACGCAGCCACTGTACCATCAAACGCAGCCACTGTACCATCAAACGCAGCCACTGTACCATCAAACGCAGCCACTGTACCATCAAATGCAGCCACTGTACCCAAAAATTGCCACCACTGTGCCCACTAAACGCAGCCACTGTGCCATTAAGCGCAGCCAATGTGCCACTACCATCAAACGCAGCCACTGTAACCATCAATTTTTGTGGCAGTCACATTTGTCTGCAGTTTGTACCCATAAATTGCCACCACTGTGCCCATTAAACGATGTCACTGTGCCCATCAAACGCAGCCACTATGCCATAAAACGCAGCCACTGTACCCATAAATTGCCGACACTGTGACCATCAAACGCAGCCACTGTGCCATCAAACGCAACCACTGTACCAAATGCAGCCACTGTACCCATCAATTGCCACCTCTGTGCCAATTAAACGCAGCCACTGTACCCATAAATTGCCGACACTGTGCCATCAAACGCAGCCACTGTACCCATCAATTGCCACCTCTGTGCCCATTAAACGCAGCCACTGTACCCAAAAATTGCCACCACTGTGCCCACTAAACGCAGCCACTGTGCCATTAAGCACAGCCAATGTGCCACTACCATCAAACGCAGCCACTGTAACCATCAATTGCCGCCAGTTTGCCCCATCAATTGCCACCAGTTTGCCCATCAAATGCTGCCAGTGTCCCCCCTCCCCCCGCCCGACACTTACCTGTCTCAGGTCAGCGTGTTCCTCCACGCTCCCTCCTATAGGCATCCAATCACAGCGCCTGTCGCTTCAGCCAATCAGGTGACAGGTAACCAGACCCAGTGCACCTGATTGGCTGAGAGGCGGGTCAGTGTTAGGGAAGCGATTTATTTGATTTCCTAACACAGCACTGTGTAAGCAGCGAACGTACAGCAGTGTGCCCGCTGTTTACCAATTTGGAAGCCTATTAGAGCCGACGGCTCTAATCAGGCACTTCTAAAAACACCCCGCCGCTGTAATTCAGATGCCCGATGCCCGACAGGGGGCTGGACACCTGAATAGGGGGCAGCAGCAGCGACAATAGATTGATGGTTGCAATGGACGCACCGCCACTGCCTAGTTGTATTTTCCCTGGGTGGGGAAATACCACCATGTTTTACATTATACGTCCCTATACACTGTGTGCCCTATAAAAAGGAGGTGGGCTTTTATATGTGTCTTATCTATATATAATGCACTCTTCAAATGTGCTTTAAAATGCATGGTTTTCCATTTTATGAACAAGAAAATAATAACGTTATGCTGTTGGGTGGGTATATTAATGCTATGGGGCTGGTATGACATTTTTTCCTGGGCTGGTTTTCATTCCCAGTCCGGCCCTGCCAGTCTCCACCTCAACATACTACACAAGGCCGCCACGGAGGCAGCCTTATATAGTGTGGGGCGTGTACTAAACCCCCTGAGCCATAATTGGCCAAAGCCTCCTTGGCTTTGGCCAATTACGGCTCTCTGTACACACAGCGCTGTTATTGGCCAAGCATGCGGGTCATAGTGCATGCTTGGCCAATCATTAGCCAGCAATGCACTGCGATGCTGCAGTGAATTATGGGCCATGACGCGCCACTCGAATTTGGCATGAACGGCCCATATCGTTCGCAATTCGGCGAACGACCGAACACACGATGTTCGAGTCGAACATGCGTTCGATTCGAACATGAAGCTCATCCCTAATCCCCAAATAGCCGATCTCCATGAAAAGGAAACCCACTTAGAAGCTTTTTGCATGGTGCTTAGGCTGACCAATGTTTTAACCACAGGATTCTTACGCATGGGTACTAGCACAAGCGCAAGACGGGACGCCTGGTGAATAGAATCTTTAATGGAGTCTATAGCAAAAAACATAATGCTCTTGGTAGTTCGGCCAAATCCCGGGCTTGCTGTACAGGAACCTCTTTAAGGACCTGTCTAAACTGGTCCTTTAGGGATTGACAGGTGCCTATTGCAGCTACTGCAGGCTGAGTAATGGCACCTGCTAAACAAAAAGAGGATCTTAACAGGAATTCCAGCCTTTTATCTGTTGGATCCATAAGCATTTGAGCATTGTCTACTGGACCAGTTAGGTTTTTATTCACATTGGAAATTGTAGCGTCAAATGCTGGTACATTCCATTTTTTGCTGAATTTCTCCTCCATGGGATAGGGTACTGTGAATCTCTTTGGAATGCTTATCCGAGTGATCCCATTAAGCATACTGTATATAATATATTATATATACACACACACACACACACACACACACACACACACACAGATCACAGTACAAGGTGCTGCTGTATAGTGGACACTGGACAGACACTGACAGGGTAACACACTCACTGCTCAGTACCTTGCTCAATGCTTCCTTAATTCATTCATGATCAGGGAGCCGATTTCCATGCTGGCACAGAAACCAGAAGTGACGTCACTGCCCGAGGAAAGCACCACCAATGTCCTACAGCGGTGCCAATCCACAGAAAGATATGAAAGAGAATGGTCAATGAGAGTGTAGAGGCGCTATGCAGTGCACCTCAAAGCCTCACAAAACCCTGCAAATGAAGCATCTTGCCTGCAATCACGGGATTGCATTGGCATGAAGCTTCCATACTGCACTGTGTCCGGCGCCCGCACACAGTACACAGTGCACTTAAAAGGACTTTTTTTTTTTAAAGGGACATTTGTTTTTTGTGACTAGCTGTGTGTGTGGGGGGGGGGGGGGTGGCGCCCAGGCACCCCCTATGGATGGGCCGTCACTGCCTCTAATATATGCCTTATGGGCATTCCATAATGAGGTGGGGTCAGATACTGAAGGAAAACTGGTTTGGAAAAGGGTCTGTAGTTCAGACTTGATCTTTTCCTTATGGAATGTTTTATTTAAAATAGAAGCATTAAGACGTCAAACTGGAGAGGACTAATTTTTATTTTCTAGACATAATTCAATTGAGTCTGGGGCATGGTCTGATCAAGTAATATGACCAATTTGTGCAGAGGCCACCAACTGAAGCATACATTTATCTGTAAGGAATATATCAAGTCTTGAGTATGAGTGTTGAGCAGTAGAACAAAGTGTGTAGTCACGTTCTGTGCCGTGTAAACATCGACACAGAAAAAATAGATCCTGAAGATAAAGCCGTGGATCGGAGGCATGACACATTGGAAGAATCATGGTGTCAGCTACTTTGTTAAAGTCCCCGCATATGATAATCGGTTTATCTCTATAGCGTTGGAGCTTATGCAAAAGTAGTTTGTAGAATGCTTTTTGTTTGACATTGGAGGCATAAATGTTAACAATAGTCAAAAATTGACTATTAAACGTGGCAGAGAGAATAAGGAAATGGCCTTGATTGTCCACATAAACATTGTGAGATTGAAATGAGACAAAAGCATGAACAGCTATTAAGACTCCATGTTTTTTTTACATTGTGGTGTGAGCATTTCAGTGCTGTAGCTTCGGAAAAATGTGTTGCATCTCTTGAACGCAGAGAATATCGCATATTTGAGATACATCTTTCTTCCAAAGCATAGATCATTTGAAGGGGCTGTTAAGGCCTTTAGCATTTAAGGATGTGATTTTGAGTGTCATAAAGTTGTAATAATATCATCAATGAGGTGGGACGTATGTTTACACGGCAATTGAGGAAGAACTTTGGAAAGATGTGCACAGATTTACCATCAATAAATAAAATCAAGTACAAGTGACAGTACTCCCAAGATACATTAAAGTGAGGTAACAAATGAAGCATCATTGACAAACAGATATCTGTTAACTGAAGAGCAAGGATAAAAACTGTGGTGAACAACAGGAACGTGTGCATAGCACATCTCAACATGGGGAGGAGAAAAAGCAACTAGTATTGCTGCCACCAGGGGGAAAATAGCATAAAATGAAGAACCATCAGCAGGCATCAACAACCTTGTATGAGAAAGTAGGGTTTACAATAAAAGGTTAGAATCTTCTTAAAGGTGTGGACTCCCGAGAAATTGGAGTTGGATGGGTAGGGCTGTGGCGAGAAGATCCTCCTGGATCTAGGGGAGGCAGGGAGAGGTCCCAATTATGGAGGAGTTTTGCCCCTTCTTTAGGTTTCCGGATCCAGAAGACTCTTCCTTGGTAGGCAACTTTAAGTTTGGCAGGGAAATCCCATTGATAAGGAACATTATGGTCCCGGAGAATTTTAGTGATTGTTGCAAATTCTTTATGTTTTTTTTTTTTTTTTACTGTGGCAGGCGAGATGTCAGCAAAATATCTTCAAATGAGAGTATGGTTCAGGTAGTGGAGAGGTATTTTTTTGCTGCCATCAGCATGCGCTCTTTAGAGGTGTAAAAATAAACACTCGCTATCACATCCTGAGGCACAGTGTCTTATAAAAAGTTTGGTTTCGGTAGCCTGTGTGTTTGGTCAATAATCAAATCATGCAGAGAGAGATCTGGAGTAATCGCCATTAAGACTTTCTGTAAATATGGTGTTAGCGCAGATGGTTGAATGCTCTCAAGAATGCCACTAATCTTAATGGTATTCCTTTTGGAGTGGTCCTCCAGGTCAGCTAGGTTATCCATAATGTATTGAAGGTCGCCTGAATGCTACTGATGAGCATCAACGAATTCACTGTACGCTCCAGTGAAGTCAGAGACTTGCCTCTTTATTCGATCGGTACAATCGCTCCGGTTGGTCTATTTGTGATTGCAAGTTGGATAGTGGAGGAGAGGTTTTTAAACAAACTCCTCTGGAGTGTTAGGAGCATGCGTTGGAGTGTGCGCTCTAAGACAGGGTTGTCAGTAGCAGAGAGATCTGCTAAGGAATCAAGCACAGGGTAGTCATCATCATCAGTATTAGAAGCCTCATGTTTTTTTTTTTTTTTTTCCCCCTTACCAGAGCTTTTGAGGTGGGGGATGCATGAGGTGAGGCAGCTCCTCTCTTCAATGTGTCTCTGGCTGAGGGAGCCTCCATGAGTGTTGCTTATTGTTCGGACGAAAATTCACTCCCGATCCAGCCCCTCTTCTGCTGGGTGAAGAACTCCATGAGCTGTCTGGGAGCCACAGGTTTATTTTTCTTCCGGGACATCGCCGCTGCATACAAGGGACAGATGCCTTGTGATCGAGGTGCCCAAGCCAGTTGTTGATGCCCCAAGCAGTGACTATTTCTCCCCTGGAAGCAGAGCTCCTCTCCAACATGGCCATACACATGGCCCCGGTAATTTTTTTTATTCAGTCTGAGTTCATAGTGTGGGCAGACTGAAGAAATGCTTCATCCTTCCTGCAAATGACTGATTTGATCAGCTCCATCTAGGCAAAATCACATGTCTAGGGTCCAAAGACTTTGAATTATAAAAAGGTACAACGTTTAAAAAAAAAATTACACTATTGTTGAATATAGTTACATGTCAATAATGTATTAACGCTGACTTATAAACAAGTGAACAGATCAGGAGTTGGCAAGCGATACTATATGTGAAGACCCATAAACCATAGAAAGTCACACATGTTTATAAACCAATATATGTAAAATAGGGGCCTAGTAGATCACAGACTCAGTAATAGCATGCAATGCCAGGCTGCAGGCTGCAGGCAGCACGGCTAGCAGCCCACTAGCATGCATTAAAAGGGTATTAACCAATTAAGGACCGAGCCTCTTTCTGAGATTTGTTGTTTACAAGTTAAAAACTTTTTTTTTGCTATAAAATTACTTAGAATCCCCAAACATTATACATTTTTTTTTTTTTTAACACCCTAGAGAATAAAATGGCAGTCGTTGCAATACTTTGTCACACCGTATTTGCGCAGCAGTCTT
Source organism: Aquarana catesbeiana (assembly GCF_042186555.1). Lineage (NCBI taxonomy): Eukaryota > Metazoa > Chordata > Amphibia > Anura > Ranidae > Aquarana > Aquarana catesbeiana. Next base: position 285,610,492 of record NC_133328.1, read on the forward strand.
ACAAGCGCACTTTTTTTGAATAAAAAAAAAAAAATCCAGACAACAGTAAAGTTAGCCCAATTTTTTTTATATTATGAAAGATAATGTTACGCCAAGTAAATTGATACACAACATGTCACGCTTCAAAATTGCGCCCGCTCATGGAATGGCGACAAACTTTTACCCTTAAAAATCTCCATAGGCGACATTAAAAAAATTCTACAGGTTGCATGTTTTAAGGAGGTCTAAGGCTAGAATTATTGCTATCGCTCTACCGATCACGGCGATACCTAACTTGTGTGGTTTGAACACTGTTTTCATATGCGGGAGCTACTCACGTATGCATTCGCTTCCGCACACAAGCTTGGCGGGATGGGGCATATTTAATTTTTTTTTTCCTTGTATTTTAACACTGTTCTTTTAAAAAACAATTCTGTCACTTTTATTCCCATTACAAGGAATGTAAACAAAAAAAGCATGACAAGACCTCTTAAATATGAAATCTGGGGTCAAAAAGACCTCAGATCTCATATTTACACTTAAATGCAATAAAAAAAAAATGTATTATTTGAAAAAAAGAAAAAAAATGGTCCTTTAAGACCTATGGGTGAAAGTGAAGTTTTGACGTCGCTTCCGCCCTGCAATGGTATGGAGAGGGGTGGGGCCATCTTCCCCTCACTCACCTCCATACCACACACGTAAGACGACCCGATCGCCTCCGCCGCTGCTAACGGCTTCGGTAAGTGGCGGAGGGCCCCGGAGAGTGGCGGGAGGGGTAGCCCTCTCCCGCCACCGATAAAAGTGATCTTGCAGCGAATCTACCGCAGAGACCACTATTATCGGAAACCAGACCGCCCGCTAAAGAAGAGGATACTGGGGTTATGGCAGCTAGCTGCTGCCATAACAATGATATCCCTCTTCAAACAGCCAACGTATATCGGCGTGCGGCGGTCTGGAAGTGGTTAAAAGGTTATTTACTATTTACTCAAGAGTTAAAACTCTTGAGTAAATATCTAGTTCTGTCACCAATCCTCAGGAAGGATGTGCTAAAACTGGAGAGAGTCAGGAAAAGTGCAATAAAACCAATAAGGGGCTGGAGGACCTCGGATATGAGCAACAACTAAACATTAAAGCGCAACTCCACTTTTGTTGAGAAAAAAAACATTTCCCTATGGGTGATCTATGTACATTGCAAGGATTATAACAACCTTTGTTGCAGATTCCTACCTTTTGTTATTCTGAAGAAATCCATGTGTGTTTGTCTGTGCCTCTGTTCTGAGTGGGTCTAATGGGAGTGGCTTCATAATTATCTGGCAGCTGCAGGGCTCTAATGAGTAAGCTGATATTTTTGTTGCAGGGGATGCCTGAAATCTGACTTGTATCTTAGGCAGACTTCTGGGAAAATTGGTGAGCCACTCACACAAACAGGCAATGGTGTTTCTGTTACCAGATTATTAGGATCACTGTGGATTTTCCTTTTTTTTTTTTTATTAATTTCTTTATTTTGTATTTTTTTCATTATTTAATTCACATCACTGTCTAGGTCAGGGGTAGGCAACCTCGGCCCTCCAGCTGTGATGAAACTACAAGTCCCTTGAGACATTGCAAGACCCTGACAATCACAAGCATGACTCCTAGAGGCAGAGGCATGATGGGATTTGTAGTTTCACCACAGCTGGAGTGCTGAGGTTGCCTACCCCTGGTCTAGGTGATAGGTAGTTAATACAATTTTTGTAGCGCAACATTTTTTATTCTAAGCTTTATGAAAAGCTTACCAGTAGGTAAAAGCTGTAAAACTGACTTTACTACCATTTTAATGCAAATCAAAGCTAATAGTCTTCTGAAACTAACACAAATTCACTAATTAATATATAGTTCTTAACATTAAATAAAGAAATTAGTCCATCCAGTTCGACGTGTGTGTGTGTAGTTTTTTGATCCTTACTGCTCTAACAGTAAAGAGCCCCTTACGTAGGTTAAAGTGTAACTAAAGGCAAAATCTTTTTTTTTTCATTTTGGATAAAGTAGCAGAGAGTTAGAATCCCCATCCGTTTTTTTTTTTTTCTCATTTGTGCCATTTATGTCCCATTGGGGAGATTTCAACCCCTTCATGTCCCATAGCCAAAACCATAAGAAAGAGGTCATCCTTCAAAAGAGAGAATCCAGTAGTGTCCCCATCTGAGGATTTACCCTCTATTAGTGTCCTGGTTTCAACTCAAAATGTGGGATTTTCTTTTATTTTCGATGATAACGGTAAACAAGGCAAATAGAGAGAGTAAATCTCCCTAATGGGGCACAGCCTGCAATGAAAACTGACAGGTATTCTAATCCTCTAAACCCTCTCTACTTTTGCTTTTAGTTACACTTTGAGATTGAACTACTTCTTGTCCAACTTCATTGTGTCGCTGCGTGTTTTTCTTTAGACACTTTAGGTTAAATAGTTTCCTCTCAATGTCAGAGTAACCATTAACCACCTCAATACTGGGCACTTTCACCCCCCCCCCCCCCCCTGCCCAGACCAATTTTCAGCTTTCAGTCCTCTCACACTTTAAATGACAATTACTCAGTCACGCTAAATTGTAACCAAATTAAATGCTTCCCTCTGCCAAGTGCCCCCATAGCAAGTTGCTTGCTGTGGAGGCACTTGTGCATGCTCACTATTGAGCCAGCTCTGTGTGTCCATTGACATACAGAGTGTGGCTTGGCCCTGCCTCTCCTCACTGGTTGTGATTGACAGCAGCAGGAAGTGAATGGCTTCCGCTGCTGCCTCTCTGTCCAATGAGGAGAAAGAGCAGAGGGAACTGCTGCTCTCATGCCAAAGCCCTGGATTGAGATCGGGCTCAGGTAAGTATAAGGGGGCTCTGGGGAGCATCACGCTGACTTTTTTTACCTTATGCTAAAAGGCTTCACTGCCGGGTTCCCTTACTACGAATGGTGGTGGCTGCACCCGGAAGCTGATGGAAACATCGGCTGGGGTGCAGACTACGCTGGATTCCAGGACAAGTAAGTGTCCTAATATTAAAAGTCAGCAGCTATAGTATGTGTAGCTGATGACTTTTCTTTTTTTGCTGGGGGGGGGGGGGGGGGGGGGGGGAGACTCCTCTTTTAAGACTTTGGGACCACTTAAAGGTTTATTTATTGTGACCGTATCCTCTTACATGTCTCTTCCCCAGGGAGGATAAGTTTAAAGGGTAACTCCACTTTCGTAGGGGGAAAAAAAATAGCAAATAAAGAAAAAATAAAATAGCATGCACAATTGCGATACAAGTCCTATTGTAATTGAATGTTATTAAAATTACATTTCCTTTTCAATCTGCAGCCTCTGTAAATTTCTATATATGCAATGCAATATGGCTACATGGAGTTCTTCTGTACACAGAATGTGTACTGACCACTCCCCAGAAACATCCTGTTGTGATGTCACTATGTCAGTATTGAAAGCGACTGGGAATCTTACCCGTGTACAACGCATGGATTTTATATGTGGAAAGCGCTTTTTTACTTGAAGGATATGTGAGGGTTTTTACATTGTATTGAAAAAACTATACACTACAGAGTTACACTGGTGATGGTTACAGTGGTATTTCCCATGACGGACTCACCAGTGTAACACTGTAATTTCAATGTAGCTTTCAATACCGACATAGTGACATGACAACAGGCTCTGCCCCTACACGTTTTGTCACACTGACATCTGGGCATGTGGAGCTATTGGCTATCAAGGTTACATTAGTATTGCCCATAATGGTCTACCATCATCAAGGAGTTAATATATTGTCACACCAGATGCACTAAATTGATCCATCTGTGGTGGGTGGTCAATTCTGTCTGGTAAGCCTTGTGTTTGGTCACTTTGTGGAGGTTTTGGACACAGCACTTTTCTTCACTGGAAACGGTCACTGCATTTTTCTATCAAAGACTGATACTGGATTATTGGGATCACTGTAGATTTTACTTTTCTTTTATTATTTTGGATTTTTGTTATTTCACATCACTGTCTAGGTGATAGGTGGTTAATACAATTTTTTTTTAGCGCAAAATGTTTTGTTCTATTTTTTATGCTATGTTATATGTCTCATGGTATGTTGCAGCTCTTTGCTTTGAATTAGTTTGTACTTAGCACAGTTTGTCCTCATTACATACATTTTCCTAAAGCTTACCTGTAGGTAAAATTAATATCTCCTAAATGTGCACTGTTTCAGAGATATTAAAGGGAGCAGCAGCTAGGGATGTCACCCGGCGCATATGCTCTGAAGGGACAGAATACTCATGTTTTACACATGGTATCCAAAAGGTATTTAAAGTATTTAGTTGTTTATTGCAAATCTCGATAATTTAACATTACTGGAATAATTTACCAATTATTTGCATTCAGGCCCCCATAACAGGATTCTAATATTTTTTATTACGTTGTAATGGTAATTTACTGTTGGCTTAGGTGTACACATTGCTGATAAATGTGTAATAAACTACTCACATATAATAATGCTTAGATAGAAGTTGCTGGTCATAATTAGTTGTGACACTCGAAAGGATCCTGGGCTGTAAAGAGTTAAGATTGCTACTTAATATGTTTTATCCCTTTATGATACCAAAACGTGCTTATTATATCAATTATTTTATATATCTACATAAGTCAGAACATATTCTGAAATTATACATATGCTCTGTAATTATTATAAATAATTTAATAGGTTCAAGTAGATTTCTGTTAAATACATGTTTTATATAAATAATAATCACTTAAATAAACATATGGTATCAGAGGTATTGGATGACACAGTAACTGAAATACATATCACACATTTAGACTTTGTGTATACTCTACTAGACAGCACCATCTCCTGGCTTTCTGAGTGTCAATAGCAACATTACAGAAACATTAAGTTACACCATTATTTTGTGCCTATTAGTCATCTTTCAAATTGTTGTTGACATATACACATTTATAGGACATTTCTAAATGCATATACATGCATGTAATGATTTTAATGGTTTAATTTACACTATAAAATGGTAAATAAGAAAGGAATGTGGGACTTTGAATGAGGCAATTGACTTGTGGAGGTAGAGTGGTTAGTAAACATTATTTGTAACAATAGTATGAAACAAGTAAAAAAAGAACATACATACATACACATGGCATGGACATAATGGATACATATATGTCAGCTTGGCAGCACATGAGAAGTGATGAATGCTGATAAAATTGTATAAATACAAATATGTACACATGTCATAGAAACAGCATTTGGCAATAAGATGCATAATATCAATCTTGAGCGTGATTAATTGTAGATATCATACAAGATATTTCCTATTAACAGGCACACCATATGCAACAGAGCTGCTGTAAAAACAAAAAAAGATACACATACACATTAATAGTGACATAGTTCTCAAATAATTTTGAATGTACGGAGTACTGTCCGTGATACTTTTTTTTATTTGCACTAACATACAATTTTTCAGGACAAGCTTTCGGGGTATGTCCCCTTCAAGGTCCAAGCAGTACTGATTTACACTTTTTTTTTTTTTTTTTAAAGATTCTGCTAAAAAAAAAAAAAGAAAAAACACATACAAATCAATGGTAATAAAGATAGCAGAGTTAGTGAGATAAGACAGAGGGAGAGCTATAGAGACTGGAGGGGGGGATGCTAGTCAGAGGAGGTCGTAAAACTTTAGTATAATGGGTAAGGAAATCATCATTCTTAGTTCAAATGTTTTCCTTTCCTGGATAGTTCTGAAATTCCCTTTAAGATCTAAAACATTGAGGTCTTCTATAGTGTGGTCCGGTTGTGAGAAGTGATGTCCCACAGGTGTGCATAAACTTTCTTCTTTATGTTCCTTGATGGTATGTCTGTGCAAATTCAGCCTCGCTTGCAACCTCTGTCCTGTTTCACCAACATAAGATCCTTTGCTGCACCTTTAGCATTGGATGAAAAGACATACCATCAGGGAACAGAAAGAAGACAGTTTATGCACACGTGTGGGACATCACTTCTCACAACCGGACCACACTATAGAAGACCTCAATGTTTTAGTTCTCAAAGGGAATTTCAGAACTATCCAGGAAAGGAAAACATTTGAACTAAGAATGATGATTTCCCTACCCATTATACTAAAGTTTTACGACCCCCTCTGTGACTAGCATCCCCCCTCCAGTCTCTATAGCTCTCCCTCTGTCTTATCTCACTAACTCTGCTGCTATCTTTATTACCATTGATTTGTATGTGTTTGTTTTTTTTTTTTTTTTTTTTTTTTTTTAAAGATTCTGCTAAAAAATGTGTGAATCAGTACTGCTTGGACCTTGAAGAAGGGGACATACCCCAAAAGCTTGTCCTGAAAAATTGTATGTTCGTGCAAATAAAAAAAAAAAAAAAAAAAAAATCACAGACAGTACTCCATTTTTTATTTTTTTTTTTTTTTATTTTTTAATCTGCGCTTAACTCGGCCGCACCCCCTTGCTGGGGAGGCGGATACTCGCAGCGCTAGAGTAGCACTGATTGCGGACATGGCATTGCTTGGACCCACAGGTTCCACAATCTCACAAACTTGTTGTAGTTACCCTCCCTAGTGTAAAATGTCCTTTCACTCCACACTGTGGAGTTGACGGTTCTAATCCAATCTTCCGGGGTTGGGGGGATTCTTGATTGCCAGGACTGTGCTAGTAATTTCCTGGCTTGAAACAGGCATCTTGCTGCTGCTATTGCTGTGCTCCTGTCTCTCGACTCGTTGTTGACATGTCCCAACACACAGGTCTTGGGATCAAGCTCTAGGTTAATTTTGAACGTTATATTTATTTTCTTCAAGATCTCGGACCAATACCTAATTAGTTTTGGGCACCTCCATACCATATGGATTAGGTCACCTGTTCTTCTACATCTAGGGCACTCGTCATTAATTCTGCGGCCGAACATAAAAAGCCTTTTTGGCGTGTAGTAGGATCTATGCAGCAGCATCAGGTGGGAGGCCTTTTGTGAGGGTGAGACCGACACCTCTGGTCCAAGTTCCAGGATCCTTTTCCACTCTGTGTCCGTTATCTCCCCCACATCGGCCGCCCATCTGTCCCTGCCCCCAGGGAGGCCTACCTGCGTGTTTGTTCGCTTTGTTAATTGGGTATAAATCTCAGAGATTAACCCCTTAGAGGTCTTTGACTTAATTATTATTTGCAGCAGTGGGATCTTACACCATGTGGGGGGTTTCCTGCCGAACTGCTTGCTCAAGGCATGCCTAATCTGTAGGTAACTGTAAAATGCTCGATTTGGCAGCCCGTACTCATGCCTCAATTCCTCAAAGGATTTCAGGGTATCCCCGGCGTATAACTGTATCAGCCGACTTATCCCGCATCTTTCCCACAGCTTATTACTGTCTACAGACAGTAATTCCTGCAAGTGCTTATTATTCCAGATTGGTGAATATTCTGAGGTTCCTTTATATCCCATTATTCGCTTAGTTGTTTGCCAGACCCTAGTGATCATTTTAAGTGTCGGGATCTCTCCTTGTAGTGATTCTGCCTCCAGTGCTTCCACAAGTAAACTGTGTGGGCTTTCCTGTAAGATAATTTGAGCACTCTTGTTTCCCCCTCCTATAGTGGCGCATCCGCCAAGTTGTTGTAGCTGGGCTGCCAGGAAATAGGTGGACGGGTGGGGAACCCCCAACCCCCCCTCCGTAACAGGGCACTGTAGTTTTTGTAGGCCTATCCTGACCTGCCCTTTTTTCCATATTAGTTCCCTGAATAGGGATTGAATTTTTTGGAACCACTTCTCCCCAATCCAAACTGGGGAGTTGTGGAGCAGGTACAACAGCTGCGGCAACCAGACCATTTTAATCAGGTTGGCCCGACCCGCCACAGACAAAGGGAGTCTACTCCAGATATCAGATTTTTTTTTAAATTTTGATAGGAGAGGGACCAAGTTGTCTTCAATGAATGCACTGGGGTCTTTAGATAACACAATGCCGAGGTACTTCATTTTCTCCATGACTTTCAGTTGGGGCAAGCTCAACGGAATCGGATTGGCCAATGGGTCGACCGGCAGGAGCGATGATTTCTCCCAATTAATGGTCAATCCTGAGAACTTTCCAAAGTCCTCCACTAAATGCATCACTTTCACCAGTGAGGCGGTCGTGTCCCCCAGAAAAAAACAGGACGTCGTCCGCGAAAAGCGCTATTCGCTCTTCCTCCCCCCTTCTATGGAATCCCCGCAGTTCGGATGATGATCTCACCGCTCCCGCCAGTGGCTCCATGGCCAAAACATATAACAAAGGTGACAAGGGACACCCCTGTCTCGTCCCTCTTTCGAGGGGAAAACTTTCCGAGTAAACATTGTTTATCTTGAGTCTTGCCTTTGGATTTTTATATAAGGTCTTTAACCAACCGATAAATACAGGGCCAAATCCGAACCTCTCAAGCACCCACCAGAGATATTCCCACTCCAGGCTATCAAAGGCCTTGGCGGTGTCCAATGATAATATAGCTCTGGACCCAACGTTCTCTGTTGGTACCTGGAGGTTCAAATAGGCCCTTCTGATATTAACACTGGTAGATCGACCGGGGATAAACCCCGATTGGTCTGGATGCACAAGGTTAGCAATACATTTGTTCAGTCTGGATGCGAGCACCCTTGCAATGATCTTGGCATCTGAGCACAATAATGATATCGGTCTGTATGAGGCGACTTCCAGTTGATCTTTCCCCTTCTTTGGTATCACTATTATATCCGCCTCTGACATTGATAAGGGCAGCCTCCCGTCCTTGGTCGACTGCTCCAGTGCTTTTAAAAGCTCCGGAAGCAGCACCTCCCCGTATTTTCTATAGATCTCCAGTGGCAATCCATCCGGACCGGGAGATTTCTGACCAGACAGCTCCATGACCGCCTTTTGCAACTCCTCCAGGGTCAGAGGAGACTCCATCTCGCTCCTATCCCTTTCCGAGAGCACAGGCAGGTCCACTCCTTTTAGAAACTCGTCCATGTCGCGCCGGTCCAACCCCCGGCGCGACCGGTACAAATCCCTATAGAATGCAGAGAAGGTCTCTAGGATCACGGCAGGATCAGATGTAATCTCTCCAGCCGGTGTCTTTATTGAAAAAATGGCAGTTGGAGATAAGTTAGACTTTGTTATAAGTGCAAGCATCCAACCTACTTTCTCCCCTTCACCAAAATAATTTTGTTTCTGGAAAAGTCTTTTGTTCTCTACTCTTCTGATAGTTATTTCTCTATACTCTTTTTGACGGTTAAGCCAAGTTTCCTGTTTTTCAGGGGTAGGATCCGCCACGTATTGCGCTTCTGATTCCATAACGTCTCTACTAGCCCTCGCCTCCCATTCCCACGACGTTTTCTTTACAATGGTAACCTGCTGATGTAGTAGTCCCCTAAGGAATGCTTTTAGGGTGTCCCACACTACCCCCGCTGGCGCTGTACCAGAATTGAATGTTACAAATTCTTTTAATTTGGAGGTTACTTCTGCTGGGCTGCTTATTAAGTCCAGCCAAAGTGGTTTTATTGCCCACCTTTTTTGGCCGGGTCTAATATCTAAATTCAAGGTCGAGATCAAGGGCGAGTGATCTGAAATTCCCCTGGGCTTATACTCTATGTTCCTTATCAATTGCAAAGCTTCACTGTTACCTAATACCATATCTATACGCGAGAGCATGGAATGTGACCCAGAATAACAGGAGTACTGCCGGGCGTTTGGATTGTAAGATCTCCATAGGTCGCACCACCCAACCTCTTTCAGGAGTTGGCCCAGGCGCCCCTCTGATAATCTCTCCGCCCGATTCACTGGTGGGAACCGATCCATTTTATTATCCAAAACTGCATTGAAATCCCCCACCAGTATTATCGGTACGTCAGCCTTATTGTCCACAAACTCCAACAGGTCCAAAATGGTCTCTGTTTTGAACGGAGGCGGGATATAAATATTTGCTAACACCAGAGGCCTATTTTCCACAACACAGCTTAAAAAGACGTAGCGTCCCAGCGCATCTACTCTGGCTTCCCTGCAGGAAAATGATATACCTCTTCCCACCAGTATGCTCACCCCTCTTGAATATGAGGTGTAGACTGAGTGGTACTGTTCTTGAAATTTATAGTTCCGAACTTGTATTTTAGTGTCATTGGTAAGATGAGTTTCCTGCAGACAAGCCAGTTCAACGCCGTAAGCTTCCATCGCCAAGAACACTGCCGCCCTTTTGGCCGGATCACCCATGCCCCTAATGTTCCAAGAACCTATTTTTAACGTTTTCAAAGACATCTAACAGAAGTAAAAAGTAAAAAAAAGGAGCGTAAGTTAGTGGGTGCAAAACTTGCCAACTCTGTGGTTATGTTAACCTGAAAAGGGAAAAGGAAGAGAGAGTGGGGAGGGGCAAAGAGCCCCCGCATCCCGGGACCTCTCCCCCCCCACTCTACACCTCCCAATTGCAAATACAAATCATGTGTACCAGTATACATTACTTTTATAAATCCTCCCCACCTAGCTATGTGTATCTTGCGTGCACTCTGTTGCCCAACCCCATATTTCACTGCTAACCCCCCCCCCCCCCCCCCTTCCACTTTATTCATTCCCCACCTCCCCTCCCTTGTTCGTGACCCCCCCTTGTGCCTAATTAGGCTAGCCCTAGGGGCTGCACTTGTGACCTTTTTATTCCTCCCTCCCAACCATACTAAGGATAACGCCCCTCTCATGTGAAAAAAAAGTGCATTGTAACTTACTACCACACTCTTACCCCCCACCCCCCCTCCCATAGCCCACTTCCAAACCTTCAAAACAACACTTAAAACATTCATAACTAGTGCAATCACATTGTTAGTCCGTGCTGCCATCTGTCACGCCCCCCCCCCCCCTTCCCCGTGTCGTCTACCAATTGCTGTGAAAAAAACAACAAGTGAAAGAAAAAAAAAAAAAAGAGAGGAAAAAAAAAAAAAAAGAGAAAAGAACAAAACAAACAAAAAAAAAGAAAAAATACATTTTCCTCTTTTCCTTTCCAAGTTTAACTAGCCTTATTTGATCCCTAGCTCTGCAAGTCCGTTTTGTTATCTTCCAGCCATTTAGTTGCCCCTGTTGTTGTGTCGAAAAAATGGGTAGTCCCTAAAGCAGTGATGATGCGAAGCCGTGCAGGATACAGCAGGGCATATTCTATTCTGTAATTACGTAGATTACGTTTAATATCCCTAAATTCAGCCCTTCGTTTCTGAAGATCTGGGGAGTAGTCGGGAAAAAATAAAATCTTGGCTCCATTATGAGAAATATCTCCCAGCTCTCTGGCCCTGCGCATCAAGGTTACCTTATCTCTGTAGTGGAGGAGCTTCATAATTATCGGTCTGGGATATCCCCCTGGTGGTGGGGCCCTAGTTGGCACTCTGTGGGCTCTTTCAACAGCAAAAAGGTGAGAAAAGGTTTCCGTTCCAAATATACCCTTAAGCCACTTCTCCAAAAACTCCTCGGGGTGAGGACCCTCACACCGCTCCGGTAGGCCTACCACCCTTACATTGTTTCTGCGGGACCTGTTTTCAATTTCCTCCATTTTTGCTTTATGTAGATCCATCTGCGTCTTTAATGCCTTAAGCTCCCGCTTTAGTGGGGTTAGGTCGTCCTCAACCTGACTCACTCTCTCCTCCAATGTTGTTGTTCTGGCAGTAGTCCTTTGTAATTCTTGGCTTACTATGATTAACTCATCCTTTAACCCTATCAGCTGGTCGCACAAGTCGCTTAGGGAGGCTTTACAGGAATTAACAGCGCATAGGACATCTTTTAGTGTGGGTTCATCTTCTACTGGTGCGTTTTGCGTAGTAGCATTATTGGTTGCTAATCCCGCGGGCTCACCCGCTGAACTTTTGCTGCTTGCCGTTTTAATTGTATGCGTTACCGCTAGTCCTTTTCCCAGGCTCCTCCTGTCCCCTGATCCTCCCGCTTGTGGTCTATCCTGCTGCTGCTGCGAGCTTTTAGATGGAGATACGGTAGAGAGGTGCGCAAATTTTTCTAATTTAGCCGCTGCTGCAGCTGCTGCCTGATGCCCCTTCTCTTTTGAGGTGCGGGTCATTTGGGAGCTAGTATTCTCCTGCTGTTGCAGCTCCTCTCCTTTTTTCCTTGTCATGACTTCGTTGTATGAGCCAAGGGGATATATGGGGGGGTATATGAGGGATTTTAACTACACGTGGAGCGGTACTCTGCCGTTTATTCTTTCTTTTCCTTTTTCCCCTCTCCTTCTTTCTATATTCTCTCCCCCTTCTTCCCCCTCCTCTCCTCACCTCCCCCCTCCTCCTCTCTCCTCCTTCAGTATCGTCTTTGGCCCAGCAGTGTCCCTCTAGCTGCTATTAGGATAATTGACCAGCCTGGGATTAGAAAGTGACACAGGAAAAAAAAAAAAAAAAAAAAACCACTTTATGATGTAGTGATAGATTAGGGTCTGTCTTAATAGTACAGCCCTCCACCAGTTGAGATATATTGAGATATATTCTCTCAAAATAAGAACGAAGTCGCTGAAGGTCTATATGACAAGCTACCCAGGCCTTCACCCCCCCCCCCGTCCACGGGGGTTACCCAGTTCCGGGAAAGAGGGGAAAGATAGTCCACTTTAAATGAGCACAATAATTGTTACCTTAGTGCTGCCAGCCGACTGGGCAGCACATTGGCTTTCCTTTCGGTAGCTTCCCACATTGACAGCGCACGCTGTCCCAGCCGCCTCCTCCCACTGGTGCCGAGGACGTTGCCCGGGCAACCCCTCGAGCAGAGAGCCCGACCCTCTCCTCCCGCTCCAAGGGCTCGGGTCGCGTGCTCTCCCGGGCGGCTACGCTGTAACTCCGGCGTCAGACTCCAATGCAGGGGAAGCAGACTAGGGACAGGAGACAGGAGAGCCAGGCAGACGTTCAGACGCCAGGTGCTGCAGGGGGAAGGATCACACGCAGGCAGTTCCGATCAACGGCTGGTTCAGGCAGACAGACACGGAGGCATCAGGCTGGGGGGAGTTCACACACACACCTCCTCTCACTCCAGCATCCGGTCACGCCCCCTTGAACTTCCAACACCACAGACAGTACTCCATACATTCAAAATTATTTGAGTACTATGTCACTATTAATGTGTATGTGTATCTTTGTTTTTACACACCCTGATGGTATGTCTTTTCATCCAATGCAAAAGGTGCAGCAAAGGATCTTATGTTGGGGAAACAGGACAGAGGTTGCAAGCGAGGATGAATTTGCACAGACATACCATCAAGGAACATAAAGAAGAAAGTTTATGCACACGTGTGGGACATCACTTCTCACAACCGGACCACACTTTAGAAGACCTCAATGTTTTAGTTCTTAAAGGGAATTTAAGAATTATCTAGAAAAGGAAAAACGTTTGAACTAAGAATGAGAATTCTTTTTGCTACAAAAAATAATGGCCTAAATTTAGATATTGGTTTCCTTACCCATTATACTAAAGTTTTACGACCCTCTCTGACTAGCATCCCCCCTCCAGTCTACAGCTCTCCCTCTGTCTTATCTCACTAACTCTGCTGCCATCTTTATTACTAGGGATAAGCCAACCACCCCCCTCAGGAATGCGTTGCACAGACCTTTCTGCAAGGCATCCCGAAGAGGTTTCATCCTCTGCTCCCTCTCCGATGGCAAGATAAGGTCTGCAACCTTACTCTTGTAAAGTGGATCAAGGAGGGTTGCCAGCCAGTAACAATCCCTCTCCTTGATACCACGAATACAAGGATCCTTCCGCAGGATCAGGGAGGCCATGCAGCGTAGGTTTGCTGAGGCATTCGGTCTGGAGTCCTCTGGGTCACTAAGGATGACATGATCTGCAGCCACCTCCTCCCAGCCACGTATAAGTCCATGGGTTTCTTGGGACTGTAAATGATCCCTTAAAGACTGCTGCTGATTCTGAGTGCCAGGCTCCACCTCCATGCTGACACAATCCTCCACCTCCTCTTCCTGTGTGATCGGCAGGTACGCAGGAACACTGTCTGGATAAAGGGGGCCTTGAGAGCTAAGGAAGTCCTCCTCTTCCTGCCTCTGTTCTGCCTCAAGTCCATTATTCCACGCAGCATGTGCGCCAACAGGTGGACAAGAGGGACAGTGTCACTGATGCACTTTTTAAGGAGGTCACAAGGATGGTGCGCGGTGACAGTGCATGCAAGGATAGTGCATGCATCACTGATCATGGCCCACTGGCATGGGGGAAAACAAGCTCCTCTGACCCTGTCCTGGTGCCATAGTCGCACAGGTACTCATCTGCTGCGTGTGCAGCTGCTGCAGCGTGGCCAACATTGAGTTGCACCTGGTGGGCATGTGACAGATTAGGCGGTTCTTGGGCAGGTTAAATTCCTTTTGGAGGTCTGCCAGCCAAGCACTGGCATTATATGACCGGCAGAAATGCACAGACTTTCCTGGCCTGCCTCAGGACATCCTGTAAGCCCGGGTACCTGCCCAAGAACCACTGCACCACTAAGTTAAGGACGTGAGCCAAACAGGGCACATGGGTCAGTTGTCCCTGTTGGAGGGCGGAGGGGAGGTTGGTGCCATTGTCACCATTGCCATTCCTGGCTTAAGTTGGGGTGGCGTCAACCACCTCTGAATCTGCCCCTGCAGAGCTGACAGAATCTCTGCCCTAGTGTGGCTCCTGTCCCAAGCACACCAGCTCAAGCACCGCGTGACATCTTTTGGCCTGCGTACCCCCTTGAGCGCCTATGGAGCACCGCTGGTTCCGAGGACAAAGCACAAGAAGAGGCCATGGAGGAAGAAGAAGAAGAGGGGGTAGAGGAGAGGTGTGTGTCAGATTCACCAGTAGTGGAATTTTAGAGGCGTGGTGGCGGAACAACCTCAAACACTGCTGCACCTTGTCCTGCATCCTTTCCAGCTGCCAGCAGAGTCACCCAATGTGCCGTGAAACTTAAGTAACATCCCTGTCCATGCCTGCTGGACTATGAGTCAGCGGTAATATGCACCTTACTGCTGACTGCCCTGTCCAGCGAGGCCAAGACATTGCCTTCCACATGTCCACAATCCAGTATTCCAAGGTTCATGACAATAGTCCCCCCTGGGAAACTGTCCAACAGCCACAGTGGGACCCCGAATGGGCCAACTCGAGGATGTTGGAAAAGTAGTCTTAAGGTTCCAGGCCCGTCTGCCGGGATAACCCATCCGCGTTCCCGTTTTGAGGCCCTGGCCGATATTGTATGGTGAAATTGTACGGTTGCAAAGCCAGGCTCCACCTTAGTAACCGACCGTTCTCTCCCGCCACCTGGTTAAGCCATATCAAGGGATTGTGGTCCATCATGACGGTAAAAGAGCGTCCATACACATAGGGCTTTAAAGCCCAGACTAAGGCCAAACATTCTTTTTCCACGGCAGCATATCCAACTTCATGGGGTAACAACTTGTGGCTGAGATACGCCACCGGGTGCTCTTTCCCATCTTCACCAACTTGACTTTGTATGGCTCCCAGTCCGAACATGGAGGCATCTGTATGAATGACAAAGCGTTTGTTAGGATTGGGTGCCGCCAGTATGGGAGCTTGCCTTAGGGCAGTTTTTAACTGATGAAACGCTGTCTCACACTCCAGGGACCACAGGACCTGTCCAGGGAGAGTCTTTTTGGTCAGGTCCATCAGGGGTTTGGCTATGTCACTATAGTGGGGTACAAACTTCCTGTAGTACCCTGCTGTCCCTAAAAATGCAAGTACCTGGGTCTTGGTTCTGGGAACTGGCCAGTTTAGGACGGCCTCAATTTTTGCAGGTTCTGGCCTCTGCTTCCCACATCCCACTCTATGTCCCAGATATTGCACCTCAGGACATCCAGATATTACATTTGTCTGGCTTCAGGGTCAGGTTAGCAGCTTGGATCCTATCTAGCACTATTCCCAGGTGTCTAAGATGTTCCTCCCATGTCTGGCTATAGATTGCGATGTCATCAAGATGAGCGCATGCAAAATCTTGCAAACCATCGAGGAGTTCATCTATCATCCGCTGGAAGGTAGCCGGAGCATTCTTCATCCCAAATGGCATTACCCGAAACTGGTAAAGGCCGAATGGGGTGATGAACGCCGACTTTGGAATTGCTTCCGCTTCCAAGGGAATCTGCCAGTAGCCCTTACATAAGTCAATAGTCGTCAGATAATGTCCTTGAGCTATTTTGTCCAGCAATTCGTCCACTCGGGGCATAGGGTAGGCATCTGTCACAGTACAGTCTTTCAGTCGCCTATAGTCCACACAAAATTGGGTCGTGCCATCCCATTTTGGGACCAATACTACAGGGGAAGCCCAGGGGCTTGCCGATGGTTCGATCACCCCAACTTGAGCATCTCCCTAATCTCTGCTCTCATCCCTTCTTGCACTGCTCCGGGAATCCTATATTATTATTATTATAATACATGATTTATATAGCGCCAACAGTTTGCTCAGTGCTTTACAACATGGGGCAGACAGTACACTTACAATACAAATCAATACAGGAGGGATCAGAGGGCCCTGCTCATTAGAGCTTACAATCTAGAAGGGTGGGTCAAGTGGAGACAAAAAAGGTAATAACTGGGGGATGAGCTGATGAAAAAAAAAAAAAAAAAAAAAAAAAAATGAAAGTACAGTTTTTAGGTGTGGGTAGGATAGGCTTCTCTGAAGAGAAGGGTTTTCAGGGATCTTCTGAAAGCTAATAAAGTAGGAGATAAGCGGACAGATTGGGGTAAGGAGTTCCATAGGATTGGAGAGGCTTTGGAAAAGGCCTGGAGGTGGCAAGGGAGCTAGAGAGCAGGAGGTCTTGAGAGGAATGAAGAGAGTGAGTAGGTTGGTATTTAGAGACCAAGCTAGTGATGTAGCTGGGGGCGAAATTGTGGATGGCTTTGTACGTAGTTAGAATTTTGAATTTAATTCTTTGGCCGAGCGGAAGCCAGTGGAGGGATTGACAGAGGAGTGGCAGACAGAGCGACTGGTAAGGTGGATGAGTCTGGCAGTGGCATTCATAATGGATTGAAGAGGTGATAGACTATGTATAGGTAAACCAATGAGAAGGGAGTTGCAGTAGTCAAGGCGAGAGATGACCAGCGAGTGAATTAAGAGCTTTGTTGTGTCATTGGTTAGAAAGGGGCGTATTTTGGAGATGTTGCGGAGGTTGAGGCGGCAGGATTTGGACAGTGATTGGATGTGTTGCTTGAAGGAGTTCAGAGTCTAGGACTACACCTAGAACCTTAGCATGTGGGGATGGGCTTATAGTTGTGCCATTGATTTTGACAGAGATCAGGGGAAGAGGCATAGGGGGGAAGAAAAATTAGAAGTTTGGTTTTGGCTAGATTGAGTTTAAGGAAGTGGTGAGACATCCAGACTGATATATCTGAGAGTAAATTACTGATACGTGAGGAGACAGAGGGAGTGAGCTGAGGGGTAGAGAAATAGATTTGTGTGTCATCAGCGTATAGGTGGTATTGGAAGCCATGGGAGGCTATCAGTTGATCCAGGGAGGCAGTATAGATTGAAAATAGTAGAGGTCCAAGAACAGAACCCTGAGGGACCCCAACAGAGAAAAGGAAGAGGAGAGGAGGAAGTAGAGTTATAAGAAACGCTAAAGGTGCGGTTGGATAAGTAGGAAGAGAACCAGCGAAGTGTACAGTCATGGAGACTAAAGGCGTGTAGTTTTTTTTTTGAGGAGGGGGTGGTCAACCATATCAGTACAGAATAGTGTCGATTGGTTTTGGCCGTTAGTAGATCGTTTGTTAGTTTTAGGAGAGCAGTTTCTGTGGAGTGTTGAGGACAAAACCCAGACTGAAGGGGGATCAAGAAGGCCATTATCAGTGAGGTGGACGCTCAATCGGTTGTAGACCAGACGTTCGAGGAGTTTGGATAATAAGGGGAGCAAGGAGATGGGGCGTAGGTTGTTAAGATTGGATGGGTCCAGTGAGGGCTTTTTAAGTATGGGTCTGACAAGTGCATGTTTTAGAGAATTAGGGAAGATGCCAGAAGAGAGGGAGAGATTGAAGATGTGGGTTAGAGAGCGTAGTATGGGGCCAGAGGGTGAACGTAGCATTTGTGAGGGAACAGGATCCAGAGGGCAGGTGGTAAGGTGGACATTAGCAAGTAGTTTAGCAACTTCGTCTGTAGTGGTGGGGTTGAAAGAGGGAAATAATAATTGTGCCTGTGGGCATGAAGTGTAAAGCGTGGAGGGTGTAGACACAGTAGAGATCTCAGCGCGAATAGTATCAATCTTCTGTTTGAAGTGATTGGCGATCTCCTGTGCAGTGAGTGAGTTGGCTGGTGGAGGCGGTGGAGGACGAAGTAGAGAGTTGAAGGTGGAGAAGAGTTGACGGGGACAGGATGATAAGTTGATAATGAGTGGTAAAATAGGTCTGCTTGGCAGAGAGGAGGCTGGAGTTGTATATTTGGAGGGCAGATTTATATTGGTACAAATCGCTCTGTGACTTAGTCTTACGCCACAGGCGCTCCAGAGCACGACTACGTTTTTTCAGACTTCTAGTATCATCTGTTTGCCAAGGTTGAAGGGGTCTGGGCTTGATTCTGTGTGTAGTGAGGGGGGCAAATGAGTTCAGTGAGGCTAGAAGTGAAGCGTTGTACACAGAAGTGGCTAGGTTGGTGCAGGATAGGGGTGAGATTTTGTCGTAGAGGTTGATAGCAGAGTAGAGAAGAGAAGGGTTGAGATGACGTAGGTTTCTGCGGGTAACTTTAAGGTGGTTGGAGGGAGAGGAGGTGAAGGAGAGGGAGAGAGTGAAACTAATAAGGTGGTGATCAGAGAGAGGGGATGGATAGTTAGAGAGGTTGCATGGAGTGCAAAGGTGAGAGAACACAAGGTCAAGGATATTGCCTTCTGAGTGAGTTGGAGCATGTATCCACTGCTTCAGGTCAAAGGAGGATGTTAGGCTGAGAAGTTTGGAAGTGGAAGGAGTGTTAGTATTAATAGGGATGTTGAAGTCCCCGAGAATGATAGTGGGGATTTCAGAAGAAAGTAGGGTAGCCAGGCAGAGAAGTCTTCAAGAAAGGTTGATACTGGTCCAGGGGCCTGTAGATCACAGCTATCCTTAGGAAAATTGGAGTGAAAAGGCGAATACAGTGTATTTCGAAAGAGGAGCGTGACAGAGAGGGAGGTGGCTGAAGTACCTGAAAAGGTGCTATGTGGGGCTAAAAGGATTCCGACACCTCCTCCCTTACGTCCGCTGGATCTGGGGGAGTGAGTCCAGAGAAGACCACCATGGGATAGGGCAGCAGAAGATGCAGTGTCAGATTCGTGGAGCCAGGTTTCGGCAATGGCGAGTAGGTTAAAGGAGTTGGCAATAAAGTGGTCACGGAGAGAGGTGAGCTTGTTGCAGACAGAGCGCGAGTTCCAAAGGGCACAAGAGAAAGGGAGTCTGGATTTGGGAAGAATAGAAATGGGAATTAAATTGTGTTGATTGTGGCGGCGGCTGCCGCCAGAGGGTGCAGGGTGATGGGTGCATGGGGTACAGTTAAATGATGGAGGCCCAGGGTTTGGGGATATATCTCCAGAGGTTAAGAGAAGCAAGAGGGTGAGGGAGGTAATATGGGAGTGGGATTTATATGAAGTGACATGCCCCAGGGTCTTGGAGATTTTTAGTGTATGTGGATTTAGAATTAGCAGGAGTTGGTGGGTGCAGTAATAAGGACAGGACAAGAGTGAGGGTGATATATATATGCTGTGGGGGGGAGAAGAGGGGTGAAGGAGAGATAGTTTTAGGATGGAGGACAGAGTTGTCAAAAGCAGTGGTAGAGAAAGCATGTTCCAAGGAAAAAGAGCTAAAGGAGTAAACAAGTTCACCTGATGTCTGTGTGCTGTTTTTCAAAGTGTTTATCTTGTGTCCTTTCGCTTTGTGCCTTCGCTGAAGTGCAGAGTCAGAAGTGCATTTCACTTATAGAAATCACCACTTTGAGAAAGAGCCAAGTTGCAAATGTGTACCCCCTGCAAATGCTTCCCCCAAGAGAAGCTTAAAGATATACTGATAGGGGTAGGGTGTGGACGGATTTCAATTAGCAATCAAGAGGTTATAAAGCTTGGCTGGTTAATAGGGCAAAATTCTTAAGTCACAAACAGACTAGCAAGAGGGCACTAAAGTTAAGAGCCATAATTTTGGGTAAGACAAGGGAGATAATAAAGCATTATAATGTGGACAGGTCTACAGACAGTTAAGTAAAAATAACATACCAGCATTATTAGAGACACAAGAAAAAAAAAAAAAGCAGTGTTTCAGTTTTTGGCTGGAGTTGTAGCAGTAGGAACATACCTGTGGGAGGACAAAGATGATATTTTCAGATCAGACAGTCAGATGATGAGTGATAAGTGCAGAGTCAGAAGTGCATTTCACTTGTAGAAATCACCACTTTGAGAAAGAGCCAAGTTGCAAATGTGTCCCCCCCCCCCCCCATAGGCTGGTTGTCTCAGGGGCTTCTGCCCAGGGGTCTCTACCTTGTGCACAGCTATGTGAGTGTACCCAGGGAGTGCCAAGAACATCTCCTGCTGGTCCTGGAGTAATTCTCTGGCCTGTTCTTGGGATCCTAATCTTCCACACCCCTGGAACAGTTACTGATTTTGGGAAGCATCAGTAGATAGATATTCAGAGTCCCCAGTGGCAGGAGCGCATATGACGGCTACGGCCTCAGTCCTCTCATGATAGGCCTTCATCATATTAATGTGGAACGTCCTCTTAATTTTTGTGTCTGCACAGCTGGCAACCACGTAGGTGGTATTGCACAGTTGTTTTACCACCTGATAGGGGCCCTGCAAGGAGGCCTGTAATTTATTTTGCTTCAGGGGTTTTAGTACCAGGACTTTCTGTCCAATATAAAAGGTGCGATTCCGTGCAGACCGATCATACTAAACCTTCTGCTGACTCTGGGCCGATTGCATATTCTCATGGACTAGATCGGTAAGTTCCTGCAGGCGCTCCCTGAGTTCCAAAACATAACTAAGGATGGGGAGGCCTTCTGGATCCTCTACCCCCTCCCACTGGGCCCTCACTAAGTCTAAGGGCCCCCAACCCTTCGCCCATACAACAGCTCAAATGGGGAAAACCCTGTGGACTCTTGGGGAACCTCTCTATAGGCAAACAGTAGATGGGGAAGATATTTCTCCCAATCCTTCCTACTCTCCACGAAGGCCCGAAGCAGCTGCTTCAGGGTCCCGTTAAATCTCTCACACAGCCCATTAGTCTGAAGGTGGTAGGGGGCGCTCTGGAGGGGTTTAATCCCACAGAGATGCCAGAGCTGCTGCGTCAGCTCGGCTGTGAACTGGGTACCCTGATCGGACAAGATCTCCTGGGGGAACCCTACCCTAGTGAATACCAGCAGTAAGGCATCTGCTACTGTATCAGCCTGGATATTGGATAAGGGAATGGCCTCCGGGTAGCGGGTGGCGTAATCCACCACCGTAAGAATATACTTCTTCTCAGTGGCACTGGGGCGGGCCATTGAGCCTATAATATCAACCGCTATGCGGCTAAAGGATTCTCCAACGATCGGCAGGGGTTGCAGTGAGGCTTTTGGGTGATCCCCTGTCTTCCCTACTTTCTGACAAGTCTCACAGGTCTGGCAGTATTCTCGCACCTCAGCATGTAACCTGGTCCAGAAAAACGCATGAGACAACTGACTCCGGGTCTTAGCTATCCCTAAATGTCCGGCCAAGGGGATGTTGTGAGCCAGCCGCAATAGCTCCCATCTGTATTTCTGGGGTACAACTAGCTGTTTGTGGGGACCCTGATGCTTCCTGGTACCCATTCCCTCAGTGCAATGATAAAGAAACCCTCCCTCCCACTCTAGTCTGTCTTCCCCCAACCCCCTGGGTCCTTGCCCGCCCTGTCCCGATAACCAGCTAATGTTGGGTCATTCTGAGTCTCTTGCCTAATGTCAGAGGGAGAAGCCCAGGACACAGGGTTGTCAAGCAGGGGTAATGTAGGAGGATTTGGTCTTACCTGGGTCCCCATAGGAGTGGAGTTGCCTTGAAGTTGGCTCCGACGTCAGGTGGTCACGGCCATGGCAGCCTCTGGGGCATATGAGGAAGTCAAATGCCCCAAATCGTTCCCCAAAAGTACTTCCGCGAGTAACTCACGTAGTAATCCCACTCGCACTTATCGCTCCCCTGAGCCCCAATCCAAGAGGACTTGGGCGGTGGATAAACGTAGCACCTTGCTCCCTGCTACCCTGACTGCAACAGTCTGGCCGGTCCGGGCCGACTGGGGAATCATGTGAGGCTGGATGAGGGTAATCGTAGCCCCGGAATCGCGGAGTCCCTGGGCCGGCTGCCCATTAACCCATACTGCCTGACGATGGTGCTGCCAATTATCTCCGGCAGCAGCTTGGACGGGCTCAGCCTGAAAAAGTTTACCACACTCTCCCTGAACATCTTGATGGTTGGGCCAGTTCTGGAAGCAATGAGCCACTGGTCTGGATGGAGCAGTCGAGCACTTTCTCGGTACCTCGTGGATCGGGTAGGACAATATCGCTGCAGATGACCGGTTTGGTTACAGGTATAGCACTTAGGTCCGTTAGGAGGGTTGGGTCGGGTTGGGGGTCTAGAGGCAGACCACTGAGGTACTGAAGTTGGGTTAGAGGCTGGTAAACTGGGCCAAGATAGTGGCTAGCGCTCGCTTTCGCCTGACCTTCGAGAGTCCAGATATTCATCAGCCAAAGTAGCCGCTTGCTGTACAGTCTGTGGTCGCTTATCTCGCACCCAATCCTGTACTACCGGAGGGGTGTGGTTAAAGAACTGTTCTAAGAGTACTAGCTGGGTGATGTGCTCTATGGTATGAGCATGGCTATCCTGGAACCAGCCCTTAAAGGTTCCGCTGCAGACGATGTGCCCACTCCACGTATGTTATGTTGGCTTGTTTCTGGGATTCTCTAAACTTAATCCGACTGGCTTCGGGTGTAATGGCAAATCGGGCTAGCAGAGCTTCTTTTACCCGGTCATCTTTAGCGTCCTCGTCCTCCAGGGCCCGATACTCATCAGCTGCTCTGCCAGTCAAATTACTCGCCAGTAAGGCAACCCAATCTTGGGACAGTACATTATATATCTGGCATAGTCTCTCAAAGTCCTGCAGGAACGTATCAATTTCCTTCTCTCCTTCCTTAAATAGTTTGAACGCCCAAAAGGGCAACTTACGGAAAGGCGCTGTATCTTTAGGTGTTGTCTCTGATTGCCATATTTCCGCCATTCTCCGCTCATGTTGCCGCTCTAGTTCTCTCGTCACTCATTCTGCAGCTAGGTCTCTAATGGCATTCTGTATGGCAGTCTGATGAGTTAGCACCATATAATGCCAACCGCTCGCAAACTCGTTGCTGAAACAAGTCTTCAACTGACCGGGGTCCCGCATCACCATCCCTCTGATCCACCTTGGCTAGCTCACTGATCAGGGTGGCCTTGTTCTTTGTCCCACCGGTCCCTCCACGGCTCTCAAGTAAGTCTTTCAGCGTGGCTCTCCTGCAGGCTGCATAGCTGGCCATTCACTGTGGTGGTTTGGAGTGTCCTAGTAACTGGGGAGCAAATCCCACCGCTGCCAACCAATGTAACGAGCCCCTGCTCACTCGGTTCCACTCTCCCAACACTCCTCTGCGGCTATTGAATCAGATTGCCAATCGCAACATCTGATGGTTCGATCATCCGATGCTCATTCAAACTACAGCTATGTGCCGTTCAAATCCAGTTGTGATAGCTCAGAACAAAACACCAGGAAGGCTGTATGTAAGTTCAAACAGGAATCTTTTATTGAAAGGAATAAAGGCTTTTATACAGTAAAAGAGGAGGTGCATACCTCCTGCTCATATTACTCTGAACATACACCTGTGACCAGAAACCTAACTAACATGGACTAATTAACTAATCCCTTTAGATGGTCATGACTGAGTCATCTAGGCTTTTAGGCCAGACTGGCCGTCTTGTAGCTCAGGAAACACAATCAACATTATCACAAATCAACACAGAACTCTTCACACAATAGCAGAGTTAATTAACCCAAACAATGGGGATCTAATGACTTAGATCCCATATTAGACTTATTTACAATAAACACATTCTAGCAGGCAACAGACAGACAGATGGCTGGAATTGACATCAGCATCTCCTAACAGTATTTTTCCCAGCATTATGAATCAGAGGAGAAATACTTCAGTATTCCAAGGTTCATGACAATCCAGTATTCCAAGGTTCATGACAGTGCCCAAGCAGGAGATGTTTTGGCCACGCGAGATACGCTTGAGACATATGTTGCAAATAGCAGTGGTGGGATCTGATGCACTCGTCTCAAAAAAGGCTCATACCAAAGAACTTTTGGCATAATGTGCAGAGACAGCAGCGCCCTGCACATGTGGAGCTCTGCGGTGTGATGCAGTCAGTGTGCTGCCCTTAGGCTGGCCCCTGGAGGGCATCCTGCCTCGTTGGTGATGTGCCTCCTCCTCCTCCTCTCAAGCACCCATGTGGAGTTAGTGACTTCATCATCCCCTCCCTCCTCATCACTGGAGCAAACCTGGCAGTATGCTGCAGCAGGGGGAACATGACTGCCAAAATTGCTGTCCTTTTTGGGCATCCCCTGTCTGGGCTCATGTTACTGCCTTCCTCTAGCTGAGTACCATCATCGGAGCCTTCAAAATGCTGGGCATCCTCCTGGAGCATGTACCCAACACTGTAGTCAAACAGTTCGGGGGACTCCTCAGGAGGACATGGTGGCGCTAGGAAAGGAGTGACTGATGCCATTGAGCCAGGGGAAGAGGCCGCGTTGGCAGCTGCTTTGCCAGACAAAATACCCTGAACCTGGGTGAGAGAGGATGAGGATGAGGACGGCTTGGTCATCCACTCGAACCAAGTCTTCCACATGTTGCGGCTCAACACAGCCAGCTGCCCAAAAAAAGGCCAAGCGTGTCCCATGGCCACGTGCTGATGAGGATGCACCGTGTCCACGACCAGCACTGTTGCCTCTAGACAGAGGCTGCTTGCCCTCTTTTATTGGCTTGTGACTGTTTGCCTTCCAGACATACTATTGGCCTGCAGTGAGATGTCGCTGCACAAAACTGGGATGTATATATGTACCGATTATACTGTAGCTAGCAGAATCAACTGCCTGCCTGTAGTATTAGTACGAGAACACCTGCAATTGTCTTCAGGTAGCAATACTGTAGGTGCAACTGTGCAGTAACTGGAAATACGTCAAGAGTAGGGATGAGCTTCGAGTTCGAGTCGAACTCATGTTCGACTCGAACATTGGCTGTTCGCAAGTTCGCCAAACAGCGAACAATTTGGGGTGTTCGCGGCAAATTCGAATGCCGCGGAACACCCTTTAAAAGTCTATGGGAGAAATCAAAAGTGCTAATTTTAAAAGGCAAATATGCAAGTTATTACCCTACAAAGTGTTTGGGGACCTGTGTCCTGCCCATGGGGACATGGATCAATGCAAAAAAAAGTTTTAAAAACGGCCGTTTTTTCAGGAGCAGTGATTTTAATAATGCTTAAAGTCAAACAATAAAAGTGTAATATCCCTTTAAATTTCGTACCTGGGGGTGTCTATAGTATGCCTGTAAAGGGGCGCATGTTTCCTGTGTTTAGAACAGTCTGACAGCAAAATGACATTTTGAAGGAAAACACTCATTTAAAACTACCCGCGGCTATTGTATTGCCGACAATACACATAGAAGTTCATTGATAAAAACGGCATGGGAATTCCCCAAAGGGGAACCCCGAACCAAAAAAAAAAAAAAAAAAGACGTAGGAGTCCCCCTAAATTCCATACTAGGCCCTTCAGGTCTGATATGGATATTAAAGGGGAACCCCGGCCAAAATTAAAAAAAAATAAAATAAAATGACGTGGGGGTTCCCCCTAAATTCCATACCAGACCCTTCAGGTCTGGTATGGATTTTAAGGGGAACCCCGCGCCAAAAAAAAAAAACGGCGTGGGGTCCCCCCAAAAATCCATACCAGACCCTTATCCGAGCACGCAACCTGGCAGGCCGCAGGAAAAGAGGGGGGACGAGAGTGCGGCCCCCCCCTCCTGAACCGTACCAGGCCACATGCCCTCAACATTGGGAGGGTGCTTTGGGGTAGCCCCCAAAACACCTTGTCCCCATGTTGATGAGGACAAGGGCCTCATCCCCACAACCCTGGCCGGTGGTTGTGGGGGTCTGCGGGCGGGAGGCTTATCGGAATCTGGAAGCCCCCTTTAACAAGGGGACCCCCAGATCCCGCCCCCCCGTGTGAAATGGTAAGGGGATACTTACCCCTACCATTTCACTAAAAAACTGTCAAAAATGTTAAAAAATGACAAGAGACAGTTTTTGACAATTCCTTTATTTAAATGCTTCTTCTTTCTTCTATCTTCCTTCATCTTCTGGTTCTTCTTCCGGTGTTCTCGTCTAGCATCTCCTCCGCAGCGTCTATCTTCTTCTCCTCGGGCAGCTCCGCACCCATGGCATGGGGGGGGAGGCTCCCGCTCTTCTTCTCTTCTTCATTTTCTTCTCCGGGCCGCTCCGCATCCATGCTGGCATGGAGGGAGGCTCCCGCTGTGTGACGGCGCTCCTCATCTGACAGTTCTTAAATAACGGGGGGCGGGTCCACCCGGTGACCCCGCCCCCCTCCGACGCACGGTGACGGGACTTCCCTGTGACGTCACGGGGAATGCCACAGGAAAGTCCCGTGCGTCAGAGGGGGGCGGGGTCACCGGGTGGCCCCGCCCCCCGTTATTTAAGAACTGTCAGATGAGGAGCGCCGTCACACAGCGGGAGCCTCCCTCCATGCCAGCATGGATGTGGAGCGGCCCGCAGAAGAAAATGAAGAGAAGAAGAGAAGAGAAGAAGAAGAGCGGGAGCCTCCCCCCATGCCATGGGTGCGGAGCGGCCCGAGGAGAAGAAGATAGAAGACGCCGCGGAGGAGATGCTGGACGAGAACGCCGGAGGAAGAACCAGAAGAGCCAGAAGAACCAGTAGATGAAGGAAGATAGAAGAAAGAAGAAAGAAGTAGTATTTAAATAAAGGAATTGTCAAAAACCTGTCTGTCATTTTTAACATTTTTGACAGTTTTTTAGTGAAATGGTAGGGGGTAAGTACCCCCTTACCATTTCACACAGGGGGGGGCGGGATCTGGGGGTCCCCTTGTTAAAAGGGGCTTCCAGATTCCGATAAGCCCCCCGCCCGCAGACCCCCACAACCACCGGCCAGGGTTGTGGGGATGAGGCCCTTGTCCTCATCAACATGGGGACAAGGTGTTTTGGGGGGCTACCCCAAAGCACCCTCCCAATGTTGAGGGCATGTGGCCTGGTACGGTTCAGGAGGGGGGGGGCCGCACTCTCGTCCCCCCCTCTTTTCCTGCGGCCTGCCAGGTTGCGTGCTCAGATAAGGGTCTGGTATGGATTTTTGGGGGGACCCCACACCGTTTTTTTTTTTGGCACGGGGTTCCCCTTAAAATCCATACCAGACCTGAAGGGTCTGGTATGGAATTTAGGGGGAACCCCACGTCATTTTTTTTTTTAATTTTGGCCAGGGTTCCCCTTAATATCCATACCAGACCTGAAGGGCCTGGTATGGAATTTAGGGGGACTCCCACGTCATTTTTTTTTTTTTTAATTTTGGTTCGGGGTCCCCCTTTGGGGAATTCCCATGCCGTTTTTATCAATGAACTTCTATGTGTATTGTCGGCAATGCAATAGCCGCGGGTAGTTTTAAATGAGTGTTTTCCTTCAAAATGTCATTTTGCTGTCAGACTGTTCTAAACACAGGAAACATGCGCCCCTTTACAGGCATACTATAGACACCCCCAGGTACGAAATTTAAAAGGGATATTACACTTTTATTGTTTGACTTTAAGCATTATTAAAATCACTGCTCCTGAAAAAAACGGCCGGTTTTAAAACTTTTTTTTTGCATTGATCCATGTCCCCTGGGGCAGGACCCAGGTCCCCAAACACTTTATGACAATAACTTGCATATTAGCCTTTAAAATTAGCACTTTTGATTATTCATGTTCGTGTCCCATAGACTTTAACGGTGTTCGAACGAACTTTTTTCCTGTTCGCATGTTCTGGTGCGAACCGAACAGGGGGGTGTTCGGCTTATCCCTAGTCAAGAGCCCACACAAGCACCTGGCTTCAGGTAGTTATACTGTAGGTGCAACTGTGCAGGGTACACAGTACAGTAACTGGAAATACGTCAAGAGCCTACACAAGCACCTGGCTTCAGAATAAATTATATTATACACACACAAATACACTAAGTGCAGCTAACTGACTCGACCTGCCTACTCTAACTTAAATCAAATGACACTGTCTCTCTATCTATCCCTCTCCAGTCTCCACTGCAACACACTACACAAGGCCACCACGGAGGCGGCCTTATATAGTGTGGGGCGTGTACTAAACCCCCTGAGCCATAATTGGCCAAAGCCTCCTTGGCTTTGGCCAATTACGGCTCTTTGTACACAGCGCTGTGAGTGGCCAAGCATGCAGGTCATAGTGCATGCTTGGCCAATCATCAGCCGGCAATGCACTGCGATGCCGCAGTGAATTATGGTCCGTGACGCGCCACTCGAATTTGGCACAAACGGCCCATATCGTTCTTAATTCGGCGAACGACCGAACACACGTACGTACAATTTCTCTGCATCCTCATATATTGGCCTCTGGGAATGTTGTCAAGCCATGGCCTATGGTGACAACTTTTGATGTGGGAATATATGAGTTACGATCCGTAACCTTAAAAAAGGACTTGGTTTCAATACCACTAACAGTTTTAAATATCTCTAGTTCAAGGAAGTGTATCTGATCCCTACTAATATCCCAGGTTAACTTGATACTCCAGTCATTATTGTTCATTGATTCCAGTAACCTCAGTGATTCCATATTTCCACTCCAGATAAATCAGGAGATCATCAAATCTTTTGTACAACCGGATATCTCCAAATTCAGGCCTATTCATTTCCCAGCTTGAATGTTTGACTGATGCGTATCAATCACTTATTTCTAATGTTAAGGATTATATTAATATATAGGATTTGAGTGATGGTTGGTATGTACATGAGGATTGAGCGATCGCCTTTTAATGGTCATCTTTTTATTTCCTAATTTTATCTATTTAATAATTGTATTTAATATTTTTTTCATATTTTATTCATTGTGCATCATACTGTATCAAAATATTGACTCATAATGGGGATATTTACCCTATACGCTTATTCAGATCACTGATGAGATGCATTTTAAAATCGCATGGACAGGGAATTTGCGGTATAATAATTTTAGTTTTGATTTTAATCCTAGATTACTGTTATTCATTATATTTTATATGTAGATATGCATTTATCTCTAGTTTTGGAGGCATGCTGTGGTATGCGCTGTGCTGGGTATCGGAGCTCTGTCCTGGAATTACACTTACAAATGAGTTTCATTTGGCTGTTATTGACAGGTCGTAAAACACTAGGCAAATTTTCCCCACTTACTATTTTCAGCTGCAGTTAGGGTTAATGTGATGGGATAGGCTCATTAGTCATAACAGAAGTTGTAGCCTAGCATTAGAGTGTCTGCGATCTATGGCAAAATGGCCGCGATCGCCTTATATAATCCTGTAGAGCATCCGTCTAATCATATCCCCCTGATGACACATGATCCCTGTGTCGAAGACGTGTAGGGGAGGGGCCAGGACGGAGAGACTGACACGGACTTTACACCAGCGCTGTCCCAGCACAGCATACCGCACCAAACATCCAGTGATTTTTGCATAGAAAGCCATTACAGTATGGTGCACTGACGCACCAGTGCCATGTGAGTACCCCAGTGTGGGGAGCGTTTTCTTTTAATAAAAGTATTTTGACTATATTACACTATATAGTTTCCTTTTCATTTATATGTATGGAGCCACATTGTTTCTAGCTGGAGGAGTGCAGCAGACACTGAGGCTGAGCCCAGGGGTGGCTCCAAAGCGTATTTGGACTCAGGGTAGAAGCTGAGTCACACGCTCTGAGGTGAGCACATTAGCTTAAGGGGGTCACAAAGGAGCACCGAAGCATGCTTTGCAGCACTCAGGATATCTTCGGCATGATGTTGGATTGTTGTCACAGCTGAACACCACCTGCATGCATTGTTTTATTATCACTGCTGGACATTTGCACGCACTATTTAGAGTGCCAAAGAGAACTTTTTTTTCATTATTCATTCATTTTTTCATTTAAAAAAGCAGGATACTTTAGATTGAGCACTAAGCACTTTTTTATGTTGATTAAGACACTATGTATGGTGTAACAAGCACTTGTTTTTTCACACCTTGTTTATTTATTCAACATTCATATTTGTATCTAATATCGCACTAGTAAGCAGTAGCGAGTTGGTTATTTTTAAATTTTGTTTTTGGGATCATCCAAGCGCAGCGCATAACTTGTAAATTTAATAGGAATCAGGTTAGTCAGTGTAGTGGACAGGTAAGTGTAGTGATCAGTCTAGGAATCATGTAGGTCAGTGTAGGAACATTGTAAGTCAGTGTAAGGGTCAGTGTAGTGGACAGTGTAGGAATCATGTAGGTCAGTGTAAAGGTCAGTGTAGTGGATAGTGTAGGAATCAGGTAGGTTAGTGTAGTGGTCAGGTAGGTCAGTGTAGTGGACAGTGTAGGAATCAGGCTAGTAAGTACTGATGCTAGTCAAGTACAGTGCTTTAGCTGACCTGTGAGTATAGATTCCTTTCTCCCCATGAGGTATTTTCTCCCCCTACGGGTAGAATATATTAACTAATACTACATATCCATTTGTATTTACAGCTTATTTCTGTACCCAACTCCCAATGAATGGCATATAGCCATGAAACACATCAAATTTCCTTGGGGTGCTCAGTCATGTCTGTCTCATGACCTATTTACTGGCCCTTATATACATTTAAAATTCATTGAGTACTATAACTAATAATGTGTATCTTTTTTTGTTTTTTCAGCAGCTGTCAGGGACGTACTGCCCATTCCAGAAGGCGTGCGCCTATGCGCATGCGTGAATCACGGACTTTGCACACGAATGTGCACACGTTAGACGCGCTTTGGCACCCAATAGTCCATAAAAGATGCTCAATGGTGCTGCCCCTTGTGGTTTGATCTGCTTCCGTTTCCTGTGTTCCTGATTTGTACCAGTACTCTGTTCCTGCGTTGACCCGGCTTCCTGACCCTGCTTAGGTCTCCAATCCTGACCTCAGCTTGTTTGACCCTGCTCTGTTACCTGCCTGATTGCCTGTTGCCAAGACCCAGCCTGGACTCTGACTATTCTCTGCCTGCCATTTCTGCTGTGTTCCCTGATGTGTATGACCCGGCTAGTCTGACACCGCTTCTGTCTGCTGACCTGCATCTGCTGCTCTGCAAACCTGCATCCGCTGCTCTGCAAACCTGCTGACCTGCAACCACCACTCCAGCTTCCATGTGAGGAGACCACTGCCAGCAGTAAGGACTCAGGCACCTTTACCTCACTGTGCTCTTACCACCACTGTTCCCACTCCAGTGGTCCTCGAGCCAGGGTGGTACGGGAGGTCTCCCTCCACACATCAGGCTCACATCTCAGGTATGTTACAGTATCAAACCACCATGACTGAGACTGCAGGAGGGACCTCACCTATGGACTTTGTCTGTCAAACTCACAGCCCTCACTCAGGTCATGGAGACCCTGCAAGACAACCTTGTCCGAATGAAAAAGTGGACAAAAAGAACTGACCATCTCAGCAGACCCACTTCATGAACTTAGGGTGCCTGTCCCTGAGAGGTTCTCTGGGCATTGAAACAAATTCCGGGCGTTTCGCAACGCATGCAAACTATATTTCTCATTGCTACCTCGGACTCTCATCTGAAATTACCAAAGTAGGCTTTGTTATCACCTTGCTGCAGGGGGAGCTCCAGGCCTGGGCCCATAACCTACTTGAAGTCCGCCATATGGCTCTGGACTGTCATCCTTCCTTGATGCCATGGCCCGACTTTATGACGACTCCCAGCGGACTTCCACCACTGAGGCTGCCCTCCAAGAGCTCCAGCAAGGAGCGAGCGGTCGAGGACTATGTAACTGATTTCAGATGCTGGAGCGCAGATACCCAGTGGAATGAGGCCGCCCTCCGACACCAGTTCTGTCTCGGTCTGAGCGTTTGAAGGACGAGTTAGCCCAGGTTGGTATTTCTGATGCTCTAGAGACTTTAATTACATTATCCATCCAGATAGACTGACAACTCTGGGAACGCAGAGCAGAAAGATCCACTCAGCAGCTCTGCCCAGCTTGGATGCTACCCCGGATGCCAGCTTTCGCGCATCCCATCTGCACCAGTCCAGTGCCAGTCAAGACTGCATCTCTTAACCAGACTTCTGCTTCCGACAAACCCAAGCAGTTTGGACTGATGAAACATTCCCTGTCTGCCCAAGAATGACTTAGTCGGCAGCAGAACTACCTATGCCTGTATTGTGGAGAAGCTGGTCACTATGTCTCCTCTTGTCCCGTTAAGCTGCACAAGGTCCTGGCAACCATTCCAATTACCGGGAAGAATACCAGTAACTGCGATAATCGACTAAGGGGCATGCAGTTTTATCGACAGACTTTGCAGCTCAACAACGCATCCCTCTCCAGCCCAAGGCCCAGAGACTTTCCATCTTCCTGGCAGACGGGTCTCACATCAAGTCTGGTGTGGTAACCCAGGAAACCCCTCCTTTGCCTGTAATCACCTCTACGGATCATAAGGAACTATTAAGCTTGGATGCCATTTCATCTCCTTTGTTTCCAGTCATTCTGGGCCTACCCTGGCTTCAGGCACACAATCCACAGATCGATTGGGGAACCGGAAGTGTTAAGTTCCAGTCACTTTACTGCCTGCATCATTGCGTGCCATCATGTCCCAGCATCTCTGGTCCTTTGCTATGCCTGGAACCATATCCAGAGATATGCTCTTCTGTGCCCAAACAATACCATGAGTTCTTGGACGTTTTCAGTAAACGTGGGGCTGAAGTTCTTCCACCGCATCATCCATACGATTGTCCAATCGAGCTTCTTCCCGGTGCTGAGATCCCTTTCGGAGGTATCTTCCCCTTATCTGAACGGGAACTAGGGGTACTGAAGGAATACATTGATGAGAATCTTAAGAGGGGATTCATCCGCCCTTCAACCTCTCCAGCAGGAGCAGGAATTTTTTGTGGAAAATAAGGACCACTCTCTCCGGCCCTGTGTGGACTATCGGGAGTTGAATAAGATCACGGTTAAAAAACGATACCCTTTGCCCCTGGTACCTGAACTCTTTCAAAGACTTAGAACTTCCTCTGTGTTTACCAAATTAGACCTGCGGGGGGCTTATAACTTGGTCCGCATCCGTGCAGGGGATGAATGGAAGACTGCTTTTCGTACTAGGTTCGGCCATTATGAATACTTAGTAATGCCTTTTGGGTTATGTAACGCCCCTGCCACATTTCAGCACCTGATTAATGACGTTTTCAGGGACTGTCTGGATATTTATGCAGTTGTCTATCTAGACGATATATTTTGATTTTTTCTTCTCTTGAGCAGCATCGAGAACATGTCAAGAATGTACTCTGTCGGCTTCGTCAACATGGACTATATGCAAAACCAGAAAAATGTGAGTTTGAGCGACAGAGTATCCAGTTCCTTGGCCTCATGATCTCAATAGAGGGATTCAAGATGGACCCCCAGAAAGTTTCAGCCATTCTGGATTGGCCTGCACCTTCAGACAAGAAAGGGGTGCAGCGCTTTGTTGGCTTCGCAAACTTTTATCGGAGATTCAAAGGCTTCTCTGCTATTTCCCCAATTACGCAGCTGACCAAGCAAAATGCCCGGTTTCATTGGACTCCCGAGGCACAGGCCGCCTTCAAACTTAAAAGGACTTTTCACGTCGGCTCCTATTCTGAGTCATCCTGATCCTGCACTTCCTTATCTGCTAGAGGTAGATGCCTTGGAGACAGCGGTTGGAGCTGTCATCTCCCAATGCCAGGGTCTCAAGGACTTGATGCATCCCATAGCCTTCTTCCGGAAGCTCACCCCATTGGAGAAAAACTATGACGTTGGGGATAGGGAGCTATTGGCCATTAAATCTGCCCTTGAGGAGTGGAGGTATTTGTATTTGTATTTGGAAGGAGCAGCGCACCCTATACTCATTTATACAGATCACAAGAACTTAGAGTATCTGAGAGCTGCTAAACGTCTGAGACCCCGTCAGGCACGATGGGCATTATTTTCCAACTTACCAGCCCGGCTCCAAGAACACCAAACCGGACGCTCTTTGTTTGATGACCCAAAGGAAGTACCAGCCCCAGACACCATTCTATCGGAAGGTAACTTTTTACTTTTGCAAACTGATCTCATGCCCGGCTTGAAACAAGCCTCTGCAGGTGTGTCTGGCCCTCCTGGAGTTACTCTGCTACCTAAGGATGGACTACTGTGGAGAAACAAGATCTTTGTGCCCGAGGAGGTCCGAATCACAGTGTTGAATTTGTGTCATGATCATCCCCTGGCAGGCCATTTCGGGATGCATAAAACTCTGGAACTAGTCCAACGTACATTTTGGTGGCCGGATCTTGAGAAGAACTGCAGGGAATATATAAGCTCTTGTGCTACCTGTATCCATAGCAAGACCACTAGAGGCAAGGCCTGGGGTTTGCCCAGACCCTTACCAGTCCCTGACCGTCCTTGGAAAATGATTGCCATGGATTTCGTAGTGGAACTTCCCCCATCAGAAGGTTACTCAGCCATTTTTGTCGTGGTTGACCATTTAGCCAAGATGGCCCACTTTGTTCCACTAAAGAGCACACCCTCTGCCATGGAAACTGCCCAGGTCTTCATTAAAGATAGTAAGGCTACACGGGGTTCCTGCGGACATTGTTCCGGACAGAGGGGTGTAGTTCACCTCTCGCTTCTGGAGGACTTTGTGCAGGGCACTGAAGATTGAACTGTCCATGTCCTCGTTCTATCACCCTCAGACCAATGGGAAAACTGAAAGAACGAATCAAACGCTCGAGCAATATCTCCGATGCTTCACCTCCTTTGTTCAAGATGACTGGGTATCTTTACTACCCTTGGCAGAATTTGTCTTTAATAATGCTAATCATTCAGCTACAGGTCAGTCTCCAGTCTTTGCCAATTACGGGTTCCATCCAACCTTTCTACCTGATCTCATCCTGGATTCAACAGTCCCGAGTACCGTTGATTTCTTGACTCGTAATAGCAAGATATTACAGGAAGCCATGACCAGGCCACAAGCAACCAATAAGAGGATGTTTGACAGGAAGAGGAGAGGGGAATTATGTCTGCAACAGGGCGATCAAGTATGGTTATCCACCACCAATCTTAAGATGGCTTGCCCAGCAAGGAAATTGGCACCCAAATTCATTGGTCCCTTCCCAGTAAAACGGAAATTAAATGAATTTTCCTACGAGCTTGCCTTACCGGAGTCCTTGAAAATCCACCCGGTATTTCATGTTTCATTATTAAAGCCTACAGTGCCTGATCCCTTCCCAGACAGAGGATCGAGACCACCTGAACCCATAATCATTGACGAGATGAGTTCGAAGTGGAGGCCATCTTAGACTGCCGAAGAAGGAACCAGCTACAATTCTTGATCAAATGGAAGGGTTATGGTCTGGAGGAGAATTCCTGGGAACGCCAACAGAACATCCATGCTCAAGAATTAATTCAGGCCTTTTTCCGAAGTCACCCCCAGAAAAGAGTTCTCTTGGGCACCCGGAGGTTGCCCTTAAGGGGGGCACTGTCAAGGACGTACTGCCCGTTCCAGAAGGTGTGCGCCTATGCGCGAATCATGGACTTCGCACACGAATGTGCGCACGTTAGACGCGCTTTGGCGCCCAATAGTCCATAAAAGATGCTCAATGGTGCTGCCCCTTGCGGTTTGATCTGCTTCTGTTTTCTGTGTTCCTGATTTGTACTAGTACTCTGTTCCTGTGTTGACCCGGCTTCCTGACCCTGCTCTGTTACCTGCCTGATTGCCTGTTGCCAAGACCCAGCCTGGACTCTGACTATTCTCTGCCTGCCTTTTCTGCTGTGTTCCCTGATGTGTATGAC
This sequence comes from Aquarana catesbeiana, assembly GCF_042186555.1. Lineage (NCBI taxonomy): Eukaryota > Metazoa > Chordata > Amphibia > Anura > Ranidae > Aquarana > Aquarana catesbeiana. The sequence goes on from NC_133328.1 coordinate 285,646,471, forward strand.
CCGGCTAATCTGCATCCGCTGCCCTGCAAACACCACTCCAGCTTCCACGTGAGGAGACCACTGCCAGAAGTAAGGACTCCGAGCCAGGGTGGTACGGGAGGTCTCCCTTCACACATCAGGCTCACATCCCAGGTACGTTACAGCAGCTCTGTTGAATATGGTGTACCAATGCCTGTTAATAGGAAATATCTTGTATTATATCTACAATTAATCATGCTCAAGAATATTATTCATCTTATTGCCAAATACTGTTTCTATGACATGTGGACATATTTTTATATATACACCATTTTATCAATAATCATTACTTCTCATGTGCTGCCAAGCTGACATCTGTATCCAATATGTTCATGCCATGTGTATGTATGTATATTAGGAATGAGTTTCGAGTTCGATGTATGAGGTATGAATTTTGAGGGGGACCCCTACATCATTTTTTTTTAATTTTGGCACGGGGTTCCAGTTAATATCCATATCAGACCTGAAGGGCTGGGTATGGAATTTAGGGGGACCCCCACACCAGTTTTTTTTTAATTTTTGTTTGGGGTTCCCCTGTGGGGAAATCCCATGCAGTTTTTATCAATGAACTTTGTCGGACCGGCAATTCATTAATAGCCACAAGTAGTTTTAAATGACTTTTTTCCTTTGAAATGTCATTTTGCTGTCAGACTGTTCTAAACATGGGAAACATGCGCCCCTTTATAGGCATACTATAGACACCCCCCAGGTACGAAATTGAAAGGAATATTACACTTTTATTGTTTGACTTTAAGCATTATTAAAAGGACTGCTCCCGAAAAACGTCAGTTTTTAAAACTTTATTTTGCTTAGATACATGTCCCCTGGGGCAGGACCCGGGTCCCCAAACCCTTTGTAGGACAATGCCATGCAAATTAGCCTTTAAAATGAGCACTTTTGATTTTAAACGTTCGAGTCCCATAGACTTCAATGGGGTTCTAACGTTCGTGCGAAGTTTTGGTCTGTTCGCAAGTTCCGGTGCGAACCGAACCGGGGGGGGGGGGGGGGGGTTTGGCTCATCCTTAATCTAAATATATGAAAATACTTTGTTTCATACTATTGTCACAAATAAATAATGTTTACTAACCACTCTACCTCCACAAGTCAATTGCCTCATTCAAAGTCCCACATTCTTTTCTTATATACCTGAATCAGGGATGGAGGTACATTCATTGTGCCTCATTTAAAGTCCCCAAACTCACCCCCTCATTTAAATTTACACTATACATTTACCTGTATTAAAGTGCATTCAATTTAGAGAAAATAGAATTGTGTGTCCAGGGGCAGATTAGATGCACCAGACATGTCTAAATGCATATAAATATACATAAAAACGCACAAATACATACAGTGGGGACGGAAAGTATTCAGACCCCCTTAAATTTTTCACTTTGTTATATTGCAGCCATTTAAGTTCATTTTTTTACTCATTAATGTACACACAACACCCCATATCGACAGAGAAATACAGAATTGACATTTTTGAAGATTTATTAAAAAAGAAAAACTGAAATATCACATGGTCCTAAGTATTCAGACCCTTTGCTCAGTATTTAGTAGAAGCACCCTTTTGATCTAATACAGCCATGAGTCTTTTTGGGAAAGATGCAAAAAGTTTCACACCTGGATTTGGGGATCCTCTGCCATTCCTCCTTGCAGATCCTCTCCAGTTCTGTCAGGTTGGATAGTAAACGTTGGTGGACAGCCATTTTTAGGTCTCTAGGTCTCTCCTGTCCCTGCAGCTTAAAACACCCCCACAGCATGATGCTGCCACCACCATGCTTCACTGCTGGGACTGTATTGGACAGGTGATGAGCAGTGCCTGGTTTTCTCCACACATACCGCTTAGAATTAAGGCCAAAAAGTTCTATCTTGGTCTTATCAGACCAGAGAATCTTATTTCTCACCATCTTGGAGTCCTTCAGGTGTTTTTTAGCAAACTCTATGCGGGCTGTCATGTGTCTTGCACTGAGGAGAGGCATCCGTCGGGCCACTCTGCCATAAAGCCCCGACTGGTGGAGGACTGCAGTGATGGTTGACTTTCTACAACTTTCTCCCATCTCCAGACTGCATCTCTGGCGCTCAGCCACAGTGATCTTTGGGTTCTTCTTTACCTCTCTCACCAAGGCTCTTCTCCCCCGATAGCTCAGTTTGGCCAGACGGCCAGCTCTAGGAAGGGTTCTGGTCATCCCAAACGTCTTCCATTTAAGGGTTATGGAGGCCACTGTGCTCTTAGGAACCTTAAGTGCAGCAGGACTCAAATGAAGGTGTAGAACCATCTCAAGGATGATCAGAAGAAATGGACAGCACCTGAGTTAAATATGAGTGTCACAGCAAAGGGTCTGAATACTTAGGACCATGTGATATTTCAGTTTCTTTAATAAATCTGCAAAAATTTCAACAATTCTGTGTTTTTCTGTCAATATGGGGTGCTGTGTGTACATTGAGGAAAAAAATTAAATGAATGATTTTAGCAAATGGCTGCAATATAACAAAGAGTGAAAAATTTAAGGGGGTCAGAATACTTTCCGTCCCCACTGTATAAATACATGCAAACATTTAAATGCAAATAGATTAAAATGCGGGAGGACTTGATCTGGGAAGCATAACTTTTTTTTTATACTTTCCATATAACTTCTCCTGTGTTTAAATAAACCAAGCACAGGTAGCTTTTGTAAATTTAACTTTAATTTTGAAGGACAGAAGGGAGATCTGGCAATGTAAACAGACAGATATCTGTTCTGTCAGGGGTGAGGAGACTGATCTGTTGTTCCTACTGCTTAGGAACAATGGTAGGTCTCCTCCCCCAGGCAGTCCCACCCCCCCTCAGTTAGAAACACTCCCTAGGACACACATTTCACCCCTTGATCGCCCCTAGTCTTAACCCCATTCCCTGCCAGTGACATTTATACAGTAGTCAGTGGGTATTTTTAGCACTGATTGCTGTATAAAATGTCAAAAGTGTCCGATCTGTCTGCCGCAATCCCAATAATCGGCGCCATTACTAGAAAAAAAAAAAAAAAAAAAGGCAAAAATCTATCCCCTATTTTGTAGATGCTGTAACTTTTGCTCAAACCAATCAGTATACGCTTATTGTGATTTTTTTTTTAACCAAAAATATGTAGACAAATATAAATTGGCCTAAACTGAGGAAGAAATTTGTTTTTGTATACATTTTTTGGGGATATTTATTATAGCAAATGTAAAATATTTTGCTTTTTTACCAAAATTGTCGCTCTTTTTTGTTTATATACGCAAAAAATAAAAAGCACAGAGGTGATCAAATATGACCAAAAGGAAGCCCTTTTTGTGGGGAAAAAAAATTAAGTCAATTTTGTTTGGATACAGCATTGCATGACCGCGCAGTTGTCAATTAAAATGACTCAGCACCGTATCGTAAAAAATGGCTTGGTCCGAAATTGGTAAATCCTTCCAGGGCTGAAGTGGTTTTAATGTAAGTTATAAATACTACTGAGTACCTAAATTTTTATGACCAAAAACAAGTATATGTTGATGTTTATGCCAGGGAAATAAACCAGTGCATCATTATGTACTGCTTGTTACAACTACACTATAGACTACTGAAATCATGCTCTCCTAGATTTTTGTTTGGCTTCAATTGAAATACTGTATAAAGTGCCCATGAAATAAGTTAAATTTCATTTATGCTGTGCAGCACTACAACTAGAGACAAGCAATAATGGATGAGATGTTGACATTAGTGTATCAAGTATTAGGATTTTATTTCAATGTCTGGCACAAAAACAAAATGTGATAGTTGGGATGAGAGTAGCTATTTTGACTATTTTGGTTAGCGAAAAGAAAATCTGTGGGAGTTTGGTTTAAAGGGGGAAGGGGGGGTTAGCTATTCCCATGTAAGTTTATAGTGGGAGGGGGTGAATATTGTTATTTTCCATATTTTCTCATGTGAAAGGAAAATGATAAATGGTTTTCAAACTTTTTTTTACAAAAAAAAAAAAAAAAAAAAAAAATTATCTGTGGCATGCATTTGTATTCAGCCCCCTTAAGTCCATACTGTGTAGAACCATCTTTCGCTGCAATTACAGCTGCAAGTCTTTTTGCGGATGTCTTCACCAGCTTTGCACATCTAGAGAGTGACATTTTTGCCCATTCTTCTTTTCAAAATAGCTCAAGTTCTGTCAGATTGGATGGCGAGCGTCTGAACAGCAGTTTAAGTCTTGCCAGAGATTCTCAATTGAATTTAGGTCTGGACTCTAACACATGAATATGTTTTGATCCAAACAATTCCATTGTAGCTCTGGTTGTATGTTTAGGATTGTTGTCTTGCTGTAAGGTGAAACTCTGTCCCAGTCTCAAGCCTTTTGCAGACTAATGCTGCGTAAACACGGCCGGACTTTTTGGCTACAAAAGTCCGGTGGACAATCCGATTGTGTGTTGGCTTCCCCGGACTTTCAGCGGACTTTTCCAGCTGCAAATCTGACGGACTTTAGATTTGGAACATGCTTCAAATCTTTACGTCGTAACTCCGCCGGACCCAGAAATCTGCTCATCTGTATGCTAGTCCGACTGGCTATCAACTTCCTCATTTTAGTCTGGTGTACGTCATCACGTACGAATCCATCGGACTTGTGTGATCGTGTGTAGGTTAGTCCGGTCGTTAGAAAGTCTTTTGAAAGTCCGCCAAAAGTCAGTTGAAAGTCTGTCGGACTTTTGTAGCTGAAAAGTCCGACCGTGTGTACTCGGCATAACAGGTTTTCTTCTAAGATTGCCCTATATTTGGCTCCATCCATCTTGTCATCAACTTTGACCAGCTTCCCTTTACCTGTTGAAGAAAAGCATCCCCACAACATGATGCTTCCACCACCATGTTGGTGGGAATGGCAGTTACAGGATTATGTGCAGTGTTAGTTTTCCACCACACATAGCATTTTGCTTGTAGGCCAAAAAGTTTAATTTTGGTTTCATCTGACCAGAGCACCTTCTTCCATGTTTGCTGTGTCCCCCACATGGCTTCTTGGAAACTGCAAACTGGATTTTTTGAGGCTCTTTCAACAATGGCTTTCTTATTGCCACTTCCATAAAGGCCAGATTTGTGGAAAGCATGAATAATAGTTTTCCTGTGGACAGATTCTCCTACCTGAGCTGTGGATCTCTACTGCTCCTCCAGAGTTACCATGATCCTCTTAGCTGCTTCTCTGATTAATGTTCTCCTTGCCCAGCCTGTCAGTTTAGGTGGACAGCCATGTTCAAAGCTTGGTATTTTTTTTTTTTTTTAATAACCTAACCCTGCTTTAAACTTCTCAACAACTTTATCCTTGACCTGCCTGGTGTGTTCCTTGGCCTTCATGATGCCGTTTGTTCACTAAGGTTCTCTAACAAACCTCTGAGGGGTTCACAGAACGGCTGTATTTACTGTATACTGGAGATCAAATTATACACAGGTAGACTATTTACTAATTAGGTGACTTCTGAAGGCAATTGGTTCTACTAGATCTTAGTTAGGGGTATCAGTGTAAAGGGGGCTGAATACAAATGCACGCCACACTTTTCAGATGTTTATTTGTAAAATTTTTGAAAACCATTTATCATTTTCTTTCCACTTCACAATTATGTGTCACTTTGTGTTGGTCTATTACTTAAAATCCCAATAAAACAAACTTACGTTTTTGGCTGTAACATGATAAAATGTGGAAAATTTCAGGGGTATGAATTTAAGGCACGTATCAATACCAAAATAATTAAAAAAAAAAAATCTGTACAAAAGGTCCCTTTCAAGGCCTTCAAGGGCAATGTGGAAGAAATATGAATACTTTAGGCTGCTTTTACATTGATTCATGTTTGATGTGCTTTTACCTTGTTAACAACGCAAGAAATAAGCAATACAAATATTTCCCTTAAAATCCTATGGGACTCTTCACACCACTGCACTGTGGGTGCAGTGCATTTTGAAAACTACTGGATGCTGCATCATTGGTGTACTTTTCTAATCCACACCAAAAAACTTTAGCTCCCCATTGAAATCAATGGAAAATGTATTAAAAATTCATCAAAAACTCAGTGGTTGTGTTTTGGTGCATTTTATGAGTCACGTGTCATGTTTTACAGGTGGATGCTGGGAGTCAGGTACCCAGATAATGCATTGGAAATGCACCAGAAATGCATAAAAAATGCATATGCATTTTTAATGCATTCTATCAATGGAGCAGTGTGAAAGCACCCATAAATTACAAGCTTGAGGGATAATTTTAAGTTTTAAAGTGGTTATAAAGCTACTTGTAAAGTCTCTCCAATATCCCCTGTGCTATGTTCCTCAGCGTGTGTGATTATTTGGAAAAAAAAAAAATGCTGTGTAACTTATTCCATAGCACTGATCGGCACTCATGTGAGCACTTGGCTCTCTCCTCTCCCAGGCTGACAGCTACAGTGGGAGGAGCAGAGAACTCCACTGACATCAGCCGGGAGCAGGAGAGGATCAGGAATCTGACAGGCAGGGAGGGAGGGGGGGGGGGGGAAAGAGGACAGAGGAGAGCTGTGGATGGCAGGGGCACCTAGACTGACCACAGTGTCAAGACTAGACAGCCATGTATTTGAGGTGATACAGGGGGCCAAATTACACAGCACTGGGGTTGAGCCCAACACCCCCCGGTTCGGTTCACATCCAGAACATGCGAACAGGCAAAACATTTGTTTGAACATGCGAACACCGTTAAAGTCTATGGGACACGAACATGCATAATCAAAAGTGCTCATTTTAAAGGCTTATATGCAAGTTATTGTCATAAAAAAAAAAAAAAAAAAATGTTTGGGGACCTGGGTCCTGCCCCAGGGGACATGTATCAATGCAAAAAGAAGTTTTAAAAACGGGCGTTTTTTCGGAAGCAGTGATTTTAATAATGTTTAAAATGAAACAATAAAAGTGTAATATTCCTTTACATTTCGTACCTGGGGGGGTGTCTATAGTATGCCTGTAAAGGGGCGCATGTTTCCCATGTTTAGAACAGTCTGACAGCAAAATGACATTTCTAAAGGAAAAAAAGGTCATGTAAAACTATCACTAGCGCCGGCTATAATGAATTGTCGGTCCGGCAATACACATAAAAGTTTATTGATAAAAACGGCATGGAATTTCCCCACAGTGGAACCAAAATAAAAAAAAAAAAAAAAGTGTGGGGTCCCCCCAAAAATCTATACAGACCCTCATCCGAGCACGTAGGCCGCAGGAAAAGAGGGGGGGATGAGAGAACGCCCCCCATTCTGAACCGTACCAGGCCACATGCCCTCAACATTGTAGCCCCCAAAGCACCTTGTCCCCATGTTGATGGGGAGAAGGGCCTCATCCCCACAACCCTTGCCTGGTGGTTGTGGGGGGTATGTGGGCAGGGGACCCCCAGATCCCGGCCCCCCTGTGTGAATTGGTAATGGGGTACAAATGTACCCCTACCATTTCACAAAAAAAGTGTCAAAAGGGTTAAACACAAGAGACGGTTTTGACAAATGCTTTATTAATTTCTTCTGCTCTTCCTTCGGTGTTTTTCCTCCATCTTCTTCATCCGCTCTTCTCATCCCTCAGCTTCCTCCGGCTTCTTCTCCGCTTCGTCTGTGCGATCCGCCTCAGTGGGAGTCTTCCTGCCCTGTGTCGCTTCGGTTCTTCTGACACTTCTTATATAAAAACGGAGGGCGGGGCCACCGGTGACCCCACCCTCTGACGCATGGAGACTTCACAGGGACTTCCCTGTGGCTTTCCGTGTTGTCAGTGGGGGGTGGGTCAGCACAATCCCGCAAACAGTCGTAGCTATACGTCAGCTTGCGGGATCGGGATAGTAGGTGCACGCACCCGCTGCAGAGTGGGGGTGCCGATGCTCGTGACCGACAGTCGTGATGACTGTCGCCACAAGCGATCATGAGCACGAGAGGCAGAACAGGGACAAGTGTGTGTAAACACACACTTCCCTGTTCTGAGAGGAGTGACAGATTGTGTGTTCCTATTAGCTAGGAACCATGATTCATCACTTCCTCTAGTCAGTCCCCTCCCTCTTCAGTTAGAAACACGTAGCAGGGAACACAGTTAACCCCTTGATCACTCCCTAGTGTTAACCCCTTCCCTGCCAGTGACATTTTTACAGTAATCAGTGCATTTTTATAGCACTGATTGCTGTATAAGTGCCAATGGTCCCAAAAATGTGTCAAAAGTGTCCGATGTGTCCTCCATAATGTTGTAGTCCTGATAAAAATTTCAGATTGCCACCATTACTAGTAAAAAAAAAAAATTATATATATATATATATATATATATATATATATATATATATATATATATATATATATATATATATATATATATATATATATATATATATATATATATATATATATATATATATATATATATATATATATATATATAGCTATAAATCTATCCCCTATTTTGTAGACGTTATAACTTTTGCGCAAACCAATCAATATAAACTTATTGCAATTTTTTTACTAAAAATATGTAGAATACATATCAGCCTAAACTGAGAAAAAATAAGCTTTTTAAAAAAAAGTAATTATAGCAAAAAATACAAAATGTTTTTTTTTTTTTCAAAATTGCCGCTCTTTTTTGTTTATAGCGCAAACAATAAAAACCGCAGAGGCGATCAAATACCACCAAAAGAAAGCTCCATTTGTGGGAAAAAAAAAGGACATCAAGTTTGTTTGTGTGCAGCGTCACACAATTGTCAGTTAAAGCGATGTAGTGCGCGAATCAAAAAATAGCCTGGTCATTCAGCAGCCAAATCTTCAGGGGGTGAAGTGGTTAAAATGATTTTCAGATTCCATCACTTCCTGTATATTGCTTCTCAGCATTCACTTCCTGTAGGCCATCTCCCAGAAGCCTTCACTTCCTTGTTACATCACAGAAGAGGATGTAACAGGGTGTGTTCACCACTCTGGATCACACCTCTATTATTTTTATTATTTATTATTATTATTATTATTATTCAGGATTTATATAGCGCCGACAGTTTACGCAGCCAGTACAAGTACAATACAATTCAATACAGGAGGAATCAGAGGGCCCTGCTCGTTAGAGCTTACAATCTAGGAGGGAGGGTCAAGTGATACAAAAGGGTAATAGCTGTGGGGGATGAGCTAATGGAGAAAATAGTGCAGTTGTTAGATGGAGGCAGGATAGGCTTCTCTGAAGAGGAAAGTTTTCAGGGATCGCCTAAAAGTGGATAGAGTTGGAGACAGTCTGACAGATTGGGGTAGGGAATTACAGAGGATGGGTGAGGCTCGAGAGAAGTCCTGGAGGCGGATATGGGAGGAGGTGATGAGGGAGCTAGAGAGCAGGAGGTCTTGGGAGGAACGGAGATAGCGATTAGGTTGGTATTTTGAGACTAGGTTAGTGATGTAGCTGGGGGCAGAGTTGTGGATGGCTTTGTAACTTGTTAGTATTTTGAATTTAATTTGTTGGGCGAGTGGTAGCCAATGGAGGGATTGGCAGAGAGGGGTAGCAGACACTGAGCGGTTTGTAAGGTGGATGAGTCTGGCAGCAGCATTCATGATGGACTGAAGGGAGGAATAGTCTGTTTAAAGGTAAACCAATGAGGAGTGAGTTGCAGTAGTCAAGGCGAGAGATAACCAGGGAGTGAATCAGGAGCTTTGTGGTTTCATTGGTTAGAAAGGGACGTAGTTTAGAGATGTTGCGGAGGTTGAGGCGGCAAGCTTTGGAAAGTGATTGGATGTGGGGCTGAAAGGAGAGTTCAGAATCCAGGATAACACCTAGTACCCTGACATGTGGGGACGGGTGGATGGTTTTGCCATTGCCCTTGACAGAGAAGTCGGGGGAAGAGGAACATGGGGGAGGAAATATTATAAGCTCGGTTTTGGACAAGTTGAGTTTGAGGAAGTGGTGTGACATCCATACAGATATATCGGTTAGTAAGTTAGTTATGCGTGAGGAGACTGATGGAGTGAGTTGAGGGGTTGAGAGATAGATTTGTGTGTCATCAGCATAGAAATGATATTGAAAGCCGTGAGAGGCTACCAGCTGACCCAGGGAAGAGGTGTAGATTGAAAATAAAAGAGGTCCAAGAACAGAACCTTGGGGGACCCCGACAGAGAAGGGAAGAGGAGTGGAGGAAGTAGAATTGTAAGTGACATTGAAGGTGCGTTGGGATAGGTAGGATGAGAGCCACTGAAGAGCACAGTCACGGAGACCAAGGGAGTAAAGTTTTTTGAGGAGGAGGGGGTGGTCAACTGTGTCAAAGGCAGCTGAAAGATCCAGAAGTACTGGAAGCACTAATATATATATATTAGTTATATATATAGTGTGTGTGTGTGTGTGTGTGTGTGTGTGTGTGTGTGTGTGTGTGTGTGTGTGTGTGTGTGTGTGTGTGTGTGTGTGTGTGTGTGTGTGTGTGTGGCCCCATAATCTCCTATTGCCTGGGGCCCCCATGAGTTATCAGTCCGCCCCTGTTACCACCTTAATCAGCCAAAGAAACTATGTAATTAATGTGTGTCCTGGATTAAAGGGATGATGTGGCAACCCTAACGGGAGCGTGCCCACACAAGTGCCCTGAGGTAGAGTGGCTCTCCCAATGGGGCACTTAAGAGGAGGCGCCAGGAGCGCCACTGAAGGACCCCAGAAGAGGAGGATTGGGGCCATGCTTTGTTTTTTTTTTTAAAAACCTTTACATATATCCATAGATTGGGAGATCCTGCTTCTCTGAACCATGAGAGCAATACACTCTGAATGACACAAGTGGACACTAATAAGAGTTACTTATTGAGAGAGTGGGCAGCTATTTATCAAAAAAAATCATTAGTGTCCACTTGTGTCATGGGTGGAGACCTCAAAGTTCTCCCATATAGAAGAGTGTATTGCTCTCATGGTTCAGAGAAGCAGGATCTCCCAGTCTATGGATAGTGTAGGACCCACTAATCATGGGGTACTTTGTCGCAGTAAGTGGGCTTAGCACCATATAGCAATATGGTGTGACCAAATCCCCATATTTTTTGATAATTTTTTTGAAATTGTCTAGGTGTTTTAAACTAGCCCTGCTGGAGGTAAATGTCTTTTTTTTGCATGTGTGTGCTGTAATATTTTGCTCTGCTGTATGGTCTCATGGCTGCACCAGCTTTAATGCATCTTTTAGGGTGTGCCCCCCAAATATCTTGTTTGTCAGGATAACAGAGCTGGTACGCATCCATATGGGCGCGCAGCACAGCGATCGGAGGTGCTGTGTGTGTGTCAGTCTGACACACCGCAACTCTGATAGTGATATGAAGCCTCTGACAGAGGATTCATACCACATAATCAGCTGTGACCAATCACAGCTGATCGCGTGAACCAGGAAGTGCCAGTAAATAGCTTTCCTCTGTTGACGATCAGCGACTCTCCCTGTCATAGGGGTGGTCTGTGCTGATAATCAGCAAATTGATTATCAGCACAGCCCCCATCAAAAAGGTGCCCATCAGCTGCCAATTAATGCCCATCACTTGCCAGCCTGTCCCCCTCTATAAAGCCTATCAGTGCCCATGAAAGTGCAGATCAGTGCCCATAAGAGCCCAAAAAAGTGCCAATCAGTAATGCCTGTCAGTGCCCCATCAAAGTGCCAATCAGTGCTGCCTATCCAGTGCCACCCATCAGTGCCGAGCTGTTTTTTTTTCAAAATTGGTTTTTTGGTTGTTTTTTTGCTGTCCATTATACTTTGTTCAAACTGATTAAAGGGGATCAATAAGATCCGTATTAGGTTTTATGTATATTTCCATAGCTTGATATACTTTCAGGGATTTACAAATGGACTTAATTTCCTCATTAATGGAACTGAGTAATTTCTCCTCCTGTGCAATGATTAGCCTCATCAGATCCAGGGAACATTTAGATAAACCACCGTTCCATTCAACCACGAACTCCTCCGAGTAGGATGTTGAGGGGAATTTTTTTATTCTCAATCGCCTAGGGATCAGAGACTCCAACATATTGTTTGAGACCCTCCCACCATATCCTGGTTTCTTTAATTATGTCGGTCTTCAATTTATTGAATAAAGGAATACATGCCGATTCTTCCTATATGGGGATTGGATTTCTAGTGTAGACTTGTAATATTTTTGTGCAACGATCCATATTTCATTCCTAGTGTATGTATTCATACAAATAACATGGTCAAAGTCAAACAAACATAGTATAGAAAACAGACGGTGAGTACCATGGATGAAGTTTTCTATAGAATCGGTTTTCACGGAGCGCGATGCAGAGAAGGTCATCCAACACATCAAACACAATAGGTACACCGCTCTGAACTGTGAAGCCCAATTGTCTACCTTTTGTGTTTGACTAGCAATTAGGGATAAGGATTATGTTTTCAGGTAAGCTTTGCAGATAATTTTCATTGTTCTTAGTTTGCCCAACTGGAGAACCTATGGGTTAGTTCACATGAGATACAAAAGCGACCCCCCCCCCCCCCCCCCATTACATGAACTGTGAAGTGCGGTCAGCTGGTTGATATTAGTCAATAAGGCTTGGAAAATGTGCCTGCCCATTTAAGTCAGCTATCCTGCAGCCTTTTTTTTTAGGTTACTGGATCATTCTTCTACTAAAAATATAGTCAGTTGCCGTGGACCATTATGATATGGTATACTGGCTGATAAATCCCCTGCTTAAATCTGGGAACCTGACAAGTGCAAGGACCAACCAACCATGACTGGAGAGAAAAAAAGGTTGTGTGGAAGCTTGCAATGAGGATTGTGGGACCAAAGAAATTAGGGTTACTTGTAGTTGTTCAAAACATGTCACCAGTTCTTGCAGGAATTGCATCACACAGGTGTGAATGGGTTCTTAACCTTCAAGACTCCAGGTGAGGCTCTAGATTGGGTCATTTTAGAGGCAGAGGTGTGTTGGCAGGGCCCAACAAACTGTAAAGCTGGCTTTGCCCAAGTGGACCCTTTAGCCACATTGTAATGAATACTCAAAAGATAGATCATGGGCTTACCCAAGAAATGTAGACAAACAAAGCTTGCAAAAGTGTTGCTTGGGCAGCGAGATTGGAGCTACACTAAATTTTATTATTAGAGAAATCAAGAAGAAAAAGCATTTTATTGGCTGCAGCCTGACAGGAATGGAAGGGTGCCATTATAATTGGCTGCAGCATGACTGAGAGACAGCTAGTCAAGCTGGGCTGGCACTAGCTGTGCAGGTGAAACCAGTCAAGGCCTCATGCACACTGGACATTATAAAAAAGGCAGTAATGTTAGCTGTAGAAAGAGTTTGTTTTTGCACTAGCGTTTCAGTGTTTTTTTGGCGTTTTTTTAGCTGTAGCATTTTATAGTTTTTTTTTTAGCAAAACTATACTTCCATAAAAGCTTATGGCTCAAAAATGCTGATAAATGCCAAATAGCCAAGTTTTTAAGCTGTTTTCAGCTTTTTTCAGAGTTGGAGCTGTTTTACAGCTAAAAAACTCCTCTAGACCCACTAGTTCTGGGGGGGGGGGGGGGGGGCTAACAGCCTATGTGTGCATGGACACATAGGATAACATGCTGGTGTTGTGGAAATTTTTATTAATGTATGTTGTCAGTGTAATGCCAGGGTATTCGCACATACAGACACTGGTGGAAGACCATTGGATGTGGAAATCTTCCCATGGACACGGCAGATCTGTTTGCTCCTTTAAGGATGTTTGTTTAGGGCTCACCAAGGGACTGGCCACTCCATGGCCAGCCAGAAAACTCCTAAGCAAGCAGATCTGCGTACATGGGAACCATAGCATAACCATACAAAATCATGGCCCACTGAGCCATGATAGAGTATGGCTCGCATCATTGGTAGCAGTGAGAATGTGCACATGAGTGTTCAGAATCATGTGCTTGCCGCATGGTTTTGCACACATCACTACTGCATTTCTATTTGAATATATACATGTGTGTGATTGCTTCTTTTGAAAGAATACAAGTGTCTGGCTGATTCTGAAGCCACCTTCCTTTGTTTATTCATGTTGACAGTATAAATAAAGGAGTAAAAAGCATTCAAGGGAGGATTTTGCTGAGGTCAATGTGATACCAGCGTCTGTTTGTGTTACAGAGAGACATACAAAGCACACTTTCCCGGCATTATATGAGAGAGCTGTTTTTTGTGCTTATAAGCGCAAAGAGATTATTTGCTTATAGGGAGAAGCATAGAATTTCTGACACTGGGGAGTTTATTGGCTGCATTAAAAAAAAAAAAAAAATCTGATGCCAAAAACAGCAGCTGTAAAAACGTCCAGTGTGCATGAGGCCTAAGACTTTGATGTATTATTTGAGAAAATCATCAGTCGCTTGCTCCAGGACTGTGTACAGCAATTAATTTTATCTATCATCTCATTTTTGGGCCCTCTGTTTCTTATCACTTACAGGCTCTCATTTGGGCTCCCCAGCCTGTTATGAGTGGCAGCACAACCTGTGTGGAAGTTGATCCAGTTGAAGATATCTGACTGTATGTGACTGCACATAATTCTCTTAAGTGCAGGAGATTTGGGTTCTTATAAAGAGACACGTGCCTGCTCATCACAAAGCTTGGTGCTTGCAAGAAGGGCTGATGCAAGGATTTTTGACACCCTAGATGAAACCTCATTTTGCCAGTGCCCCTGACTCCAGCCCCTTTGCCTGCCCATGTATACCCCACCTTTTTAATGAAGCACCCATCAAATGCAGCCTAATAGTGTCCATTAATGAATGTTTGCTTGCTTCCTTTTATTCAGGAGTTGGGACACAGACAGTCCTCCGCCACCTGCTCTGATGCAGAGGGAAGAGTAGGAACACCAGTGGCCGGGCACCCTAGGCAGCAGTGCACCCTAGGTGGCTGCCTAGTTTGCCTAGTGGTAGCACTGGCCCTGCTTGCAAGCACACAAATGATGCTGGTTTGCATCGAAAGATCCATGAAGACCCCGCAGTTTCTACCTCTTTCATCACAGGAATCCCTCTCTTCATCCACTGCTACAATTGCTCCCTCAAGTGAGAGGAATGAAAACCTTACAAGGGGTTTGAGAGATATTGCTAATGGCACTTCAAGTGCTGCAGAGGGTCAGCATGGGTCCAGGAATCAAGCATAGGCTTCAAGTGCACTCAGTCGCCTAACCTCACCCTACCACCTCGTTGACAGTACAGATGTCTCCTCCCAAGCAGCTTGAGTATAAGAAAAGCATGCACAAAGTCACCCCGATGTCCAGGATCTCAATGCTAGTCTGGCAACATTGCTGGCTTTACAGCTGTTCCTATTACAGGTACTAAAGTCTAACCCATCTGTGAATTTGCAACTTGTGCTTTACCACAGTGGCAAGATTCTAGCTGCTATTTTTCACCCAGAAGACCATAGGCACCCTCCACCAGAATGTGCAAGACAATGCGCCTATAGCTAGAGCATGCGGTCAGCAACAGGATCCACATATAGTACATAGCCCACTGAGTCAATTTGCTAGCATTAGAGAATGATTCAGGAAGGAACACACTGCTAGAGCTGGTGGTGCTGCCTTGTGATGTGTAACTTGATTAGGGTGACAACTCAGTCAGTCCTTCCATCTCATGCTCATTGTTCTCATCTTGTGAATCCTTAGAGCCGCCAATCTCACCCAAGTGACTAATAGTCCTTGCAAAAACCCATTATGGAATGCCTGGGGGCAGGGGCTACACTGGGGCCAGAGATTCTATCAGCTTTTTAGGGTTAATTTAAGAGGTAGCTGACTCCATGCCATGGCACCAATCTTCTGTCCACCCTTCATCAGGGAATGTTTGCACACATTCCTTGCCTGGCAACCTGGTAGTGTAGTAGTTCCAAGTTTGTACCTTACCATCCAGAATGTTCTGTGGAAATCCAGAAGAGTATGCAGCTATTTCAGGCAGTCATACCCAACCTCTGCTTGGCTGGCTAAAATTTACCAGTAAGCTGCCTGCCAACCACCTGACATATATATGCCCAACTGCTGGAACTGGAGCACTCATAATCAGATTTCTGCAAAGTTGTACAAGATTTTTCAATCTTCTGTTTTAGTAAATAACCCCCTTACTGGGCTTCTGTTTGTGAATGAACAGAATGCCGCTCAGCACAGAGCACTATCCATTTGTCACGGAACGTCCCACACTCCGCTTGAGTGCTTCCGTCATATACCACTTCCTCCCAGTCTGTATACAGATAGATATTCCAACCTCTCTGAGCAGAAAACAAGGCGACACTTGCTTCACTGCTAACATGGACTGTTTACTATGAATCAAAGTTACAAGACGTTATATGCCGTTGGAACCTCCTCTAACAATACAACTGTAACTTAATTAACATGAGCTAATTATCTAATCCTTTATACAGCCTAGGTGACTGAGACATGACCTTTCTCCCAGACTTGTGGTCACCGAGCTTCATACAGTTAATTAACACAATAGCAGTCGTCCCGTCTCCTACATTGTATAGAGGACAATGTCATTAGCTCATTCAATTAACATAAACACAGGTTGATGACACCAGCATCTCCTCACAGGATGTGTCCCAACAGAATGAATCCATTGAAAATCCAGGGCCCATAATCAAAAGGCAACAGACTTGCATACAGTCCTCTCCAACAGCCTCTGTCCCGGCTAGGTCTGTGACACCATTCATTTACTGTCCAGTGCAGCTGAGGCTGCAGAGAAAGGGTCTAAGGAATCTCTGTCCCCAGTCCTTTTCTTGGTCTCAAAAGTGAAACATCAGGGGTCAGTTTAGACCCCTGATATTTCACTAAAGTCCCTCAATAGGGTTGTTAAAACATGTAAGAAAAAAAAAAAAAAAAAAAGTAGTAATTATGATTTGTTCACACCTTGGTCTCTGAAGAACAATTAGTATTCAGATTGCTCTTCAGAGAGTATTTCACAGGTAGTATTCCCTCCTTAACCCCTTCAACCCCACACTAGTGTGCTGCAACTGTGTGCATTTCACACAGTTACTGGGCACTTGCAGAGCAGCACAATTCTTGAACTTATTGAATTTGAATGTGTCAAATTTGACAGGAGGTATAATTCATGTCACAAATGTGAAGCAAAGCATCGAAGCCACAGTATGTGTACATACACAGCTAAAGAGGTAGTGGTTGAGGCACCTAGGGGGTGCCAGAATGTCCCTCCTGGTGATCATAATTTTATCACACCCACTTGCCATGCATGCCACAGGTTTCTCCTCCCTTAAAGTGTTCCCATTTTCTTAACTTCAAAAATTGGGAGACATGCACAAGGTTCTGTGTGCGCTTTGTCCTCTGTGTACTCCTGCTGCCACCAGAGAAGGCATAGTAGCCTGAGAAATGGAACATTAAACAGGTTGCAGAGATGTGGGGGAAAAGGAGGGTTACATAAGATGCTGGAAGGGACCGAGGTGTAAGGGGGGGGGGTTACATAAATTTGCTGAGAGGTATGGGGATGTAAAAGGGGGGTACAGAGGTGTTGAGAAAGCAGGAGGGGGTACAAAGATGTGCTGGGGGGGGGGGGGGGGGGGGGGGGGGGGGGGGGGAGTACATAGATGTACTGGGGGGATGCAGAGGCATACTGGGGGTTCAGAGGTGTTCTGGAGGTACAGAGATGTACGGAGGGTATTGAGGGGTATGTGTGGGGGGTGCATGGGAGTAAATCGATGTGGTAGGGGGTTCAGAGACTTGCTGGGGGGTAAGGAGGTGTGTTGGGGGTACAAAGATGTGCTGGGGCCAACTGTTTGTGTCCACAGGCTTAGGTGGATGCGGTCTGTCCTCAGGCAGGGTTTTTCTCTGTTTGGTGAGGTTTCCCCTGCTATCAAGCCAGAGCATGCAGAGGAGGTGGTGGACTGGCTTACTAAACCATCCTCAACCTCCTCATCCTCTATCACCCAAGCTGAGACTAGTGCGCAGTCCACCGCAGCTGCCAGAGTGGCCTATTCTGTCTCCTTGTCCACAGCTACTCCTGCCATAGCCCCATTATCATGCATTGAGGAGTCAGCTGAATTATTTGAACACAGCTTCAGCCACTTGCTTCTTGACGATGCACAAGCATTTCTTGATTCTGATGTTGGTTCAGAGGGAAGGAGTAACATGAGCCTACAGAGAGGGGAAAACACTGATAAACGACAAAATTGACAGTCATGTTCCCCCAGCTTCAGAGTATAGCCAAGTTGGCTCCAGTGATGAGGATGGAGGGGATGATGAGGTTACTGACACAGGGTTGGGGTTGTCCCCCCCCCTGCTCTATCCTGGGTGCAGGATAGAGGGGGCGGCACAACCCCAATGAGGCAGGATGTCCTCCAAAGGCAGCTATCATGTAACAGTAGAGCCACCCTATTCCATCAGATTGTGGAGCTGTTATCTCCCAGCCCACTTCCCACAGCTTAGCTGTGTGGGCCTTTTTTTAGCACATATGCAGCTGATCAAACTGTTGCAATTTGCAATCTCTGCCACAAGCAAATTAAGCGTGGCAAAAGCACCAGCCCATTGGGCATCACATGCTTGCAAAGGCAATTAACCTCCCACCACTCAATGACAAGAGTAGGGATGAGCCGAACACCCCCCCCCCCCCCCGGTTCGATTCGCACCAGAACCCGCGAACAGACCGAAAATTCGCAAGAACATTAGAACCCCATTGACGTCTATGGGACTCAAACGTTTTGATTTCAAATGTGCTCATTTTAAAGGCTAATTTGCATGGTATGGTCCTAAAAAGGGTTTGGGGACCCGGGTCCTGCCCCAGGGGACATGTATCAATGCAAAAAAAACTTTTAAAAATCTCCGTTTTTCAGGAGCAGTGATTTTAATTATGCTTAAAGTTTAAAAAAAAAAAAAAAGTGAAATATTCCTTTAAATATCGTACCTGGGGGGGTGTCTATAGTATGCCTGTGAAGTGAGGCCTGTTTCCCATGCTTAGAACAGTCCCTGCACAAAATGTCATTTTTAAAGGAAAAAAAGTAATTTAAAACTGCTTGTGGCTTTAATGTAATGTCGGCAATATGGATAAAAATCAGAGAGACAAACGGAACGGGTACCCCCCAGTCCATTACCAGGCCCATTGGGTCTTGTATGGATATTAAGGGGAACCCTGCACCCAAATTAAAAAAAAAAAAAAAAAAACACACCACACAGCAGCATACAGGCTCTGTACTCTGAACAGCAGTATTCAGGCGGTGCAAACAAGAAAGGGACTGTTACTTTGTTTAGCTCCAGCCAAAAAGCTTTTTTAAGCTTTTTGGAAAACATAGGGAAGGGTTATCACCCCTGTGACATTTGTTTTGCTGTGTGCTCCTCTTCAGAAGATTTGACCTCACTTTTTGTCCCAATGACAAATGTTTTTTGAAAATTTGGGGTTTTTGTGAAACAAGGATTGGTGCTAAAGCATCAGTGGAAAGGAGAAATGTTTTCTCCATATTAACTCTTACAGGAGAGAATTTCCCTTCCTAGGGGTAGATTTCATCTCACTTCCTGTTGTCTCCTTCGGTTTGCAAGTAGGAGTCATTTGTAAGTTGGATGTTTGAAAGTAGGGGCCTGCCCAGCAGAAATTTGGGCCTTAGGTGTTGTTGTGGCCACAACACTGTAAGCCCTCACAGGGCCCTGCTGTGAAATATTAGATCAAGAATTGTAATTACATGCCCCTGTTGAACAGGGGCAGAAAAATTGGGCCTTAGGCACTGGTGCCACAACACTGCAACCCCTCACAGATACTCTAGTTCAGTGGTTCTCAACTCCAGTCCTCGGGACCCACTAACAGGCCAGGTTTGAAAGATAACTGAAATACATCACAGGTGATATCATTTGCTGCTCAGTGATTGCAGTATTCTAGTCTGCATCTCCCCAAGGTAATACTTAAATCCTGGCCTGTTAGTGGGTCCTGAGGACCGGAGTTGACAACCACTGCTCTAGTTGGAACGCAGAAACGAGCCCTGCTGCAAAGTATTACATCAAAAATTGTAATTACAGGCCCCTGTTAAACAGGGGCTGAAAAATTGGGCCTTGGGCACTGGTGGCGGCGCCCAGAAGCAAAAATGTTCTTACAAGCCATCAGCGTGATCATTGAGGAGGAAGAGGATAATTACTTAGGATAGTCACTCAGCATCAGCATAGGCAGTCTTTGAAGGGATCTGAGATTTAAAAAAAAATATTCGGTTACATCAGCATCAGGTGCTTGGTAGCTGGTGGTGATCCAAGACTGATTCATTTTTATGAAGATCAGTCGATTGAAGAAGTCGGTGGACAGACGCACCCTGTGATCGGTTACAAAGCCTCTAGCAGCACTGAATGTGCGTTCCGAAAGAACGCTGGATGCAGGACAGGCCAGTAGCTCAACTGCATACTGTGCAAGCTCTGGCCAGTGATCCATCCTCAAGACCCAGTAACCCAGAGGATTTTGGGTGGGAAAGGTGTCCAAGTCAGATCTTGCCCCTAGGTAATCCTGCACAATGTAAAACAGATGCTGGCGATGGTTGCTGGAACTGATCATACCTTGGGGCTGCTGACAAAAAAAAAAAAAAAAATTGTCTGAACGCATCGGTCAGATGGCCACCTTCTCTACCGCTCCATCTTTGACTGACCAAAGCCTCAGCAACATGTTGTCCAGAAACAGGAGTTTGTAACCTCCCAGTATCTGGGAACGCGTTGCAGACCTTTCTGCAAGGCCTCCCGAAGATGTTTCATCCTCTGCTCTCTCTGCGATGGCAAGATAAGATCTGCAACCTTACCCTTGTAACGTGGATCAAGGAGGGTTGCCAGCCAGTATTGGTCCTTCTCCTTGATACCACGAATACGAGGATCCTTACGCAGGCTTTGCAGGATCAGGGAGGCCATGCAGCATATGTTTGCTGAGGCATTTGGTCCTCTGGGTCACAGCCACCTCCTCCCAGCCATGTACAAGTGATGCTGAGTACCAGGCTCCACCTCCATACTGACACAATCCTCCTTGTCCTCTTCCTGTGTGATCGGCGGGCATGCAGGAACACTGTCTGGATAAAGGGGGCCTTGAGAGCTATGGAAGTCCTCCTCTTCCTGCCTCTAGCGCCCCAATTATTCCATGCAGCGTGTGCTCCAACAGGTGGACAAGGGGGACAGTGTCACTGATGCATGCACTGTCACCATCCTCGTGGCCTCCTCAAATGGTGACAGGACAGTGCATGCATCCCTGATCATGGCCCAATGGCATGGGGAAAACAAAAAAACAAAAAAACAAAAAACACAGCTCTCCTGACTTTGTCCTGGTGCCATAGTCACACAGGTACTCATTGATGGCCCTCTGCTGCATGTGCAGACACTGCAGCATGGCCAACGTTGAGTTCCACCTGGTGGGCATGTCACAGATTAGGTGGTTCTTGGGCAGGTTAAACTCCTTTTGGAGGTCTGCCAGCCGAGCACTGGCATTATATGACCGGCAGAAATGCACACAGACTTCCCTGGCCTGCATCAGGACATCCTGTAAGCCCGGGTACCTGCCCAAGAACGACTGCACCACCAAGTTAAGGACGTGAGCCAAACAGGACACATGGGTCATTTGTCCCTGTCAGAGGGCAGAGAGGAGGTTGGTGCCATTGTCGCAAACCACCATTCCTGCCTTAAGTTGGTGTGGCGTCAACCACCTCTGAACCTGCCCCTGCAGAACAGACAGAACCTCTGCCCCAGTGTGGCTCCCGTCCCCCAAGCACACCAGCTCAAGCACCGCATGGCATCTTTTGGTCTGCATACTTGTGCAGCCCCTTGAATGGCTACGGAGCACCACTTGTTCCAAGGACAAAGCACAGGAAGAGGCCATGGAGGAAGAAGAAGAAGAAGAGGGGGTGGAGGAGAGGTGTGTCACAATCATTAGTAGTGGCATTTGAGGCGTGGTGGTGGAAAAACCTCCAACACTACTGCACCTTGTCCTGCATCCTTCAAAGCTGCCAGCAGAGTCACCCAATGCACCGTGAAACTTAAGTAACGTCCCTGTCCATGCCTGCTGGACCATGAGTCAGCGGTAATATGCACCTTACTGCTGACCGCCCTGTCCAGCGAGGCATGGACATTGCCTTCCACATGCTGGTAGAGAGCCGGAATCGCCTTCCGTGAGAAAGTGGCGTTTGGGTACCTGCCACTGAGGAACCGCACATTCCACAAACCCACGGAAGGGGGCAGAGTCTACCAACTGAAAAGGCAGCAGTTGAAGTGCTAGCAATTTTGCCAAGCTAGCATTCAACCACTGGACATGTGGATGGCTGGGAGCGAACTTTTCAGCGGTGCAGCAGCTGGGGCAGGGAAATTTGCCTGGTACAATCTGACGTTGGTGTACCGATAGAAGATTGCCCACAAGTACTTGGCTGTGACACACCTAATTCTACACCTTCATTCCTCTCAGTGCAGGTCTCAGAGAGGACTGAAGGTATAGTGGGGTTGGAGATCTCAGCTGATGAGGAGCAAGGAGAGGTCCTCTTTGTTCTTTGGTGTGGGTCTTTTAGATACACTTGAAAACTAACTGCATGGCAGGTCAACATATGTCTGGTCAAGCATGTGGTGCCCAAGCGGGAGATGTTTTGGCCACATGAGATACGCTTGAGACATGTTGCAAATAGCAGCGGTGTGATCTGATGCACTTGTTTCAGAAAAGGCCCACACCAAAGAACTTTTGGAATAACGGGCAGAGTCAGCAGCACCCTGCACATGCAGAGCTTTGGGGATGTGATGCAGTCAGTGTGCTGCCCTTAGGCTGGCCCCTGGAGGGCATCCTGCCTCGTTGGTGATGTGCCTCCTCCTCCCTCCTATCAGGCACCCACGTTGAGTCAGTGACCTCATCATCCCCTCCCTCCTCATCACTGGAGCAAACCTGGCAGTATGCTGCAGCGGGGGGAGCATGACTGCCAGATTGCTGTCCTTCTTGGGCACCCCCTCTGTCTGTCATCACGTTACTGCCTTCATCTAGCTCAGCATCAGAGCCTTCTAAACGCTGGGCATCCTCCTGGAGCATGTACCCAACACTATGGTCAAACAGTTCAAGGGACTCCTCAGGAGGACATGGTGGGGCTAGGGAAGGAGTCACTGATGCCATTGAGCCGAGGGAAGAGGCCGTGTTGGCAGCTGCTTTGACAGACAAAGTACCCTGAGCCTGGGTGAGACAGGATGAGGATGAGGATGGCTTGGTCATCCACTCAACCAAGTCTTCCACATGTTGCGGCTCAACACGGCCAGCTGCCGAAAAAAAGGCCAAGCATGTCCCATGGCCATGTGCTGATGAGGATGCACCGTCTCCACAACCAGCACTGTTGCCTCTAGACACAGAGCCTGCTTGCCCTCTTTTATTGGCTTGTGACTGTCTGCCTCTCCTTGTTGACCTTCCAGACATACTAATGGCCTGTAGCTGCAGTAATCTGGGATATTAACATACATACACACTGATACTGCAGCTAGCAAAATCAACTGCCTGCCTGTAGTATGGGAACACCACCAACCTTCTACAGGTAGCTTTAGCTGAACACTGTGCAGAGGTCACACTAAACTAACTTGTAGCTTTAGCCACTTTTTCCTCACGGAAGGCAATTCCGGCTCTCTACCGGCATGTGGAAGGCAATGTCTTGGCCTCGCTGGACAGGGCGGTCAGCAGTAAGGTGCATATTACTGCTGACTCACGGTCCAGCAGGCATGGACAGGGACGTTACCCAAGTTTCACGGTGCATTGGGTCACTCTTCTGGCAGCTGGGAAGGATGCAGTAGTGTTGGAGGTTGTTCCGCCACCACGCCTCCAAAATGCCACTACTAATGATTGTGACACACCTCTCTCCTAGTCTTCTTCCTCCATGGCCTCTTCCTGTGCTTTGTCCTCAGAACCAGCGGTGCTCCGTAGGCATTCAAGGGGCTACGCAAGTATGCAGGCCAAAAGATGCCATGCGGTGCTTGAGCTGGTGTGCTTGGGGGACAGGAGCCACACTGGGGCAGAGGTTCTGTCTGTTCTGCAGGGGCAGGTTCAGAGGTGGTTGACGCCACGCCAACTTAAGGCAGGAATGGTGGTTTGCGACAATAGCACCAACCTCCTCTCTGCCCTCCGACAGGGACAAATGACCCATGTGCCCTGTTTGGCTCACGTCCTTAACTTAGTGGTGCAGCAGTTCTTGGGCAGGTACCCAGGCTTACAGGATGTCCTGAGGCAGGCCAGGAAAGTCTGTGGGCATTTCTGCCGGTCAAATAATGCCAGCGCTCGGCTGGTAGATCTCCAAAAAGGAGTTTAACCTGCCCAAGAACTGCCTAATCTGTGACATGCCCACCAGGTGGAACGCAACGTTGGCCATGCTGCAGCGGCTGCACACAGCAGGCAGCCATCAATGAGTACCTGTGTGACTATGGCACCAGGACAAGGTCAGGGGAGCTTGTTTTTTTTCCCCCCACACCAGTGGGCCATGATCAGGGATGCATACACTGTCCTGTCACCATTTGAGGAGGCCACAAGGATGGTGAGCAGTGACAGTGCATGCATCAGTGACACTGTCCCCCTTGTCCACCTGTTGGAGCACATGCTGCATGGAATAATGGACAGGGCAGTTGAGGCAGAACAGAGGCAGGAAGAGGAGGAGGACTTCCTTAGCTCTCAAGGCCCCCTTTATCCAAACAGTGTTCCTGCTTGCCCGATCACACAGGAAGAGGACGAGGAGGGTTGTGTCAGTATGGAGGTGGAGCCTGGCACTCAGCATCAGCAGCATTTAAGGGATCAGTCCCAAGATATACATGGACTTGTACGTGACTGGGAGGAGGTGGCTGCAGACCATGTCGTCCTTAGTGACCCAGAGGACTCCGGACTGAATGCCTCAGCAAACCTACGCTGCATGGCCTCCCTGATCCTGTAAAGCCTGCGTAAAGATCCTCGTATTCGTGGTATCAAGAAGGACCAATACTGGCTGGCAACCCTCCTTGATCCATGTTACAAGGGTAAGGTTGCAGACCTTATCTTAACATCACAGAGGGAACAGAGGTTGAGACATCTTCAGGAGGCCTTGCAGAAAGGTCTGTGCAATGTGTTGCCAGAGACTGGGAGGTTACAAACTCCTGTTTCTGGACAATGTGTTGCTGAGGCTTTGGTCAGTCAAAGAAGGAGCGGTGGGGAAGGTGGCCTTCTGACCGATGCGTTCAATTTTTTAGTCCGCAGCCCCAAGGTATGATCGGTTCCAGCAACCATCGCCAGCGTCTGTTTTACATGGTGCAGGAATACCTAGGGGCAAGATCTGACTTGGACACCTTTCCCACCCAAAATCCTCTAGGTTACTGGGTCTTGAGGATGGATCAGTGGCCAGAGCTTGCACAGTATGCAATTGAGCTACTGGCCTGTCCTGCATCCAGCGTTCTTTCGAAACGCACATTCAGTGCTGCTGGAGGCTTTTTAACCAATCTCAGGGTGCGTCTGTCCACCAACTCGGTCGATCAACTGACCTTCATAAAAATGAATCAGTCTTAGATTACCACCAGCTACCAAGCACCTGATGCAACCGAATATATTTTTTGAAATGTCAGATCCCTTCAAAGACTGCCTATGCTGATGCTGAGTGACTATCCTGTTATGCTGAGTAATTATCCTCTTCCTCAATGATCATGCTGATAGCTTGTAACAACATTTTTGGTTCTGGGCACCGCCACCAGTGCCTAAGGCCCAATTTTTAAGCCCCTGTTTAACAAGGGCATGTAATTACAATTTTTGATGCAATTCTTTTGCAGCAGGGCTTGTTCCTGCGTTCCAACTAGAGTATCTGTGAGGGGTTGCAGTGTTTTGGCACCAGCACCAGTGCCTAAGGCCCAATTTTTCTGCCCCTGTTTAACAGGGGCATGTAATTACAATTCTTGATCTAATATTTCACAGCAGGGCCCTGTGAGGGCTTACAGTGTTGAGGCCACAACAACACCTAAGGCCCAAATTTCTGCTGAGTATATAGGGCAGGCCCCTACTTTCAAACATCCAACTTAAACGACAGGAGACAGCAGGAAGTGGGATGAAATCTACCCCTAGGAAGGGAAATTCTCTCCTGTAGTTAATATGGGAAAAACTTTTCTCCTTTCCACTGATGCTTGATCACCAATCCTTGTTTGACTAAAAACCCCAAATTTTCAAAAAACATTTGTCATTGGGACAAAAAGTGAGATGAAATCTTCTGAAGAGGAGCACAGACAGCAAAACAAATGTCACAGGGGTGATAACCCTTCCCTATGTTTTCCAAAAAGCTTAACAGATTTTTTGCCTGGAGCTACACTTTAAAAAAATGTACCAGTTCAAAATTACAAACAGATTATAGTTAACAACAAACCTACAGTCCCTGTCTTGCTTGCACCGCCTGTATACTGCTGTTCAGAGTATATAGGGCCTGGTGGCCCCAAGCCTTTCCTTTTTTTAATTTGGGTGCAGGATTCCTTTAATATCCATACAGGACCAAAAGGGCCTGGTAATGGACTGAAGGGTACCCATGCCGTTTGTCTCACTGATTTTCATCCATATTGCCAGGACCCGACATTACATTGAAGCCGCAAGCAGTTTTAAATGACTTTTTCCTTTAAAAATGTCTTTGTGCAGGGACTGTTCTAAGCACAGGAAACATGTGCTACTTAACAGGCATACTATAGGCACCCCCAGGTACGATATTTAAAGGAATATTTCACTTTTTTCCCCCACTTTAAGCATCATTAAAATCACTGTTCCTGAAAAATAGGCAGTTTAAAAGTTTTTTTTGCATTAATACATGTCCCCTGGGGCAGGACCCAGGTCCCCAAACCCTTTTTAGGACAATACCATGCAAATTAGCCTTTAAAATTAGCACTTGATTTTGAACGTTCGAGTCCCATAGACGTCAATGGGGTTCTAACGTTCGTGCAAATTTTTGGTCCGTTCGCAGGTTCTGGTGTGAACCGAACCGGGGGTGTTCGGCTCATCCCTACTTGTGGTGCATGGGCTCTTATTCTTCAAAGCATATGAAAGGACCCAAGAATTTGTGGCATCAAGGAGAAGGATCATTGGTTGGCAACCCAAATTGACCGCTGTTACAAGAAAGTAGAAAACTACTCGCGGCAATTAATGAATTGCCGGTCCGACAATACACACATAAGTTCATTGATAAAAATGGCATGGGAATTCCCCACAGGGGAACCCCGAACCAAAATTAAAAAAAAAAAAAAAAAAAAAAAAAAAAAAAAAAAGCGTGGGGTCCCCCTCAAAATCTATACCAGACCCTTATCCGAGCATGCAACCTGACAGGCCACAGGAAAAGAGGGGGGACAAGAGAGCGCCCCCCCCTCCTGAACCATACCAGGCCACATGCCCTCAACATTGGGAGGGTGCTTTGGGGTAGCCCCCCCAAAACACCTTGTCCCATGATGGAGACAAGGGGCTCATCCCCACAACCCTTGCCCAGTGGTTGTGGGGGCGGACAGGGAAGTCACCGTTGCTTCAGAGGGGGGCGGGGTCACCCGGTGTCCCTGCCCTCCGTTATTTAAGAACCGTCAGGAGAGCCTCATCATGGTGGATGCGGAGCGGCTCGAGAAGAAGGGAAGAAGACGCCGCGGAGGAAGATGCCGGACGAGAACACCGGAGAAAGAACCAGAACAAGAAGAAGAAAAAGATGGAAGAAACCGAAGGAAGATAGAAGCATTTAAATAAAGGAATTGTCAAACATTGTCTCGTCATTTTTAAACACTTTTTTTGTGAAATGGTAGGGGTACTTTTGTACCCCCTTACCATTTCACACAAGGGGGAGGGCCGGGATCTGGGGGTCCCCTTGTTAAAGTGGGCTTCCAGATTCCAATAAGCCCCCCGCCTGCAGACCCCCACAAACAACCAGGCAAGGGTTGTGGGGATGAGGCCCTTGTCCCCATCAACATGGGGACAAGGTGTTTTGATGGGCTACCCCAAAGCACCCTCCCAATGTTGTGGGCATGTGGCCTA
Organism: Aquarana catesbeiana; assembly: GCF_042186555.1. Taxonomy (NCBI): domain Eukaryota; kingdom Metazoa; phylum Chordata; class Amphibia; order Anura; family Ranidae; genus Aquarana; species Aquarana catesbeiana. Next base: position 285,674,323 of record NC_133328.1, read on the forward strand.
TTATGGTTCAGGAGGGAGGGGCGCTCTCGTTCCCCCCCCCCCCTCTTTTCCTGCCGCCTGCCAGGTTGTGTGCTCAGATAAGGGTCTGGTATAGATTTTTGGGGAGACCCCACGCCATTTTTTTAATTTTGGCATGGGGTTCCCCTTAAAATCCATACCAGACCTGAAGGGCCTGGTATGGAATTTAGGGGGACCCCCCCCACGTCATTTTTTTTTTTATTTTGGTTCGGGGTTCCCCCTGTGGGGAATTCCCATGCTGTTTTTATCAATGAACTTATATGTGTATTGTCGGACTGGCAAGTCATTAATAGCCGCGAGTAGTTTTTGATGACTTTTCCTTTGAAATGTCATTTTGCTGTCAGACTGTTCTAAACACAGGAAACATGCGCCCCTTTACAGGCATACTATAGACACCCCCCCAGGTATGAAATTTAAAAGGAATATTAAACTTTTATTGTTTCAGTTTAAGCATTAGTAAAGTCACTGCTCCTGAAAAAAACGGCCATTTTTAAAACTTTTTTTGCATTGATCCATGTCCCCTGGGACAGGACCCAGGTCCCCAAACACTTTGACAATAACTTGCATATAAGCCTTTAAAATTAGCACTTTTGATTTCTCCCATAGACTTTAAGGGTGTTCCGCCGGCTTTCGATTTTGCCGCGACCATCGCAAATTGTTTGCTGTTCAACGAACTGGGAAACAGCCGATGCTCGACACGAACTCAAAGCTCATCCCTAGTGTGAAGGCACCAACACCCAAAGTCCAATTTTTCCACACCTGTTTGACAGGTGCATATCATTTAAACTTTTGACAGCAAGGCCAATTCTTGCTTTCATCACGAGTACCTCTAGCCATTTCCTGCTCCCTCTAGCAGTGTGCTCTAAGCATTCCACTGGAATTTTTTTCTTCCCTTTACTGATCTGTAGATCAGTGGTAGCTTCAGCGGCAGAATGAACTTTCCCCTAAACCCAAAACCATTCCTTAAATGGCCTTACTGGTAACCCAGTAGTGGTAAAATTGAAATGGGGAATACAATACAAGGGATACCTGCTCTCTGGATGGCTACATGAGCATGCAGCTCGCTAATACAGAAGAATATATTGACGGTGCATTGTCTGGACATCTTGGATTTTTTATTAAGGTAAATGCATATACATGTGAACACACCACCAATACAAACAGAGTGAACAAACCAAACAACCAAACAGTGATAATAAACCAGCCAGCATATGTAGCAAAAGGGAGTGCCAGAATCGTAGTCAAGCCAGGCCAGGGTCATAAACAGGAGATCAGTAGATGGGGGGCCAGGAGTAAACAGACAGGGAACAAGATGGAAGGGATCAGGCTGCAGGGCAAAGATCCAGGGATGTAGGAACAGATATAACAGGTACAGGATACAGGAATCAGGGTTCAGGATCACAGGTAAACAGGCTGCGGGTCAGGACACGAGGACAATACCAGGGCAAGGTGTGTGTGCGCACTTGCCGGGTATTTATACAATGGCTGCTAACAAGGTCAGGTGAAGCCTGATTGCAGAAGGTAATACCTGCTCCACACTGCCAGGATCCCTCCGCTGGTAGACACCAGTACTGCGGTCAAAAAATGACAGAATATCAGCAGGGAAAAGCTCTTCTGACAGCTCCAAACTGCCAGGAGACACCTGCTGGTGGGCCTCAGTACTGCACACCAAATGATTGATATTACTAGCAGAGGGAACCTTTCCTGACAGAAGGTCTGACCAGAGGACTGTAGTAGTAAGCCTGTGTGGTGAGTAATGCCTATGTGGCAAGTGTACAGGCCTGTGTGGCCAAGTGTAATAAGTGCCATTTGACGGCTACTGTGTGTAGCCCGGAGGAATATGAAAGTTATACATACACAATTTTTGGGTGACAACCCCCAAATTGTTAGAGACTTGAGAGTGAGGACTCTAGATTGAGAGCACGGCCCTCTCATGGACCTTTCAAGCCAGAAAGGTGGATGTGGCACAAGTCCTATGACTGACATGATAGATATGGACAGTGGTTAATAGACATGTGCATTAATTTTCATCCGAATGAATTTTCGCCTGAATTTCAGGTATTTTCGTTATCGTTAACAAACGATAACGAAAGTGCAGAATCCGAAAAACGAAAGATCCGACATAAGCAAATGCTTTATTTTCGTTTTTGTTGCTACAACAGTTCGATATATGAAATAAAGAAAAATAGGGAGGAACCAGTGTTTGAGTTTTTCCGGGGGGTCTCTGCCACATCCCATATAAAGGAAGAAAGCCAAAAGAGGGTATGTGCCCCAAGGGGGATATTATGGGCAGTACAACACCAGGAAATTATATGGTGCAAGAATAGAATACAGTAGTATTGTTTACAAAATATCTACAAACATAGAATCAATATAAGATCAAAGAGATGGAGGAGACAACAATCAATTGTGATCTAACAGATCATCCCAGTAGACCCAAGGGTCAGCTCACTGGAGTGAAAATAAAACAGCACAGGACGCTCTACATGTTTCAGAATAACATAGAAAGACTCAGTTCTTTTTATAGTGTATGTTTCCTTCCTCAGGAGTTTCAAATAAGCAGTTTTAAAAAAAAAGGGAAAAAAAAATATAATATAATATAATATAATATATATATATATATATATATAGCAAAAAAAAAAAAAAACACACACACCTGATAATTTAAGAGACTGTTAACTTCCAACAAAGCACAAGGACATCATAGGATCTCAATCTGAACAAGTATGTATGTATGTATGTACGTATGTACACACAAAACATTTGTCTCTTTATTGTAAACATTGTACATAGACGTATTGAGAGATGGGCTCCCACAGCCTTGGGTCCAAGGGGTTAATTAGGTTTTCTAGTCACTGATACAAGCAGTAATTATTATTGGAGAAGAAAGAAGAGAGATTTTGGGTACTATGCAGAGTTTGGCTTTGGCGTTGACCCCAAAAAAGACGGCAGGCCAGGGCTCATAAGAGCCACCACTGGTGGATGGACTTAGCATGTATCTAAAAAAAAAAAAAAAAAAAAAAAAAAAAAAAAAAAAAAAATATATATATACCTAATCAGGGACACTGAGCTTTCAAGATTCCTTCTTCTTATCTTATGATAGAAAGAGAAGAAGGGTTTTGGTTTATAGGCATGTGCCATCTTGCAAAGAAACAAATATCAAAATAAGGCATGGATATTAAAAAAGGAAAAAGGAAGGGGGATTTGAGTTCAATAACTGACCTTTGGTGGTTCGCGGTAATGACACACACTGCAGGGAAAGCAGGCTCCTCTCAGCTATGTAGCAGAGGAGTGTGTGTGTTAAGTTGGTATTAGATACCCTATGTATTACAAGGTGTGTGAGCTGCACAGCCAATCAGTAGCACAGGGGATGGAACAAGCTCAGGTGAGAATAATAGGATTGACTTGGAAGCAATCAGGGAGATGTTGAGATGTTGAAGACAGTCAGCTGTGTGTTTGAATGAGAAAAAAAAAAAAAAAAAAAAAAAAAGGGGCACAGCAGGTGTACAGACATGGGAACTCAGCGCAGAGATGGGAGCCCCTCATAATGGGCACAGCAGGTGTGCAGAGCACAGAACCTCTCAGGCTGGGTTCACACTGGTCCGACAAACGCTCCGACATTGGGAGCTCATGTCGCATGACGTGTGAAATTTAATGTTTCCCTATGGGAGCCGTCCTAACTGGTCCGACACAAGTCGTTCCGACTTTAGAAATGCTCCCTGTACTACTTTGGTCCGACTTTGATCCTACTTCATCCTATTGACTATCATTGAAGTCGGATCAAAGTCGGATTGCCGTCTCGCATGATCTGACTTCGGCACGCGACTTGTGCTCAGATCTTGAGGGGGAACTCCGCGCCAAATTTTAGATAAAAATCCGGCATGGGTTCCCCCTCCAAGAGCATACCAGGCCCTTGGGTCTGGTATGGAACTTGAGGGGAACCCCCTACGCCGAAAAAGCGGCGTGGGGGGTCCCCCCAATCCATACCAGACCCTTATCCGAGCACGCAGCCCGGCCGGACAGGAATGGGGGTGGGGACGAGCGAGCGCCCCCCCCTCCTGAACCGTACCAGGCCGCATGCCCTCAACATGGGGGGGTTGTTGCCTTGGGGGAGGGGGGCGCGCTGCGGCCCCCCCACCCCAAAGCACCTTGTCCCCATGTTGATGAGGACAAGGGCCTCTTCCCGACAACCCTGGCCGTTGGTTGTCGGGGTCTGCGGGCGGGGGGCTTATCGGAATCCGGGAGCCCCCTTTAATAAGGGAGCCCCCAGATCCCGGCCCCCCACCCTATGTGAATGAGTATGGGGTACAGCGTACCCCTACCCATTCACCTAGGAAAAAAGTGTCAAATTTAAAAAAAAAAACACTACACAGATTTTTAAAGCATTTTATTAGACAGCTCCGGGGGTCTTCTTCCGACTTCGGGGGTCTCTCCGGTTCTTCTGCCGGGCTCCTCCGCTCTCTTCTGCTCTTTTGCTAAAGCGGAGGAGCCTGGTCTTCAATCTTCTGCCTTCTGCCCTCTTCTCCTGATGTTGACACGACGCTCTCTGGGGCTAGAATGCTCTCTGTGCGCTCTGCTCTGACTTATATAGGCGGTGACCCCGCCCCCTTATGCCGTCACAGTCCCTGGGCATGCTGAGACTGACGTTTTAGGGGGCGTGGTCATCACCCGATGACCACGCCCACTTATGCCGTCACAGTCCCAGCATGCCCAGGGACTGTGACGGCATAAGGGGGCGGGGTCACCGCCTATATAAGTCAGAGCAGAGCGCACAGAGAGCATTCTAGCCCCAGAGAGCGTCGTGTCAACATCAGGAGAAGAGGGCAGAAGGCAGAAGATTGAAGACCAGGCTCCTCCGCTTTAGCAAAAGAGCGGCAAAAGAGCAGAAGAGAGCGGAGGAGCCCGGCAGAAGATCCGGAGAGCGTGGAGAAGAACCGGAGAGACCCCCGAAGTCGGAAGAAGACCCCCGGAGCTGTCTAATAAAATGCTTTAAAAATCTGTGTAGTGTTTTTTAAATTGACACTTTTTTCCTAGGTGAATGGGTAGGGGTACGCTGTACCCCATACTCATTCACATAGGGTGGGGGGCTGGGATCTGGGGGCTCCCTTATTAAAGGGGGCTCCCGGATTCCGATAAGCCCCCCGCCCGCAGACCCCGACAACCAACGGCCAGGGTTGTCGGGAAGAGGCCCTTGTCCTCATCAACATGGGGACAAGGTGCTTTGGGGTGGGGGGGCCGCAGCGCGCCCCCTCCCCCAAGGCACCACCCCCCATGTTGAGGGCATGCGGCCTGGTACGGTTCAGGAGGGGGGGGGGGCGCTCGCTCGTCCCCACCCCAATTCCTGTCCGGCCGGGCTGCGTGCTCGGATAAGGGTCTGGTATGGATTGGGGGCGACCCCCCACGCCGTTTTTTCGGCGTAGGGGGTTCCCCTCAAGGTCCATACCAGACCCAAGGGCCTGGTATGCCTCTAGAGGGGGAACCCATGCCGGTTTTTTATTTAAAATTTGGCGCGGAGTTCCCCCCTAAAGATTCATACCAAACACAGTGCCGGCATTGGCGGGGATCCAAGTCGGATCCCCGTTCATTGAAAGTCGGACACATGCCGGCTTCATGTCGCAGGGCAAAGTCGGATCCAAAGTAGGACGGCTGTCGTGTCGCACCAGTGTGAACCCAGCCTCAAAAAGGACATGGCAGGGTGCAGACCCATAAACATTGTGCAGGGATGGTGAAAAACACTATAATGGGCAAAGCAAGTGTGTACAACCAGAAACTCAGCACTGGGATGGCGGGAACCCCTCAAAATGGGTACAACCGATGTTTAGGCTAAGAAACTCAGCAGAGGCATGGTAGGAACCCCTCATAATGGGCACAACAGGTGTGCATACTCAGTAACTCAGCGAAGGAATGGTGGAAACCCCTAATGGACACAGCAGATATACAGGCTCAGGAACTGCAGTGATCTTACATCGCATAGATCTCAGGCGGGATTGTCAGTTTTTGTAAAGTGAAATTCAGAATTCTGATGGAGCTATGGGCATAAAGGATATAGAGATTGCAATATATATATATATAATCTGATGCAGCAGACCATTGCAATCGCCCCAGCGGTGTTATGTGGTTTTCCCCAACCCCTGTAACTGTCACTTTTTGCTTGATCTGCATGTAAACGAATAGAAAATATAAATAATGCAACAATGGCATGCATACAGTATACTGAATACTATTATTACAGGTATTAACCCCATACAGTTACCAGAGTACAATATCTTTTAATATCTTTCCTTATAATAGGCCTTTAGAATGACAGCCAGTAGTTTCCCTTGAAGGGATTGCTAAACAGTAGGGATGAGCCGAACACCCCCCGGTTCGGTTCGCACCAGAACCTGCGAACGGACCGAAAGTTTGCACGAACGTTAGAACCCCATTGACGTCTATGGGACTCGAACGTTCGAAATCAAAAGTGCTCATTTTAAAGGCTAATTTGCATGGTATTGTCCTAAAAAGGGTTTGGGGACCCGGGTCCTACCCCAGGGGACATGTATCAATGCAAAAAAAACTTTTAAAAACGTCCGTTTTTTCGGGAGCAGTGATTTTAATGAGGCTTAAAGTAAAAAAAAAAAAAAAGTGAAATATTCCTTTAAATATCGTACCTGAGGGGTGTCTATAGTATGCCTGTAAAGTGACACGTGTTTCCCGTGTTTAGAACAGTCCCTGCACCAAATGTAATTTTTAAAGGAAAAAATCTCATTTAAAACTGCTTGCGGGTTTAATGTAATGTCGGGTCCTGGCAATATGGATGAAAATCAGTGAGACAAACGGCATGGGTACCCCCCAGTCCATTACCAGGCCCTTTGGGTCTTGTATGGATATTAAGGGGAACCCCGCACCCAAATTAAAATAAGGAAAGGTGTGGGGCCACCAGGCCCTATATACTCTGAACAGCAGTATACAGGCTGTAGGTTTGTTGTTAAGTAGAATCTTTGTAATTTTGAACGGGTACATTTTTAACGTGTTTAGCTCCAGCCAAAAAATCTTTAAGCTTTTTGGAAAACATAGGGAAGGGTTATCACCCCTGTGACATTTTTTTGCTGTCTTTCCTCCTCTTCAGATTTCACCTCACTTTTTGTCCCAATGGATTGGAAAGGAGAAATGTTTTTCCCATATTAACTCTTACAGGAGAGAATTTCCCTTCCTAGGGGTAGATTTATTCTCACTTCCTGTTGTCTCCTTCCGTTTGCAAGTAGGAGTCGTTTGTAAGTTAGTTGTTTGAAAGTAGGGTCCTGCCCTATATACTCAGCAGAAATTTGGGCCTTAGGTGTTGCTGTGGCCACAACACTAAGCCCTCACAGGGCTCTGCTGTGAAATATTAGATCAAGAATTGTAATTACATGCCCCTGTTGAACAGGAGCTGAAAAATTAGGCCTTAGGCACTGGTGCTGGTGCCACAACACTGCAACCCCTCAGACACTCTAGTTGGAATGCAGGAACGAGCCCTGCTGCAAAGTATTGCATCAAAAATTGTAATTACACGCCCCTGTTAAACAGGGGCTGAAAAATTGTGCCTTAGGCACTGGTGGTGGCACCCAGAACCAAAAATGTTCTTACAAGCTATCAGTGTGATTGAGGAGGAAGAGGATAATTACTCAGGGATAGTCACTCAGCATCAGCATAGGCAGTCTTTGAAGGGATCTGAGATTTCAAAAAAAATTATTCAGTTACATCAGCATCAGGTGCTTGGTAGCTGGTGGTGATCCAAGACTCATTCATTTTTATGAAGGTCAGTCGATCGACCGAGTCAGTGGACAGACGCACCCTGTGATCGGTTACCACACCTCCAGCAGCACTGAATGTGCGTTCCGAAAGAACGCTGGATGCAGGACAGGCCAGTAGCTCAATTGCATACTGTGCAAGCTCTGGCCAGTGATCCATCCTCAAGACCCAGTAACCCAGAGGATTTTCGGTGGGAAAGGTGTCCAAGTCTGATCCTCCCCCTAGGTATTCCTGCACCATGTAAAACAGACGCTGGCGATGGTTGCTGGAACCGATCATACCTTGGGGCTGCGGACCAAAAAATTGTCTGAAC